>NW_027526361.1:203781739-204981739 GCF_048455015.1 Haemaphysalis longicornis | reverse complement strand
TCCTACCACTCAGCCAGTGTTGTACACGTTCCTCTAAAACAGGAACGAAAGCTCGTTCCTTGTTCCTTCCCAATTTTGAAACGAGTTCCCGTTACAAGTTCCTTTATTGCGAAAGGAATGCGTTCCAGTTCCACTTCGAAAATTGGAACGAGTCGGGACGTTAACGTTACATTTCATTTTTTAAATTAAAATATGGTGTCGGGTAATTGTGAGGCGAAATAAAGTGAGAAATTTAAAACTCACACCGAACTACGTATATTATACGAATAGGAACACCGCTGGCAGGAGATTACATGGAGATAAAAAAGAACTCAAAGAGACGCTCCTAGACGAATTTTTTCATGGAGCACCGGACAAGCTGCAAACATATCTAAATTCGATTTTGGTGCTCGTCTATTATGGGTGCAACACATATGGCACTTTCCACTTCGCTCCAACAAATTGGCACTTAGGTGAGTTCGCTTCAGATGTGCAGGTAGAAAGTTACTCCATGCCGGAACATCCTTTCTTGCTTAAGAAACTGTGTCGAAAGGAACAACGCATAGGCGTGTAATGAATGATTATTCAATATTGCAGGTTGTTTAAAATACTTTACACGCCCTTTGCAGGGAATTGAGTACGGGGGTTATCCAAGTGAGGGTGTAGGCCCGTTCGTCACATGGCGTTTCGTCATAGGCCGGTTCGTAACAGGCCGTTTGGTCACATAGATTCATTAGTCACAGGCCAGTTTGTCACATGGGAAAGTTGGTCACAGGAATGGTAAAATAAAATTTGCGGTGTTTTTTAGACGTAATTGGTCATAAGACATCCCTCATTATCGTTTGTACAGGTTGCATATAATGGTTGCTGAGTAAGAAAGTGTAATTATAGCTGATTTGCACGCGTTGTTCTTACAAATTACGTGATTCTCGCAACAGTTTTTCAGCAATGTGGAGTTAAGAAGTTTTGTACTATCTCTTTCCCTACCCGTGTGTACATTTCTCTTGGATGGATAATCAAGATAAGGAAAAGATAGCTTGTTAAACCAAGATAAATAATTTCAACCATCACCTGCAAAGAAGCAAAGGGGAAGGCTAACCCCCCAACTGTAAAAGAGTAAACCTGTCACGAATTATCAGAGTTGAAGCCACTAACACCCCCGCCCCCTCTCGACATCCGAACAAAATGAAACTTCCATACGAGATTTCCAAGTGATAGAAAACAACCAGCGCAAGAAAGACGAGGACGAGGAAGGTAACAGACACAGCGCGGCACTCACAACTGGACTCAGAACCAGATGTCTCTTTGACCAGTTTTCGCATGACGAGTCGGCAGGGACGAGTGGGCCTATTTCCATGGAGGGTGCCAAAGTGAACGACGGTGCTACAGAGACGTTACCGCCGCACCTAGCGGATGCGGTGGCAAGCAAGGACTACGACGTGCAATACAGGACCGTCCAGCAAGTGTTGGAGGCTCTCGAGCGTCAGCGGCCGAAAGCACTGTCCGCTCGGGGGCTGGGTGCGTGTAGGTAGCCGATGCCGAGGGACCGACTGACACGACGTTAGGCAGCGTCAGTTTTGCCGGACAATAAAGATGTTTAATCTCTATCTCTAGCCGCCCTCAACACTGAAAAGGGGGCGCGCGTTCTTTGTAGCCCGTCTTCCAAGAACTTTATTAGGCTACGTGCCTGCCTCACTTTTCTGTCTAGGGTTGTTGAACTCGTACCGATATTCTTGATCAACCCTGGTCACCCTACTTGCACACTCTGGCTTGTGTTCTTTGCTCAACTTTGCCAGATGTACGGCCGGAAAACGAGAAAAAAATAAAACGTGTCTCGCTTCCCTCTTTTGGGTCGAACCATCCTACCTACCAGCTGAGACCCACATGCGTAAAAAAAGCACGTGGACATTTGTTTCGTGCACCTATGACGAACTTTCCCATTTGTCGAAACGGCCTATGACGAATGACCCTATGTGACCACACGGCCTATTACGAACCGGCCTGTGACGAAACGCCATGTGACGAACGGGCCGTATCCCCAAAAGTGAAGCTTTCCGGATCATACTGCACAAATTTGCGAGTAACAAAACACAGAAGAACAAGTAATGGCTACAAGTTCCGCAACACAAGTTTAAGTCGGAAGACAACAAGAATAAAAAAAATAAAGGTCAAAAGCGTAGTCACACATGAACTTTACGCGCAAGAATTACAAAGTGTACTGAACACAATTAGGGTAGTAGATAAAGGAAATAACTACAGATAGCCAAATATGTTGACGCCGCGCACAAATAAGTTGCTGTGGTTAGAAATACGCGTAAGGGAAAAGCACAATAACGCCGAGCCTAATCACGGGCGTAAAAAACATTTGCACTATAAAAAATGAAAGCACAGGTTGAAACCGACACATCAAAGAAACTCTGAACGCTGGCCGTCCACGTTCGGGCAGCCTCTTTCGGGTATTGTCCACACGGCACACGACGAAAGTATGCCCTACAATGACGAAATTCCTGTCCTTTGTCAACACGATGCGTGTAGTACAAAAGGACCTGGCACTCCCGTCGACCCATTCCCGCCAGAGCGGCGACAGACCGCGCCGTGACGAACTGCGTGCATACCCTGTAACTTCGAGCAGTCCAGCATCCCGAGACACTTGCACTCCCAGCCCTATTGATAGCCGGTGACCCTTCGAATGACCTCACCGCGAGCGCAACTCTGAAGACAGCAACGCACCCGCGCCTCGCGCGCCCTAATGCGATGCAAATATACAGATGTGGTGGTTTCACAAGGGACCTGCAGCGCCGCCCCGCAGGCAAGATTTCTATCGCCCGGACGCGCATCCTGGCCTCTCGAGACACCGATGAAAGGTGAAAAGCATTCTCGCGGCTGCGCTATTCACCCGTCGCACGCTGCGTAAGCTCAACCGGAATGAAAGCAACCACAAGCTGCGGCCCTCTGCGTGGGTATTCTTCCACCTTAGACTTTCGAGGAAGCACGTTCCGCTGAAGGGCGCAGGCAAATTGGCCAGCTTGTAGGAAGAGAAACACAGTAGCGACTTATGGATTTTTATACTCTAGCCTTGTCATCAAAAATAACCAAATCCTACCAATGTAACGGTTGCAGAAGGAACGCTGTTCCTGCCGTACCTTCATAAACCTAACGAGCTACCGTTACAGTTCCACCGACCCTTAATGGAACGGTGGCGTTCCTCCTTTCCTCCCAAAAGGAACTAGTTCCAGGAGCGCCGTTTCTTGGAACGCCGTTCCGTACAACACTGCACTCAGCTCACCAAAATCGACCACCTTAGCTTTCAAGAGACTAGGAAGTTTGAAGCCAATAAAGTACTGTTCGAACACTGGCCCTCAACCGCCAAGACCACCAGAAGAGTCATTGAACTGATTAGCGCGGACTTCTGGTCAAGTTGGTATTGCATCGTAGACATATAAAGCGCAAGAAATTACACCAAGGACGAAGGAGGACGACAGGGACAAGCCCTTGTCCTTGTCGTCCTCCTTCGTCCTTGGATTTGTAGCGCTTTCTTTGCGCTTTACGCCCCTAAAGATTATTCAGATATATCCAAATAAGAGGACCAAAATACCCACATTTTTATTCGTTGCGAGCAGGCTGAAGTGCATCGCGTACAAAAAATAAGAAAAACATACTGAGCGTTCCTTTCTTTTAACTATAATCTCCTTCGCAAAGTAAGATATTACACGAAGCAGGTACGAAACAACATAGTACCGTCGTAAGCGGTTGGTACAGTATTGTGCTTCCCCGGTGTGTGTAAGAAAGGCGGTAGTCTTCACGCCGAAGAATACGGCTGTGAATATACACCTTTTCGTGTCCCATGACTTCCAAAGCAGGCGTTCAAAAACCGATTCACAAATAGAGTTTTATTCGGAACGTGGTTATAAGCCCGCAAGCCATCAAATAACAGCAATGTGCCCTGGGCGGCGACTGTCACATGAAACCCACAAAGGATTAGCCTTAAACCCATGCCACTGCCTCCACCGTACCACCACCCAGTTCTACTAGAAAATGTTCAACTCCAGAAGAGACTTCTAGAACTTCGTTCATAACTTCGGACGAACTCTCATCTCTCCGTAAAGCCCGCACTAGACGCCAGTGTGCCTACCCCCCCCCCCCCCCCCCCCACGTAGTACTGAACGTGCGCGCCAAAGCCGCTCGCGCACACTCCGCCACTCCGCAGCTGATTAGTCCCAGTCAGCGAGCAGCAGCCCCACGACTCATGTCACAGAACTGATATCAAAATAATGGAAGGCTCATATGCGGTATGAGGATCGCTAAGAAGAACTGGAAGCCTGCGGCAGCATTGCAAATTTAGAGGGAGAATATGGCAGACCTAAACAGGACATATAGCATGCTATGGGACGAACGAATGCGGCAGTTCACTGAGGCGGTTGCCCATAGTTAATCCAAGCATAAAAAGAAACACTCTCACTAAATAAACCCTTTGGGACAGCCACATTGTATTATACTTAAAATAGAACTGTCGAAGCTCCGGTCAAACTGGCTCCTTACACAAGTCACAGATATCACAACAGGGCCCGTACCCAGCTATACAGTTGTAAGAGACTGGAGGCCATTGCGAAATTCCTCACTAGACAATAAAAATGAACCCCAAAATGCTACATGCTTTCAGAGACCTCTATTACTCCTACTCAGGCAGGAGTGCTGGTGCAAAGGTCTTGTTTCTTAGTCTAGCACTGACGGGTACAGCAAGAACTTCGAACGGAGAAGTGATAATTGCACTCGTTCAACCACCGAGTTGCAAACCCATGCTCAAGGTCTCGGTATGTTTACCCTCAATGTAACTTGCGGACAGGGGTTCTAACGCCTGAGTATCTGATGTGTTTTCACTAAATTTATGTGGTAGAAATAATAATCAAGCCGACTTCAACACCTAAATTGCACTCTGTGGTTATGCCTGCTCCAATGTACGCAAGAAGCTTAAAACAAGCAATACTCGGTAGCAATCATTCGGTACTCGGTAGCAATCACTCGGTAGCAATCATTCGCTACCTCGAACAAAGAATTGACAGACGAAAAGCACATGTCCCTCAGGGCCCACAGCTCATAAAAGAAAAAAGAAGGCAACACCAACCAAAATATGAGTCGAGTCGTACAAATGGGAGTAAAGAGCCTGGGGAGGAGACCTGAACTCGCCTGAAGCCCACTATTTCAACGACATCGATGGAGGTTCAAGTAATAGGTCATCAAACGCAAGAATCCTCAAGCTTCGATACATCCAGTCGGCTGAAACGGCGCTTGAAATACGACAGACAACTGCGCATCCCTTGGTCAGAACTGAAGACGCCATTACACTGGTAACTCCACGCCAGCAGCGAGAACTAACCCAGCAAGAACCACCGCAATATATGGCAGCTCCATCACCAACAGACGAGCACGCCCTGCCAGAGGGGACAGCTTCAGAAGGTGACATCGTCAAAGTAAATCAGACTGAAGTGCTCCAACCCTCCTCTGCGTGTACAGTCGTGACATGTCCAAATGACTGTATGCAAAACGACTTTTACAACAGCAGAAATGCAAGTCTAGACGACGGTGAAACCCGCAAAAAAGCAAGGACAGCTGAACCAGGCAACACAGAGCCGTCCTTAAAAGACAAGTCTGACTGTGTTTCCGACATATGACCATGACGAGACTGCGCACGACATTTCAAATCAACACAAAATGCTCAGCGACTCAAGCAACAAATCGTCCATGATATTGGAGGAAGCTGTTCTCACGCCCCAAGATGTTCTGTCAGCTATGACAGAGACAGTGAAAGTGAAGCCGCTACCCCACTATGAGGACAGGGCCATACGAAACCGAGTATTTAAATTAACTTCCCAGAAAACAACGGACCACACCACCGCGACAAGGCGCGTCACTTCTAACTGGTGACAACTGAAAAAAGCAGCACATCGTCTCCTAGAAAGAGGGCAACGAGGGATACCCGCACCAGCATAAGGAATTCGAGTATCAACCAAGCTTCTAAAGGCGTTTGTAAATCAAAGAGGGGGGAGGAGTAAGTGTAGCCACCGAATGTCACAGTGCCCAGAACGTGAATAGTCAAGATTAAAACCGAGATGTCAAGCGCAAACCTAGGACCTGGATGAAGCGACTATCTGCGAAATCGGTCTGCACACAAAAATATGCGGGAAGACATGCCTGTGACTTATTACCCAACGTAATCGTGAAGGAGAAACACAGTTCGAGAGTACGAAGAAAGTGAGTACGAGAGTACGAAGTTCGAGAGTACGAAGTCGAGAGTACGAAGTGTAGAAGAAAAGGAAGACCGAAGATCAGGAAAAAGGACGAAATAAGACACCGGCTGGATAGGAATGATAGACTGACCCATATATTCGCCCAGGATTCGGTTACGCAACATTAACGTTTGTTGATAGCACGTGTACCGATTTCATTTATTTCGCTCGCACGAACTATTGTTAGGCGGGAGAATGTTTAACTTTCGATGGCGGCGAAGACGATTCAGGCACGTAGCTCAACAGACGCATATACGAAGGAGATGACGACGACTAGGCGAGACGACGAGATGGCTGCATAGCACCAGTGTCTCTGTAAGTACATACTGTAAATATTGCCGCGAACCATGTACGGGTTTGTTTTTTAATTCCCAGCCGCGCCCGGCTCTGTTATCTGTGTCCCATGCGAAGCGGGTGTTCCATTCTTTGTTTTTATGCCGCACGGGCTATCTCATTCAGTTAAGCAGACTGTTTCGAGCTAACGTCGCTAGCCCAGAATAATTTTCTGTGATCTACAATGTTCTGGATGTGAATCGACGGTTCCCGAAACAGTCGCGCCGAAAGATAAAGCCTGCAGAGCAGACGCCGCGGCATTCGGTTCGACGACACTCGCCTGCGCAAGTCACTTTGTTGACCGCTGCTTCGCTGCCTCTGTATTCTTTTTGAGTTGCTAGGGGTGCACAAGTTTGCCCCAATAAACTTGTTTCTCCTGCAAGATAACTGCGTCGTCCTTAGCTTCGTGACATCTGGTGGAGGTGCTGGGCCCATGAACCCTACGCCCTCGTCAAGCCGACAAGCAAGTCCCCACTCGTGCCAGCCGCCGACAACAAGGTCTTCAGCCGGAGTTTGGACTGCTTCCAGATAAAGTGAAGAACGAAGACATCGTGACCACCACCATGATCAACGCAGGCACCATGACCATCGTTTCCAGTCCTGCCCTCGTTCTTCAGCAACCCAGGGAGTCCCCATCATTTCATGGGTCACCTTCGGTGGACCCCGAAGCAAGTTGGAGCAAGTCGAGGTTTGAGCAAGTCGAACGGGTCAGTCTGTTCAATCGATGGGACGACGCGGAGGCACTGAGGCAAGTGTTCTTCTACCTTGAGGACTCAGCACGGATCTGGTTTGAAAACCATGAGAGCTCCCTAGAGTCTTGGAACGATTTCCGAACGTCATTTGTAACGACGTTCACCACGGTTGTGCGAAAAGAGCAGGCCGAAGTCTTGCTGCAGACGCGCACACAACATTCTAACGAAAGTGTTGTGTTCGTCGAAGAGATGAAGAGGTTCTTCAGGCTTGCTGACCCGTGAATTGCGGAAGAAAAGTTACGCTTCTTAATGCGCGGTGTGAAGGAGAAATTGTTTGCTGGACTTGGCCGCAACCCTTCCGCCCAAAACCGTCGCCGAATTTGTGATTGAATTGATTGACTGATTGTAGGGTTTAACGCGCCGACGCAACGCAGGCGATGAGGCGCGCCGTAATGGAGGGCTCCGGATTAATTTTGACCACATGGGGATCTTTATCGTGCGCCGAAATCTCGTACACACGGGCGTTTTTGCTTTTCGCCTCCATCAGAAAAGCGGCCGCCGCGGCCGGGAATCGAACCCGCGACCTCGTGCTCAACAGCGCAACGCCTTAGCCACTGAGCCACCGCGGCGGGTGAATTTGTGATTGAAGCCAGCACAATTGAGAAGGCTCTTTGATGATGATGGTTGGATGTTTATGGCGCAAGGCCAACTAGGGCAAAGAGCGCCAAAGCAATGGTTATGTATGACGGTTCAAGATGTAACCCCTAAGATTGCTCAACAAGAGCAGAGATTAAAATAGTAAAATCAGTGAGACAATGAGCATGACTGGTGTAAAAGGCCAGGGTGTGATAGTGCAGGGCATGAAACTATGTGCAAGAATTACGCGTGATAGGAAATAAGTTGTAAAAATTTGATTTCGCTAAGAAACATAAAAGTGCGTTGTAGAGGCACTATGGGATCATCCGCTAAAAACAGTGCTGGATGTAGTGGGATGTGTTGCCTGTATAGTCGAGGGAAATATTTGCGTCTTTTTCTGTGGAGTGCTCTGGATGTAATGAAAATGTGAATTACGGATAGGCCCTCCCCACACCTGCTACACAAGGGTCTTGGAGAACCAGTGAGCAGATGGGAGTGTGTTGCGTGTGTGTGGCCTATCCGCAATATAGCTAGTGCAACTTCAATGAATCTGTTGTGTGAGTCAGTAGTGTATGATCCTAGGTGTGGTTTAATTAGGTGTAACTTGTTGTCTGTCTGTGTGCTCCAGTCGGCTTGCCAGGTTCTGCGAAGGTGTTCTCTTATGTATGGCTTGAGGTCGGTGTACGGTAATTTTGTAATGTCCACTGTGTTCCTGTGTGCCGCAGCGGCGGCCATTTGGTCTGCGGTCTCATTTCCTGCAATCCCACAGTGACCCGGTACCCAACATACAATCACTTCGAGATTTTTGGCATACGCTGACATTAAAGTCTTGAAAACTAGATTTATGCCGTGATTTTTAGAACGCTTTTGGGATGATAATTCACGTACAACGCTGAGTGAATCTGTGTAGATGATATACTTTTGAATGTGATGTTGAACAATATGACCAGCAACAAGAAAAATGCCATACGCTTCCGCCGTGAAGATGCTCGAATTTACATGCATCGATGTAGAGGCCGTAAAGTTGGGTCTGTGCGCAGCACAAGACACCGGGATGGAAGTTTTCGATGCATCACTAAAAAATTCTGCAGCCTGGTATTTTTGCAGCAGATACTGAAAATGTTGTGAAATCGTGATTTGTGGTACCCTGCTTTTCTGTAATTGTGTAAACGACAGGTCACACGATACAGGGCGAAATTGCCAGGGGGCTATAAAGTCAATGGTAGATGTTCTGAACGTGTCCAAAAAGGAGATTGACAGTTCAGAAGCTTCCCTTCTCACCCTAAGTGAGAAAGATAGAGATAGAGATGGGCGATTTAAAAACAGCAGTGACGTGGATGTATCCATAAAAACAGGTTTAAAAGGATGGTTGTCGATTGATGATATTTTACAAGCATATAAAAGATCAACATACATTCGCTGGTACTCCAGGCACCACGTGTCACACTCCACATACAGGCTTTGGACAAGGCTTGTACGGAAACCACCACACGAGAGGCGAAGCCCCAGGTGCAGAAATGGGTCGAGCATTTTTAGCGCTGTTTTTGTAGCGACCTGTAATCAACACTACCGTAATCCAAACGAGACCCTACCAAAGCGGTATAAAGGGGCAGCAGGAGTTGTTTATCTGCACCGTATGATTGGTGAGACAGGACTTTCAAAATATTCATTGTTTTTAGACATTTTTGTTTGAGTTGTTTGATGTGAGATATGAATGTGATTTTTGCATCCATCACCACTACCAAAAACTTATGTTCCTTTTTATGTTCATTAAATAAACCTCACCATTGAGGTTTATTTCAGGATCGGGACTTACTCCACGTCTCCTCGAGAATACGACACAGGTACTTTTTGTGGGATTAAGTTTGAAACCATTTTCGTCTGCCCAGCGAGAGTTTCTTTACCCCAAGCTGGACTTGACGTTCACATATGGATATGTTACAAGATTTAAAAGATATTTGTACATCATCCACATACACTAAACAGGAGATCGATGGAGGCAATGCTTTCCGAAGCGAATTCATCTTGACGATAAACAGCGTGCAGCTCAAAACGCCGCCTTGAGGCACGCCATTTTCTTGAATGTGAACTCTGGACAGTGCTGACCCGACTCTCACACGAAATGTTCGTTTGGGCAGGTAACTATTAAGAGTGTTCAACATATTACCTGTTACACCATACGATTTTAAGTATGCAAGGATGCCGTAACGCCATGCCGTATCGTACGCTTTTTCGATGTCAAAAAATACGGTCATGCAATACTGTTGCTGTATAAAGGCAAATTTTATGTATGATTCTAATGTAACAAGCTGATCATTTGTGGATGGCCCTGCCCGGAAGCCTGCCTGGCAGCCCTCGAGTAGACCATTGTACTCCAGAAAGTACACGAGCCTACGTTTTATCATCTTCTCGAGGAGCTTACACAGGCAGCTTGTCAGGGCGATAGGACGATAACTTGCTGGAGAGGAAGGGTCCTTCCCCTCCTTCAGAAAGGCCACAACTATGGCCTCCTTCGAAGACCTTGGAAGCTGCCCCGAAAGCCATATTCTGTTGTAGAGGTTTAGGAGTGTCTCAAGAGTGTCTGCATGTAGGTGTTGTTTCATGGCGCATGTAATGCTGTCTGCCCCTGGAGCTGAGGGCTTACAAGTGGCAAGAGCAACCTTCAGCTCATGAAGTGTGAATTCAGAGTTGTAAGCAGAATTAAACTTGTTCTTGTCTCGTAAGGGCTTCTTTTCTGCAGATGTTTTGTGTTGCATGAAAGTATTAGTGTAGTGTGCTGAGCTGGACACGTGTTGGAAGTGTTGTGCGAGTGTGTTAGCCTGGTCTTCCAGTGTGTCCCCTGTTGTACTAACCAGGGGCAGGCTGTGTGTCTGTTGTCCTTTTAGTTTTCGTATAGTTTTAGTTTACTTAGTTTAGTTTTAGTTTAGTTTAGTGAGAAGGCTCATTAAATGCGTACTAACCAGTATGACCGCTACTTTATTGGCGCGGCCAATGCGAACTACACCGACAGCATGCCGATTCCGGCAGACAGCCTACGTGAGACTGTCCGCGCAATAGTGAGGCAGGAGCTGCGGAAACTTCTCCTCACGCCGCCGCAGGTGCAAGTCGCTTCCCTTACCGATGTGATTAGGGAAGAAGTGCAGCAAGCGCTAGGAACCTCAACGACGTCAGAAGCACCCCGTGAGCCGCAAGCCATGTCCTACGCGGCTGCTGTTCGCCGGCCTCGCCAACTGCGCCCTACCGTCACGGAACTTCGTACCGTCGCCCCCCGTCGCCGGCCCAAAAACCTGCGGTGCAAACCCCCGCCCCAAGGAAGACCGAGGTATGACGAACGCCCGATAATCGACCGCCGTGCTACCATTGCGTAGAGGCCGACCACATCTACCGTCAATGCCTCTACAAGAGGCTCGGCTTGCGAGGCTTCTCCGCCGACGCACCACGCCCCCGACCCAGCCAGCGCCCTACTGAGATAGAAGACTACCTGTCCAACACCAACCGAGGACCAGGCCGATTCAACCGTTCACCGTCGCCCTACCCGTACTAGTTGCCAAACCGCCGCAGCGCTGACTTCTCACGTGGAACCAGCACACGCGGGGGAAACTAAAAGCAGCAACTTCTGGAGGTGAAGTTGCAGGACCGCGGAAAAATGAAAACCCTCCAACGACGCAGCGACACGCTGAAGACCATGATTCACATCTCTCAGCCCGACGACCCGATCTACCCCTGACGTGACTTCCGAACCCGACGACAGCAAAACGGCGCGACGCGTACCTGACACGACTGAACCTGCCGCTGAGAATACGACGAAGACGACGACGCATAGTGCCCGGCCGTCAACACGTACAAGCAGATATACTACGCAACGACGCACCCGGAACTCGAGAAAGGCGGCGATCGACGTTCAGCTGTCCATCGACGGCTTTGATGTAGTCAGTCTCATAGACACGGGAGCCGACTACTCAGTAATGAGCGGGCCATTCGCGTCTAAGCTGAAGAAAGTTATGACCAGATGGGATGGTCCGCACATGCGCACACCAGGAGGCCACCTCGTGACGCCAAGTGAAACGTGCACATCGCGCGTCCCCATAGACGGCACAACGTACCCTGCAGCGTTCGTCGTTCTGCCTAACTGCTCCTGCGACGTAATTCTTGGAATGCATTTTTTGATGGACAACGGTGCAATAATTGATCTACAGACCAAGTTAATAACTATTTCCCCCATCACTCCATGACGCCAGAACCGAACCCCGAACGTCGCGCTGCTGTAAGGATTGCCGAAGATCATGTCACCCTGCCACCCCGCGCAAGCTTGATGATCACAGTCTACTGTGAAGATACTGCTCCTGACCTCGACGCTATCGCAGACAGTGATCAAAGGTTGCTTCTCGGCCGTGGTGTCTCTGTCGCAAGAGGTATTTCGCGCTTCAGGGAACACCAATCCCACGTTTTGGTTACTAATTTCACCGAGGAGTACCACCGTTTAAACAAGGGCGTGGCAATTGCATTCCTCGAAGAAACGCAAGAAGCAAGTGACGTGATCGCGGTCGTCGACTTTGAACGCACGCCCGTAGAAACTTTCAAGCTCCCGCAGCCCTTCGACGTGAATCCGGCGCTACCGCAGGAACAACGGAACAAATTATTTGCTGCGTCGCCTTTGCTGCGTCGCTATAGCGAACGTTTTTTGTCGAGTGCAAAACTACGTCAGACACCTCTAACAAAGCACGGAATAATAACCGAAGATGGAACCCCACCTACCCGACAGTCACCGTACCGCGTCTCTTTCCACGAGTGGGAAGCCATCAGGACTCAAGTCGACGACATGCTCAGCGACGACATTATATAGCCATCGAAAAGCCCCTGGGCTCCGCCGGGCGTACTGGTGAAGAAAAAAGACGGCACATTAAGATTTTGTGTTGACTACCGGCGACTAAACAAAATCACCAAAAAGGACGTGTACCCCCTGCCACGAATCGACGACGCCCTCGACCACCTCTGCCATGAGAAGTACTTCTCATCGATGGACCTGAAGACCGGCTACTGGCAAATTGAAGTGGACGAGAGAGACCGAGAGAAGACCGCAATTATACCCCGGACGGCCTGTACGAGTTTAAGGTGATGCCGTTTGGGCTGTGCACAGCACCAGCGTCGTTTGAAAGAGTCATGGACACTGTACTAGCTGGCCTTAAGTGGCACACGTGCCCCGTATACCTCGACGACGTTGTGGTATTCACCCCGACTTTCGACGAACACCTTGCTAGGTTGGAGTCTGTACTCGAGGCCATTCGTATACGTCGGGGTTAACGCTGCAGCCTGAAAAGTGCCGTTTCGCATACGAGGAACTCAAATTCTTGGGCCACGTCGTCAACGAAGCAGGAGTCTACCTGACCCCGCAAAAACTTCAGCCATTGCGAACTTGCCATGGCCGAAAGACAAGAAGGGCGTGCGAAGATTTCTCGGGTTGTGAGCATACTACCGGCGCTTCGTCGCAAACTTCGCACGCATTGCAGAGCCACTCACGCGCTTGACGAAAGATAGCACCCCTTTCAGCTGCGAAAACGCCTGCAAAGCCCGCCCATGCTCGCTCATTTCGACGAAAACGCCGAAACGGAAATGCACACGGATGCCAGTGATATAGGCTTGGGTGCCGTCCTTGTCCAAAAGCAAAACGGTTGCGAAAAGGTAATCGCCTATGCCAGCCGTGGTCTGTCGAAAGAGGAGAAAAACTACTCTGCCTCTGAGAAAGAGCGCCTGGCTATTATATGGGCGATTTCAAAATTTCGCCCATACGTGTATAGAAGGCCATTCACGGTTGTAACAGACCACCATGCGCTGTGTTAGCTCGCCAATTTGAAGGACCCCTCTGGCCGTCTTGGGCGGTGGAGCTTGCGCCTGCAGGAGTTCGACGTTACAGTGGTTTATAAATCCGGCAGGAAACACTCCGACGCCGACTGCCTGTCCCGCGCCCCCGTCGACCCACCAGCACAAGACTCTGATGAAGACAGCGCGTTCTTCGGAATCGTGACGGAGACCGACCTAGCCGCCCAGCAGCGTACCGACCCCGACTTACGTGTCATAATCGACTACCTCGAGGGATGCAACCTTGCCGTTCCTAGGACCTTCAAACGCAGCTTACCAGCATTCAACCTGAGAAACGCCGTCCTCGCGAAGAAGAATTTCATCCCCGGAACAAGAGCGAATTACATTCTTGTCATCCCCGCGGACCTTCGTGACCGAATTTTTGAAGCGTGCCACGACGACCCGTCTTCCGGACATCTCGGCACAGCTCGCACAATTGGAAAAATCAAGGCGAGGTACTACTGGCCCCGCCTTACCTCTGACGTCACCCACTACGTCCGGAGCTGCCGTGACTGCCGCCGGACTTTTACAGCCAATCCACGTCCCATCGAGGCCCTTCCAACAGATTGGAATGGACCTTTAGGACCCGTTCCCTACGTCACGATCCGGGAACAAGTGGATTGTCGTAGCGATAGACTACATGACGCGCTACGCAGAGACGGTCGCTCTTCCGAAGGGGACTGCACAAGAAGTCGCGAAGGTCTTTATTAACCAAGTTGTGCTGCGACATGGAGCCCCTGAAGTCCTAATCACGGACCGCGGAACGGCCTTCACTGCGAAGCTGATGCAAGGAATCTTATGCTACAGCAACACGGATCACCGAAGGACGGCGTACCAACCCCAAATGAACTGACTTACAGAACGTGTGAACAAGACGATCGCGGATATGCTGTCTATGTACGTTGACGTTGAGCATAAGACTTGGGACGAAGTCCTCCCGTATGTCACGCTTGCATACAACACAGCGACCCAGAAGACTACGCAGATCACACCGTTCGAGCTTGTCTACGGTAGACGGCTGACCACTATCCTCGACGCCATGCTTCCGAATGTAGAAGACGACGACCTCAACGCCGACGTCTAAGATTACCTTCAACGTGCGGAGGAGGCCCGCCAGCTCGCTCGAGTTCGTATAACGGACCAGCAGCTGGTGGATGCCGGCCGCTACAACCTCCGACGCCGAGACGCCGAGTACCAACCAGGGGAGCGTGTGTGGTTTTAGACTCCCATCCGACGACGCGGACTCAGTGAGAAGCTTCTGCGACGGTATTTCGGACCCTACCAGATTCTACGACGTGTTGGCCAAGTAACCTACGAAGTGATCCCCTATTGTGATTGCGGTACATCACGACGACGCACGAGATCCGAGTCGTCCACGTGGTTCGCCTCAAACGGTACTTCGCAAGATGACCGACTTTTTTGTTGTTGTTGTTGTTGGTGTTTGTTCGGACTGTCGTTTTATTTTAGCATCGGGTCGATGCACTCTTAGAGGGGGGAGGCAATGCCGCGAACCATGTACGGGTTTATTTATTGTTTGTTTTTAATGCCCGGCCGCGCCCTGCTCTCTTATCTGTGTCCCATGCGAAGCGCGTGTTCCATTCTTTATTTTTATGCCGCACGGGCTGTCTAATTCAGATAAGCAGACTGTTTCGCCCTAACATCGCTAGCCGAGAATAATCTTCTGTGATCTGCAATGTTCTGGATGTGAATCGACGGTTCCAGAAACACTCGCGCCGAAAGATAAAAGCCTGCAGAGCAGACGCCGCGGTATTCGGTTCGACGACACTCGCCTGCGGAAGTCACTTTGTTGACCGCTGCTTCGCCGCCTCTGTATTTTTTTTAGTTGCTAAACTTGTTTCTCCTGCAAGACAACTGCTTCGTTCTTGGCTTCGTGACAATATATTACATTTCGCTCCAATAAACTTGTTTCTCCAGCAAGACAACTGCTTCGTTCTTGGCTTCGTGACAATATATTGCATTTTCCCAGGCGACGGCCTCCTGCCTTGCCTCCCTGGACGTTTTCCACACGCGGGATACCATAGTCCCACAGCGTGTCACAGCAGGCAGTGCTCGGCAGTGGTGTGCGGTGACCCCTACCAACCCCCAGGATGCTCGCGGCCGTCACTGTTTGTGCATAGTGACGTGCAGCACGCGGTGACAACGGCGGTTCAGGAGTGTGTGGCAGTAACGCTACGGCTAGTGTCGCGTGGTGACGTGACTGTGCAGTGTGTAGGTGTGCCCCAACCAACAGTGGGACTCAAGCCCCCTGGACCGGCCAGTGTCCTCCCTCCAGCCCGCCATCCCCTCTGTGGCTACTTCAACCCATACAAAAATGCCTTATGGGCAAATATATGGTGAGCTATGGCAGCCAAGGGTCTCTATGGTCACCCATAAACAGGCATACATTAGCCAGCCAGCTATGGCCAGCTATTGCCAACAGCTATAGCCAGCTATATAAGTTTGTATGGATCCTGCACTAAAGACTGTAAACCATACAATTCTCTTTAGACGATTATAGAACATCCTAGTGTGTTTAGTCTATAGAGTCACAGCTATTCAGGTTACTGTAGCCAGCTAAAGAAATATGTATGGCTCTAGTTCTATAGACCAGCCGCGGCAAAGCTCTTTTGGCTGGCTATAGACCATTTTTTAGCTTTCAGTCTACAGACTTGAAACCATTCAGCTGTATTTTGCCAGCTATTGAAAAAAATATGTCCTCAAGCTAAAGAGAGACAGCCACAAAAGCTCTTTTGGCTGGCTATGGGTTGTTGTTTAGCTATAACTCTACAGACTCAAGACCATTCAGCTATGTTTTGGCAGCTATTGACAAGAGGTCGTCCTAAAGCTATAGAGAAAAAGCCATAAAAGCTCATTTGGCTGGCTATGGGCCGTTGTTTAGCTCTAAGTCTACAAACTTGGAACCATACGGCTGTCTTCTGCCAGCTATTGGAGAGAATTTGCTTTAAAGCTAAAGAGAGGCAGCCATAAAAGCTTCTGCCGCTGGGTACAGTAAAATATATAACTGTAAACCTTTAAACGTGTGATAATTAGGCAACATTTTGCCGGCATAAAGAAAGCATTTGGCGCAGAACTTACAAGCCTGCATTCATAAAGGCTTCTTTAGCTAACTACATAGTAACATAAGGCTCCAAGTCTCCAGCCGCTAACCGAAAAGTGTTAGCCTATAAAGGTATAATTCGAGCAACCATTAAATCCTATTCTGCTGGTTTCAATATGACTTATGACGCGAAATTCATATACTCATGATTTACCTAGCTACATCTACAACACAGATTGGATAACGATGATGAGGTTGATCGGCCGGTTATATGAGCGTATTTGTTCAATAAGGTTGGGTACTTATTATACCAACAATACGGGAAAAGTACAATTAAAGGAGGCTACTGATTAACGCTCAAATTCAGGTTGCAACTTTGGATACTGCGCGTCGACAAAGCTTGCAAATGAGCGTTGACCAAAAGACGTATAATTTCGGAGAATTCTTCCTCTGCGGCCCTTCGCTGCCGCGGTCAAGTGAAAAAGCGTGCTTCTCTGAAAACGGCCCTCACAGCGTCGAAGCAGATTGGAAAAAACTTTCGCGGCCCACGGTACGCTCTCTCTGAAATATGGTGGAAGCTGCGAACAACCGCATTCTTTCTCCCGTGGAGCCCACTTTCAGATTAGTCATTGAGAAAGGGGGAGAGCGACCCACGCCGGACCGAAGGAGACGCGGTGAGGAAATTCTGGGAAGCGATGAAAAGGTAAAGGGGACACCCCTGCTTCCTGTTTTATTTTCTGTTGTTCGTTTGGCATACTGGTTTTGGCGATGGGTACCGAAGGACACGGCCGTGCGGCCCGCGCTGTGTTAGTATTCCTGCGCGCAGCAATGCTAGTGACAGACAATTTTCGCCGAGTACTGAGAACACATACAACTTTTTCGGATGAAGAAAACAAAACGTTAAGGGGTCTTGTATTTACCAAAAAAAAAAATAATTACCAGAGTACAAGTTAGAAAAAGATCGAAAGACGGGCACGTATCTTCGCCCTATTTGCTATCGCAATGCACCCGCTTATACGTGGATGTACTCAATCAGCCACATTTCGCCTCCTTGCGCATGTGCGCGGGCATGGCACGTGTTGCCTAATGTTGGGAATTTACGACTCGATGGCAATGTGCTCGTGTAGATGGTGTGACCGCAAGCTAATGGGTCGCTTTTCGGTGTCGTAAATATCGGTGTTTACGGTGACAGTGTTACGATTAATTCAACATCAACTTCAAGTCATGTGAAAATGGATACCTGCGATACTGTGACAGGAATTTAATTGCACGCAAAATTCCAGGGTGAGTGATCTTACGAACTGAAGAGACTCAATAGTGCGAGAAATACAGGACTTTTTTTGGTGTTCACGAATACTTTTCTAAACTACCCTGCACCACATGGGCATTGCAACGTACACAGAAGTGAAGATTTGGCCGGGGTGATGTGACAAAAATAATTACTTTTGCGCGAACTCAGAAAACTTACAAGGAACTAATTGAATGAACTTGGAAAAGCGTTTTTTATCATTGCAATGTTTGCGGTCATCTTCATTGTTTTATTGAGAGTGCATTTCCATTTTAGCCACCGTACTTACAGCTGTGTGCGTTGAGTACTGAGTGTAATGAATGACTTCTGAGTGCTCTCTTTTCTGTGGACTTCTGTAGGGTTCAACGCTGGTCGACCACTCTCTACATGTCCTAGACACTCGAGTCACGGCCCTTGAGTTTATAAAAAGGTCCCTTTCACCCCGAGTAGTCCGACTGGCGCTGGCCACCACCCACAAGAGCAGCAAACAAAATACGATAACATAAATACCCGAGAAATTGGAGGGGAAAGAGCCCCACTGGTAGCGTAGTGATCATCGCACCAGACGCGCAATTGTGGAGGTCGTGGGTTCAGATCCCACCCAGCGGCCATGTTTTCTCCACCACTTCCTTTCTGTATTTCAAAATTGTTCATGTATTTCAATAACCTACCGATTTCTCCCCTTTGCTTTCCCAGCCTTTCTTGACTGCCAACCCATATATATATATATATATATATATATATATATATATATATATATATATATATATTGTTACTTGCAAGAGACTTTATTTGGAGGATTCGTACAGAGAGAGAGAGAGAGAGAAAATGACATTTATTGAAAATTTCCGGCGGGGAGGCGGGTCAGGCCACGCAGGGCTTCGCCACCCCCTGTCTATGTACTAAGGAGACCCCGAAGCTGTGCCTGGGCACCGGTTCAGGCTACTTGGCGAGTCCCCTCCCGAAGGAGGGTCTCCTTTTCGCCTTTGCCGGGCCAGAGCAGCCTCGAGCCGCTGGACTGCCAGCAGTTGCCGCTCGTATTCGGGCGAGCTCACGAGTCCTATAATGTCCGGTGGTAGCTCTTTTGGGCTCCCCACTGCACTGTGTCTTTCACATCCCCACATGATGTGGGCCAGGTCTGCAGTCACCAACGCGCACACACTGCACACTGCACTTTCGTAAGTTCCAGGGCACACGTGGCGCGCGAGCGCTGGAGTCAGCACGGATCCAGTCTGTAGTTGACGGAGAAGGACGGCTTCGCCCCTCTTGAGCCTCGGGTGAGGTGGGGGCAGGGCGCGTCTTCCCGCACGATGCCAGTGAAGGATGTCCCCGTAGTTGGTCAGGGGCTCCATGATCTCCGCCGCAGACGATGGGCAGGGGGGCACCGCACGGTGCGCGAGCTCGCGTGCGATGGCGTCCGCCTCCTCGTTGCGGTTGACGGTGCCACCCGCAATGCCCCCCACGTGTGCGGGGAACCAGCGGATGTGCGTTGTAGTCTCCTTGCGCTCGGGGAGCAGGCTCGCTGCAGTCCCGCACACGGCGTTCCTGGCGTAGCTTGCTACTGCGGTCCTCGAGTCGCTGAGCACCGTGGTGATTGTGGGGCTGCTCGCTAGCGCTAGGGCTATGGCAGCCTTCGTACAGAGAGACCAGGCACCGGGCAAGACGAGCCAGGCTGGGTGCGAGAGAGAGCCGTGATGATAATGACACGGTTAAATGATGATGATCGCAGTTGGTCGCGTAGATTGACCACCTTAGATGAGGGGTGCTGTTCGCCAACAACATAACCATGCATGGTAACATGACTACCCGCTGGAAAAGCGTCGTCCCGACGCTAAGTTTCAGTTGACGAAGGCGCCCAGTATGGTTTGAGGCGGGACACATGCACAATGTTAGTAGGCGGGGTTCTCGCAGAAGGTGAAGGGACGACGGGGGTGATCTCAAATGTAACGTCCGTAACGGGGCGGAGAACACGGTAAGGACCGGTATAGGGCGAAATCATTTTTTCTGAAAGTCCTGCGCGACGGGATGGTGTCCAGAGAAGGACCAATGATCCCGGAAGGAAGTGTACTGGCCGGTGGCGCTGGTCGTATCTATGCTTCTCGGAGGCTTGTGACGCGTGAAGCTGGTCGCGGGCAATTTGTCTGGCAAAAGTAGCTCGGGTGATCGCATCGTGAGCGTATTCGGTGGACAAGGGCGCAGAAGGGCGCGGTAAGGTGTCCCGGGGCAAAGCAGGCTCACGGTCGTAAAGAAGGTACAAAGGGGAAAATCCCATGGTGTCGTGACACGAAGAATTGTATGCGAATGTAATGTAGGGAGGGGCGATGTCCCAATCGCGAAGGTCCGCTGAGACGTAGGCAGCCAGCATGTCCGTAAGGGTCCAGTTGAGTTGTTCGGTGAGTCCGTTTGTTTGCGGATGATATGCTGTGGAAAATTTGTGCTGAGTTGAGCATGAGCGCAGAAGGTCGTCAACAACTTTGGATAAAAAGTATCGGCCACGATCGGTGAGCAATTGACGGGGAGCTCCGTGGTGCAGAATGACGTTGGCAAGGAGAAAATCGTCAACATCGGTCGCGCAACACGGAGGCAGGGCACGGGTGATGGCAAAACGTGCTGCATAGTCCGTCGCGACGGCCACCCACTTGTTTCCGTACTTGGATAGAGGAAAAGGGCCGACTGAGCCCAAACCTACACGGAAAAATGGCTCAAGGGGAATTTCGATAGGTTGAAGCTGACCGGTGGGGAGCGTGGTCGGTGTTTTCCGCCGTTGGCAGAGGTCGCAGGCGGTCCCGTATCGCCGCACGGGTTTGTAAAGGCCGGGCCAAAAGAAGCGACGCCGCACACTGTCGTACGTGCGGGTTATTCCGAGATGGCCAGCTGTGGGGACATCGTGAAGCTGGTGCAAGATGGCCGCACTCAAGTGTTCAGGTATAACAAGGAGCAATTCGGGACCATCGGCTCGGAAGTTGCGATGATAGAGGGTGCCATAACAAATTGCATAGGCACGTAGAGAAGGGTCAGGGGTTGCGCATTCGAGACCGTCGAAGATTAGGCGTAATGATGCATCACGGCGCTGTTCTTCAGCAATGTTCAGGAGGTCGGAGATGGCAAAAAGGGAGACATCAGAACTTGCTCCGCTGAGGTCTGGACGGCCCACAGGATTCCGTGACAGGCTGTCGGCGTCCTGGTGTAGGCGGCCAGCTTTCTAGAGCACAGAGAAAGTGTACTCTTAAAGGCGGAGAGCCCATCGACCAAGCTTGCCCGTGGAATCTCTCAAAGACGAAAGCCAGCAGAGAGCGTGGTGGTCTGTAATAACACTGAAGCGCCTACCGTAAAGGTATGGGCGGAATTTGGCGACAGCCCAGACAAGCGCAAGACACTCCCGTTCCGTGAAGGAGTAATTGCATTCAGCTGGAGACAGGAGACGGCTGGCATAGGCGATGACGCGGTTCTGGCCGGCCTGTTGTTGTGCCAAAACAGCCGTTATACCATGGCCGCTTGCGTCGGTGCGGAGTTCGGTTGGTTCCGATGGATCAAAGTGGCCTAAAACGGGTGGCGACGTAAACAGAGCGATACGCGTAGCGAAGGCTTCATCTTGTTTGGGGCCCCATGCGTAGGTGATATTCCTTTTAAGAAGGGCCGTCCGAGGACGGGCAATGTCGGCGAAATTCGCAATGAAGCGACGAAAGTAGGAACAGAGGTCACGAAACTCCAGACATCTTTTGGCAACTTTGTTTTCGGGTTGTTCCGCACAGCGCGAACTTTATCGGGGTCTGGTTGAACGCTGTTGGCGTCGACAAGGTGTCCAAGAAGCTTAATTTGGGGGAGACCAAAGTGACATTTTTGGAGTTTAACTGAAGGCCTGCACGTCGGAACACTTCTAAGATTGCCGAAAGCTCCTTGAGGTGGGTTTCGAATGTAGGGGAAAAACAATCACATCATCCAGGTAGCGTAGTCAAGTCGACCACTTGAACCCATGGAGTAGCCAGTCCATCATCCTATCAAAGGTAGCAGGGCGTTACATAGGCCAAACGGCATTACCTTAAACTGGTAGAGGCCGTCGGGCGTAACAAACGCCGTTTTTTTGGCGGTCGTATTCGTCTACGGAAATTTGCCAATATCCAGATCTGAGGTCTATGGATGAAAAATATTTGGCGCCGTGCAGGCAGTCAAGTAGTGCGTCATCAATGCGCGGAAAGGGATAAACGTCCTTCTTGGTGATCTGGTTCAGGCGTCGGTAATCAATCTTTTGTGGGTAAGTTGCGCTTGCTAAGAACACTGAGACGGACACGGGGAAAAACGTAGACTTTCACGAAAAGACGGCGCTACACTACACCAACTAATGCTACACCAACTAGCCCGACATCAAGCTTTACTGAACTTCAACTTCTTCGGGCCTACATGTTCGCGCCGTCTTTTCGTGAAAGTCTACGTTTTTTTTCCGTGTCCGTCTCAGTATTCTTAACAAGCGCAACTTACCCTCAAAAGAATGCTACACCAACTAGCCCGACATCAAGCTTTACTGAACGTCGGTAATCAACGCAGAACCGCCAGCTGCCATCTTTTTTTTCACCAAAACTACAGGTGAACACCAGGGGCTCGACGAAGGTTCCATGATGTCCTTGCGGAGCATGCTTTCGACTTCCTGCTGAATGATCAGTCGTTCAGCTTAGGACACACGGTATGGACGGCTGTGGACAGGGCTGGCATCACCGCTGTCGATACGATGTTGAACAGCAGTAGTCTGAACCAAAGAACGTTTATCGAAGTCGAAAATGTCTCGGTAGGTGCTCAAAAGGTGACGTAGAGGGGCAGCTTGGTCTGCGGGAAGATCGGAGGCGGTCATAAATGCGAAAGCCTCGACATAAGCAGTTAAAGCGATTTGGGTATCGGAAATTTGGCGTGGGTCCATGAACAAAGCTAAAACTTCGTGGTTACCTATCGGCCGCAGTATAGCCATAGATATACCCTTCTGCAGAACTTCAGGGGATGATCCAAAGTAGAAGATTGGTAGGTGAATGCTTCTGTCCACAACTGTCAGAACAGTATATGGTACGGCCACTTCGCGCGACAGCAACACTTCCAGAACGGGCGAAAGCACGTAATCACCGTTAGAAACCGGAGGGCTTGACAACAAGTCAATGGAGGTTGCTGCTTGTGGCCGTAAACGGAAATCATGCGCGGATGCAATACGGCATAAATGTTCTTCGGCGTTCAGCACATCTGAAGGCATCTGGACGGGTTCTTCAGGGGTCGAATTGGGAGAAGGCAAGTGAAGGCGGAGGACACCGGTGGAGCAATCGATAAGAGCTGAATGCTCCGACAGGAAATCATGGCCTAGTATAAGGTCATGAGGGCATCGCTCCAATACGACAAACAGAACGACAGTGTCATTGCCAGCAATGCGAATTCGGGCAGCACACATTCCGGCGACGGTGAACGTTCCTCCACTGGCGACCTGTACGACACTGGGAACCGCTGGAGTGAGAACTTTGCGCAGGCGGCGGCGGAGGTCTGAGCTCATAAATGAAATATGAGCATTAACAGAACGTGCTGTTGGGCTAGTTGGTACATGCTGAATGGGAGGCTTAGCGCTAAAAAGACGAGGATGGTGGCAAACGTGGCAGGGGCTCTTTCACATTTGCCACCGTCCTCGTCTTTTTGCGCTAAGCCACCCATTCTGAAATATGGGCGCCGGTGTCAATGATAGCACTTACTGGAACACCATCGACAGTAACGGCTAGTAAAGTTCGTCTAGTGGGCAAAGTTAGCAGAGGATTTGGTGGCCGGGTCATAGGTGCAGCGCCACCTCTGGGAGCTGCACTTCTTAGTTTTCCGGAGAGGAGCGGTCATACGAGGTCGGCGACAGGAGGCGGCGTGGCTGCGGCGAACGGGACTGGCGGCGGTGCGGTGACGGCGAGCGATTCTTTCGGCTTGGTCTGGCATCTTCGTCTCGGGAGGGCGGCTGAGGACGGGGAGAGAAGCGACCAGGGCCTTCTTCCGGGTTGTTATACGCAGGAAATCGGGGTCGGGGAGGCAAAAATCGATGACTCTGGCAGTGTCGCACCATGTGACCAACGCGATCACAGTAGAAGCATATGGGTCAGTCGTCAGGTGTTCTACAATAAGCAGGGTTTCTGATCGGGTAGTTGAAAGTACGAGTATGGGGGGCTCGCCCATCGCTAGTAGGCGAAAGGGGCTAGATGGGAAGTTAGGGCGGGTAACGGCGCATACGGATTGAACGCCCAGCTTGGCAAGTTCTTCGCGCACGACAGCTTGAATTAATGGTATGGGAGGCCTGCTGTCTTCTGTAACGTACTGGGGAAGAACGGCTGAGGCCATGGCCTCGAGCTCTCTACGTACTATTCTCGTCAAACCTCCAGGTGGAGCCGTGGTCACGCCAGATGACATTGGAGGTGAACGGGCCTGTGGCGGAATGTCTTCGCAAGATGATGTGGCGGCAGTGTTTGGGAACCGGGTGAACTGCGATGTAATTCGGCGGCTCTTCGCCTGCTCGAACCGGCGGCATTCGGTGATGATAGCCTCGAAAGTAGCACAGCCTTTGCAGATGAGCAGGTGGAAAGCGTCATCGGCTATCCCTTTGAGTGCATGTCCCACCTCGTCGGACACAGTCATCTGGGCGTCAGCTTTTTTGCAAAGGGACAGGACGTCCTGAATGTAGGCCACGTATGATTCGGTGGAGGTCTGTGCGCGTGTGACTACTGCGTTCTTGGCTGCAAGTTGGCGACCGGCTGGGTTGCCAAACAATTTGCGCAGCCTTTCCTTCCAAATGTCCCAGCTGGTTACCTTCGCATCATAAGTTCGCAACCAGGCCCTGGCCGGTCCATCCAGGTTGTTACTGACTTTGGCGAGCATAATGCTTGGGTCTCGCCGATTATAGGTGCTGACCCGCTTGAACGAGTCGATCCAGTCCTCAAAGTCCAACTCGTCGGGTCCGGTGAACTTAACAGGGTCACGGGGTTGTTGAAAGACCACGATAAGTGCGGTGGTTGAGCCGGGTACCCAACTGTTGGCCATGATGGTTGGTGGTTGGGCAAGGTCACGTCCGCTGCGAAGCTCCGTTGTGCGTAAAGCGTTACCCAGCACCCGCCCCCAAAATGTTACGTGGAAGAGACTATATTTGGAGGATTCGTACAGAGAGTCACAGGCACCGGGCAAGACGAACCAGGCTGGGTGTGGGAGAGAGCCGTGATGATAATGACAGGTTTAAATGATGAAGATCGCAGTTGGTCGCGTAGATTGACCACTATATATTTATATATATATATATATATATATATATATATATATATATACAGAAATATAGGTCGGCAGTCTACAATGCCAAAGGAGGCATAGGGGTGTGGTTGGGTTCTTTTCTTTTTCACTACGATTAATTAAGTAAACATTTTTTTTAAATATACACAAGAAAGAAAGAAAAACACGCGCCCAGAGTGGGGACCGAACCCACGCCTTTCGATTACATGTGGAATGCCTTACCAATTCGGCTATCTGGGCGACTGTGTTCTCCTTCACTTTCTGGGCTATATATATTTTCTAGAAGTGTATCTGACGCTTGAGGGTGGTAGCCAGCGCCACTCTGACTACACGGGGAGAAGGGGACCTTCTTTTCAACCCCCGGGGCGTGACTCGAACGTCTACAGCCTGTCATGAGCGGGTTACTGGCGGGAAGCCCTCTTATGCTACCTAGGCATCAAGGCTGCCAGAACCGAGACCCTCGCTAGGCTTTCGCAGAATAATATAGTAAGGAAATGAGGGGCTCGTTGAGGAAATACAGAAATATAGGTCGGCAGTCTACAATGCCAAAGGAGGCATAGGGGTGTGGTTGGGCTCTTTTCTTTTTCACTACGATTAATTAAGTAAACATTTTTTTAAATATACAGAAGAAAGAAAGAAAAACACGCGCCCAGAGTGGGGACCGAACCTACGCCTTTCGATTACATGTCGAATGCCTTACCAATTCGGCTATCTGGGCGACTGTGTTCTCCTTCACTTTCTGGGCTATATATATTTTCTAGAAGTGTATCTGACGCTTGAGGGTGGTAGCCAGCGCCACTCTGACTACACGGGGAGAAGGGGACCTTCTTTTCAACCCCCGGGGCGTGTCTCGAACGTCTACAGCCTGTCATGAGCGGGTTACTGGCGGGAAGCCCTCTTATGCTACCTAGGCATCAAGGCTGCCAGAACCGAGACCCTCGCTAGGCTTTCGCAGAATAATATAGTAAGGAAATGAGGGGCTCGGTGAGGAAATACAGAAATATAGGTCGGCAGTCTACAATGCCAAAGGAGGCATAGGGGTGTGGTTGGGCTCTTTTCTTTTTCACTACGATTAATTAAGTAAACATTTTTTTTAAATATACAGAAGAAAGAAAGAAGAACACGCGCCCAGAGTGGGGACCGAACCCACGCCTTTCGATTACATGTCGAATGCCTTACCAATTCGGCTATCTGGGCGACTGTGTTCTCCTTCACTTTCTGGGCTATATATATTTTCTAGAATTGTATCTGACGCTTGAGGGTGGTAGCCAGCGCCACTCTGACTACACGGGGAGAAGGGGACCTTCTTTTAAACCCCCGGGGCGTGACTCGAACGTCTACAGCCTGTCATGAGCTGGTTACTGGCGGGAAGCCCTCTTATGCTACCTAGGCATCAAGGCTGCCAGAACCGAGACCCTCGCTAGGCTTTCGCAGAATAATATAGTAAGGAAATGAGGGGCCACACCCCTATGCCTCCTTTGGCATTGTAGACTGCCGACCTATATTTCTGTATTTCCTCAACGAGCCCCTCATTTCCTTACTATATTATTCTGCGAAAGCCTAGCGAGGGTCTCGGTTCTGGCAGCCTTGATGCCTAGGTAGCATAAGAGGGCTTCCCGCCAGTAACCCGCTCATGACAGGCTGTAGACGTTCGAGTCACGCCCCGGGGGTTGAAAAGAAGGTCCCCTTCTCCCCGTGTAGTCAGAGTGGCGCT
This sequence comes from Haemaphysalis longicornis, assembly GCF_048455015.1. NCBI lineage: Eukaryota > Metazoa > Arthropoda > Arachnida > Ixodida > Ixodidae > Haemaphysalis > Haemaphysalis longicornis. The sequence continues at coordinate 204,954,624 of NW_027526361.1, read as the reverse complement.
GGCTACCACCCTCAAGCGTCAGATACACTTCTAGAAAATATATATAGCCCAGAAAGTGAAGGAGAACACAGTCGCCCAGATAGCCGAATTGGTAAGGCATTCGACATGTAATCGAAAGGCGTGGGTTCGGTCCCCACTCTGGGCGCGTGTTTTTCTTTCTTTCTTCTGTATATTTAAAAAAAATGTTTACTTAATTAATCGTAGTGAAAAAGAAAAGAGCCCAACCACACCCCTATGCCTCCTTTGGCATTGTAGACTGCCGACCTATATTTCTGTATTTCCTCAACGAGCCCCTCATTTCCTTACTATATATATATATATATATATATATATATATATATATATATACCAGGCATGGTTATGTTGTTGGCTGGTTGAGTTAAGAAAGAAACCTTGGCTCAGTTGCTAAGGCATTGCGCTGCTGAGCACGAGGTCGCGGGTTCGATTCCCGGCCGCGGCGGCCGCTTGTCCTATGGAGGCGAAACGCAAAAACGCCCGTGTGTACAAGATTTCGGCGCAATTTAAAGATCCCCAGGTGGTAAAAATTAATCCGGAGCCCTCCACCACGGCGCGCCTCATCGTCTGAGTTGCGTCGGCGCGTTAAGCCCTACAATCAATCGAGTAAAAATAAGGGCAGGCAGTAAAGAAAGCCAAGGAATTGTGTTAGGTCATTTATTATGCTTGCACCAGGTAGAGTTTTTTTTAGAAAGGGAAGAAAAACATGCCCGCCGGGCGGGGTACGCCTCCACGACCTCCAGATTACGCTTCTGGTGTGATGATCACTACGTTACCGGCGTGGCTGTGCTCCCCTCCACTTTCGCGGGTACTCATGCTAAGGTATTTGTTTCCTGCGCTTGAAGGTGGTAGCCAGCGCCACACCGACTACTCGGGACTAAGGGGACATTCTTTTTAACCCCCGGGCCGGGAATCGAGCGTCTGCGACATGTTGAGAGTGTTCGACCAGCGTTGAACCCTCTTAACCTACTTATGGCATCATGACTGACAGAACAGAGACCCTCGCTATGCATGCAGCAAATCAGAATGGGAAATGGGAAATTTAACACATCCAGACAGAATGTTTTCCAAGTAGTTGACAAGGGACGTGCTAGCGACCATCGCGAGCATTACAATAATGGTATTGTCAAGAAAACCCCGATTAGCCCAAGAAAACGACATGTAATTAAAAAAATGTGCAGCGACTGGGTGAAAAAAGAAGCCCAAATCGCCTATAATAAGCGGAACTGGCCACGCTTCTTTCTTGTAACCTTGATTTGTGGATGTGCGGAGGCGGGTGCATCTCTGTCCTTTCTGATTTCTATTCTCAAACTGACAGTGAGCTGGTTTAATTAACACTGGCCTTCACTACGCCTTCCTTATGAAGGCTAGTGATGGCCGGCACAAAATTCAGTTCTGTTTGGTGAGGGTCGGATCTAGACCCTCAGCCTTCGGGAGCTTGCAAGCCCATGCTTAAGTAAGAAGGCGAAGTTTCTCGGCGGCAAGTACTACAGACTTCTTGGTTCGTCGCGCAGACAACAGCAAGGAGTTAGTGAAGCCAGAGGATACGTACGCTACGGCCGGTAGGCTATCGAGGAATAATTTGATTTCCGCTTTTGAGCAAAGACGAGCGCCGAGAAACGTCATACTTCCTTTTCTTACGCCGAGTGCATTTTTTAATGCCTGAGAAAAAAACAGAAAAAGGAATTTACAGGTTAGCGATGGACGCTTTGTAATAATAACATCTTACATACACAACTTTGAATTGAATGGGATAACTCAAACCTGATTACTTCCCGAAACTTGACGTCCTTACGTAAAACCGTATCCAGAGTAGAAACATGGTCTGCCACGTTTACATAAAAAACGATTGAGATACGTCCCCATGTTAAAAGAGGATTCCTTAAGTTATAGTTATAGGTAGGTAAGGGTGGTATTTCTAGTGTATGATTTTACGTACCCGAATATTACTTTCCGACACTCGACTAAAAGTGCAGCCAAAATATCCTTTTAAAGCGAAGCTTTATATTGCTCGCCGAGAGGAAAATTTGACGGTACCATGTACGCAGAAAGCTTCTCTTGTGGAACCCTATGCGCATGCGCGAAATAACCAGGATGAAGAGGTGTCAGAACCCCCCCCCCCCAAAAAAAAAAAAAAAAAAACGAATAGAGATCGGTTGGGTTTTTACGGCGTAGCTACGCTCTCGCGTCTACCGACCCTGGTAAGCGGGGACGACCTATCGGAAGGAGAGAAAGAGCCTCTCTTTCATCAGAACGCGCGCGCAACGAGCCACTTGCGTGCAAGATAGTGCAAGCGATGATGGGGCCGGGGCGGTGGCAGTGCTGGAGGAGCCGCATGCTGCGGATTCACTGGTCAAACATCTGTTCGGAGTGCATGGGCGCATTTCTTGACCACACGCACTTGCGTTCGTGTAAACGTTGCTTTTTTGTTTTATGAATATGTAAAAAGCTGGTGTAACCAAATTGCCGGCTCAAATATCCCAGCTGGTGACCATTTACTCCAGAAGTAACATGTGAGAGGTTTGGTTAACGCTAGAGTACGGCTGCAAGGACGCCGACAGATTTCTTTCCCCGGCTTTTAGCCTTTGAAAACCATTCATACTGTACCAATTCTGAAGCCGTAAAACACAAAAGCCAGAAGAGGTCCCGAGTGGAATTAGGCGTAGGGATGAACCGCACTTAGGTGGCAACTTTTGCTATTCCGAAGTGTGCAAAACACCTAGAAAATTCAATTTTTCACCAAAATTACTATGTACTAAGGTCATGTGGCCATTAAAATATACCACATTATAACACCTACACAGAACGGATGCCTTAAATGCACCGCTGCGGGAAACGTATTCCCTTTCGGGTGACCCCTAAGAAAACACACTCCGTCGCATTGTTAGGCGAGGGCTGTTTCTCCCTAACTTTTAGTTCGAGTCTTTATCAAACATCTCACCAAACATGGGGGCGCTAACAGCTAGCTTCGGAACGTAAAACTATAAAGCTGGACTGAATCTACATATGAATTCTCGGGGTCTCTTTCGCAGAGTGAGGATGATTATGGTAACAGGTGGGTTTTCAGCTGCCTTCGAATGACACTACAAAGTAACTTCATTTGCACCTCTGAATGCATTATTTTTGAGGCAAAAATGATCGCGTCATCATAGAGAGTGCCGTAAAATTGGTGATTACATTAATATAATTCCCACACAGCCCACAGTAGGATAGTTGTCAATCCTCTGTTAACAGTATGAACACAATTGTTACATTTCTAGCTTGGCACAAATTATTTACAGTTCCCTCCGCCATCATTCCCATTATTCTCTATTTGAGCACATGCACCCAATTTGTGTGCGAATGCAGTATTTACTGACACCTCTCTTAATGGATTTCGTCTGGCCTTGGCCTGGTACAAACCCTCGACCAGAGAAGCCAGACGTTACGTCTGCACACTGGACCACGCAACACCCGCACAAGCAGAACTTTTGGCTATCTGGACAGCTCTGAGGGACAACACCGAGCCTTCCGTCATATATACAGACTCATTTGAGGCACTACGTAGCATTGAGGACCCTAAAACAGACGACGCCACTGCTCAACGCATCTGCCAGATACTCCAGCACAAGCAGAGGAACGACGTTGACGCCAGGGGCAGCTGGACGCCGGGACACGTCGGGGATCGCGGGGGTGGTAACGAGGTGGCACATGGTCTTGCCACCTCACAATCTGGAGTTATACCTGTACATCTCCCGTCTCTCCTGCTCGGATCTCCCGACCTCCGCGACCACCCCTACGCGGACTCGCTGCCAGGCGGCCCCTTCGAAATGGTGCGAGTACGACGCTACCTCCGGTTTCTTCACCGCGAGAGATTAAAAAGCATTACCCCTCCACAAATCTTTAAAAATTTACTCTTCAGCCGATCACAATAAATATTTATTAACAAAGTACTTGCCAACACGGCCACTACACCTCATATCATCCATAAATGGCAGACACTTGCTGACCGGAAGAAGGGCATTGGCGCCACCGCCCCCTGCAGATGTACCTTCTGTCACACTGTGTGTGAAGCAAACATGAACCATCTTGTTCTGCACTGCTCCGCTTTGGTCTTCATAGACTAAACCATATTGTTTTTCAGAATTCAGATATAGAAGCATTACAGAGGCACATTCTGGAACATCCTCAACACCTGGTGACCTTAGCCGAGTTTGGCGTTGCCAGTGGCCTGGCGAGCGTGATTTAGTGGGCATCTACCTCCCTCCCTATTACCCATCCTTCTTACCCATCCAGGATCTTACCCATCCAGCGACCTTCGGTCCTCCCCTTCCTAATAAAAGAATTTATCATCATCATTTTGTGTACCTCATAGGGATTTTCTGTGCCTCACAGGAATTTTGTGTACCCCACAGGGGTTTTTTGTACCTCACAGGAATTTTATGTACCTCACAGGGATTTTCCGTACTTCACAGGAATTTTCTGTACCTGACGTGTTGCATGAAGTATATTACTGCCATACTAGTTCGCCATAAAAACCAACAAAAAGCACTATCCGTGTGCTGTATTTAAAAAAAAACTGCAAGCAAGCAAAGATAATTTGGCAAAGTAATAAAAGTGATGTAGAAATCCGGCTCAAAACCGTGAACTCATTAGGAGGCATTTGTTAGAGTTTGGGCATTTTTTTTTCGATTATTTACATTCTCACTTTAGATCCAGGTTCTGATATCGTGCAATGTAGTGGTTGGCTTCATTTTTGAGATGCAAATTGTTTGGAAGCACTCCTTGACAATCACTTTGTTTATTTTTTCTTCCGAGCTTCTCCGCTCGCAAGGTTATCTTATCCCGTTTTGAGAGCGGACCCTTTGCCTGTTTGCTTGTCTTCGAATCGGGCCGAAGCCGTTTTTCTCGTTTGAAATACATGAATGAATGTGCACACGATTATTGGAAAAGATAATGATGACGGATGGATTTTTATAACGCAAGGCCAACTGCGGCAAAGAGCGCCAAATACTGGAGAAGAGAAGCCCTTTTACACGAACTGAGGTTTTGGTCAAGAGTCGGAAATTTGGACGCGAAAGAGTGGGGGAAAACAGGGCGGGAAAGTAAGCCAACTAGAAGTAGTTTCGATGCCTGCTTCTCAGATGAAAATCAGCAGTGTGTCTAACATGCGCTTCATAAGTGGTGGAGCCCTACGTCGACTGAGTCAGTCTTAGCGGGCCAAGTGTATTTAGGCAGCGTGTTGCAAACAGCGAGTGCCCAACATTCTAGAGTCAAAGTCGTAGCGGGCCAAGTGCCTTCAGGCAGCTTTTTGCAAACAGCGAGTGCTGAAAATTCCACAGTCAAAGTCGTAGCGGGCCAAGTGTCTTCAGGCAGTGTTTTGCAAACAGCGAGTGCCCAACATTCTAGAATCAAAGTAGTAGCGGGCCAAGTGCTTTCAGGCACGTTTTGCAAACCGCGAGTTCCGAACATTCCAGTGTCAAAGTCGTAGCGGGCCAAGTTTGTTCAGGCAGCTTTCTGCAAACAGCGAGTGCTGAAAATTCCACTCTCAAAGTTGTAGCGGGCCAAGTGTCTTCAAGCAGTGTTTTGCAAACAGCGAGTGCCAAACATTCCAACAGGACAAGTACCACACTGTACAGGTCACCGGTGCATCATTTCTGGCAGCTGTAATTGCTGTACGGGTTGCCCCGCCCGACGTGCCCAATCTCATATGCGTTAGCCCAGTGTTGCCCGATGGCTTACCCTGGGGCAACGGGTCGGGGACATCCGACTCTTCGTTTTGAAGAAAGGCCTTGCTCGCCGAAGCGGCACCGTCCCCTGCATTGATGTCGGTCTCCGCGTCTTCACAGCAGATTCTACACAGTCTGCGCGGGGTGGAGAGAAGCTTGCTCCCAGGGGATTATGTGCGCCTAATCGTTGCCTTCAACCTCTTTATCTGCAAGGACCCATCGGACTTCGTATTGAAGGCCACTCCGTTAACAGTCAGCGATGGATTTTTTGACACTGCGGACAATACTGGTGGCACGCTTGCGTTATCGAAGAGTTTGAATTGGGTTCATTAAGTCAGTGTAAATTATTATGCGTTCAGGAGGTCCAGGGTTCTTGTATGAAGTCCTGCATGTTCAGTCAAGGCGAGCAGAATGGCCCTGATCTCGGCTTCTTGGCTGGAAATTTTGATAAAATGCAGATATGCATTTGCGTTTTCGTCTTTGAGGCTGTACCAGAAGAGCGAAATGCGGTCATGTGCTACTGGGGCGTCTGTGTAGAAATACCGGGAGCGACTTGCTTAGGTGTCTCGGTTTCCACTGTCTAATGCCAGGAGGTGATCTTTAAGGGGGACTCTCCTGATCCAATTTGTAAGGTACTTCCACATTCAGTACCGCTACATTAAAAAACATCGGGCTCTAATGAAAAAAAGTTTTACAGTCCTTAATAGCCTAGTTATCTGATTTTAGAAATATACCGCTGCTGCACTGGAGTGAAGAAATAAAGCACTCACTTTCTAGAACAACCCGTCATCTTGTGCAAACTGGCTGAACTAGAAAGTGTTTTTGCCTGTTTTATATTTGAGTATAGAAGCGGTATACGGGGACTCTCGATAATTCGATGTCGCAATGTTGGATTTTCCGTCTAATTCGAAGTGGCGTTCCAGTTCCCGGGCGTTTGCATGCAATTTACTAGAAGACATCGCTTAATAAATTGATTAAAACCCAATTAATAGGTTAATTGCAAGTTCTTCCGAATAAAAGGCATTGAGGTGACCATAATCTCTATCAAAATCAAAACTTTTAAGCACGAAAGCACCGCCGTGCTCTGCACTATGTCGGCGCCATCGCAACTGAAGTAGAGAACAGTCGCAAAGCATGAGGTCAGCCGAGGCTTGCGCCAGTGTACGCCGTTGCACCAGAAAGCTGGAAGTGACCAGACCCCGAAAGGGCCTATGCAGGAAAGATTTTCATGGCCAGCGATGCTGGAAGTATAAAAGGAAGGGCAAATAAGAAGTGACCGGCAGAAAAAGAAACGAGTGCTCACCTTGGCCTGGAAAAGTTTTTTTGACAGCGGACCTTTTTGATTTATACACCGAGGATTGTCGCAATTCAGTGGAAGTGTTTACAGGACATTTTGGGACTCACAGCTATGTAAAACTTTGTGCTGGACATTTACATGAATGCGTTGGTTGGGGCAAAGTGTGTCAGAACACTTACTCGTGAATTTGATTTTATTTCCTTTTGGTTTCTGGACTTATAAAGTGCGTGTGGTGTCACCTCAGCGACTTTCTTAAACGGGGGGGGGGGGGGGGGGGGTATTGTGGTATGGCGCCCGAAACCCCAAAAGAAAACCGAAGAAGAAAAGGCTGCGCGCAAGATGTCGCCGCATTCAAGTCAGCCAGGAATCGGGGGAAGGTCGGACAGGAAAGAAGAGGAGGAAGAATCTCACGCTGGAGAAGAAGAAGCTCCACGGCCGCACTTCCAGGGCCTGTCTTCGGGACGGCCAGGTGACCTGTGGCCGTCGTAAGGACGCCCGGGCACCACGTCGCCAGCAACGCTGGGCTGTGGTGATATTTTCACCGCCCCCAACCTCCAATATCTTCGTGGTCCTGCTAATCTTGTCCTACCCAGCCCCTCTCCAACACCGGGCCGCATCAACGAGCCCGCTGCCTCTGAGGCGCTAGCCTCTGCCCATCGCCTGGTGCCCTCAACGCCGTTGCCGGAGCCGCGACCACCGGTTGCATTGCGTGAGGAACTTTCTTTATTTTTACTTCCGTTGGAACTGATTTACCCATTGTTGCATTGTTTACCGCCCCGTCTTTGTGATCGCTCATCATAAATGTAATCGTCCTCCCTTCTACCGAAACCCGTGTTGCGATCCCTCATTCTTGCGTCCCTCCAACTGGTCCTTGTGTCTTGCGAACCTTAACATCATAACAGTATCATGTCCGTATATATGCGGACTATACGGAAAACATGCGGAGAGTGATTTCTCAATAGAAGATAGAAACACTAAAACTGCGCCAAATGTCTTCACATTGAGAAATAATTCAACTCCTTTGTGTTTGGACGAATATTTGCATCAGTTACGCCTCGGTGCGCTACATTCCGTATGGAACCGTATTCCCATAATTCTGTATATATACAGAACGTTTCAGTAGAAAGACGGAGAAAGCGAATAATTTCTTTCGCTTGCATTCTGGCTCCGTCCATACAAAGGGTGGTGTGGTACTTCACATGCTACTTGAAAAGGCGTGCATAGGCCACCAGGACGAATACTGTGTTTTCTGGAGAAGGCTAGAGACCCACTCCCTTCACAAAGTCAGTGACGGTGTCCAGTGCTTGCTGCAGAACCTGGTCTTATTTGCCGGGCGACCCACCCGTTGACCAGATGTCAGCGTTGTCAGCGTAATATGCGTAAGATGTGTCTGAAATCTTGTCGAGCATAAGATCAATGTTGGCCATGACCGTATTGAAAAGGGTCGGAGACAGCACTGCCCCGTCAGGTACGCCTATTCGGTTTCGCTGTTTTCTCTCCAAAGACCCGGTCCACCTTGACTCGGAGGCTTCTCTCATTAAAGCACAAATATATAAACCGAAGAGTCTTTCCCGATAGCCCTCGACGACGGAATCAGAGTCAAAGTCTTTGTACACAAATTGCTACAAAGATTCGGAGGTCGACTGACATAAGATTCAATGTTGGAGAAGGAGGCTGTCGTGCACGCAAAGGCCAGGGCGCAATCCAGCGTGCGTGTTCCCAAGCTGGTCAGTATTCTTGATGTGCCAATGAATTTTCGTTAGGAGCAATGCTGTACATCACTTTAAAGACGTTCGAAGTCATTGAAATTGGGCGCATGTTCCCCAGATTGTCTGCTTGCTTCCTAGGCTTAGGAATTCGGATTACCCAAGACGCCTTCCACTCCGGTGTAAGGAATTAAGTGAGACGTCATTGATTGAATCAATGAAATAATTGTTCCGCAATGTTGCCAGAAAGGTTTCTGCACGTGGAGCACATAATGCCGTCAGGACCTGGTGCGCTTTCTGACCCTGACAGGCCAATCGCTGTAACCAGCCCGGCAATCGTACATGAGGTGTCCATACGGCTCTCGTACATTTCAGTTGGTACAGTAACCTCGGGTTCTGTAGATGAGCGTGTTTCTAATGGCTGCAGGAAGAAAAGTTTTCCGGCCATGTTGGCGAGAGCGGCATCGTCAATGATCAGGCGGATGGCAAGGCTCTGGCCACCTCTGTGCATTCCTCCATATCCTTGCACGGCTTGAAAAGTTTTCCATGTTTTGTAGTAGCCCGTTCTTCCTTTGAAAGAGGAGCGGTGCCCGTGAAATTGGGCCTCGTGCAACTTTATTTCTCTATTATTCACTTCTTTATTGATTATTTATTTATTTATTTATTTATTTATTTATTTATTTATTTATTATACCATCAGAGTCAAATGGCACTACAGAGGGGAGTGGTTTTCATTGAAGACACATGGTACATGGTAAACAGAAAAAACAGAATACAGGCTTAGCGCGATTGCAAGCAAGAACGTCAGCGTACAAAGGCCAACAATACATTAAAGAGGCCACGAAGACAAAATGCAAGTTGATTTTATTCGAAATATTCGGTGTTTTATAGTGCCTCCAGGCCTTGTCCGTAAGCAAACGATGCTTTATTCACTGCAAAATTAATCAATTTAAGCTAAAATTTTGATTCTCGCTCCAAAACGTGTGTTTGAACGACGTTTGCAATGAAATCATAAGAACAGGTCTTTAAGCTAAACTGGAGCGAAGACTTGTTAAGCGAAACTGGAGCGGGGATCTAGATGGCGCTACAACACCGCGGCAAGGTGTTTTGGACCTTTGGTTTGATTGTGACCGTATTTAAATCTGGCTTATTTTTGTTGATGGAGAAAAAAATCGTTTCATAAGTAGTGCTCGCTCGACAAATATGGTCACGTAAGACACCGTCGCTTACGTCAATCGACCAGTGTCGTCTGACGCAACCCCAAAACTCCTCAGTGCTGTGCGCCTAAACCAAGCACAGTGCGCGCAGCACAAATAGCAGTACGCATCGGTAATTCTATGTTTACGTGTGCTTTCGTCCCGTCATTCTTGCTGATATAAAACAGAACGTTCCCTAAATTTAATAGCAAATAGCTCGTTCGGCAAGCTTATAAGCTGCCATATTTGTGTTTGCTGTTGCCGGCCTCCACCAATCGCAGAGCTGGCTGATATGACATCATAGGTTTTGTTGTGGGAAATGAGCTAGTGGGTAGCATGGCAATTCCCTTTCTTCCTAATTATATAGCTTATTTGAGCGAAGTTTACGTTAAAAGCGGTGTCGTGAAGTGGTGTCAGCATGATTTTAAAGAGGCGTTCTTTTGAATGAACCAAACTTGCATTTTGTCTTCATGACCCCTTTAAAGCGTATACCGTTCTAGCTAGTGTTTCACGAAAAATGGGGTTGTCATTAATAGATACAATTACAGGGGCAAGGTGATTCTGTTCACGAGAAGAACGAGGCAAGGACAACTGCGTTCCTGTGTTACAGTCGAACCCCGTTATAACGAACGCTGATGTAGCGAAGTATCCGCTATAGCGAACTAAATAGGAACATCGGTTGTTCCCGCTTTATTTCATTGATACTTGTTCTTTTATGAAGAAACAAGAACCACCAGAGCCGCGCGATATCGGCTATAACGTAGAAATATTTGCTTTGCGTGAGGCTCGGAACCCGAAAGCTAGCTTTAAAACCAAGAAAATAATTGCAAGATAACAGTTCGTAAAACTAGAAAATTAGAAAAGGAGTTTTCGTGCGTGGACACTGTGGCAAACTTCATCCTGCCGTGCTGTGAAAATCGGCGAAACGAAGATCATACTTTTTTCAAATTAATAACATTGCAGGCTTGTTTTTTTTTTCAAACGGACTTCGCTCTGTTTTTATTTCACCGTGTCACGTTCCGTTCAATTTAGTTTGAACTGCCACGGGGGGACAGGGAAGGATCACCACTTATATAGCAGGTTCGAATGCTACAATAATGCATTTTAGTATCCACGATTTTAGCGCAAACCAGATTGCCCATTTCTTAGAGCCAATATTACCTCTACTATTACAACGAATATCGGATATAACGGACTGATTTACTGCCCTGATATTACTTTTCTATAACAAGGTTCGACTGCAGTACGGTAAGTGGTAATGTCAACTTTGTGGCAATTTTCAAGGTGATGGGGAAAATACTAGGGCAAAGGAATAAGCTCGTCGTGCGAGATAGAATGGCGGTACAATTTATGAAAAGTTGCTAGGCTGTTATAGCTAGAAAATATGAAACGCGTAGATTTATTCTGACCTAGTTCAAGCGATGTAATCAAGTTTAGGTAACAGGGGTCCCATACCAAAGTAACATATTCTAAGTCAGGTCGAATAAACGTTTTGTAGAGGGCTAGTTTTAATGAAGATGGAGCTCTACAAATGTTACGGCTTAGGTACCCGAGCGTGCGGTTAGCCTTGCTGATTATTTGTGCGATGTGCAGTGCCCAATTGAGGCTTGATGTTATGCACGAGGTAGCAGATGCAAGATGTGTGTCATTTAGATTGTAAGTAAATTGACTGCAAGCACTCCGGGACACAGGCATAACTTTACATTTATTAATGTTAACTTTCATAACCATATACGACACCAGTATCATATATGGTTTGTTTTTGGAGTACTGAGGCTTCCGGGAGAGGCTCCCGATTTGCCGTGATGGTCGTAGATTCAGACGGGGCGACAAAGGTATCAGCAAGCATGGCATGCGAACACGCTGAAGAAGCGGAGGAAATAACAGTGGCCCTCGTCCTCACGGATCCGGCGTGCACAACGGTTCTCTGCGACTCCAGACAAGCGATCAGGAACTTCGCCAAAGGATGCACATCGCCGAGAGCGATGCGAATCCTAAGCCGAGGCCAATTCCGCGGCGAACTAGAATCACAAACCCGACTCCAGTGGTTCCCGCACACATGGGAGAAGTCTCCAAGAACCATCGTAATGGCAACCAGACGGCAGACGCCAGGGCACGCGAGCTAACAAACTGCGCCGGTGACGACCGTCCGTGGTACAGCACCAAAGACCGAATGAAAAGCTACAGCGATATCCCCAAGGCCTTCCGCTTGGCCTGAAGGACCTTTCCTCCGCCCAGCGACAAGCTGGACATGTCACAGGCAGTTTTATAAGACTGTTTTATGATAATAATAATACCTGCACTGTTCGGTATCCAAGTAGAGTAACGGCTTTGCGGCTTTCTGAACTTTTGAGCTGTGTGTGAGTGCCACATTTCATTTCAGTACTGAAATCGTGAAGAACTTTTGTTATATGCATGCATATGTGTGTGCTGCCTGCCGCTTTTTTTAATTTAGTACAATCTGTAGGGGCACTAAGGAGCTATATAAACAGTCTATTTGCGTATGCTATCTCCACGCTCTAAGGATTTCAAAATAAAAAAAAAATTATGCCCACCTCCCCTCGCGGGAACCCTGGGGTGATGCAACGCATCTCATAAGGGGGTTCCATTGGCGTTTTCCATCGCATTGATTGCGCTTATAGCAGGGATTCTCACGCAAAGGGGAGGTGGGCGTAATGTACCATTTTCACCATGCAATGCACATGCAGTACACGTATGCTCAGGTACGAGACGAGAATAAGTGCCTTGTGGTCCGTAAAGTGCACAGTTAGGGGCTCGACCATTGCATCAAGGAATCGTCGAGTACTGCGAGAGAGTGCAAGCGTAATGCGGACGACCGTCGACTGGGGCCGTCGGAGCGCGGCATGCCGCTTTATATTCACAGCGCCCGAAGGCGAGGAGAGCGCGGAGAGAGAGAGTACTGCACATGCGCAGCGCGCACAGCGCCGCCCACCGGCGCCTAGCAACGGAGTGAGAGCGCGCTGCGCCAACCCGCAGCTGTTTGGGAGAGAGTGTTCGCTATCGGAGAGAGGAGAGGAGGAGAGGCGCAGCTCTGCGGACAACGCCGGACCGACGCAGGAAGGACAGAGGGGCGAGCATGAGATGCGTTGCATCTAAAAAACTATTTCTAAGCTCTGCCTGTCTTGCCATTAAGACAACCTTGAATTTAGAGAGAGATTCCTTTCAGTACTGCAAAAAAGAGACGTGTTCGTAGTTTTTATTACGTTTTTAATGGCAAGATTGGCCGCGAATATGGATCATTTTTAAGCGAAGCTTTTTACCTCTACCCCCCAAGGGTTCTGCCGCAACGGTTGGTGTGAACAGAAAACTCCTGCAGTGATAAAAGTTACTGGCACCTACAGGAATCGAACCTGAAACAAATAGAGAAACGGAGCGAGAGCCCGTTGTCTTACCGATTGAGTTACGAGCCCACGCGGATGGCGGGGAGACAGATGGTGCACTCACCGAGCACATCTGCGTGTTTACTCCATGCGTTCTTGCTGAATGCCACGTGATAGCGTCACGCGACCTCTCGCACCGCTGTGCTCTCCGCCCCCGGCACGTGTAGTGGCCGTGTCCGTGCCTCGCGCATGCGCTAGGAGTTATAAAAAAAAGGAAGCTAACACCAACGCATAGCATCTAACTTCCCCGTCTAACACCATGTTTCTGCTTTTAGTTTTATAAAAAAGTTTCCACTCGCGTGTTTCACGAATACAACTCAACTAACCACCGTTCATAAATCTTGTATTGAAATAACCTTAGAAAAGGATATCCCCTTGAAGTAATAAGGGTTTGGAAAAGTGCTTTTGTTTCTGGTTTCACTCTTTCTGCAGCCACGTGTGTGAATTCAAGTAACGTCGCTTGGGTAATCGCTGCAGGTGTCGTTTGCACCTTCGCTTTCCAACCACCTTCACAGAGTGGATTGGTGCGCTTATTTTTGTACTGTCGGCATCCTTAGACCAGGTAGGCTAAGCTACGGCAATAACAAAATGCTAGCGCAGAAGCATCTTCACACGCCTCTGAAAGCGTGTGCGTCAATTTGGGAGTCGACGCCCCATGCAGGGCATCAGGTATGACGTCTCACAAGCTGCCTCCTCCTCCACCCAAAAATTCTGTATCAGCCTCTGCACCATACAAATATATTATCAGGCACACCCGCCAAAACACATGGGCTGTATTAAACAACGTGTTGTTCCTTTAAATTCGGGGAGACCCATACCTGGCTTCGCTACCGGCGTAGCACTATCTACATTATATAATAGGCGGATTTATCGTCAGCGGGAGCAGTAAATTTCTGTGAATAAAGAAGGCTGCAATCGTCTTCTTCCTCCTCCTCTACATAGTCATCATCGTCATCACTGATAGACGCTCAAACCCCCTCAGAGAGAGAAAACCTTTTATTTCTGGCGAGGCTATAGCGAGCGTCCCTTAGGTTGAGAAGGCGCGCCACGTAATCTTGCGCCCTAGTGGTGGTCAGTAGCTGTAGCTCGGGTGAGGAGCTCCCGGTCACCTCCAGCCAGGTAGTGGGTGGGTTGGGTAAACGGAGCGGGGTAAAACAGGGGCATTCCCAAATGGCGTGCGCCGTGGTATCTCGAGCGCCACATGCCGGGCAGTTTGGGTGGGGATATAATGTGGGATAGATGTGGTGGAGGACGTGTCTGGTGGGGAGGGAAGGGGTCTGTAATTGTCGCCATAATCTGTCTAGGGGTGGAGGGAGAGACGTGTGAGGGGGAGGTAGTTCTAGCCGCTGTAGGCGGTAGTGTGTAGTAAGGTCATTATAGGCAAGCAAGGGTTTGTGGAGTTTCGAGCGCCGTGCTTCGAGACGTCCACTTCTGGGGCTCGGTAAATCAGTCCTCGAGCAGCCAGGTGAGCCGTTCCCGCTCCGCCAAAGCCCATGTGGCCGGGGGTTCAGTGGAGGAATATGGTTTGTTCGGGAGGAGGGCGGGATAGTGAATTTGGCGAGCAGAGAAGTAGATGTGTCCCTGCGCAAAATTTCGCACGGCCGTCTTAGAATCGGAGAATTTGTGAGATGGGGGCGGTTGGTGTGTTATGGCCAGCGCTATTGCCGCTTCCTCGGCCTCGTGGGGTGGGCTATGGGGATGGTGGCTTCCGGGATCTGTCTGTCTCCTGTAATAATAGTAGCAGCGAAAGTTTGTCGGTGTCTGTATTCTGCGGCGTCCACGTAAATGGAGTCAGGAGAGGGGGGAATAGGCGTAAGTGCGCCAACGCGCGGGTCCTTCGTCGGTATGCGTTGTGCGCAGGATGCATGTGGCGGGGAAGGGGAAGGATTTCGTGGCTTTCACGGTAGGATAGCGATAGATGGTAAAATTGGGAAAGTCGACTGGAGCAGTGAGGTTTAGTTGGTGCCAGATAATCGAACCTGTGGGGGTTCCGGATAGACGAGAGATTTGGCTAAGGCGGTGGGCTTCTATGAGCTCGGGGTGGTGTTAAAGGTGCAAGTTGAGAGAAGGCGGTTTGTGGAGGTGTTGGGAGGAAGTGCTGCTATGTATACCCTGCGCTGTAAGGCTTCCAATTTGTCACGTTCCGCCTTCGTGAGTGATAAGTATGATATAGAGTAGCTGAGGCGTGATGTGAAAAGAACTGTAACCAGTTGTAATCTGTCTGTTTTGGGCGGGGCCTTGGTGGCGGGCGGTGATCCGGCGGATGAGTCCTGCTATTTTTGTCGCGTGTCGGCTGGGTATTTTTATTGTGGAAGAGTTGCCTCGATTTTGCTGTAGGGTCAGTCCGAGTGTGGTGAGGGTTGACGTAGGTGTTATTGGCTGGTCATTTATGTGGATTTGTATGGGGGGAGGCCAAGAGGCAGCCCGGCGGCGTGGGGTTACTGGGAGTACTTGGGACTTTTCAGGGGCACATGATAGGCTTGCCGACTGGGAGAAGTTTTGTATGGTGTCAGTAGCGATTTGAAGGGTGGATTCTATGTGGGCAACACTGCCATGAGTTACCTAAACTGAAATGTCGTCGGCGTATAGACTACTGTGGAGGGAGGGGATCTTGGCGAGTACGTAGGGATAGGAATAAGAGCTATATTAAAGGGACCCTGCAACACTCTTTGAGCAGTGCAAGTAAACCTGCGCGACGTTTAGATTACACTGCCAGGAATACCTGATCCAAATATTACACGTGCACGTGAAGCGGTGAGCGCGCAAATCGATGTGAAAGACACGGAAAAACCAACCGCTCTCTCTTCAGTTGTCCTCATTATGCATGGCCTAAGGGACGTCACATAGGCCATGGCTGCCCGATCGGCTGTCACTGGTCAACTTCGCGGCTAGATTCTCCCATTTCCGTCGTCGTCATCACTGTGTACGAACCTGTAGGCACAGTTTTGCCGTTTCTTTTGTGTTTTAAGTGCACGCGGAGTTTGATTGATGAGCTCAATACTTCCCTTTCAACGGGACCACTCGACTACAAACGTTTATTGCTTCGAAAACACCCTACCAGCCCGAGCGCGCACTTGCGAGCAGGCACCCGTGCCTGCTTTTTTGTGGCACCAGACCGAAAATAGGCCCCTCCGCGTTGCGGAGAAAAGGAGAAAACTACCCGGCATGTGATATATCGAAGGCCGCCGAAGAGAACGCTGCGAGCCGCCCCCCTCTCCGGGAGAGAGCGCGAAGCTTTCGTCGTGTTGTCCGCGGTCGAGCTGAGAGGGAACGATTATGCGCGATTTCTCATCGCGCGTAGTTTCGTTAATTGTGAACGGATTTTCATAATTCTTGCGGGAGGAGATTTCTGGGACAATAGACTTTATCCCAAAATACATTACTAGTAGTCGATCACAAGTGTTGCAGGGTCCCTTTAAACAGTGTGGGAGATAAGATTGAACCTTGGGGAGTGCCATGGTTGGGATGGTGCAGCACTGGGGATTGTATATTGCCTAGTTTAAGTGTGGCTGTCCGTTCAGACAAAAAGGATTGAACGAAATTGAAGAGATGTGTGCCTACTCTCAAGTTATTTAATGAGAACAAGATAGCTGAGTGTAAGATTCGATCAAAAGCTTTCATTAAATCTATGATAAGGATAGTCGAAGTGTATTGATCCAGGGGTGTTTTAAGCCGCTGGTGATAAATTTGGAGGTGTACGTCGTTGGTTGCGAGATGTGAGCGAAATCCGAACGTGAGTCGAGGAGGAGACGCTCTTGATCGAGGTGGCGATTGAGGCAAGATGCGATCATCTTGTTCGAAGAGTGCAGATGCACGAAGGGGTCAAACCTTGGGTCAAACATA
Organism: Haemaphysalis longicornis; assembly: GCF_048455015.1. Classification (NCBI taxonomy): domain Eukaryota; kingdom Metazoa; phylum Arthropoda; class Arachnida; order Ixodida; family Ixodidae; genus Haemaphysalis; species Haemaphysalis longicornis. The sequence goes on along the minus strand of NW_027526361.1, from coordinate 204,937,458 downwards.
GGAAGAGATCACCAGACGTTCTGTCTGATAGTTGCACTGATCAAAGTTACAGGGCGAAGTTTCAGTTCGTGACACATCTGAACCTGGCTACTAGGCGGCTGTGATGTGTCAATGGGTATGCGAACAGGCTTTGTTAGGTGCTCCACGTGTTTACAAAGGAAAGGAATTCTGGCGGCGAGGAGCACAAACATAGGCGTGCACGGTATGACAATACTTTAATACGGGCCGCCCGAGAGCCGATTCCCGTCGTTAGGTCTGCTTTTAGTTGGTTGGTTTTCATTTCTGTTATGTTGGTGTTTTGCGAAATACCTCTGCGTTTCTGTATGAGAGTGAGAGAGGCGAGTAACGTGACTATTTTGAACCCACCTAGCTTTGTTTGTCACGGTGGCCAATCAGTGGCCTAGTGTTGGCTAATAAATGAGCCGACCTCATTCTCAAATTGGGACGTCCCTGTTGTGGGCGGGGTTTCATTGATAAAAGCAAGAACTTTGAGGTTTTTGGGAGAGAAGAGATTGGGAGCGGAGAGGCGAGAGCGGCGAGCTCCGCTTGGTGATGATGATGATCGATGATTGCTATTGGTTTCCCCTTTGAAGCGGGGTGATGACATGTCATCTTACCGCGGGACTTGCCCGCCCTCTTGTGTATGATCATGAGCCTTGAGAGTTGTAAATACGTAGTATAAATAAATTGTGCATATTGTACATTTTGAGTTTACCTGGAGCAGACCGTCGTCGACTATGTGCAGTAGGCCAAAAAGCCAGCGAGTCATCGTTTCAGCGCTCATCTCATCGAATCATCGCGTCGATCATCGACTTCGGCGACCGATCCACCTCGAAAGTTAACTGTATGTTTTAGGTCGCTTTCGGTTTGGGGTGCAGCCATTGGCAACGTTGAATTATCGTTCTCTATCACGCGAAGATATGTCACGTGGGTTCTCTGTGCAGCCAAGCGTTTGGAAATGCGCACCTTGGTGCGGTGGGACAGATGGGAGTAGCCACCAAATATTCTGTTAAAACAACCAGGAGCCAAGAAGGAACTCACCGCGTAGAATCGCGCCAAAGGAACATGAGATTTGCGGGATTCTTGTGGCGAACTCGAAGCAAAGTTGATTGATCCAAGAGCTCTTAGGCCATCCTTTACCATGCTTCTCAGCTCTTTCCTGTAATCTTTGACGGTATTTAGGGTGCTATTGCCCGCGGTGTGGTCGGCCGCCGAAAAAGATGCGCCGCCGTAGGACAGTCCGGTACTCCTAATAGCCTGAAAATAAATGTACGAAACATTAGCACAGTTGAAAACATCACGGGCTGCATGCACGTTACGATGATGTTTGCCTCGCAAGCAGCAGCGCTGTTTTCTATATCCAGGTGGTTCGGGGGGTCATTTCTTGTAGGAAAGATGCCTCGCATATGACGGGCTCGGTTGGTAGCATTGACATCACGTTAAGTATCGGCGCCGTGTCCACGACAGTAGCAGCCGCGATTACCACGAGTCACGCACGGGCGCCCACACAAAGACGGCATCTAAGGCAACATCATGATTGCAAGGACGAGAAGAAGGAACAGTTTACGTGGCGCAGACCAAAATGCGTTAACTGTTGATATTGTAGCCAACCAGTCAGATGGCAGACAATACAAATTGCCAAAAGGAACAGATGCATTCATCAAGGCCGTCTTTCTTTCCCCCCTTGTCTCAGTGTCGACCCCATAGATCGTCGCACGGAATGCCGAAGGCCGTGGGTTATAACGGGTCGAGGAATCGCCAGTCCTTTACCGATGCCCTAGCGTGAGCTACAGGCAACTTTAGCAGTAAAAGTGCTGCGCTCACAGCGGCCTCTGTCCCGTGCAACGTGCCTATTACCCCCATTCATTTTTGCAAATGAGTTTCCGGAAAGCTAGTGGGGGAGTCATTCAATAGGCATAAAAGCGGGAAAAAAACCTTGAATCTTGATTTGTTTAATTTGGTTTTGCTGCCAGCGTGTGGCCGAACCTGATTGTCTTATCTGTGTTCGAAGCGAAGCGCGTGTTTCTTTCCCTTCCCTATATAAGCCCCGCAGTCTATCTTATTTGACAGGAAGAGTGTTTTGCCCTGTCGTCACTATAGTAGAATGTTCTTCTTTGATAGCCAGTGTTCTTGATACAAACCAATCGTTCCAACAAGAATAACGGAAAAGGATAAATGTTTAATTGGTCTTATCTTGTGTATACTGATGAAAAGAACGCGAATTGACAGTCACACTCTTAGAGGGGTTTGTGGTCATCCCGAAGTAGCGTGGTATGCTGGCCGTTGCTTCCTGGTGATAACGACTGCCAAAACGTCCGGAGATTCCATTTCAAAAGAGAGGGGATCATGGGAAAAATATTTGTCTTTTGCGTTCTAAATTGCAGAACAGCAGCTCGCCGCGCACTCATCGTACTGTTTTCATGCAGCTTAATTTTGCCCATTTTTGGCGCTTTTGTACAACCACTATTTTGTTTCTGAGCCGGCGGAGTGATTTAGTGAACCACGGGCTCGACCAGTCATTCGTTATTGTAAACCTGGGAAGAAACATTTTCGACCAGCCCGCACACCCTCCCCGAAAGAGACGCCAGTTTTCATTGACGGTTCGAGTATCAAACAATGACATCATCTTTTCAGCCAAAAATACTTCGAAACCTCAGTTGATTGTTGCGTAATCTGCCTTATTAATCTCATATAATTTTGCTATCTTTAACTACATGACTAAATGGCACTTGGATAGGAAGATGGAGTAACTTGTGGTCACTCAGTCCGTCCCGATAAATGATTGCCCCGATAGTTTCAGGAGCATTACCTAAAATTAGATCTAATAAACTGGATCCACATGCATGTTTAAACTGGATCCACATGCATGTTGGTGCGTCAACAGTTCGGAAGAGGTTAAAATCCAAAGTTAAATTAATGAATTCGGCAGAAGCGCGACAAGGGGAAAGAAAGAGACGGCCAATCAGCACCGGGAAAAAACTCCCACCTCCCCTCGCGGGAACCCCTGTGTAGATGCGACGCATAGGGGGTTCACGTTGCAGCGTTGGACAGCGGAGGAACGGCGCTGGAACGATGGAGCGGAGCGGCGCAGGCACCGCGTTTTATAGCGCGCATTACGGTGAGGGGACGCGCCGGCGCCAGTGCGTCTGCCGCGGCTATGACGCAACACAATCCAACACAATCCACTTTAATCCAATCCAATCCAATCCAAGCCAATCGAATCCAAGCCAAGCCAATCGAATCCAATCCGATGCCCCTCGCGAGAGAGTGTTCGCTATCGGAGAGGAGAGGGGGTGAGCGGCGGAGAGCGGTGGAGAGCGCAGCTGGCGCGGCGAGGACAATGGGGGACGGGTGGACGCCGACAACGCCGACAACGCCGGATGGATGCAGGGACAAAGCGAGTGAATGAGATGCGTTCGCATCTAATAAAGTCTCCATAGAGGTAAACGTTTTCACGCTGATGGCTTCGCACAGCGACAGCCGTAGTCATTCTTGGTTCATCGCTAAAGGAAGGACCTAAAGGAAGGTAGCAAGCGCCTATCAGTATTTTCGAGAAAGCGGAAAAGCAAGCAGCCCAAAAAATTTCAAGTGGAAAGTGTGTATCAATAAAAAAAGATGATAGGGTATTCTTTATCGCGATCAAAACACCGCCTCCCTCTCGTTCAGAACGGTCACACCGATAAATACTGAAACTATGTACGTCCGAAAACAGTTTCCAATCATGAATATTTGGGTGGAGTCGTGTCTCAGTTCAGAAAGCAATGTCTGTATTGCTATCGTCCAAGATCGAACAGATGTTTTCACGTTTCTGCAGCAGGCTACGGATGTTAGTCAACGTCACTGTTAGTGGCTGTACCAAGGGCGAGGAACGTGGTTATTGTCGCTCCTGCAGTTTATTTTGCCTGCTTTCTTATTTAGCTATCTTGGAGGAAGAGCAATTGATTTTGTACTGTCATAAACGTACGTCTTGCCATTCATGTCCAACCTGTCTACTCGCAGTTTAAATGCCGGCTTGCCTTGTCTCGCAAAACTCGATCAACTTTTTTCAAGATTTATGGGTTGAAACAGAAACGTTCTGACGAATAGAATACTCTGGTTCGTTACGTGTTTTAGTGTACAATTTGTTTATATTTGAACAGAATTAAACAGAACGAATTTAGCAATTATTGGCCTGGACGTATCTGGAGGAAACCGGCCAAGGCGGTGAACGCGCTCAAACTGCTGACTTGTGAGGGTGATCTGAAGGTTTTCATTCCAAATTAGTTTTTTTCTCTGGAGCTCCCCAATCTTCATTAACGTCACCTTCAATACCGAAGAACAGAATATTCGAGTGGCGCATCTTGTTTTCTTAACTACCACATCGAGATGTAATGTGCTGCAGTTGGTCAGTGATACCCTGCAAGCTATTCTCGGGCAGGCTGATTTCATCCGTACTGCGGGATGCAATAGACGCTTTCAGTGATTCAGCCTCATCATTCAGGTGTTTAATTTGAGCGCCAGTTTCGGCCTGCTTTTCTTTAACTCTTTTGAGCTCCTTCAATATTGTCGCCTGACCCGCTTCCAGCCCAAGCACGCTTACTAGCTATCAATTGACGGCCATGCATAGTCGCACTAATTTGCACGAAAGCTGACCACTCATGCCTAAGGAGATCATTCGCGTCTAAGTTGTAAAATGGTACGACTAGTTGGGACGCTCCGTAGGAGAGCCATCTCGGACAGCAGGAGAGCATCTTGTAACGCCAAGGGGAACGTGCACGCCGCTCTTCACCATAGACGGCACCACGTACGCTTCTGCATTCGTCATACCGGTAACTGCTCTCGTGACGTAACGTTGGGCATGGAACTTTGTGAACGACAAAGGTACTGTTATTTATTTGCAGGCAACTCGATCAGTGTCTCCACCGATCGGGCGATGACGCGGAAGCCGAGCGTAAAAAATGTAGGGCTCTAAGGATTCCAGACGACCACGCTATCCCGCCTCCCCGTGCAAACCGATGATCGCTGTCTCCTGTGAAGATCCTACTCCAGACACCAACGCTATCATGGAAGGATTACAGTTTTCTTCTAGAGCGTGGTACCTCTGCGGATAAAGAATTGTGGAATCGAAAATCGCAAGTTTTGGTCACAAAGTTCGCGGAAGAGTATCGGCATTTAAACAAGGACATATCCATTGCCCTTTTTGCGAAGTAAGTCAACAATGTCGAAGAAATTCAGGAACCTAGTGATGTGATCGCGGTTGCCGACGTAGAAAGCGAGCCAGAACACTTCTTCATGCCTCAGTCTGTTAGATGATGAACCCAGCGATGTGGCGTGAAAAGCGAGAAAGTCTATGAGCATTGCTGAGCCGCTACAGCAACATTTTTTCGTCGAATTATAAGTTATGCCAGACACTCCTTGCGAAGCCCCGAATCATCATCGAAGAGTGAGCTCGGCCTACGCGATAGTCACCTTACCGGGTGTTTTCACACCAGCACGATCCTATTAGGACGCAAGTTTGAGAAATGTACGGTGACGCCGTCGTAAAATTACAAAACCCTTGGTAAGCCCCTGGTAGGCCACAGTTCTGCTCGCGCAAAGAAAAATTTAAGAATTTCAAATCAACGTGAAAGCTGCCAATCGCGGAGCAGTGATTCACAAAGGAGGCTGTGGCACCCTCTCTCGACTAGTTTCAGTATCACCATAGCGTTGATACCGAAAGAAGTCAAGAGAGGGCGCCGCCACCCCTGAAAAGGAGACGCTGCCTAGTTTTTAATAATTTTGGGTTATAAATGCGTTATTGTATGCCTTTTTACTACTTTTATACTATCGTTTCCTTATTTCTGGCGTAGTAACGGCAGCCTCAGTGGCAACGGCGCAGCGCAGAGATTATCGCAAACACTTTGCATATCAATTACGTGTGCCTCTTTGGGGCAATGCGATTGACATCGGCTTCACAACGCAAGTGACCCCGGTTCGATCACGACCAGGGGAAGCGGGGATCTTTTTCAAGCCCCCGTTTGGGTGCCTGACGCCGCGTTACTACGGTGCCTAGATACCGTCACCCCGGATGCGCCCCTAAAGTGCTCCGCAGACTGAGGTTGTATGTAGCGGCGACTGAACACAGCTATCAAAAAGGATTTGTACGCCCTACCACGAAACGACGACGCCATCGACCACATCTGGGCCACAATGTCTCTTCGACGGATCTAAAGACCGGCTACTGTCTGATTAAAGTATGTAGACCGAAGGAAGACTACATTTATTGCCCCAAGCGGAGAATACGAGTTCAGGCTGATGTTTGGCCTGTGCGCAGTACCAGCACTTCAAAATAGTCATGGACACTGTGCTAGCTGTCCTGAAGTGGCACACATGCCTCGTTTACCTCGAATACGTTGCCGTATTCGCCCGCTATTTTGACCAACACCTTCAATGATTGCAGATCTGTACTCGAGGTTAACGCTGAAGCGCGAAAGGTGTCGTTTCGAGTATAAGAAGCTTCTGGGCCGCGGCGTCAACGCCTAGGGGGTCGATCCTGAGCTCGCGAAAACTTCAGCTTTAGCCAACTTCCAAAGTTTGAAGATTAATGCATAGAGAGACAGAGAAAAACTTTATTGTGAACAGATGGATTCAGGAGGCAAGGTTGCCACCGGCTGGTCCTTAAGAATGCACATTTGACAAGTATGTCGCGTGATAGGGCCGTCTTGAGCAGCAAGGTAAAGTTCGCCATGGCCAAATGCTCGTCTCATTAAAAGCTGCTACTAGCCACAAAAAAGAAACTCCCTGAAAATTTTGCTCGCAACTTGCTCCCGTGCAGCTAACAGTGTTGATGGCAAAGGTCTTTGCAAGCCTAAATCCACGTTGGACGCCACTGAAGGTAGACCTGCCGACCGAAGAGGTTAGAGCAACACCCTTGCCAAAACACTGCCGCAAAGAACGTTGCAATGCAAACACGGCTTTAATTAGGCAGCGAGAAAAACACAAAATAGGGCACTTGACAACAACAAATGGCCCACGGCACACCGGCAGCAAGCAGTCATATAATAGTACGGTGGTACGAAGGGTCGTTTGCTTGCTGCCGTGATCCGTCGACGCTGGTAAAGGCTAGGGCTTGACTCGCTGGAGGCTCCCTGGGCTGACGACTGCCCCGCTGACGATAGCTCCGCTGAGCACCCCGGAGCGAAACCACCGTTGCGCTCTTGTAGCGTCCAACTTAACTGCCACCTACCATCTACAAGCAGTCTTTTGTAGGGTGCCTATTGTAGGGCGTGGTGTAGGGTGCCTCGATGCCAGTGCCACCGTATATGGTGTAGACACCCTTTGTACGATCTCGTGCCGTCGCAAATTGGTCAACTTGCTCTGTGCATAGATGTTTTTGTTTCCCACAACACCCAGCAATGCGATATAGATAATTCAAACTTCGCGAGTAAACCACGTTGCGGGGAGACTAAAGCGGCAACCACAATTAGCGTTTTTCTTGCGTCTGGCAGCCCTCGATGTCTCTCGGCCAACAACGTTGGAGAGCACAATTTACCCCACCACCATCTGCCAGATTGGTTTGTTAGCTAAAAATTGTCTAATTGGCCAATTTGCCTCTTTCTTTTCTTGACTTCGGTCCTTTCCAACGCCCGTTTCTCGTCGCCGCCAGGAGACCCGAAAGCCCTCATATGCGAGCAACACGCTCCTTGTGGTTGTCGCTTTATAGCGCGGTCTTGCTATGACTTGCTGCGGCAGTAAGCGAATGACACAAAGTGGCGGCGACAATGTGTAGGTGTCTCCACCCTGCACGGTGGACGCGCGTGAATCGAGACACCTTAGCGCGGGGCGGTGTAAATGATTCCACGGGGCCACACGAGACTTCACAAGGGAGAAGTTTTACAAAGAAAAGTTTGACATCCGCCTCAAATGCAGCTTCACGGTATTTCCCTAAAGTTGATCGATTAGAATTCCTACAACCTTTACATTAATCTGGTATGAAGCAAAGGCTTCAGCACTACGGCCACATTTTTCTTACGCCTCATTCCTGCAAGCCATTACAGCTTATTATTTACGCACATATCATTGCATTCCTCTAATTTAACAATCTCTTGTCTAATTTCGAACATGGACTCAGGTATGGTTTAATACGTCAGCACGGTTAGCCGAATTGGTACACGATATTTCTCTAACGTGTACATGATAATCAACTTGAGACCTTATTCATCGGTTTTTGGAAAGCGCTTGACACTGTACTTTATTCTAAATTGCTTAAAATAAACACAAGAATAAAATAAACCGCATTTATGATGATGATACCAGGCAGAAACGGGTTGCATAAAGAACTTTGCCACTGTAAGTTGCATTCTGGGGAGAGGCGGCAAACTGTAACTGCACCTGTCTCCTTCGGTTGGTGATCGCCGGTAGCACCAATGCCGCTACTGGCCGCGTCGTGCACGGGCAGGACAAGCGCGAGTGTGTACGCGACCATGTCCGTGGATCCTTTTTCTGTGCGGAATACTCTTCCTTTGCAAACGGCTTATCAATTTCTTAAGACCAACGCTCTAAGCACGGCAATCCCGCTAACCCATCGTCGTAAACCAAAATGTTGATCGGAAAAACAAGAAGTGTGGGTCAAAATTTTATTAACGATAGCTCACCCATCGTGCCTATAAGGAAACGAGAAAGCCGGACGTAAGTATAAGTTTGATTTAAGATTGGAACTGCGGAGTTGAAAGGAGTAGTAGAGCAAAAGATGAGTATAAGTTGCCTTCGAGAATGGCGGGGTAACGACGTTTCACATTAGGAAGTTTCGCTTTAAGCCACAACTGAAGCACCCGCCGCAGTGGCTCAGTGGCTAAGGCGTTGCGCTGCTGAGCATGAGGTCGCGGGTTCGATTCCCGGCCGCGCAGCCGCTTTTCTGATGGAGGCGAAAAGCAAAAACGCCCGTGTGTACGAGATTTCGGCGCACGTTAAAGATCCCCAGGTGGTCAAAATTAATCTGGAGCCCTGCACTACAGCGCGCCTAATCGCCTGCGTTGCGTCGGCGCGTTAAACACTACAATCAATCAATCAATCACAACTGAAGCGCCGAAATAGTAACACACTGTAGTACTTTTACCTATACACCGACGCTTTTATATTCTGTAGCCATCGCTTTGTTCGGAATATGAAAGAAATGCAACTTTTCACGCACGTTTAAGGGCTCTTAGTAACGCCTACGTTACGCTGTCACCGCGGAGAGAACCGATATAATGCCATTAACCATATTTTGCGTTAGTCTGTTTATGTTATCTTTACGCCCACCGGCTGTGTTATCTCTGTTATCCGTGGGTCAAGTGAAGCGCATGTTCTATTTTTTATGCCGCACGTGTTATCTCCTGTGATAGAGAGAGTGTCGTGAACTAATGTCACCAGTCCAGAATAATCTTCTATGATCTACAGTGGTCTGTATGCAATCCGACTGTTCGAGAAGCCCTTGCGCGGAGAGATAAATGACCGCAGAGCAGACGCCGCGGCATTAGATTCATCGACACTCGTCTAAGCATGTCGCTTTGTTGAGTGCTGCTTCGCCACCTGTCTATTCTTTGAGTTGTTGGGGAAGCGCAAGTTTGCCCCAATAAACTTGTTTTCCTTGAAGGCAAGTGCATCGTCTTTGGCTTCGTGACATCTGGTGAGGTGCTGGGTACGCATCCTCTATGCTCCCAACGACCTCTGGAAGCCGCCAAGCCAGTACAACTAGAGCCAGCCGCCGACTGCAAGGTCTGCCGCCCGAGTTTGGTGTCATGCCAGATGGAGCCAAGAGAACGGCCGCTGCAATCACCAACATGGTGCATGAAGCCACATCCGCCATCGTCCTGCAACAGCCACGGGAACCATCCTCGTTCCGAGGATCTCCCACTGAATACTCTGATGTCTGGTTGGAGAAAGTGGAGCGCGTCCCCATCTTTAACAGGTGGGACGGAGAAACTTTCCGCGATGTTTTCTTCTATTTGGAAGATACAACCCGAACGTGGTTCCAGAACAATGAAAGCCCGCCAACCGACTGGACTCTGTTTGAAAGCGAGTTCCTTAAAACATTCGCCACCGTCGTGCGGAAAGAACGAGCCGCACTTTTGTTGGAAACGCGCACGAAGAACCCCAAAGAAGTGGTCGTGATCTTCGTTGAGGAGATGGAGCAACTATTTCGCCGCGCGTACCCTGTGATGACCGAAGAAAAGAAACTCAGGGTTCTAATGCATGGAGTGAAGCAAGAACTATTTGCCTGTCTTGTCCGCAACCCCCCAAAACGGTGGCCAAATTTACGTCTGAGGCTGCCGCAATAAAAAAGACGGTAGAAATTCGTACTAGAGAGTACGACCGCCCCATCAATGGACTAGCTGCGGAGACGATCGGTGGCGGGGCTATTAGCTCCCATACACTACGCGATACAATCCCCGCATTCGTCAGGGAGGAGCTTCGGAAAATTTTTCCAAAGACGCCGCAACCTCAAGTCGCTTCCCTGACCGACGTCATCCAAGAAGAGGTCCAACAGGCACTGGGGACTTCAACGCTATCCAAAACACCCCGCGAGCCACCTACTCTGATATGACCTACTCCGCTATGACCTATTCCGCAGCTCTGACCTGCCCCGCCGCAAGTCGACGACGTGCTCAGCGACGACATTATACAGCCTTCGAAAAGCCCCTGGGCTCCTCCGGCCGTACTCGCGAAGAAAAAAGACGGTACATTGAGGTTCTGTGTGGACTACCAGCGACTGAACAAGATCACCAAAAAAGACGTGTACCCCCGGCCATGAATCGACGACGCCGTTGACCCTCTACCATATCTGTCTCGCAAAGTACTTCTCTTCGATGGATTTAAAGACAGGCTACTGGCAAACTGGAGTGGACGAGATAGACCGAGAGAAGACTGCATTCATAACGCCGGACAGCCTATACGAGTTCAATTTGATGCTGTTTGAGCTGTGCACGGCGCCAGCAACGTTTCAAAGGGTCATGGACACTGTGCTAGCTGGCCTGAAGTGGCACACCTGCCTCGTATACCTCGACGGCGTTGCGGTATTCGCCCGGACTTTCGACGAACACCTTGCAAGGTTGGAGGCTGTACTCGAGGCCATTCGTACGTCGGGGTTCACTCTGAAACCTGAAAAGTGCCGATCCGCGTACGAGGAGCTGCAGTTTTTGGGCCAGGTCGTCAACGCCGCGGGAGTTCTGCCTGACCCGGCGAAAACTTCAGCCATAGCGAACTTCCCCACACCGAAAGACAAGAAGGGCGTGCGAAGATTTCTCGCACAGTGCGCATACTAGCGGAGCTTCGTCGCAAACTTCGCACGCATTGCAGAGCCACTCACACGCTTGACGAAAGATAGCACGCCTTTTAGATGGAAAAGTGCCCAAGACAAAGCATTCTGCGAGCTGCAACAACACCTGCAAAGCCCCCCCCCCTTCCCGTCCCCCCTTGTGCTCGCTCATTTCGACGAAAACGCCGAAACGAAAATGCGCACGGACGCCAGTGATATAGGCTTGGGTGTCGTCCTCGCCCAAAAGCAAAGCGGTTGCGAAAAGGTAATCGCCAACGCCAGCCGTGGTCTGTCGAAGAAGGAGAAAAACTACTCTGCCTCCAAGAAAGATTGCCTGGCTATCATAAGGGCCATTTTAAAAGTTCGCCCAAACGTGTATGAAAGACCATTCAAGATTGTAACAGACCACCATGCGCTGTGTTGGCTCGCCAATTTGAAGGACTCCTCTGGCCGTCTGGGTAGGTGGAGCTTGCGCCTGCAAGAATTCGACGTTACAATCGTCTACAAATCTGGCAGGATACACTCCCACGCCGAGCGCAAGTCCCGCGCCCCCGTCGACCCACCACCACAACATTCGGACGAAGGCGGCGCATTCTTCGGAGTCGTGACGGAAAGTGACCTATCCGCGCAGCAGCGTGCCGACCCAGAGTTACGCGTAATGATCGACTACCTCGAAGTACGCAACGTCGCCGTGCCTAGGACCTTCAAACGGAACTTACCAGCATGCATCCTGAAAAACCCCGTCCTAGTGAAGACGAATTTCAGCCCCGGAACGGCAACGAATTATCTTCTTGTGATCCCCGCACACCTTCGTGACAAAATTTTGGAAGCGTGCCACGACGACCCGCCTTCCGGACATCTCGGCACAGCTCACAGTATTTGAAAACTCACGAAGAAGTACTACTGGACCCGTCTTGCATCCGACGTCACCCACTACGTCCGGAGCTGCCGTGACTGCCAGCGACGAAAAACGCCGCCGACGAGACCCGCTGGACTCCTGCAGCCGATCACCGTCCCATCGAGGCCCTTCCAACAGATTGGAATGGAACTTCAGAGCCCGTTTCCTACGTCACGAAACGAGAACAAGTGGATTGTCTTAGCAACAGACTCCATGATGCGCTAAGCAGAGACCGCCGCTCTTTTGAAGGCGACTACACAAGAAGTCGCGAAGTTCATAAACCACATTGTGCTGCGACATGGAGCCCCTGAAGTCCTAATCACGGACCGCGGAGCGGCCTTCACTGCGGAACTCATGCAAGGAATCCTACGCTACAGCAACACGGATCAAAGAAGAACGATGGCGTACCACCCCCAAACGAACAGACTAACAGAACGTCTGAACAAGACGATCGCGGATATGCTGTTTATGTACGTCGACGTTAAACATAAAACTTGTGACGTTGTCCTTCGGTATGTCACGTTTGCGTACAACACGGCTATTCAGGAAACTACGCAGTTGACACCGTTCGAGCTTGTCCACGGAAGACGGCCGACTACGATACTTGACGCCATGCTTACGCACGTAGAAGACGACGACCTCAACGCTGATGTCCAAGGATACCTTCAGCGAGCGCAGGAGGCCCGCCAGATTGCTCGAGTTCGCACAACGGACCAGCAGCTGGTGGATGCCGAACGCTACAACCTCCGACGCCGAGACGCCGAGTACCACCCAGGGGATTGTGTATGGGTTTCAACTCTCATCCGACGACGTGGACCTAGTGAGAAGCTTCTGCGACGGTATTTCACACCCTATCAGATTCTACAACGTGTTGGCCAAAATAAATACGAGGTGATCGCCGATGGTGATTTCGGAAGATCACGACGACGCACGCGGCCCGAAGTCGTCCATGTGGTTTGCCTGAAACGATACTATGCAAGATGATACTTTTTTGTTGTTTGTTCGGACTGTCTTTAATTTTAAGATTATGTCGATGCCGATTCAAAAACTATCAAGCCTGCTATAGCTTCCCAGTGCGTCATGTCTGCTTTAAAGAAATCTTGCCCCCACAAAGCTCAAGAAAGCGTCGAAACGCAGATTATAAGTTTAAATCAAGCTGGTTTCCCGCAATCAGTCGTGTCTTCCGCAGTGCAAGCAGTATTAAACAAGTTAAGAACGGAAAACGCTAGTATTGACAATGGAAGTGAACGCAACAAAAAAACGTGGAGTTGTGCCTTATCTTCACAAGACGTCCCACAAACTTAAGAAGGTCATGAAGAGATGTGGCGTAGAAGTGGCGTTTTCGGCACCTGTCAAGCTTGCGGGGATGTGTTCGGGTCTTGAAAGGTGTAACAATAGGCAGCAAGGGTGCGGAAAGAAGCACAACAATCCCAACGTTTATTGCTGCGTTGGAGTAGTCTATCAGATTCCCCTTGCCTGCGGCAAAGTTTACGTCAGACAGAAAGGCAAGTGTGTGAACGTGAGGTTGCGCGAACACGAACTTTCAATTAAGAATCGCGCAAGTGGACATCCCCACTAATCATTGCTCGGCGTGCAGGTGTAAGCCACTCTGTAAGCCACTCTTCAAGCAAGTTAGGATATTATGTAGGTGCAAGAATAGCCCAGCAAGAGAGATTGGCGAGGCTTACCATATCAGGAAAACGGAAAATGACTGCGTCAGCAATACGTCGATTGTGCTGTCGACAGTGAGATGTTTATCGACGAGCGTGTGTGAAAATGCTCACCACAAGTTGTTGATATGTTATGTTTTGCGTTTGTTTTTGGTTTTCGCGCGTGCGCAATGATAGGCCCGTATGTGTATTTATGTGTGTTTCTGCGTGCAATAAACTTTAGTTGCAAGTCTGCGCCTGTCTTTGTGTACCTCTCTGTGTGTAGCGTCTTCCTTAGCGTTGTTTACCCCTTCTGAGAAAATGCACCTACTCGCCCAACAAGTCATTATAAGCCCTCTTAGAGGGGGGTAATGCCACGAACCATGTTTTGGATTTTTTTATGTTTTTTTGCCCATTGGCTTCCCCTGCTGTGTTGTATCTGTTATCCATGAGTCAAGTGAAGCGCATGTTCTATTTTTATGCCGCACGTGTTATCTCCTTTGAAAGACTAACGTCAACAGCCTAGTATAATATTCTATGATCTACAGTGTTCTGGATACAATTCGACTGTTCCAGAAGCCCTCGCGCCGAGATATAAATGGCCGCAGAGCAGACGCCGCGGCATTAGATTCGTCGACGCTCGCCTACGCACGCCACTTTGTTGAGTGCTGCTTCGCCACCTGTCTATTCTTTAGTTGTTAGGGGAGCCCAAGTTCTCTATAATAAACTTGTTTTCTTTGAGGACAACTGCGTCGTGTTTGTACGCCCATGTGTACGAGATTTCGGCGCATGTTAAAGAACCCCAGGTGGTCAAAATTAATACGGAGCCCTCCACTACGGCGCGCCTCATCGTCTGCGTTGCGTCTGCGCGTTAAACCCTACAAACAATCAATTTTTGGTTTGCCACAATATTAAGTGCGTGTCAACACCAAGAACATCAAGATACGGCAGGAACCGCCGACTGGGCAGCTAGACATGTCGTAGGATAATTTGTACGGGGTCATTGCCACTTTTGCAGATAGGTGAGCACAGCGTAGCGCGTTCATATGTGAGGACTGCGGGATGGGAGAACTTTTAAGCACTATTTTTTCGCTAGCACTGGCAACCACGGGCATCTACTTAAAGAAAGAAAAAAAACGTGGCGGAAACGAGACGTCGACGAAGAAGACAAGGTAAGACAGATACATTAAAGGGGCATGCAAGACGCTCATAGCTTACCGCCCTGTAGACATCCCATGAGTCGTCAGCGGCAACCGGCCTAATGGCACCCCCAGTGACCTTCAACTCTGAGTACACGATGTAGTCACACCAGCCGGCTGTAATAACGCTCGTGTCCTTCAACGCCTTCCCAACTGTACAGAAGAGGAATTTCGATGCCAGTTTTCTGTTTTTCTTTACCGGTGAGGCAGAAACAGGAGGTGTGGCAGGTCTGGCAGAAACCACCGGAGGTGTGGCAGGTGTGGCAGAAACCACCGGAGGAGCTGTTGAAATAAAAACAGTTTTTTCTACATCAGCAGCTTTGGTTCTGTGACCCGCTTGATAGGCCAATGGCAGCGTTACGTTCTTCTTCTCAACTTTTTAATTCACTTCGAAGTTGTGGGGTTTGGAGCTGAAGCCGGCCATTTATTCCAGCGGACGCCCCAAGCGCTTACACGCAAACTCAGCCTGCACAGTGGATTTCCCCACATTCCGGCACGCCGTTTCCTGCTTGCGTACCAGATGTGCGAAAGAGAAAAGGACACCAATCAATGCGCATGCGTGGAACTGCGCATTTAAACTTGTCAAATCGTTTTGAATCGCGACCAAGCAAACACGCTACCACATATCGCCGTGTTTCAGGTGAAGTTGTAGTAAAGGCGGAACGACTTTAATAACGGGGATATATTTGCGGCTGCTTTTAAACCTCGGAATAAACAGCTGCGATGAGTGACCAATCCGTTGGGGCATATAAGTCTTGTCCACATGCCGATGAGATATGCTTTCGAGAACTACGGCAAGAAAAGACTCCTGAGTACAGCTTCAGAAAAAGCGATGTTTCATAAAGTGTGAAAGAAGCTTCAGCTTTTATACCGGTTCTTTCACACTGAAACGAATGCATGAACACCAGCCCCACTTTTTTTCTGGATGTGTGGTAGCATCCGGGAAACACCATTCGCATTTAGATTGGAAATTATATTACTAAAGTTACGGTAATATTACAACATTACAAGCTGAGTGCGATACTATGGTATGATAATGTTATAGTGCTAATATTACAATAATACTATAACACAAATCTATAATATTATGACATGTAGGAAGTGCATACTCGTAGTGCTTGTAGTGATGCCGGGAGAAGTTCTAGGTAGTGGTGTTACCATGTAACTTGGTGGGGTACTGTGAGTAGAGCCAGGCCCGCCACCTGTAGGTACAAAATGAACTCTTTATAAATCCACTGCTGCACTAACTCTCTGTAAATCATGTTTAGGCCACATAATCACTAGTGGACACTTTTTTGCCAGCAGTATTTCCGAGCAACCACAAAACACGAGCTTTGTTGATTCAACTGCATATGCAAACCATCTTCGGAAACTAGGTGGATTTGGGCGCTGTTAAGGGCAGTCTGTCTCATAAAAAGGTGTTCGCTCGGTATTTCGTAATAGGGAGTGTAGTACTTCGCTTGCAGTGACTTGGAAACGTGAAAATTTTGCGGTTTCAACGACAGTTCGTCTTAATTTTGGCTTTGCGAGATAGTCGACGCAGAACGAGCTTCGCTGTGAGCAGAAAAAACCGGTCAAGGTGCGTGAAACTATGCCCATCTAGTAAGAGCAATTTCACTTGCTTGAACTACGTCATCTCTGCTGAATCATGCAGCTGCGTCGCCTGCAGGTTTGGAACAAGGTTCTTTATTCTGCATGTTTTAATACACACGCACGGTACCCCTCAAACGTTGCTATTTTAAAGCCGTGAGAGGCGCGCACGTGCGCCTAGGAGCGAACAGTCTATATACATATTGGCTCCGTGGTTTTTACGACCTAACGGTGAATACTCGAGATTGATCGCCTGCCTGACAAGTGTAAGACATTCCTGGGGTGTTTCGGCACACGCGGAGGTACGCCTAACGCTTCCAGAGCCACCCGCGACCACGCTATTGACGCTTGAAGCCAGGCCCGAACCGCCGCTTCGCTAAGCCTAAGCAAGGCGGTGGTGGTTCACTGTTCTCGGCATGGTGGAGCCACGGGGCGCAGCAGGCGCAGCTGCGGCACAGAGCAACGACGCATCGCCCGAGCGCACAGCCATCGTTCAAACTCCGAACACGTCGCGTCAAGTCATCGGAACAGCAGTGCGGACGGTAACCGTTGTTGAAGGGGAACCGATAACAGCTCAAGAACATGGTGACACTGTGGCATGGCTGCCATGCCATCGCCGAAAGTTCGGCCAAGCCCTGCAGCAGTTCCAGCGTGACGCAATGAGCCCGCACCACCTCTCCACCATCGTCAACGACACAGCGACGTTCAACAAGTGGAAGACCCCCCAAGGGCGACGGCGTCCAGGCCTCTCTACGAGCAAGCGCCCCTGCTGCCCCTGACAACCCAGAGACGATATCAAGGTCGCCATCCGCCCGCGGGAAGGCATGAATGTAGCTCTTGTAAGCGACGCTACGTTGAGAGACACCCGCAGTTACAGTCACACATTCCTCAGAACTGACCCCTTCCCCACCGAAACGACGAGCCAAGGACAACAGGTCCCGTCAACAATCAATAGTACACAACGACCTACAATTACTGGAAAGCAAGCTGGAAAAGAAATTGGACGAGCGATTTGACCAGCTGGCCAACATGGTAACCACTCTGGCCGGAGCTCTCGCGAAGTTCAAAGAGACGATTGGCGGGAAGGTAACATCCCTGGAATATAGCCGTACGTGTGTTTCGCACAGCACCCCAGGTCCCACGCGGCCTCCTCCATACGCTCGTACCCATGCAGTGAAGGCCGCCACGATTGTGAGCAATGAGACTGAACAAAACACAGCTCGCCATGATAACGACAAGACGTAATAACAGCTACCGCATATGTCAGTGGAACTGTAAGGGGTACAGATACACAACCGAGTATTACACCGGTACCTAAATTTTCTGTATCACAATTCACAGCCAACGCCCGGTGTAATCGCCCATACAAGACACAGAAGTTCCGGCCGAACTCTCAGGGTATAAAGAGTATCACTCGACCGCAGCTGACGCAGACGCCCTACAGAAGGAGCGGGTAACAACATTGCTGCACAGAAACATTCCCGCCGAACAACTGTATGTCAACAGCCCTGGCCCTCAATACGTATTTTTAGATATTCTTCCTACATCTGCTCGCCACGTCCAGACATTGTACATTTTAAATGTGTACAGCGCACCCAAACAGTCGCGCAACCTCACGTCCCGTGGACACCCGTTGGCCATTTTGGGCGACTTCTATGCTCCACACCCCGCATGCGGCTACACAAGTCCAACTAAAAAAGGCAGAAAGTGTGGGAGGCTACAACAACTCAATTTGACACTTCTGACGGATCCGGCACGCCCAACGAGGCGAGGCAACAGTGTCCAACGAGACACCACCTCTAATCTCACACTCGTATATAATGCTCCAAGCTCTACGTGGACAAACACCTTTAAAGACTCGGGCAGTGACCACTTCATCTTGGAGACTACGCTTACAGCAGGACCGTCTAAATCCACATGCCCGAAGCACAAGATAGTAAACTGGGACACGTTACATAAGCTAAGGCGGGTGCAGGACACAGAAGAAGAGGACCCCACCATCTACGACTTGGACACATGGGTGCAAAATTTACAAAATGACGTTGACCTGTCCACGCGCGTAGTACCGGAACAGGCTAGCCTTGAAAAAATACTCATAACCGCTCATAACCTTCAGCGGCATAACCGCTCGTTGCGCAGAAGGCTCGCTAGACTCTTTTTTTTTGCGAGAGTTTGCCTTACGGCATAACAGTTATATGTACAACATCACATTTGTGTCACGCAGAAACGTAAGCAGAGACCGGTACTGCGGGCCCCAGATCCACCGCAGTAGATCAGGGGGTCTCCCAGGATGGAGCCCTGTGCCTCGGAGGTGTTGCAGGCGAGAGGTTTGCAGGGCAGGGCAGGTCCATAGAAGGTGGCTCGTGTCGGCTTCGGACGCAGGGACCATACAAAAGGGACAGGTGTCCGCAAACGGTGAATGATAGCGGGCAGGCCAAGCGTGGGTCACTGCTGGGGATAATGCCACCCCAACTCGAAGCCTCCGCAAAAGGAAATTGAAAAACAAGCCGCATACCTCACCAACCAACAATGGAACACTCTGTGTGATTGGGTGGAGGTGCAGATGAATACCATGAAAATATCGTACACCATCCGCTGCTTATTAATCTCAGACGGAAGAGGCGTTACTCAGCGTAGCAACCTACTGAGTATTCTACACGAGCATCAAGGAGGTGAAACCGCATTACTGCAAAAGCTGCGGGACCTCTACATTCAGACTGCTTCCTCAGAACCAGCTAGGCCATATGCCAGTAAACCCAACCTCGAGCTGAACAGACCCATCACCAAATCAGAAGTGTATGGCGCCATATCTCACCCCAACACGCGATCTGCACAAGGCCCTGACGGAATTACCAACCGTGTAATCAGCTACCTTGATGACTCCTCAATACAGGCTCTTACCGCCTACATGAACAAGGTGTAGGACACGAGAAACCTTTCCCCCACGAGGAATAGCAAACTGATTAAGCTCATTTCCAAACCTGAAAGGCTCTAAAGTTAGAGAACTTGAGGCCTCTTTCACTGACATCTTGCCTTGAGAAGCTGATGGACCACGTGGTGTTGACCCGTCTCAACCGCCAGATGGATACACATCAGCTTTTCCCGCTCACCATGGTGGGTTTCCGGTCTTCGCTGTCAACGCAAGACGTGATGTTACAACTTCAACATTAAATCATCGACAATTCGGGCGTGTCCCCACTTGATTCTCAAGTCATATTGGGGCTTGACTTGACTAAAGCCTTTGGCTGTGTGGCTCACAGTGCCATCCTTCATAATCTCAGTTACTTAGATGTAGGCAACAAGGCGTACAACTACATCGCCGACTTTCTGTCCCAAAGGACCGCCCGAATAACGGTACAGAACCTCAAATCTGACCTTATAAGTCTGAGCAGCCGTTGCACCCCACAGGGGTTGGTCTTATCAGCATTTCTATTTAATGTGGCCATGATTAAATTACCTCCACTACTACAACAAATCCCTGACGTGCATCACAGCCTCTAGGCTGACGAAATAACACTCTGGACCGCAGGAGACAGGGACGGATACATTCAAGAAAGACTACAAGAGGCTGCCGTGATGGTTGAAAACTACGTCTCCCCACACGGACTCGCGTGTTCGCCTTAGAAGTCACAGATCTCTTCCGACCCTCCACAGCCGGTCAGAGGCCGACAAATGATCCGGCTATACAGGTTCAGTAGCAGGGAAGAGGCAAGCCTTGAACAGAGTGTGTACGCATTCTCGGTCTGCGCATACAGGAAGCAGGGACCAATACGGTCACAATACACGCCCGGCACAACACGGCTCCTCAAATTAGTAGGCTAATTGCAAGAATAGCCAGCAGACACCATGGGTTCAAAGAGGGCAACATCCGACGTCTCGTGCATGCTTCCATTATAAGCAGAATTACTTACGTCACTACGTACCTCAAGCTCACTCGAACAGAGGAAGAAAAAGTTGAGCGTATTATGCGCAAAGCCATCAAGTTGGCAGTGGGCATCCCAATCTCGGCCTCTAACAAACGACTGATGGAGATGGGAAAACACAACACCCTAGACGAACTCGTGGAAGCCTAGCGCACAGCACAGTACAACAGACTAGCCAGAAGCGCCACCGGAAGAGCCATCTTAGATCTTCTCCGCATCTCCTACGCAAACCAACACGGAATAAAAATTTTGGTTGGGGACGAGTTACGCGTGCACCTCAGTGTGGCCCCTTTCCAAAAAATATGCATCCGGGGCATCACCAAGAGAGACGGCTGGCCCGAGCCACGGCACTTCACAAGCAGTACCACTCCAACTCAGAGGTATACTACGTTGACACGGCGGACTACCCCAGACGACAAGCGGCAGTGGCTGTTGTAGTAAGCCAGCAGGACAATACGGTCGCATCATTCTCCGTCACAGAGGCTACTCCCGAAATTGGGGAACAGGCAGCCATCGCTCTGGCCATTGCGGGCACATCGGCCACGACCATTATGTCCGACTCCAAGACTGCACTCCGAAATTATGCACGAGGAAGGATATCTAAGGCTACAGTCCAGATAATTCAAAGTAAACCAACCCTGCCCTCACGACATATCCGTTTGATATGGACACCAGCACACTCGTCTCTCCCGAGAAACAAGATGGCACACTAACCGGCCCGAGGATTCAGCTACCAATTCGACTTCGAGGACAACGTGCCGTCATCGACGGGGGGGAGGGACCGGCTGGCTACATATTAAGAAATTACTTAGCGTTGTCGATTGGGGCGACGCACACTTCCAGCCGCTCATCGTAGACTTAGCCAAAGGCAGTCGGTTGCATGGCGCAGGGTACAATCGAACACTTTCCCACACCCCGCCCTGTGCCACCGCAACTTTCCAGAAACATACACAGATAAGTGCAAGTGCTTCGGCGCCGCAGCCGCCACGCTCCAACACATGGTTTGGGCGTGTCCCAACAAACCGGAGACACCAGGTTTACGCATTACGAGGCACGAGCAATGGGAGGCCGCGCTGCTTAGCTCCCAACCCGACGTCCAAACAGCAGTATTACAGCTGGCGGAAGACGCCGCCAGGGCCCATGGGTTCCTGACCGCCGTCTGAAGGGACGAGGACACTTCCAATCCCAAGCTGTGACTCTGTCTTAACAGAGACGACTACAATAGTTTTTTTCATCATCATCATCATCAAGTCGTGACCAACGCACGCCCCCGCACGTTCGATTCCAGGCGCGTTCACTCGTCTACGTGGAGCGGTTAAATGGGAGACGTCAACCCCCCCCTCCTCATTCCCATGGAGGACTGCAAGCATGCACTACCCGCGCTAGATGCTGCCGCCTGGTCGAATTGGCCGAAGAATACCTTAAAATGGTGCGCTAATCACGGCGTGTAATATGCTTTTCTAATACACAAGTACCAGGTTTTCATCTTACAGCAAAGCAACATTTCTTTTGGTATTAACAATGAAAGTGAACCTTCATATATGGCTAGGCGAAATGGAAATCCGGAGGTTCGCGTGCGAAGAAAACTCTTCCGGCGCAAGTCCACGAGAATGTGCGACCAAACAAAGCAAGCTGAAGTGGTGTTAAATGTGAAGGGATAGAGATTGGCTGGGTTTATAGATGGCGTGGCTACACTCTTGAATCTACCGACACTAGTAATTTGGAACAGCGCATCGGAAGGAACAAAAAACAGCCTCTCTCGCCGCACAGGCGCTATAAGGAGCAGCCGAGCAGTGCGGACGGTTCCCGAAAGCTCTCTGTCCTTTTAAGTGCAGAGCACTTTAGGCGCTCGCTTTGTCGTCCTAGCTCGCTCGCTCGACCCAAGTATATAAAGCACCAAGGCGGTGTCCCTCGATAACGTTGTCGTTCGCGGCGTGCCCCAGAGGCTTCCAAAGCCAAGCGGTGTAGAGTCATAAGCGTTCGAAACTCGTGAAACGCTGGCGCTTGTCATACATCTTCCCGTTGTTGAGTGCAAAGAAAACTATAGGTACTGTAACAAGAAAACTTAACGCGGCACAACAATAGTAGATGCCGAAGCGCCATTCGCCCATTCGGGCATTCCCCGAGAATTATTGTGAAGACGACGAAGGTACGACTCGGGCGTTCATGCCCACGAGCTCGTACCGGCTGGACCTGCGCTCGGCCCGTTGCCTTACGCTACGCCTTGAATAAACCCCGACGATCAACTACCGCCGTGACTGCTATTCCCCTTTACAGTACATTTGAGGAAAAATATACGTAATTAACCGGCAGCGCCCGTGTTCCTTTAATTAACCACGTCAGTTGGGTTGGTTTTTACCATAGTACACGCTAAATGTGGCACTGCAACGCCGGCACGTGCGGGGAGAAAAGCACAAGGAGAACAGAACTCCCGCTGGGTCAGTTTCAAGCAGGGGGCGCGCGAGCACTGCGAAGGCGGGAAATTTGTTGCATGGGGTAATAGCAGTGACCGGATAACGGCGGTACCGCCCATTCTGACGAATCACTGCTCTGCACTTCCGACAGCTTTCACATTGAGTGGAACGGCTTTAATTTTATGCTAATTGCGCCGGATAATCAACTTGGATTCTAATGAGAGTACATCAACCGGGTGTATGAAGTTACGTAGGCCATCGGGATACCCAATTCCGAGGTAGGGGATCATTTTTTCGACAATTAGAGCCGATTTTATGGCCTACGAGGAGCACCCGTCACTAAGCCTAACGAAGACCCGGCCTCGGCCGTGGTAGGCGATAGGTCTAAGACCGCTCCACGGAGTCTCGCTGGCTACATTATAGCTGTAAACGACCTTGTATCTAATCGGAAGAGCGGAAAGTAACCTAAAAGGTCGACCATTATGAGAATCGAAGTCGACAGCGAAGATATATCACAAGAGCAAGTATCCAAAGTCCTGGGGTGGAAACTCGCCGGCGAGAAACTCAGGCAAAAAGGCGAAGGAAAGTTAAGCCTAACGCTAAGTAAGCAGGAAGGCCAAGAAGGTGAAGTTGAAGTTGAAGTTTATTTCCATAAACGTACACCGTTATGGGGGAAAATGGGGTAAAAAGTTGCACTCAGCAACTTGACGAAGCCCTACATCCTTCATGGTCAGAAGACGTCAAAAACCGAAGACGGCGCTGAAGCCACCAACAACGACAGCCGACGTGGCAGAGCCCTCGGGAGCGCCACCGGCGAAAGCCCACGTTAGCGGAAGACGCGGAGCGTAAACAAGGGGAAGCTGCTGCAGGCCGCCCGCATGTCGGACCTTCCGAAAGACATCAAGATTGTAATGAGACCCCGGGCGCCCTCTAAGTAGTACAAGTGTCCCGAGTGGAGATCTGCCGAGCCATCGTCTGGGCAGCGCAAGTCGACAGGGCAGAGGCCAAGAACGATGTCGTTTGCCCAAATCGCCAGCAGAACATCGTTATCGTAATAAAACCGAAGAGGCAGAATGCCGAAGAGTACGCCCAGGTGGAGCGCATCGTCATCAACGGGACGGTCCATGAGCTGAGCGCGTACGAATCGGCGCCCCACGGTACTGTCAAGGGAGTCATACGGCGCATCCCGCTAACGGAAACCGCCCAGGAAATACAAGAGCTGGTCCTCCACGCGCACAATCCGACGGCCCTTCAGACGAGCCGCATAGGCAAGACCAAGTCCGTCATCATCGCCTTCACGGGGCCCAAAGTCCCGAACTATGTCCGGTACAGGAATTCGCTGATGGAGTGTTCGTTACACCGCAAGCAAATAGACGTCTGCTACCAGTGCGGCCGCGTCGGTCATCGCATGGACGTGTGCCCCAGTCCCCAAAACCTCATATGCCGGGGGTGCGGCATCACTAACCCGGACGCAGAGCACACCTGCATCCCCAAGTGCAGCCTGTGCGGCGGGAAGCACCTCACCGCCGACCGAGCCGGCAAGGCACGATTCAAGACACCATACGTCGTACGACCCCCACGCTGGGCGGAAGACGAAGAGAATCTAAGAAACAGAGGTCCTATAGGGCGACCCCAACGTAGCAGCTCTTCGAGGAGCCGCTCGAGAACACCAGCCCGCAAGGGCGAACACCAAAGCCGCTAACGGTCCCGGTCCCGGGACAGCCGAAAGAGGGCTACCCGGACGCCATCGGCGGGCCCCGGGGCCGCCGCTGGGAGACAGTGGCAAGAGGTGGTAGCCGGAGCAGGATTGGGCGACGGCAGGAGTCCCGTTCGAGATCCAGGTCCAGGTCGAGAGCCCGGGCCGGGTCAAGCCGACAAAGGAACACCGAGAAAAAGGTGGGCTGGACGGACAGGTCTCCCGTCGCTCTCGCTAACGAGAATGAGTTTTCTCCTCTCAAGCCCCCTCCCTCCCCTCCCCTCGCAACCGTCAATCAAAACGCCGAGACTCACAGAGTGCGGCGAATGCGCAGAACTCAAAAAGCACGTAGAAAAGCCAAACCCTCAGATCCAACTGAAGAACAAGCAAATCAGGGCACTAATGGAGAAAATGCAAAAACTCCCACCTCCCCTCGCGGGAACCCCTGTGTAGATGCGACGCATAGGCGGAGCGGCGAAGGGAACGCGTTTTATAGCGCTCATAACGTTGAGGGGACTTCGTAAGCTGGTCCCAGTCGATGACGACGTTGGCGTACTTGTAAAGCGGCGTGGACTCTAGGTGTTTGAGCCAAGCGTGGATGTTGCTTCGCCGGAGAACGGCACACCGGTTATATGCGCAGCGCGCCCGAAGGAGAGGAAACCGCGGAAGAGAGAGTACTGCACATGCGCCGGCCCCAGCGCGTCTGCCGCGGCTATGACGCAACGTGCCGCGGCTATGACGCAACGCAATCCAACACAATCCACTTTAATCCAATCCAATCCAAATCCAACCGAATCCAAGCCAAGCCAAGCCAATCCAATCCAATCCAATCCAATCCAATCAAATCAAATCCAATGCCCCTCGCGAGAGAGTGTTCGTTATCGGAGAGGAGAGGGGGTGAGCGGCGGAGAGCGGCGGAGAGCGCAGCTCGCGCGGCGAGGAGAATGGCAGAGGGGTGGACAACGCCAACAACAACGACGACGACGCCGGAGGGACAAGGCGAGTGAATCAGATGCTCTGCATCTAAAATGGATGCGCTAGCTAGCGGTAGGGCCGCGGCTTGGGCAGTCAAACCAAATGAAGCGTCCGGGGACGCTAACGCGAAGCGCTATGTGCCACGAAGGCTTCCACCTTCGCCTCGTATTGCGCGAGGAGACGCGAGCCCGTCCACGTCGGCACAGCCGAACCAAGAGGAGATGGACGCCGAAACCTCGGGGCGCGAGGAGACGGCGGCGCCACAGTCTAGTCAGAAACTGCAACCGCCGCAAGGGGTCGATATGGCAGCGATCCTAGCGGCCATCAATGAAATCACGCAACAGTACGGCGTCATGCGAGCCGAACTGCAAACTATAGAAACCCAGGTGAGGGCATGTTGATCACGCAAGAGCGCAAGCCGCCAAGATGGCGGCAGTGGCCGCAAAGAGCCGGTTAAAGGCCTTGCACAAGGGTAGCATCAGTAAAATCAAGGAGACGGTTGCCAGCAGGCGCAAACCGTAAGAAGAGATCCTGCGAGGGGGGGGGGGAGAAAACGTTAATTTACCAATGGGACTGCAGGGACACCGCAACAAGGCTGCCGAATTTCAACTATACATTGACGGCCTCGACCAGAGGCGGACATGATTGCGTTACAGGAGACGCACGGTAGACCCAGACTACCGGGATACGTGTCTTACACCAACCCGACGAAAGGGGGCACGGTGATCCTGTTGCGCAACAACGTGGCAGCAACCCAACATCTCACGGCGCAAGAGAGCTGCGTGCACACCTTGCTCGAGATCCACACAAGAACCATCGGGAGAAGCGGAAACCTGTTCGTGATGATCGCGTACTGCCGACCGTCACGCAGGAAGTACGACTTTGAGAAGATGTTGAGGCAGGCGAAGCAGTCGATGGGGAACAGGCCGCTCCTGATCCTCGGTGACTTGAACGTCCCGCACACCACATGGCGCTACAAATTTCAATACAAACGCGGAAAGGCCCTCGCGAAGGCGGTGGAAGAGCAGGAGATGGCACTCCTCAACGAGCCGGGCGTTACGACTAGACGGTATGACAGCGCGAGCCGCGACACCGTACCGGATCTGTCACGGCTGGTGGGATCCCTAGGCGCTACCTGGCACAATGAGGAGGTCGAACTTGGATCAAATCACAACATCCTGAGCGTAAAAACCAAGAGACCCAGAATCCGGGCGGCCCTCGGCAAGGCCAGAATCGCCGACTGGGACCCCATGCGCAAGTCGACGGACCAAGTGGACGAGACCCCCGAGGAAGAAACGGAGGACACCAGCCAAACGACGTACACGGAGTGGGGGAAAGATAAAAAAGCTGCGCTCGATAAGTTCACGCAGGAAGTTACCACAACAGCGCTGACACAGTTTGTCCATGCGAAGCTCGCACACATGTGGGCCGCGCGACACTCCCTCACGCGGAGGTGGAAACGCCAGAGACGCAACGAGAACCTGGTCAAACGGATAGCGCTGCTCAACAAGCAAATGTTCGAATACGCCGCCAAGCTGTGCCCGATAATTGGATGAGCACCTGCGACGGACTGCAGGGCAAGCTGTCAGCCCGCAAGACCTGGTGCCTGCTCAGACACCTGATCGACCCGCTCAGCAGTAAGTCTGCAACCAATCGCAACCTCACCAAGGTGTTGAACGTCTACGGAGGAGACGGCCAGAAACTCATCGCGGACCTCAAAGCGAAGTATCTGAAGACGGAAAATGGACAGTTCTCGACAGCGGAGGAATACGGGGAACCGGAAAATCCGGAGATGGACGAGCCCTTAATAATCACGCAGCTGCTAGCGGCAATTGACGAAAGCAAAAAAATCAGTGCGCCCGACACGGGCCATGAACATACAAATTACTGAACAACATAAGCGATGCAGCAGCTCACGAGCTCCAAAGGCACATCAACCGAACCTGGGAAGCCTCGGAGCTGCCCGCAGAGTGGAAAGAAGCCGAGGTGAGGTTTAAACCCAAATGGGGCAAGGCTCTGACGAACGAGAACACGCGGCCGATCTCGCTAACGTCCTCCGTGGGCGACGTCATGGAGCGCATGGTCCTCAGAAGACTCAAAGGAGTCCTGGACGAGACGGGACAGATTCCGGCGACCATATACGGGTTCCGTCAGCACGTGAGCATGCAAGACGTCCTCGTCGAGCTGCACGAACTGGTGATCCAGAAAGCATCGAGACACGCACCGCACGGAATACTGGCACTGGACCTCAAGGGGGCCTTCGACAACATGTCCCAATGCAGCGTGCTTGAGAACCTGCGCAAGATGGGCTGCAGCAGCAGAACATACGGTTTCGTCAAAGACTTCCTGGCAAAGAGAACGGCGACCATCCGGATAGGAGAGGAACGGTGGGAGCCGACAGAGATCGCCGATAGGGACACCCCTCAGGGGTTGGCCGTGTGGACTCTGCTCTTCAATCTGGCAATCTGCCCGAGATACTAAACGATATCGAAGGCGTGGACCACGCGTTCCACGCCGATGACATAACGGTGTAGACGAACCGCGCGGGGTCCGATGCCTGCGCAGAGGCAACCTTGCAGAAGCGACAACGACCGTCCATGAGTATACAAAAAGATGCGGCCTGAGCTGCGCCCCGCAGAGGTCGGATCTATTCATGGTGCAACCCGGCCGACCAAACAAAGAGCCACCGCCGAACGTGATAGTCACCATCAAAGGCACGGAAATCAAGCCCACGTAGCGTATCAGGATCCTAGGGCTCCTGCTGAGGGGCGACGGCAAGGCGTACGCGGCTATCAACAAGATCAAGACAACGTCCGAGCAAACCCTGAGCATGATACGCAGGGTCACCAACGAGAACCGAGCCGTCAAAGAAGACGACATCCTGTGCCTGGTCCAGACGTTCTTCGTATCGAGCATCACGTACTTTACCCGTACCTCCACCTAACGAAGGCGGACAGAGAAATGCTGAACACGACGATCAGAAAAGCAGCCAAGCTTGCAATGGGCTTGCCCGTCCACTCATCCACGCAAACTTTGCTGGGCATGGGCAAGCTCAACACGGCGGAAGATCTTGTGGAAGCCTACCTTTCGAACCAAAGAATATGGCTGAGCCGAACCGAGCAGGGCCGGGCCGTCCTGCGCAGGGTGGTATGGAAGATCGAACCGCAACCGCGAACGCAAACGCTACCCCATGAATGGAGGGACGCAAAAAAGACCAAACCGCTACCCAGGAACCTGAAGCCGCGGAGAAACGACGAGAGACGTTCCGCAAGGGCCAGAACACTATCCCGGCAGCTGGAAGAGGACCTGAAGATTCTCTACCCAGACACCTCGCTCTCCAATCACCGAACCAGAGCGACTGCCGTCGTCACCACCATCGACAGACTCGTTCCCAGCCCTCGCCCTCGCAGAACCGGGACCGAAGGCCGTGGTCACAGACTACAAGATGGCCTACGCAAGCTACATCAAGGGGACGGTCTCTACCACGGCACTAGCACTTCTGCCCAGACGCAGGCCACCGGGACGCACCATAGAGCTCGTGTGGGTGCCGGCTCATTCGCAGGTGGAAGGCAACGAACTCGTCGAACACTACGCCCGCGAACTGACCAACCGGGCCGAGGACGAGCCGGGACTACCGCGCCCCGTCACGAGCTACCGAGGCATTACCGAGCTATACAGGGAAGGCAGGTGTTGGTTCCCCGGACCCCACCGGAAACTCAAAAGGAACCAACAAACGATCGTACACAGAGCACAGGCGGGGTCGCTGGCGCATCCCGTCCTCTTACACAGAATGTACACGCAGGAGCGCGATATCAAGTGCCCTTTCTGCAAGAGGGAGAAAGGCACTCAGGCACACGTCATAGCTGACTGCACTCACCTCAATAACCCCCAACCAACCCTTCCGCCAACGTCCCAAACGCCAACCCCCGAGAGCGATCCGAGACCTTGTGCCATCGAGTCACTTTCTAGAGAGCACTCTCCGAAATTACCACGTTTCAACAACCCATCTGGCAACCTTTTCACGTCGGATGCTTCATGTTGTGTGTGCGTGTGTGCGTTTACATGCTAACCAGAGTTTTTTCAACGGTCATGGAGGGACCCGGGAGAAAATGACAAAGCTTAGGCTGAAACCCCTGCGTGTATTTTTATAAGAAACCCTAAATGCGTCCTCGAAGAGCTTTCGTAGAGAACAGGCCTCGCGTGCTTCGAGAGCTCCCAAGGATTGATTGATTGATTGATTGATTGATTGATTGATTGATTGATTGATTGATTGATTGATTGATTGATTGATTGATTGATTGATTCTGAGGTTAAACGTGGCGACGCTACACAGGCAATGAGGCGAGCCGTAGTGGAGGGCTCGGAATTAATTTTTACGACCTCGGGATCTTTAACGTGCCCCGAAATCTCGAACACACTGGCCTTTTTGCTTTTCGCCTCCATCAGCAAGGCGGTCGCAACGGCCGGGAATCGAACCCGCTTCCTTGAACTCTGCAAGCGCCCTCAAGGAACCTGACACCTTGCAAAAGCAATACGCGGAACACAATCCCCTGACTAAGAGTTGTGTTTAACTCCTACTCGCACGCTGTTCTTTCATATAGAAAATTCCCTCCGAAACTCGTCCGACATGAAAATTAAGTAAACTGGCTGGAGCGGGAAACCAAATTTGCTGCCCCGCTGAATGCAGTCCTCCGCGGCCGCTACGTCGATGCGGCCGAGTACGGCAACGGCCGTTACGTGATGGTTGCGATCAACGCCTGCACGGGCCAAGCTACCCAAGCCGCCAGCGCATGCTGCAACAACGCCACTGCGGCCGAAGAGTTGGCTATCGCCCTCGCCATGACCGAACCGGACTGCGACACTATCCTCAGTGATTCACAACAAGCCCTCCGCAACTTCGCAAGAGGACGCATCAACCCCCAAGCCGCCCGCATTGTAGAGCGAACAGCAATCTCGCCAGGCCTACGCAAGGAACTAAGATGGATCCCCGCCCATGCGGGAAATTGTTCACCGTATGCACCGAACCACAATGAGACGGCCCACAGGGAAGCGCGCGCTCTCACCCACCGCGCCCCCACCGCAAGTGCCCGTCCGGAGTGGGAATGGTGGACGGCGGCTGAAGACTCACCGAGTGGATACGGAGAAATCCTCAAGAACATGAGGGCTGCTCGCCAGCTATACCCCTCACCCCACAAATCTCTAAGCAGGGAAGAAGCCGTACACCTACGACGCCTCCAAACTGCGTCGGTCCTCACACCGGCGCTCCTCCATCACATGTACCCCGACGATTATCCGAGCGCACAGTGCGACATCTGCAAACAAGGTACGGCCAATCGCTGGCACATCCTATGGGACTGTGCAGCCATACAAGACGGCGTCAGCTTCACAGAATACCCCGCAGATCTCCAAATCGCCATCACCTCAACCAACAAGTCGGATCAAGAGTGGGCCATCCAGCAGGTTCTCAAGGCGCTCGAAAGGCACGGACTCCGCAAAGGGGTTCCTGTCGAGTAGGGCTGCCCAAGAGGATGCAACGCACGGCCACGTTGAGGTCGGCCCGTCAACCGGGCTTTACCTACTGCAGGATTTACACAATAAAGTCCTTTCCATCCATCCAAGTTTTTCTGCTGTATATTGCAATCCCTATTCATGAAGTAGAGTTCGCATGCTAACCCATCAGTGAAAAGAATTAGACTCTAAAAGACTCGTTTTAGATTCAAAACGTTTTTATCTACCCATCCCTCTGCACATCCGTGAATTCAATCTATTCGACTACCCATTCATTGGCCCATTCATCATAGCGTCCGTCCATCCGCCCATTCAATCAACCCATCAATCAATCAATCAATCAATCAATCAATCAATCAATCAATCAATCAATCAATCGATCGATCGATCGATCAATCAATCAATCTCCTCCCGTTGTGTAGATAGCTGGGAACGATATCCAATCAGAATAAGGGAACGTGTGGGAATCCTCTAGATGTAACTGAACGCGATGGAGGGCCATTAGCTCTACGACTTTGCCAAGTGTCATAGTCATAGTCATGGTGAGTGTCATAGAACATGAGGTTTGCAGGCCTTTGCAATGCAGATAATATGGGCGTTCTTCGACAAGTCACCGAGTGGTATTTGTCATCTTTTTACGAGGTTGATTGCTAATCCTGTTAATCAAACAAATGGGAAAATAGGATACTAACTCATGGTTGTAGGCCAATTGGTAAGACGACTGACGCTAACTCTGTCTGGTCTACCAGACGCAGGCTCGTATCCAGCCGGTGCCTGTGGGATTTTAAATGCGAATGCATTTCTTAGTCGGGGGTTGTCGTGCTCCGTCGGCGTGCGCCTGCATTCCTCCAGCGCGAGCGCACGTGAGCGCGCGCCTCGTAGTTCTGCCTTCGTCGTCGTCGTCGTTGTCTCGGCGCGGCGGACCCGCGCCGCTACAGACTTTTTAAATGCGAATGCATTTCTTAGCGGGTGGTAGCTCGGGCGGGAGTAGCGGAGGGCAAGGGGAGAGGAGGAGCGCGCTCGGGCGTGTGAGGGCGCTCGCATCGCGGAGCTCGGGCGGAGTAGCGGAGAGTGAGTGGAGCGGAGGAGCGCGGTCGGGTGTGTGAGGGCGCTCGCATCGCGGAGCTCGGCGGGAGAGAGAGCTCGCGCGCGGGGCGGGCTTGTTGCGCGGGTCTCTCTCTCCTCTCCGTGTACCCTCTCTCCGCTCGCTGCGCTCGGAAAATGTATATAAATGCAGTGGAGCGCACGCCTCTCTCCGTTACTGCTTGCCGCCGCGCACTCATCGGTGCACCCAATGCATTCGCATTTCCGCACGATCCCCTTCGGGGAGGTGGGGGGAGTTTTTTTTTAGTTGTAATTGCTACGCGCACGGACGCGAACGGACATTGTGCGGTCCTAAGGTACTCCACACCTAAATGACTCGCAGTACAGCTTCAGACCAAAGCAATGTTTGATAATGGCTGACAGAAGCTTCAGCTTTTATACCGGTTCTTTCCCAGTGAAACCAGTGCGTAAAGAACAGTTCCCCTTTTTCCTGCGTGGTGGTATAGCATCCAGGCAACACCATTCGCAGTTACATTGAAAATTATATTACTAATATTACTGTAATATTATAACAGCACTACACTACTGCAATACTATGGTATTATAATGCTAGAGTGCTAATATAACGATAATACTATAACATAAATCTATAATATTATGACATGAAAGAAGTGCATACTCGTAGTGCTTGTAGTGATGCCGGGAGCAGTTCTAGGTAGTGGTGTTACCATGTAACTTGGTGCGGTACTGTGAGTAGAGCCAGGCCCGCCACCTGTAGGTACAAAATGAACCCTTTATAAATCCACTGCTGCACTAACTCTCTGTAAATCATGTTTAGGCCACGTAATCACTAGTGGACACTTTTTTGCCAGCAGTATTTCCGAGCAACCACAAAACACGAGCCTTGTTGATTGAACTGTAAATACGAACCATCTCCGGAAACTAGGTGGATTTAGGCGCTGTTATGGGCACTCTGCCTCATAAAAAGGTGTTCGCTCGGTATTTCGGAATAGGGAGTGTAGTACTTAGCTTGCAGTGACTAGGAAACATGAAAATTTTGCGGTTTCAACGACAGTTAGTTTTAATTTTGGCTTTACGAGATAGTCGACGCAGAACGAGTTCCGCTGTGAGCAGAAAAAAACCGGTTAAGGTGCGTTACTCATATGTAGCTATGTCCATCTAGTAAGAGCAATTTTACTTGCTTGAACTACGTCATCTCTGCTGAATCATGCAGCTGCTTCGCCTGCAGGTGCGCAACAAAGTCCTTTATTCTGCATGTTCTAATATAAACGCACGGTACTCCTCAAACAGTCCTATTTTGAAGGGCGACCAGCTCACGCACCCGCACGTTCGATTCCAGGCACGTTCACTCGTCTACGTGGAGCGGCAAAAGTGGGTGGCGCCAACCCCCCACGGAGGAATGCCAGCATGCACTGCCCGCGCTAGAATATACTGCTTTAGCGAATTCTCCGAAGAATACCCTTAAATAGTGCGCTAATGATAGTGTAGGATGCTATTCTAATACACATAAGTACAAGGTTTTCATCTTACAGCAAATCAACGTGACTTTTAGTAGGAACCATGAAAGCGAACCTTCATATATGGCTAGGCGAAATGAAAATGCGAAGTTTTAGTGTTCGAAGGAAACTCCTCCGGCGGAAGTCCACGAGCATGCGCGGCAAAACAAAGCAAGCTGAAGTGGGATTAAATGTGAAGATACAGAAATTGGCTGGGTTTATAGATGACGTGGCTACACTCTTGAGTCGACCGACACCAGTAAGTTGGAACGGCGCATCGGAAGGAGCAAGAAATAGCCCCTGTCGCCGCACCGCGCGCGCACAGCCAGCTACTGCGTGAGGCATAGCTCACGCGACAACGGCGAGCAGAGCAGACGTGGTGCTTGCGGTGCAGCGATAATGTCAGTGAATCATGCGCATCTTCGCTAGTCATCGTTCTCTACAGATGATTTTACTGAAATACAGCCGCATTGACGCATCCCTCGGAACACATGATGGCCGAATTGGACTGTGGAGCCTGCCTACGGCTGCCGAAGTATCATCTCGCACGCGTTTTTATTCAACAGTATTGTAGCGGAACACCCACGCGCGACATACCTGGGCCATGGCTGCCAGTAACGGCGATGATACTTTAATGGCACGGCGAGCTTGTTCGTGACGATGATGATGGTCGGCGAATTCCCAGCGGAAGACTTAATAGGTATCACCCTCCGGTGCGCTCCCGAATCTCTCTGTTCTAGCATAGCACGCGACTGGCTTCACCGCGAGCCCCGTCCCCTGCCGTCGCGAGTTGGCGCACGAGCGCGTGAGCGACCTGTATCAAGCGCCTGTGTGTAGATGCCGTGCAATACCACAGTCTTCACCGCATGAACCATGTGCAGCCGATTAACAGGCCCGGCCCAAATGGTTGAGAATACTGTCGCAAATTTTTCGAATTGTCAGTGGCAACAACACGATGATCACGTCACAAGCGAAAATGACTCGGCGCGCGAGGAATCATTGGTGATTGTTTTATGGGGTAGCTGCAGTGTTGCGTATCACAAGTCATTCATGCCACCATGAAAATCCAGGTCAGCGGATGTTGAAAAAGATGACGCCTCGCCTCCCTCGTGCCCATCATCATCATCATGATCATGTTTGATAAAACCAGTCATGAGAACGGGTCTCGGCTGCTCATCGTCCCTTCCTCCACACATGTTTGGTGCAAGAAACCCAGGACCAAGGGACCTCCAGGGGTGAGCCATTCTGGGCGGATTTCCCTTATCTTGGACCGCCTTCTCACATCTGGGGAAGAAGAATGAAGCCGCCTTTTCAATGAACCCTTCGCTAAAGCTGGGGGCCGGCTTTAGAAGAAGAAGAAACCAACCAGAGCCATTCATGCTGCTTTGCCGGCACATGAAATGCGCCTTCGTGGCTGCGTACCTGCTGGTATGATCACTCCGCCCTTTGCCCCTTGAGTCCGATCCCATACATAACGACGTCTGCGACGCTGGATTGGACCATGGAGGCCCTATACGAAAGGCGGCGGATCGTGCGGAAGCAACTGACACATGTGATCGGCAGAACTGAAGACTTTTTTTGCGTGGAGCAACCACCCATACGTGAGTTGACACACCTGTTGAACACTCTGACGGAGCAAAGCGAGTTATTGACCCAGATTAACAGAGATGTCGAAAATGCCGTGGACATGGAGAACCTGCAATCCGAGATTTTTGACGCATTTGAATTTGAGGGCATGGTAATATCTGCAAGAGTGAAATTGGAAATGGAAATTACCGAGATCAGAACTAACCGGCAAGCACTCATTACGTCCGCCAAAACCCGAATTAGGTCAGGGATGAAACAGCCCCTGGAAAATACGGAAACCGCAAACGCAAATATTAGTGTGGTAACCCAAAAACAAGAAGGCCAGTACAAACGAGAATTGAAATCGGAAGGTGTACCATCTCTAAAGGAGAAGAGTCTTCATTTCTGTGTCGCAAATAACTTGTGGAATCTGATGGAGAAAAACTGCACGAAAGAAGTAGGACTGATTCAGAGTACAGCGAGACCTGCACAACCAGAAACCACGGTTGACGACTCCGACCCCCGTGAAATGACATCAGAAACAACTGTGTTGACATGTTCTGTTGAAACGACATTTGTTACCGACAACGAAAACTGGCATAAAGTAGAAGGCAGCGGGCCATTTGAAGAGCAAGAGGAAAGAACCACCGTGTTATCGTATCGTCCATTCATATTTTGGTTCCCTGGTGCAGTGCATCACATT
The DNA here is from genome assembly GCF_048455015.1 of Haemaphysalis longicornis. NCBI lineage: Eukaryota > Metazoa > Arthropoda > Arachnida > Ixodida > Ixodidae > Haemaphysalis > Haemaphysalis longicornis. Next base: position 204,901,522 of record NW_027526361.1, on the reverse strand, counting down.
AAGCCTGTCAAATATCGCGAGAAAAGCGTGAAAGGAGCTGCCCTACCCGAAAAGTAAAATAGAAACTGGATCATCGTGCAACACGGCTCATTCAAGACCCAAGCCGCACCAGATTCGGGTTGTGAGGATGAATAGAAAGCACCGGCACCGTGTGGTCAACAGTGCAAGGACAGGCGAGAGCTTAAAGCGAATGACAAGAAAGAGGGTGACAGTGCCTTTGATTTCAAAAAAGTCTACGGGGCGCGAAATCAAACGAAGAAAGCGAACTTCTGGGAGGAACACAAAGACCTGGCGGCGAACAAAGCGCTTCGGACCCACAAACAGTAGCAATTTCGTCGGTTCCAGGACTCCCGTCTACACAAACGGTTCAGTGACTGCACAGCCAGGTAACGGGTCTAGGCTACGGCGCCATAAGAAGTACCTTTATCATCGGTGGAAGCAGAAGCGCCCATGTTCCCGACACTGCTTGCCTCTACGAACATTAATGGCGTTGCTTGTCAAGTGGACTGATTTCCCGCCATGGATTGTAAACACGCCGTGAAACTTCTAGCCATTTTCGCGCGGGGGAGGATGTTGAAAAAGATGACGCCTCGCCTCCTCGTGCCCATCATCATCATCATGATCATGTTTGATTAAACCACTCGTCAGAACGGGTCTCGGCGGCTCGTCGTCCCTTCCTCCACACATTTTTGAAACCCGGTGTTGAGCACATGGGTATCCTTAACCACAACGATGAAGAATCTGTCGAGGATCCAGTTCTCACTGAATTCAGAAGAAAAATAAGGAGAAAAGATGAAAAGTACGAAGTTTGTCTTCCCTGGAAGGATAACGCTCCGGAGCTTGATTGCAATCTAAAGGAAGCGAAAGATTGGCTTGCCAAGCTCGCGCGACGTCTTCAGAAAAACGAAGAGCTTCTCATTCGGTACGATGCGACGATACGCGAATATGTTGAGAACAACTTCGCCGAACCCGCAACCACACAAGAAGCAGCCGCTCCAGTCTACTACCTGCCGCACCGAGCAGTCAGTCATTCGTAACGACAGGGAAACAACCAAGACTCGAATTGTCTTTGACGCGTCATCTAGCTCACCTGGAAAACTGTCACTGAATGACGTGTTACACTCGGGTCCGAACCTGAATCCATCAGTACTTTCCCTGCTTCTGAAGTTCAGGATGAACAGAGTCGCCGTAACAGCCGACATAGAGAAAGCATTCTTGCAAATTTTGTTGTCGGAGAACGACCGTGACGCACTTCGGTACTTTTGGTATGAACACCCGCCGACTCTTGGACAAACGTCGCCGAAGCAACTTGTCTGGAGAATGAGCCGTGTTCCCTTTGGTGCTACCTCAAGTCCCTTTGTACTGAGCGCCACGCTGCACTACCATTTTGAAACTTCGACAGGTCCGCATGATGAACTTACAAAGGCTATGAAAAATCAATTTTACGTTGACGATTTTGTGACAGGCGCCGACTCTACCGAGAATGCCTTGTTGTTATGTGACAATGCAGCCAAAGTCATTAGCAAAGCAGGCATGCACCTCAGAAAATGGACGACTAATGAACCGCCACTGAAGACCGCTACTGAAGGGGACAACACCGTTAACTCTGATGTTGAGTTCACGATCCCTCAAAAGAAGAAAGTTCTAGGCGTGTTATGGCACCCGGACGAGGATACCTACGGGTTCGACACGTCTGAAATTATGCAACTGGTAGCCTCAATTCCAAGCACGAAGAGGAATATGCTGAAAATCACAGCCAAAATATACGATCCATACGGCTTTATTACTCCGTACCAGTGAAGGCCAAGGTACTCTTTCAGAGGGCTTCGAAGAGGAAGGTGAACTGGGACGGAAATTTGCCGGATGACTTGAAAACTGAATGGGACAAGTGGTGCGAAGACCTTCGTCTTCTTAATGTGATACAGGTACCACGCTTTGTGATGTCAAATGAACCCAGTAAAACAACCTTCCACGTGTTCTCTGATGCAAGCACCTCAGCCTATGGATCTGCAGTCTACGTGCGAGTGGAAACTACCAGTGGCATAAAGACTAGACTGCTCATCGCCAAGACAAGAGTCGCCCCCGTGAAAACACAGACCCTACCAAGGTTGGAACTTCTTGGGGCTCTAACAGCAGTTCAGTTGATGTCAACCGTACAGAAGGAGTATGGTACCCGCTGCCAAGTTTCGTTCTGGACAGACTCGTCTGCGGTTCTTGGATGGTTGAACTCGGGCCCAGGAAAGTGGAATACGTTCGTGGCAAACAGAGTGAGTGAGATCCATTCCCTAACCGATATTGAACAGTGGCGTTACTGCCCGACAGATCAGAACCCTGCAGATTTATTAACGCGGGGAATATCGGCTAAGAAATTGCAAGAAAGCAAGCCTTGGTGGGAAGGACCTGACTGGCTGCTCAAAGGAAGTGACGAATGGCCAAATAGAACATTTCGCGGAGAACCGTATGCGGAAACCACAGAAGAGCGGACACAAGTTTTACCCGTAACTGAAAGGAATATTTCCGAGCTTTTTGACCTCGCAAGGATCAACAACATGACAAAGGTCTTGAACATCACGGCTTGGATAATGCGGTTTGTCCACAATTCTCGTAACCCTCGCGGAAAAATAACTGGACCCCTAATCACCTGTGAAACTGAAAACGCCAAGAAATTTTGGATTTACAACGCTCAAGAACGGGCGTTTTGTCCTCAATATTTGACCCGTCCAGTGATCAGCAAATGTTTGCCCTACCGTGATGAGGATCGTTTGATTAGAATGGGAGGACGGCTACAGAATTCTGACTTCACGACCAGCGAGCAACACCCAATCGTACTTCCTCCAGACGACGAATTTACAAGATTAATAATTGAAAACGAGCACAGACGGCTTTTTCACGGCGGCGTTCGAGATACGTTGGTGCAGTTACGTGAGCGATATTGGATCATCAGAGGTCGTCAAATGGTTAAAAAAGTGATCAGTCAGTGCAGTACATGCAAGAGACATTCAGCGAAGGCAATGAGCGAGCCATTCGCCCCTCTCCCAAGGGATAGAGTCACCAAATGCGAACCGTTCAGTATCATTGGAGTTGACTTTACTGGACCATTGTACCATCGAGATGGAGACGGAGCCAAGAAATGTTACATTGTCATCTTCACTTGTGCCGTCGTGCGAGCAGTACACCTCGAGCTTGTGCGAAGTCTCAACACGCAAGACTTTTCAGATGCATTCCGTCGCTTTACAGCCAGGAGAGGAAATGCGAGACAGTGCATTCAGACAACAGCCTACCTTTCAAAAGAGCTTCGAAAGATTTGAAAACTATTTGGAGGACGATACGAGATGAGGGAACATTGAAGTACTTTAGGGAAAACCAAATCCACTGGAAATTCATAGCCGAACGAGCCGCCTGGTGGGGCGGATTTTGGGAAAGACTTAAAAGAACGATCAAGGAATCACTGAGAAAAGTTTTAAAAGCTAATTGTTTTGGCTATGATGAACTGTACACTTTACTTATAGAAGTTGAAGCCATTGTAAACTCGCGGCCACTGACTACCCTTTCAGCGTCCCTAGAGGAGGAACCCTTAACTCCCGCACATTTTTTGATCGGCAGAAAACTGCTGTCAGTACCAGAAGGTGGAATCTTAGAGATCCAGAAGTCATCAGAAGAAGAATTTCGGGGACGCTGGCGACGACGGAAAGCGTTACTTGATGCCTTTTGGAGTAGGTGGCGTAGAGAATACATACTGCAGCTGCCATCCGCCCACACTGTACATAATGCATCTTCAAGCGACGCTAAAGTTGGCGATGTCGTCCTCATTGTGAACGAGAAAACACCAAGGTCGCTTTGGGATTTGGCGGTGATCGAAAAAACTTTTCCGGGCCCTGACAACAGAGTTCGTCTTTGTCTTCTCGAGAAGTCGGACGGATCTCGTATTCGACGTGCAGTGCAACATCTGTATCGCCTGGAAGCTTCGAGTTCATCATCATCATCATCACCACCAGCCTATCTACGCCCACTGCAGGGCAAAGGCCTCTCCCATTATTCTCCAATTGCCTCGGTCCTGTGTCAACTGTGACCAATTTATCCCCGCAAACTTCTTTATCTCATCTGCCCATCTAACTTTCTGCCGCCCCTTGCAACGCTTGCCTTCTCTAGGGATCCACTCTGTTACCCTTAATGACCAGCGGTTATCTTGCATTCGCATTACATGTCCTGCCCACGTCCATTTCTTCTTCTTAATTTCTATTAATATGTCTTTAACACCAGTTTGCTCCCTGTCCCACTCCGCTCTCTTCCTGTCCCTTAATGTTACACCTATCATTTTCCGCTCCATTGCCCGCTGAGTCGTTCTCAATTTAAGTTGAACCCTCTTAGTGAGCCTCCAAGTTTCTGCCCCGTAGGTGAGTACCGGTAAGATGCAGCTGTCATACACTTTCTTCTTCAGCGACAATGATAGGCTGCTATTCATTATCTGAGAATGTCTGCCATATGCACCCCACCCCATTCTGATCCTTCTAATTATCTCTGCCTCATGGTTGGGATCTGGGGTCACAACTTGGCCTAAGTAGATATATTCGCTTACCACTTCCACTCCCTCGCCACCTATGTCAAACCGCTGTGCTGTCCCGAGGTTATTGATCATTACTTTAGTTTTCTGCATATTAATTTTCAGTCCCACGGTTCTACTCTGTTCGCCCAGTGCGGAAAGCATGCTTTGCAATTCGTCCCCCGAGTTACTTAGCAAGGCAACGTCATCAGCAAATCTGAGGTTACTGAGGTATTCTCCATTAACCCTTACTCCCACCTGTTCCCAATCCAACGTTCTGAATACTTCTTGTAAACATGCTGTGAATAGCATTGGAGAGATTGTGTCTCCTTGTCTGACACCCTTTCTTGTAGGTATTTTACTGCTCTCCCTATGGAGGATGATCGTAGCTGCAGACCCATTGTAGACATCCTCTAGTATTCTTACATAATGCTCATCTACCACCTGGTTCCGTAATGCCTGAATGACTGCTAGGGTTTCGACCGAGTCAAATGCTTTCTCATAATCTATGAAGGCTATATATAGGGGTTCAGTATACTCAGCGCACTTCTCTATCACCTGATTGATCGTGTGAATATGGTCCATTGTTGAATAACCTTTACGGAACCCTGCTTGTTCTTTAGGTTGACTGAAATCTAAAGTTGCAGAAATTCGGTTAGCGATTACCTTGGTAAATACCTTGTAGACGACTGACAGTAAGCTGATCGGCCTGTAATTTTTCAAGTCCTTCATGTCGCCTTTCTTATGAATTAGGATGATGTTCGCGTTCTTCCAAGATTCCGGTACCATTGCGGTCATTAGGCATTGCGTATACAGGTTTGCCAGTTTTTCAAGGACAATTTCTCCGCCATCCTTTAAGAGGTCTGCTGTTATCTGATCCTCACCAGGTGCTTTGCCCCCTTTCATTTCTTTCAAAGCCTTCCTTAGTTCTTCGGTCGTTACAGGTGGGATGTCTATCTCCTGTGAACTACTGTCTCGTTCGGCATTATCCTGTATGTCCTGGCCACTGTACAGATCCCTATAGAACTCCGGCCACTGTGACTATTTTATCCCTATTTGTGATGACATTGCCTTGCTTATCCTTAAGTGCATACATCTGATTTTTCCCCACGCCAAGACGTCTCTTCGAGTTAATGCCCCTCTTTTTGCCGGCGGGAGGATGTTAGAAAATGTATTCTGGTTCGTAGCTTCAAAGCAGACACATACCTACGCAGAGATTGGACAGCAGGTTACCTACCAAATTAGTCTGAACGCACGCACAAACTTCTTCTCCTATGTTTTGGGGTATGTGTCAATAAACACCTCATGTTCGATGGGACTGTTCGACGGGTTCTGGACTCTGGTCTTTTCTTCGCAAAAGCGGATGCACAGCGACACTGCAGCGCACGCAGGGTGAAAAAAAAATGCAACGGCATGAAAAGTGGCCTCAAGAGAAAGTGTCTTTTACAAATTATGAGAAAACCTCTGCCATCCTAGCTTGAATCTCGCTTATGAAATCATCCCACCGGAGTCAGGCATATGAGTCATTCTCCAACCGGATAATTACATCCCGGTTACCGCAAGCACACCAAGGTGTTACTAAATCTATTCCGAAATATCTGATTATTTTATAATTGAGCTACGTTTAGGTGTCTCCGGGACGGACAGTGTAAAAAAAAAGATTTACAACCTAGGGCAAGTGAATGCTACCTGACGGGCCTTGTTCTCACGGACAGTGATGGAGCATGACGTACTGATAGCATTCACTTTGCACTACGAGATATACTAGCAGTACTTTCAGTACTATTCCAGCACTTCGAACAGGCGAAAGGAGACGTCGAGACCGGCTCCACCCCGTGCTGTGGTTCCAACACACTGCGCAGTGCCATCGAGGCACTTTCTAGAGAGCACTCTCCTAAATTACCACGTTCCAACAACCCATCTGGCAACCTTTTTACGTCGGATGCCTCATGATGTGTGTGTGTGTGTGTGTGCGTTTACATGCTAAGCAGGGTTTTTTCAATGGTCAAGGAGGGACCCAGGAGAAAATGACAAAGCTTAGGATGAAACCCCTGCATGTATTTTTATCACAAACCCTAAATGTTTACTCGAAAAGCTTCCGTAGAGAACAGGCCCTGCGTGCTTCAAGAGCACCCAAGAAGTGATTGATTGATTGATTGATTGATTGATTGATTGATTGATTGATTGATTGATTGATTGATTGATTGATTGATTGATTGATTGATTGATTGATTGATTGATTGATTGGGAGGTTTAACGTGCCGACGCTACACAGGCGATGAGGCGAGCCGTAGTGGAGGGCTCGGAATTAATTTTTACGACCTGGGGATCTTTAACGTTCACCGAAATCTCGAACACATTGGCGTTTTCGCTTTTCGCCTCCATCAGAAAAGCGGTCGCAACGGCCGGGAATCGAACACGCTTCCTTGAACTCTCCAAGCGCCCTCAAGGAACCTGACACCTTGCAAAAGCAATCCGCGGAACACAATCCCCTGACTAAGATTTGTGTTTAACTGCTACTCGCACGCTGTTCTTTCATATACAAAATTCCCTCCGAAACTCGTCCGACATGAAAATTAAGTGAACTGGCTCGAGCGGGAAACCAAATTTGCTGCCCCGCTGAACTCAGACCTCTTAAGTCTTTCTGCTCTATATTGCAATCCCTATTCATGAAGTAGGGTTCCCATGCTCACCCATCAGGGAAAAAAAATACTCTAAAAACTCGTTTTAGATTCAAAACGTATTTATCTACCCATTCCTCTCCACATCCGTGAATTCAATCTATTCGACTACCCATCCATTCACCCGTTCATCATTCCGCCCGTCCGTTCGCCCGTTCAATGAACCCATCAATCAATCAATCAATCAATCAATCAATCAATCAATCAATCAATCAATCAATCAATCAATCAATCAATCAATCAATCAATCAATCTCCCCGAGTTGTGTAGATAGCTGGGAGCGATATCCAATCAGAATAAGGGAACGTTTGGGCATACTCTAGATGTAACTGAAGGCGATGGAGGGCCATTAGCTCTACAACCTTGACAACATCAGACGGGGAGTGTGACAGAACATGAGGTTTGCCGGGCTTAGGAATGAAGACCATATGGCCCTTCTTCGACAAGTCACATAGTGGTATTTGTCCTGTTTTTAGGAGGTTGATTGCTAATCCTGCTAATCAAACAAATAGAAAACTAGGGCACTAAGTCACGGTTGTAGCCCAATGGGTAAGACGGCTGACACTAACTCTGTCTGGTCTACCAGACACAGGCTCGAATCCTGCCGGTGCGATGCGATGCGATGAGGTTTTACGGGAGGGGGCAAGAGGGAGAGAAAAGGGCCCGAAACTGTCTGGCGTGGAGTGCCGACACCTTATCAGGCCCAAGGGGGAAGGGAAGGGGTATCAAAGGAGGGGGATAGCAGGAAATACTAATGGAGAAGAGTTAATCAAAGGCAGTTGAGAGTGCGAATTTTATAATTCGGGTAGGGCGGCAGCTGCAGTGCGACTGCACGCAGAAAGGAGCGCCGAGCGTAAAAGGGGTGCCGTGGAGGCGAAAGGGAGGGAGCAGCGGCGGCTAGAGGAGTGGGTCATTGACAGAGGGAATGCGGAAGGAAGCGTCTATTCGAGCACCTCCCCCTCGCCGGCCACTACGTGAGACACGGGCGCGTAAAGGGGGCTTCAATGGTTCCCAGCGTCACGGGCGGATGAGAAAAGAATAAAGAAAAATATAAAAGATAGGGCCCCAGCAGCTCGGGGACTCCGCAGAGTGCCTTTGTGATTGTTTGCGATTGTAAATGCTATGCGCACGGACGCGGACGGACACTGTGTGGTCCTCAGGTACTCCGCAGTACAGCGTCAGAATAAAGCAATGTTTGGTAATGTCTGACAGAAGCTTCAGCTTTTACACCGGTTCTTTCCCGCTGAAACTAGCGCATGAACAGCAGCCCCACGTTTTTCTGAAGGTGTGGTGGCATCCGAGCAACACCATTCGTGTTTAAATTGGAAATTATATTACAATAGTGCAATACTTTATTATACTGCTATAGTGCTAATATTACGGTAATACTATAACATAAAGTTATAATATGAGGACATGAAGGAAGTGCATACTTGCAGTGCCTGTGGTGATGTCGGGAGACGTTGTAGGTAGTCGTCGTACTACGTAATATGGTGCAGTCCTGTCTGTAGTGCCAGGCCCGTCCCCTGTAGATACAAAATGAACTCTATAAATCCACGGCTGCACTAACTTTCTGTAAATGATGTTTAAGCCACGTAATCACAAGTGGACACTTTTTTGCCTGCAGTGTTTTCGAGCAACCACAAAACACGAGCCTTGTTGATTCAACTGCAGATGCAAACCACCTTCGAAAACTAGGTGGATTTGGGCGTTGTTAAGGGCAGTCTTTCTCATAAAAAGGATTTCGGAATAGGGAGTGGTATTTCGGAATGGGGAGTGTAGCACTTCGCTTGCAGTGACATGGAAACATGAAATTTCTGCAGTTTTAACGATAGTTCATTTTAATTTTGGCTTCACGAGATACTCGACGGAGAACGAGCTCCGCTGTGAGCAGAAAAAACCGGTCAACGTGCGTTACTCATATTTAGCTATGCCCATCTAGTTAGAGCCATTTCACTTGCTTGAACCACGTCACCTCTGGTGAATAGTGCAACTGCGTCGCCTGCGGGTTTGGAACGAGGTCTTTCATTCTGCATGTTTTGGTATAAAAGCACGGTACCTCTGAAACATTGCTATTTTGAAGCACAGACGATGCACTCGCACATTCGATTACAGGCGCGTTCACTCGTGTACGTGGAGCGGTAAAAGTGGGTGACGCCAACCCCCACGGAGGAATGCGAGCATGCACAGCCCGCGCTAGATGATGCCGCCTTGTCGAATTCACCGAAGAATACCCTTAAAATGGTGTGCTAATGATAGTGTAGGATGCCATAAGGACAAGGTTTTAATCTCAAAGCAAAGCAACGTCACTTTTAGTAGGAACCATGAAAGTGAACCTTCATATATGGCTAGGCTAAATGAAAATACGGAGTTCTAGTGTTCGAAGGAAACTCCTCCGGCGAAAGTCCACGAGCATGCGCGACAAAACAAAGAAAGCTCAAGTGGGGTTAAAGGTTAAGGGACAGAAATTGGCTGGGTTTGTAGATGACGTGGCTACACTCTTGAGTCGACCGACACTATACTCGGTGACAACTTAAGAACGACACCGAAAGTTGCCGCTGTGCCTTATCACCGTAGCCGGATGTTTCTCCGCTCGGCGCAAGTAGGGCGTTACTGGTAATATTTTGAACATGGCGTGAGCCGTTCCCGTGATTTTTTGGACTTAATATGCTTATAAACGAATCCAGTGACGACAAAAAAACTGCGCGAGACAAGGCAGACGATATCACGCATTCATAGCAAACCCCTTTCAAAACGCGCGCGCACTGACGTCACGGGTCCGGCGCTGCTTTGGCGGAGTGATACACTACATGAGGTGGTGCCGTTCTTGAGTTGTAACCGAGTATAGTAAGTTGGAACGGCGCATCGGAAGGAGCAAGAAATAGCCCCTGTCGCCGCACCGCGCGCGCACAGCCAGCTACTGCGTGAGGCATAGCTCACGCGACAACGGCGAGCAGAGCAGACGTGGTGCTTGCGGTGCAGCGATAATGTCAGTGAATCATGCGCATCTTCGCTAGTCATCGTTCTCTACAGATGATTTTACTGAAACACAGCCGAATGGACGCATCCCTCGGAACACATGACGGCCGAATTGGACTGTGGAGCCTGCCTACGGCTGCCGAAGTATCATCTCGCACGCGTTTTCATTCAACAGTATTGTAGCGTAACAACCACGCACGACAGGCCGGGGCCATGGCTGCCCGTAACGGGGATGATACTTTAACGGCACGGCGAGTTTGTTCGTAACGGTGATGATGGTCGGCGAATGCCAAGCGGAAGACTTAATAGGTATCACCATCCGGTGCGCGCCCGAATCGCTTTGTTCTAGCATAGCACGCGACTGGCTTCACCGCGAGCCCCGTCCCCTGCCGTCGCGAGGTGGCGCACGAGCGCGTGAGCGGCCTGTATCAATCGCCTGTGTGTAGATGCCGTGCAATTCCGCAGTTCTCACCGCATGGACTATGCGCGGCCGATTAACTTGCCCAGCCCACATGGTTGAGAATACTGTCGCAAAATTTTCGCATTGTCAGTGGCAACATCACGATGATCACGTCATGACCGAAAATGATTCGGCGCGCGAGCAATAATTGGTGATTGTTTTATGGGGTAGCTGCAGTGTTGCCTATCACAAGTCGTTCATGCCACCATGAAAATCCCGGCCAGCGGATGCACAGCGACAATGCAGCGCTCGCAGGGTGAAAAAATTCAACGGTATTAAAAGTGGCCTCAAGAGAAAGTGTCTTTTAGAAATTATGAGAAAACCTCTGCCATCCTAGCTCGAATCTCGCTTATGAAATCATCCCACCGCGCGTCAGGTATATGAATCATTCTCTAACCGGATAATTTCACTCCGGTTACCGCAAGCACACCAAGGTGTTACTAAATCTATTCCGAAATATCTGATTATTTTATACTCCAGGACGGACAGTCTAAAAAATATTTACTACCCATGGCAAAAGAACGCCAGCTGATGGGCCTTGTTCTTACGGGCAGCGATGGAGCATGACGTACTGATAGCATTCGCTTTGTACCACGAGATATACTAGCTGTACTTTCAGTACCATTCTAGCACTTGTAACAGGCAAAAAGAGACGTCGAGGCAGGCCCGTGCTGTGGCCCATGCCGTCGAGGCGCGTGCTGTGGTTCTAACACACTGCGCAGTGCCACCGAGGCACCTTCTAGAGAGCCCTCTCCTAAATTGCACGTTTCAGCAACCCATCTGGCAACCTATTCACGTCGGATGCCTCATTTTGTGTTGGTGTGCGCTTACACGCTAAGTAGGAACCAGGGAGCAAGTGACAAAGCATGCGCTGAAACACCTGTGTGTGTTTTTATCGGAAGCCCTAAATGTTTCCTCGAAAAGCTATCGTAAAAACAGGCCTCACGTTCTCCAAGGGCCCCCAAGGATTGATTGATTGATTGATTGATTGATTGATTGATTGATTGATTGATGGATTGATTGATTGATTGATTGATTGATTGATTGATTGATTGATTGATTGATTGATTGATTGATTGATTGATTGATTGATTGATTGATTGATTGATTGATTGATTGATTGATTGATTGATTGATTGATTGTGACGTTCAATGCGCCGACGCTACACAGGCGATGAGGCGCTCCGTAGTGGGGTGCTCTGGATTAATTTTGACCACCTGGCGATCTTTAACGTGCCCCAAAATCTTGAGCACACGGGCGTTCTTGCTTTTCGCCTCCATCAGAAAAGCGGTCGCCGCGGTCTGCAATCCAACCCCCGTCTTTCGACTCAGCAAGTGCCCCCAAAACACTTGACACCCTGCAAAAGCAATACACGGAACGCAATCCCGTGACTAAGATTTGTGTTTAACTCCTGCTCGCATGCTGTTATTCAATACAAATTCCCTCCGAAATTTGTCCGACACAAAAATTAGAGTTAACTGGCCAGGGCGAGAAACCAAATTTGCTGTCCCGCTGAACGCAGAGCTCTAAATCTTTCTGCTGTATATTGCGATCCGTATAAATGAAGTAGTGTTCCCATGGTCACTCATCATTGAAAGAAATTAGACTCTAAAAGACTCGTTTCAGATTCAAAGCGTACTTATCTACCCATCCGTTCGCCCATGCGTGTATCCATCTATTCGGCTATCCGTCCATTCACCTGTCCGTCATTCCGTCCGTCGGTCCACCCGTTCAATCAATCAATCAATCAATCAATCAATCAATCAATCAATCAATCAATCAATCAATCAATCAATCAATCAATCAATCAATCAATCAATCAATCAATCAATCAATCTCCCCGAGATCTGTAGATAGCTGGGAGCGATATCCAATCATAGTATGGTGAAGTGCTTGGGGTTCCTCTAGATGTAGCTGAAGGCGATGGAGGACCATTAGCTCTACAACTTTGCCAACGTGAGGGGTGAGTGTGATAGGACATGAGATTTGCCGGGCTTAGGAATGAAAATCACATGGACCTTCTTCGAAAAGTCACAGAGTGGTATTTGTCCTGTTTTTACGAGGTTGGTTGCATGTAAGACAATGGGTTTGTCAGCATCTCACATATACCGACGAGTGGCGGTTGATAGCAAATCACGACCAGAGCATTTGTTGCCCCAACACACACGGGGAGCTATACGGATCTCGCTCAAAGTGAATTTCTGATCGAGTGCAGGGATTGGCGCGGCATTATATTCAGGATGCTGAGGTTCACCCGCAGAGGGAACACGATACTCGATGACATTTTACAGTCACCTGGCTCAGTTCATCTCAAAGACTATCTCCCTATGGGCCTAATGAAGACAGTTGACCATGCGGATCATGGCGCTATGCTGCCAGAACTAGCCCATACAAATCGCGGCTTAGATATGTTCAGTTATGTGATCGACTGTCTAAATCTCGCAGCCGCAGCAGAAACTTTGCCCACCACAAGCTCTATGCAGTACCGCACCCCCATAAGAGCATTCCTCAAGGATCAGTCCTCTCTCCTATATTGAGGGAGACGTGAAAGGCAGCCGTCACCCAGAAGAGACGTCGCAGAGTCAGTCGGAACGGCCGTTTATTCCGAGAGGCAACCGAGAATACCAGCCCGAGGAATGATGATGTGGATGGGTATGAGAAACAGATGAGGTGCGACATGGTGATGATAATGGTCGTGAGAAGCAGACGGAGTGCAAGGTGGATTGGCCACGACAATAGCAGGCACCTTCTATGTGTCCTTGAAGCGAGCACTATCGTAGCTTACACACAAATGCTCACAATATTACTAATCCTCGCTATACACCTTATCAGCTGTGCTCTAGGACCCTTCCCCGAGATTTATACTCTCTGTGAGCTGTTGACATCCCTATTTGGATCAGTAATAGAAGTACCGGACTCATTCAGGATACCCATCAAGCCCTCTTGAACGCCGTAGATCAAGCAGCTCTCACTGTCTATCTAGCATGCTCGGCTGAGAAATTATCCTGGCTCCTTTTGCACGTCCGTCACCTGTGCCTACTAAATTTGTTCATCATCAAGCTTGTAATATTCGCCCACATATATGTAAAATTTGTCGGCTTTCATATCTAATACTATGGAGGAGGAAGTTCGGCCTCACAACATATTTACCAGGCAAAACCCAGCTATAACGTGATGCGTTTCAAGGGAACTAAAAAAATAGGACTTCCTTCAACTTCACGATGCCCTTATTGTCTCCCGCATTCGCTATCAAGTGCCGCACGACATCTTAACGCGCACCTGGTAAGGGAAGCCTGACGCTCTATTTTTAAAGGCAAGCATATCTCTAGGTCTCACGGTCGCCACTAGGACCACCTGACTTGCGCAACTCGGTGTTGTTTTCACAGTCTCCTATATCAGTGACCTCCATTGCAGCCGTCAACGTCAATGCCTTTCGAAAACTTTAATAGGTTGCCGCTCCTAGCATAGATTAGGATACCCACCTCGTCCTTCTCGACCGCAAACGACTGCTCCATATAGCGAAATTCACGAACATGTTACCGTAGCCGGCATTCCCCGCCATATGAAGAGGGTACGTAACCCCACCTGTTGTCGAATTCGTTCCACATACTACGTAAAGAAAACCAACCGCTATTCCTGCAGGGTCTATGTATTCACGTTTGCGGCATTCCAAAATAACCTCCGTGCACTCGCTTTCACCACTTCAGGTGCTACCGATCACTCCATCGATGGCCTTGCACCTCCCAAGATGAAGGTGAACTTTTTTCTTTCGCTTTTCCAGCCGGTGGCAGCACTTCCTCCATATATCTACGCACATTAAAAAACCGCATGCTACTGCCTCGCTCAGGGTCTCTCCTTTTGCTGCGTTCTCTCCCTTCACAACGCTCAAGGGCCTTTCCACGTCCACTGGGTCCCTGGTCATGCAGGTGTTCAGGGAAGGAACGAGCTCATCAGCCTGCTCGCAAAACTCTCCTCCGAAGCACGGACGCTGCACAAAACGTTGTCCTCCGCTACCCCTTCCCACCATAGCAACCCCTTAGCACCTGTCGCCTGTTCTCTCAATACCGGCCTTACCCACCACGACAAAGTAATCACATTCGGTAGGCACAAACATGTACAATACACCCACCCACTGGGCTCCCTTTACTTCAAGGGAGCCATACAACCCTGCTGCACCTTGTCTATACTGCCTTACTTCATCTACCCAGAGAACGCCTTCTGTGCGACTGCCCCATAGCCCTACATAGCCACCCAGCTACACTAGAAAGCGGCTGGATGCTGCGGCGAGTCTCAAAGCACAACAGGAACTGGTGGCCCCCATCATCCGGGCCCTAAGCGGCTGCCTGGACTGAAGCGGATGAATCATACCCCAATCCCCTATTTAATGAAGTTTCCATGCGTTCATCGATCCATTGGTACGTCCATCTGTCAGGCCATCGTTGTGGCACTCAAGGATAGAGCTCCAATACAGTTTACAGACTTGAGATCCAACAAATAGGCGAGACTCCTATCTTTTCTGGCTTAAAGTTAACTTAATAGCTAATAATAACAGCACATTTTCCTATGACGGGCAAGAATTACTCCGTGGAAAGTGAACTTATCAGGGTTTAACATACCCAAGCTTCCTAAGCCAATAAGAATGCTTTGCAAACAATTAAAATTTTAAAGTTGTTGTAATGTTGTTTTGGGCCGAGGCTTTTCAAAGACAAAAGACTCTTCAACCTTAAATTTCATGTTCCGCTCCTCCAAGGAGCATGACATGAAATTTACCATTTTATAATATTTACCGGAAATTACATGAAATTTACCTTCACCTTTTCCCCAGAATTGTAGGGCAATGAACCGTGACTGGTGAAAGGTGCAAAGGCTACGCTTACATAAAAAATCAGTCATGGGCACTATGCATTCTTCAGTAACAAGATTAAAACGATGACCTTAGAAGTGCTTACCGTTCAAATCATCGTCTTCACTGCCACCTGGGTATTCACAAATAAAAAGATTTATTAGCAATACGGCGATTCTAATGGTAATTTTTTTATTTCTGCTGCAGCAATCATTACTAAGTCAAGAAAAGATTTTTGGAATCCTCCCTGCCGTAAGGGAAAGGAGCGTGTATTATATCACACCATAACACTGGCCGGGTGGACAACACTGGCCGGGTCTCACCAAAGACCCATTTCAATAAAGTATTACACTGCGCGGCAGATGCTCGGTTCCGTCAAGAGCACGTTGTTTGTCCGAGAAACAGCTAGATGAACTGAGCACATCAGTAACTGTCACTATGCAAACGGGGCCGTAGTTCAAGCCGATAATGAGTGGCGTGTAGCAGCGGGCACTGTCACTGAATGGGGCGGGGGACGTGCCTTAGCGATTTTTTACGACAGATATGATTATCCAGCTCTTTATAATCAGGGAAGTCTTCTTTAAAAGGACGATCAAAACAACATCCGTACTTTTTTTTTTAACTCATTTTTGGTTGCCCTCAGATCTTCTTCTGGCCCCGAAGGACGTTTCACCAAAAGATGACAGAAAATGCCGACCAACTTTCAAATTTGCTGCTAGCAAACATCATTAGTCAGGTCAAAATGCAGGTGAGGAGCGAATTAGCTGGACGCTAGAATATAGGCAGCGCGTTCAAAGGAATCGTAGGCATCCCTACAACTGCTTCATCGGTTATGTTGGAGGTATAGGTTCGGTCGCCGGCCTCCCATCTCACAAACCTGTTCCCGGGGAGCTGACGCTGCGGTGCAAAAAAAGTGGCTTGCTAGATGTTGATTTTTTATCTTTAATTCTTCGAAAACTGCGTTCAAGTGGTGATAATTGTTAGTGTAACGTGGCGACCTCACTCATTAACGAAAATTATATTTCCGTCGCAGAGTAAGGAGAGCATGAAAACCTAATGCCCTATGCACGCGCAATCTCTGAAAAAAATACCTCGGTGTTTATTTGATTGCAGTGTAACTTTCCAGCTGATACGATACGCCATTACCCTGCGCAAATATTAGATTATTTTCCTTCGGCTGATTCTTTTATTTCAACCGCTAGGAACGTCGGGAATATTGAAAGTCGCCAGGATGGGCTACCACAGTACGCATACAGAACTTTGATTTATGGGATTCACAAGCAGTTCACAG
Organism: Haemaphysalis longicornis; assembly: GCF_048455015.1. Taxonomy (NCBI): domain Eukaryota; kingdom Metazoa; phylum Arthropoda; class Arachnida; order Ixodida; family Ixodidae; genus Haemaphysalis; species Haemaphysalis longicornis. The sequence goes on along the minus strand of NW_027526361.1, from coordinate 204,884,727 downwards.
GTTGTTCAATCTATATGAAAATCATGACATCTTGTAATAATATTTTAGTCTTCATTAGCTTCATATTACTCTCCAAGAAATAATCATGAAGCTAAGAGCCATTAGTTACCTTCTTTTCACTAACTGTATACATAAAGCCTATACTAAAATGTTTTCTCGTCTGGCGTAGCAGCCTTTTTTTTTACCTTATCGTATGACGTCGCTGGATTAAAACTAGTGCCGGCTTGCAGTCGCTCTACGTCTAAACGTTAGTGACGAGCACAGCTGTGGTGAACACGGCGCTATGCGCCGGCTATGCTAATGCTTTTAAATTAGTTCATTCTATTCCATCGCATGACAGCGCGGAAGTTTACTTTCGGTTTTGTGGCTGAAAAAACACTTTTTGTTACCATCACACAGACATGCTAGCGAGCTATCAAAATGGAGTATTATACAGTCCCCGTACCCCTAGAATTCATTAATAGAAAAGAGCTCATCTATAAACGCAATCGTTGTATTCTTAAAACGTTGCTTTTTAAGGGCATAAGTGATCCGTAGTTGCGAGGGAAAAGGCCCGCAGCGACTTACCACGAGAGGTTAGCAACAGAAACCCAAGAATTATGGCAGCCAACAGGAACAGGAAGACCACAAACAAAAGCCCTATGTACAACAGAGATCTGTCCCTGCAAACAATACAGCAGCAAGTCATTACGCAAGCGGAAATGAATTGTGCGCAAAAACTTTATCGACGCTCAGTAACAAGACCGCGCCGCATCACACCCCTTTCCGGATAAAGGCGACACGTTACCAATTTAGAGGTTTTCTTGGTAAAAAAACAACCTCGATTTTAGGTCAGAAATAAATGCTTTGCTGTAGCGCCTTTTCTACGATTGCCTGGTCAGAGCGTCGAGATGAACAGAGTCATTCAGGTGGTACTGTTGAGCTGGCCATTTCTTCAAAATAGTTTGCGGGAACGGTGCTGTTGACTCGGTGTAAATGTGGCCTCCTAAACTTGTTCGGTGTGGTGGATAATGACCACGGTGGAACAGAGGCAATGATGGTGAAGGGCGTTGCACTGATGGTGGTGATGAGGATGATATTGCCTCTACAAGTTTATCACGAGAAGCCAAAGTGCGCGGTATCACCGCCCTGAAGCACCTGGAGGAATTTCACAGTGAACAATCTTCAAGGGTCCCAGTGCCGCACAGCCTTTGGCTCGCCCCGTGGTTTCAAAGAAGTAATGAAAGTATTTTACTAACGGAAAAAGGGCTAACTAGGGCTAGTAACGGAATTTTACTAACGGAAATGGGGAGAGGGTGAAAAAAGGAACGAAGAGGGGGTTGGGAGACGACGTTCCCTTGGAGATCCTGGAGAGGAATAATCAGTTCCTCAATGCCCAGTGAGGGGTGGTAGGCCCCGGCTGAGCTACTTTTTCAAGACCACTCTCGAAAGCAAAGCGCCCAAGGGTAGCGAGGAAATCGGGGTCGCTGGGTGTCGGGGAGGGGGGGGGGAGTGAGTGGGGGAGGTATCTCGCTTGGGATTTTGTAGGGCGTTCAGCAGGCTAGGACGGAAGGTTAGGTAAGTAGAGCAGTGCCAAATAGGGTGGGTCTGATTTGCTAGTGTAGCTATGTTGGAATATGGGCAGTAGGGCGGAAAGGTCGTCCGTCGGGGGATGCCATTTGCGTGTTATGTGAGGAGTGAATGCAGCGTTCGCTCGAACTTTCTTGATAAAAAACTTCAACAGGCGAAGTCACAGATGGCGCGTAAGTAAACCTACAGGACTGGCAGCGGCAAAGCAGATATGCCTAGCCTGGGGCGCTTGATCCAGCTGTTGCCTGACGGAGAGCGGGGGAGCAGGGCCCTCAACCAGTGTAGGAGTTACTTGAAGACTGTCCTGCGCTCTCTCACGGGCAAGCTGGTTGCCAGATCTCTGAGCCCTGTGTCGCGGTGCCCGGTATCCACACAACACGTACCGAGGCACCATTGCCAGCAAGCAGACTAATCATTCGTTGAATCGGGTGAACCAGAGGGTGATCAGAGAACAGTTTCCGGAGTTCACGTAGCGCCAGTTGGGAGTCAGTCAGGAACTGAATTCGGGGTGGTGAGGGGGCAGACGTCTAGTAGGACAAGTGCTCCATAACTGCGAGAATGGTATATATATCAGTGTCTATTACCGAAGTAGTGAATGTTTGTCGAGTGCGAGCGCCGTCTGAAGTAATAAATCTAAACATCGCCATAGCAGACACGCTCACACCTGTATAAATGTGTTGTTCCTCCGGGAATTGAGCCGCCAGAGTGCGAGAACAAGAATGATAGCGAACTCTGGATCGGGATCTTGGGACGCCTATGCGTTTCAGATTGTCAACCTCTATGGGGTGTTTTCGTAGGGGAGGGGGAGGCTGCGGTAGGTTGGGGGGGAAGCGCAATTTGCGAGTCCCATCTCCAAGAGCCGACCCCTGCCAGGTCAAGGAACGGCGACCTTCGTGCAGTGTTTGAGTTTCCTCGAGGAACAGTTCTAGTGGGGGTACCGGGGCTGATTGATTCAGGGCATCCGTGCGGGTATGGTGGAGAAGTCCCGTAATGGTGTGAAAAACAGCAGGATAACAAAAAAATTTCTCCCACCTCCCCTCGTGGGAACCCCTGTGTAGATGCGAGGCATAGGGGGTTACGTTGTTGTTTCCGTTAGGTTGATTCTCCCATCGCGTGAAACGTGCCGTGAACCCCCTGCCGCGGCTATGACGCAACACAATCCAACACAATCCACTTTAATCCAATCCAATCCAATCCAAATCCAAGCCAAGGCAATCCAATCGAATCAATGCCCCTCGCGAGAGAGTGTTCGCTATCGGAGAGGAGAGGGGGTGAGCGGCAGAGAGCGCAGCTCGCGCGGCGAGGAGAATGGGGGAGGGGCGGACGCCGACAACAACGCCGACGCCGGATGCAGGGACAAGGCGAGTGAATGAGATGCAGTCGCATCTAAAAGGGAAACAAACTCAAACACGGTACTGTCCTTGCTCCACAAATCTGTATGAGGGACACTCACCAACGAGCTTAATTTATTTATTATGTAGCTGCAGTGAGCCCTCCAAACAATCATTCGCACCCGATAGGATCACTGGCAAAAAAAATAAACACAAATCCTTTTTGCCGGGTCATGTGCGGTTCTTCCTCAGTTCATCGCGTTTTTTGAGTGGTTTTGTAAGGTCAATACCAGCCCTTTAGATTCTAAAGCACGCTACCATTGTACCAGTTTACGTACAATTTACTACTCTATGATTGTACTATTTACAATTGCACCAGCTTACGTACGAGTTTACGTGCCCCTGTGACTGGCGAGCGCCTTAATCTCAGTGTGGGTGGTGCCAGGCATGTGCATTGCAATTTTTTTGTCTTCTTCAAGAGTTGCCGATTTTCCATCTGAAATGTTTTATCTGTTTGCCACGAATACTTCCCCGCCATGTATTTAATACTAAAACACCAATAAATGCATTTTCTATGGTGTAGCTTTGTCTAAGCTAACAGAGATCATTTAAATGCAAGGTAAATGCGACACCCGCCTTTACGCTTACCGCCGGCTTATTTTTTAATTTCTAACTCTTGAATTCGCGTACTTGAATTTCACGATGCTGAGATTTTGAGTCGTCATTTTGCACTGCGCGCGCGTTATCATTGAAAAGTTCCAGGTACTTACTGCTCCGGCATCTCTGACATGAGACAATAAGTAATACATCCAATCACATTCCCAACTATCATGAGTGACCACGTAAAACACAGTCGTACTCCAGAAGCGACACTCAGTTATTTTTCCCGACGCGTAAGCAGCTGTTGACTTGATTTTCAGTAAAAAGGCGTCGTTTTAAGCATACCATTTTCACAGCATACCACGTATTTTCGTACTGTATACATCATTCAGAAAAATGTTCTATTTTGTTATTTCTTATTATTTCGTATTTCGTATAGGTTTATTTTAAATCTCAATTTTCCCTACCTGTTTATTTACCAGAGTGGTTTCTCGGGCGAGTTGGTCATTCATCGTGTAAGTAAGCGCGAAAAGAACAAGGACGAACGAAGTGAACGGGACACGGCGCTACTATTATTCGTTTTATTTTTACTGTGATGTCCGATTTTATACGGGAAGATACACAGCTAATGAAAGAAAGGAGTAAAGGGGGAGGAGCACAAGCAAGTACAAAAAAACAAAAAAAAACAACAAAAAAGTGAAGGATGACATTTCAAACGATCCCGTTACAAAGGCACTTTCGCACGGTAAAAACTAGTGGTTGGATAAGAATTGCAGTTCTTTCTTTGTCAATGCTAAAGAGGCTGTGCTAACGCAGTTGTCTTTTAAGGAAACTATCTGGTAGGCCTCGATGTAGCTGTGCGTTAGCACAGCCTCTTTAGCATTGACAAAGAAAGAACTGCAATTCTTATCCAAACATTAGTTTTTACCGTGCAAAAGTGACTTTGTAACGGGATCGTTTGAAATGTCATCCTTCACTCTTTTGTTTTGTTTGTTTTTTTGTTTTTTGTACTTGCTTGTGCTTCTCCCCCTTTCCTCCTTTCTTTCATTAGCTGTGTATCTTCCTGTATAAAATCGAACATCACAGTAAAAATAAAACGAATTGATAGTACCGCCGCGTCCCGTTCACTTTGTTCGTCCTTGTTCTTTTCGCGCTTACTTACACGCTGTTTATTTGCATTTTTTCTTTTTCTTTTCATCAGAACTGTCTAGTGAAGGCGGAACTCTATGCAATTCTTTTAAGAATTACCCATGGCTTAAATCTGCTCAGCCCTTTGACATCAGTTTTCGGGCGTTTGGTTAATAACGGTGAGTGAAGTTAACGTACACATTTTTTCACGCAGTGGCTTTCACGTTTTATTTCTTCAAGGTCTATCTTTACTTTGTTCAGGAGAGATCGCCTGAGTTTACTGTTAGTACTCGTATTGTGTCTTTTTTTGTCTTCATTAGCTCCTACGAAAATATTATTATATTATCATAATACATTATTCTTCCTTTTTTTCAAAAATACCAATGAATAATGACACCAATGATAGCATAAAATCATCTACTTTGAGGACATGTGCAATCACAGGTACCTTGCGAAGTAATGAACAGACCAAATTACCATTGTGAAAGTATAGGACAGCTAACTCTTCGCGTTACCACCTGAGAAGCAGGCGAAGGCAAAGCCCATGAGGCCGCAAACCACGCGAGATCTCCGCTGTGAAATGGTAACTGCAGTAAGCGCAACAGTGAACAGGGTTGTTCTTTTTTAATGCAATATAAATTCCTTTATCGGGATCTTAGTGAAAATCGCAAATTAGAACGACCAGTACTGTCGCAAGGCAGACCAACATGCAAAACCATCAGCACGAAGGGTTCTGAGAGGGTCCTGAGCCATATCTGAAACTAGTAGCAGAGTTCTTCGATGCTTCGAACAATTGAAGGACTTTGCTAGAAGGGACGGCTACACGATTACTTTCCAAGTGAGCGTTTTGTCCAGCGGGTGTTTCAAGGCCTTGTTACGATTCAGCGCGCCGCTACCCTGTTCGACCATGGTGCAAGTTTTGTGCAGTGTTCGATGCTTTGTGGCAAAGCCTGCTTTCCTCGAACATGTTACAACGTCCGCCTACCACGCGGTGCTTGCTGACGGTGACGCAAGCCGGTGCAGCTATAAAAAGAATGTGGTTGATGCCTCTTTTATAGGAATCGGTAAAACACGAAAGTGAAGTGTGCCTTCACAGGAGCATTTGTTGTGCATTCATATGAACTTGCACACCGCTATTTATATTACGTCGGTATGGCACCATTAGACGCATCAACGTTAGACACTGGATTGCACGCGCCGGAACATTGCGTAAATCGGACGGAAACCACAGCCCTTCAAAACTGTGCGAACGAAAAGGGACCGAAACCTTAACTGAAGGCAGTGGGTGGCGGAGGGTGCCTCAATTTACCTGCGTCCCGCGTACACGAAGACGCTGGCATCGAAGCGCCAACTGACGGCGCTCATTAGTGTCATGATGAACTACTTCGCTTCCCTTCTCCTAGACAGCAGCATCTCCTAGGGAGCATCTAAATAAACAAGGTAGTGGGAAAGATATAAGGCGCGTTCGTAGACCTACTTGCGCTTGAATTGGTAGCGCAGTGGGCACAGCGCTATGTACCTCCTGTTGCGGAGAGAGCTCGTGGCTCGAATCCCGGCGCAGCCGCGTCAATGGAACTTTTTCTGGTGACGTCATTTTCGTGACGGATATGAAGCCTGTCCGATCTTGGTGTACTCGGGCATAAAACACTTTCGTGTTAATATAAAAACACATTGTTCATGTAGAGACAGGCTCCGGCGAAGGGGGCGCTGCTCGCCGGGATCTCCTGCCCCCCTTCCTCAGGCTCAACGGGCGCCACCACTGCCAGCCCTCAGGAACTCTGAAAAGAGTGTTTGTGTGTATCTGTACTGTGTTCCTATTTTGTGCAAAAGCACTAGGGAAGCGGCGGAGCCGTTACTGCTCGTGGGTGTATCTGTGGCCGTTGGCAGACCGCATCGAACTTCCGTTAGGAGCGGTGCTCTGGTCGAGCTGTAAGCTCGCTCGGAAGGGTGCTGTACCTGTATCGTCGTTGTTTATCTCTTGCCATGCAGTGAACCAGTTAAGTTTGCCTTCTGCTTTTTGTCGTCAACACGGAGGAAGCAACTTTTGCAGGCCGCTCACCACCACGCTCATACCCATGGTAGAGGCGACGATGTTCGGTTCGAGGACGCCTTCGCTGATGTAACAGCCTCAATAGTCCTCCGGCCAGCGACGGCACGTGTCCGTTGCATCAGTTACATTGTACCCGCTACAAAGGTTCACTCTACATTCTGGTATTCTGTTGTGGCGTCGCTTGTCAAAACTTTCCGCCTCGGCACGCGATGAAGGGGGATGTTGCACTTGTCGCTGCCCTGATAGACACGAGAAAAACACACGCATGCGCAGTGAAGTAGACGAAATGGAGGCCTCCTGCTTTCCGCTTTAACAGTGGAGGATAAGCTCCTTGCTGTGTGCGAAATTACACATACAGGTCTGAGTGGCCACGTTTCAACCGAAAGCACAACTGTGGTCCTTAAAATCACTGATACGGTCGCGACAGAAACTGCGTAATCATTGTCTCTTGCATCCGCCCCCCCCCCCCCCCCCCCGTTTCACAATTCACAAACTCGCGGGTAGAAACAATTTTCTGCAGGCTTTCAAAGCACGCAAATCATTGCAGGATTCCATCTGTGGAACAAGATGAACAACAACATTGTTCTCACCAAATTGCTGGGGACTGTATGGACCTGTTATTGGTAAAAAAAGAAAACATCTCTTAGGGATATTATCCTTGGCAACTGCTTCCTGGTAACAGAAAATTATATCTGCTTAACGCCAACAAACTTGCAAAGCTGAGTTTCTTCCTCAAAGTGTTAAGCCAATCAAAATTGCAGCGAAAACACGCGTAGGTAAAACATAAGGACAAAATCATTGCCATTGACTTTGAAGTCAATGTCAATGAGTTTGTTGCTGAACAGCCATGATATTGTTGCTGAAAATGCTGAACAGCATAGTCTGTTTTGTTAAGCTAGGGATGGAGTTGGCAGGGAGTAGCGTAAGGCGTACATGACCATGTTACGCAAACGTTTCCTTGTACTTTGACACTACAGCACTTAAGGGAACTAGAAACCACCTCATAAATTTAGGGATATCATCCTGAATATATTAAAAATTCAAAAGAAAGTGTTTTTTAAAAAAACTTCACGTATTCTAGAGTAAAAATAGTGAGGATATGTGAAGCCAGCAACCATTCTTGTCTGACTAAGGCAAGATGGCAATTGAAACAGTACTGCGGAAAAAGAACATCGCTTTTACGCAGTGTCAGGTGATGTTTGTCTTTACTTACGCTGATAGGTGTCTTCAAAGGCTGTGCAACGGAAATGGGCAGTTTAAAGATTACAGGTGAACGAAACTATCGTCCGAAATGTCTTGCACTTCAAACAGGAGGCTGCCAGTGTTCGCAATCTGAGCCATGTTAAAGCAAAGCTTTCTACCTCTACCAGCCGACGATTCTTTCATGGCGTGCGGGACAAGAAACTCCGAACGCGGATGGGGAAGGGTAGGGCGGTTTTCACTCCCGGAGCACATTGTAGATGGCGCGGTAATAGGGCGCTATTACCCAGCGTTCCCCGCGTGCCGCTGCCTGTTCGCACTGCTGGGTGCGTTAGAGGGACGGCTTTGTCGTGTGCTTTAGCGACGGTTGTTTGGCCTGTTCTAGCGTGCTTCGCGTCCATTACGCGCTTCCTTCGCACGGCTTGATTGGCTTCTTCGACGGCCCCTCCTGGGTAACCCGGACCCGACGGAATTAAGTGGTCGTACGCAAACATACGCTAAGGATTGTTTTGCAGGGCGGGAAAACAAAATGTACAAACCACTTCAACATCTGGCCGCTAGAGAAACGTTACGTTTTTCGCACAGCTTGCCAAGAATGGAACTCCGTTTTCTAAATTGGTGAATACCATTTCGGTTGTGTTTTAAGAGGTATTACAAAAGGAGAAAGGAGCAACTGGTGCCGATAAATAGCGAATATAAAAGTTCCTCAGCTTTCTCGCAATTCTCAAACTTGCTGAACTAGTGTATATCAGTATAAATGGGAATCACTAAGCTCACATGCCGCGGTGTCTGTGCATGTGTCGCGCGGTGGCGTAGCCTCGACCTAGCAGATCAGGATGGCTAGGTTCCGCTTTCTCAGCCTTCAAAAGGCGGTCCTCTCCGTTTTCTTTCTGCCAACCCACGGCTGCGCTACAGCGACGGCGTGCGCTGCTCTAGCACGGCCGTGGCCGACACTGCTGTGTTCGGGATTCCACCCCCGCAAAATTCCAGGCAACGGTTCGCTGAATCTCTGGTTTCGCTCTTTGTAGAGCCACGTAAGTGCATTCAAGTGACATCACATGGGCAGTTGTTGTCGGTGTTGCTTGAAGCTTTGCTTTTCAAGCACCTGGACAGCGTGGATTGGAGCATATTGTTTTCTGATATTGGTCGTAAATACCGAGTAACAGCTAAGGATATCTTAATTTCACTGCTTTATACGGTATTACCTGGTGATATTCCGTAGAATATGCGACGCACGGAAAATATACAAGTGCTGCAGTGCTTGCATATCTTAGTAAATGCTTCAGGCTGTCCTGTCCGATTTCTCAGTTGAAAGAAAGCGAAACAGACCTAAGGGTGGGGCAAAAAATGACAACAAACTGCGCCATATTCGGTAGAAAGGATAGAAAGATGGCGGCTACAGCACTGGAAGGTCAGGTAAATATTTCGAGCTTGCGCCTACAGTTGAATCTCGTTAAAACGAAGTAGTATCGGGACAGAAAATTAGTTCGTTATAACCGATATTCGTTCTCACAGTAGATGTAAAAATCGGCTATAACAAATCTTCAATGGGGCTCGTACAAAAATCCTTTTACAAATATACCTTTTTAAAGGCTTCGAACTCACTATAAACAAGGTAACTTTTACATTTTTCCTGGTTGCATTTCAAGCTCAATGTACCTTAACGTGAGTAGGTGAAATTACAACAGAACAAAGTTCACTTGACGAAGCACGCCTGTGTACTTATTTCTTTGATGAAGGATGTGACCTTCGTCTGGTTGCTACTCACAGCACTGAGTAGGGTGAAGGTTTCCACAGTGACCCCGTACGAAGCGGCCTATGTAAGTCTGCAATTTCGGACTGCGGGTTTTTTCCTCAATAGGTTCTCAGCCTCCAGGCCAAATATTTCTTCGTTATATCCGACATCCCTCGCCGCTCTCACAGTTCCAGTTCCTTTATAAAAGAATAAGTGTCATTGAAGTAAAGCGTGACCAATCAGATCTTGTATTAGTTCGCTATAGCCGATAATCCGCTATATCACTGTTCGTTATGACGAGGTTCAACTGTATCAGCTAGACATTACAGAATGCACACCTGAGCGATAGCGTGTACATGCGATGTCGGATCGCGCACTTTTAAGGGACCCTGCAACACTTTCGATTAACGCCTTGACTCTTCGCATCTGAAACCACTGCGAAAGCTACAGTTATCGCTTGCGAGGATCTGCACTGCGTGATTTCCTCGTCGCACCAGATACGCGTTCCATTTCTGCTTTGTTTTTCCGGATTTTTTTTAATTCTGTCGAAAAGAGTTCATTGCGGCAACTGAAGGAAAACCGGCCCACAGCCGCTACATGGCCTTAGTGACGCAATTGTGGCCGTCGGAGAACGTTAGGACCGGGAACAAGAAAAAAATCCATTGAGCGAGTTTCCAAGTTATCTGATGGGCAGAGAGCAGTAATTTTTGGCTGAGATACTTTTCGACCCCATACCCCATAATGTGAGTACTTGTGTGGTGGGTGACTACGTTCTTCAAGCAGTAAAGATTTCAAAAAAAGTTTTAAAAAAAGTGTTTCAGGGTCCCTTTAAATCAAAGCACTGCCAGCTTTGTTAGGGAAATAATTGTAGAAATCCCGAGTACCTCACGTAAAGAAGTGCAATCAGATTAATGAGAAACTTATATATAACTTTATAGTAATTAGAAGCTTGCGTAATGTAACACAGTACGTGGGCGTGAGTCCTGCTGCCACTGAGAACAGCGTCGGAGATTGTATGCCTATGTGCCCATAAATGAAGCTAGCAACCAAAATAAAAGAACCCATTTAGGCGCCATCAGTCTCAAGCCAGACATTTCTAAATCACGGATAAATTTCATTCATTTTTGATGCGAAGTGTCCACGGCGCGGCATTTTTTTTTTATTTCACATGTGTCTTCATTTTTCATGCAGTGGATACGAGTCGCTGATTAGTACTACCGTGTTCCACTGATCTGAACAAGTTCTTCAGTGTCTCCACCTTTATAAAAATGTTACAAAGATGGCGACGGTTGGTCGTCAGCGCATTAGTGATTGCCCAAGTCAAAATAATGTGCTACAACGAACATCAATGGTTTACGTCAATTGCGCTAAGCAGTTGTCTTTTCTAGCAGATTAGACAGAACAAAAGTGTGACGACAATTCATCAGCGCAATAGTGATTGTCCAAGTCAAAATAATGTAGTACAACGAACATCAACCCTCGCCATCTTTGTAACATTTTTATAAAGGTGGATACAGTGAAGAACTTGTTGAGATCAGTGGCTCGTATCCGCTGCGTGAAAAATGAAAACACATGTGAAATAAAATTGCGATGAATAAGTCAGATGTTCAGTTCATTTCCGCTAATTAATACAATCACTTTCAGTTACGCTTTCAACTTAAGGCAAAGCCAGAATCAAGGTAACCGCTACGTTAAAAAGTTCCCAAAGAAAGTTGAAGAAAGACATTGACTGACTGTGGGGTTCAAAGCGACGACGCGCCGCAGGCAATGAGGCGCGCTGTACTGGACACCACCTAGGGATCTTTAGAGTGCGCTGAAATCTCGTACACACGGCCGCTTTTGCTTTTCGCCTCTATCAGAAAGGCAGCTTCCGTGGCCGGGAATCGAACCCGCGACCTCTCGATCAGCAGCACAACGCCTTAGCCATTGAGCGACCGCGGCGGGGGAAGAAAGACAGTTAGAAAAAACGTAAAAGGTGGACACAGCAACGAAATGAATGAAAGAACGAATGAAAGAAAAAGGAGGAGAAAACTAACAGTCACTGAAAGATGAAAAGGCAGTAAATAGAAGGCAGTAAATGGAAAGTAAAGGAAAATTGAAAGAAAGAAAAGAGGAATAAAAGAAACGAAGAAGAAAGGAGGAAGGAAGCAAACATACAAAAAGGAAATAAAAAGAGAGGACGATTGCAAAAACGACAAAAAAATGTGGTTGATGCCTCCTTTCATAGGACTTGGTTAAACACGAAAGCGAAATGTGCTAAATAGCGATGTGCGATGAACTTGCCCATCGCCATTCATATTACCCCGGTATGCACTGTTAGACGCATCAACGTTAGACACTGGTTTGCACGAACCGGAACATTGGGTAAATGCGACTGAAACCACAGCCGCTTGAGAACCGTGCGAACGAACGGGAACCGAAACCGAAGCCAACTGTCGGCGCTCATTAGTGTCATGATGAACTACTTCGCTTCACTTCTCTTAGACGGCAGCATCTCGTAGACAGCATCTGAATGACGGAAGTAGTGGGAAAGATATAAGGCGCGTTCGTAGACCTACTTGCGCTTGAATTCGCAGCGTAGTGGGCAGAGCGCTGTCTACCTCCAGTTGCGGCGAGACAGTTGGTGGCTCGAATCCGGGCCCAACCGCGTCAATCGAACTTTTTCTAACGACGTCATTTTCGTGACGGATATGACACTGGTCAGATCTTGGTGTACCCGGGCATAAAACACTTTCGTGTTAAAAACAAAGAATTAAAAAAGAAGTAAAGAAAAGAACTGCATGCAGAACCGGGAACTCGTGCTTAGTTGGGGCGGCATACTCTAACTAGCCAACAATCCGCTGGCTCTCGTCTCGTTCTTTTCATCAGTTAGGCCAAAGCATAGACGCTGATAACTGCGGCACTGCGGTCTGCCATGTAGCTCCGTCGTGTCCAAACGCTGACTCCTCTCTACTTCCTCGTGCGTCTGGAATGGCTTAGTCCGAGCAAGTGCTCGCTTAAATTGGGGTCCGTGGCAGGGGCGCAGCCAGAAACCTTGCTCGGGGGAGGGGGCTGAGATTGCACCTCGACCTCCTTCGTATAATTTTTAAAGGGATTACAATAAATACGTAACTATAAAGTGACAATATACATAACTATTAGCTAGAACTGCTAAATAAAAATTAAAACTATTACTTAAAAATTGATTACTATTAACTGTCAAAAAGTAAACGAAAATATTTCATGAACAAAATTTCTTCTCGTGTTCCGAAAACTCTGGCAGAATTGTTATCGCTCCTTGCAATTTTCTGTTTTTTCAACGTAAGTACTAATAGCACCTAAAGAGACCCTGCAACACTTTTGATAAGCGCTTTCACTCTTTCCTTCGTGTCTGGAAGGACTGCGAAAGCTACAGTTATCGCTAGCACGGAGCGGCACTGGGTGATTTGCCCGTCGCACCAGATACGCCTTCCGTTTCTGCTTTGTTTTTGTGACTTTATTTTTAAAGTTGCCATCAAAAAGCGTTCATTGCTCTGCTAGTGAAGGAAAACCGGCCAACAGCCGCTACATGGCCTCAGTAACGTAATATGGGCCGTAGAAGAACGTCAAGACAGGGAAAGAGAGAAAACTCTTTTGAGCGAGTTTCCAAGTTATCTGATGGCCATAGAGCAGCAATTTTTGGCTGGGGTACTTTGCAACCCCCTAATCTAAGTACTGGGTGTGTTGGGTGACTACGCTCTGAGTGCATTTAAGATTTCAAAAAAATGTTGAAAAAAATGTTGCAGGGTCCCTTTAAAGAAATATGGAAACGTAGAACAAATATTAACTGCGTTGGAACGGTGGTTCGGGCTAGCTGGTGCGCACTTAACTGAATTGAAAGCAGTGCTAAAGGACGAGACGATGAACGACAACACAAGGAACGACAATGTAAACGTGTATGCTTAACATACATGGAAGCAAGAAACATGGAAATAAGGAACTAATTCCTCAAAAACCACCAAAGCATGGAGCGGACATTATGAGCCTGAAAAGCACAAAAACATGCAACTTGTGAGTTGACGTTTCATCTTAATGTCGCTTTCTCATCCAATATTTTGTTATTATTTTTACGTGGACACATGCGCGGGTTAGGGACCAATCTTAAAACCTCACATTATATAGGAGAAGCTTGTCGGCCGTCGCGTACCGTGGATTAGACCCACAATTAGACCCACAAAAAATATCCCAAATTTCACAGTTGTGGTGAAGCAACCGAAAAGATCATACAAGCGAACATCGTTATTTCGAACGCGAAGGGACCCAAAATTTTCTTCGAATCAAAAAGAATTAAAAATAATGAAAGCATTTAAATACACATAACTTTCGCGAGACCGCAGTGTCAGTTTGAATAACCCAGAATTTCAAATTTAGCCAGTTGGAATTAGAGTTTCTACTGTATTTTCATCAGGGCCGCAATAGTGCAACTGGCAACAAAGTGCACATTTTTGCAGAAAGCCACTTCTACATGGTGCGAATGTACATGCGAATTCACTGTTGTGGCGCTGCTGGTGCGGCAAAATGACCTATTTTCATAGCTGTAGCAATACATCGGTTTTGCCGCACGAACGCCCAGGAGAAAGAGTGTTCGATGACTTACCCATCGTTGGTGGCTGATAATCTGTAGTAGAAATAGCGCCCAGTGAACGTTTACAAGTTGTTGTTTTTCGCAGGGTATTGACGGATTGACGCACACAATATTTTCCGACGTGCGCCATCTGCTACTCATGCCATAACAGAACGTTACATTGGCCCCTTGATACTCCCTAAAAGCAACTAATTTCCAAAGACTTACCCGTCTGGTACGTGTAAGCCTCTGTGGTAGAAACGAACACGCAGTCATAGTTTACAATGCGGAAAAAGCCCCCAAAAAGCGCTCTGCTGCCAAGGACACCAGTACAACAGTAATTGTTTCGCCGCATGCATGAAGGAACACAATTTTTTCAGCCCGAACTCGAACCGTTACTAGCTTCGCTATAATTTCAAATGCTCGCCGAATGAATACTTCCCTTCTACTTCACGCATTAGCATGTGTTTAAAGGACGTTTCTTGCAATTTTTTGTTGCAACTTGATAGATACAATTTTTCGCAGGGTATTGGCGGATTGACGCAGGCCATATTTGCCGATGTGCGCCTTCTCCTCCTCACTCCAAAACAGAACGTTACATTCGCCCCCTGGTACTCCCTAAAAGCAACTAATTTCCAATTACTTACCCGTCGCGTACGTGTAAGCTTCTGTGGAAGAAACGGACACGCAGTCATAGTTTACAATGCGTAACAAGCCCCAAAAAAGCGCACTGCTGCCAATGACACCAGCAGCTAATTGTTTCGTCGCATGAAGGAACACAATATTTTCAGCCAGAACTAGAAGAGTTATCAGCTTCTCTAAAATTTCAAATGCTCGTCGAATTAATAGTTCCCTTCAACTGTACGAATTAGCATATATTGAACGGACGTTTCTTTTAATTTTTTATTGCAACTCGACAGATACTCGCCAAGTTTTCCGAAACAAACCTAAGAAGTAAGAGTACTCTGTGCAACATTTTTCGTAAGATTCAGTTGCACTGCCTTGTTCAGAGAATTGTTGACGTTCAACTTTTTAAAGCGAAGCTTTCTATGCAGACAGATGGCGTTGTGTGTCCGAGCCAGCTCAACGAACTGCAGGAAAGCCAAGTCTACACAGCGAGTTTAACAAAACGACGACGATAAGCGAATCCGTCTATGCGACACTGATGGCGTGATTTGCCTCACCGACACCATCCATCATTATGCCCAAATTGCACTGCAGAAAAGCGAAACTTACACAACTGGTTTCCACAAAGGCACATTGATCACCCCCAGATAAAAAAACGCTTCCTGTGGTCGGAGTCAAACATCGGTCCCTCGCGTTACGAAGCCGGCGACTATCCATTTGCGCCATTGCGACACGGTCGAATCAGATTAGATTTTGGACTTTTATTTGGACTCAGCTTTCATGCAAAAAAGCTTTGCGTTTTAACCATCTTTTTGTTAAGAAAGGTGCTTCAATTTTTACGAAAACAAATATCACCGGATTTTGTTGCATAAGTGCTCAGGCAGGTTTCTTGAAAGGCGCAAAGAAACATTCATTTCAGGTCGCAAAATAGCGGGTGTTTCGTCTTCCTGCGTTCGAACCTTGTTGCCGCTACAGGTCATCCTATAGTTGTTTCCCGCTATAGCTTAAGTTCTGCATTTAGTGTAGCGACATTTTTCACTCACCATCAGTCATTGCTGCTGCTTCTTTGGCAGAACGAGGTGGTGGAGAAGTAGAGCCCTCGGCGTGATAACCTCCGTGTTCGCGTTTTTCTTCTTCTTCTTCCTTCTTCTTCTTCTTCCTTCTTCTTCTTCTTCTTCTTCTTCTCTTAAGAAAAGGGCGGGATGGGCGCGAGAAGGAAGGGTGACGACGACGACGGTAATAATAATGATCTTGATTACGGCGATGTCGATGACGATATTGATCAGGGTGCAGGTTACGGTGGTGACTCCCTGAATATGTTAAGACAATTGGTAGGAGGGGCTATAGCCAACAAACTTGAAGATCCCACGTACAGGCGGTAATAGCTGTAAAGTCAATAAGTGCGCTGCCACATACGAGACGTTACGAGAGAAGTTCAGTGTCTCAGTCCCCCTGGCGAACATATGGTCCATGACACGAACTTTGCTTGTAATAGGCGAAAATACCCAAGGAGGGTGATAGTTAAGAATACGCTCCTCGTATGCATCACCTGTAAGACCCAGAAACAACAGGATCGCCGCCTTTCTTCTAAGGCCTAGGTTAAAGTCATCGGTAAAAACCAATTGTAACAAAACCGCGTAAGACTACAGCAGCAGAGCACCAGCAGCATCGGTTAACTGGGGAGAAGAAGCACACCTTAGCAATAAAACTTCGACTGCGTTCACAGTAGAGCTGGTGTATTGACCTAAATAATAGACTGGTTTTAGTACCTGTTTTGTGGAGTGGGAAGCTACGTGGTCCAAGTAAAAGATGGAGAATCAGGGGGAATGAGGACAAATCACAGATAATCGTGTATTAAATGCAGAGCATTTCAGTAACTCACGATGTCACCCGCGTTGACGTCCGTAGTCGTAGTCCGCACCCCTACCCTTACACTATTTAAAAAAAAAAACTATCCGGCGCCTAGTTTCAATCCCTCGACCCTGCGGGCGGAACGCAATGTACATGGTGCTCTACCCACGGCGCCACAAAGCCGACACAGAATGGGAGGCTATGAACGCGCCTTATATCGCACCCCTCCCCCTACACTATATAAAAAAATACTATCCGGCGCCTGGTTTCGATCCCTCGACCCTGCGGGCGGAACGCAATGTACATGGTGCTCTACCCACTGCACCACAAAGCCGACACAGAATGGGAGGCTACGAACGCGCCTTATATCCTTGACTACGTCAAGAAGCTGCTGATACAACGCATTCACTACCACCAACTCCCCAAACACTAAACGTTAACGCAATACACCCACCCCCTATGCGACGCATTTACTCGAGTCCCCCTCGCGGGGAGATGGGCCCAATTTTTGTAAAGGTGTGTAGTCATCTGAAGGGCACAATTTTGCAATTTTCGCTGTCGCACTGCTGCCCCGCAATGGGCGACTGTGTATGCAATGAGTGTGATTTGCCAATTAGGCCTGTCAACTCATGTCTTATATGCAATGAATGGTTTTGCGCGTGCCATGTGGGGGATTGTTCAGCCGTGTCAGATAGTCTTTAGGCCGCGAGGGGATTCAAGCGGAAAGCAGTGGCGAGCTCCCTTGTGGCGAAGCGAGAAAAGAAAAAACACTGTAGACTACGTCAGTGTCACAGCGATCGCGGATTTGACTGAGAAAGTGAAAAGCTTTTCCGAAACATTAATTGCAATCTAAAGCAGCATGCAGTTGCTTCCAACAAATACGACATGGTGATAACAGGTATGTCGCGAAGCCAAAATCAACAAAAAAAGGTAACATTTTTTTCTTCTTCATCGTGCATGAAGCTTCTACATATTACAGGCAAGTTGATCTTTCTGGAGGTTTAATTTCATAATAACACAACACATTTGATGAACCTTTACAGTAATATTGTTGCTTTTTGCAGCCAGAGCCAGCTTTTAAGCCTGTTCATTATTCATGCCAAGGACAAGTGGAACGTGACGTGCGTGCCCGGTACATGACGGAACGCTCGCCGAATCGCGCCTCCCGTAGACAGTGGCGCCAGATTTCCCTCTAGTGTATATTAGTATAAAACTCTATGACTGGGCGTAACGGTCTTCAAAAGGCCGCCCTGAGCTATAGAGGGGCGCTGGTTGCTTTGCCTCTCGCAGGCATCAGCAGCGACAGAATCCGCTGCTGTTGAACTAGATGAAGCTACGCGCGCTCGGAAACGTGCCTTGTTGCGCGCTCTAACGCGAGGCATAAAATTGTAGGCCGCTGCGGTATGCAATAGCATGTGTTTGCGATATAATTAATACTAATCGGACAACAATATTGCCCTGGACGATATATAAAGCACATTCGCAGAAATGTTTACTCTTCAAAAAGAAAAAAATCACGCTTTTAACACTGTTTTACGGCGAAGCTGTAAATGGCTAAGATCCAGCAGATCATCTCCGGTCACACAGCGATGTAGACAAGAATCGCTAAAGAGCGTACCGCCACCTTGTGGGGCCCACTGAAACCCCCGGAATCGCGAAACTTCGCTGAGTAATACGGTGTTGCAAGGTGCGGAGAGGGGGATAGGGTGAATGAGTAAGGGGCGCGTGTACGGGCGTTCGCGTCTGCTGTCAATACATAATCTTTGTCGGTCACCTTTACGGCGCACTAGAGCATGCGCCGTGATTACCATACCCGCGCTATAATAAAACGTAACTGTGTCTACCCACGATTCTTGTGTGTTTTTGTCTGTGACGTGAAGATCACGCCACTGTCCTTGTCAGTTGGACTCCCGACTTCACATGGGTCATACCCGCGTAGTACGTTCCGAACAGGAGCAGCGGGAGTAACAGGAGCGTCGACGCGCCCAGAAGCGAGAATGGGCACGCCGCCAACGTGAAAGCGTCGTTGCCGCTGCTCCCAGTCCAAGAAGAACATCAAGTAGCGACCAAGCTCCCCCCGACGAATACATCGCCCACGTCGAGCACCGACGCGAGCGACATTGTCAAAACCAACGGAGCCGTCGAGCCAATGCCACCGAGGATGATCGGGCACGGGAAGCCAAACACAAGCGTGACGCATATCACCGCGCCACCAAACCATCGGAACGCTTCCCCGGTGCGACCTCGAGGGTCCGTAGAGAATTCATCCAGAATCCTTTCGGCGCCGCATCTGCTGTATGTGACCGTTTGTGGTTCGCCGGAGACGTCTCAATGATCACCGGCGCGCTTGATGCGGAACAGCGTGAAGTGGCCGCGGGTGTGTTGCGGCAGTGCATCTCCTCCGAAGACATCGAGCAAGAGCATGTGTGCAGAACTTGCCGCGATTTCCTCTTTAAAGGTACGGTGCCGCAGTTTGCGACCATCAACGGGTTCATCGGTGGCGTGGAAGTTTACCCGTTACCTGCCATAGGTGGAGCAGTCGTTTCCGTGTGTGCCGATGCCTGTGCCGTGAGGTTGAACAACGGCACGGTAATCGCGACTGTATACATCTCTCCCTCTATGGTGAAGAGATCGAAAGGTTTACGGTGGATGTCTTCGGGGAGATTAAGCCTACCGACAATAGCTCCATCGTCATCGTGGGAGATTTCAATGTCGATGTCAGCAGACCCGACGGGACGTGTATAGTTACCTTCATGTTGGAGCGCTTTGAGCTCCAGTTTTTCACCGATGCCACTGTACCCACCACTCGTCACCTGTCGTGCATTGGCCTAACCTTCGGGAAGAACGTTGACGCAGTGAAAGTGCAACCACTTGCCGTCTACCACAGTGATCATAAGGCAATTATCCCAATGGTCACGAAATAAATTATGACAACGGGACCTTTGAGCAGGTGTCTCTTTATTCGTACAATGATGAACTTATAATAGCCAAATTCAACATGGCCAATCCCTACTATAGCGAATCCCACCAGAGCGCCCACTTCGCTGGACTTCCCTCAACCGGATACCCGCTACCATTCCCTTTGCGAGTGTCCCCATGACCCATTTCCCCCTTTTCCTTCCCCCTTACACTGGGAGCAGGCCCTGTAGAGCTCCGACCCGGAAGTGCAGTTGGCACTAACCAACCGGGCCGCCCAGGCACGGCCGCTGGATGAAAGACGTGCGCTCTCATCCAGCGGCCGCTGCCCAGGTCGCGGAGAAGATCGCATCCTCCGCCACCCCTCTCCCCTACACCCAGTTTGCAAATAAAGTGTTTCTCCTCCTTCTCCTTCACGGGGTGGAAGGGCTCTGATTTTTTTTTTTTTTTTTTAGTTTCTCCGACGTCATTGTAGCCACTCAGTGAACTGAGTGGCCACAATAACGTCGGAGAAACTATTCTCTATTCTGAAGAAAGGGAAATGCAAAAAAGCCATGCGGTGGAAATTTTCTGCGATAAAGAACGCTGTAAAGAATAGATACAATCGTTTTCTTCTATTAGAGCAGGCCTCATGCGGCGCCTATTTTATTGCCGCATCAAAGCCGACGTTGTTATTCTAAACGAGAACCGTTTAGTAGTTAAAAGGACACTGAAGTGAATTTGTCAAGCTCCCGTTTTTGCTTGCACTGCGTAGACTGGCTCAAATTAGCACACTTTTCATCGCTTATCCGGTTGACAAATCGGTAATTATTTTACAAAGCGCGAAAGAAGAAAAACTACCATGCGCGGTTTGCGGCGGCCGCACCAACTAAAGCTGTAACGTTAGGAGGAGCCGCACCGTGATTGGATGATGCCCAAGGTGAGCAACCTAACAAGTTTCGGTTTCGGTTTCGGTTCTGTAAAACACAACCGGTGGCGTTGTTGGATGGGCATTCTCAATAACTCAGTAATCATCGTACCGCGCTTCTGCCATGTTGTCACCTGTAAAAATGCATAAAGATAAGCCTCCCAGGACGGCTTGGAATCGTAGCATTCACTAGCCGAGGCCTACGCAGTGCATGGACGCCCTCCGCGTACCCGCAGACGCCCAAATGTCATGCGCTTTTCCCCCATATTTGGAGCTTGCCTCACTCATGCCTGTACCGTAAAAAGCGTGTTCGCACCAGGCCAAGGGTCTGTTCATTCTGGCCGGTGCCCACTGCCCGCAAGCAGTCGGTGCTTATGGCAACAGCACGCCAACGAGAACTCGCTAGTGCGCCAGTGCCAGCCTGCGCGCGTTCTGTGAACTAGTTCGTGGAGCCATGAACGTTGCGGCCCAAAAAAAGGCGAACTCAATGTAGAAAACATCGGCAGAAAACTAAAAAGTTAACTTACAAAAAAAAAAAGCACGTACCCGCGGGATTCGAACTCGTGACTTGCAAAACACTTGCGGCAACATACCTAGCGCCTCAGAGCACTCGGCCACGGAACGGGCTCTGCTGACCTTGGTAATATAAGGTATATATTGTACAATAAGTTTACACTTTTATTTAGTTTTGGCATTTCAAGCAGCTTAGGTGACTATTTGTTGTATTGCGCTCGTGCAGTAAACGTCCCCCGAGTTTCCACAATAGCTCAGGTCTAGCAATTGCATTTCGTAAACGGAAAAGCGTTCGCAGATGCGTAGTCGTGCTGCTGACCGCTGTGCTTGTTCGCCCAGCGCAAAAAAGTGCTTCCCGCACCCTATTTTTACGCTGTACGGTAAAAATATCAGTTGATTTTATTTCCTTAGTGCCTATATTGACTTCGCTGACTCTTCTCCCGCCTTCAAGAGGCCTTATATTTTCCTACTGGCGTACCAGTCAGCGAAGCGTCGCATGTGCGCTTGTGCAGTGCTTGTGTGAAGCGACCTTGAATTGGAGCTAGATACAGTGTACAAACTAACCAAGTAAAGAAAGGCACATTCTTCCATTCACAAACGTGCCCTGGCTTCGTTTCAACTGAGCGAACGAATTGCGACGACCCGTCGGCGGCCGGCGGACGAAACGCTGGGCCGACTGACTCTGTCGAAGGCCGGGGAGCCGTGCAGTATCGCAGCCAATTGCGAGCTCGGCTCCTCTCGACGTCACACGAAAACGCCGCAGAAAATGGGCGAGCGTAAAGAGAGGAGGACAGCATTTTCGAATTAATTTTTCTACTAAATAAAATCGCGTAAACGCGCCCAGAGTGGTCGTAACATGGCCTGGGGACTCCGGACGACAATTAGCGCAAGTAATCCCGCAATGTTTACATATCACTTCAGTGTCCCTTTAAGAAAAGGTTACAGCTTTGAATTAAACCCTTTGGCGCCGTTATGTCGATGGTAAGGTAAAGAAAATATTAATTAGCCGAGGCTTCAACACGCGCCGTTAAAATAACGAGTGCCCTTCAACTATGTGAAAGATGACCAGCGAAGCTGTGGTGTGTAATTCTTAGCGGCTCATTTTCATATAATTTATTTCCCGATAGTTTTTCTGTAACCAAATTCCCTCTGCAGATGGCTGTATTGACAGCAGGCAGTCATTCTGTGTTGTTTACACCCTCACTGTTAACTCAGTAACACCAAATTTGGAGCCCTTTTCGGTAATAATACTCCCCCGACGTGGCCTACGAAGCAGCGCGAACACTTGCTACCCGTGCTGTGCTCGCTCTCTCTTCCCACCACGGTTCTCGGCATCTCCGCCCAATATCACTAACGTCATGCTGTGGCAAACTCGCGGAGGTGATGATTCTAGAGCGCCTTACGTGGGTGATAAACATCAAGGCAGTGCTGCACCAAGACATGACAGGATTTAGGCGGCACGTGTCGAGCCTCAAGCACGATATTTACGACTCCCCCAGCAGCGCACAACTAAGGACAATTGTAGCGCTCGATATCTACAAGGCATTCGACAACGCAAGCCATAAAGCCATCTTAGAAAAGCTCCAAAGCATCCAATGCGGTGAGCGATTATATAATTATATACGGAACTTTTTAAGCGACCGAACAACGGAGGTCCTTGTAGACGGCCGCTTGGTAGGCCCTTTCAAACCAAATAAAGGAGTGCCGCAAGGCTCTATTCTTTCCCCAACTCTTTTTAACATAGTCCTCAAAGACCTTCCCGCCAAACTAGTCCCCATCACCGACGTTCACTTCAACATATATGCTGATGATCTGACTTTGTGGTGCTGTCAGGGTTCCCCCGGGTACCAGGAGCACCAACTACAGGAAGCGATTGATGTCGTCACCGCATACATGAAAGACGTTGATCTCAGCTGCTCCCCCTCTAAGACCGAATACATCGTCGTGGAGGATGGCCCAGCCAGCCGCTCTGACCATAGCCGCAATTTAGTCAAATTAACACTAGACGGCACAACCATAGCAAGGAAAGAAGAAATTCGAGTGCTCGGCTTTTCGCTTCACCAACAAGGCAAAGCGGACTCTTGGGTTAAAAAAATCACGACACAGATCAATCAGATCACGCACATGATGAAACGGATTTCAAGGAAGCGACATGGGGTAAAAGAGCATGAAGTACTACGAATTTTCGAGGCGTTCATCATTCCCCGCATCAGGTACGCAGCCCCTTACATGCGGCTGACACGCACTCAGATGGACAAATTAGAAACGCAACTGCGCAAACCTATTCGTGTTGCCTTGGGACTCCCAAATTACACCCCACTCCATGAGATTTGACGAATGGGAGTTCGCACTCCAATGTCACTCCGCATAGACATCCACAAAGAAGCGCAAGAGTCTCGGCTCCGCGCCTCTAGACAGGGACGAGCTATACTCCGTTCCCTAGGGGCACAAATTGAGGAACCAGAAGGCTACATTACAGAACGCCCTCCTTGGGAACACCTGCCGAGGCTGACTGTATATCCTATCCCCCGCCACATGAGTGTGGAAAACGACCACGAGCACAGAGCCCACAGAGCGCGTGCCACCCGCCATTTAGTGGCGCAGAAGATAGACCAGGGTTACACTCCGGTCTACACCGACGCGGTCATGCCGAAGCGTTAGCCATAGCAGATGCCATCACGAACTTCACCGGCCGACGGAAACTGCTTATACTGACTGACAGCGAGGATGCGATCCGCCTCTTCTGCCGCAACAAAATAGCCAAGCACATTTGCAACATTCTCGAATTGCATCTAACCTCCCATCCAGAGCTTTCGGTTGAACTCCGCTGGATCCCAGGTCATCAAGGGATAGCAGGAAATGTGGTGGCTCACCAACTCGCGCGCGAAACTCTCTTCCGTGAGTCTGAACCTCCAATTTTGCTGCCGGAGGAATACGACCGCCACACCAGCCGCGTCGAAGAAAGACAAGCCAGGCACCAAAAGTTTGTAGACCTTCGCACCGATCAAGACACACACTGCGTTCCTCCCATCTCCTGGC
Organism: Haemaphysalis longicornis; assembly: GCF_048455015.1. Classification (NCBI taxonomy): domain Eukaryota; kingdom Metazoa; phylum Arthropoda; class Arachnida; order Ixodida; family Ixodidae; genus Haemaphysalis; species Haemaphysalis longicornis. The sequence goes on along the minus strand of NW_027526361.1, from coordinate 204,860,679 downwards.
CGCGATCGAAGACAACTTGCATCCGCCGAGCTCAAGCAGGTGTCCTACGCACCCCACATATCATGCACTACATAGAAAATAAACCTGGCCACCCTAGCTGCCCACGCTGCGGTCACGGGTACCCTAACAACCAGCACTACATGTGGGACTGCTTAGAGATTATACAGACAAGAAACATATACACAGACTCCCTTTCCCCTACTCCTGACACTTGGGCGGAGTGGCTTGACCCCCCAGAGGATCCCCAAAAACAACTCAAACTCGCTCTCCGCAAGCGCACGAAAAGCGCCGGCCGGTACCCCCCCTCAGTCCGGCAATTGACCACCTCCTCATTACGACTGACAGAAGAGGAGCACTGGGAGGCCCTCCTCCAACACATTGAGGCAGTTCTTGGGGGCGACTGGTAACAGCAGCTCCTTCCCCCAGCAACGCAGAAGCCCTTATACAAGGGCAAATAAAGATGTTTTTCTCTCTCTCTCTCTCGGTCGGCCCGCGAGTGACTCAATCTCAGATGTGGAGGAGATGCGGGTCTATGTCAGGGTTGGTGTCCGCCAGCGCTATTTCCTGTGTGTGCTTGCGTACAAGTTTGTTGAGTGCTTCCGTCCATGCCGTGATGTCTTCCCCGATTGGTGAGAGCGGAGTGGTGTCAGCTTTGGATTCCTGCCAGTTGGTGAGTATTGGCGGTGAGATCTTTAAGTGGCGCCCCCTGGCTCTGACGTCGGCTTAGGGATTCGCGCCGCTGTCGTCTGCTACACTCCGCTTCTGAGGGGCAACACTGCCCGCTTCGTTGCTGTAGTGCCACCGCCGCTGGATGAAAGGCGCTCATCCAGCGGCCGTGGTAGTGCGTTAAAAAGCGTATTTCTAGCGACTCAGTTATTTTGCCAGATTCTGACGCATCTGAATAATTTGAAGCTGTATCCCCCACAAGTTTGCAACACACGAAGAGATAGAAAACAACTTTCTTCACAGTATCGGTCAGAAGATCGTGTGTAACTCGTCCTTTCTTGTTTATTCGCGAGGATCAGCGATCAGAGCTTCTCGATAAGTATTAAAAATGCGTACGCTTCCCTGCAGTATTTTTTAGATGCTCCTATGAAGACTCAACAGTCTAATACTGCGTACCAAGCAGCGGCCTCTACACGCTCATCGCACAGCAGGAAATAAAGCGGCTTTCTTCTGTTTCTTTCGTTGTTGGCTTGTATCGGATTAATGTTTCTTGCTTTTTTTTCTGCCCAACGCATTAATTTTCTGCGCCGTCACCAACTTCTTATTAGGAGGTTTCGGGATGTTTGGGAGCCTCACAAAGGTCGTGTGGATATTTCCTTCATTTTGTATGCCATACATTCCCTTCTTCAAAAATTGGCTTTCATTACGGCTGCGTGCAAGAAGGTGCATATCCGCAGCGTGCTTTGTTTAATCACATGCAAATACAATGAGAAGGTTTGTGCTACACCACCGCGATCGCGCCCTAAACAACGTGGTCCACAGTACTCGAAGGCGGCTTTTGTGCTCCGAATTTCTACCGTAATTATATCGTTATCATAACGAACTGACTCTCAACTCGAACAATGACGACATGATTACGGTTTTGAAGGCATGATATTCTCGTTAACTAACGTAATAAATAGTATACCTGCATATATTACAAGACTCGAAACCGAAGAAGAATTCCAAGTAGCTCTTTATTGCTTTTGAACCCTCCCAGGCGCGAAGAACAAATCCTATTCTACTCGGGATGGCGTTCTATGATTTGAAGAAAATTACTTTTACTCTCTTGTCCTGGACTGAGGACCCGGCCCACTAACCAGATCTATTTAATTGTTAAACAAAGTTTTCCCCTCCTCCCCTTACTCCTCCTCCTCCTCTTGAGTGCAGTTTTCCTATATCGGATATCCGAATATCGGGAAGATATGGCTGTGCAAAATCTTCCGAAATATCCCTCCAGGTCTTAACAAACATATATGTGTTACTATAAATTTAACGAAGACGTGACTCGTTTTGCTCAATAAACCTCCATACTGGTTAGATGCCTGGTATAGAATCAGCACGCGCGTATATACACACTGGGTTATTTGGAACTCAACCTACAGTTTTTGCAGACTATAGTGCATGTCGGCAAACTTTCATGCCTTGACAACGTACAGTGATGTGACAAAACGCGTTCGAGCGTTCGGCAAGGTTGCAAAAACTGTTTTACCTTACATATGATTACCGGGAATCGTGAAGCCTTCTGCCAGAGCCGACAGCCCTGAAGGCCTAGAATGTGTTTTGGTCTTCCATTTTCGCTGTTGTCGGTTATTAGCAGCTGACTGTTCCTTTTGTTTGAATGCTTACATGAGAAGCTGTCGCCTAGCTCCGACTCTTCGCGCTCCGCACAGGACGGGCTTCGCAAGGAATGGGGTGGCGCCGGCAATGTTTCTCCCGTAGCGGTATCCAAAACTATACTGTAATTGACACCATGAGCTAGTGTATGCGATTTTAAGCCTATTATTATGATAAAAAGTTACCCACACGCCAATTCTGGTGCGGACAAGCATCAGACGTTGACCGAGCGCAAAGAAACAGCAGGGAGAGCGATCGTGAGTGAAGCAGACGACAAATGCGAGAATCCCTAAGCTGACGTCACGGAGGCGCGCTTCGCAGCGCCGCCTGTGTTCGCGCTCACCGCCTATCACCGCCAATAGCCTTCTTCCCCCTGGTGGGAGAGTGGGCAACCGTACTTCTAAGGGAGATTAGGAGTCTGCCTAATGTGTCCGGCAGGCGAGTCCACTGAACGTTTGGTGCGTTAGTCGCAAACGTGAGGTCGGGTGTTGTATACCGTAACCACGCTCGTGCCCAGTCTGGTTGTTTCGGTCAAATCGCTGTATACGCCTCGAGCTTCGCGATCGCTGCGCCGCCTGCCGCCGCTTCTCCGCGGCGTTGACGGGAAGTGCGCTGCGTGGCTGCTAGGGGCTCGTGCAGTGATTTGGTTCTGTTTCACTTCTTTTCGCCTTTCCGCGCCCTAAAAGAAACTTGTTATGGTGACGTCTATAAGCAAAGAGTACGTTTAGGTCACTTAAAAAGCAGCGGCGTCTTCGTAGAGCACGCGATCGCCTGCAAGAGTTACCCGGGGACGCGGTTCTGCGCGCATCGTCGCCGCTCTTCCGGGCGTGTTGGAGACGGTAGCAGCATATCACCCCTGTCACCTCCAAATACGTCACGCACAAATGAATTCTACTGTCTCCTCGTTTAGACTTGATACTGGCACAGTGAGAGGTTGGCTTCATTTTGCAGCGTGGACAACGAATTCGGCTTCGTTTCGAACATAGACGTCGCAGAAAAATGTGTTTCAGGGACGGGATTAGCCAATCCAGGACAATAACTTATGCCTTTTATAAACCATGCGAGAGTGTTAAGTATATTCCCAGCCTGATCGTTAAAGATGTGCCCACACACACCTTATAGCAGGAACCAAGGCAATCTAATATGAAACCACGAAAAAATACATGCTGTGCAAGTGCGGAAGAAACATAATAGCTCTAACGGAAATGAAAAAAAAAATACAGTGCAGATTGTGACATGCGAAAGACGTTCATCGAAACTTGAGCCTGGTAGGGCTCACCAGACCAGTTATACGCGAAATGCACTGCTATTTCGCGATACATAGGGGGGTGGGGGGGGGTAGGAGAGGGGGACGCTGTGTGCAAATGCGGAGCGGAATCAAGCTGAACGTTTTAGTAATCACACACACAAATCTCGCGTTCATTATCGTTTTGTTTTTCGACTTCAACGAACAGGTGAACGTTCGGGGGACGCATTTTTGGAAGTATACTGGGTAAGAAGTTCACAAGCGATGAAAGGTGTCGTTGGAAGAGTGTGGTATGTGATACGGCCCTCTAATTTCAGTTTCTCCTTTATTCTGCAGGGTCCCTGTGCCATCTTGCGATATTTCGAATATGCGTTTAGTCGCGGATGCTGATTATATTCTAAGCCCATCTGCGCGCTGATTGCAGAGGATATAGGTAGCGGATGAATGCTTGCGGGCGTTCACCTTACGACAAGACGACTCTTTGTCGTGTGCTGATCCCCGAGTATAATTCTGCATTATCTATCGTACTTGCGTTGAATATTCCCGACATTAACACACACTGGCTTGTAAATTGTGGTGATCAATATCTGAGGTATATTATTGGCAAAAGTAACCGGCGTGCTGTCAGGTATGAGTATTCCGCTGAATATGTAAGCGCGCAAAACTGATTTACATTGTAGTGTATACCCCTATAGCATGAACATCTGAGGAACCGGTGGTCAAGGAGACACTGCTAGTAAATTCAGGGCAGTGTAACTACAATCAGGTCCATGCATACGCCGGTTCCGCGACACTGGCCTGTGACACACAACTGGCGCTTATAAATACCAAATATACCACACTAAAATCGCGTCAGAAACATTTACACTCTCGTAAACACACCCCATTTACGAACAGAATGACTGCTCCACATAAACATGGATTTCCAACGCCCGCAAACGCATGAACATGCCGCAAAAGCAGCGGCCGCAGTGGGGAGTGGGACGGAGACTCCCGCGGCTGCTTTCGAAACGGGCCGCTAGGGGGATTTCAGTGGCGCCTCTACAAGCCGCGCTCGAGGCGTTAGCAATGGTTTTAAGTGGATTGTAATAAAGCCGTGCCATTTTTTGTGGCTTGTGCGTACCCCCAGCCGTATCGTGGGGCGTTCAAATCCCCCACCAGGAGGAGGGGGTCTTGCTTAGAGATCTTGCGTGCTTCATGGAGGAGGGTGTCGATTTCCTTGAGGGATGCAGCTGGTGGCCTGTATATGTCAAGAATGTATATACCTGGTTGAGAATTGTGAGTGGGGATAATTTTCCCAAAAGTATTGGCCACATCTTGAATATCGTGGGTCTGAGCGGGATTATTTTTGTTTACCATGACAGCCGTTGTATTTTGGAGGTCTTGCGAAGATTAGACGTAGTTTTGGACGCAGGGTTTCGGGGTGTTTACCTCTGGTAGGGCGACAATGTCAGGGCGGTTTTGGAGGATGTAGAGGCCAAACTGGTCCTTCTTGCTATTGTGCGATGTGCAGTTTCATTGGTAGATGCTAAGTGTCGGCGCTAGGGCGGAAGTCATTACGAGTGACTAGATGGGGGTCGCTGGGAGAGGCTGCCGTCGCCGTATAGATGAAACTTCGCTTTTCGTGATGAGGCCAGGGATTGCGTCATGGCTGGTGAGAGGGTGGAGATAGCCTTTTACAGTTTCAGCTGACGTGTTGTAAGTGCATCCACTGCGGCGTGTAGTGGGGAGGTTGCTTCGGACAGGGCTTTTGTAATGGTGTCCAGCAGAGTGTTGAAACGCTCATCCAGCTGCTCGCGCTCCGGGGACGGGACAGGTGGAAGACGGAGGAGGTGAGTCTGTTCACTTTTTCTGTGAGGGCATCTAGGCGTGTCTGAAATTCTTTTGTTCCTGGGAGAATTTGCTTAGGAATGCTGTTATGTAGGGCGATATGGGGAGGGGGTTGTTGTGGGACATCGTGTAGTTGAAGAGGTTGGGAGGGAGCAGTGGGAGGGCCGTGTACGGCGCTGACCAGCTCCCCTGGGCTGTGGGCAGTGGAAGATCAGGGACTCCAGCATGGGGTGCCTGGTGCCGCTGCTGCTGTTGTGGACGGGCCTGGAACTGGGCAGGCTGTTCGTTTCGTGCTCGCTGGCGTGGCGGAGTGGTAACGTGCCTTTTGGGGCACTCTTTGTTGGCAGTGGGGTATGGTTGATTACAAAGTTTTCACTTTGGGAGACAGGTGTGGTCTGGTGGGGGGCTAGCGGCACCACACTTGAAACAGTTTGTGGACTCGGGGTGGGGGCACACGTCCCGGCGGTGGCCCACTTCCCGCATTGTTTGCACACTTGCGCCACCCGCCTGTACGGGCGGCAGCGAATGAGTTCGCACCCCAGCTAAGCTAGGTTTTGAGGGGTGCGGGAAGAGGGAGGGAAATGGGCCCGAAACTATCTGGCGTGGGGTGCCGACACCTTATCAGCTCCAAGGGGGAGGGGAGGGGGATGTAAAAGGAGGGGATAGTGGGAAATACTAAGAGAAAAAATTAAGATAGAGGTCGAGAGTGCAAATTTTGGTAGGGCGGCAACTGCGAATCGGTTGCTCGCAGAATGAAAGAAACGCCCAGCGGAAAGGGTGCCGTGAAGGCGAAGGAAGGAAGGGCACCCCACTTTCACATAGAAAGGTACTCGGTTCCATTGAAACTCAGAAGGGCTGGAGATGTCCGACCCAGTGCAGTAGCCTAGTATGAATTAGGTAAGCCTCACTGGCAGCAGTCGATTCGAGTACGGCGTCATTGTCGATGTCTTCGGGCAGGCCGTGGATCACTCCTCGGGAAGTCCAGGAAGGGGGCTTCATGTAGGCGGTGATTTCAAAACTGGTTTGCCCGAGAGTGATCATTGTAATTTGTTAGAGGACTGTGGCGATATCAGGATCTGGGGTGCCGGCTCCGACGAGATTCTGCGCCGGTTGGGCTTGGATAGGGACCCTTTCCAGGAACTGCGCCCGGGGAAGACCGGTTGAGGTGATCAAACCATGTACGATGTCTCGCGTGGCCCAAGCTCCAACTCGCAGGCCTGTTCTTGGTCGATAGACGGTGATGTAATGCGAGCCGGGAAGGCGGGGAGGCAGAATGGCGCCTTCAGGCACGTGAGGATTGGCTGCAGAGTTGCTGTTCGGCGTTGTTGGATTCTCGGCTCGCGCTTTTCGGAGAGCTTGGCGGGTTCGCGCTGCGATCACCTCCGTGGGTTGGGCAAATGGATCGTCCGGCCGCTGGATTCGTCGTACTCTATGGCTGCTGGTGGTATTCCGGAGCTCGCCAACGTGGTCGGTCGGCGATGAACTTCGGCGGGGAGGCCCGTACCGTTAGGCCTGACGACGAGGCCTAGCGGTGCGGCCGGCGTGGTCGGGGAAATTTCTGGGCTGGGGTCGCCCCCGATGGTCCTCGGGGGTCGTCTAGAGTTCCAAATGCTCCGCTGGACGTTACGGAGCCAGTGGCCGTGAAGGCGAAGGTCAGTGGGAGTGCTCAGTTCAGAATGGCCGCTGGTATAGAGCGACAAAAACGGGCGCTGAAGTGAGGCGGGTGCGTCTACGTCGGCCCCCTAGTGGCGGTCCCTATTGAAATACAGTAAATGAATAAATATATACTTGCGGACGTAAAGAGTAACGCTTTCACACTCAAACCCGTAAGCAATCTTAGGTGTCCCTGCGAACCTTTCATTTCGCATCAGTTAGTGTTGTAATCGTTGGCCTCCCACGGAAGGCATTTTACAATGGATTGTACACTCAAGTTCACCAATTTGAGATTTACAAAGAAACCTACATTGTGAATTTGTTTTAATACTGACTTGATAGAGAAATAAAGAAACAAAAATGAAACACCAAAAATGTAAAAAAAAAGCACTGCTGCTTTTTTTTCTCCCACCCCATGTGAACCTGTTTGAACCGCTTCAAATTGGTTCGAACCTGGACGGAATGGAGCTCGGGAACCGAACCCGTAATCGAACCCGAATGGCTTGAACCTGAACCCGAACGGAACCGGAAATAATTCCGGTTCCACACATTGGTTTCCACCACCACCCGCGATGCCTACACTCCAGGCTGCGTCACCTCCAAAACAGAGAGAGAGAGAGAGAGAGAGAGAGAGAGAGAGAGAGAGCAGATGAGAGCCTCCTGTGGGAGCCTTGTTAAAGAGGTTTCGAAAGACGTGCCAATTTGGACACGGCGGCAGTTTGAGGGCTGCGTTGACTGATGGTGACTTCATTTCTCAGGTCAGAAGCGCAGAACCTGTCTCCGCTGCTGGCGACGAGAAGCAGGAGTACGAATCATTACAGTTCCACCCTTCGCTCTCAAATCATGGCCGAATTTCATGGCACCCTTCCTTTGTTTAAATTTGAACATAGCGACGAGGAGACCTTGCACTACCCTCACTCGTGAGGAGCAAAAAGTGCTGGCTGTCGCCTTCGAGGACAAAACGGAGACTGCAAACATACAATTTTCAAGCATCAAATTGGTTGACGTGCCTCATACACTGCCTCCCAATTGCAGCGTACGGTTCCTATCCTACACTTTCATTATCGCGAACTTTCATTAACTCGAAGTGAGATGGCTTGCCCTTGCGGTTCGAATTAACAAGGAGGGGAAAAAAATTCCCGCGCCTTCCCGCGAAAGGAACACGAGTGAATTCAGAGCATTGGGGCCTCAGTACTGATTGAAGGCAGTGTTGCTTCCATCGCTTCTTCCGTGATGCTGGAGTAGCAGACACGAGTAAACGTAGGCACGAGCGTCAACCAAGGAAGGAAGGAGCAACGCAGTGACTGAAACACGAGCGACCGCTAGCCGCTATATTTGCAGCGCGCGCAGTAGGAGAGCAGTACGGGGGGGGGGGGGGGGGGGGAGAGCGCGCATGCGCAAGCAGCGCGCACCCTTCCACGCCCCACCGCGCTGCTATCACGCACCTGTTAAGCCGAGACCGCGACGGAGCGAACGGGCTGACTACGACGCATGCGCGCGCCGGCTGCTCTTGAGAGAGAGGAGGGAAGGAGAGGCGCACCTGCTGCGGACGCGGAACTGTTGACACCGTCCGACGCAGGAACAGGCGAGGCTAAGAAATGCTCTGCATTTAAAACATTTATTGTGATTAGATAAGAGCGCTGTGAGTCGAATAGCTCAGTCCGGGACCTCACGGGAGTTTGCTGCCGCCTTCGCCCTCTCGACGAGCCGAAGCTGCCGATCAGAGTCACAGCTGGCCAGCTCTCGCTCCCGCTGCTCTAAAGTTGGATTTAGTAGGGTACTGTGTTCTTACTCGTTTGGAAAGCCCAAACCAGGTGAAATAAAGTCGAGGACTCTCCACAGTGAGGGAAAGCGGATGTATACGTTGTCAGGAATATACAGTGAGGTCTTGTAGGGTGAGGAAAAGTATTGGTGTTTATCTTCCCAAGTGTTATTTCCTGTTCTTTTGTGAGCGATTTGTGCCCTGGTGGATACATCTGTCGGGAAAGCCTGCAGTGCCAAGTGATGCCTCTGTACGTAACTAACGCCTGGTTAACCCTATGCTGGTCTTCCTGTAAAGCGCGGCCGGCTGATGCTTGGGCACTCGTGAAAGCGACGAGGTTTCCAGGGAGACTGGAGTGGCTGGTGTCGGATGGTCACCTTTCCTCTGGGAGGGATTTACTGGGGGATTTGCAAAGCAATTTGATTTAACGAGCTTTCAGTGTACTTTACGGATGCCCATCACCGTCAAACGGACCCCTGCATAGCTTAGAAATTTCTATCTTAACCTGATTCGTCAGCCAAAGAACTTCGGTATCGTCACAGCAGCTGACCGGGGGTACCCGGCGGGGCACCTTTGTTTTGACAACCCTGGTTTGTTCTATTAGAAGAGAAAAAACGAGGGAAAAAACTATTGGAAGTGCAAAAACGCCCAAATTAGGTGTCATCTTTATGCAGACAGTTAATTGGACGTAGATGGCTTATGATAACCGTAATCACACTCTTGTAATGCGGCTGGCGTTGCGAGAAGTATCCTGGTTGTTCGAACGGTGCCTGCCAAGTGCTTCCTTCGTTCGAGTGCGTTGTCGGGTGCGTTCCACAGCAATCTTCTTTGAACGACTTACAGAACAATAAAAAAGCCGTGCTTTAGCTTCCTGCGTCGCTTGGTTCTTCGTTACGGACAGTTGTACGCAGTCTTTCTGGCGTTTCAAATTTTAAGAAGAAGCATCCGTGTCTTCATGCTTGAGCGATGCGGTATACGTAATTTCTGCTAGCGTTACGGCATCCGATGAGCAGCATCTTTCTCGGTCGCCTGCTGAAATTCTTGAAACGAACAAGACAATAAACAATCTTCAGGTTGGAAGTCGGGTGTCGCCAAAAAGTGAGTCTTGATTTCACATTCGGTTTGAGATAAGGAGTCTGACGGAGGCGAGGTTTCTTGTAAGATGGTTTGTTCCACGGGGTCATTCAAACAGCACGCGTTGCAGAACAGTTCAGTCAATGTAAAAAACTCACTGAAGTTTGTTGATCAATGCAACTTCTTGATGATCTGGCACTGGTCGTTGGTTTCACATCTTTTGTTTTTGAATCGGTAGTATAATTGGATCATAACATGCCTAATTTCATCTTCATAGTCAATATTTGTAGCATATATTCTTAGTCTATGTGGTCAATGTCGATGAGCGGTTCAATTTCATCGTTTAATGTTCTCAGTTGTACTCCAGCTTTGCGTAATTCGTGCAGACAACTCTTCACCACATCGTCCACATCACTGGTCGTTACGGAGAATTCTAGTGCTGCTTTCGCGTCTCTGCATAGCCTTCGAGTGATCAAGCGCTTTTGTTCTCTCCTTGCGTTAAGTTCATGAAGCCGCGTGATAGACTGAGGAATATTCCGTTCCGGTTGTGCATCTTGCATTGAACGATGAGAAATATCACGCCCCTCACCGTTCACAAAATTAGTTTCTGGACCCATCGGGCAGTCTCGTCGCAGGTGAGGTTGCATCGTCGTGTCATCTGGCCATCACGTCGGTCGGCTTTCGGTAGCACCACGGTTCAGTCCATCACACCGGTACGTCGTCGGCATCAAAGGGGTCCTCCTTCTCATAGGCCAAATTTCGGATGACTCCGAATCGCACAGGGCCTTCTCGCCTTTTTCGGCACCAAAATGTAGAATAAGAGGACCAAGGGCCGAGACGTTCCGGTGATTCGATGGTGCTTCTATTTACAAGATAGCGAATGGGTAAAGACGAAGCAGCTCGGGCGAGAACTGCTCCCGCGTGATGACAGGCACCGATGATATCATCATCATCTGTGCAGCGAGGATTATCCATAAAGTTTCTACATGCTCTGTTACAAGCGTGAGCAAGAAGTTGCCCCAGCTATGCCGCATTCAGTGCGACCCACACTTAATTCAAATTCAAATTCATTTTTATTTTGTACTCAAACACTTTTTTGAAAGGGCACTCGAAGCGTTGTAAACACTGTATCAGGATAAATTTTAGTGTGTGCATAAGCCATAGTTTTGTTCTGGTGCTTCTCTCTCTCTCTCTCTCGCTCTGTCTGTCTGTCTGTCTGTCTGTCTGTCTGTCTGTCTGTCTGTCTGTCTGTCTGTCTCTGTCTCTGTCTCTGTCTGTGTGTGTGTGTGTGTGTGTGTGTGTGTGTGTGTGTGTGTGTGTGTGTGTGTGTGTGTGTGTGTGTGTGTGTGTGTGTGTGTGTGTGTGTGTGTGTGTGTGTGTGTGTGTGTGTGTGTGTGTGTGTGTGACGGTTATGGCCGGGAAGATGTAGAAACTTTAGGGACAATTCTCGCTGCACAGATGATGATGATCTCATCAGTGCCTGTCATCACGCTGGAGCAGCTCTCGCCCGAGCTGCTACGTCTTTATCCATTCGCCATCTTGTAAATAGAAGCACCATTGAATCAACGGGATGTCTCGGTTCTTGGTCCTCTTTTATAGAGCACTAAAATAGGCGGTTCGAGATCCCTTTCATCGGCAAGCCTTCGGGTATTAATCCCGACTCACATGCGTCTGTTCGTGGTCTATGGACACCCTGCGCAGGATCCGCTGTTAATACATTTTCGCTTAAACATGCGTTTTACTCAGTTAAATTTTAGGGGTGAAGAAAAAGTGATGACTACGCGGAACCCAACAGAGCAGAAAAACATTTATTGTGCAAGTGGGTAATCAAATCACTACTGCAAGATTACATTGTAGAAATAATGCAAGGAAAGCAGGCTACAACCTGATCACAGTTCTCACTCCCTCGTTCTCCGGCCCATGGATCGAGCAGTCGACAGGGGTGCACGTTGCATATGTATAACAAGTTATCCACTCATTCTATCGTTTTGTACGCGAAAATCCGCGCAACGCCTCTTCTGTGCAAGACGCGCGTTCAGAGGAACTCGCTGCGTTTCAATCGAAGAACCCGCACTTTCTTTTCGGATTCATCGGAGAGCCCGGCGGGCAGTGGTAAGCGTCGGAAAAGTGCCGCGAGTTCTGGACCAGCACGTTGCAGTCGGCCAGCGGGATCCAATGGTTTTTCTCGGTGTGGCACGTCATCTCGCACACTGTTGAGAAGAAGACCTGCGGGGAAGAACAGTTTGGGGTTAAACCAGGGTCAGAAACTCTGCGCTACCCACCACGGTGGCTGAGCGGCTAAGACGTTGTGCTGCTGTGCCCAAAGACGCGGGTACGATCTCGGCTGCTGTGACCGCTTTTCAGGTGCCGCCGTTAAAGACCCCCAGCTGTTCAAAACTAATCGGGAGCCCTCAACTACGGCGCGCCTCATATCCCTCCATTCCGGAGCGTTAAACCCTATAATCAATCAGTGAGACCCACTGCAGATACACGTGCAAGCCATGGAGCGTTTATCACTGTGCGCGCTGGCTTGCATCCAGGCCATGTTTAGAGGCGAGTTCTCATGCGAAAGCATTAAATGACGCACAGGGAAAAATATGCGGGCGTCTGACGTGTGTACTATCGAAGCGAGCCATCGACATCAACTCTCTCCTGGCGGTAGGAATGAGCAGCGGTGCAACTCGAAGGAGACAGATCAAAGCCTTTCGAAAGCATCAAGGTGTATCCGAAAACAAAATAACCCAAGCAGCACCATTACAAAGCACTTCCACGAGGCGACGCGGAAGGCGCCTTTAAAGGGACCAGGTAGACTAAACGCAAGTTTGGTTCATTCGAAAGAGTGCCTCGTTACAATGATACTGACACCCCTTTTAACTTCGCCCAAATAAGCTGTATAATTACGGGAAAAAAGAGAATGGCCATGCGACCCATTAGCTCATCTCCCACACTAGAACACATGAAGTAAAATGCACACACGTGCGATTGCTTAAGGTCGGCAAGAGCAAGCGCAAGTTAAGCAGGTCTTGTAAGCTTGCAGAGCGAGCTATTTTGGCTTAAATGTAATGCACGTTCATTTTATAGCAGTAAGAATGACGGGCTAAACAATGGAAGTAACGAAAGTACAGGTAAACAGAAGTATCAGGGCGCAGTGCTGTTTGTACTGCGCGCACTATGATTGCTATAGCCGCACAGCAGTCCGGCGTTTTGCGGTTGTCTCACACGACACTGACCGATTGGCGTAAGCGACATTGTCTACGTGACCCTGTTTGTCGAACATACCGCGTGTTCCATGAAACAACTACCGACCGTAACAAAAACAAGCCAGGTGGCAATATGGTCAAAAACAAAGCAAAGGCATATTATCTCTATACGTACAGCGGTACAGAGCAGTATGGTGGCGCCATTCAGAAGGACTGACTGTCAGTAAACAAGGCTCCGCCGTCCGCTGCAGACTAAACAGCGCACTAGCGTTCTTTTGAAGACCTGTCCTTGTTACATCACCACATACGTCACGGAAAACGCGATTTAAAGGGATAATCAGAGTATTAACTTCAGCTCATTGATTTCTCAGTGAACAAAGCATCTAAAAAACGCCAAATCTTTCGAATAAAACAAACTTATACTTCTTCTGCACTGCCCCTGGAAGGTTCCATTTAAAATTCTCCCACCTCACCTCGCGGGAACCCATGTGTAGATGCGACGCATAGGGGGTTCCGTTGTTGTTTCCGTTAGGTTGATTCTTCCATCACGTGAAACGTGCCGTGAACCCCCTGCCGCGGCTATGACGCAACGTGGCGCGGCTATGACGCAACACAATCCAACACAATCCACTTTAATCCAATCCAAGCCAAGCCAAGCCAATCCAATCGAATCCAATCCAATGCCCCTCGTGAGAGAGTGTTCGCTATCGGAGAGGAGAGGGGGTGAGCGGCGGAGAGCGCACCTCGCGCGGCGAGGAGAATGGGGGAGGGGTGTGGACGGACAACGACAACGCCGTATGGAGGGACAAGGCTAGTGAATGAGATGCCGTCGCATCTAAAATTGCAGCGTCGGCCGGCAGTCGTTCTATGCTGCTGCGACAGCATACAGGTTAGCGTGCTCTTTGGGAAGTTCTATTGTTTCTCCCACCATTCTCGCTGATACAGAAATGCCACTCACTAAATGTCGAAAGCAAATAGCCCGTTTCGAAACCTTAAAAGCCCTGATTATTTGCATTTGCGGTTCGATCGGCCACAGCCAAACGTGCGGGCGGGGCGTAATGCAGCGTTCATAAAGCTACTGTGGGTCTGGTCAGCCGCCTTCGTGTACGCTGTTTTAGTATTTACACAGCCTATATGAGTAGAGTTTGCGTTAAAAGTGGCGTCAGTGTCAATCAACGAGGTAATATTTCGAATGACGCAAACTTGCATTTTGTCTTTTTGTATCGCATTCTGTTGTCGGCAAAGGTTGGAGAGGAGGAGATGTAAAAAATTGGCCGCGTATCTGCTCCTTTCGTCGCAAATGCCGTCAAAAGACAATAGTCTTTATCGGATTTTGCGAAGTAAATGCCTCCCTTCGCTTTCCCTCTCACCTCTCATGTTGTTCCTCTTGTGTCGCGCTCCTCCCAAGGTAAAGACGCCAAAGGTTTGCTTAAATCATTTTAAATTTCCCGCGTTCCACTGCTCCAAACCGGGTGTCTCGATGCGAACGCTGCAGTACGGCGAAGACGCGCGTTAATCGAGACGCCCTACTTCAACGTTTATAGAAGGAAGGAAGGAAGGAAGGAATACGTTTTTTCGTCCATCGGGATCAGGTGTTTGGGGTGGAGGAGGCCCACAGGGCCGCCGCGACCGCCAGGGCCCGGGAGGTGGTCAGGACTTGGCCTGACTCCCCCGGGTCACGCAACATCTGCTCCCAGTGGTGAGGGGAGGCAACGGGGGGGGGGGGGGGGGGGGGGTACGGGTCTGCGGGGCATTCGCAGAGGGAATAGAACCGCGTTTCCCTACTCCACGTGCGTTGCAAGCAGAACGTGGAACCTATCTAGTGGAACCTTGCGTAAATTTTGCCGGTTGATTTCTTAAAATGGCGCCAGAAGCTATAGTGGCGCGGGCGACAGCAGACGACGGCGGAGTGAATTCTTTTTCTGCAGTTGCTGAAGTATGTAATATCGCAAAATTCAAGCATGTTTGATTTTTTTATAAAGGAACACTGCAAATATCAATTCTGTATTGATTTGTTGTCTCATATTTGCGTAATGTCTTGTTCTTATTCAACAATGTTGACAAGTATGAACATTACACCGGACATAGACGGGTAGATTTAGCTGTGACTATATAAGACTATTGCGCAGGCATTGTTTTGCTTTGGCCGGGTGGCTGAATCGAGTCACAGACAAACGGACAGACAGACAGACATACAGACATACAGACAGACCAAAATTTCTGGGTTTAAGTAGCCCAAGAAAGACTACCGTCTTTAAAAGGTGCCTGTCGAGCCACTTTTCGTGGTTCTCTCACACTCCCAAAGAGTTGTCGTAACTTTGTGATGTTTGGGGAGAGTGATATAGGAAACGTGCAATGATATATGAAACGTGCATTCCCACCTCCTTTTATTTTTGCGGCATCTCCTACATTGACTGTGGCTCCTCCCATTGACCTTGTCAATGGGAGCAGCTGACTGGTGCATTGAGAGCAGACAGAAAGATGCGGCTCTTGGCCTTTTAAACCAGTGGTCGGAAACCTTTTGGGCGGAGAGCCGAGTTGCATGCAGCCGACACGGTGGGGGCCGGCAGGCAAATCTAAGGGGGGAGGGGGGGGGGAGCCGAACTGAATGTATTATACGACAATAGTTTAAGTATATTGGCTAAGTGTGATGAGAAGCACTGCCAACCACAAGTGGTTTTCCTTTGGTCCTATTTCACCCCATTTGAAGTCAAAACTTCTATGTCGGCCTTTGAATAGGAAATCACAAAAAGGACTAGAAGCGGGGTCAGACTTCGTTCTCGGGGCCGCATCACACCCCTCCATGGGCGGAATGCGGCCCGCGGGTCGCATGCAGGTTGCCAACCCCTGTGTTAGATAATTATAAAGAATACGGGCACTTCAGGTTATAACCATAAGATTTAAAGGGACTCTGAAGAGAATTTGTCAAGCTCCTCTTTTTGCTTGAACTGCGTAGACTGGCGCAAATGAACGCCTTTTTTCTCGTTTATCCGGACGATCAGGCAGTATTTATTTTGTAAAGCCTGAAAGAAGCGAAACTACCATGCGCGGTTGCGGCGGCTGCACCAACTAACCGCAGTGACGCCATGTAAAGGTGCTACGTGATTGGACGATGTCCAAAAGTAGCATTCAAACAAGTTTCGGTTTCGGTTCTGTGAGACATGCTTGACATCCGACGTTATCGTGCGATGGGCATTCTCAATATCTCAATAACCGCCATACGTCGCTTCTGTCATTTTGCCGGCTGTAAAATGCCTCAGATAAGCCTACACAGATTGAGCTCGTAGCACTAGCCGAGGCCTATACGCAGTCGATGAACGCCCTCCGCAGCACCGCAGATGCTCAAATGCCAGGCGCTTTTCCCCCATTTTTAAAGCTTTTCTCCCATCTTTAAAAGCGTGTTCGAACCAGGCCAAGGGTCTGCTGAATCTGGCCAGTGCCCACTGCCCACAAGCGGTCGGTAATTATGGCAACAGCACGCGAACCAGAACTCGCTAGCGCGCCAGTGTCACTCTGCGCGCGTTCTGCGAGCCCGCTCATGCAGCAATGAAAGTTACTGCCCAAAAATGGTAATTCAGAATTGAAAACATCTGCCGAAAGCTAAAATATGAACTTACAAAAAAAAACATGTGCCCTCAGGGATTTGAACGTGAGACTTGCAAAATAACATAGCTAGCGCTCCAAACCACTCGGCCACTGGCTAATACTACCAGATGTTGGAAATATAAAGTACCTATATAATGTATACACAATTTCATTTTTATTTAGTTTCAGCATTGAAGGCCGCTTAGATGACTATTCGTTGCATAGCGCTCGTGCAGTGAGCGTCCTCAAAATTTCACAATATCTGCCGTCTAGCAATTGCATTTCTTAGTCGGAAAAAGGTCCGCAGATGTGTGGTCGTGCTTTTTACCGCTGTGCTTGTTCACCCAGCGCAAAAAAGTGCTTTCTGCCCCCTAGTTTTACGCTGCACGGCAACAGCTTCAGTTAATTTTATTTCCTTAGCACTGATATTAACTTTGATGACTCTTCTCCCGCTCTCAATTGGCCTTAGATATTTCTGCTAGCGTACCAGTAAGCGAAGCGTCGCATGTGCGCTAGTACAGCGCTTGTGTGGTGCGACCTGGACTTGAAGCTTCACACAGTGTACAAACTAACAAACTAAAGAAAGGCACATTCTACCATTCACGACGTGTCGTGGCTTAGTTTCAACTGAGCGAACGAGTTGCGACGACCCGTTGGCGGCCGGCGGACTAAACGCTCGGCCGACTGACTCTGTCGGAAGGTCGGCGCGCCGTACAGTAGCGCAGTTAAGCCAAGTAATTTTTTCCTGACGTCACACGAGAACGCCGCAGAAAATGGGCGAGGATTCAGAGAGGAAGGCAGCACTTTCGAATTGATTTTTCTGCTAAAATTCACGTAAACGCGTTAACGCATAATTCCATCTCGCGCTCAGTAAACGCACTCACAGTGGTATAAACATGGCCCAGGGTACTACAGTTTGTGCTAGTAACCCCGCAATTTTTACAAATCACTTCAGTGTCCCTTTAACTCTGATTTTGCTACACAAAGAACTGACTGCCCTGATAACGTGTCGGCCAAAATTACACTGCCGTCAGATCTTCTGTATTCTGTGACTTTGTCCATAATCAGCAGCTCCTGCCATACATTTCTCAATAGACGAACTTTCCGAATGTTCACTGGTGACCTGAATTTATTAGAAAGCCTGTAGCTGGGCAAGGTAGTGTACTCCCTCTTCGATAAAAAGGGCGTGAAGCAATAAAAGAGCAAAGAAAAAAGGCCTAAAGAAGCACCGGCATGGCTCAAGGCTGAGTGCACTTACAGGCCAATGCCAGCATACGCGCTACCCGACTGCGTATGTGCGTCTCTCGCGCACCACCAAACCATACACACACGCTAACAATTCATAGCACCCACATAAACAAAATATTTAGGGAAACATCATTTCACGCGAGTACTATGCAACAGGCGCTACTCTATTGCATTTTCTGCTTTGACCTCAAACCTTACCGTCGCGAGGTGCGTCATATCTACATGCGCTGCAAAGCACGGTTAAGTACAACCCGCCGCGGTGGCTCAGTGGCTAAGGCGTTGCGCTGCTGAGAACGGGGTCGCGGGTTCGATTCCCGGCCGCGGCGGCCGCTTTTCTGATGGAGGCGAAAAGCAAAAACGCACGTGCGTACGAGATTTCGGCGGACGTTAAAGATCTCCAGGTGGTCAAAATTAATCCGGAGCCCTCCACTACGGCGCGCCTCATCGCCTGCGTCAATCAACCAATCAACGGTTAAGTGCATCGTATTCCTCATTGTATATATCTCGTTGCTCCTACCAAGCTGTAATATTGCCGGCTGCTTTTTGCAACGTCATGAGACAGGTGCGATCTGAAGACGCGCGCGCAAGGGTCACGTGCAAGCTTCCAAACTCCCACTTCCGCCTCTTCGCAGTCAACTGCCATAATGAAATTTTGGGAAACGCAGTTCCCGTACAGGCCTAGAATATATCCCCATCCACGACTTCTCGGGACGTCGTATCTTCAGGGGGATAGCAGAGGTTTCATGTTCATGAATTTTCCCGCAACTTACGGACGACAAATAAACCCAGTGCATTCGCAAAGGCAACGACAGGCCACGACGGCTCCTGGCCGCTTTGCGAGCTGTGAAGAACATGCCTCGTCACGTGCTTCTTTTCTTGTCTGCAAGAGGAGATAAACCAGGAAGCAATTCTCTCTAATCTGGAACAATCTGAATTGGAAAGATACGAAGATAAAAAACAGAAAATTGTGGGAAACAAAAAGGCAAAAAAATGCAAACGGGACAAAATTTCAATTCACGGGTACGACGGCGCTCTGATGGTGGTTGCCGGGGTGGAGGCCAGGGGAGGACAAGAGACTCTATGCGACTCAAAAAAGAGCCCTGAATTCTCTAACGTTTCGAACCTCCCAAATAAACAGCCCTCTACCGCTGAGCGCAAGCACTCGCATTCTAACATTGTGAACATCTCAAGTAGGGAGCTCTCTCCAGCGGAAATAAAATTACTGTCAAAGGGCCTAAACTTCTGTCCTTCATCGGGAAACGTTAATGAATTCGAACTTTATCAGGACCTGGACAACTTTGCGAGAAACCTGCGCCTTTGGGAATACTTTCGTGGGCGTCCAACTGAAAGCAAAAAACTACTTCCTGCCCCTTCAGACAAAATATGGACACCAAATGAGCAACGGCATAAGCACTTGAATCTATACATTTCGGCCGTGCAAAAAGATATAATCAAAGAGTTCGAAAAACGGTTGCCCATCCGCAGCAACCTCGCTAGTGACGAGCGTGAAGCCCTGAAGTGCCTGAGTGAGGACACTGCCATTGTAATAAAACCTGCAGACAAAGGGGGGGCTGTGGTAATTATGAACAAGACTGACTATTTAAACGAGGGACAGCGACAGCTAGCTGACGAGACATTCTACCGCAAGCTCACAGACGACCCAACATTGCGATTTGAAGCTGAAATTGTGGATGCACTAAAGTCCTTGCTGCGTGATGGGAAAATAACCGATCGGATGTATGAAGCGATGCTACCCCAAAATTCTAAGCCAGGACGTTTCTATCTCCTACCTAAAATACACAAAGAAAACAATCCTGGTCGTCCAATTGTATCCAGCAATGGAACGGCAACGGAAAAAATATCCAGTTTCATTGACCACCTAATTAAAGACATCCCGCAGACTTTCCCCTGATACGTAAAGGATACAGGTCACTTTCTCCGCGAGGTTTCAGGCCTCGAGGTCCCAACGGGCAGTTTTCTCGTCACCATGGATGTTACGTCCCTGTACACTAACAGTCCTCACTCCGATGGCATCCTTGCCGCAGTCTCATGCTACGGTGACTCTAATTTCTGCTTGGACGTAACCCCTGGAACACTGAAAACCCTCCTCCACCTCATCCTTGAGTACAATCACTTTGAATTCGACAATAGCCACTACCTCCAAATTAACGGCACAGCCATGGGTACCAAAATGGCACCTACATACGCCAATATCTTTATGGCGTCATTAGAAACAGAGTTCATTGCAAATTGCTGTCCAAAACCTATAATTTATAAACGATTCCTCGATGACATCTTCTTCATTTGGAATAATGATGAGGCAAGCCTCAGGGAATTTACGACTGCCCAGAGCCCGGAATTTACGACTGCTCAGAGCCCGGTCAACTAGCGCCGCCCCTCGACCACCGCGGGAAGACGTAGAACGTCTTTTCCCAGCGGCCGCACGTAACACGTGGTCGGAAGTCGGGGATAGCCAAAGGCATTTCAGACTGCTGAAGCCAGAACCCTCGTAATGCATTTTGTAGAACAAAGACGTACGGGACGAGGGATTCCGGCGCTAGTTGACCGGGCTCTGAGCAGTCGTAAATACAAAAGCCCGCGGTATAGTCGAGAGAGGAGACGCCGCGGAACTAGCTCAATGGTAGAGCACCGCACGCGTTATGCGGAGGTTGTGGGTTCGATTCCCGCTTCCGGAAATAACGGCGCATTTTTTCTCGTTTTGAATTTTCAATTATTTATTCCTGCATCAAAAAAAAAGGCAATCATACCTGATTCGACACTATAAAACACTGTTAAAACGCCAAACAGCACTGGCAATAAGGACTGCAACTTTGATATGTGTCCTTACGGAATCCCTCGTCCCGTACGTCTCTGTTCTACAAATATATATATATATATATATATATATATATATATATATATATATATATATATATATATATATATATATATATATATATATATATATATATATATATATATATATATATATATATATATATATATATATATAAGTCGCTGTACGAGTCCGACGCCGCGTGCAAGCCCCGTGGAGCCACCCTGCCGGCCTGTCTGCCATACGGCTTGCGCCATCTTCACCCGTTTAAAGACGGGTCAGACAGCAGATGCTGCCGACCACTTCGTGCAAACAGTTGACAAATAATCTCACGACCTCTGACCTCCGCTGAAGTTCAAGTAAGTTCTCTCGATGGCAACTAAAGCCAGGCCATTATTATTGAGGCCTCCTTAGACAAGATGGCCTCAACATGGATTGATCACCAGAAACGCCGTGACAATATTACCTCCTTATAAAGCTTCCATGAACTGTACTTCTCGTGTACCTGACGAAGGTAAAAGACTAGCCCTGGTATTGTAAGTACTTCCTCCACTTGAGCCTCCGGTGGAGGAGATCCTTTAAATCGGTTTATCCATGCATAAGAATTGCGGAATCCTCCCCTCAGCCGAGTGGGAGGACAAATTGTGGGGAGGAGGCTGAGCTTATTGTCAGCCGGCTCAGCAAGCTCCATTGCAAAGCCTTCAGTCCGTCCACCTCGCGTCATTTATGGCTCTGCATTACGTGCTTGACGCGAAGTGCAGATCGGTAAGAAATAGGCCTGGCTACAAGTAATTCTGGTACCGCGGTTCTCACCTGAGCCTCCGTCATGTTGTTGGTGATCGGATGGCGAGTGAAATTGACGCCCCCGTCTTCTGTGAACACCGCATAGGTAACTTCCAGTGCCGAAATTGCTGGAACAAGGTAGCCTTCGGCTCTGGCTCCGAGGCATCGGCGCTTGTCTTCAAACCTCCCCAAGTCGGGTGTCTCTAGCCATGGCCTGTCCACAATGCTGCCATTCGGTAGAACTTTGATTCCGGTCATATCTTGCACCTTCATCATCTGCGTGGCGAACAAGAAGCCTATGCCGGCGTAGAACATGGCCCTCGTGCCACGGGTGTAGTACAAAGGGTCTGTTAGGGCTGTCACAGCCATGTGGACGGTGTTGGTCAGGTAGTCGTAGTCAGCTAATCTGGAAGCAGTCAAGCCGTAGACGCTGCTCGTGTTCCTCTCGAATGTTGTTCCGGTAATACGCCAGCGGCACTCTTGAGCAGCTATCCAGAAAAGCACGAAAGTCTTGCCTCTGGTGGGGAAACATCTGTACGCCCGTGCCACACTTTCGTCGAGGATGTCCGGAGGCCACACACCTATTCGCATGGCCCCGTACTTCTCAAGAACCGTCCTTTTGCTATCGTCGCTGAGCCACGACGATTTAACCTTATCGATGGCTTTTTGTATGATGCTTCCCAAGCCCACGGTAATCAGACGGCCATCGTCTGAGGTCCGCCGCAAGGCTACGTACAGTGAATCCAGGAGGGTCCTATAAATTTCGTCCACGATGAAGGCACAGA
Source organism: Haemaphysalis longicornis (assembly GCF_048455015.1). NCBI lineage: Eukaryota > Metazoa > Arthropoda > Arachnida > Ixodida > Ixodidae > Haemaphysalis > Haemaphysalis longicornis. The sequence continues at coordinate 204,838,355 of NW_027526361.1, read as the reverse complement.
AGCCGCGGACGTAGCCTTCCACGTTGTCCCTCCCACCCAGAGTCATGGCCACGCCGTGTGCATCGACGACGGCGATATGCACCTGAACAAACTCCCACGTCATTTCACGGATCAGCTCAGAGTCATTGTACTGGCCAAACAGCTGCCCGATAGTTTCGAGGAGCAACCTGTCACTGACAAGGACTTCTTCTTCACCGGTGAACGCGAAGCGATCGCTCACCTGAACATTTAGTTGCTCCATCCAGTGAGACGATGTCAGCCTTCCTGTGTAACGCCCTATTTGAGACAATCGGGTCTGAAGAGGTTGTTTGGGAACTTTCATTATAGCGTCAAGCAGGAGCTTAAGGACTCTTGCGAACACCGAGCCGCTGGCATCGATTTGTTCGGCTGATGGAACGGGGGCTCTCTTGCCGTACATAGTTTTGTAGTGCATCATCCAGTATCGGTGGTAATTGTTACTGAGCTGCAGGCGCATGTAATTTGTCGCCAAGTAAATGAGCACATCCTTATTTCCGGATGTCATAAGTATCCTTATCTTGCCACTATTCGCTCCCCTTTCTGTCTGAAACCTCAACGTCAGCCAGAAGTACTGGCGCCAGTGGAGTGCCAGGTAGATCAGAACGCCGAGGGCGCTGCGACCTGGTAGAGGGAGCTTTGGCCATGAAAGGTTCCTTTGGTCGAGAAAACTGACGAAACCATCTGCCTCGGATTGACTGTCCATGCGCTTCGCTATGCAGGCGTGAAACATGGCTCTGGGCTTCTTTGCCACCAAATTGGAATTCTCCGCTTTGTCCAAGAATAAGCCAAAGGACTTGCCCCAAATAAGTGTGTCTATGCTCCGGGTAGTGCTAAAAACGTCGCTGTGCCCTATAGGAGGCTTCCACGCGGAGCATATGTGCTGTTTGAAGTCTTGGCATGGGGGCACCGAGTAATTCACGTGAACACTTAGGTGGTCGGCATGCTTGCGACAGTCATCGGTCAGGCAGAGCATGGGCTCTGGTTGTCTGCCGCGCTGGTAGAAAATAAACCACGCGACCATTACACTCACGATGCCAAATACAGCAATAAGTATTATAGCAGAAATCCTGCACAGCCCCGAGCTGTCGCCGACACGTGGTCCCCTGGTTGAATCTTCAGACTTGAGGTCCTGGAAGGAAACGGTTCACAGTTCTGTCTGGTGACAATGACAAGTTGACGGGAACGAACAGAAAAGGGGGGATGAGAAATTCTAATACTGGAGGGGAACGAAGCAGACAGTGGTTCTATTGGCACTGAAGTATTCGCCGCTAATGGCCGAAGTTCGTAGCAAGCAAGCGAGTCTGCGAGGCATAACTATTAGCACTGCGTTATGCACGAAGTGTCCTGCACGAGTGCCCTGCACGCGCTTCCTCAGGAACAGCGGCGTTCTCCATCCCGCAACTGACCAACGCGAAACGAACTGCCTCTTCAAACTACGACTAAAGTCAAAATGAGGGTTCGCTTTTGCTCCGAAAGATCCCTCATTTCGACGCCATGTTAAAGGGTAACGCCTGTAAGGTGGCAAGAACGCCGGTCCCTGACACCTTAACGCCGGTCGCTGATACGCCTACGTGCGTTATTTCGTGTCGTGCTGGCTCGCTGCCCGCCTAGTGCGGTTCGGTCGCCCAAAATGACTGATAAATGGTGTGTGGACTTGTCTGTATTGCCCCGGCTCCCGTACGGCTTCGCGGAGACATGTGTCCATAACACAAATGCAACATCGCCAAGGGCGGAGTTTTTTGCCACCGATCTTTGGCGAATATTGTGAACAAACTCGAGCTGTGCTGCTGTTGAACATCATCAAACTTGATCATCATCACGAAAGCAGTGGAATGACACCTACGGAAATGAGATGACGTGATGATTGTTTTGAGGGGAAAAAAAGAACTAGACTTTCTGGCCTGTTTTCCTCACTGAAAATTTGTGCTATCTTGTAGTCGCAAATACGATCTTATAGGTGCATTCATTTAAACTTGTAAAGAGAAATCCTAAAATGAAGCGGGGTATGACGGTGGTGGCCACACAGAACAACATGGTCAAAAAACAGCCACCCCCTCCTCTGCCTCCGCCTTTTTGTGCGACCTCAACTCCGCACTGAAAGCGTTGCGCTAAAATAAGTGATTGCACTAATCGCGGGACATCTAAACGTACCTTCATGTATATAAGCATGAACCTGACTCGTCATTCATGTTCTCATTTTCGCCGTATGGCATCTTTGCAAACTTTTTTTTTTTCGCTCGGTGCGTTTTGTTCGCTTTTGTTTTTTAATTGTGCCCAGTGATCGTCATTTATGGCAACAACAATCAGAAATTAAGCAATGAATAGGGATCGGCACAGAGTGCATTCACGCGACAGCTCGAGCCCATTAAGCATGCCATTTGGTGCGAGAGTGCTTACATCGCGTGAAAAACCTACCGCGGGAAATTCTCTTCATCGTGGGCAAGTAAGAAACTGATTCTTGCAAACAGCACATCAAGAACATAAGTCCACGAATTGTAGCAGAGAAGTTTGCCTTCAGCTCACATGTCCACGCAGGGGTTGCAGCCTCTCCGTTCACACGTCACTTGAAATTTTTGCCCACCGAAGGATGAAATAATTTCAAACACCGAACGAGCAAAAACAAACGCTGAGCTCTCAGTTTTACACGTCGTACGTAGCAGTCCCATTTATGATTCGCTTTGAATGGTTTTAGAGCCTTGACTCGTCCACGCCGATCACCGCAGTATACAGTAGCCCGCATTGGCCGCTGGGTTAGCGCGAAGTGACGAGCAGATTTGAGGCAAGCAGCCAGTTCAGTGGTAACACCTTTTCCTGTTAACGCGATAGCGTTATTAGGCTCATTTTAAACGGATATTATTTCTTGTCAGTGTTACATGAGCGAAGGTAAAACAGGCCCGATTCGCAACACACGTGACACCCGTACAAGAGAAAGAGCAACCTCCACGCTCGTGGCTGAACCTGCGATGGCACAACAAACAATGACTTTCACAGATCTTTCCTTTCTCCCTTGAGCGTCCCAGTTGTTTGTGTCCAGCGTGGCACACAACAGTACATGGGCATCCCGGACGACCGCACAGGCCAGGTCGCCCAACGTTCTCCGCAGTTAGCTGTCCGCTTTCCGGTTAAACCCTTGAACGTGGGCGCCGCGAGATGGCAGCACATTTCGCATAAGCCCTATATCTGCTACTTTTCGCCATTGTGATGATTACCACATAATCGAAACGCGATATAACCAAATCCGATCTTACTAATTTCCCGATCTAACGAACAAATCGAGATTTTCCACATCCCCTATTTAAGGAAGTGTTTCAAAAAACGGACACATTTAGAGAGGAGCAAGTGAAAATGTGTTTCGTCAGAACGCCACGAAGATTATTGTGCCGCGCCAGGACAAAAAAAAAAGAGAGAGCCGACCGTTTTTTCGGACTCCCAAAATTCGGACTTGCTGGATATTCCTGACTAGCCCGAGGAACCGCCAGTGGTTGCACAGGAGTTATGCATATGAAAAACGGATATTTTGGACAAAGTAAAGCCAGAAGTTCAATTTTCCGGACAAAGCTTTCCGTGACCTAGACACGGTGCGACTTCAGGACGACGACATTTTGAATCTTAAACCACCTGGATTGGATGGGGATTCGGATTCACTCCCGCCGGCGCAACGAACCTATAGATCTTATTGCTGCAATGGTCAGCAATATAGCATTGTGAGCACAGATCGTGCGCTAAATGACCGCGCTGCCGAAAACCGACTCTGACTTCGACGAAGAAACTCACGATCGCCCGCAACCGCCAGTGCGAGACGGTGCCAACGCTTTGGCATTGTTGTCCAAGGTTTCCGGAGAAAACATTACGCTTGCCGAGATACAAGCCGACGTTCTCAGGCAAAAGAGGTCTATTTATTTTAAATATAGTTAGTTTTTCTGACTCGCGGATTTTCGGAGTGCTCTTTTATTCTGACTACTTTTCGTTCACCTTAAGCTTCGAAAAAATTAGTCGGCTACTGTAGTTGTGTTTTCACGGAGTCTTACGAGATAAACTCCGCAGTCCCGCGGTCGCAGACCACGACATCCCGGCCAGCAGGATTTCAACAATGATCTTGAAGGAAGAAGACGCCGTCATCTATGCCACTTCGACTGGACTTGCGTCGAAGAAAAAGTACCTAAGACTACCAAGCACGAGAAGCTGGAGGTAGTCCTCTTTACGTGATTCACAAATATTAAAGCCAAGAACGCTCCCTTAAGCGGGGAAGTGATACAACAAAAAGAGCTGTGCTTCGCCTGTCTGCTGCGGGGGCGGCGACTTCAGGGCAAGCCCCGGCTGGCTATAATTTGTTTTCCCCGCGGACTTTTGGCGCATTGCCAAATTATCGGGGGGCGAGCGCCGCGGCCTCCGCAGTTACGATGTCATGGTAGCTGCTGGGATGCGCCTTCCTTTTGACATCGAATTTATGGAATCAACTGCAGGTAAAATGACACTCCCGATTTAACGAAATAATTAGCGATTCCTGGTGACTTCCTTAGATCGGGCTTTAGCTGCAACCCCTTTCCGGTGGCAATCATTGTGCTGACTTGGTGACAGCAACTTCGCGTGCCCTTGTTCACAGCGGAAAGGTTGATAACAAGCGGAAAGTGCATATGTCGATTGATTGATTGATTGATTTATTGATTTATTGATTTATTGATTTATTGATTGATTGATTGAGTGATTGAGTGATTGATTGATTGATTGATTGATTGTAGGGTTTAACGCGCCGACGCAACGCAGGCGATGAGGCGCGCCGTAGTGGAGGGCTCCGGATTAATTTTGACCACCTGGGGATCTTTAACGTGCGCCGAAATATCGTCACACGGGCGTTTTTGCTTTTCGCCGCCATCAGAAAAGCGGCCGCCGCCGCCGGGAATAGAACCCGCGACCTCGTGCTCAGCAGCGCAACGCCTTAGCCACTGAGCCACCGCGGCGGGTAAAGTGCAAATGTCGTGATCGCGGAAACGGTTTGCAGACGACAGATGCACCGGAGCGATCGTTCTGCGTATGCAAAGTACTCGCTCGTTTGCCGCTTTCTATAGGTGGTATTCGTTGAAAAGTTTAGCTGTCAATTTCTTCGCTTGGCGCGGACATTGCCGAAGCGCCACAGACATGGTGCGGCTTATGCCACTGCGGCCGCACGCCGAAGAAAAAAATTAACACCGGCGTGCGTCGTCTGCTCCGTATCATCACGATTGTCAACGGTGGTGTCAACAGAGATGCTATTATTCCCACTCACATCGGAGACGAGGCATTACTTTTCATTCGGCGGGCTAGAGCTTGGAATGTCCAACCCATATCATGCGCTTAGCACCGACAGGCACCGCCATCCCGCGGAGTCCGACGTAACCAGTGACGGCGCATTCACATGGTTGCCTGCATGCGTGCCTCGCTATTGAATACAGGCTATACCTGTGAAATGGCGCTGCGCCCCCCGCCGGTCGGCACTCCCGCGATGTTATTTCAAATTCCGCGGTGTTATGCGCTCAGAGACGACCAAGGTGATATTACTCGCAATATGTACGTGGACACAAGCCGAACAATTCTACACCAGGCTTAACGTCAGTACGGTATGGGAAACTACTGAATCTACAAGCTAGTTTACAATGTCCACCAGTAACTAAAGAATAAGTAGGAAATGCACTCAAGCGCATGGAAAGAGGAAAAAGCTGACGGTGTGCAGGGCGTAACTGTGGACCTTTTAAAGGGGGGAGGAGATATTGCACTAGCCAAGCTTACTAACCTATTTTGCAAATGCCTAAGGACTTTATATGTGACCATAGCCTGGAAAAGCACCGACATAATTCTGATTGACAAGGGGGATATTAGGGATGTAAGGGATGCACAGGCAAGATAATCATTCACAAGAAAAGCGAAAAGTTCCCAATCAAAAAAGGAGCACGATAGGGAGATACCATCTCACCCTAATCGTTCACAGCATGCTTGGAGGCGATATTTATGAAGTTTTACTGGGAAAACGCCGGACCGGTAAACGGGGATTACTTGAGCTATTTCAGATCCGCAGAAGATATTGTCTTGCGCAGTGAGTCTGCATAGAATCTACAAAAAAATTGGCCGCGTATCTGCTCCTTTCGTTGCAACAGTCGTCAAAAGACGATAGTCTTTGTAGGCATTTGCCAAGGAAATGCCCCCCTTCGCTTTCCCGCTCACCTCTCATGCTGTTCCTGTTCCGTCGCGCTCATCCCAAAGTAAACACACTAAAGGTTTGCTCAAGGCGATTTGAATTCACCGCGTTCCACTGCTACAGGGGGGTTCCTCGATGCCAGCGCTGCAGTACGGCGGAGACGCGCGTGAATGGTGGCGGCCGACTACAAGGTTTATATAACCGCTTGGCCGTGCTCCACGTGCGTTCCAAGTAGAACGTGGAACCTAGCTAGTGGAACCTTTCGTTGCTGCTGCCGCGTGATTTTTCATATGCCGCCAGGAGGCGGCGGTTTTCTGCAGTAGATCTAGAATATCATTTGCTATCGAAAAACCAAGCACCCAGGAAGTTTTTAATAAAGGAACACTGTAAATATTCCTTGTGTACTAATTTCCTGTCTTTTATTTGCGTAATGCCTTGTTCTGGTTCAACAAAGTTGACAAGTATGAACATATAAACCGGGCTTAGACGTTTACATTTGGCTGTGAGTATATAAGTCTATTGCGCAGTAAGCATTTTACTTTGGCCGGGTGGCTGAATCGAGTTACAGACAAACAGACGGACAGACAGACAGACAGACAGACCAAAATTTCTGGGTTTAAGTAGCCCAAGAAAGACTACCGTCTTTAAAAATGGTTGAGGAACTACGATGAGGAAGCTGTCCCGTGGGACGACAAGTAAATACGAATAAATCTAAAGGAATGATAAATAAGCGTGCTGAAAGTGCCCTCTCCTGCTTAGGTGGCTTAACGCCAGAATAGTTAGAAGAGTATGATTATATTGGATAGGTCGTCAGCGCTGATAGAAAGCACGAGAAAGAAATCCGGCGTAGGGTAGGTATGGGCTGAGGTGCACTTGGCGGGAATTCCCAAATAAGAAAAAGTAATACCTCTGTTACTGAAAAGTATAATATATACAAGACATCCGTGCTACCGGTGATGATATATGGGGCGGAAACTTGGTGCCTTACTGGACAGCTGCAAAGAAAACGTTAATCGCCAAGCAGGCCATGGAACCAAGAATGATAGGGAGTAACACTTCGGGAAAGGAAACGAGCTTCCTGGATCCGGGAACAAATTCGAGTAGGCGATATCATAGTTCGAATAAATAAAAAGAAATGGCCTTGGGCTAGCCATGTAGCGAGTCGAAATGATAACCGTTGGACCACCAGGCTACCGAAAGACGGGTCTAGAGGAAAGGAAAGGCCATTAATCGATGGAGGGACGCAATATGAAAATTCGCAAGGAAAGATTGGACTCGTGCAGCACATGATAAAGGCGGTTGGAGATCAATGGGAGATGCCTCCGTCCTACAACGAACTTATACAGTCCGATGATGATGATGATTATGTCGTTGCAAGAAAACCCCAAAGTAAACAAAAAACTGTGATCGACGATTGACGCTCTCGTGGCCGGTCACCGGTTTCCACGACGAATGACGACGGGTGTTGGGCCCTTCGAAAAAAAATTGAACAGCATGTCACTCCGTTTCACTCACGAGAGTCCGGTATATTACACTCTCCCGGATCGCTACTCTGCTCCTGACCGGATTGGCTACCATATTCCTGAATCCGCTCCTTACTGTATTAGGCTGGCGATCTTTTTGTGGTAGTGTCGATTCGGGTGCCTCCTGGGGAACCTGCGTGCGTGCAGAAAAATTTAGCTTCGGACAAGACAGCATATTAAATTAGAAAACAAGTACGAAATGGGTACCCCGTCGAAGGCACTAATTCTATGATGAATAGGAGGGCACGTGACGCTGGTTTTGTTTGACGCACTTCAAATTCTAGCACCCCCTCCCCCCAATACGAAATCCTGGTCTTGCACTTACCGTCCTCACTGGGCTCATGGCGCCACTCAACGGGCCTTTTGGTGTGCTCGAAGGCACTCGCGAACTCGCCGGCATCCTCGGCGGACAAACAGGTGACGCCGTGTCGAAGTACATCTTCCAAAGCAGCCGCTCGTCTTCGCCGGCATCGCAGTCCGGTGACCTCTGTTGAGCCGCTTTCCTCATGGCCCTCTCTTCGTCCAGCACCCTAGCGATTGCCCCCTTGGAACAATAGTCTCTTTTTGCGGGGTGGCCTGAAACAGCCGGGCTTCTTTTCCCGGGGTGGCCTGAAACAGCCGGCCTTCGAAAGTCGGAATCAACCAGCGTTGCAAGAATTGCGCTCCTTGGAGAGTTCGTGCCCTCGAAAATGGGCCGGGAGCGTCCTTCGGGCGGGCGCACGACCGACGGCGGACTGACCGCTGGAGGACTCACACTAGTGTGCCCTGCAGCATTCGACTCGCATTTGGTATCAGGGTTCGTATGCGGAGCCTGTGGAGAGAGGTGATGCGTCTCCGGCAGCTCCTCGGCGAAGCCCTTCGGCGGACTTGTGTCCAGGAATAAGCTTCTCCAAGCCAATGGAATTTCCGAAGGCCAGCTTTGGGTGGTGAAACTGCTGGAAGGCCGCCGGAGCGAATCGTTTTTCCTGGCCTTCGGCCGGGTAGGAGGAGTGAGTCTCGGCGGCGTGGAGGTCGTATCGTCTCTGAAGATCCCAGAAAAACCGGACTGCTGCTCTTCTGGGACGGGCTCGTTGGCGGCAGTGTTGACGCCAGGAAGATGTTCACTGTTGCGGGAGCTGCCGCATGGCAAGTTTGTGGCGTGTTCGTTCGACGCTGAGCCCGTTGCGGGTTGGCCATGGGAGAGGTCGTCTGCACTGGAGCGGGCACCGCGGCTGCGTACCAGAAGCTCGGTCCCGCCCAGCTCACGCGTCCGTTTCTTGGTGTGGTGTCGGCGTTCGGCGCTGTCCGCAAAAGAAGGTGACGTTCGACGGGGCGGAATAACGGCATGTGCTTTTTTGCGGTCCATTGGGTGCTTTTTTACTTGCGAGCAGCGCAAGCGCGAACCAGCCTGGTTGAGTTGGTTCGCGGCAATGGCGCTTCATCTTCTTCTTCTTCTTCTTCTTCTTCTTCTTCTTCTTCTTCTTCTTCTTCTTCTTCTTCTTCCTTTTCAGCTTGTTCTTCTTCCTCCCTCACGCTTGCCAAAGCGGAGGTGATGCTGACCGTGACGAAGACAGCACTGGCGACGACGGTGGTAAATACTACCTTCAAAAACCACCAAACCGGCTAAAAAAATCGGCTGGCCAAAGAGCAGGGTAACCGCACCAGGCGAGGCAAGGTGGGGTTTTGTTAAAGTAGTGCAGGTTTGGTAGCCTCGATGCACGAACGCCGTACCGCGGAGGCGCGCGTGCGACGAGGCGCCCCAAGCGCGTCGGTGCCTGCACGCAATCCGCTGACTAGGCAGTGCAGCACTGAAGCTAGGCTATGGCGCAGCATCGTGAATGGGGTATAGGGCGCAATTGTTTCATTTTTAGATGCAGAGCATCTGATTCACTCGCCTTGTCCCTCCGGCGTCGTCTTCGTCGTTGTCGTCGGCGTTGTCCACCCCTCCCCCATTCTCCTCGCCGCGCCAGCTGCGCTCTCCGCCACTCACCCCCTCTCCTCTCCGATAGCGAACACACTCTCGCGAGGGGCATTGGATTGGATTCGATTGGATTGGCTTGGCTTGGATTGGCTTGGCTTGGCTTGGCTTGGCTTGGCTTGGATTGGATTTGGATTGGATTGGATTAAAGTGGATTGTGTTGGATTGTGTTGCGTCATAGCCACGGCACGTTGCGTCATAGCCGCGGCAGACGCGCTTGGGCCGGCGCATGTGCAGTACTCTCTCTTCCGCGGTTTCCTCTCCTTCGGGCGCGCTGCGCATATAACCGGTGTGCCGTTCTCCGGCGAAGCAACATCCACGCTTGGCTCAATCACCTAGAGTCCACGCCGCTTTACAAGTACGCCAACGTCGTCCTCGACGTGGACCGGCTTACGCAGTCCCCTCAACGTTATGCGCGCTATAAAACGCGGTCCCTTCGCCGCTCCGCCTATGCGTCGCATCTAAACAGGGGTTCCGGCGAGGGGAGGTGGGAGTTTTTGCCCAATAATGTTGCCAAGTATGAAGTATGGTACCAGATTTAGTGATTTGGAAAGGTTAACATCTTCAATTAAAACTTCTCGTTCGAGAAATGATTGATTGTAGTGTTTAATGCGCCGACGCTACACAAGAGATGAGGCGCGCCGTAGTGGAGGGCGCATGATTAATTTTAACCACCTGGCGATCTTTAAAGTACGCCTAAATCGATCAGTAAGTTTTATTGTCGCTCGAAAAAGTAGGGTTAGAAAGGGGGGCCAGAGAAAAAGCCGCTCATTTGCGGCTTGACGAGGCTTTTGACACCCATCGGCAGTGGTCACAATGCAGTCACACAAGCAACCTGGACAGTGACCACAAGCGTATACACGTGATGTTTGGGAAACTGGCGGGCTAAAAACCGGATTGACCAGGGCAGTACACAAAGTTAAGCAATAAACAAATTGCAGCTGTAGCCAAAAGTATAGAAGCTGACATAGAAAGAACTCCTGGAGAAGTATCGGAATAGGACAGGCTCATCGAAACTATGCTGAAAAAATAGTCAAGGCCGAAAGGGCAAATCAATGGAAAGGAAAGAAAAGCCAAGAAGCTGGTGGAACACACAAATCAAGGATGCTATTGAGAGGCCTAAACAGGCGTCTAGAGTGCAAAGGCAGGCCAAAAGTGCAGAAAGGCAGCAGAAAGATGTGGACCTAAAATGGCAGCAATATAAGCAAAGAAAAGTGGAAATGCAATAGTTGGTGCAGGCGAAGATAAGGGGTGACAGCGAGCGAAGGTATAGAGATAGAGAGAACAAACTTCTGTTACGCAGACGCGCCGCCAAAGTTTTAACGGGTTCTGTAGCTCGTTCGGCAAACTTAAAGGCCCTGTCTAATTTGCGTTTGCTTTTGCCGGCCTCAGCCAATCGCAGAGCTGGCACATATGACATCATCGGTTCTGTTGCGGGAAATGAGCTTGTGGGTAGCATGGATATTTCATTTTTTTTAAGTTATTACATAGCTTATTTGAGCGAAGTTTGCGTTAAAAGTGTGGTCAGAGTGATTCTAACGAGGCAATTTTTAGAGTGAACCAAACTTGTGTTTCGCCTGCATGGCCCCTTTAAGGGCAACGACTACTAAAAAGAAACAAAACAATCGTGCGTTTGGTCGCCAAAGTAACGTGAAAAGAAACTCATTACTTTTCGGGTAACTCACGCGTTTCTTTTGAGAATCGGTAGCGAGTAACGTATTTTGTTACTTTTTGAGTCGGTAACGAGTAGCGGTATTTAGCTACTCTTTTTGGGTAACGTGTGCATGTCTGCTTGGTACCATTGACAACCTCGGCTGTGCACCATATCTTTGTAGCGCGTGATTCAGAAACCGACTCCACTATGCAATGTCGGTATTGTTTACGGAAATTATGCACTTTGAAGCATTCTGATGTACTTTGTGTGCTTCCTGCTTTGTCAAAAACGATGCTAGTCTCGTGCTGCTTAGTTTTCCTTTGTTACCCCTCCTGTCCGGGCCTAAATAGTGGCCTGCAGTAAAACAAACTAACAAACAATCAAGCAAACAAACAAACAAAATAGATCAATAAATAACATACATTGATAAATAAAATAGATAGATTGATAAATAAATAAATATGCGAAACGCAAAACTCGAATGAAAAAGGCAAACGTATACCCACCAGAGCAGGGTTCAAGACCTTGCGCGCGTTTCTCGATCGCTATGCGCGTATTCTTTTTTTTTTTTATTCGTCCAGGAAAGATGCTGCTGGGAAGCGAAATAATTCTGTTGTCGTTGGCAAGGTACCCTTAATCACGCGGATGTTTTTCGGCTGCTTCGTAAACCCCACCAACAAGCATGCGGCACGAATCAACGCGAACGCTCTCAAGCACACGCATCCACACAACGCGCTTTTACATCGAAAATTTCAAGTTGCCAAAAGCAACGCAGTCACAAAAGATAATATACGTGCTGCTATTGTAAACAAGACACTGAGGGGTCCAAAGCATTTCTTTTTGGTTCAGGCACTCATTGAGTGAGCTGGATTATGCTAATCAATAACAAAATGCTTGAATGACAAATGATGGCTGGTTATAGCCCAGAAGTCATGAACTATGTATTTAATTTAAAAAATGTATTTTCACAAGCAGGTGACGTGGCGTCGGATAGTGATGATCAGATGTCATGCAATTCATGGTTACCTAATTTCAATTTTCTTTCGTTCGTAAATTTAGGGTAGAGTTTTATGGATCCTGAAATGTCAGACAAGATAAGAATGCAGCAAGGACATGTCCAATAAATTTAATTGATATCAGGAGAGGGCGATTCGACCACAGAATATTTATTTTTTGATGTTTCATTTCTTGCATTTTGTTAAAAAAAATTTGTCAAACAATATCCCAAGCATGTTCAGCACATTGTAATCATAAGAGAAACCTAGAAAAAAGAATCGAGGCCAACTTGTTGAAAAAAGTGTTCACATGTTCACATGAGTGCAGTGCAGGTACAGCCAACACGTATATGACCTCTGCATAAGCACGACCAATGTTCACCCGCATGAATAAATAATGGTGCTCACAGCAACCTAGAAATCCGGAAAAATACCTCACTCGATTAAGACAGTTTCGTGAAAATCCAGGCCCACACCACCAGTGAAGCCTAACATAACATACACAATATTAAAAAAATTAGTGCCTTTCCACTCTGAAGAAGGATGACCTGCAAAGCTGGACGCAGTCCACGGAGTTAACGAAACAAAACACGTTTATCGTAACTTGAAATGGAGCATATTCCTTAGCCAATTAGCTGGATGAACCTCTGACGGATCCAAGCTTTCTTCTTGCAGATAAACATGGAACTGCCTGTGTCCCTCCCGTGTCGTAAGCATCTTACTGTTTGTGTAAGGCCGGGTTCAGACTGTTGCCGTAACTGTCATAATAATTACTTTAAAGAGTGACGACCTTTCACGTCTCAGCCAACCGTACTGCGTGACATGGCATTTTTTGCGTGCATATATCACGATACTGGTTTTGCGTCTCTAATCTGAACAATGCCTAACACACAAACCCAATCCGCTCTACCACTAAGGACTCCGAATAGGTCCCATTGGGCCGTTTAACGTCCGCGTTTAAATCTCGCACCAGCACAACGGACATGCCATCCATCAGTGCGGGCATGAAACCTATAACTCCGCGTGCACGCCTCCCCTCCTCCCTCCTATTATTCTACAAACTTTCGCACGCATAAACCGGCAGCCGGTCATGTGCGCGTGCTTAGAAGTTACAGACGCCTAAAATATCCCCTGAAAGCCATAAAGAAGTGATATTGGCTCACGCCGGCGTTCCAAGCGGGCAATTTGCTGTTCATCCGGGAAGGATTCGCCGCTATTCCACGAGCTGAAATTGAGGCGGTAACGGCAGTGCAACCAGCTTCTTGCACCCATTCGCGCTTTTGTTCGGGCCAACGCTTCGATTCTTGCTCTTCTTCCTCCAAACGAACGGCATGCATCCGTCCCATAACGATTTAAAATCTGGAAGCCCTTGACCTCTATTCTCGCGTACAAACATGTTGCTGTTCCTTTTCCTTCTCACTCGTATTCATCCTACTGTGTGTGTCAGATGTCTGTGTAACACATCAACCCACACCCGAACCACTCGATCGAGGAGGACAGCCGACTAACCGCATTGAGCCATGTAATTTCCACATCTAAATACCGGTACAACCGGCATTTCATCGGTAGCGGCATGAAGCCTACACTCGGGAACAAGTTAAGAACGGCACCAGCTCATGTACGGTATCACTCCGCCTAAGCGACGGACCCGGATGTCAACGGGCGCGCGCGTTTTGAAAGGAGACTGCCACGAATGCGTGATATCGTCGGCCCTTTCTCACGTAGTTTGTTTGCCGTCGCTGCAGTAGTTTATAAGCATATTAGGTCCAAAAAGATACAAAAACGTCTCGTGCCATGTTCAAAATATTCCCAGTAACGCGCTACTTCTGCTGCGCGGTGTGACATCCGGCTGTGGTGATGAGGCACAGCGGCAACTTCGGTGCCGTTCTTAAGTTGTAACCGAGTATAGCTGTGCGTGCACGCCCCTCTTTTTTTACCCGGAAACCGTTCCCGCATAAACCGGCAACCGGTGATAGCGCATACTGAGGCGTGACAGACACCGGCGAAAATGTCGCTCGGAAGGCCTTCCAAGCTGAAAAAGAAATATGGGCTGAAGCCGGCGTTCCAACTGGGGAAGTTTCTCTTCCACCGATTCGCAGCTATATACTTGGCGAAGTGAATTTGACTGGAAACGGCGACGGCGATTTCGGTCGTTTTAGAAGGCAGCCCTTTGGCAGCTATTACCTGGGCTTCGCGGGAGCGGTGTCTGGTTATATCCGCGTAACCGAGAGAACGAACGCAGCAGCGACTTGAGAAAGAAAACGGAGAGGCGCGTCTAGCGAAGGTGGAAGTGGAGTACGGGCGTCATCTCTGTCACTGCCTTTGCATCACACATGTTTCATGTATCGCCACCAAGAAGCGCCCTCACCCTGACACTTTCCCCAGACGCTGATCCATTCTCCGCTAATACAAAACACGTGACGTTTGCGCGGGAGATCCAAACACGATATGCAAAAACATGCTCACTGCTCCCTTGTGCGGGGCTAGTTCGAACCACGTGACATTCGCGCGGGAGGTTCAAACACGATTTGAACATGCAGGCCGGCGTCGGCGGCGCACTGCGAGGTAGCAGCAGAGTATGCTCCGGCGTACGTTCGATGATCACGCGAAAACTTCCTCAGACGCAGCAGAAATGCGCCCTGGCCGAGAAGACTGCAGCTCGCGCTCCGCAGAAATTTCATATTAGGCAGTGTAGTAATCGTCAAGGCATTTTTTTACGCCCATCCGTGCTTCTGTTTATTTTTCGCAATCATTTGATAACCACACTACCGCTGTTAGCTCCCGACTGCGCAACTTGCCAAAGGGGTATCGGTGGAGGCGATGGGGAAAATAGTTGTGAAAGAGGTGTCAGCGGTGGTGAGGAGGAGCCCCGTAGCGGCGCCGTGTAAATCGATGACACCGGAAGGAAAACTGGGGGGGGGTTAGACATATACTGCTTTGGAGAAAATGTTAAGAACGAATCCTCATCCTATGCCTAGGAACGCAATCTTTTCCCTTGCTACAACAAGGTCTCAATGCCGAAGAATCACAAACTATGTGTACGAAAACCTACACAGTTATCTGAAAATCCATGTGCGTAAACGTGTTCGGTGGGAACATCAGACACTAACTTAGAACTCTGCTAAAATAGGGGAAATACCCCCCCCCCCCCCTTCTTTTTGTGCGCAACCTGTCCACGTGCAAGGGTACGTTCAAGGGAGAACAAGTCAAACATAACATATTCCACTTCTTCGAGGAATAGGAGGCAGATTTGACCAGCTCCTTGCCTCAAGATCAGCGAGAGCTGGTTGAGAGGTTAAGGGAAGGAGCTGCTGCATCTGGTGCCGCAGATTCAGGTTCCACCTTTGAGCTCCCTGCCATTTCTTTACCCCATTTTCCTCTACCAGAACTGTTTCTTCCCGAACAAAGGTTTTCTCTCTCTCTCTCTCTCTCTCTCTCTCTCTCTCTCTCTCTCTCTCTCTCTCTCTCTCTCTCTCTCTCTCTCTCTTTGGAAAAGGAACATTGGTCAGCCCGGCATAGACGCCACAGAACAAACATTTGTATACACTGACAGTGACTCCCCCGCGCTCAAACTGACCAAAACCTCGTATTCGCAACCTTTCACGCTCACATTTTAAGACACAGAAGCGTAGAGAGCCTTTGTCTCTCCTGGGACACGGCGATTAGAAACCCTGGTTGCTAGTCTTTTTCTTTTCGATAACCTTCCGTGCTCGTAAAGCATAGATCGGAAATACATGCAGCAGCTGCGTACGAACACGCTCCGTGGGAGTCCAAGTATTGCTATGGCGCCTTACGTCTTAGGATACAAAGGTAGATGTCTTTGCAACATTTTTTCTTAAAATCGATGCCCAGTCCTAGAAAGCTCATGCAAGCGCCGAATTAGCCCAACCACAGCCAACGCATATCGAAATACGACACGAATTGTCAGACCAGCTGTTCGTCGCTAGGCTGAGCTAGATGCGGCGAATTCTTCGCGCCTTGCGATGGCATTTATTTATCGCTATCGCATATGCGGTGAGGACGCTTCTCGCTGCCGACGGCGCGTTTCGACGTGCGAGACCACCGCACCCACCCGTTTGAATACGGCGCCGCGGCTAAGGTGGCTAGAATTCTAGCCACCTCAAGGGTAAGGGAAGGTGAAACGCACCTAAATTAAGTACAGAGCTTTGTGGGGGTGTAACAAATATGAAGTAGTGAGAGGAATGTGGAAAGGAGTAATTGTTCCGGGTCTCACATTTGCAAATGCAGTACTCCGCCTAAAATCAGACGCTTTAGCAGGCCTTGAAGTGAACCAGAGAACTGTAGGCCGTTTGGACTTAGGAGCGCACGGAAAAACAACTTACGAAGCAGTGCAGGGATACGGGTTGTGCGTCGTTTGAAGTTCGAGAAGCGCAGAGTAAAATATGTTTTGAGTGGAGGTTGAGAGCAGTGTATCAACGTAGGTGGACAGCTAAAGTTTTTAGGTACCTACACATGTAAAGCGTGGACACGCAGCGGCTAAGGAGGGCTAGAAGGCTAACGATGAAATACGGAAAGAACAGTGGAGAATCCAAGACAGACAGCCAAGGTAACCAAAAAAGAAACATGGCAGATAGAAACGAATAAATGAAGAGAACAAATGGAAGCTAAATCTTCATTAGAGATGTATAGGGCTGAGAAATTAGACATCACAAAAAATGTCTGCGATAATTTCAAAGGCAGTGCTTTGCTTTTTGAGGCTAGAGCAGGTTTCTTGCGAACCAAGAGCTTCTTGGGGAAGTATATACAAAATGATGGGGTATGCGTGGTATGCGGAAAAGAAACAAAAACTATGCGGCACACAGCGTTAGACCCCGAGGGTATCCATCCAAATCTAGAGGTAAATATTCGGCTTCCAGAAGAGCTAGGATTTAAGGGTAGCACAAAGCGAGTTAACTTCAAGGCTGTCGAAACGACTAAAAGATTAGAGTTCTGGAGGACGAAAAGCACAGAGGGGATTATTGCCCAGGACAGCTACAACCTGTAACAGAAACAAAATTGGCCGCGTATCTGCTCCTTTCGTTGCAAATGCCGTCAAAAGACGATAGTCTTTATCGGCTTTTGCGAAGTAAATGCCTCCCTTCACTTTACTGCTCACCTCTCATGTTGTTCCTCTTGCGTAGCGCTCCTCCCAAGGTAAAGACGCCAAAGGTTTGCTTAAAGCACTTTAAATTTCCCGCGTTCCACTGGTCCAAACCGGGTGTATCGATGCGAACGCTGCCGTACGGCGAAGACGCGCTTTAATCGAGGCGCTCTACTTCAAAGTTTATAGAACCGCGTTTCCCTACTCCACGTGCGTTGCAAGCAGAACGTGGAACCTATCTAGTGGAACCTTGCGTAACTCTTGCCACTTGATTTCTTCAAATGCCGCCAGAAGCTATATGGCGCGGGCGACAGCAGGCGACGGCGGAGTGATATTTTCTTCTTCAGTTGATGAAGTATATAATCTCACCAATATCAAACATGTACGATTTTTTATAAAGGAACGCTGCAAATATCACTTCTGTATCAATTTGTTGTCTTACATATGCGTAATGTGTTGTTGTTCTTCAACAATATTGACAAGTATGAACATTACACCGGACTTTGACGGGCGCATTTAGCTATGACTATATAAGACTATTGCGCAGGCATTGAATTACTTTGGCCGGGTGGCTGAATCGAGTCACAGACAGACAGACGGACAGACATACAGACACACAGACATACAGACAGACCAAAATTTCTGGGTTTAAGTAGCCGAAGAAAGACTATCGTCTTTAATAAGTATTTTGTGCCCAATAAGTTTTTGTGCCTGCCCTAAGCGCAACGCTAGTAATAAGCGAAGAGTGAAAAACGTAAGTATATTAGCTTCTTTTTTAGTTTTTCTTGGTAAGATGACGCGTCATCATGCCGCTACAAAGGGGATACCACTATCGATTTTCTATCATCATCTTACTGCGGCGTCCTAGAAGGGGAGCGGTTTTTCGCCCTTGATCTCACCCCCACTGCTCTCTGCGCATTCACCCCGTTTCTATAGCAACGGAGGCGCGTCGTCTGCCTCCAGGCCGCCGTTCCGCGTGCGGGGCCGCGGCCCCGAAGTCAAACGGGTGGGCGCGGCACGCCGCTCGTCCAAACGCGCAGTCTTCAAAGAGAAGCGGTGCCGCCGCATACCCGATCGAGATGAAAAAAAAAAAAAAAAAAAAAAAGTTCGAACATGCAGCGCCAGGCATTTGGCGCATTTTTAAGTGCAATGCACTTCTTAAGCGACCCTGAACCTGCGTCCACCGGCGATGTCCGCATAGAATACCCACGTGGGGGATTGGCCAGGAATCTCCTCGTCTTCCTTGGCAACGGGGGGAGATGGGCGCGCGCTGCCTGGCCGCTGACATGGCACATACCCACGTGGGGGATTGGCCAGGAATCGGGCGTGAGACGGGCTAATGCACCCGCTTAAAGGAGTACTGACACGAAATTTCAATGCTGAGATCCGCTCTAGCAATCAAGTACAACGACAACACAAATAGGTGTCTGTGAATACATGCATCTTTCTTTCTTTGTAGTTGTGTGTGTGTGTGTGTGTGATCTCTCTTTCGCGAACATTACCGAACCGCGCAAATTCAACTCGTGCATTCGCACTTTCACATTCTTCCCCTCGGGGAAATGTGGGGAAATTTTTCCTCAGCCTAGCGACGAACAGCTGATATGCGCAGGCTGTGGCTAGGCTAAACGGCGCGAGCATGGGCTTTCATCGCGATGGTCGCTTGATACCATTGACGCCCTTGGCTCTGCACCATCTCTACGGTAGCGCGTGCTGCAGAAACCGACTCCAGTGGCGTTGCTGGGTAAACTTGCACCCAGGGCCCACAAAATGTGCCCCCCGCCCCCACTCACAATACGAAACAATTATTAATAATAAAACAAGTATTATTGTTATCATTATTAATAATAATCATGCCTTTCATCGTTACCATATCAAGGCTCGTTTACACTTGCGACTGGAGATACCAAAAGCGATTTCTGTCGCTCCTATCGCTCGGCATTGCTCTCGTCGCGCGACAAGAGCGATTGGTCTCGACCAATTTTGTACCTTTCATTTAGATACCAATGTAAAAAAAAATATTTTCACGGATACTGAATGCGTGGGCTACAAAATGTCAATGCAAGCACGCATAATATACAACATGCGATGCGGAATGATCGAAGTCACAGGATAATTGATGATGTGTAGTTATTTATAAACAACGGGCAATATATGCCAGGAAAGTAAGAAGCAAAATAAGAAGCCGTGTTTTATTTCTGCAAACTAAACCATAATAGCTACATTAGCTTGGTTTAGAGAACCCCATACGCCGGCTGGGGTGCTAATCACGAATACACGAACAACGACTTTTTCAGTAAATTAGGCATCGATGAAAAATCCCAACAGTAAAGAGCACCGTGATGTGTCGCTCGTGAGCACAGCCAAGAAATGGCCAAGAGATACTTGCGCCAGCACAGGGTGTAATACGCCATGCAAACCAGAGCGAGGTAGGGGGGAAAGTGAATGCTGATACGCGGCAGCGTGAGAGTACCACATCGTGCAGCTGATACCAAGCGAATCCATGGGTGCTTGCAAAAGCACTGGAGGCTAGAAAGTCTCAGGCCTCGTCAGGTAATGACACGAAGGCGGTTGCCAGAGGCTTTGCAGCCCGCTGTGCCGACTAATTCGTGCAGACGTCCCGCGCGCCTGGAGCAGGGTGTCCAGCAACGAGAGGGCTGTTTAAAAGCAACACATGCAAGACAACTAGTCGCTTCATACGGATAAATTTTCGTGTGTCTAGGAACACACGAAATAGATGATGTATAACACTAGGAATAGATGATACACATGTATTGTCTTGAAATTCAAGAATGTATATGATTTTGACTCTTCCGAGTGGAAGTCCACATATATAGCAGCAAAAAAAAAAAAGAAAGACTTCGAACTGAAAATATAGTTTTTGGTACCAACCGGATAACCAATCAATTGAATGACTATTGCCTGTCGATTAATCGAATTAATTTTTTAATCGATGCATAGCCCTACAAAGCTGATGCCAGCACCAATTAGCCTAGCCACAGCTAGCGCATATCGAAATTTGACACTAATTGTAAGATCAGCTGTTCGTCGCTAGGCTAAGCTAAATGCGCCGAATGCCTCGCGCTTTACGGGCGCTTTTTTTTTTTTTTTATCTCGATCGTATATGCGGCGACGGCACTTTTCGCTACCTACAGCGCGTTTCGACGTGCGACACCACCGCGTCCTCCCGTTTGAATTTGGCGCCGCCGCGTCCTGGAAGCAGACGACGCGACGGGGCGTATGCGCAGACAGCAGTGGGGGTGAGATCAAGCGCGAAAAACTGCTCCCCCTGGTACAGCGGCTTTCAGTTTCGTCATGAAGCCTGAAAGCCAAACATACTGAAAGAAACTCTTGTGTAGGCCAATGAGAAGGGTATGGAGGAAAGAAAAGTTTTTCTTCTTCCATGCAGAAGTGACAGAAGTGACACCATTTTAGTATTACGAAACTCTGCCAAAACTGATTTTATGACTGATTATGACTTCTCCAGAGAAGTCCCTATTAAACTCACAACTGCCTTGCAATCAGTTTTGCAAATTTGGATTACGGTGCCAGCAGGCCACGGTGCTTCTTTGCATGCTTCGAAAGTCAGAATCAAAACTTTGCTGCCAGCATGCTGCCAGCACAGAGCACTAGCGACATCCGGCGTTAACGACGAAAAGCGCGCCCCCTTGGCAGCATATTTGCCCAGAAACCTGGCAACGGCGTTTTACATGGCGCTCTGATGCGGTCAAGGCAGCGGCGCAACAGCTGCGTCAGCGAGGAAAACTCGGCGCACAAGTTTGCGGAAGAGCACCCCATCGCCCGGCCATGTTCAGCCGCATGTACAACTTTGTGCGGCAGCACAAGAAGAAGGTGTTCTTCAGCGTCGGCCTGGCCGGGGGCGCGTACCTGCTCAACCGTTACCTGCAGCGGAAGCTGCTCGACTGGGAAACGAAACAAACACAGAACTACATCGACCAAATCAAGCACCAGCACCACTTCGAGGGCATCCTACAGACGTCCGACAGCACGATCCTGTCGCTGCTGCCAAAGGTACGCGAGCCGCTCTTGGCCGCGCTAGAGACGGACAGCCTGCTCGAGAAGCTCAAGTCGCGACCGAGCAACCGGCTCGAGCTCTGGGAGGAAATCAAGGTGCGCATTCTCACCTTCGCGCTGTCGAGCGTCTACGCGGAAAGTCTGCTGGCGTCGCTGCTGCGCGTTCAACTGGGCGTCGTGGGCGGCTACGTGTTCGTCAACTCGCAGCGGACGCAGCAGAACTCGGGCGGCGTGCTGCCGGCGCTCACCAACCAAGACATCCACCAGCGCTACCTCTCTCTCGTCCAGCACTTCTTCGAGCACGGCCTCGACGAGCTCGTGCGCGTTGTCCGCGACGCCGTGGTGGCCGGCTTCGGCCACATCGGCCTCAAGGAGCGCGTCGGGCCCGTCGACTTCGCCCTGGGCTTCGACTTCGTCAAGAAGCACGTCGCGCGCGACTCGAAGAAGCCGCTCCCGGGCTTCCTGCGCTTCTTGATGCCGCCGCTGGAAGTGGAAGGGGACACCGACGACGTGAGGGCGCTCAACTCGATGATCCTGGAAACGAGGGACATCCTGGAGACGGAGGACTTCGCCAAGGTCCTCGGCGTGTGCATCGACCTGGGATGCACCGGTCTCACGGGTGACGTCGAGTCGTGCTTCCGAGACATGCAAGCGGCCTTGCAAGAGAACGGTAGCGGGGACCTAGCTGCGGCGTCTACGGCTGCGCCCGGGTCGGCAGGCTTTGCGATGGCCAAGCTATTGCCTGTGCTGAGGAACGCGCTCGTGTCTGGTAGGCAGGACGCTTTCCTCAGAACCGTCCTACAAGCAGAGCTGCTTCGCAGTATGCTGGCGAATGTGTACGAAGCGTTTTGCCAGACGGAGGACATCGACAGGATCAACCACAACCTCACACCGTTGTCGTGACCATCTTCGACGTGAACCAGTTGCCTGGTGTGAGCGCTCACGAGACAGTCGCGATGATTGACAGTTGTGGAAGTGTCTCGTTCTGTTCTTTGGGATGCCGCTTAGTGGATGACTTTGAAACTGTCCTGCAGAAATGTCCTTTCAACGACTGTGCAGACTGAGTGAACCATTCCGAACAAGTTAACGTCAGGTGTCGGGTCTTGAGCGTCGTTAACATGCGAAATATTTTATGTGATATACGTGTTTAGGTAGCCGAAATGTCCAGAGTGCACGGACTTGCAAGCGGTGATTGACACATCCTAAAGAATTTTGTCGCACAGCATGCCTAGTGTGTTCTGTGTTCTGTTTAATGGCTTGCTTGGCATTAAGCAGTTTAATTAGTTCACAAACTAATGGTGCTGTGAATGATGCGTAGTGTCATCATGTCGAGTTAGTGTTCGCTTTACAGTTCACAACAGCATCGTAACTTTTGTCCCAGGTTTCTCCGCACATCCAATGATTCGCAAGAGAGAAGCTAACAGTAAAGATGTTAGCAAGCTGCGTTGAATGACACTATCCTGCCTATAAATAGTTTCAAAGGCTTGTGACAAAAAGCTAGGGCCGAATAACTGATCCCCACAATCTTTCCAATATTTTGCCCATCTTTTCCAGGACCTTCTCTGTTATGTTCAGGCATTGGTTTAATTTTTGGTTACATTTTCATCTGTGCGTTTGTACTTCGTGTATTTATAAAAAAAAAAGTGACCAAGCTGTAAGGAAAACTCAAAAGCTTTGTTGTTCCTCAAAAGTTACTTGGTTGAAAATTTGGTTTAATCTCTTATTCTTGCTTTTATTTGATTTAGCTAGCGAGGCTGCACTTTTTCTTTACTAGTGGTGATCATTACCTTGCTCTTGGCAGTGAATGTAAGCATTTTTGCGCAACATCTATGGAAACTTGAGGTCATTCTTTCTAGTAATTACCGTGGTATAGATAGAAAGTTGAGAAAGTTGACATTTAAATGTAGGCGCACTTGATTAATATGTTCATCTATGCTGCAAAGTGAAAAAGTAAAGGAAAACAGGGCAGAAATCTGCTTGGGGGCAATTTTCGTGCACAGTTTGAGGTGTTTTGTCGTTCGATCGTCGTTTCCATCTTGCAGAAGCTCGCACACGCTGTCCACTAAAGCTGCTTGTGCGGGCGTCTTTCATGAATTTTGTTTAGATTTTTTAAGCCATATTTTATCAGCACTGCACGACAATTCTGGAGCAAGTCTAGTAATGTATCGGCGCTTTTTCCCGACTCGATTCTCCCTACTTAATTGCTGAGATTTTTTTGCCATCCCATATCAGGTCCAGAAAATCAGTGTACAGGCGAGCCCGATTATAACGAACACAACGGGAAACCGAAATCACTTCGTTATATCCGCTTTTCGCTATATCTGGACAGAAAATCTATGTATACCAATGGTAACGGGAAATGAAGATTTGTTCGTTATAACCGCTATATCGTTAAAACCGGGTTCGCTATAAGTGGGCTATACTGTACTTCACGAGCATTGTCTTATAATTTCACGATAAAGAGAAACTTTGATGGGGTGTTGTCATTTTTATGGCAGCTGGTAGCATTGGCGGGCTAGTGCGTTTGTCCGAACCTGTGATCTGCTTCGAAGCGGTTCCTTAGCATGGCAGCTGGTCATGTAAGGAATGTCACGATGCAAATGCGTTGAAGGATATGCATAAAATGAGAGCATTGGCACGCAGAAACGAGATAGCTACAGGTTTGTAAACATTTTTCTCCACAGGAAACAGCTGGAACTGTGGAGTTATATTTATACGGTAAGTTTGCTTTTGTGAGAAAGAGCGTTAAATTTACAGGCCCTGTCAGTGAGAAAGAGTTTGTGTTAAGTGAGGGTGTGTTTGTGCCAGCCTTTGCACATTTGCCGCAAACAGCAGTGTGAAATGAATTCCATGTGACACTGTGTTGAAAAGTGAAGATCTGTGTACTGTTCAACTACCATTTGTTTTTGTTTCCTGGGATGTCTTAGGAGAAGCTCAACGTCATTCCCAGTTCAACAGTGGAATAGCTAGCGCAGAGATTGAGCAGTGCTTGCGCTGTTTCAGAGTTCGAGGTCTTGTGCACCATAACAACACTAACAAAAAGGCATTGCTTGTTGGTCTTTTGTCTCTTACGTACTGTATCGTGCATTAAAAAGTAGGTGTTTGGTACAAATCACTTGTGTTTTAACTCCTCTATTGCCTTTAGAGGTGTTTTTTTTTTTTCGAGTAAAACAAAGTGCTTATCCTGGCGGGAAGGGTGCAGTGACACTGCACTGCAATGTTTTCTGCAGAAAAACAGCTAATAAAAATTCAGCAATGAAACCAACACGCTCCTAAGCAGTTTGTTTTTTTGAGGGAGACGATTCTGTCAGCGATACTTTTGCGGGATTTCGTTCAGAGAAAGCAGCGCTTCTTGGCACCTAGTTGATATTTGCTGACTCTTAACTTCTTTAAGAGACCAAGAAATGGCAGTATTACCAGCTAGCGAGGTACCATACAGGTTGAGGAATTTAGTGGTAAAAAAAGTGGGAGATGACAAATGTTGGTGGTTTAATGTACTGAAAGTAGGTACCGTATTTTTGTGCGTATAGCCCGCTCCAAAAACGAGAAAATTTCAGGGCTGAAGTAGAAGTGTGGATTATATGCGAGGTGTTTCCTTTAGTGCAGCTTCACTGCAATGCGCGGTGGGCGGTGATGCCCCTACAGCAATAATAGCGGCTAAGCCACTGTTATCCCAATGACAGTGCTCATTTTGCACACAGCTTAACAGAATACCAACCTGAAAAAATGTATGCTGCAAGTCACCTAATTATGTAGTCGGCTAGGTAAGTTCTTGTGCATAAACAAATGTCTAATGTTGCTTGAGTAGTAGCTTTGGCCCCTCTATTTATGCAGAATATATATGGGTGGGCAATATGCAGGGATAAACTTCGTTTTATTCGTCAACGGAATGTCAGGCTGCGGGTTATATGCAGGGGCGGGTTATACGCGTGAAAATACAGTAGTAAGCATGCATTTCTTTCAATAAACATTTAATTTCACCATTACAGCCCTTGACCACCGGAGACGGTATGTCTGCAATTACTCAACCGTGATTAAATCATTCAAGTGAAAATCCTGGGAATGCAATGGAAGCGCAGGAGTACGAAACAGTACATGCTTTTATTTTCACTACAAGCAGTGGCGACATTGCGCACAGAGGTGTTCGCATTTGAGCACTTCCTTTGAGCGAGTTATTCTATTTGTACATCCTGAACGAGAACGGCTTTGTGAATTTGAGGGAGCCATTTCTGTATGTGGAAAAGAGGGAGATCTGGAACGACCCTTTGAAGAAAGGAGACCGGGAGGGGAGATATCTTTATGCATGACCAATAATCAGTAATATGGCGTATTCTGTCAGCTACTGTCAGCTAACAGTGATAGCCAAGAAGGCAGATAGGGAAGGGCATATGTGATCATCTTCACCTTTGGATTCACCATTGGCCACATGTGCAACTTGGCAACTCTGATGATTGGATAAAGGGAGGTGCAACGATAACCCATTTGTACAGGCACAGGAGGTGCTTAATTAAGTTACAGACCTTCTTGACTCGGTATTGCGCATGGGATCTTGCCTGTTGTCTACTTCATCGCAGTAGATGCCTCTCGTTGGCTCAGTTAGCAGAAGAAGGCAGCATCCAGATATAGTTGATATCAAAGACAGTTACATGCTGCTGGCTTTGGCCTCGACAGCCGCTTTTTGGCAACCTGGTGACCATAATTTGTCGAAAAAGTGCGCCTTATCACAGTCAGTGTACGGCTACTTCTGTCCCCACCACTTTCATAACATGCGAGACATAGACCGTGGTGGTTTTAGTACTGTTGCATTCTTCGGCACTTCGAGAAATTAAGCAGATGATGAGGGTGAATTGTGCGTAGAAACATGTGCCTTTTAAGCGTGGCTTACAGGGCTTGTAGAAATATTTTAACACAAATTCCAGAACCATTCAAGGATTTAAAGGTGTCGGAGGGTCACGTTAAAGGAGCCATGAAGACAAAATACAAGTTTGGTTCATTAGAAAGGCTGCTTCGTTCTGATAAAAACGATACCGATTTCATCGCAAACTTCCAAAAAATAACGGAGATATTAAAGGAAACGTGTGGAGCTGTGGCGACTCGCTAGCCAGTTTCCGGCAACTTTTCTATGACGTCACAGAATCTTGTTTGGGCGATTGACGGCGGCCGAACTAATCAATCGCCAGGACACATGACTGGACGATTGCAGTGGGGCCGCTAGTTCCGTTTGATCGAATCAATTGAGTGCTAATGGGCACTTTAACACACTGAAAATTATGTTTTTAGTGCTAGCCCTAACACGTCACTGTGGCGCAAAATTTGAAAGTTCTTGCGTATTTCTTCAGTTTTTATCGGTTAGAAAACGTCTTTCGTGGCCGTAATGGAGCTGAGTGAGGTACTGAAGCCTAACTCTTTAAAGTTAAACAAAGTTGTATTTTCTCTTCACGGACCTTTTAAAGAGGACAGTTTGAAGCATTCCGCTAGCTAATGTGGCCCGCCAACAACGCTATTTCTTTGCTTGCAACTGCATCACGTGTGTTTCTGGGTAACTTATTGAGAGGCTTGAGTCGTTGACAGTGAATGTTGCGCCTCAGTGATAGCTAGCAAAGTTTACTTAATCAGGCCAGAATAAAACCTGAGCTTGTACGAGCTTGCAATGCTAAAACAGCAGAAGCACGATTGCTTCATTTTTAGCACAGATTCAGAAATTTACGATTTCTTCCGCCACAACTTGCATATGTTTATGTGCTTGGAACATTAACTAACCTTGATTTTAGTCTTTGCTGCCCTCATTGCAGCATACGTGTAAGGCACTGGTTGCCTCTTTGGCACGTAAAGGAAGGATTCTTTCCATCTAAAGTAATGCCACTGGGTGGGCTGGTCGAACATTGCCGGGCAAATGGTAGGAGGTTTTCCAAGATGTTGTGCTCGAATGGTGGCAGCGAGTGTATTTTTTTGCGAAAAGTGTCTTTGCATCACATGCTGTGCTCATGACGACCTGCACCACTATTTATTGTACAGAATTAAGGTGGTACGTGGCAAGTAAAACTATTTTTGTTATTTATGGACCAAATTTATTCAAATTAGGAGATTTTATGTAGTTAACTAACCTAACAACAAAAATCAGTTTGAAAATATCTTCTACACTTTATGAGTTACCAGACTAATTACCTTCACAAACCCGCTCCAAGATTAACAAATTAGGTAAGAACTCAACAAGATTTTTATTTCGGCATGACCAGGAAGGACTATTCTGTGCAAGGGAGCTATTCGATTATTGCTTTATTTCCTTAGGTATCTAAAAATAAAGAGAGAAGGTTCAGTTTCTGACATGAAACTATTTCTGATTTTGAAAGGAAGGTGAAACTTTTCTTGTTCTTTCTTTACGCTTGAAGCATGCAATGCGATAATCTAATAGCTTCCTTGCACAGAATAGACATTTCTGATCACACTGACGCAAAAATCTTGTTGACTTCTTGCGTAGTTAGTTAATTATGCTGATTGCAAGTTTCAGGTAATTAGTCTTCTAACTCAAAAAGTACAGACAGTATTTTTAAACTGAATTCAGTTTTGTTGTTAGAATGGTTAGTAACACACATTCTCCTAATTTAATTTAATTTGGCCCATAAAAGTCATTTTACTTGCCATGTCCCCCCTTAAAGGATTGCAGTGCAATTCCTTTTTGTCTCTCCAGGTGAAAAACAAGCGGGCGCTTGTTGTCACGTCTTTCAGGCGCGAGAGGTTATGGGATAACGGGAAAAGCATCCCATGATAGGGAGGGTGCTCCAGTGTTCAACCTGGAAGCAAAGGCAAGCCTTGCTGAAAACCTGTCCATGATAGCATCAGTATCCCATCTTGTTCCACAGAAAGACTGTGCAAGTTCCATCTCGGAGGACGTGAACTGTTTGAGAAAATGCGCGGGTGCATGGCAGGGTTAATGTGGCACCACTGCAAGCCCTGTTAGTCTTTAGTAAAAACACAACTTCAGGAACTTGTACCCTCCAACCGCAAGGGTCTGTTTGTCGCGCTTATTTAATAAAAGTGATTTTTTGTAAAAGGAAAACGTGGCAGCAGCGGCAAAGAACTGGTAAATTTTAAGTGGAGGAAGCCCCTACATTTCTGCACAGACTAGAATAAAAAAATTCGAGTCTGCATATTGAGCTGCTCTTTTTTTAGGTAAACAGACATAAAGCTCCATTTTCGGCTACTGTGTCTGAAAAGAATATTGACACGAGTCAGGACGCCTACAGAAGCACCTCACTTTGTTCTCAGTTTTGAACCCCCCACACTGCAGCGAACTCAAAAACTGTGCTATATGTCTGGAAGGAAATTACCCAGAGTTGTTGCTCAATGTTGAGTTAGCCGTGCCGTTGGGACATCTTTTACATTCACTGCTGTGAAACCAACTTACACGTGGTGTAAAAAACATGCGTACTACCAGTTTTGACACCAAGCGGCACTTTATGAACTGATGCAGTACAATGGTTGAAGGTTTGCTGCAACTAGTACTGTTGCAATCTTCCTTCTACACTGGTTTTTCGAGAGGCGGGAATGTACACGCAACAGCTGAGGGTATGTACCGTGTTTTCTGGTGTACAAGTCGCAGTTTTTTTTCTGAAATTTTCGTTGGTGCATCTTAACCTACCAGTGTGACTTATGTATGGAATTAATCTGGTACGCACCAGCTGCACGTGGTCCGCGCTCTACAAGGTGGCTGTACGCTGCGTGATGTCAGCGCACATTAAGAGACACAGCTCTATGGTCTAAATGAATGAATTATCTGTTAGCGAGTCGGAGGAAGAAGGCTTCGATACTTTTGCCTAAACGCCGTCTGTAAGTACATGCCATCTGTGTATATCAATAAACCGTTTTTGAGAAGTTATAGTTCTGTCAAGACTTTGGACGGTATGTGCACATGTCTAGCACTGCTCACCGGGGGCTGCGTTCCGAGGCGGTGGCCGCCGCAACCATGTACTTTCGCTGAACTTTCCAACGAACTGATGCTCTACGGGTTTACCTGATTAACAAGTGCGTTTTGTACACACTTATATACAGAGGTGCGACTTATATACGTTAAAAAAAAAAAAAAAAAAAAAAAAACTGCCGTTTTGAGGGGGATGCGACTTATACAAAAGTGCGAATTCTAGACCGGAAAATACGGTAATGGATCTTTCTTTAGCACCATTTTTCTTACGTTTTGTACAGTCACGGACAAATGAAACGGAAGCACGAAAATATGAACCAGTACACGCAAAATTGAAAAATACTGTTCGGCGAGATCCAATAATGGCACGCTACTGGTGCATTTCGAATGCCCCCACTTCCCAACTTTGGTTTTGTAACCACGCCACACATCATTTTGACTTGCAGGGAAAGAAATCGCACTATTTGTGTGTTCTGGTTTACATTTTCGTGTTCGCGTTTCATGGGTCCATGTCTGTACGTTGCTCTCTCATGGTGTATTGTTTAGGTTGCGTATAAGTACATTGATGACTACATCACATCCGTCAACAGCTTGTATGTTCAACAGGTGCCGGCGTCAGGCTGTCTTTCACTCTTGAAATACTACCAAGGAATGAGCTAGATTTAATTCCCGGGCACGTCAAAGCTTTCTTGCCAGCCATGTTAACAGCCAACAAGAAGCCTACAAAGACCACAAAAAAGGGTGGCAAGCATACCTTGATCATGTATGAATTTGTGTTGTTTCTTGTGGTTAACTAAATTGCCATTAACTTTTCATTTTTTCTTCCCGTGGGATTGGTTTGTTTATCTTGCAAAGTCGTACCATATAAAATGTGCAGTTGGGTGTTTTTAGATTTTTTAAGCCTCCTTTCGCTCTGTGCAAGTAAGTCATTTGCTAACGAGTTCGTTGACTTTAAAATGCTTACAATTTTCCCTTTTTTGTATGCGTGGTCTAATTAATAGAACTAAACAAGCGTTCCTGTTCAAATTTTTTTGTCAGCACAAACATTATGCCAGTGAATGTATGCTGCCCGTTGACTAGTTAGTTTGTCAGCTTGGAAATACATCACACATTTACGACTGCTATCGCACCCGCCGTAAAAGATTGTTGGGATTGCTGCTCAAAGTGGGCTTAACAAGAACTCAGCAATACATGTCTTACTCAGCGTCTTCCTTAGCGCATTAGACCCACGACATTTAGTTTCGCGAACACTAAAGGCAAAATTAAAAGAGCAGTTCGCTTTCTATAAAAAAAAAAGAAACCACGGTCGACACGGTGCACAATTTTGAAAAGTAAACAAAGAACAATCTTTTATTTGCTGCAACGAGAGAAATATTTATAAACCACGACAGGCAACAGCGGCAGCAAATGAGCAAATCAGTAAATGATAATAGCATTCACGGGTACAAAGCTATCACACAGCCTAAATGTGGGTAGATGACAACGTATTCACAGGGTGATGCTGTAATGAATCAAAAACTAGGACAAACAGGTGATGCTGTGAGGACTCAAAAACTAGGACAAACACAAGATGGCCTTGAAATGGCCTCGTTCAACATTGCTTTAAAACAAGACAGTGCAACACTAAACACACTTCTGGCAATAATTTGAAGCTACATGTCCACATCTTGAAATTACGATACATATGATACGGTTGCAAACAAAGCTGAAGGGTCTGCATTCCATAGTAACGACATTTTACATGTGAGACACTTATTTTCAGCATTTCTTTTTACACCTACAAGCACTACAACATTGACGACAGTGTTCGTGTGTTATGCACAGCAGTTTTCTATAGACAAAACAACGTTCACGATAGCTAAGTAGAATGAATAAAATATCGGCACCTTACAGTAGATGATCGGGTGAATGTACGTACTTTGTTTTGGTGTCGCCTCCACAAAAATAAATACTTTTGTGTTGCAGTTCTTTTCTAGGAAGCATTTGGGCTATTTTGAAGTAAATCTAATGTTCCTGGAAACCAATTTCTAAAGCACCATGGTGGCAGTGGGGTCTGTTGAAGGTGGTAAAAATAAAGGGATATGGCTATAGAAGCAGGCAACAGAACTGCACTCTTAATATGTGTACCTTATCAACACCCTCTTCTGCACTCACCTCACAACCTACTCAAACTTAGCTGTGAACCTCCTCTGATGTGGAACAACACTTCAATCAACAATTTTTCCAAGCAGCAGGGCAGACTAACAGCCTACGAGAACACGCTGTGCTTATAATGGCCCTCCAAAGGAGAAAATAGACTTGGTTGTGCTGATCATTGGAGTGGGCTTTCCTCTTTTCAAATTAAAAAACAAAAACTAGGCAATATTTATGTTTTCACGGTTTTTCCTTTTGTGGCTTACGGCACCGGCTGCAAGGGACTTGAGTACTGCTTCAACTTTCTCACCACTATTTTGATTCATGACATTGCAGTTTAAACGATCCCTCAAATTAGGAATGCATAGAAAATCGCCTATGGTAAATGTTAACTTGTGGTTTCCCATTTCAATTTACGTTTTTGTGATTGGTGGAAGTGAACGCTTTCACAAAAAGCAATCGACACAGTAAAGTTTGCTTGATGTGCGCACATAGGTGCATTAAATGTCTTAAGGACACGGTCCACCATTACTAACGTTTGGTGTAACCAAAACACCTTGGTGGCCACAGGACACGACACAAGTGCCAGGCAGTGGACTCGCGTAGTTTGCCAGCAAACTGCAATTTGACCTGCCCATCGAAACACATGCCATTCTTAATTAACTAGACATAAATTGCACGACAGTACACAAGGTCCTCGAAGCTTGCCATCAAGCCTCAAATTCGGACACCCAAAGCTCAAATGAGGCAAGGAAATCCAAAATTGCTTTCTGAATCACACATACCACCCATTACTCACAACTACCTAGCGCTGCAGACTGGTTCCCGGAACTCAATGCCACGTGCAATGCATTGCTCCCGCAAATGGAGAGTCAATGTTAGGAGCTAAAAGACCTCGCTTTTTTAAGACATCATCACCAACAAGTCTGTACAATGTACTGAAATACAGCCAGGAATGAAAAAAAAAAAAAAAAAAAAACACTACTAACTGAGATTGCGATCAAAAACTGATAATGGGTGTGCACATTGAAGTTCTTGGAGTAAGCATTGAAGCAAGCATCATGGAATAAGCATAAAAAAAGAGGCATTGGAATTGCCACACGCACACAGAACATTGACGTCCACGCGTTTTACAGAAAAAAGGTATACACTAACAAAAGATGCACATGAAAACAAAATCTTTAAAAGATAGCGGCTATATGAACAGGGCATTTAAAGTAATCACTTATCTGGTCCGCTTAGGTTTAACTGTTTCATGAATTTCAAGGAGCACTGGAACAAAATGCAACCAACTTGCAGGAGCCAAGTTGAATACTTTTGTTTCAGTGTAAAAGCTTGGAGCGTTTGGCTGTGTTGGCTCACAAATGATTCTACAAAGCATTGCTTCACTCACAAAAAGTGACGTGATAAATATAATCACAAAAGAATAAAAGAAATAACAAAGACAGAAGGATGACTATTCCTAAAAACTTGACTGCAGTGTGATGACACATAGGTACTCTGACGCACTAGTACAAAAACTTTCAGTTGGTGTTTTAGTGGTCTGTTAGTGGACAGCTGTACCAGTGAAGGTTTAATGTCCTCGGAATGTATGCACATATTTCACCATGCATCTCAAAAGTACTGCTCCAAACAGTTACCACCTGCCCCAAACAAAATAATCATGCTGTTACAAAGTGAAAAACACTTTTCGCCAACAAAAATTGAGAAAGCTTTCGTCTCAGTTTCTCAGTTTGGAAGTACTGATGCCGGGGTGAATGCTGTGGACATTTATTATGTAGCTGTCTCAATCCTTTAGGCCTAAATCTTGCATCACACAGACTTGGTGGAACCCATCGTAAAATTTAGTCTCACAGTACGTACCCAAAAACGTGTCGACCTGAAATGCTAGTCTTGAAGCAAAAAGCAAAAAATATGAAGTGCAAATTTGTGTTTTTTGTTTCTAAATGATCCAGCCTTGAAATTCTTGCACAGTGCAAGCCGACGGTTGCGACGTTCAAAGTAAAACTGATCGCTACTAAAACTGATCAAAATAAAATTGGTCAAAGTGAACAGTAAAATATAGCTGATGCGTGACACGCACAAGCATAAGCATAAGCATACGTGTAATTTATTGTAACCAGGGTTGCCAGGTCCTCAGAAGAAAAAGTAGCTGGAAAAGTCGCCGTTCTCTGCAAGGTGATGCTAGTAAGTACACTTCGATTTCCTTCACCCAAGAAATGCAGCAATTGCGAGAAGCAGAAAACCGTACCACAAATTTCATTTGTTTGCTGTGGTGCGGGAAAGCGACAGGGGTTGCCTACTGTCTGCACATGCAGGTTTAGGTGAAGCATTCAGAGAATAAGAATGACTTCAAATGGGCATTTGCTCCACACCACGTTTTACCACTTTCATTTACATTCCCGTGCCTATTGTACAATGCCATGCACACTCCCCCCCCTCTGCATGAAATCTCAGGCTCTCGTAAACTACTGAAGCATTACACTTTAAATCGATGGTGCTGCTTGAAGGCTTTGATGCATGAGTCATACGACATCATGTGCCGGATACTGAAAACAGCCCGGCAGATTTCAATTTGCACCGGTACGTCGCGTTGCACGGTGGTGCGTCTGAGTGACTGATTTGTCTTAGACTTTGCCAGATCACCATCATCTGCCTAAAAATTTGTTCTGTCATGTTCGTTCCGTTTGTCTCGGCGCCTGACGTGCACTCAAGGAGCATACGAGACACTTTCTGTGCAAAGTGGGGTGTTGGGAAGGGCCCAAAAATACACAAGATCAGCAACGCTCCAAGGCGCCAGGAAGTAGCCAAGTCGCCAAACTGAAATTTCTGTCGCCACGAGTCTTGAATCAAAAGTCGCCGGTTTGGCGACAAATGGCCAGACCTGGCAACCCTGATTGTAACACACTTCTGTTTTTTCCCTGGGAGAAGTCACATGCATGCGAGTACCGTGTACTAGCTGAAACAGCGCCAGCGCTTGCTTATCATCATTAATGTAACGGCGCAACTCTAATCATACGTTTGCGTACGGCATCGCCAAACTAGCGAAAAATGCCACCGACGTTAATCTTTCCACTCGGAAAGAAGGCCCCCATATACTACAATCCAACCCACTTGTAACAATACTGGTTATAACAATATATTAGATTTAACAATGAAAAGTTGTGGCATTGTCAACTGCGCTAAATGTTATGCGGTAAAATAAACCGCTGATAACAATGATCATTTTCCCCGTTATCGGTTATAACAATTGAGCCTGACGGTATAAGCCCATGTAAGGCATAGTATTTGGAGATCTGTGAGAGATTTCGGGTGCGCCGTTTGTGACCAAGCACGCCTTTTTAAGCCCGAAATAAGCTGCGGCATTTTCTACCTTTATAAAAACACTCAGAAAAAGTTGGCGCCTTTTGTGTAGCCACGCTATCCCTGAAGGAAAAGACCTGACTGCCCCTCTCATCTCCTGCTGTCAGCTGGCCCAGAAAAAGAGAGGCATTGGATTAAACAAGGCAGCAGATTAAAATAAAGCTACAGCGGCGGGGTAAAGGCTACTGTTGATTACCGATGTTCAAAAAAGCGGAAAACAACACCACTTTAGTAACATACAATCTGCCAATCAGTAAAAAAGAAATGGTCAAGGATTTCATGCGGAGATTTCCTCCTACGCGAAAGACAGCGGTCCTTCCTAGGGGTCCTGTGAAGTCTGTGAACCACCCAGACATGGCTAAGTCTGTGTGGTTGGCTGTGCAGTTACATTTTCATTTTGTAAATACAGCGTGAAAATGCCTAAACGCTTACAAAAGTAACTTTTCCTGCCTTACCCGTCATAACAATTACTGTTTATAACAATGGCCTTTTTGTGGCACTTCAATATTGTTACAAGTGGGTTGGACTGTATAGCAATGCCAAGGGCGCGTGCACTCATGCACGCACCAACAAAAGACGCTGCAAGTGTATTAGCTACAAGGCGCAAAGGTTGTGCTAAGCAAGTGTGCGGACTCCCTGGGGGCCATGGGAGTGCTTCTTGTGTTGGTAAAGAATAAACTAAGCTTTTCAGATAGCAAAGATCCTGCTTAATTAACATTTTTCAGAGGGCTAAAATGCAGATTCAACAATTTTTTATTTTGGAACGGTAATAAAACTACCGTTGCCTCTTGTTCTGTATCTTTTGAATACTGCACACATATTCGATATTAAATGACAGTTTTTTTGCCTTATTCGTATGCAAAAAAATCAATATTTGCACACCCTTAGTACTGAATCATAGTGAACTAACTCGGTTGGTTAGTGACAACGTAAGCTACAGAGGTGATTCGCGCCCATTGCTGAGTCGATACCCAGCTCAACAACCCGTAATACTTCTAACTTGAGATCGGTTCAGAAGACAGATGAGGCCCAGACATTCGGGCTCGCAGCACTGCTTCTAGTTTTTGTAAAAACAAACTAAAAACCATGCAGGCTCTTTTGCTGCATCTAGACGGCCCTATAGCAGCAAAATTTAAAAACTATGTAAACACCATGCACACTTCTTTGTCAAATGCAGATGGCACTCTACAAAGTAAACATGTGACTAGGCCGCCCATTCGATGCTATACAGTGAAGTGAACTTACAAATACCGTAATTATTCGAATATAAGGCGAGGGTTTTCTTTTTCCAAAATCAAAACCCATAGTCTGAAAGTCATACCCCGCCTTAAATTTGAAGCTCAGTATGTGTGTGTGTGTGTGTGTATATATATGTGTGTGTATATATATATATATATATATATATATATATATATATATATATATATGTGTGCGTGCGCGTGGCGATTTTTTTTTTTTCACTGTCCAAACTGTACCACCTCATAATCGTGAGCGCCTTAAAATTGAATAAATACGGTAAATTACCTTCACGCGGGAATCACCCCTATGACTTCAAGTCTTCACGACATCCAAATCACAAAAATTTGAATTGGTCCTACAGGTAACTCTATCACCGGGAATGGATGCATGAAGCAAAGAGCGCCACGCACCGCTTTGCCACAATACACTAAAAATTACATCACGTGATGATGAGTACTTACACGTGACGTTTTCCTGCTAAACTGACCACAGTAGCGGCTTTCACTCGAAACTGTGCAACACTGATGAAGGGCGAATGACGAGAGGACGACAAAACTAATAGGAAACAACTGGTGCTGAACCGTGAGGGAGCAGAATTGTCGAAACTCTGTCCCCACATACGCGCACTTCGAAGGTTTCTCAGTTTTCTGTAGTCTGCACACTACTGGTGTGTTCAGACACGCTAACACGAGCATGGCTGAGCAGCGATCTTCTATGGACAGCATCACTCGGAAAAGATGGTCACAGCACGAAGAGGCCGGGTTAGATGGCGCCCCAACGCTGCGTCCCATGCGAGGGAAGTATCAGGCCATGGTATGGCTTCCTGCGGGGAAACATAGAAAAAATCGTCAGTTTCTCGCACAGGCCCCAGAGACAGGCCTGGACAAAAGGAATGCACTTACAGTGCAGAGCTTCTGGTGATGCCAAACATTGAATAAATACAGTAAAAGATTGTTAATCCGAACTCGAAGGGAACCATAAAATTCTTCGAGTTAAGCGGAGTTTAAATTAGCGGGCGGGCGCTAGAATGAATGGAAGTCGCGCCACAATGCGCGGGCAGAACACAAAGAAGCCACCTTGGGACTCGTTATCATGGATTAGGCGCTACAACACGTTTGTGGTAGGTGATTTCGTAAATAATGTTTCGTAAATAATTACGGCATGCGCCGGAGCACTGACACCAGTGGTGCAGCACCGTCTGTGGAAGCGAAATAAGATGTTGCAGGAGCATAGCGCATGCGCCACGCTGTTTTTTTTTTTTTTTGTTTCGTTGTTTTGCATCTGTAGTAAATCTGGTTTGGTTTGAATTTGAAACAAATTGTAATCACTCTGGGCCAACGTATTCTGTGAGGAGCGATGGAAACCAGAGGATCATAGTCCGAATGAACCGTTCTGGACACCGACTCGTTCGAATTACCAGGACTATTCCCCCTTTGAAATATACAGGAATGTGCCGGGACAAGGGCGTCAGTTCGAATTAACTGGAAGTTGGAATTAACCGGGTTCGAATTAACGAGCTTTTACTGTATATGGTCGAAACCAAGTACTTTTCCAAATGCCCACAAACACATGACACGATTGCTTAATGGACATCAGACACAGCCTGCTTGCACCCTTTTACAGCTGAACCTCGTTATAAGAGACACTGATGTAAGAGACAAATGGGTATAAGAGACACTATTGACCCACATGGTTGGCTGCCCTATCTTTCCCATTAAATCGACCTCTTTTATAACAGACATCGGATGTAGAAGATTGGTTATAAGGGACAAGTCATCCTTGAACTTTAATCAATAATCTCGCTTGTAACAGACATTTTAACTTCAGACGCAGTGCCACCAGTCACTAATTGCAGTTGCTTCCATCCTGCAAGCACAGGTGAATGACAGACGCCTGCAGTCACTATTTATTATAACTTCAGCAAACACACAGTGGTTCATTCAGTCAGCTATGAGATGACGATGAGAAGCCCTGCCA
Source organism: Haemaphysalis longicornis (assembly GCF_048455015.1). Taxonomy (NCBI): domain Eukaryota; kingdom Metazoa; phylum Arthropoda; class Arachnida; order Ixodida; family Ixodidae; genus Haemaphysalis; species Haemaphysalis longicornis. Next base: position 204,800,276 of record NW_027526361.1, on the reverse strand, counting down.
ATGGAAATGCAACTTACAGAAGTGGTTGAAGCTTACTGCCATCTATTGGATGGAGTGCGATCGCACATGCGGGTTCTCCCACTCGCATAGCTCCCAATCAAGAAGCATCGCAGATGTTGAGTCCTGCAAGCATAATGAATAGCCTGAGCCCACAACAGAAGAAGCTGTGCGCTCTGCCTATTCATCAGGCTTGTGAACTCAACATGTACGATTCATCTTCCACAAACGAGGAAAGAAAAAAAAGCTTGCAGAATCGGTTGTAAAATACAGTGTAAATACAGTCATGAAGCAAACAAGATTCGGAACTGTTTCATAAATTCTGGGGGCCAAACATAAATTAGAATGGATCTTTTGCAACATGCCGTAGCGTTCTTTTGAGCTTATTTTAGTCATATGGTGCCCACATTGAACTAGGGTCTGATTAATAAGTGAAAAAATGGTTCCCTGCTTATAAGAGACATCTGATATAAGAGACAGAAACTGCTCCCCGGTACGTGTCTCTTATAAAGGGGTTCAACTGTATGCCCTTTTACAGCAACAATGACCACAAAAAGGGGAAGCACGTGTACAACACTTTGATTTTATGAAACCCACGTACAAATTTATACAGTCGAATCCCGCTACAACAAAATTGACGAGACGTGCAAAAAATTTCGTTGAAGCGAAAATTCGTTGAGGAGAAATCTGCCCCAACACAGCACGGAAGGGCAAAAAAAATGGCCCTGGATATTTCTGCATCATTGGCAGCATAATGCAATGTTTAGGAAAAAGAGTGGCACGCAGTAAGGTCATGTTTCTTTAGATAACAAACATTCCAATGGTTATCTGTTTTTTTTACCAGCACGCAAAGAGCGCAATACTTAGGAGGATGGGAGAGGTGAAGAAATGAAGAAATGCAGGCACAAAGCGTATTGCTGTACAACAAGGCATTTCCACCGAGCTGATTACTTGCAGATAGCTGCTACGCAGTTGGAATCCCCCCTCTCGCTAGTGGCAGGAACGGCGCCGTTATCTTCATTATCCTCTGACTAGGCACGGCAGCAACTGACCTTGGCAGGCAAGCTGCGTGCGCTTGCATTTATCACGACAGCCCGCTCGTGACTAAGATAGGATGATGCAGGTTCAAGACTAAACACGAAAACATTATTTTTGCTCTTGACTTTGAAGAATTGTAGCAGGAAAACTGCAAGGACAGCTGCTCACAACACATACATGACGGCACTGTGCCATATTCGCGCGATTTCAACTGGATACAGATTGGCTATAGCTCCGGCTTGGCGAACCTGGCTTGCGCCTAATGTAAAGACGGATCGCCCCATCGTTATCACCATCAAACAATGGCGTCCACCTACGAGTTTGTTTTTGTTTTGGGTGGCCGTCTGGGCGCACCGCGCAGGTTTTCGGTGAAACTAAGCGTCCTGAATGTATAAAAAGTTAGATAGCTGGCGCTATGCTATTTTATTGTAAAATAATTGTTCAAACTTAGCCCAAATCATTGAAAATTCCGTTGAAGCGAAAGCAAGCCAGACAAATGGTTCGTTGTGGCGAGGACTTTGTTGCATTGACTTCTATGGCTAGCTGACAGGGAATTGGAAATATTTCGTTGAAGCGGAAATTTCGTTGAAGCGGTCTTCGTTGTAGCGGGATTAGACTGTATGCTCAAATTTAAAATTTCACTATTCTGTTCTGCAAAGGTCAAACAATGCTCGAGCCTGCTTATCACGCGACTTTGATACCTGTGATTTGGTGTGAGTATGTGAACTGCGCCAGTTCGGGCCTTCTGTGAGACAAATTATTGAAAATTTGTGCGTTACGAGTGCAGCCCAGACTTTTTGTTCTCTGCCAAGGCTAACTTGCCAATTTTTCGGTGAAAGCCTCCCCCATTTCTGCTGTTCAGGCTTCTTTTTTGCTGGCGAACAAAATCCCCGCACATGCAAGCATTGGAAGGCAACCACACAGTTTTTATTTTCGCTTTCCCGTAATTTTGGTGACTTGTCGTTACGCTCAGCGTAATCGAATTCTCGCTCAATGAAGAATTTAAAATTTAGCCAAGGATTTGAACAGGTAGAACTGAGGTCACTGAACAAGATGCAAAAGAAATTTTTGAGATACTGCTCACGGGTGCCATGATGACTGAGGAAAAACGAGAGACTACCGTCAGAAACACGAGATATGAGAAAGATGAGCTAGAGTGGATTTGCCTTTTCCACACAATGCTGTTCATCACATCGACGGTTGCATGACTAATACCGTATTTACTCGCGTAATGAAGCCACTTGCGTAATGCGCCCTCCCCCCACTTTTCTTCTTGAGAATTGACTTTTTTTGTCACATTGAACAAAAAACTCAGCGGGAATAAGTTTTCATCTCAGCATGGTTGCTGATGCCGTAGACGATTGCAGTAACTTGATATCATGCTACAGTGCGTGCAGAAACGCTAAAAACGCATTCCAACAAAAAGAAATCTCAACAGTAGCCAAACACGTGAGCGGAATGCCGTGGCTCACAATTAAAAAATTGCGTGCTTGCGGAGCGCCACCTGCTGAATGCAAAACAAACCTTCTTGCGCCATGGAACTTTGCGGCATGCGAACAAAGCACAAACCGTACTCCGCACTCTTTTCCTGCTCTTTGCTGTTTCGGCTGGTTTTGGAGGCGTGCGAACAAAGCACTAAACGTACTCCACACTCCTCTGCTTTTGCTACTCCGCGACGTCACCATTACGCTCCGTGGTTTTGTTGTTGAGCTGTGTTGCACCCTTTTTTTTTTGTGCTCCTGGTGCGCTCCGTACGATGGGCCAGTGCATGAGCTACGCAGCCGGTTTTAAACTGAAGGTGGTGGAGCATGCGTTGATGCACACGGAAATGGCGTGGCTGGGCGGCACTTCAGTGTTGACCCAGTGCGTGTACGCTACGGGTGACAACAAGAGGTTTTTGAGCAGCGAACAGGGATCGCCGTGTGTTTCGTGAGCCGGAAGAGGGTAAGTTTCCCGGTGTCAGAAAAGATATTTTGGAGTGCCTTGATGGCACAGAAGACGGTGCGCTGTGGGCCAACAACAAGTGGGAAGCCGCAAGGGACTTCATGAGAATGAAAAAGAAATTTGATTACATAATTACCTACGTGTTTTTACGAAAAAGGTGAGGCTCTAACAGCGCTTCTCTTAGCAACTTTATTGTATGAAATTTCAACTTTTAAAAATCTCGCAATTTTTTCCCGCATAGTGAACCCTCCCCTTAAAATTCATGCCGAATTTCCTAGAAAAAAGTGGGTTCATTACGCGAGTCAATACGGTAGTATAATTCCACCCAAATTCAGGACGTCCGATTCTCTTCCTTCACCAAGGCAGTGGCATAATAAGTGTACCTGCCAATCTGAAGACCTCAAAAATTGGGAGATTGGCCGCAGGAAAAGGAGAAAGCAGAGAGATATTCTCTTTTTTTTTTTTTTTGCAGCATACATGACTTGTCTAGCCTACAAGATAAGCCTGGATAAGGTCACAATAATGCCTCAAACCAAGCAAATTCGAAATGACATTTATTTACAATTGGGAGGAGCAGGGCACACTGAACTGCCCAGCTATGCAGTTTTCTTACTGATGATATTGTCACGGTGCGTCTGCTATGAGGCGGAGCCACGAAGACGACGACGACAAAAGGCTCCTCCACGTGGCACGTGTAGGAGAGTTCGTGGAACGGCTCGTGCTTTAGAACGCCGATTTGGCTGATCGGCGCTTCGCATGAGACCACGTCTTTTTGGTGGCTTTCTTTCTAGAGGCACAAGTTTGCCTAACTAAATCTCCGTTTGTCTTTTCCCCCAACTTCGCCTGTTACACTTCTTGGCACGGAACAATATTTTGCACTAGCTTCATTATGGCAGAAACTTGCTTTCTTGAAAAACCTGTCAGAGTATGGCTGCTTTCAGCACGGTTGTTGACAAATGGTTTCATAACGTTATCCCCCGTGCGGAACGCTCACGTCGCACGCACAAGTCATGCAAAATCCGGAGTGCTCGTCTTTCCGGGATAGCACAAAACATGGACATTCTTTAGTAGAAGGCCTTAAAAGAAAAACTGCAAATATTGCTTCTTCAGCTTTGACAATGCCATGTTGTCAACGGAGCTACATACATAAAAAAAGGGCCTACACGCTCACTGAACTCAAATGGCTTGGATACGACTTCCGCTGACTTCACTTGGCTACCGAACTCATGATGGCAGTTAAAGTGACACTGAAGGCAACTAGCAAGCTGGGCTCAGACGAAAGTTCAGCTGCCCCACAGCCCTGTCAGAATTTATTCGGTGGCAAAAGATGCTTTAATTGCCGAGAAATTACCAATTGAGAAACGCATTTCATCCCTCGCGCCATTTCACAACATTTCACGTGGTGCAAAAGGGAGACCGGAAGTGAATGGGACAGTGATGTGGTCTAGCAAGAAAACTAAAACTTACCAAGCGATTTTTTTCGATTTTCTAAAAAATCCACTCTTTAGCAGTGGGGCTGGGGCACCTTTTGTAAGATTTATGACTGTTCTTGTACAATCACAAGGATACCGCATTTTCCGGTGTATAAGTCGCGTTTTTTTTCTGAAATTTTCGTTGATGCGTCTTATCCACCGGTACGACTTATGCATGTTTTTTTTTTCGTAAAAACTGTCATTTTGAGGGGGGTGCGACCTATACAAAGGTGCGACTTATAGACCAGAAAATACCGTAGGTAAAAATCAGGAGTCTCCCAGGCAAAGACGGAGAAATGGCAGGTATGAATTTCAGAACAGATTTCAGAGCCTCTGTGGTGCTAAGGAAGCCCTCAGGGTTGACCCTCGTGTTAGTGGGAGGTACGCCATCCTTGATCTTGATGGAGGCTACGACCACGTGTCGCAACGTCACATTCCACGACAAAGCAAGCAGGGGAACTCCCCGAATTCCTACCTCCTCCTCCTCCTCCTCCCCCTGGTCAGGTTCCGCGCGACAGCTCGAACTTCTCGAGGGCCTTCCTGAGTGCCCGTTCAGAGTCGGGGAGGGGCCACTCGGGGTGGCGCGCCCTGCACTGGATCACCGAGTGGCAGAGCTGTCCGAACAGGTGGTGCAGCAGGCGCGCCGAGTGCTTGGGCAGCCGGAAGGTGGTGCCCCGCGTGAACAGGCTGGTGGGGACCTTGGTCTCCGGGGTGCCGCTCATCACCACCTGCCAAGGGGGCAGGACAAGACAGGAGGGAAACAACGCTTCCCGGGATGGCCAGGTTACGTCACAGGCACTTGGCCTAGGCCACGAAGACAAAAGGCAAGTCGAGTTCATCGGAAAGGCTGTTTTGTCCCGATAACAACATTACTAATTTCGTCCCAGACTTCACACAAATAATGGAGATATCAGGGGAAAACACACACAACAGTGGCGACTCCCCAGCCAGTAGTCTATGGCGTCAGAGAATCTTGTTTGAGCGATTGGTGGCTGCCAATCTGACCCACCACCAAAAAACCTGATTGGTACATTGTAGTGGGGCCTCTAGTCCCGTTTGACCATATAACTTGAATGAGAGAGAGAAAATTGTCTTTAATGATACTGGTGAGGTTAGCCTGGCCAAGGCGCCTAGCTTGCTACACCAGATGTATGGGGAAAAAAAATTGGGCCCATCTCCCCGCGAGGGGGACTCGAGTAAATGCGTCGCATAGGGGGTGGGTGTATTGCGTTAACGTTTAGTGTTTGGGGAGTTGGTGGTAGTGAATGCGTTGTATCAGCAGCTTCTTGACGTAGTTTGAATGAGTCAAGGATATAAGGCGCGTTCGTAGCCTCCCATTCCGTGTTGGCTTTGTGGTGAAGTGGGTAGAGCACCATGTACCGTATTTACCCGATTCTAACGCGCACCTTTTTTCCGAAAAAAATAGGCCGAAAAATCGCATGCGCGTTAGAATCGGATACAAAGCTGAAACAGCGGAAATTTCGTCCCACCCATCGCCATCGCCACCTCAAGATAGCGTCAAAGCTTTTAGCAACGATTTTTCGGACGCAGCAAGCCTAGGCGCCTAGGATTTTCTATCGGAGTTCACACAAATCGTCAAATCGTTTCACTTGCGCGCTTGATAACAGCAATGGTAGCAGTGGCTCCCACGCGTTCAAAACGAGCGGTCGGCTAAAGCGTGCACCTCTGGAGAAGCTCTCGGGATGGGCGTACGAGGCGTGGGCCACGGTCCCATAGACCATGGTTCAATGTTCGTTCAGAAGTGCGGCACCGCGAACGCGCTTGACGGCACCAAGAACGAGATGTTGTGGTCAGCGGAGAGCGACGAGGAGTGAGATGAATGAGATTACTTCGGGAAATAAATCGCCCGTTTCTGTTGCATTCGTTTGTCTGGGTCACAAAGTTCTGTGCGCATTAGAATCGGAGGTGCAAGTTTTTTTGTTTTTTTTTTGCCAGGAAAATCGGGTGCGCGTTAGAATCGGGGGCGCGTTAGAATCGGGTAAATACGGTACATTGCGTTCCGCCCGCAGGGTCGAGGGATCGAAACCAGGCGCCAGATAGTATTTTTTTTTATATAGTGTAGGGGGAGGGCTGCGGACTACGACTACGGACGTCAAAGCGCGTGACATTGTGAGTTACTGAAATGCTCTGCATTTAAAAAAAAATGATATCGATGAAGTGATGATGACAATGGTGTGCTCATTAATAGAGTCCTGTTCAGAGAATCTGATCCAGTACTGTGCTTCGCAGGAAAGACAGGAAATACTGTGCTTCGCAGGAAAGCTTTCGTCGCTCGAGATGCTCGTTTAGAGTTAGACCACGGGCCTAATACGTCACTTAGAATTAGTCCTCCAGAAAGCGGACGGCCCAAGGACACTAAAATGGATGTCTTAGCTGTTACATGCCGCGTACATTCACATAATATGTGGTTCAAGCCCTCGCGCACGCCACAAAGAGTGCAAAAGGGGGAAGTGGCCTGTTCCATCTCGAAGCGAAAGTAACTTGTCTAAGCGACATTTAGCTGCACGCGGTGAAGAACCGCTTCGTCATGCCTGGACAGTCCGCCAGGCATCCTACAGGTCCCGTGCGAGTCTATGGAGTGAAGCGGCGCAACAGCCACCATAGATTGCTGAAAACTCAAGGTGTAGTGGCGGCGTGTGCCGCCGATGAATGAACGACTAGACAACTTCAGTGCACATCGGAACAAAAGACCCTTTATTCCAAGTTGCGCATGCTTATATACCTAAACAACACTGGCGCCACCTGCGGCAGTGATCGCGGAACCAAAACCAAATAGACAAATATACAACACATTCCCTTCCTTAAAAACAGCTATATGGATTAGTAATGTAGTAGGTTAGTATGTTAGTACATATGCAAAAATACTATACAAAAATACAAACTGCAATGAACATAGCTAAATACCAATACACGATCACATTTACTAAAGAAATCCACCACAATGAATATGTCAGTTCCTTTCGCTTTGGCACAACTTCCCGCACTAGTTGTAGCCATAACGCTGTGGTGGTAGTCTCTTTCTTGGTGGTTGCACCCTGCATTGCTGGGTGACTGCTCCGGGAGACTCAGCCGACTGCGTAACAGCAGGCGACCTGGACGCCAGCGCAGCCGAAGGAGACCTGGACGCCAGCGCAGCCGAAGGAGCAGCCGAAGAAGTCCTCGTCGTTAATTCTGGGGTAGGACCCTCATATGTAGGCGGAGACCCTCTTTCACTAGCTGTACTGTTTCTTCTCCACGTATAAAGAGCAGGAGAGGCTCGCAGAACCTTTGCGAACTTCGACGCATTCCAGGTTTTACCGTCATCCAGGCGGAAAGAGGCTGGTCCCTTTCTGCTGATCACCTCTCTTGGGCAGCTGAATTCCAGGTCGCCTTTAAATCTAATTGTGGGTTTCTTCACTCTGACGAAGTCACCAACGTCAACTCTGATTTCTCTTGCAGCCCTCCGAACATCTGTGTATCGTTTGCTGTCCTGTTGTTTTTGCTTCACCCGCTCCCGTAAACGCCGGAGTTCCAACCCAGGATCGTCAAAGAAGGTGCCCGATGGATGCCTGACGACATCTAATAAAGTTCTTGGCAGCCGTCCGTGTAGCAGAAGCGCAGGAGCTTTTGCCGTTGTAGCATGCGGTGTGCATCGGTAGACACCCAGGTACTCTGTTACCGCCTGGCGCAAGGGTCGCTGCTCAAGAACCGCCACTTGAATGAAGCTTTTTAATACTCTATTAAATCTCTCCACTTGGCCGTTTGCTTGTGGGTGGTACACGGACGAATGCTTCAAGCGAATGCCGCGATCTTGCAGAAACGCCTCGAATTCCCGGGATACAAACTGTGGACCGTTATCGCAAATAATCTCATCTGGGTAGCCTTCGCGCGCGAACACAGACACCAAAAACCGCGTTACTGGGCTGGTTGTTGTGTCACCACAGAAGTGTACTTCGGGCCACTTGGAATGATAGTCGACCAGCGTGATTGCATATCTGCAATCGTAAGGCGCCCGCTCAAATGGACCGACAATGTCCATGCCCAGCTTCTGCCACGGCTGATCTGGAAATGGGACCGGTTGCAATGGTGCAGCTCTCACTTTTGTACTTTTGTCTGCTTCCTGGCATATGCTGCACCTCTGAATAGCTAGCTCGACTTGGCGGTCCATGCCCGGCCACCAATACTTTTCTCGCAGCCGCGCTTTTGTTCGCACCACTCCGGGATGCGACTCATGTGCTGCCGCAATTACCTGCTGCGTGAGTGATGTGGGAACCACAAGCCATTCGCCACGCAAGATCAGATTGTCTACCACCGAAAGTTCGTCACGTACTTTGAAGAACGGCTGAATATCAGCCGACAAGGAATTGTGCGCCGGCCACGACGATTGCACATAGATTTTGCTTTGTTGCAATGCGCTATCTTGCAATTGTGCCTGCTCAAACTGTTCTCTGGTAATGCAAGAAGGAATTTCGAGAACCGATACCACCTCATCTAAAAGCGCTTCTTCCTGGAAAGACGACGCTGGCAAGCGTGAGAGTGCGTCCGCCACTTGATTTTGCGACCCCTTGCGATACTCAACTGTATAGTTGTACCGTAGCAGGCGCTCTGCCCATCGCGCTATTCGTAAGGGGCGCCTTCCTGTCCCTTGAGTTGAAAGCATTGCCACCAAGGCTTGATGGTCAGTGAGCAACGTGAAGTGGCGTCTCCACAGGTACACGTGCCATCGCTCACATGCCCAAACACAGGCAAGCGCTTCCCTTTTTCCCACCGAATATTTCCTCTCCGCTGGCGAAAGAACTCGGGACACGAAAGCGACAGTGCGCAGTTCATGTCCGTCCACCTGCTGTAGGACCGCTCCGAGACCGCACTCTGATGCGTCAGTGGACACTACAACTGGAAGAGATGCATCGAACATTCTCAGTATGGAGCTAGATGCCAGCGCGTCTTTGGCCCTTCTGAAACTAGCGTCTGTCTCGTCAGACCAAACGAATCGCTGCCCCTTTCTTAGAAGAAGTCGCATTGGTTCGACAATGTCAGCGAAGTTGGGGATAAACCTAGCATAATATTCGACCAATCCCAGAAATGATCGAAGGCTGGTTGGGTCAGTGGGCGCTGGCGTGTCTCGAATGGAAGCAACCTTTTCCCTCAACGGCTCAATACCGTTTGCGGTTATCCTGTGGCCCAAAAACGCAAGCTCCGGCGCATCGATGACGCATTTGGCGTTAAGTTTGAGACCTGACTCTTTAATGCGCCTCAGCACTACGGTAAGATTCGTCATGTGCTCCTCTCTGCCCTTCCCGAACACAATGATGTCATCGATATAGAACAGGACGCCACGGCAACCCTGCAGAATTTTCGACATCATGCTTTGAAAAGCAGAGGGTGCTGACGCGAGCCCAACACACACGCGCTTAAAACGAAAGAGCCCATCGTGTGTTATGAAAGCCGTTAAATCGCGGCTCTCGGGGTGAAGCATGACCTGATGGTAAGCTGATGCAAGATCAAGCTTGGAAAAGTGGGTTGCCCCCACTAGACTATGCAATAGCTCTTCTGTATGAGGGAGGGGAAAGCTATCTGCTACGACGGCTTTGTTTACCTGTCGAAGATCTACACAAAGGCGGATACCTCCATCTTTCTTTTCAACCACAACAATGGGGGACACCCATTCGGATGCCTCTATTCGCTCTATCACGTCCATTTTTTCCAAACGGCGGAGTTCTTCCGAGACTCATGGCCGCAGTGAGAGCGGAAGGCGCCTGAGTTTCGAAGCAACTGGCTGAACTGTCGACCGTGTTTTGACGCGGTGCACGAACCCTTTCGCTATGCCAAGACCTGGATTGAAAATATCCCCGAATTCCTCAACTAATTCTGCTGGAAGGTGAATGGGCTGCTCCCCTTCTGTCTTGACGAAGGAGTGCTCCGTTCGAGCGCTAGTACGCGTCGCTGTGGTTTCAAGGCACTGTAGTGACGACCCATCAATCTGCAGACGGAGCGCCTTGATTGCATCAATACCCAAAAGCGAGGTGCCTTGTTCAACGACATAAAAAAGAAGAACAGCAGTGCAGTTACTGTACATGACATCTGCAAAGAAGCAACCACACACTGGGATTGACTTCTTCGAATAATCCAGTAACCTAAGTCGAGGAGCTGAAAGTGCCTGTCCTTCAAAATGTTGCCGAAACAGGTCATGCGTCAAAATTGAAACTGATGACCCAGAATCCACGAGGAAAGTTAACTTCATTCGACCAACTGCTACTGATATGTAGATTGCGGGACGAGGGGATGTCGTCACAGCCAGAATGCTTAATACTTCTTCAGTTAGCGAATTTTCTCCGTCAAGTTCACGAACCGGAGCGGCGTTTCTGTTGCAGACCGAGCGAAAATGACCCATAATACCGCAACCATGACACCGCTTGTTTTTGGCGGGGCAGCGGAATGAAGCCGCGTTGTGCCGAGGTGAACCGCAGCGGTAACAATGTGCCTGCTGGTTGCGAAAACGCTTCGAGGGACCGGCGGAAGTAGGTGCGGAAGGCGGAGTGTTTGCACAAGCATTTATGCGCTGCGCATCTGCAGTGGAAAATTCTTGGAGGTCATTGGTTGCCTGTTCGAACTGCGTCGCTATAAGTACAGCTCGAGCGAACGAGAGGGAAGACCCTTCAAGAAGCAACCGCTCGCGCAAATTGCGAGATGATACACCCGCAACGAACTGGTCACGCAAGGAATCTTCTTGAGAAGGAAAAGAGCACGTAGCTGAAAGCTCACGTAACGCGGTAACGTACTCATTGATTGCTTCACCGACTTGCTGCACGCGCCTACCGAAACGGTGCCGTTCGATCACAACATTGATTGTTGTCGTGAAGTGCGCATGCAGCGCTGCGACAGCGATATCGTACGACGACGCTTCATGCTTTGTCTGAGTAGTGTCCTTGATAACTCCCGATTCTGTATCAGTAGTTGATTGCTCACCGGGCTTAGCGTTGGCCAAGGATGCGGCAGAGTGTGAAATATACGCTGGCCTTCGACACCGAGGCTGTGCAGTAGAAGAGCCTTGCGACGGTCCGGCGCGCACTCTGAAGCACCCGATGCGAGCAGAAAATTCTCGAAGATGCGGATCCATTGCGGCCAGGGTACAGCAGGACGGCCAGGCGTGGGCAGGAACGGGGGCGGTGGTGCCAGTCCGGAAACACTCATGGCGGAGAAAACAGTTGGCGAAAATCACGAAAATCACGCCCCCTCCTAAACGAGCATCCTCGTCGCCAATGTAGTGGCGGCGTGTGCCGCCGATGAATGAACGACTAGACAACTTCAGTGCACATCGGAACAAAAGACCCTTTATTCCAAGTTGCGCATGCTTATATACCTAAACAACACTGGCGCCACCTGCGGCAGTGATCGCGGAACCGAAACCAAATAGACAAATATACAACACCAGGCAGCCTTGGATGCAGGGGCAGAAGCATCTCGTCTGGAGAACGGTATCAAGCACAATCGATGCCGCAGCGTCCGCCTTGACGTTCCCAGTCATACCGCAGTGGGCAGAAATCCACTCAAGGTCAACATAATGGTGTGCCTTTACAGCTTGTAAGCGCAATGCATTGACGTCGAAAAATGCATTGCTAACGCGCAGTTACCACACTGATAACTACGCTTTTATAATGGTGGCCCATAAGACGTCATCCCTGCTCAAATTACCGTATTTACTCGCGTAATGAACCCACTTTCTTCTTAGAAAATTTCGCATGAATTTGGGGGGAGGGCTCATTATGCAGGCAGGTGTATGGCACAGTCGCACGTGTAATGGCCTTTCTGCCTGCAAAGGAGCTACACTGGCCGAGGTTGAACAGTTTCGCGCGGCTCCTGGAGAGCTGTGCTGCGCAAGCACGGCACGTGGCTGCCCGGTCCACCTGGTGACCATGCGAGGGGTGGCTGGGTGTGCAACCGATGGCTCGTGCTTCGCAGCAACACCGGCGTGCGCCTGCGGAACCAGCTTAGCTCTAAGGCGATCGGGGACGCTGCTCCGGAGCCGCTTGGCAAATATACATGTGTCCCATAATGCGTATACCGTGTGTGTGTCATTGGTGTGTGTGTCATTGTGTGTCAGCATGGTAATCAAGCTAATCCTAGACAACCAGGAAAGCTAAGAATAATTAGCTGAACCTTAGCTCATGCTGCGTATATCTTGGCATAGCCGAGGTAAGCCACTGCTAATTTTTTTTTTTTAGCGTTATTCATACCTTGTAAACAACATGCTATATCTTAAAATGCAGCTTCGCTCGTGTGACGAATGGCGATGATCGACATTCGTCCCTACTGAGATACGCCATGCCGCCAGTGTCAGAGCGTTGCTCGCCGAAACCGCACCCACGTTCCCCGCAGAGCCGGGAATGCCGATTGGCTATTAAGGGGGGCCCACCAAAAGCGGCGCTGTATAAGGTTTAGTGCTTTGTGCGTGATAGAGGCTGCATCACAGCCAAAACTTTACGTCAGAGTGCGGCAGAATGGCGACGAGGATCGGTAGGTAAACAAGGAAAGAAAGGAGATCTTTTTTGCGTTTGTGCGGCCTCTGCTATACGCAGAGGTGTAGTATTTGGTATACGTTGCCATGAAGGGGTACGACCTTTGGGAGCATATGTAGGGCCCCTTTAAAGCTGCGTGGCGCTGCCACAGTTGTGGTGGGCACGACGAAAGACTGTCAGGTACATTGAGAGGCATTTCACCGCGCCATCCCTGCGACGCCAACGCTGAGCAGCAGCAGAGCAGCCTGCCCTCACCTTGACCAGTTTCTGCTGAAGCTCTTCGAGCCTGACAATGTCGTAGACGGCCGGCGTGACCAGGTCCCCCCACGGGTGGTGCTCGTGCTGGGGTCGTCGTTGCTTCTCAATCTGCGGCGAGAGAGGAATGACCACACTGATGCACGCACTACTGCAGTCACTACCGAGATGCAATCACACTGCGAGGGGGGGGGGGGATATTTCAGGCAAGCCCTTTCCAGGGGCCGTCACGTCCTGTCAAAAACTGCAGTTGAAGTTAAAATACAAAGTGGGTACACGCTCTTGCTAGTAGACCAAGCCGCACACCACAGGGTAGCACTGCAGATTAGTTCAGGCTACCTGGGGTTGTTCAATTACAACGTGTGCCCAAGACCTTGTAGACCTGTTCTTTGCTTTTACCTGCTATCTTGAGCCCAAGAGCATGACGGCTTAGCCACTGAGCCAGGTGAAAACCAAAGCTGACTGCACCAAAACATTCTTTTTTCAGCCTGTGTTATTACATGTTAGACAGAACGTGTTTGCTGATTGGCCACAAAGCTTTGCTTGCTAACCTATGTGTATCATAAGGCAACCTGAACCAGCCGATCTTCACTACAGCTGGGTTCTGAGCCCCTTGTGGCCTGGCAAAAGTGATAGGCGTATGACGAGAGGAAAGAGGGGGTAACATTTTTCATGCAAACGATTTCACCAGTTTGCCTGTTTTTTTTAATCCACGATGGGTTGCGTCGATGCTGTGCAATATACCACCCATGCTTCTAACATGGCACATATGACTGATATTTTCCATATGTGGAATGACTCCGACTTCTGTTACCCGTTTGCCCCGTCTTCTTTGTGCAACCTTCCACAGCTGAAGTAGGATAGCACAGACTACGCAGCAGAGCCAGTTTTACACATTTCAAGTGTGTTTGTCTTTCTTGAGAGCACTGGCGTTGCGCAAAAAAAAAAAACAGAATTTTGCCTCTTTTGATGAAAAAAAAAAAAAAAAAAAAACTGTAGTGCAACTTTTTCACTGCCCATTCCACTTTTTGAAAACTCAATCACCATTGCTTGAGCAATCCCCGTAAGAGGAGATGCCATGTGTGCCAACGCCGAAACCTCAATTTGTACACCAATGCGCAAAAGTAAACAAACGGAGGCCGAAAAAGAGGGGTGAGACAGTGGAAACAGATTTGGGAGTAGTTTTTGGAGCAGCAAAATGTCGATTTTGAAGCAGAAGAATTTTCATTTGGAGCAGTTAACGACACTTGATCTTAGGAGCCTAAAAAATCAAATTTGTAGCAACTCGGGGGAAAAGTACAAATTTAAATCAGTTTGGAGTACTAACAACACTAAAACAGCCATTGGAGAAAGATTTTTTTCATCTGAGTATGCTAAGATACGAACTGAACTACCTTCTTACAAGCTTGAATTTTATTCAGGCTGTATGCATTGGCAATGAAGAGAGCGGTTAGAACCACCTTATTAAAAAATGCTGCAACAGAAAGGCATTTTTATTATCATTTCAACGCTGACATTATTATTTTCAAATCCTAGACTGCATTGTACGAACAAGTGTTCAGCCATGGCAAAATTTGCGCAAAGTGAGGAGACGGTAGTTGCAACTAACGAGCTATCCCATTTTCATCCCCGAGGTTTCCTACGATCGTAATTGGAGTAACGCTGACAATTTGGCCAGTTCACTTTTGGCATCAAATTTAACTTCACATGCGTTAAGTACTCTTACTCGTGTGCAAGATTAACCAGTTCCTCTGTCGGGCGCTGCCCAAAAACTTCGCGGCGAAGCAGCTTGCACTGCAACTTCTGGCGTGTCGACCGTCCCATTTCTGCGGCCCGTGAGCTTGCTGTCCAACCGCAATAACTCCGCGTTTTGTAACACCCCAATGAGTCTGAAATTTCGCTTCACAAACGCCGATTATAGACGCACGCAGCGTGTTTCACACTCAAGGGCGAACGACAGTGAAGTTGTTTTTGCTGAACTCCGTCTTCCGAGCCGCATAACTTCCCGTAACCTGGCCCATGTTCTCAAGCATTACTGCTGCGATACCGTCATTGTTCAGTACCGCAACAGATAAAACAACTGAACGGGAACCCGGTCGCACGCACAACCTAAACCACGGAAAAGATCGGCGAAGCGCACTAAGCGCCTGAACTGATGCATTACACAGAGATCGGGACAGCCGTCTCTGTGAAGCCAGCAATAGATCAAAAAGAAGCTTTTGTTATCATCATTTCACCGTCTTTCTTTTTTTTCGCAATTTGGGTGCGTATGAGAGAAGATAGAAAAAGCGACTGGAATGCGGATTACAAGGACTCGGCCAATCTAACCTTACCAAGATGGTGGCGCCCGGTAGTGTCGTTCTGGAGATGCACTGGAGCGAAACTTTCGGGTTTTTCCGTCAACTTGCGCAACTAGCTTGTCACCTTGGCTGAAAAGTGTTTTTTCTACGGCACTTTGCAACGGTTTTAGGCAAGGAAACTATGGAAACGTACAGAATACAAAACGTTCAACCCCAAAATGCGACTTCCAAGAAAATGATTTCTTTGACAATTCTTGCTGTCTGAACCCCACGTTTTTTGGATTGATTGACCAAGGTATCAATCAAACCGCTAAAAATAGCCCCATCTTAAGCAAGCCTGCTTGAAAACTGAGGTCACGTCATCATTTTTTTCCCACTGAAACTCGCGTGAGCGTCAGAATCCTAGCTGTACTGGCTCTTTTGGAGCAGCTTGGCGCAGTTTTCGCAGTTTTTATGCTTCTGGGGCAGCTTGGGGCAGCAAGACAGATTTGTATAAAAACTGTGCAATATGCGCAGCTGTCTCACCCCTGGACAAGGGATAAGAGAGATCAGTTTCACTAATCTTGCGCCGTGCAGGGCCATACATAAACAGCATGAAACAAAAATGTGTTCACCTCTGGAGAGATGGCAACGCCTCCCAAGCAATCTGCGAAGCACGAGAAGTGCAACGAAGGAAAGGAATGGGCACAAAAACGAGGGCTTAGCAAAGGTTGTGAGCAGCAAAGACAGCAGAAATTCGGAGGTCGCACACTCAAAAAGCCACCGGCCCGTTTCAAACGTAAAGACGCTTCATTTCGAAACGCAAAAGGAACATTTCTTGTACATTGTAGGACAGGAAAGTGTTTCCTACAGCCTAGGTGTTTCGCCCTAACACTGCAAAGCTTTGTCCTTGCAAGAAGCCGTTCAGGTTGAAACAAGGCATTCAGAAAGCTGGCGACCCGCCGCGGTGGCTTTGTGGCTAAGGCGTTGTGCTGCTGAGCACGAGGTGACGGGTTCGATTCCCGGCCGCGGCGGCCGCTGTTCTGATGGAGGCGAAAAGAAAAAACGCCCATGTGTTGTACGAGATTTCGGCGCACGTTAAAGATCGCCAGGTGGCCAAAATTAATCCGGAGCCCTCCACTACGGCGCGCCTAATCGCCTGCGTTGCGTCGGCGCGTTAAACCCTACAATCAATCAATAAATCAATAAAAAAACTGGTGTTGTTGTCGCTGTCTAATATAGAAAATAAGCGCCACTGCTAAACAGTAAACACAAAACACATTTCAGTTCGAAACAGAATTAACACAGGTGTTTAGAGTAGAAGCCAGATTTTCCTATAGTGCACACAGCACTCATATGATAGCACGTGACAGGCAAATGTGATGCCACGTGCCCATTATGGAGAACTGTGATTCCGGGGAGGCTGTGGTGCGGAGTGTGACCAGAATGCCTGTCGAAGTAATCCATGCCAAAAGATGACGAAACGAAAGCGAATAACGGGGCAGAAACGCAATGTGACAGGGCAGACGTTCTTGATAAGAGCCGACAAGGGAAGCCAAAGTGCTTTTGACTTCAAAACACATAAGCAGACTTCAGTACCCGGATAATTTTTTAAAACATCAAGTTTTCAGCAGCCCAAGAAGTGTTTCCCCCGGACGTTTGGGTAAAACACCTAGGCTATTGGAAACTTCGTGCTTTGAAAGGCAACCTTTGGAAAATGGCCGGCCAGCGGGTTTTCAGATGAACGACCAGGGAATTTCTAGAGCCCGCAACACCTGCAATCTTTGGTTCTGCAACCTCGTTTCTGCTCCCATTCTTTTCCTTCTTCACACCTCTCCCCCGTTGTGGTTGTGATGTGAAACATGGCCTGACGGCAGAATGTGCACAGCCTTCTGTGGTGACCCACATGCAGTGCACAGTTTTTAACTTATTGGAGGGTCGTGTAGGTAATTTTATGATTTGAGGACGACTCAGCGAGCACGACCCAGCGAGCAATGGAACGGAAAATGACAGGTGCCACATTAAGGGACAAGAAGAGAGCAGAGTGGGTCAGGGAACAAACACGTGTTAAGGACGTACTAGCAGAAATTAAGAAGAAGGAATGGACGTGGGAAGGGCATGTAATGCGAAGGCAGGATAACCGCTGGTCGTTAAGAGTAACAGAGTGGATCCCTAGAGAAGGCAAGCGTTGCAAGGGGCGGCAGAAAGTTAGATGGGCAGATGAGATCAAGAAGTTTGCGGGGATAAATTGGTCGCAGTTGGAACAGGACCGGGGTAACCGGAGATCCATGAGAGAGGCCTTTGCCCGCAGTGGGTGTAGATAGGCTGGTGATGATGATGATGAATTTTTACTGTGTCACAGACCCAACACCCTGGGGGTTGCAACTGTTCCATCCTCCCTCCGTACCTTGTCGTAGACGCCGTCGGAGACGACCAGGAGGATGTGGTCGGCTCGGCGCAGCCAGGCGGGCAGCCAGTGGTGGGGGGCCCCCATGTCGTTGGCCTCGGCCACGTCGAAGACCACCCGCACGCCGGGCACCTCCGACAGGAAGCGCTGCAGAGCCTGCACCGCCTCAAAGTGGGCCGCCGAGTCGTACGAGTAGAGCAGGAACACGGTAGGCGACGGGTACAGCGGCCGCGAACGCCCTGCGGTGCGCAGCACACACAACGTTGCTTTCGGCGCCGTTAAGGCACAACTGGGCCGGTTGCAACGTCCAAGAATGCCCTACCGCAGACATTTGCACGATTTTAACACGCATTTTTTGCAGCAAAAATGTATATACATTCATCCCTCGTTACTACGAACTCGCTTTCTAAATATCGCTTTATTCGAAATTTCTTCTGGTCCCAACCCAAAGTCATGCATTTTAGGCCGCATTAATCAAAGAGCACGAAGAGATTGACCCGCTGAGAGCAAAGTGGCGAGCGGAGGCATCGCCGAGCAGCGGCGACTCAGCGCGAGTTAGGCGATCGACATAGCAGGTCAACGCAAGCTGGTGTTTCCCCGGCTATTTTCTTGAGCCGGTCATGCTCGATTCGCCCCGTCCGACTTTAGACAAACAGTCCAAATGCGTGGCAGGGCCACTGAATTTTGTTCCCACACATTGGTCAATGGCGTGGACGAGATAGTGCGCGAACACCGACACTCGTTCAATAGACTCAGCAGTGTCATCGACAACAGGGCACCGTAAAACTCTCGTGTCGCAAGCGTAACAGCTGCACAGCTAGGGAAAAAAATTGCCCAATGATCATGCAGAGAACCCAGTGCAAAACCGGTCGGATTTCATGATTGCGCCGCGCACCCGCAATGAGGGGTTAATTGTTTTTTTCCCTCTCACCAAACACAACCTCAAACTCGAGTCACTGCGTTTGTGGCACTTTCCAGTGCGGACCTCTCGTAGCCTTCCGTGACGCCTGCACACCCCCTATAGATGTGGCCACTGCCACTTTTATGTGCGGCGACGACAGCATCATGCAATGCTTGGACAAATTAGAGCAGCGGTTGCTTGTACCCACCAAGAGCTTGAAACAGCCAAAACTCGATGCCTTTTTTGCACCTTGATAAAGTTTCGCTTCACGAAATACATTGTGTTTTGATTCGTCACAGCTGTGGCGCAATTAAAGCTCAAATGCTTTAACTCTTCTCAAGTTGTCGCTTACATCGAAATACCGTATTTATTCGATTATAAGGCGGTCACTAATATAAGGCGAGGGTGCAGTTTGGAGAGTAGAAGAAACTGCCGTAAAATATACCGAGCTTCGAATATAAGGCGGGGTATGACTTTGAGAATACAAATTTTGGAAAAAAAAACCTCGCCTTATATTCGAATAAATACGGTACTGCTTATAACGAAATTTTTGGCCGTCCCGCTGACTTCGCTATAGCGACGGATTACTGTACGTACCCCAGCGAATTTTCTGCACACGTGTGTGTAAACACTGTCCCATCTACAAAGAAAAACCTTGAGCACCAGAGATCTCTGTCTAGCCTCGTAGGTTCATTAGTATAAGTGTCAAAACCTATGATGGACGGCCCATTGTTGAACCTAGTGCGTTCGTCACAAGTGCCAAGTCAAGTGACTGATGACTTATTATTGGCAGTAGTTCTCGAGCGGTTACGTGGGAGTTGCTCGACACACCAGCACACCTGCATATAGAGACCTGAGGAATGTAACCGGTGTAAAAAATGCAAGTACAGCACTGTGACTACGAGAGGGGAGGGGGAGGTGTCAAGAAAACAAGGCCACAGCCACAACTCAATCACGGAGGCTAATTCTACTAGCCACCTTCCAAATATGTACGTCTTTCCTGCCAATGAGGTGAGTCAAGGCCAGGAGACACTTTGTCTTAGAGCTTGCGAGAAACAGAAGAAAGCAAGGTTTCAAGCATTTTTTTTTTTACTAGAAGGATGGTTGACACTAGGAAAGCTCTTGACGCTATGTCAATGCTACTGCATATCAGATAGGAAGAAAGTAAAAAAAAAAACCTGTCGCAGTGAAACTTTGGTTACCCACAGAAGTTACAGATCGGGCATGAAGCACACACACCATATAGTGCAGGAAAGCTACAAATTGATGCAGAGACCCCCCTCAAGATCTCCTGTACATGCGCCAAAACTTGCTTATGGACACATCTTTTTTTCTGCCCTTAAAAAAAAAAAAAAAAAAGCCATCACAGCCGGGAAATGGATCTTCTACCCGGTTTTCAGGAAGACAGCAAAACGAGCACAGCCTGGCCTCTTTACGCAAAGCACGATGACCCACCCTCTGCTTGTTGCTGTGGCTCAAAGTGTGTGTTGAGCAAGCATCCTAGTTACCTACCATATTTACTCAACTATAACGACAGTTTTCTTTTTCTTTCAGATTTTTGCAGCCTGAACGACCCTCGCGTCGCAATCAAATACCGAAATTCAAATTGCCTAAAAAGTGCAATGATGCACCCAACTCTAATTAGACGGCTAGCATTTTGGCCATTTTGCTATCTATGTTGGCAACTTATGCCAGAGCCATTTTGATCCACTACAAGCCAATAGCTGCTGTTGTTGTTTTGTTTTGTTTTCTGTGGAGGTAGCAACATTGTGCATTTTGCTTTTGTTCCTGTGTCGTAGTGTAAGAAGGCCTCGTTGGCTTTTGTTACTCTCGAGTGTTTCGACTCCCCTCCAGCTCCCCTTGCGATGGCAACGTGTCGCGCTCAGTACAATGGTCGTGTTAATAAGCGTGCTATTTGGACGGCTGAAGAAATGGGCAATTCAGCTTCTGCCCAAAGCCTCGACGTGAATGAATCGACCATCCATGGACGGTGGGAACGCCTTTTCATGTGTGAGCCCAACCAAAAAGGCTTCCTAGGCTTTGCCACAGCCGCCACTTCTCATTGGAGAAGTGTGTTGCTGACCTTGTCACAGAACAGTGCAACCACTCTCAAATGCGCAAGTGTTTGATGCGCCCTCAGCGCAAGTGTTTGACCTCAAATGCACTCAATGGCACCGAAGATGACATTCTCTGAGAGGATCAGCGGACTCTATTTCCGAGAACTCGTCCAATGGTGTGACAACTAGCAAAAACAGAACATTTTGAGACTGGGAACAACGTCTAGTGACAGTGTTTGAAAAATAAATGTTCATTTTCCATGCCTCCACTGGCCTTGCAATAGTACTTTCGCAGTTCTTTTTTTTTTCTTTTGCTTGACACTACAAAAAGTTACTTTTGTGTCGCCGTTGCCATCAAGTATTCGTAAATACGGCACAATCGAATATTTTTGCCGAGGCAAATTTGCAGTAGGAGTAAATTCGAGGCCACTCTTGCATCCCATACACAAGTGCTGAATAAAACTTGCACAACTGGAGCATGAAGAAGCTGAGAGAGCTACACAGCGAGATGAAACGCCACAACACTTCTCGCGCTCTGACACCAACAAACATAATCTGGACAATGCACCGACCTCACAGGAAAAAGCTAGAGGAAGCAGCAAGTGAAGAAGTATAGACCGGCCGGTTTCAACACATTTTAGACCCAAGCTAAGCTTGGTTACTAAGACTGTGAAAAAAAAAAAAAACCCACAAACGAGAAGCTATGAACAAGAGGCACAAAAGGAAACATTGGCACCTTACACAACGTATAGTTGGTCTGAAAAGGGAATAAGTAGCTCCCAAAAAATGTCTGTTCGAGTTGCATGCCCAAGACAAACACATCACACAGCTGTGCGGGACACAAAATGGCATGACGAAACGAAACCGTGCCACCTTTACCACAGTGGTTTGGTTACTGAACTACTGGGTCTGTACTCCACCCTGTTGATCAAGGGGAAATAAAAGTCAACAGAGTGGATACAGTTGGCAACATTTTTTTCACACCAGGTTTCAAAGTTCACCAAAAATTGGAATGCTGCAAAGTTCGCAAAGTTGGCTCGTTTGCTGTATCTGTCAATCCCTTAGTTCCAATTTTTTGCTGCTTTTGTTGACAAAAATTTTGTAGAGATGACGGGGAGGAGGGGCTTAACAGCTCAAAATCTGGCCACCTAGACTCTGAATATCAATTAAGCGGGGACATGGCTCTTAAAAATATTTCTTTTAATTTTTAAGTAAACTCAGTGAAACTTCTCAGTCTTACTGCTTTTCTCACACTGATTTCAAATATGCCATTATTTTTAGAGTAAGTCAGCTAGTTCCAAAGATAATTAGAGATAATGAGTCATTTTTGGAGGAACAACAGACAAGACAGGGTTGGTCGTAGAACTGTAATCTTGACATTTTCCAGCACTATGAACACTGGTGAGTGCCATAAGAGAATCGGTGTTTTGGTGCATTGCTCGGAACTAATTTTACAGCTCATTAAACTTTGGTGTTTGAAATTGGTATTCAAAATGGTTCCTTGCCACTGGTGCCACCAAAGATTAATGAGCTGTAAAATTAGTTCCATGCGGTGCATCGAAAAACCGATTCTCTTATGGCATTCACCAGTGTTCATAGTGTTGGAAAATATTAAGATTTCAGCTCTACGACCAACCCTGTTTTTTTTATTGTTCCTCCAAAAATGACTATCTCTAATTATCTTGGGAACTAATTGACTTACTCAAAAAATAATGGCATATTTGAAATCAGTTGAGAAAAGGCAGCACGACTGACAAGCTAGCGCATCCCTTAGCTACTGAATGATTAAGCTGGCTTGTCCAACTTTGTTCACCCTGAATAGCATTTTGTATACACATTCGGCTTGTATATAACAACTTCGCTTGCACAAAGCAGTCTGCGTAAAAGCTGCACTGAGTTTCTATTTCCTCTCGTGCTATCACTAAGTGACAGGAAGGACCCACACGGGAGTTCCCTGTTACAAAATGGCTCGCAAGTGAGTCTATCAGTCTTTCTTGCCAACAGAATCTTCCACCAATTTTTTAAAAAATGTCCCCCCATAATGGAGAGACTTCACATAACTGCTAATTACACAAGTTGTGCCATCAACATTAGGCAAATAAAACTGATTCGTCCAGCTCTTATAGTTAGCTCTTTCGTTACGGCGGAAAAACAGCAGATTTTGAGTGCTTCCACAAAACTATTTTTTTCTCTTGAGCTAAGGACACATTTAGCATTGCTATGCATGTAATTGTAGCTTATAGATTGCTCTTACAAACACATACCAGCAGTTTTGTGAAAGGTACAATTACTTACAGTTTATTAGTCAAATAATCAGGAAAAAATGCACAAAAAAGTATCCACGCAACGTATATAGGCGATTGTAATGAGCCA
Organism: Haemaphysalis longicornis; assembly: GCF_048455015.1. Taxonomy (NCBI): domain Eukaryota; kingdom Metazoa; phylum Arthropoda; class Arachnida; order Ixodida; family Ixodidae; genus Haemaphysalis; species Haemaphysalis longicornis. The sequence goes on along the minus strand of NW_027526361.1, from coordinate 204,777,037 downwards.
AAAAATTATTTTAGGAATTCTAAGATATACACATTGTTCCTACAATTTTTGGCTATGATTCAATATATATATCAACACTTTACACCAAGTTTTGTATTTTTGTTGGCCCATCAAACTAGCGGGACTGATGGCTGTGCCACTCCTCGAAGCCACTCGAGTGTAAGTCGGTCATGCATCCAAGCACACTTTTTTGTGTTCTGACACAAAATCCTTTTCACTTTAGTGGTAAAAAACCAGAAAAAAAATCCAGCGTCCTTGAGAAGTGTCGCGCATCGCTCCGTAGGGTAATCTGACACGAGTGCCAGGCTATCATGAAGGTGATAACGCGATATGAGGCGGCGCATTTGGCAAAATATCCCTACCGTACATTGTCCAGACCCTACACATCAATGTGAAAGCCGCAGTCGTCAGATAAGAAGCCCGTTTTGTTTGTAAATACAGCGCAAATATAGCGGACGCCGTTTTCACACAACTCACCACTACCGCGGGTGCAAAATTTCACTCTTGGCGCGGTCTCTGCACGCAAAATATCAACAAAACATAATAAAATCGAAAAATGAGTAGTCAATAAATATGCCAGATGGCGTTAGTTGTCCGCCAGGCTCTCTTTTTTGCTTTCGTGGGACGTTTGAAATCATTAGACCTCCATGTCCGATGGCCTATGGCGCCGTACGGAAAGAGTTAGGCTACGATGTAAATGGCTATAAAAGCAGGGAAAGAAGTCTCCCGAAAAATGCTGCATAAAAAAAAGCAGCGACAAAGAAAGAAGGGGCAGAGAGAGATATACAATTTTATTCACTTTCCAAGCTATAAAGCATAATATATTCTCAGCTGCTTCAAACCGGTCTATTTCAAGTTTGCCGAGAATAGTGCTCCTCACTGCTACAGCCTCTCTGCGCGAAAAACGAAAGGGGCAGAGAGAGATATACAATTTTATTCACTTTCCAAGCTATGATTGATTGATTGATTGATTGATTGATTGATTGATTGATTGTAGGGTTTAACGCGCCGACGCAACGCAGGCGATGAGGCGCGCCGTAGTGGAGGGCTCCGGATTAATTTTGACCACCTGGGGATCTTTAACGTGCGCCGAAATCTCGTACACACGGGCGTTTTTGCTTTTCGCCTCCATCAGAAAAGCGGCCGCCGCGGCCGGGAATTGAACCCGCGACCTCGTGCTCAGCAGCGCAACGCCTTAGCCACTGAGCCACCGCAGCGGGTACTTTCCAAGCTATAAAGCATAATATATTCTCAGCTGCTTCAAACCGGTCTATTTCAAGTTTGCCGAGAATAGTGCTCCTCACTGCTACAGCCTCTCTGCGCGAAAAACGAACACAAAGGGCGGGCACTGCTGGCGACTTACTTCTGATGTACACGTAGAGGAGCAGCACTGCCGACAGGAACAACAGCAGAGCCAGCCCGCACGCCAGAGAGACGGAGACAGCCAGCTTCGCCTTGTGATCTGAAACACAAAGGCACCTTTTCAGACAGCGTCCACTGATCGGCGAACGTGTACAAAGGGTGCCTACCGTATTTTCCGGTGTATAAGTCGCGTTTTTTTTCTGAAATTTTCGGTGGTGCGTCTTATCCACCGGTGCGACTTATGTATGGAATAAATCCGGTTCGCGGCGGTTGCGCGTGGCCAGTGCACGTTGAGAGACACAGCTCTATGGTCTAAATGAATCCGAAGCCCACCGCTACGGTGTTTCTCATAGTCCAAATGTTGCTTTGGCACGTTAAACCAATAAATTTGCAGCTTTTTCTAGTCAAAAACAATGATAATGGTCTGCGACAACTGCGCGCCACTTTCTGCCATGTGCAGAAGCGCAGTGACTACAGTTCAGAATAAATTCACAGTAATATCAAACTGGGTTGCAAAAATAAAATGCCGCTGATAAATTATTACAGAGAGTTACTCTGAAGGAGGTGAACGTGCTGCTAATTTTTAAAATGACAGCTTTCTGATAAGTTTCGATTTTCGGGCCGCTTCCGGTCGCGTCACTTCTGTCCGCCATGACACCTTTATTGCGCTGATTTACGACAGCACGCAAGAGACGCGCGACGTTTGGAGAGGTGGCCAAATGGGTCACACTCGTGGGACTCCGTTTCTACAAAAACAGTTGTAGCCGGGTTCATAAAGGCCGGAATGATCCATTCCGCGAGTGGTGACGATGTTGACGAAACAGACATCAATGAGTCGGAGGACGACAGCAATGTGCCGGCGGAACTCCCACCTGAAGTTGCTGAATTGTTTGTTAGCGAGTCGGAGGAAGAAGACTTCAATGGTTTTGCCTAAACGCCGTCTGTAAGTACATGCTATGTGTGTGTATCAATAAACCATTTTTGAAAAGTTAGTTCTGTCTAGTCTTTGGGCAGTATATGCACGTGACTAGCTCTCCCTACCGGGCGATGCGTTGATAGGTGGCGGCCGCCGCAACCATGTACTTTCGCCGCTCTTTCTAACGATCTGGTTCACTATGAGTTCACCTAATTAATAAGTGCGTCTTGTATACCGGTGCGTCTTATACACCGGTGCGACTTATATACGTTTTTTTCTGAAAAACTGTCTATTTGAGGGGGGTGCGACTTATACAAAGGTGCGACTTATAGACCGGAAAATACGGTACCTTGTTCTCATTCCGGAATTCCCGCAATACTTAGAGTCTTTCGTCCCAGTTATGCTTAGCACGTTTAAAAGCAAGTGTTCTCAGAAAAAGGTGCTCAGCCTGTATTGCCAACCACACTCGTCAAGCAACCGACTGCCAATCCCATCCACTGTGCACACTTCTAGCTACAGGTACTCTGGTATAAACAAACAGCAACATGCTAGGTGCTCTTGACAACGAGATGTGGCACACTGGACTCTAAAGCAGCTGGGTTCAATACAAGCGCTTGGGAAATCATCATCATCATCATCATCTTGTCTACGCCCACTGCAGGGCAAAGGCCTCTCTCACAGATCTCCAGTTATCCCGGTCCTGTCAGCTTACTGTGACCAATGTATCCCCACAAACTTCTTCATCTTCTCTGCCCATCTAACTTTTTGCCACCCCCTGCCCCGCTTTCCTTCTCTAGGGATCCACTTTGTTAACCTTAATGACCAACGGTTATCTTGCCTTCGCATTACATGCCCTGCCCACGTCCATTTCTTTTTCTTAATTTCTGCTAGTATGCCCTTAACACGCGTTTGTTCCCTGACCCAATCAGCTCTCTTCTTGTCCCTTAATGGTACACCTATCATTTTACGCTCCATCACCCGCTGAGTCGTTCTCAATTTAAGTTGTACCCTCTTAGTGAGCCTCCAAGTTTCTGCCCCGTAGGAGAGTACCGGTAAGATGTAGCTATTATATACTTTCTTCTTCAGGGACAATGGTACGCTGCCACTCATTGCCCGAGAATGCCTGCCGCCGAATGCAGTCCACCCTATTCTTGTACTTCTAATTATCTCTGCCTTATGGTGGGGATCCGGGGTCACTACTTGTCCTGAGTAGATATATTCGCCAACAACTTCCACTGCCCCGCCGCCTATCTCAAACCGCTGTGCTTCCCCGAGTTTATTAGGCCTTAGTTTAGTAATGCTGTACAATCCTTGGGGCATACCACATGTTAAAAGCAGACACAAAAGCAGAACGCTCACCTGGTGGAATGGTGAAGACGTCCGAGGTGCTGACGTGACACGAGTGCCCCGCGTACCAGTCGGGGTGATCGGGGTGAATGCGGAGGAAATATGCCCCAGCGGGGACCTTCTTGAAGGACACGTCTGTCATGGTGGGCTCCCCGACACTGGCTGCAGTGACAGTCTTCTCTTCGATGACTGCTTTGGAGTCGTCTTTCACCAGGCTCACACGGTACCTAGTCGAGATTGAGATCGATTGGTAGCAACACCACTTTTTACGCACGTGCGCGCACGCACGCACGTGCACACACACACTCGCACACCAAGAAGGGAACAATACGATGACAAAAGTACGTAACATTGTGAAATTACGTAGGCATTTTTGTAGCATCAGCTACACTGGCTGAGGTTGAGCAGTTTCGCGTGGACCCTGAAGGGTCGTGCTGTGTAAGCGCAAGCAGTTAATTCAATGCAATGCAATGCATTGCATTGAATTAACCAATCCAATCCAATTGGAGTACGGGTGTGTAGAGAATTGAGTGTGCACATTCGCCGGTCTGTGCATTCCAGAGGAGTGACGTCATAGCCGCGGCATACGCACTGACGCCGGCGTGTGTCTATCTGTGCGCCTCCGGTGTGCAGTAGCCAAGCCTGACGCTGCACCGGAGCCGCTTGATAGCCGTTTCGCGTGGCTCCTGGAGAAGAGCCGTGCTCCGTGTGTGCAAGGAGCAGTGACTGGACTGGACCGGACTGGATTTGATTGTTGAACCTTAGTTCACGCTACGTATATCACGGCATAGCCGAGCTAAGCCACTGCTAATTTTTCGTTTAATTTGGAGCACGCGCGCTTCATTCCTGCTAAAAATGAGACATGAACATTCCAACTTAGCCGGCTACTGCAGCAACATCTCGCATGTGTGAATTAACTTCACTGCCTCATTTTCATGCCTATTTAGATCGATAACTGGTAATCGATGCTTCAAAGGGATGGACAACTGACTTTTGCGGAGTACATGCTCTCTATCCCAAATGAAAGGGCATCGCTTAAAACACCTTGAACTGAAACGGTGTCCCTTATAGGGCCCTAGAACGATTGAAAGCAAAATTCTTAGACGTACCAGCCTTGAAGTACGCTCCCAAAAGGAATGCCAGCTGCCATGACAGTGAGCCGCACAGCAACATACTTTTAACTGTACGTTAGATGAAAAGAGGCATTTCGAAACTCGTCCCCAGCTAAAAAAAAGAATAAAATGTAGTCTTTTCTATTCCTCTAAGTGGTTTTTGAATCACACATTGACACCAGCAAGGCAGTTTGTATACACACGGTAGTGACACATTTAGACACATGACGCCACCTTTCAGCGTTGAGGAAGTTTAGTGACAAATTAAAATTATTTCAACCAATTTATTTAGAATTTCCCTGTGGCTACAGCGCAATATAAAATGCTGGCTTTTGCATGAGCTACAGGACATCCACTCCACAAAAATTGGTCGTCTGTCCCTTTAAACTGGCAATTTCAGCTTTTACAATCAGTTTTAAATTTTTCCCCTCTGGCAGTATTGTGATTCCTGACGGCGCTTTTGCCACCTAAGGTGCGTATGTTGTTGTGAAAGGGGCTTGACTCCTGTGCTTGATAGAAAAGCGTGCCACTCATAGTTATGCTGCACTTAACATCAAATGTTCACGATAAACAGGCTTCCAGTGAGTCAAATATGAAATTATGCTGTCAGCTTTGTAATATGACAGCGCCATAGGTCGGCGTACTCACGCGTGAGTACACTCATTTGTACTCAAACTCACGAGTGAGTACGATGATGAGTGATCACACACCCAGAAAAAAACAGTGAGTACGATGACGAGTGAGTACAGGGGTAAGTCCACTACTCGTGAGTACAGTACTCATGAGTACACTACTCATGAGTGTGAGTACTCATGAGTACAGTTTTCATGAGTATGAGTACTCATGAGTTTGAGTACTAATGAGTATGAGTACTCATGAGTACACAGTACTCATGAGTACACAGTACTCATGAGTACACAGTACTCATGAATACACAGTACTCATGAGTACACAGTACTCATGAGTATACAGTACTCATGAGTACACAGCACTCATGAGTACAATACTCATGAGTACACAGCACTCATGAGTACAATACTCATGAATACTGTGTACTCATGAGTACTGTGTATTCATGAGTATATGCACTCCTGAGTACAGTAGTGCAAACAAGTTTTATCACGAGCTCGAGTCTGGACCCGCGTGTACGAGTCGCAAACATTTAGCGGTGCCGCTGTGCACCTTAACTGTCAAGCATGGTAAAATTACACAACGAAAACTGCACCTCCCTCCTTTCCCGGTCCCTGTTTGGCGCTGCAAGCGTTTTTCGGCGGTCGCTCGCAAAGGGGTCACGGTGAAGAGGGAAAAAGGAGGGGGTGAGGGCCCGGCGGGAAACGCGGCCGCAGTTGCTCTTCTCTGATGAGACTTGTTGACTGCCGCAGTTATTTTTGTTGACGCGGCCTCTGAACGCGTGGCGGCTTCATTGCGCTTGCTCCCTTCCAATTGTTTTAGGGGAGAGGCGGTGGAGGCTGCTAACAACGCACGAACTAGGCGTACTGAAGTCTCTCTTTTTCGGTCTTCAGAAGTTTCCGTAGACGCATGTCACGCTGTGTAGTCGTTTCGTGAGCCGAACCACTCATTTCAACAGTCGCAGTTAATTTACGTAACTCGCGTCAAACCGACTGCGTGGTTTGTAACGTTAGCTGTGCGTATTCAAGCGACAGTTTGGCTGATGTACGTGCGCCCATATGGTTTTATTAGGTTCCCGTTTTGAAACGTTTTGCTCAGGTTCGCTAGTAAAATGGTCTCGTGTAGTGCCATTTACAAGTGAGCATATAGCCCCGCCGTGCACTACAGCGTGCAGGCGCGGCGGTGGAATTTGCCCCAGCAATGGAAATAAAATATCCGAGTACACCTAAGCACGTTTGTGAGTTGTGAATCGGACATCATGATATCCAGTTCAACGCGTGCGGCGCCTTGTTTAGCCTCGCATATTTTGTCGAAGAGCTCTGTCATCTTGCCGCTGGAGGAGCGTTTTGCTTTCGAATGGCTTTACTTTCGAGTGGAAACCCGATTCGCCGCTTCTCGTTTATGCCACCGTGTAATGAGGGCGCTGACGATGATGGTGAATTTCGGTGGTTGTAATTCCCCTACCTTCACTACTGTTTACAGGCGGGCGCACACCCCTCGCTAGCAACTATACCGCGGAGTTTAAGCTCGCACTGTGAGTGGCCTCGTGAAGGATTGTTTCGAATTGATGAACGCCAACGCCAGACGCCATGATTGTCGCTTAAGCTCCTATCTTGGAACGTCTCGTAAAACATGTGGATTGCACATAACGACGTCACTGCACTTTTTGATCGATCGCTGTCAGCTTCATCCGCGTTGCTCGAGATAAGAGCTGCAGATTCCCACTGTGCAACCAACCCACCAACCCACCAACACGGCAATACAGTGACGTCAGTGCAAGCTATCACGCCTCTGAAAAACGCGTCTACAAATTTTGTTCTCGAGTACACAAAGCACGGCAGAGCAGTTCTACGCTGCTGTAACGGCTGCCAAGTAGCGGCAGCAACTGGGTGCACTGCGGCCCTCGACTGCGACCGATACCCTCTCATCCCCCCACCCCCCCGAACACACACACACGCACACTGTTGGAACTGGGCTATTCTAGCTCAGTCACCACTGTTCAATTCACTTCACTTTATTTCCTTAAAGACCCCACAGGGGGTGTTACATAAGGGGCGCGTTGTACAACATAGATACAAAAGCCACAGGTTAACAATACAGATGCATAGATGTTGCGACGTTGCCCTGCTCAGTCCGCCATCGACGCGGTGCAGAGGAGAGCGATGAAGTTGTCGAGCCGACGGTGATTTTAAAGGGACACTGAAGTGAATTTGTCAAGCTCCCGTTTTTGCTTGCACTGCGTAGACTGGCTCAAATTAGCACAGTTTTCATCGTTTATCCGGTTCACAAATCGGTAATTATTTTACAAAGCGCGAAAGAAGAAAAACTACCATGCGCGGTTTGCGGCGGCCGCACCAACTAAGGCTGTGACGTTGAGAGGAGGGGCGCCGTGATTGGACGATGCCCGAGGTTAGCAATCAAACAAGTTTCGGTTTCGGTTCTGTAAAACATAACCAATGGCGTTGTTGGATGGGCATTCTCAATATCTCAGTAATCATCGTACCGCGCTTCTGCCATGTTGGCGGCTGTAAAATGCACAAGATAAGCCTCCCAGGACGGCTTGTAGTCGTAGCATTCACTAGCCGAGACCTACGCAGTGCATGAACGCCCTCCGCATACCCGCAGACGCCCAAATGTCATGCGCTTTTCCCCCATATTTGGAGCTTGCCTCCCTCATGCCTGTATCGGAAAAAGCGTGTTCGCACCAGGCCAAGGGTCTGTTCATTCTGGCCTGTGCCCACTGCCTGCAAGCAGTCGGTGCTTATGGCAACAGCACGCCAACGAGAAGTCGCTAGCGCGCCAGTGCCAGCCTGCGCGTGTTTTGTGAACTAGTTCGTGTAGACATGAACGTTGTGGCCCAAAAAAAGGTGAACTCAATATAGAAAACATCGGCGGAAAACATAAAAGTTAACTTACAAAAAAAAAAAAAAAAGCACGTACCCGCGGGGGATTCGAACTCGTGACTTGCAAAACATTTGCGGTGAACTACACAACGCCTTAGCCCACTCGGCCACGAAGCCGGATCCGCAGGTCTTCTTAATATAGGGTATATATTGCACAACCGGTTTACACTTTTATTTAGTTTTGGCATTTCAAGCAGCTTAGGTGACTATTTGTTGTACTGCGCTCGTGCAGTAAGCGTCGCCCGAGTTTCCACAGTAGCTCACGTCTAGCAATTGCATTTCGTAGACGGAAAAGCGTTCGCAGATGCGTAGTCGTGCTGCTGACCGCTGTTCTTGTTCGCCCAGCGCAAAAAAGTGCTTCCCGCGCCCTAGTTTTACGCTGTACGGTAAAAATATCAGTTGATTTTATTTATTTAGTACCTATATTAACTTCGCTGACTCTTCTCCCGCCTTCAAGAGGCCTTATATTTTCCTACTGGCGTACCAGTCAGCGAAGCGTCGCATGTGCGCTTGTGCAGCGCCTGTGTGAAGCGACCTTGACTTGGAGCTAGATACAGTGTACAAACAAACCAAGTAAAGAAAGGCACATTCTTCCATTCACAAACGTGTCCTGGCTTCGTTTCAACTAAGCGAACGAATTGCGACCAAGCAATTTTTTTTAACCTCCTTGATTGCGACGACCCGCCGGCGGCCGGCGGACGAAACGCTGGGCCGACTGACTCTGTCTGAAGGCCGGGGAGCCGTGCAGTAGCGCAGCCAGCCAATTGCCACCTCATCCCCTCCTGACGTCACACGAAAACGCCACAGAAAATGGGCGAGCGTAAAGAGAGGAGGACAGCATTTTCGAATTAGTTTTTCTACTAAATAAAATCGCGTAAACGCGCCTAGAGTGGTCGAAACATGGCCTGGGGACTCCGGACTACAATTTGCGCTAGTAATCCCGCAATGTTTACATATCACTTCAGTGTCCCTTTAAGCTGCATTCATATACAATATATACAAAGGTAGCAAGAGCGTTACATGGCTCGCACAAAGGCACTTCTCAACTCAGTGCCTCCAATGAAATGCCGCCGCACAGCCGCTGCTTCAGGGCTGGTTTTATACCCCCGGGGTTCCGCCGCAGCTGCGTGCAGTTCGAATCTTTCCAATCAGGACTATCACTGGCCGCAGTTTGAATCCGGCGAATGCAGGCGAAGTGATTGCGTCAGCCGAGCCACGAATGGGAAAGGGGAGGCGACTTAGCGGCGCCGTCTCCAGAGTCTACTCGTCGCTGCGTGTCTTTTGCGGGCCGGTCGTCCCAAGCATGATTTGGTGCGGCCGTCTCGATGGGAAAAGGAGAGTAGACTCGGCGGCGCCGTGTGCCGCCAGTTGCGGCACGTCTGCCGCGGGCTGGCTGACCGAGGCGCAAATCGGGCCCACCGTCGGCGCGTCGCCAGGTGCAGCAAATTTGTGTCGGGCGCTCTGGTTAACCGCACACACATGCATAGAAAAATTAGTAAGATCAGACCCGTGTGGGTTTTGGCCTAGCTGTTAACGGAAATAGACACAACGACGCGTAGTGCCCGTCCTGTCCCTTTTTCGCGGCGGGACCTCCCTCTTTGGCTTTTCGCGCGCTAGCCGGTTTTCGTCTTTCTGTTTATCTCTTACTTTGCGGGCTGGCGGCGGTTGCGAGGGGTACGGTTGCGCAATGTTCACAGAATTCGGAACAGCGGCGGCAGCATCTCTTTCCAGATGGTTTTAAAGACGATAGTCTTTCTTTGGCCACTTGAGCGCGACAATGTTGGCCTGTCAGTCTGTCTGTCTGTGTCCGTCATAAAGATAATTCATTATTGCAACTTAATATCACGCCCCGCTGTACACATGGGAGCTACTGGGGTCGCCGTTAAGTAGCTTCACGTACATAATGCGCCCTCTCTACAACAGGCCAACTGCCCCGCGATTGAGCCGCGATTCAGCCCGCGATTCAAAATGCGAGTGCGTACGTACCGTTTCGCTCTCTCCCGTGTACGTGCCTTCAAGCAGTGGGAAGCCCTACGACAATGCACCGTGTAAGACGTTTTCTTCTCAGGCTCCTCTGTCCTGATGTATATGTAATCCCAGTATTTCTAATTAGTTAAACATTTTATTTTTTTTCTGTTTAGCCTTTCATTCGAGCCACGACCTAGCTAAGATGTTGCAGTCGACAGGATCATGATTTAAGGCCACAGGAGGACGAACGGACGGACAACCTGGACGGACCGCACCACGACTATGAGAGTGCAGCACGCAGACATGGGGCACCGATGCACTCCACGCCAGCGGTGGTCGACACAGTGCTGACTTCAACGGAACGCTACGTCCTATGCTCTACGAAGAAACAGCAGTTCGTTAGCGCACTACGATTACGAGGGCTACCCTGCTCTGGCCGTAAGGACGACATTATCTTGCGTCTTCTAGAGGACAACGAAGAACGTCGCCATCTCTCCAAACGAACGAATGTGCCAACGCTACTTCAGGCTGCCTCCGACAACAAACGGCAGATGACCCTGCAAGCGATGCTGTTTGAGAGCAGAAAGCTGCGTGATGAACGAGAAAGTTTTCTGAGACAACTGGCGAGAGCCGGCCGCACGTTTTCCACGGTGCCTGGACTGCACGAGATCCGAGCACAGGCAGAATGCACGACGGCACGCACATGAACGAGACGACGCATGCAAAATTGTGATTGCGTGCTCACCGGACCTTTCCCAGGTAATCGCCACGATTACGGAGATGCATCGAAGGTCAGTGCATTTCTGGCGAGATCACAAACGCACGTTGCTCTGTTACATCGCCCACGAGCTACATCGCCCACGCGCAGGTCATTCCAGCAACGAGCAACGAGACGCGCAACGTACGCAGTGCGCACGAGCCAGAAGGCACCACGTTCCTGGCACCCGCTCTTCCGCTACAGACGTACACGAACGGAACGCTGAGAGCACGAAACGCAACGGAGCCGGTACGTACATTTTTCGCACGTGCTGTCCCGGCGCGGGTCCACGCAACCAACGACATCGCATCCGGATTGGTGGATATGGCCACGACAAGCGAGCAAGACGCACCGCGCCCGAAATGCACCATACGTAGCGAACGACCGCACCCCAATTATAGGGGAGTTTCATATATAAAACGAGACGCACAGCGCACGAAACGCACCAGAAGTGACGAACGACATCCAACTTGAACCAGTGGAGCTGACCACGGAGAACGAAAATGCACAGCGCACGGAACGCCACCAAGCCGCAGCACACACGGAGGAATCTGCTGTTCGCGACATCCTCCGCTCCCACTGCAGGTGCTATCCGGACTTGGCCAGCGAATGTTACAACCGCAGAAATCACCTGGCCACAAGCAACAAAAGACCCAGCGCACGCGGTTTAACCCTACCGGAAAGTACGAGCTCTCTGACACCCGCTGCTCCCGCCCGAGTCCAGCGGACGAACGACATGACACTCGTGCAAGTAGGTCCGTCAACGAGCAAAGACACGGCCAGCGCACGCGGCATGTCCGAGCCAGAATTAACAAGATCACCGGCACCGGCGCTCCGATCGAGACTCACACGACAAACACCATTTCGTACAAGAGGACGCAACCGCGAGCAAGCGGACTCGCGATAAACGGGTCCTGCTTGTATGGGAGAGATAGCGATTATAGCATTCTCGAAACGGGCAAAAGACGAGGTCTTGAGCGACGACACGGACACGGCAAGAACGGCAACGAATGAACCCGATCCAGACGAAGCATCGAATGCCCTGACGATGAAGTCACGCTTGCAACGCCGAGGAATGTGGGACCGAACGGACGGCACGAACTACGCCCGCTTCCCCACCACAATGGTTTCACTTCCGAAACAACCACGGCGACTGCGAGCACGGAGCCGCAACGACTTTGACCGATCAGCCATGCCACCTATATGAAAACGCCCCGCTACCGCACACTAAACGAAAAGCCAAACGGCTCCCGCACCATACGCAACGCACGCGTCAATTCAAGCAACGTCCTCAACGCGCCGAACTATGCCATCCCTACACAGTGCAGCTCGTCACCGGACAAACCAGACGACTACGCCCCCACATGCATCAAGCACGCGACGAGCTACACGAACACAATCGCCGACGGAAGCGGCGCAACCAACGCAACGCCGTAAACACTGTCAAGTTCAGGTCTGACGAAGTAAATCCCACGGCACACACACAATAAAATCAAGCAGATTTGAAATTCACCGAAACTCAACGAGACGAACACCCTATTAACGAAGTTTCTAGTATCTGGAACAACAAAAAACAAACGCCAGCATCGAGCATCTGTGAACAAGCCAAGCGGACAGTGATCTGGATACGAACGGACGTCAATCTACGCGAACGCTTCATTGTGCCTGGGGGCAGGCGCATTTCGGATTCAGAGCACGATTAGGATACGTATCAGCGCGCCCGGAAACGAAAACGGACGACAAAAGCTGCCACCCGAATACACGCAGAAAAACGCAGTTTACGGCCACGGCCGCACCGACAAGCCCCGAGTTCCCCTGAGCCCAACCCTGCCTGAGAACAAGACGAGACGCCAGGCGCAACGCGAGTGCTTACGTTCCGTTTCGCTTTCTCACATGTACAGTGTACTTGCCTTCGGGCAGTAAGTCGCCCAACGACAGTGCACCGCGTCAGACGTTTTCTTCCTCTGTCCTGATTTATATGTAACCTGTGTTTTTCTAATCAATTAAACAATTTAATTTTTCTACTTAGTCTTTCATTCGAGCTACCACCTAGATAACAGTGCAGATAAGTTGATTATTCGTGAGTAATACAAATTGAGTACTCATGAGTACTGATTGAGTACTCATGAGTGCAGAATGAGTAGTACTCGTGAGTGCAGAATGAGTAGTACTCGTGAGTGCAGAATGAGTAGTACTCGCGAGTGCAGAATGAGTAGTACTCATGAGTAGTACTCATGAGCAGTAGTACTCATTGAGTACTCATGAGTACAGAGTGAGTACAGATTCAGTACTCATGAGTACAGATTGAGTACGAATACTCGTGAGGACAAATGAGTTTGAGTACAAGTGAGTATGATTACAAATGAGTATTTGATGAGTGAGTACGAGTGATTTTGTGAACAGACGAACTTTTTGAGTCTGAGTTTGATTGAGTACAGCGTAAATAAATAAAAATGTGATTGAGTTTGAGTGAGTTCTTTCTGTTTTGCCGACCTATGGACAGCGCTGAGCGGTGATACTTATGTGAAAACGATTCCAGCCATTCACTAGTGAGCTTTGTTCTGGAGTACGCGTAGTTTTACTCTGCCAAAGCTTATTTCTGGAGGTATCCCGCATGCATAACAAGTGGACCTGGCATTTTCAGCCAGTTTCCAGCCCTTTTGATTTTGGTTTTGAATTGTTAAATTCATATTTTGCGCTACTACTAAGTTACCCACTTTCAAGCATTGAGATTTTCCATCTTTGTCGCCCGCTACTGTTCCTCGAAAAAAGCATGCCACTCGTAATTTCACATCACCTACGCCTTAGTTCTGCAATAACAGCTCCAGCTAGAAGCTGAAAGATAATACCAATCCGTCGATTGGTGTTATTGGTCGGATGGTGTCGAATTGGTTTCAGAGAAGGAGAGTGCTTCAAATCAGCCTTGCACACTTCCAGGTGTTCACCGGCCGGTTTCACTTCCATATGAGGGAATTTCTGGATGTCTACTGTTGCTTCAAAGTAAAACTGTCTTTTCTGACAATAGTATCTCCAACTGGTTTGGCATTGTTTCCATTAGAAAATGCTAGGTGCACTGCAATGCAGGAGACTCTTGGTACAGAACTCTTCTTCACATGACAGCGATGACACTGCCTCGCTGAAAGCTTGCCGGGCACGATTACAGCGTATCGCACCTCATTCCTGCAAGCAGGGCTACGATTGGGAGTCAGAAGATGATAATAAATCAATAGTGTAAGTTCTGACAGATAAGCAATGATAAGCTGACAGTGAATGTCAACAAGCATCCACCACAGAGTTTCATTTTCCACAAGTGAATTACTTCGCATCGTGTCCATGCCCAGAATCTTGTGCTGGCCGTAAATGCAAACTTAGTCATGTGCAAGGTGTTTTTACAGCGCGTGGGGATGAATCAATGCCTTTAATAACATCAAACCAGCATATTTCTTCCAGAGAACCAGCCAAAATTGTGCGTTTTGAAATGGAGGTTGGACTGCACCGCATGGCGTGGAGACCACGCATGCTAACATTTTTTAATATATGACGAACTGTTCTGCCCAACTCAATTATTCCTCTAAGACATGTTTTTGAGATGTTGACCCACAAAATGTATATTCTAAATTTTTGCCGTTTCCCCTTTAAGTCATCCATGCCACTTGGTAACCATGGTCTCCTCCCTCCCTCCCTCCCTCCCTCCCCCCCCCCCCCCCCCCCCCCTCTCTCTCTCTCTCTCTCTCTCTCTCTCTCTCTCTCTCTCTCTCTCTCTCTCTCTCTCTCTCTCTGTGATGCGTGCGTGCGTGCATGTGTGTGTGTGTGTGACGACAACTCGCATTTGCCTGCAAGGCGGCATACACGAAGTGTGGGCATGTATACACTTCCCAAACTGTGTCTGAACAAACACAAAAGTTGAAGTTAAGTAGAGAACGACTTGGTAAATGGTGCCGGAAAAAAAAAATACCCGAGAACTGACAGGAGAGGACCGGAATTTCCAACATTGGAAATTTTCACGCTGGAAATTTCAAAACTTGGTGTTCAACACTCCTCTAGATGAACATAACTTTGTGCACTCTGCATGGACCCTGTGTAAATATAGCCCCAAAATGATGAAGTGATTACCTTGTAGTGTCCATAAAACGAAGTCAGTGGCAGGAAAATTCCGGCAAATTTGAGAGGAAGGACAGTTTCCCCATCATAACGCGGCGTTTGAGGCAAAATTCAAGGACTTATTGGTAGGGCCCACAAACTTGAGCTTCGTGCTGTTGCAGCATTGCCAAACTTCAGGAAAAGCACACAGGCCGACAATGCAGAAATGTCACGGGATGACGTGCGGGATATGAACGAAGGGAAAGAATGGGGGGAAACCGGGTAGCAATCGTTTCACGGTTTGAAATGAGGTAGAGTGCACACTACTAGTTTGACTGCTGTTCTCCTGCTTCGAGAGCAATACAGCTGCACCAGAACGTGGAACAACAGCTGCATCAAGAGCAGAACACTTGTTACCTGCCACCTGGCCTTGGTGCAAAGATCGCACTACGCAGTATTGCGCAGTCATGTAACCTTTGTGATGATTATCTCTAGCACGTGACCATAGCACGAAGGAAGAGGACATTGCAAGCGGATAAGTTGGTAGTACCGATGCAGCAGCTGCATTCTTTTGGCGCAAAGAACGACAGTCTTTCACAGCGTTCTTTTTTTTTCTTTTCTCGTGGTTTGTGTTGTTTTCTGCCTCTGAGTTGGACTGCGTGAACAGTCTTCGATACGCATTACTGAAAGCAATGCAAGCCAGAATATCTGGCACACACATGTGAATCAGTAGTTTGTGTGTGTATGGCTGAGCAGTGCAATTCCAAGAAATGCACTGTCGCAATCATCTTTAGCTGCAAATACGATGCGAATAAAAGTCACACATTACTTTCAACGCTATTGCAAATGAACGCTTACAACCGGTCAGTAAACTGCATGTATGTGCCAGGTGTGAATGTCCTACTGAATGAGATTTCAATACAATCAAGTGAAGTGGCAATTTCAATCACTTCGTGAAGGTGCCGCTTCACTACATTGCAAGGCATTTGAATCGTAACCGCAATGTTTTTGTATTAAACTGCCAGCTAAAAATTAAATATCTGCCCTAGTCATCCCATGCTCATGCAAGTGTATCACAAAAATTGTGAAGGTCTTCAAGGACTTCAAGGCTGTATGTACGCAGTTTGAGGGAAAGATAGAGGCTTGAAATGATCAGATTTCGCCAAAAAATGCCAAAGTTGCTGAAGCCAACGTGCCAGCAAAGAGACTTGTCAAGTTTTTTTTTGTCGAAACAATGGTTCTAGCAGAGTCCTTCAATGCCTTTCTGGTCATAAAACTTCGCCGTCACGCTATGGGAGAGCGTCGTACGCTGCCGCGCTGCAGCGCTGGTGTTGATCGGAGGGCAGCCGGCGGCGTGGTCAGAGTGCGTTTGGCAGGGAACGGACCACGCAATAAGGTAAAACAGATGCTCGCCGCCTTATCAGCAGTGTGCTTTCGCTTTACGTGTCGTGGGCCGCTCAAATGGACTCATCATTTTGTGAGTGGCGAAAAAATTTGGTGCGAACTGGCATGCTGCTACTGCGTTTCTGCCTGCCGGTCTGGCTGCAGAGCAGCGGCGGCCGCCCGATGCCCTCCGATCTGCGGTTGCGCCCCTCGCGGTAGCCTTTGTCCCCGTACGAAACTTGGCTGGGAGTTTCATGACCAGAGAAGCATTGAAGGACTCTGGTTCTAGCGACATTTCCTCCTACAAAAAAATTTATTTGTGTTGGAGTTACGTGAATAAGCAAAGCACATCCAGTATGTCACAAAATGCGAATTCCCATTTGCTAAGGAACATCAACCAAGAAATAAAGATGCACTCTGGCCTTACATAGCCCCATGTTGATTTTATGGTTACAAAACGAGTAAAATTTAAGAAATTCTGGGATTTTCAAGGGTCCGTAAGAACTCCAAGACTTTCCAAATCTTGAAAAAAAGTTTCTTTTTTTTTTTTTAATTTAAGGGTTTTCAAGGAACCCCATGAACAGTCGTCTTTTTTTTTTTCTCTCCTAAGGTATTTTTTTCCTTTTGCTATTGTTGTTGATACTAGTACCACACCCTGCGGACCTCCCCATCACATTCCATGCAACTCACAGTGAACCCACTCAAGCCCACACTTACCCTTTACGGTTAAAGCTCGTTATTTCGAACTCGAAGGGGACCATAAAATTGTTCGAATTAGGCGGAATTCGAATCAGCGGGCAGGGGTCAGAATGAATGGACACCGCACAGCACGGCGCGGGCAGAACACAAGTAAGTCACCCCTGGAATCGTTATTGCAGATTTGGCCCTACTACACATTTGTGGCAGGTGATCTCGTAAATAATGTTCATGGAGCTGGAACACTGAATGGCGCCGGTGGTGCAGCGCACACTGTGGAAGCGAAATAAGTTGTCACAGCACCGTAGTGCCCGCAATACACTTATTTTTCTCTTTCACTGTTTTACATCTCTAGTAAATTTGGTTTATTTGAATTTGCAACACATTGTAATCACTCTGGGCCGACTACTTTTGCGAGGGGCGACAGAAACAAGGGGATCCCAGTTTGCATGAACCGTTCTGGATACCGGCGCGTTCGAATTATCGGGAGTTTTTTTTCCCCATTGAAATATCCAGAGCTGTGCCCGGACCACGGCGTCAGCTCGAATTAACCAGCTTTTATTACTGTATAATCTAGTTACATCGACAAATCCTACCCCCAAACTTGGCAGAGCGTACAGCCAGGTTTTGTCTGCGAGCCGCCGCTCACCTGGTAATGTTGTAAGTGTCGTTGGCGAGACCAAACTGGGCGACCACGGTGCTCTTCGGCAGCGCTGGCTCCAGAACCATCACAGTGGTGGGCCACTCGCACACGGTTTCGTTCACTGCCAGACACACACACACACAGAGGCATGAACGTTACTTAAAGGAGCCATGAAGAGAAAATACAACTTCGTTTAATTTGAAAGAACTAGGATTCAGTATCTCACTCAGCTCCATTACAGCCACAAAAGATGTTTTCTTAACGAAAAAAAAGCAAGCAGTATTGAAAAATTTTCAAATTTCGCGCCACAGTGACGTGTTATGAGCAAGAATGATGTCATACGGGCCAACAATAAAACGTAATTTTCAGTGCGTTAACTGCACGTTAGCATTCAAGTGATGCGGTCAAATGGAACTAGAGGCCCCATTGCAGACGTCCAGTCATGTGTCGTCGCGACAGGTCAATTAGGCGGCCGCCAATCGCACAAACAAGGTTCCGTGACGTCATAGAAAAGTTGCGGGAAATTGGCTAGGGGGTCGCGACTGCTTCACACGTTTTCTTTAATATCTCAGCTATTTTTTCGAAGATTGCGATGATATTGGTATCATTGTTATCGTGACAAAGCAGTCTTTCTAATAAACCCAAATTGTATTTTGTCTTCATGGCTCCTTTAAAAAGCTCACAGAAGTGAAACGCGGCAGAATCGAATCTGAAGGCACCAACTACTGCTGCAACACGGACACACGGCTCTCAAATTCTGGTCTGGCCGTCTATTAGGGGAAATGAAAATGGAGCAAGTGCTGATGAAGGAAGCATAGCGCCTCCTTTTAAAGGGGCCAGGAAGGCAGAATGGTATCGGGGAAGTGGTATCGGGTATCGGGTAAGTAAATGTGGTATCGGGGAAGTAAATTTGTAAATAAATAAAAGTAAATAAAAATAAATAGAAGGAAGTAAATTTGTTCGTCATATCCAATATTCATTGTAACAGCTGGGGTAACAATTGGCTCTAAACAATCGGCAATATGGCTCGCGCAAAATTTTAGATACTAAAACGCATTGTTCTAGGTTTCGAACATGCTATAAACAACGTAATCCTTATCTGTGTCTTTTTGGCATTTCGATTGATTGATTGATTGATTGTCGGGTTTAACGCGCGATGAGGCGCGCTGTAGTGGAGGGCTCTGGATTGATTTTGACCACCTGGGGATCTTTAACGCGCGCAGAAATCTCGTACACGCGGGCGTTTTTGCTTTTCGCCTCCATCAGAAAAGCGGCCGCCGCCTTTTTGGCATTTCAAACTAAATGCACCGAAACATGACAACGTGAAATTACAACAGAACAAAGTTCGCTTGTCAAAACAGGCCCGCGTTCCTATTGATTTGAAGAAGGATGTGACCTTCGTCTGGCGTCTTTCCACAGTACTGCAGGATGAAGTTTTCCACATTGTCTACATACAAAAAGTCCTTTTCGACTGTACTTTCACAAACTGTTATCTTCTAATTTCCTTCTTTTTGCTTTTTAAAGGTAGCTTTCGAGTTTCGGGCCTCGCGTGAACGCATTATTTTTTTTTTGTTATAGCAGATTTTGCGTACAGCTCTCGCGGTTTCAGTTTCCTTATAAAAAGAATAAGTGTCACTGAAATGAAAGGTGACCAACCAAAGTTTGTATCTAATTCGCTATACCCGTGTGCACTATAACGAGGTTTGGCTGCAAGTTCAATTTGAAAGAACTGGCCTTTGGTAACTCTTCCCGCAGCTTCATCACTGCCACACAAAAAAAAAAAAATGCAGGAAATGGTGAAATTTCCCGCTACAGTGACACGATACAATTAGGAGAGATGTAGCGTGGGCCGGCATAGAAAACAAAAAATATGCATTAAATTTAAGTGGAAACAGCTCGCCCTCAAAGCTTCTAAGCCCTGCCTAACTTGCGTTTGCTTTTGCTGGCCTCAGCAAACCACACAGCTGCCTATAATACCTCATGCGCTCTAGTGCGCAAAATAAGCTATTGGGTTGCACGGCCATTTTCTTTTTTGCTAATTACTATATAGCTTATTTTAGTGACGATTGCATTAGAAGCGGCATCAGTGTTATTCTAACGAGACAATCTTTCGAAAAATTCGAACTTGTATTGCGTCTTCACGACCCCTTTAATATGCATATCTGCAAACATTCACCAACAGCCTATTCGATTACGGTCACCACAAGGCGCCTGAGAATTGGGAGCCACTCAAAAACCCATTTTGCCCCCTTAACATATATTAAGTTGCCAGCAAGCAGTCTGGGTGAATGAATGTGGCAACAGTTTTGCACTGTTACCGTCTTGCGCTTTTATCGTTCCGTGCATTTGTTGTAATGCTTCAGTTTTCACATTTTTGATGCAATGCTTTTAATGTTAGGATGAATTAACCCGCCGCGGTGGCTCAGTGGCTAAGGCGTTCCACTGCTGAGCACGAGGTTGCGGGTTCGATTCCCGGCTGCGGCGGCCACTTTTCTGATGGAGGCGGAAAGTAAAAATGCCTGTGTGTACGAGATTTCGGCATGCGTTAAAGATCCCCAGGTGGTCAAAATTAATCCGGAGCCCTCCACTACGGCACGCCTCATCGCCTGTGTTGCGTCGGCGCGTTAAACCCTGAAATCAATCAATCAATCAATTTATGATGAGTTAGAAATACTTGACCCATAATAACCTTTTTCCTATGCACCGTACAATAAACTTACATTTTCAACTAGCAGCTGATGTTTCTTTTTGTTTTTTACCTTGTCACAATACGCTCGTCCTGAAGTGGTGACAATTTGATCCGGACAAGACTCATGTTTAACAGATGAACACAAGCAGAAAACACAAGTTTATGTAGAGAACGTTTGGGCACTAAATTAGGTTATGTCTACATTTGGAATCACGTGAGGTTCTGAAAAGGAAAGCAGCAAGCGCAAAGAGAGAACGTAAACACAAGCGAAAGACGCCCAGAGCATGACAGTGTTTCCCCGGCCTTCATGTTTCGCTGCAAATTCCCGCGTTTGCTTTCTTTCAGTACTGGCCTTTTCACTGTTCTTTCGCACTTAAAAACACTGCCCAATACATCTCGTTCTTCCCTCTGCTTAATGTGGATGTCTCTCAACTTGTATCGTGGTGTACGCTTTGAGACGTGGCACATTTAGGGCACAGCAGCTTTGCGGTGAAAGCAGCTTCAGCTGCTAGTCTGATAGGACGCTATCGCTGTGCACACCTGTCCAAATGACAGCGCTGACTCCAGTGAAACCAATGTGCATTAAAGCAGAGATGAGAGATTTATCACGGCTCTGAACAACAGACTCCCGCAGAACGAATGCAAAGCTTTCATGCGCAGACAATGAGATAGGCTAGATAAGGAGGCGAGACAGACACGCGGAAGAAAATTGGGGGAAAGCACAAACTCACAAGCAGAGAAGCAAGCCACAGCACTCTGGGTTATGCACTCCCAGGACAGGGTTCAAGCCAGAGCAACTGGGCTAGAGAAAGAGAGATTAAGCTTGGAAAGACGATCAATGTTAAATTAAGCAGAGAGCGAGCGAAAGAACGGCAGCATTGCACACAGTTACTGACTATCGCTAATATCGCATCTCACCAAAAGACATGGCAAAAGTACAAAGCCTGAAGTCAATTTTCAGGCAACAACGTGAGCCTTTGGTGCGACCACAAAAGTTTGGCTGAATAATGAAGATCGAATCAGCTCAGTCAAAACATTTAGAGCTCCGCCGCTGCTACAAAATTCAGCACAAGTAAGCGAAAAACGTTCAATTAATTAGCACTGAAACTGAGCCACTCGTTGAACAAGCACCAGGCAATAACGCAGGATTTCACCTGACAAGGTATCGCGCATTCACAACCCATTCACGACAAACCTTGCCTCCCCGCGTGTGTCTAGCCCCAAACAAAACCACCAGCTGCCACACAGCAACCAACTGCATCCGACGAAAGACCCCCACGGGCCGAACCGGACTCTCACCAGGGGGCACTGCAAGCCTGATGAAAAATCTCCCCACGCGGTTAGTGGGCAGGCTGCTCGACGTGAAGAAGAAGTCGCTGTTCTTGTAGTCGCCCTGGATCTTGAAGTAGCAGTCGTAGAAGACGTGCACCTGAAAGAGCGCGTCGCAAGTGTCAGGGTTCCTCAGCAAGCATGCCTCTGTTCCCATTCGAGAGTCAAACGAGCGACTCGTTCTCACATTCAACGTACAAGGCAAGGAGTCATCACAGCTGCGGAACGAGCGGTATAGGCATGAAACGGTTAAAATGAAATGAGAGTCTCGCACGTGAAACGCCCCCTACCCAACTTTGTGCCCAATTCGTTCCTAGGGTCCTGCAGAGGCGGACCCATAACGATGCTAAATAAAGGTGTTTGAATACAGAAGTCCCGCACAAATCAGAGGTCAGTCCAAGCACGTTGAAACGCTTACGAACCACTTCACTGATAATTAATCAGGCTAGATAAGGGTATTACAAAATGAACCGTTGATTTCTTCCTTCTCTTGCCGTTAGCACATGAAGTATTACATACTTGCTAAGCGGCGTAGCCTACACAGATGATAAAAAAGAAAGGCTTTGCCTAAAGAACACCGCACGCTCCTTTATTGTCAGATTTAGCCCCAACATTAATCAGTGGGCACGACAAACACATGCCTTCTTAGGGCATGTTCACTGACGTCCGCCATTAGTTGTCCACAGCAAGATGAAAGTTTTTAGTTGCTTCATTCACCACTTGGCTGCTAATTTTAAGCTTCCTTAAATTTATGCTAAAGTTTTTGAACACAGGGTTTGAACAACTTCCTTTGGGTCCTCTTGATAATTACTTAATTGGGTGACCTTGTCCACAAATATCGTGTTGCTTAAACATTACGCATCGGCAGCCTACGGCAACAAAGAGTTACAGCGGTGAAGTAGAGCACTGCATGGGCCTGATTTTCAGGCCCGGGCCCGGCCCGGGTCCACTTTACGAAGCCCAAGCCCGGCCCGTGCCCATAACGCCTAGCCCGGGTCTGGCCTGGGCGTTCCTATTACGGGAGCGGTTTGGGACTGCACAGTAACTGCTCAGGATGCACAAATGAAAGAGACCAATGATGTGACAGGAAACCCCAGTGCATAGACCATAGAGACTACTCACGCTTTGCCGTGCAGTGGAGTTCCTTAGGTCAAACAATCGGCAGGTTTCGTACCTGCTTGCGGCTTTGGGGAACTTGTGCTCAACTATGGAAAGGTGGAAGCCGAGCACCTCTGAAACGGCAACATATTCGGCTTAAATTTTGGGGGGGGAGAAACATTGTGACGCGGGAAATCACAGCGGGTCAAATGCCCCGACACGCAAAAAAACAATCCTAATCAGGGTAGAATTCTTGGAACACTGATAATTTGCACAATTGCATAAAAAAAAAAACGCGGATGAGAAAAAGAACAGACACACACAGCACAAACTGCTGAACAAATTTATTGTGACACTGTGCAGAATCTAGAACCCAAACAGCGTTGACCACGCATGTGTGCCCACTAAAAAAAAATTCAGAATCAAAAGACGCCAGTGAAATAAACAGACACGTCTCTTTTTGACAAAAAGACACACCTTGTCATTTTTAAAAAATGTGCGTTGCGCAGATTAAACGTGAGTTAGAGGGTTCCTTTCGCAAGAATATTGGTATCTGTAACACGGAAACTGAATCTTTTTTTTTTTTTTCTGAGACAATCGACGTTTACAAACATCCTACAGCTCCCACATAGAAGCAGACAAACATTTTTGGCGCTGTGGCATAAACCAATAACAACTGCAATATTAGAAATCAGCTGCACTATGCAACTGCTGCCCCAACGAAGATATGCTTTTCTTGGCAAGGATGCACTTAAACGGCCTCTGCGATGGGTTTTTTTGAGGGGTCGATGGTATCCGCACCACAACAGCTATTTATTCAACTAATCTGTGATGTACTACCTTGATTTAAGCAATTTTTTACAAGCGCAAAAGCACCACAAAGCTACAAAAAACGTCTTTCATGTGTGACTGCATTTATACAGTGGCAGATGTTTGTGTTGTACCGGAGTGTAAAGCAATTACACCCCCGGCTCATTGCTTCTGCCACAAGAGTTTCAACGGTTTCATTTCTGCTTTCTTGGCTACTGTACCCAAAATGATTCCTTGCCCTCTCTTTGTGATCCCTGTTTCGAGCATAGCATCAACGTTGTTTCTGTTATGAGGTGAAGAGCATGCGCAGCTCGTGGTTGTGGCAACTTCAAATCGTGATAAGAAGTTTCGTTTCATTGTTTCCCATCGAGTCACGATCGTAGGAAAATGTGGTTGGATGCACTCGGCCTCCCGAGTGAACCGTGTTGCCTAGTGTTTGCTGCGCACTTTACCGTTTACCGTGTTACCGGAAACAAGTTTCCATTTGCCGCTGAAAACGAAAGGACATGTTTTAGCACTCCGTTTGCGGTTCCCGTATTCCGGGTTACCGGCTGCCGTGATGCAAGCAGTGACATCTGGCAAACTGGTCTCAAAGCAAATGGCACACAAGTTTGTTGCCCAGAACTCTGCTTAACACTTGAATAAAATAGCTCGAATCGTGGACGTTTTAGATCAGACTCTCACAATACAATAATATTCTTTTGAAACAGTCTTGGGCATCTCCCGTAGAGCTTTAAAAAACGAAAACATGATGTTGATGCCGCCATCTAGTGGGGTCAATGGCCACCAAATAACGTGTCGACCAGAATTCCCGCCTCCACTAAATATTTCGGCATAAAAAGAGTCAAATATGTTGCAATATTTATGCAGTAACCTATATTAGCTTGCCCAGCACAATTTTAAATCCCAAAGACAGCTTTGCGAGTTTATAAACGTGTCTGAATTGTTTCAGGCGGGCAAGGCAGAGCACGAGTAAGCAAGAATAATGTAATAAACAACATCAACTAAGATTACTTTTACCGGCTGTACCAAGCATGAACTGCCGAGTGCAGTGCATTTGCTGTAATGAAGACGCTAGGGTACGCTTCGCTAGCGGTTGCAATGGTGATGGGGTAACACCATGCATGCAGCGACGGCGACAAACAACACGAAAAACTTCGCTGCAAAAAAATTCAGCGGGTGCAACAAACAGGTAGTGAGGGCGACAGCAACATGTGAAAAAAAAAAAATGAATACACTACAGCCAATACCTTCTGTCGTCGTCGCTCACTTGTGGGCTGCTTCTTGCCGGCAAATAGTGAGCGACGGCGACGGCCCATCGCCGTCGGGCCGTCACTGTTACCGCCCTGTGTAAACATTTTTTCACTCGTCGCTGGTGGTCACGCTACCCGTTTGCTGCACCAATTGAGTTACATTTTTCGCATCGCTCGTCACCGTCACCGCATATGGTCAGCCCTTTAACGCTGTGCCGGTAAGTTACCGCTCACTGCAACTCTTGCACGCACAGTCAACTCCCGTAATCCCGGTATACACAGTACCTCCAGCTCAAAGCCCGTAAGGATCGGGAAAATAGTACCGGGAAAAAAAAGAGAGTTGTCAACCCATGCGTGACCTACTTGCTGAAATATAACCATGGTAACGGCGACGCCTCAAATGTGGCTGGAGCGTTGCCACCAGCAATAACTCACGGACATAGAAGAGGTGAATTCGGGTGGGCAACCGTGAAATGTGTTCTTCGCCTCGGACGAGGTTAGACTACTAGGTCGTCGCAAGTCACCGAGGCAGCAAATAGTCCTGTCTTGTCGCAGTAATATCTTTTGTTAGCGCAAGCGAATATGCCCACTATTCCTTGGTCTTGCCTCTACAAGAGAACTAGAGAGTAGACTTCTGACACAAACAAAACCACTTTGAAAATCCATCTCGAAACCCTGAACACAGAATACAGGTTTGGTTATTTCCTTGTAACCCCTCAATTCTGATGTGCACTTAAAACACTGATACAAACCATGTTTCGAGCACTGGACTATATTACGTCACTGCAACACCACATTTGAAAGCTTCTCAATATTTCCTGCGTTTTATTGGCTGCTAAAAAAATGTTTCTTTGTGGCTGTAATGGAGCTGAATGAGTCACTAAAGTAAAGGCTCGTTCGTTCAATCTGAGTGAAGTTACATTTTGTCTTAATGGCTCCCTTAAGAGGAGAGGATGCAACGCACCTGGTGAAGTGCTCACAAAGGACACATTTAACGCAACTTCATTGCGATGGTTGAACGTCGATAGCGAAACGCGGTAGTCCAGGTCGTCCAGTGAGGTGACCACGTGTTCTGGCTCCATGTTCCAGGAAGAATAGTCGTATGTCCGGCAGCCTGGGGAGTGGTAACAGATTAGGGCCGGCTCCATAACTGCGTCAATCAGGGTCATAAACCATCTTACACCTCATCCATCGTGGAAACAATCGCACGCTCGACAATACTATCCTAAAGCATAATACTCAGGCACAATTTAAGAATGACAATGGAGGTTGGCCCTGCGCCTCAACATTGCAGCAACACACTCGTTGCTGCGAGTATTTTCAAGGTGACACGTGGTGTAGTTTCCGCGACAAATTCTGACGTAATCTGCTTAGAGATTACTGCAGCAATGACAAACAGACTACACGGGAAAAAGCAGACAATGGAAAAATAAAAGTTCCTGCATTTTTGGGACCGCCCCTTTCCATGGGGGCGATTTCCCGTGCCAGCCGGGTGAACTTCCCAAGCGCTGTGGTCCCCCCCACAAGGGCCGAGCGCCAGGCCGCGGAGTCGCTTGTACCTATTTTACTGATAGGTGACCAGCACCATCAAGGCATTCCAATGCACATGGTGGTGACTTTCAGAGCCCAGTGGACGCTGAACTCGGTAATCGCCTATGGGAGGACATGCCGCCAGACTCTTTCACCTCCCAGCAATGCGGTATTGTGGAAGGCAGGGGGGCCCCGCCGAATCAACAAAGGTCAGGGACCCCTCGCAAGGGTAAAGGCAGCTTTCAAGGCGTGAATTCTTTTTTCAAGGGTTCGCACTCGACCAGGGATGCCTGTACCCATTAAAGAAAGTGGTAAGTGCCCGGTGGTATGCGAATTTGCACCTGGTATCCCCCACATACAAGGCAAGTCCTGCACCTCGACTCATATGCGGCGAGTGAACAGGTTCGAATCCGCGTTTCACGGTGGTTATTCCTAATGCCCAACCCTTACGACAGAAGGTTGCGCATTAAGCGCAACCTCCTTTCAAAGCGCGTGCGCACTGAAATCTCGGTCCATCCTTTCGGCGGCGCAATAACTACACGAGCTACTGTCATTCTTAACTTATACCTGGGTATAGTTGCACATTCACCTTCCAAATCACACTATCATTTTCTAGATTTGATTTGATTGATTGTAGTGTTTAACTGCAACGCAGGCGATGAGGCGCACTGTAGTGGAGGGCTCCGGATTAATTTTGACCACCTGGGGATCCTTAACGTGCGCCGAAATATCGTACACATGGGACTTTTTGCTCTTCGCCTCCATCAGAAAAGCGCCCGCCGCGGCCGGGAATTGAACCCGCGTCCTCGTGCGCAGCAGCACACCGCCTCACCCACTGAGCCACCGTGGCGAGTATCGATTTCTAGATATGCAGCGCTCAGTTTGTGCAAATCGTACAAAATCAGCTTGTACAATCTGGCCTTGCCAAACCTCAGTTAATTCAACTCTGCAATCGTGTACAGTGTGTGTAACCTATCACCATCACTTATCAGCCCCGCTTTTGCGAGTGCAGCCCTGTTAACCTTCTTTTCATTTCAGTCAGTTATTTGTACTCCCTTGTTTCCCTGTTGCAGCTGGCAGCCAGGCTTCGCAGCAAGTTCTACTTAAGTTGAACAGTCAGTTGTGCGCAAGTCTTAGCTTTTATTGTCATTATTTCCCACACTTCCACATGCAATGGTTTATCAGTACTGCACAGTGCTTTCTACAGGAGAGCAATAATATAAAACCCCCCTTTTTTTTTCGTACCAGTTGAATTTCAAAAACAGCCTGCGAGAAAGGCATGGTGTGCTGTTATTATAAATGCAGTCGTGTTTACTGGACGCCCAAAGGGGACGGGCCTTTGACTCAGCAAGAATTTTTATTTGCATTTCTTGGCCCATCACACTGTACTTCCTGCAGCGTGATGCATTTGAGTTTATGTTCTGCCTTCTCAGAATTGTAGTTTATTTATTTATTTGAAATAAACACTTGAAGATACAAAAGGAATGACCAAGTTTATTTATTTATTTCAAATAAATAAATAAACAGTCATTTTTATTTTTGCAGCTTCAAGTAGGTTTCGCAATTCTTCATCTTGCAGGGAGAGTCACGCATCACAAAGAGGGAATCTTGCAAATAATATTTTTTACCAATATTTGTGTGTTCTGGTAGCTTTTTACACACACTTCAGCAAATGGGAGACCACACGATCTTTACGCAATATCCTTTCAAAAAAGAAATCGATTCTTGAAGTCTGAAGTGCCGAAGCATTACGTGGGCTATGAGGTGCACCGTAATCATGATGATGATGGTTGGAGTTTTTTGGCGCAAGACCAGCTGGGGCAAAGAGCGCCAAACAAAAGTATCTAGAAGAAAATAGTGGCTACAAAAGCCAGAACAGTAAAATCAATCAACGGCAACGGAATGGCAAAGGTGCACCGTAGTGGAGGGCTCCGGAATAATGGCGACCTACCTTCCAGGCATCTTTCATGTGCACCGAAACCTTGACACACGGCGTTTTCGCCTCCACCTGATTACGCAATATCCTGACAGCGGTGGGTGGATGTCTGGGCGGTGGCTTAGACACTTCCGGAAACAATAGAGATAAGCAGAGTGCTACGGAGATAAGCCGAAAACGAAGGGCAGGCAGACAGGTGTGCCGACCCAGTGAAGGCCAAAACTGAGCAGGCCATCAGTGTTTTTGCTGTTTGTGCTTAGACAGAGCAAAAAGCCTCCAAATGACTGTCTCAGAAACTCGCACAAAAGGTGTACAGCGACAATGTGAAGTCAGGTGTGAAAATCTTCGAATACCACGAACAATCAGTTTGAGGGAAAGAGCGCTCGGACGATGATGTGTGACCAACTGGTGGCGTGTCATGGTCAAAACAGTGAACTGATCATCAGATGAGTACAAATATGATAGCAGACATGGTGTACGCTAAGGAGAAATAACAACAAATTTTATCTACTAAACTGAACCCTTACAACTACAGCCGATGAGGACCAAACAATAACCGGCGTGTTACGAACTGATAGCAAGATTGCACAGCCCATTTTACACCGATACGTGAACCCGCGTGAAGCTTGTGCCAAGAACGGCATCCAAGAAAGTCCCAAGAAGAGACGCCACGAAACAACACGCAACAAACTCTGACTTGCCGCAAAAGGACACCGTGCACAACAAAATGAGGGCTTTTCAGCAAGATTCACACAAGTGTGACAATCTATGCCCTGACAAACCCCCCCCCACAACATTGCTGAAAACGTGCACGTCAGAAAGGAAAGTTATGTTCACACATTTTCTTTAATATTGTCATGAACCTTGAGCGACTATGCTAGAAAGGTTTACCTGAATACTACATCCTCCGACATCTTACTGCGACGTTATCACATGACAATATCGATAGCATGATCGTCTGCATACTACTGGGCCTAATGATCAATACGTACTGTGTTAAGGCCTGTTCGCACTTGCGACGAAATTTCTGTCGCTTTTGTCACCTGGCATCACTTTCATCGCGGGACGAGAGCAGTCGGCCTCGACCAATTTTTTTCGCCGCCGTCGCCTTTGAAGCGGAGGCAGGCAACTAGACTTCCTGACGCAACATCCTGCCAAAGCAACCAGATGCTGTGTTTCCACAAGCGGTGAAACTCTCATGCAGTCTTGCTCCAAGCCCGAGGCAACAAGAAAAGCAAAAAGTCGCCGTTACTGTCGCTTGCAAGCGTGAACAGCAAAGGTGGCAATCACTTTCGCTTGCATCGCAAGTGTGAATGGGCCTTTAATGTTCTTGGTAAAGTCAAAAGGATGAATCGGAATCGACCGGGTTATGGAACAGCAACACACTGATTCTCCTTCACAATAAAAATAAAGCACCAGTCTACAAGACTCATTTGACTCTGTATGCCTCTTCCCTCCTTGCCAAAGTAAAGTCAGGACTGAAGAATACTCATTTTCACTCTAACTGAAGTGTTGAGGGGTAGGACACACAAAGGGCTTACCGCTGTGCCTAAAATCAGTAAGTTCCTCAGCTACAATGTATAAAAAAGATGTGGTGAGTACACCGAATGTGCAGACGGTTCAGCTGTAACATATGAGAAGAACTAATACACATCAGCCTTTACACACTTTTCGCCTGCGTGATTTGCGCTCACGATACCAGCACCTTTGTCGATATAGTGAAGATGTTACTAAAAAAAGCAATTGCCGTTCGATTCCATTTCACACAGAGGTACACACCGGGTGCCCGATTACGATCCGCTGTTGGACGAAGCATGTGTAATGTTAGCTTTAGTGAATCGCATAGATGGGATGAAAAGGTGTAATGCGTCACATTTCTGCGAACGGAGGTGCCCGCAGGAACGCTTAAACGACGGCAGGAAGCGATAAAGTGTGGAGCACACGTCGTTTTTCGTCGTACACGGCCGTATTCCACGAGTTTTACTTGCGAGTGCAACGTCTTGTTTCGTTTTCCTTAACTTTCGTGTCGGTTTGAGTAGGTATGGTTCCAATGGGTTCTCTTTTTAAAGCATGGTTCTACCAGTGCCACGAAAAATGTTCAGCGGTTTCGTTACTCACTGTTGGTGTGATGCAGAATGCAGGACGCTGCTTGATTTAGCTGGAAAATAAAAAGAACAGTCACACGCGTACATTTCACAAGAGGCAAATCTATTGCTCCGGTAAAATAACCGCAACTGCGGAAACGCTGCCAAATGTATTGCTGCTGGTGATGTCGCCACAAGCGGGAAATGATTACCAAGGACCAAACGGAAGCACCAGCCGTATGAATTGCGTATAGTTACGACACACAGCGGTAAACACTGGTGTCTTCTGCCAGCGCGTATATTCCCTCACATGCACCTGACACTACGCGTCAACGCAGACGGCATGCAATACAAGGTACTCACCATGAACGAGCAGTCAGTTTCAACTGAAACAAAGCTCTTGTCGCAAAAAGTCATGTTTGCAGGCTCAGAACAACCAATGTCAAAAATCAAGGACAACGACACCAGCCTCAAGAGTAACCATCCACACACGAGAAACATCTTGAACTCCGCAGCACAGAACAGGGAGGATTTTAGAGAAGCAAAGGTCTAGCTTTGCCTGTAGTGCCAGAAAAAGCGTAGTGGCGGCGTCGTGAACTACCCAGTACGCCCGCTTGATGGCGCTGTAAACACGGCTTTGTAAACATGGCGGATGCTTTTTGCACAGGCCGCTTGAGCTCCTTAATAACATGGCTGCCCTCGCACGGCGGCCGCCGGCTCGCTGCTCCACGGCCGGACTCGACTCTCCTCCTCCCGCGCGCGAAAGGGGCGTCGAGTCCGGCCGTGGCTGCTCCTGCTGGCTCCTGGCTGGCACGCTGGTCGCGTGTTTACTTGCGCCGCGCTAGTGAAGTGATGTTACGCCAGGTGACCAGATGGCCTCGACTGGCACAGACCACAGTGAGCAGCAAGTGAGAACAAATCGTTTATTGACATCCGCAAGTTTACAGAGGCCAGGACATCATTTCATTTCGATCGCTGCAATTGTACGTCGCTTTCGTGACAACATTTTTTTTTTTGCCATAACAACTCGTTCACTTGCGCTAAGATTTCGAACGAAGGGCACAAATGAAGTATTGACGGCGACAACGGTTTCCTTTGCACCGTCTTTCTAGCGGAGTGCATAACACTCACCTTCTGTTTGAAGAATCGAATATTCTGGCCTCGACAGCTGCCTTCCGATGCGGAATTTCCCACATTTGTCATTCCACAAGCACTCAATTCTCGTGTTTTGCCAGTCCTCTCAACAACTGATGGACGCAAAAGCACATAACAGCAATAACAGTCACGAAACCGGTGCTCCGCGCACATTGAAACGGTCGGCCCATGGAGGAAAGAATACTCAGGAGAGGCCCCTAGCATCCCAATGCATTGCAAAAAGTGTGGAGGAAGTTACGTCATTTTTCTTGAGCCCATGGACAATGTTGCTTACTTGTTTACAACTGCGGCGGCCAAATTGGGGCAAATAGAACGGACAAATTTTTTAAGGCGCTTGGTACGTGGCGGCCTCGCTACGCTTGCAAACCAGCGCAGTCGCTACGACAAACGTTTTTAAATTAGGCTAGTTTGAAAACTCTGCCGTCGGAGGCGTCTGCGTTCGCCATCCCGCCAGCCTGTTGCTATGACGACGACAAACGCTACTTTGCCAGGCGTAAGAGCTGAAAAATCGTCCTTCTATCTCAAAAACGAAGCCGTTTTTCAATTGAAACTTTGGGTGAGGGTTAGAATGGGCAAATTAAAGGCGAAATCAACAGCTTAGAACATGATATCGCACCGAGGAATCAGCGGCGAAGCTGTTTTCGCTTCGAAGCGGGAGGGCAGGGCGACGCCATGTTAGTCAAATCAAACCGGAGACAGCAAAGGATGATGGGATAGAGTGCTGGGCTCCGTGGGCTCAAGTCATGGCGGCACTCGGCTTCACAAATGTGACGTCAGGGCCTCTCCTAACCTTTTCTTTCCTCCATGCGGTCGGCCGTTGCAGCGGTTTCAATTTGAATTGGCGGCTTTGTGGTTGCGAATTCAGAAACAAGGTGGTGCACCAGTCGGCTGTTCGTAAAAAGTTGCGTACATTTTTGCTCAACGGATGTTTGATGCGGAACTTGTTAATAGTATTTTTAAATAACACATTGTAAGCGAACTGTGTGGGCTCTTTGAGTCACGGAATGAATGTTTTGTATTCTATACCAAAAGTAACATTTTGCCTGCGCCGTCTGGTGGGCTTGATGGTCGAAAACAGCGCTTTAGGTTGGTCAAGGTTGGTCACGTGGGGCGTCGATTTTTACGCCGCCTATAGGGAAGACAGGGAACGTCCAAGCTTGCGAGCCCTGCTCCGCAGGCAGATCGCCTCACTCCCTACCCTTCACGTGAGCCTCAAATGGCTCCAATAAAAAAACATCATCAAAACGTGGAGAAACAAAACAAGATAGCGAAGACGTTGTCGATGTCGATGTGGATGTCGAAGCTTATCGCCCGATTCAAGAACCATTAGACTGCAATGAGGACCACTTTTAAAATACAAAACAAGCAAAATAAAGAAAGTTAAGTATTCGAATTATATTGTTAAGCAAACCTAATTTCGCGTACTTGGACCCGGAGGACATAAAAGAGGAAAAAAAGGCGCCCTGAACCGGCGCGCTTTTTTTGAAGCGACGCCTTTGCGACTTCATGCGAACAACACAACTGTTTTCAGACGCAAGTAACCGGGTGGCTGTGCTCTTTTTTATGACATCTACAAAAGCAGAAGAGCTGATCGAGAAGCTATCACTTGTGGTCCTCTTTTTCAGTTAGCATACCGCAGTTCTTTTGTGCCATCTCTTCACCATACATTCTCCTCCCTTTCACTTTTCCTTCTTCGATTGCGTTGTTTTCCGGTGTTTTTTTTTTTTTTTTTTCGGTGAATGACACTCAGGCGCTGCTTATTATCACGAATGTTTTTGTGGTTTCTGCTGGTGAGAACCTCATTGCTATCGTTTTCATGTGTCTGGAATTTATTGTACTCCGGGCTGTGAATTTTCTATGCCGTTGGTGACTTCAAATACCGCTGCTTCTGTTTCTTTTCCTGCAGTTCTAAACGAAATTCAGTTAGTACCTGTTGTTATGGATCCTTACCTTCTTTTGGTCAATGTCAATGCTTGCGTGTTTATTATTACAGCAGCCTCCAAGGGAAAGTGGAATGCAGAGTTCAGTCAGTATCGCTCACTTTGTAAAAGCCTCTACCGGCGGAACCACCAGTCCTTGGAGGCTGCTGCGTGTCAGAAACCGGTTGATTTCTGGAGGTATGTACGCGGTCGTTTTAAGGCGTCTAAACAACACGTAGCCTGCTCAATTCTGGTGGTGAACAGGTTGAGGATGTGGCCGCCAGCTTTTCTCAGTACTTTCATTCTATCTTTCAACTGCCTGATGCTAACGACGAACTCCTATCGTTCGATAATATTATTACGCTGTCTACTCACGGTCCGCAAGGTCAAGTGACCCAAGGAATTGAGCAACGAATTCAAGCGAAGGAGCCCGGTGCGGATCCAGAGAGGCTTCCAAGGGGGGGCTCCCACAGTATATATAAAAAAAAAGGTATGTGTGCGCATGCATGTGTTTGTGTGTGTATGTGTGCGTGGGGCCGCGGTGGGGGGGGGGGGGGTTGTTAGCTAGTTGTTAGTTGTTGTTAGTTGTTAGCTAGTTGTTAGCTTTTTGGATTAGACCACTCCACCCCTCAATGTTTTGGAGTGGTCTCAGTAGAGTGGTCTCAGAGAACGAAAATGCACGGGTACATAAAAGCGGCGTAATGTCACTAAACTTTTCAGAAGAAATAGCTTTATGCGGTCAGCTCAGTGTGTCTAAAAAATTGTCAATAAAATTGTGGGAGCAAACTAAACGCAGTGGGGGTATGCCATAGCGGAGAACCGAGAATTAATTTAAACAACCTTCAACATACAACTTTAAACCATATTCAACATACAACTAAAATATCAGTTGCCTAGTACTTATCACGGCTGCGGATATTGGTCACTGCGTAGGTAATAAGAATTGACAGTACTTTTTCTTGAAAGAAGTTTGAAACATGGGGGAAACATCCCGCAGAGCTACATCAAACACGAAAGCAGTCGTTTTTTATGCTTCTTTATTTATTTTGCATCATAACATAAAAAAATCGCGTCGGTCCGTACACTTCCAACAAGAACCACGGAGGGCTATCATAATTGTTATAGCGGCATAACACTGCTACTTTGAGGATGTCATACAATTCACTCAAATGAAGAAAAAACATATACGATGCACTCGTGAACTTCAAATGAGAGACATTATTTACACAAGTGGAG
The DNA here is from genome assembly GCF_048455015.1 of Haemaphysalis longicornis. Classification (NCBI taxonomy): domain Eukaryota; kingdom Metazoa; phylum Arthropoda; class Arachnida; order Ixodida; family Ixodidae; genus Haemaphysalis; species Haemaphysalis longicornis. The sequence goes on along the minus strand of NW_027526361.1, from coordinate 204,742,201 downwards.
TTCTGAGCATATTTATAAGAGAGAGGTATGAAAAGACAAGTGCTGACACCATACATCAACATATTTGAAAATAAAGGCATGTTTATAACTGGACACCTTTCACTTAACATAAAAAAAAAAATCTAACTGGAGAGGTTTTGTTCAACTTTTAGAAGTCACTGTCAGACTCACATAGAAAATAGCAGCCTGCGCTTCCCACCGTGGGCAAAACATTCGATGGCTCGGCTAACGTCAAGAGAAATGTCCCGATGAGTCGCCAGCAAAGCGAGACCTAGCAGCCGCTCCTCGCCCATGGTCAATCCTATCCAAGTTTTCAGCCTACCGTAGAGAAGCTTCTTTCGGCTGTCGCCACGCGTATTGGTAGCGTCGCGAGCACTTGCCGAAGAACGTGAAGTGTCGGAAACATATCCTTGTCGCAAGAGTTGAAGGCTTCGGGAGCCGTCGACGGAATACGCGTCCCACTTTTTTCCTCTCGGATCCATTTTGCAGCCCAGACCTGACATTCAGCTCCAAGCGCCTTCTCTGCACTAGTTGCTTCCGCACCGATGACTGAGCTGTACTTGTTCGCAAGGCTGCTACAAACTAAGCGATCCAGTGCGGTGTTGGTGGCATTTACCGAAGCAGGCAGCAAAGCAAACAGTTGAAATATATCGAGCGTCGCAGATGGAAATCTTTCAATGATGTCGGAAAGGACGTTATCCAAGAGGAGTACGCAGACAGTTTGTCTGAAGTAGGCTCCAATATCGCTTGCGGGCAGGCTTTGGCAGTGGGCTTGTCTTTTTGGCACACGTTGCAAGCGAAATTCGGTTCCGAGCTCTTCGGCAAGAGTTGTGGCCTCGAGGAGAAGGTCACCAAATCCGCTTTGGCTAGTCCTGCGCTTCTCGCTCAGCACAGATAGAGTGTCTCGCACGGCGCCCTGGGCCGTCTGAAGAACTATTGAAGTCTTCTGAAATGCTTAATTTTGCTTAGTGGATAGGTGTGTGCCAATAAATTAGCTAACACCACCAGAGCTACTATGAAGTGACTGTCCGAAATCGCAGTTAGGAGTGTCATAGCCTTAGATGCGCTTTGCCGCTCCCTCCAGTGGCTGATCTTTTCCAGTGCTTCGGCAATCTTTGGGAGAGCTGCGTGGAACTCCTGAACACTTTGATGACGCTCGACCCATCGGGTTTCACAGAGGCCTGGGAGCTGCTTACCCAGTGTTTGCTTGAGAGAGAGAGAGAGAGAGAGAGAGAGAGAGCGAGAGAGAGAGAGAGAGAGAGAGAGAGAGAGAGAGAGAGAGAGAGAGAGAAATAATTATTTATTGGAGAGTTTAGCTCCAACCCAAACAGGAGCTGGCTACTCCAGGCATTGGAGTATACAAAAGGTACAATACTTGCCCTAAGGAACCACAAGGGGTTAGATTATTAAGTACATTGAGATAGCAGCGGTCCTTACAGCAGTGGAATATAGCAAAAAAAAAAACCAAGAGAACTATACACATTTATATACAGACGACATCCACGACGCGACACAGATAGTTTCGCCAATATACATAACACCCTTGTGTGTTTCCACACCCATTTCAGAGCGTTTTAGAGGAAAGTGCACTCATTAATAGTGTTCACACATCTTCGTCATTTGAAAAAATTCCCTTAATGGTTGCGTACAGTGTCCCACGGACCCAACAGTTTCGGCAAGGATAGGGGTGTCCGAGATAGCAGGTTAAGCTTATCACTTAGTTTTTTCCGATCGGTCGCATATAGAGGGCACTCAAGCAGGACATGATGCACATCTTCAGTTTGGTGTCCACAAGCACAGCAGGTATCATCAGCGAATCGAATACGGTAAAGAAATTTCTCGGTGTAGGCCACGTCAAGGCGAAGGAGATGTATTAACGTGTCGACGGAACGACCCAGATGAGACGCGCACGGGTATGTAAGGTACGGGTCCACTTGGTATAACAGCGATGAACGATATTTATCGGTCAACCTGGTTTCCAAAGTAATGTGTGTCCTTAGTTTTTTCAAATAATTTTTAACATCACCTCTGGTAAAAGGCACGGCGCTACACGTGGAATTTGAATGAGCGGTTGCTGCTAGTCGGTCAGCTCGTGAATTTCCTCTTATTCCAATGTGCCCGGGAATCTACTGAAATGTTATTTTCTGAGTTTTTCCTATTTCAGTTGCCATCACATCACAGATGTGTCTTGCCAAGATATTGTGATGATTGTAAGCCGCAATTGGATTTAGGGCTTGAAGAGCCGCTTTTGAATCTGTGAGAAGTGCCCATTTAGTCGGTGAAGTGCTTGTAGTTATAAATTTGACTGCAAGATATATTGCGTAAAGCTCTGCAGCCGTCGACGATGTAGGGTGCGAGAGCTTGACCCCCTGATCGATGTGAAGACTCGGTATTGTGAAAGCTGACGACGACGAGGTGGTTGTCGACGATCCATCGGTATATATATGCACATAATCAGTATAACGTTCATGCATGTAATTGAGCGTCATCTGCCGTGCTGCCACTGTAGATATAGATTGTTTTTTGGGCATCCCGAGGATATCAGCCTTGGTGTCAATGCAGGGAACAGTCCATGGAGGCGACCCACTGCTGTGTTGCCATTGAGATACAGCGGGCAGGGCCATGACATCACCAAAGATGGCCTGATGAACTAGATTTCTTTTGGAGGACGCCGTGAAGAAAGCAGTGACTTCCTTGATTACACCGACAGCATTCCTTACGGCTTGTACTTCGTTCGACTTAGCAATCGATAAGTTCAGCGCGTGGTTGAAACAGGGGCATCTTACAGCATTCGTCGCTTCTTTCCGAACCTCCGTCAGTGCCAGGAGCGGATCCAGGTTTTTACTGAGAGGGGGGTCAGCTTATGTCAGTAATGATGATGATGATGATGAGGAGGAGGAGGACCCTTTTTTATTCGCCGATATTTCAGACAAGCAAAAACGCAACAAATAGAAAAAAATATCAACTAGACTTTTTCTACGACCTTGGGGGTCATCTTGGGGGTACAAATTAAAAAATTGAGGGAGGGGTCAGGACATCCGGACCCCCCCTCTGGATCCGCCAATGGTCAGTGCTCCCTTTGCTTCAGACGCCATTGTACTGCAGCCATCGGTACCGATTCCGACGCAATTTTTCGGATTCAAACCGTCACTTCTGAGGATGGCTAGAACGGTGCGCCCTACATCTTGACCTGTGACAGTAGGCTCGCTCACCGTTTCTTGATCACTTTCTTCGGGGCGTTTGTTGGTTGCTTGTCGCAGAGATACGAACTGGAGGAAGTCCTCGCGAAGCATGCCGTCATGCACATAGCGCAGTACGAGTGCCAGTTATGACTCGTGGGCCACGTCTGTAGTTTCATCGAACATAATGCTGTACAGGATCGAGTCTTGCACCCTTTTAATTATGATAGCGCTTTTTCCGCTCCGCAGCAGGATATCAGCTCATTTTGAGTTGTCTTACTAACGTAAGTTTCGCGGGAAGAGGAACCAGAGAGGTATTCTTCGAGCTCCTTGTCTCCGCTCTCCATCCGGAAACGCAAGAGCTCTCTGAAATTGCCTTCGTTCACGACGGTGGAGGAGGTACGAATCTCGGTGTCGTGCATCAACGTGCCGTCATCTCTGTGACCGCGCAGGGGGATGTTTTGTCGCCCCAAGAAAATGATCGACTTGATGATTGGCTCCAGTTTTTTCCTATTTGCATTCACTAATGCCAAGCGATGGGCGCTAGCCTGATTCTCAACACTCTTTTCTGGGGCGGTGATACGCTGCAAAAACTCCTTCCCAGAGCTCATGGGAGCTACGTGATAGCCTTTTTCAGCGTGCGCTGTCAGACTACCATCTTTTCCAAGGAGATTCTTGAACTGTGTTAAAGGCGTTGACACAAGCGGCTGAAGTGATACCGTCTTGTGTTTACCTCCTACGTGTCCTGGGACAAAGAGAGAACAATACTTGCAGTAAAGTCCCCTGTCGACGTCTGAAAGGACAAGCCATTCGAACTTCTCCAAGTGATCGTGTGTAGGATGACGGCGGAGCTCTTCCCCATTCTTTTTGTGAAGCGAAAAAGGAAATGCATAGTCTTTTGGGGGCTTCCAGTGATTCTGCAGCAACAAATTCCTTGTATAGTCATCAATGGGCTTGCTAATATGGCTGCCGAGATCGTTAAGCGCCCCTTGGTTTTTCGCCGCCATCTGAACGACAGGAGATGTTGCAGCCAGTTCGGCAATATCATTGTCGCAAGCAGCCGGAGAACAGGGGCACCGCAATGTAGAGTCATTATCAAAGTCTATATGTCTAACTGAGGAAACAACACAGCATGGCGAAGAAACAATGGGCTGTGAACTTATCCCGCTAGGTTCATGTACATTTTGCACAGGCGTCGCATGCTGTGATGCGCAATCCGCGGTGTCGGAAGCACCAATGCAATGACTTGGTGTCACCGGTAGAGAAGGTTGGCCCGCAACTTCATCAGATGTTTTAGCCATCCGCTTAAAAAAGTTGTCGATCGTTTTCGGCGCTGCTCTTTTTTTCCCTTGAGGAGGAGTACCATCTACCTGTTGAGAAAGCGCGAGCACATTTTAAAAATACGGATTGTAGGATTGCTCGTATTATTTCACCTATCAGAAATATTGGCCAGCTGGTAAATGTAGCATGCATTCACTAAGAAACATATTCGGGTAGTGTTTATAAAGTGTGACGACTACTTGCAAGTTGTCATATGTAAGGTAAGATAAGCGTGTCCGACCAACACTTCTAGCTTGTTCACAATTTTCTACATTAATGTCGTTTTTGAGTGGGACGGATTGACTGTCAGTGCGGTTCGTTGGAACTGGAATTCGTGCTGTATACATTTCACCTTGGTACAAGCAAGAATAAGGGCATATACCGCTAACCAACTAGATTCTTTCTAAAAAAAGAAAAACAACAGACGCACAGATACGTATGGCAGTACAGTCGAACACGGATATATCGAACTCCAAGGGGATCGCGAAATAGTTCGATATATGAAAAATTCGATATACAAAATATGGGCTCTGAGACCTCACCTTATGGCACACGATCACTTACAGATCGTCGCATTCAAGAATGACAACTAATTCCGCACTCACGACGCAACAGGACGCTTTATTTCCGTGAGAAAAAAAAATCCCTGATCTTGGCCTGCTTCTTCTTCCTGGAAATGAAATTAAAGACGCTGGTCTCGATCTTCTCGAGGCTGCACAACTAGAAAATTCCAGCATTACGCTGCGCCTTCGCACACCATGCACAACACGCGCGCAAAAGAACAGCGCGCACGTACCACAAGAACTTTGAAGGTAACAATTCCAAGGCTCTCTCAACGGACTCCAAGAAAGCACTCGCGATGGTCATCTCCGAGAGAAACAGTGATCTCCGTTAGGGTGCGGGACAACTCGCCAAACAGCAGCAACCGCAGCAAAATGCAAAAGAAGGAGGAGGCCGCCAGCGCCTTCGTTCCCTCTTGTCTTTCCCGAGACGACATCGGGGGAAGACAGACCCAGAGAGAGAGAAAGAAAAACTCTTTTTTCGGCAAGTCGGGGAACGTACGCAGCCGCAAAAAAAAAAAAAGAAAAAAGAAAGAAAAATGGACGTGCGCAGTCGGGTCATCCCTACCTCGCACTGTCACATTTTCCTAGCGTTCGGGCTTGTGTGCCTAGAGAGATTTAGCATACCGTGCGCCGTCCGCTAACGCTAGGGCGGCCGGTAGCGGGGCCTGACTGGGCAAGCGCAAATTCGTTCCGGTAGGGGGGATTAGTTCCGCGAGCTAGTCTTCGCCCCGCCCGCGCACTCTCCACATCCTCCTCAACCTCAATCAGGGGTGCAGCGACCGCCGAAGAACACCTTCCAGCTCGCGCGGCGTTCGATATACCCAATGTCGGGAAAAATACGGTTCGATATAAATGTACGAATTCCTATACTTTTACATAGAATTTTCGAGGGGATAATTTATGAGTTCGATATAGACAATAATTCGATATACCCGTGTTCGATATATCCGTGTTCGACTGTATTACAAATAGGGTTATGTGTGTTCTAAAAAAATATAAACATCAAAAGCGTTCCGCTCTCTAGCAACATTTATCTCAATTTGGATTTATACCATGAACTCCGATTTTCATTTACCCAAGAAAAAAAAAACGCAATGCACATTTTACATTAGTCTACATTCCATTTCCTCCTAAGCTGAGACTACAGTGGGAGCTGCGTGCCCGCCGGACCAATCAGCCGCCTCCCTCTCATGACCTGACCCGTGAACGAAGTGAAGAAAAATCCATAAAGAATTTGCTTAGTTTGCAAGGTACACGGCAAAAGGTCCGAGAGCCGATGGGAATGCGGAAAGTGCGAAATTGCGCTTCACATGCCTGTGTGTTTCAAGGCATTTTCACACACGCAAATCCTACCGCTAAACTGGTTGCGGTGAAGCATTGCGAACAAAATAAAGCAAGTGTTGTTTTTCTATGACGTTTTGTGCGGACTTTATTGCGATTTATATACACCGCCCCATGCCTCCTGCGGGCGGAAAACGTTTGCCGCGGAATACTAGGCAGGAACGGCCCGCAGCGCGTGGAAGACAAGGGGCTAAGAGTTTTTTCTCAACCACAGAACCGCTTTAGTTTCCCTTTCAAAGTTTGTCAGAAGCGAATACGCGGACAGGGCTTATTCTGATAAATTAACCGCTTATTTCGTTATCTCAACGGTTCTAGCGGGTGTTCATAAAGGCAGGCAAAAATCAGTGTAATATCAACATAAGAATGCTTACCATTTTGGCTGCGCTCTTTGTGCTGGGATGTGTCGCGATCGAGCTCAGTCCGGATCGGACGCTGCTACACGGTGTTACATGCGGGGAGGCGACCCTGCGTCCACCTCCCCGTCGTACGTGGTAGCGTAACCGGCGAGCGGTGGGGTTGCCCGAGGTGAACTGGGAGTCGGAGGCCAGAAGCCCGAAGGAGACGAGACGGCAGTTAAACGTAACTGAGTTTACTGCATAACGAGAGAATACGACGATACAAGAACGAAGCAGCCCGCAGGCTTGCTACAACATACTCGAGCAGAGTGACAACATGACCCGACCGAGACTACCGGCCGAATAATTTGCGCGCCAAAGCGTTCTGCTTATAAAAGGCGAGTCCAGCAACCGCCGTCCGTGACGTCCGTTTGAGAGTACGCGCAGACACTCGCCGCTGTAGTTTCCACAGTGCACGCACACAGACGCACACTCGCGACCGTTGTAACTTAATTCCCCCACGTTGAACAAATCCTCCCTGTTCTGTGGTTGAACGGACACAAACACTCTCTCCAGGCGGCGGAGCAGTGGGCACGCTGAGTGGGAGAGAGGGAGGGAGGAGCTCGGCGGTGGGCCAATCCGGTTTGCTGTGCCCGCTGGAATAGCTCAACCGTCTCTCACATTTCAAAAGGGTGGCCGCTCGAAAACTCGATCGCGATTAACTTCAATCCGGATTGAAAGTGCCCGTGTGACAGGGGTATAACGGAGCTTGGCCGCGGCCGGCAGGCAACGGTCAGGAACATACAGCAACTACGAAACCCGGGAATCACGTCCAGACTGATCTTTGCAGTGGTTGGTATGGTATCCATCCAGTGTCTGGAGAATGAACAAAGATACGCAGTTTTTCTCAAGGCCACCTCGGGATGAGGGGGGGGGGGATACCCACGGCATCTCGGGGGGAGGGGCCCGAGCCCCTAGGGCCCCCCCCCCCCTTGAATCCGCCAGTGGAAGGAGCTTGAGGTGGAGGAGGACGAGGTTGCTAACGTTCGCGGCTGCAGTCGGGCATACTGAGCTATCCCCTTGTTTACTTTACAATAAACCGTCGTTCCCCGCACGCAAAAATTGTGGTCGAGGTGCGGGGTACACCCCGACGGATCATCAGCACAGCCAGGTTCTCCGCCGGCGGCCGACGAGTCGCTGGTCTACCACCATCGCTGCCGGAGATGCCCAACGAACCAGCTCAGCGCGTGGCTCCACTGATCACCTTGCAACATCGACGACAGCCCCGCGACTTCTCTGGCGAATCCGGTGAGGATGTCGACGATTGGCTACGGCACTACGAACTAGTAAGCCGATACAATCGATGGGGCGTGACCATGCAGCTCGACAAGGTTCCGTTTTCCCTGACTCGCACAGCGTTGGTTTGGTTCGAAAATAATGAAGCAACCGTGACCAGTTGGGACCGTTTTGTAAAGGAAATCAGGCAGCGTTTTGGTGACTCCGCAGCAAAAAAGAAAAAAAAAATCCGAACAGACCTTACTACAAAAAGCTCAACTCACGGGGGAAACATGCACGGCATACATTGAAGGCGTGCTGCAGCTCTGCCGGATCGTAAATTCGGTGATGTCTGAGAAAGACAAAGTTGGTCACCTTCCTAAAGGCATCGCCGAAGATGTTTACAACTTTCTGATAAGCAAAGATCAGTTCAACACTACGGCCGATGTGATCCAGCACTGATGTTTGAAGCTTTCAAGATGCGGCGCGTTACGACCAAGTTTGGAAGTCTTGCAATGTCACCACTGTCGCTGCAGTTGATGTGGCCGCGTCAGCCGACCTCATGAGGTTGTGCGTCGTATCGTGCGAGAAGAACTCATACGGCACGCAGAGTTGACTCAGCGGCCTGACAACGTGCGCGATGGCTGTGCAATACAAGAAGAGCCCTTGAACGCTTTTCCAACCAGGAACTCTCTTTTCAATTCAATGGCGCTCGGGGATCCCCGGGAACTGGCACCTCACGACGACCGGGATAGGAGGAGCCGTAATGAGCACCTCAGCCCTCCATACCTGTCCCAGTACAGAAGCTCTGTCGGACGCCCTCCCCTCGAGTACAGAGGCGGTCAGGCCGAGTTTCGAAGAGAACATCCTGTCTGCTATTTTTGCGGATGCGTTGGACACATTGACCGTTATTTCCGCCGCCGTCGCCAAACACCGAGATTCGAACAACGGCCTGTGTTCTCGCACACTACCCACCCTCGCGATTTTGGGGGCTACGGACACCCGCAGTCTGCACTTCCTCCTAGACAGGACCAGCAATCTCGTCGCAACAACTATCCGGCCTCTGACAGGAGTGCTGTAGCGACTCACCCCCGACTCAGCGCGTACGGCGGTCCCATGGAGGAAAGGCGGTCCCCCTCTCCCCGACGTGGCTCGCCCCCGCCGGGAAACTAGCCGGCGCGGCCGATGGGGTGAGGTCGCGGGACAGTCTTCTTCGGAAATACCTCTGCCTGTCTTAAAGGGAAGGTGAAGCGGTTTTAGAATTAAAAGAAAAATTGACTAGCAGCAAGTACACATTGAATAGTTCATGTGTACGAAATATTTTCGCAATACATGCAATAGAAGCGGCGCAATGAGCAAACAAAAGTGGCCCGATGCCCCGCCCCCATCTCGCCGCGCGATGCCGGAAGACCGAAGAGCGCGGGCGAAAACCGGCTGAAAAACGTCATACCTGGACTTCCGGCCGGATCGGCCGCCTCGGCCATGCTCTTTTCGCCGTGTTTCCTTGTGAATGATACTTGTTGTTGTTGTGGTTGATAGCACTCATTTGTACAATTTTCGTGTTCAAAAAGTATGCACGAACGCCAAACGAGGCATACGTTATCATGCCGTATTCCTAAGCAGAATAATGCCACGCCGGGATGCTTGATAACATACGGAAGCGACAGCCGAGGTGGCTGTGCTTGATGACAGAGAATATACTACACTACGTTAATTACTTTGTTAACCGCTCCAATGCTGTTTTTTTTTTTTTTTTTGATGCGACGGACGTTAATGTTCACATTATATTCTAGATTTAGGAAGGATGGGAAATACTGCTGTACTTTGGCCGGGGATGCTTCGTTCCATTCCAGAAACCAAGTCACATTTGTTCAGGAAATACTTGTTTCGTTAAACGCGTCGGTTTTCTTTCCCTATGGGCTCAGGACAGTGTTCAAAAAAACAATTTTTTGGCGAAACTAAAACAAGGGGCCAATCCTGATAGAAGCTCTCTCCCGGCTAAGAGGTAAACAGTATTCCTACAAAGTAAAAGAACCAAGACAACCAGGTTACTTATTTTGCAAGTATACATGTCACGATAAGGTGATGTTTGTCTGGAACTAAAAAAAAAAAAAAACACCACTCCGAACCACTACCGTGCCATAATTTGTGTTGGCTGCGGGGGCCTAATTTTTTGCCCAAGATTCCGTGTGGCTGCATATTATAACCTGGCAAGCACTTGTTGTCACTGAACCTCAAGTGTGCTCCAGTGATAGTCGGTGACATATATAATGATGATACTAAAAAAATTAGGAGCAAAGAGTAAATATACGGCCTCTGTCCGACTAGCGCGGTAAATGCTTAAATCTAGAAATGCTGAAACAGGCCAACGATTCATTATCACAAACGTTTGGTGATTGTTACCTAAAGTAACGTAACTACAACGTAACTGGCTTGTCCGACTGGTCTGTTAATTATAACGAGGTGGCCGTAATATTGCAGCAGAATGCGCAACGCACAAGCGAAAATCAAGCCCTACTACAGCCGAAAATGCTGAGCAGGCACTAGTATGCTGCAGTGTTTTCAGAATAAATGCATGTGAAGCAGTAAGACGCCACTCATCAAAGTGCAGCTAGCAATCGCGGAGGCGCCGTAGCGCCGCTGCCGAAATGGCGCGCGCGTGTGGGTCTGTGTACGGGGATGAGTAACGGGGCTGGGGTGGGCGACAACGAACAAAGGAAATGCGGAAGCAGAGTCTGCTTGTTGGTTTATGCGTGTACCGGCAAGATGTGTCTCGCATATACGTTTACAGCGCATGAACGTTTTTCGCGCAGTGCACGTACGTGCTTTTCGCTGGTAGATTGTTTATAAAACGCCCATTAATCTTCGGCATAAATGGTTTTGTGTATATTAAGAAACAGTTAAGGCAGTACCTAATATTACCATAAGGTATAAAATCCCCCTATGCTGGTTGCCTAATTCAAAAATATTTTGATGGAACCCACTAGTCGACGTCACAGTCACTGCTTTGGGGTTCTCTGTCGTGTAAAGCAAAGTTAAGCTCCAAGATAATTGAACCAACAGCACGGGAAATTATAAAACAAACTTCCAGTCATGTGCGAAAATTAAACTGCAAGCTAAATTGCCGCAAAGGCAACCGTGCGATCGTTCGCAATGCTTCCGACAACCCGCGCGGCCGAAGGGTGTCCTCCTTTGACGTCATGACGGGCGCAACCAATCAGGGGCGTCAAAAGACGAAAAGCGCGCATCTTTCAAACGGGGCCGCGCTTTTTGCAAGATAAATGCCACTTGGACTCATGTACGATAAATTTCAATGTGATATTCGGAATCAGCGCGCAAGAAACTATATAACTGTTATTCTAACTCAATTTTTTTGGAAAGCGCTTCAGCTTCCCTTTAATGTTAAAGGAGCCATGAAGAGAAAACACAAGTTTGGTTCATTCGAAATATTGCCTCGTTAGAACCATAACGACACCACTTATAACGCAAACTTCGCTCAAATAAGCTACATAATTAGGAAAAAAGGAAATGACCATGCGACCCACCAGCTCATTTTCCGCAACAGAACCTATGATGTCACTCGAGAATGCTCTGCGATTGGCGGAGGCCGGCAAAAGCACACGCATGTTAGGCAGGGCTTACAGTTTGCATAGCGAGCTAAATGCCCGTGAAACATACTGCACATTCTTTTTATGACAAAGAAAGGTGGAGTAAACGGTTGAAGTTCCGAACGAACACGCAAGCGTGTATGCCATTGCGTACGAAACTACCGCCAGCCGAACTCGACATCTCGCTGTCGCCACCGTCGTGCAGACGAATTTTCGGGTACAAGGCTCTTCGGGGCCAACGAACCGTCCCAGCACGCACAGCCGCGACCTTGCTTGGTATCGTAATCCCTTCACAGGAGGTTGGCCGTCATATCGCCAACCAGCAAAGGTAAAAATATAAACAAGGGGAGTAAGGAACACAGAGCAGCAACGAGATAGTGCCACTCGTCGCACAGGTTTCGGTATGGAGGTCGTGTTGGCTTGCTGCTGTTGTTACGAGCTCGTTTACAGTTTACAACCACTGAAAACTTCAGTTTGTTCAAGTACTTTACAATGAAATTTCGTTGCTGTGTTTTGAAATGCCCATGTAGTACGGGCAAATCGTCGCCGGTGAGATCTCCTTTCATGTGCTGCCCAACGACGAACCTCGGCGAAGCGCTCTGACCTTGGGGAAAAAAATTGCCGTACACACCGCGCATTGACGCTCGAATATTTCTGGTTGGAGCAGAGAGCTCGAGCGAACGGCTTTCCATACACGACACCGGCCAACTGGCATAAGCGATACTGCTACTGAAATTGAAAATACGGCACATACGTACCAGTCTGTATTCGTCCGTCGCGACGGGGCTGACGAGGCAGCGGTGCCGACGGCTGGGCGTTCGTCTGTTGTGGCTATCGCGGAATGGTTGCTTTCCCGTCCACCGCGTATCCCAAAACTCTTGCCACTCGTGCACTTAGAAGCATTGAGCGTTAAGTGGTGTGAGGTTGTTAAATGCAAGCCCGAGCTCCTCGGCGAGAGTTTTGTTCTCCGGATCAGGCGATTCCATGACTAGGGCTGCGGGTGCACTAGGTTATACTAGTATTTTTAAAATGGCCGCCGCCCCGGTCGACTCCCGCGTGTGGGTGCTATATGGAGTCGACATACTAAGTATCTGTTTCATGGACCGGCTCGTATGACGCCATTGTTCACGTGACGAAATGTGCAATTTTAGCGGGAGATTTAAAATTTTGGCTTAAATTGCCTTATTTCTCAGTGAATAAAGCATCATTTGCTTCCGGGAAAGCGCTTGGGGTACTATGAAACACCTAATCTTTCGAATAAAACAAACTTTTGTTTTCTCTTCATGGCTCCTTTAAAGAACAAAGTGGACGTTATAATTGATGGAATTCCCGTAAGCGCTTTAATGGACACTGGGTCTACAGTTTCGGTTTATGAGTTTGAGATTTAAACAGAGTTTACGCCGAAAGGTGATGTTCCGTTGGAATCATTGATTGATTGATTGTTGGGTTTAACGTGCCGACGCAAAGCAGGCGATGAGGCGCGCCGTAGTGGAGGGCTCGGGATTAATTTTGACCACCTGGGGATCTTTAACGTGCGCCGAAATCTCGTACACACGGGCGTTTTTGCTTTTCGCCTCCCGCCTAGCTGTTGTGCCCGCCTAGCTGTTGTGCTTGACTGCATACAGAACACAGGCCTCGTATTGAACTAAAAAAATGTCGCTTCGGCGAGCGCCAAGCCCTTGTTTTAGGCCTTTTGGTTGAAAAGGATGGTGTGCGACCAGACCCGCACAAGACTGATTTTAATATGTCTAATTTAATGTTCGATGAAAACCTTGTCAATGGCAGCCTTAAAGGGATGAAACCGTCGTTTTCCTGTGGTACAGATGGAATTCCAGCAGCCCTCATGAAGGATTACGGCAATATTTTTGTGCTTGTTTTAATTGTTTTAACTTACATCTTTAATAACTATTTACTTTTGGGCACATTTCCTCGTGCATGGAAGATAGCTCGAATTTTTCCGATATTTAAGTCTGGTGATAAGTCAGCCGTTACCAGCTATCGCCCGATCTCACTCCTTTGTGTCGCCTCAAAGCTCTGAGTCAGCTCTGCACAAAGTTCGTGCTGCCTGCGTCAAGAACGTTCTGATACTAAATCAGCACGGCTTTTGCTCGGGTCGATCGTCGATGGTTACAAATCTTGCCAGCTTTATGACACAGGCTTCGGCTGCAGTTTGCGAAAACAGCCATTTGGACGCCATTTATTTTGACCTCACTAAGGCGTTCGATGGGGTTAACCATCAATTAATTAATAAGCTTACCGCGTCCGGTGTATACGCAGCCCTTGCTGCCTTTTGTCCAATTATCTCATTGACCGGTTACGTAAAGTTAACAACAAAAAGTCTGGTGTTTACACTGCAACAACTGGTGTACGTCAAGGGTCCGTGCTGGGTCCACTATTGTTTTCTATCTTTATCAACGATGTGTCAATAGTCTTAACAAAATCTTCATTTCTTCTCTGTGCTGATGATGTCAAGCTATTTAGGCACATTAGCGGTGTTCAGAACAGCAGTGCCTTTCAGAGCAATGTGTCGGAATTATCCTGCCAAGTTTTACGATTTTATCGTAAAGTGCCCGATTTTCAGCACGTTTTTACGAGTGTCGTAATGACAACTATATTTTTACGATTTTTTATGTTTCGTGCCAAAAACGTAGCAAAGTTGGTCCTGTTGGTCCGTACAATCCAATCTACTGGCTGCATCTCGCCATTTCACGAAGTCATGCTGGCAACACTGTAACGGCTTGTATCCAGAGCCAAAGACGAAGACTATTCGAAATGTGCTTGCTTTTCTTTGTTGGCCGCCATTATTCCCACCGGGTGAAAATAACGCTTTTCGGCCAAAAGCGTTATATCCACCCATGCGTCATTTCCGGTTAAACATTTTGCTTACAAGCCAATAACGCCTTATTGTAGTGCTATAATATATAAAGCGATAACTATTGAGCTTTAAAAAGCAAGCACAACGACAACATTTGTTAAAATAGAGCAAGTTTGTATGTTAACTTCCGGTTTTAACGACTGCAGTAGGTGAAGACTATATTTACACTTTCTTGCTTCACAATAGGTTAAAATTGTTATACGCAGAATTAATTGAGCTCATTTTGTGGAAAAAATTGATTTGTGAGGCAGTTTGGAACAGTTTGGTTGGTGCAGTTCTCATGTTGGCCACAAAGGGCAGCGCGAGCGGTATAGTTTGCGCGGCGCGTTGAAAACTGTGCTGGAATTTGTGTGAACGCCGTGTGTTCCTTAGTGTCGTAGCTTTATGATTTTTATATACTGTTATCTGGATGTAGTTGATGATATATAGACACAACCGCTGATCAATGGCGGGGGGAGGTCTAAGTAGCCACTACCACTTTGCACTTGTAGTTTCAAAGCCAACACGTCGCGCCTAGCCATCTAGGATGGCTGTACGCAACATACTCGCGAAAACAACGTGCAGGTGTACGATAATTGGCGCAAGTATGTCTATGTTTTCATAAATATCAATAGAATAAAGTACTAGCACACGTTTTATATGCAGAAAAACTTCATTCAAAGTCTCTTTGGAAGCGTCATAAAACCGATCCTCTTTTTTCTTGTAAATTTAGGCGATCAAGGTGAGCCGGCCTTTCTACCACTCAGCTATCGTAATTTCGTGACGTGCGTGCAGAAATCTGCTGGACGCCAGATGAGCGTTGTCAACCAAGGCATCGAGCGCCAATCTGGATTGGTGCACGTGAACTATCTTTATAAAGATAGTTTGAGGGCATATAAAGTATACTTACAAACATAACGCCTGAGATCAGTAGTTAGCAAAGTAACGGATAACCTATCTTGTAAGTGATCGCCTAACCGTGTCAACTCAGCAGTAATTGGCGATAAAGAGGGATGTACAGTCAAACCCGGCTATAACGAACCCGGATAGAGCGAATTATGCTATATATCGAACAAAAATAATTCAGTTACGGAAATACATGGCAAACATATTCCTTATAACGAAGTTCACATCCGATATATCGAACTCTGCGCGCCTAGATTGGCCGTAGAAATGCGTGGTCTCGGAGCAGCGATTGAGATGTGGATTGGCCGCGACCACGGAGCAAGAGTTGCGACTTAGACATTGCGCCTCGCACGGAGCTACATGACGCCCGACCCTTTCCGTAACTGTTTCTGGCGCGCGGGACTCACGACGGAACCCGCGCCGTCAGCGAGTCCGGACCAAGACAGCAGCATCGGTGAACTGTGGGAAGAGCTCCCTCACATTCCCGATGATGTCGCGAGTGAAAGCCGTCCGACGCTTATAATGAAGCGCTTTCGGCAGTCAATGTGCTCTGCCAATGCTTCTTAGATTTTGGAGGACGCGGTCTCGAACTGGTGCAAATAATGTTTCGTGTAGAGAATGCTATGCTAGTTGAAGCCGCCAAAACGAAAGTCAAAACAAAAATCACCGCTTTTTTCTTTGCAAAGTATGCATTTCAGGCGGAAAGTAGCTTTATTACTTGCAATAAATGGATTATTTTGGGTATGGCAACGGCTACTTTACTGTGTTCGTTTCTGCATGCGGGGATGGTGGAGTTCGGGAGGAGGAGGAGGGGGGCTCCCGCGGATTGCGAACTCGTAACAATAAGTTCGTTATAGGCGGGTTCGGCTATATCGAACTATTGGATATATCGAACTAATCGCGGTGCATATTGCAATTCGCTATAAACGGGTTTGACTGTAGACCTAAAAATGCGAAAAGGGGAGGGGATGCTAATATATCTTAGTTATTTACCCCAATGGTGTCGAAAGGCGTAAATGTTACTTATTCACACCAATATTGATTATTACTGCGTTTTCTGGTGACGGCGAGAAACTGAACGCGCACGCGCACGTACGCTGCAGCCTGCATCTAACTTTCGCAGTTTTCTTACAAACATTGTTCGTTATAAAAAAAAGAAAAAATAAGCTAACGCTGTACGTATATTCTTGGCGCTTATCTACCTAGTATATTATTACTAGCAGTTGTTTCCAGTTTCAAAATTTTGCGAATTCACGGGGGTAAAAATTGGGGTTTATACCGCGTCGATTCGGTCTTGGTGGGACAACCAAATCTTGATCGCAGTAAGGGATTATTGAATTGAACCGAGTAAAACGCGTAGCTTTATACACTAATGGGACTCCTAGACTTGATCGAAGCAACTGATAATATAAGACTAAACGAGGTTCAATTAACGATAGTTGACAGACTCTCCATCGTTACTTCAACCCAGGCTTACGGAGACCGCTAAAATTTAGATTAATAAGCGGAAAATAGGACTGACAAAAAAATACATGGCTTTGTATACCGATATAATTAAGTTACATATCAAATAAAGAGAGTCGGCTACATTAAAGTTGGGAAACCGCTAGTGGAGAAATCGGGTTTTTATGAGTGCCGTATTTTAGAAATTTCTCTTCTAGTCCCGCAGGGAAGAATTAATTACCAGCGACCTTTTGAGATGGCAGGATTACCGGGACAGCACAAGAAAGTGAGCTATGTTTCCTAACGCGCGCTTTTCCTTACGAAGTTTGACAAATGTTCGTATTATAAAACGAATATCGCCGGTTTATTTTTTAATTAACGACAACGCCTGCACTGAGGGTTTATTAAGCTTGTAGGAAGTGGTATAAAAGTATACCACTTTTCTCGGAAACCTGTTCTCGCGCTTTCTGCACGCTCTCGTGAGCCAGGGTGCACAACTAAAAAATGCGCGCCAATCCACCCTGTGAAGGTGGTTGGAAAGCGAAGCTGTAAACGACACCTATAACGATTACACTTGCGACGTCACTTAATTCATACACGTGGCTCTCCAAAGAGTGAAACCAGAGACAAGTGAAACGCACTTAATTAACCGCTCCCCTTATTACTTCATAGAGGTATTCTTTGCTAAGGTCAAATGAATGCATGATCCATGAATGGTGTTTGGTCGAGTTGTAATTGGTGAAGCACGTGAGTGGAAACTTTTTTTTTATAAAATGAAAGGCAGCTCAAACACGGTGTTAGACGATCGCACTTCTCCTCTGTCTCTGCCGCCGCCGACGGAGGCGATTAGATCTGTGGCAAAGACGGAGACGTGAGATGCCATTCGTTGGTGTGAGCTTAATGTAATTTTTGGTAACTCCTAGCGCATGCGCAAGGCACGCACACGGTGGCTACACGTGCCGTCGGCGGAGCGCACAGCGGCGCAAGAGTTCGCGTGACCCCATCACGTATGTGGCATTCAAAGAGAACGCAAGGGGTAGATCTGCACATGTGCTCGGTGAGTGCACCGTCTGTCTCCCCGTCTCCGCGTGGGTTCGTGGCTGAATCGGTAAGATGACGGGCTCTCGTTCCGTTTCTCTATTTGTTCCTGCAGGTTCAATCCTGGCGGTGCCACTAATTTCTTTTATTTGTTCGCGGGAGTTTTCTGTTGACACCAGCGGTCGCGGCAGAACCCTTGGGGAGTAGAAGTACAAAGCTCCGCTTTAAAAATATTTACGGGTGAGCATTTGATTGATGGCGGTGCAGTGAGTGCGTGCAATGCAATTCCGGTTGTGTGTCGGACTGTGTTGACGAACTGAATTCGCTTCCCTTCTCTTTGTCCATCCCTCTCGCCAATGCCCACTTTCGCTGAGACTTCAAACCGCGGACGGCGCCGTGCTTGTCTAAAAAGACGCCGAACCGCATACAACCACCCGGATGCGCGCTTATGCCGGCGTAGACAAGAAATGCTTTCGCGTTAAAACAAAAATTGCAGAAAGGTTATAGGTTACCGTTCTTTCTGCTAGCTTAAAACTGAATGTTTACAGTTAACATAAGCTCGCCGTGACGTTTTAACAAAAATGTAATGTTCACAAGCTGTTTCACTATAATGAAGAAAAAAATCTTGTGATTCGTGGATATTTTAGCGCGCAAGCCTATCTCGGCTAGGTCGGCGAAAACACGCATCAGGCTGGCGCCAGGTTGGCGTGCAGAAAATGCGTCTGCAAAACGCGTAACCCTTGCCACGCGCTCAAGTCCCATTGGATGCGACGCGTTCCATAGCGCGTGCATCAGAGATCTCGCCCGAAGTCTCGATTGGCGTCCAACTTAAATGAAGAGAGTGTTGCAGCCAGTGTTCCTAACATCTGGATTCAAGCAGTACGGATTATGCAACAAGTATCTGCATTGAGTCCGACGAGGGCAGGCAGAAGACCCGTCCACGGATGTATACCGAAAAGAAACACTTTCTTGCACTCCTCTCATACGAATGCGCTCTTATAGAGATCATCTGCAAATGTTGTTATTGGGCATTATGGCGCGTTCGCTGGGAAATTACTCATGCTGTACATCATGCTTTCGAGAGCCCTCGAAAAAAAAAAAAGAATCGAAGTCTTCACTTTAAAACAACGAGCGTCATTCATTTGCCTGAAATCCTGTAGAATATTGAGAGCTAGCTCCTTGAATTGTGCATTTTTGCACTTATTAAGGCGCCCATGCATAGTTGCGGATTTTCAATCAGTCGGATTCTTCCGATACCTTACGAAAAAGTTTTTTTTTTCCAGGCAGTGTGGGCGCGCGTCGCACCCATTAAATTCTCATTGGAACATTATAATAAGTGTTGATTACAGCATTTCTGTATACGATGAATAAATCCGCGCTTGGGAGGCTACTTGGCTCTATATTCCCTACGCGGAAGTATTTTATCATTATTATGCATAAAATGGTCAGGCCTTTATACGGCCGGCTGCGCTTTGGCGACCATCAATAGGAGGAGGGAGGCAAAACGTTCATTGCGGAAATAAAAAAACGGTGGGTGGTACAAATAAAATTAAAAAAACCGCTCTGCGGCACGCAGCGCATGCTGGCCTCAAAAATATATGCACTCCGGCGAAATTCACTTCAAGTTTCTTCTATTCTCCGCCAACAAAAAATTAAGAAATTTGTGCCATCGCGCACTCTGTGAAGGTGGACGACATGTGACACAATTTTTGGCTGCAGGAGGCATACACCAACGAAGGTCGCGCAGGAGAAACGGACCTCATGTGGCGGCGAGCTATGCAAGATGACAGCTAATTTCGCTTCATTACTGCGCCCCAGTGCGGACGATACCCGCCACCGCGGGGAGTTGGAGGAAAGTAGTCACGAATGCAAATGGAGCGCGGGGGAGAGAAGGGCACATGCGTTTTTGTTTACGGAGAACAAAAATACACGGAACCCTAGCCGCATACAGACAAAATGAAGTCATTGCTAGAAAGTACGGGTCAATTGAGATTCTCTGCTTGATTGACGTTGTTTATTTGCTGTAAATGACTAACTAGTTTGGTTAGTCGTACGTGACCAAACCTTGACCTGATTGAAGGACGACCACATTGAAGAGTGCCATAAATTTTAGCATCATGTCAAACAGTTTTGAAGTTACTGGCTAACTAAAATTTGTTTATTGTGGCTTATTGGCTAAAATTATTAATTTTATTAGCCATTACATCACCTTGTACTCTTGACCAGGGCTCCTTATTGTACAGCTTCAACATTTTTGGAAGTCAACAGGAATTGCCAAAACTGCTGTAAAATTAAGATTTCTATAAAATTGAGAAACACTTGACAATGACAAAGCTAAATTTATTCCGAAGCGGTTAAGCACGCACCCTGTGCTTTTATCATAAATTATCTCTGCCGTTATTTCAATGGCGCACTTTTTCCTAGTGCGATAGGTCTCAGTGCTACGAAAGGTCACTTTGAGACGCACTCTGTTGCTTTTGGTGCTTATTTCATTCGTAAGATGAGTCGCAAAATACAATAAACTTTTATTTATCGAAACTCAATGACACTGCTTTCTCCTCGTTGAGCGTGGATGTGTGGCTTTGGTATGGGCACGAAAAATACTCCACTCAGTGGCGGGTCAGCAGGCACAACTGCATGTGTGAGGGTCCTCTCCTATCTGCCTAGGCGTGCACTCTTGAGGCCCTGCTGCCTGATGCACGTGTCTTGATCTGGCTTTGGATGTCCAAAGGCACTGCTCTCTTGCCTTTTGTACACCGTGCCAATTGTGCTTAGCACACTAGCCATTTAAGTGGTCACATCTGCCCTATTTAGCAGTGGCGTTGGCTACCCGTGTCTTCTTATGTTGTCCACCAGTGTTGGCTGTCCATGGCTGTCATATTCAGATAGGAAACTTTTTGCAATGAGAAAAATGCTTGAACAATGAAAAAGTCTTCATATCAAAACATGCATGTTCTCAGCTTGTGTGTAACCTGACAAAAAAGTGAACAGTGGAACAGTGCTCCCAATTTTATTAATGCAACAAGTGTACATCACGCAGATGTCATACATTTCTGGGTATCACACATGTACTCCTACTGTAGACCAAAAAGAAGCCTTGGTGCTTGGCAGCGCTACGCTTGCAGATGGCCACAGCTGCTTGAACCTGCATGGAGATGTGCCACGCAATTTACAAAGAATGTCATGCACAATAAAAGAAGAATGATGTGCCACGCAATTTACAAAGAATGTCATGCACAATAAAACCGAGGTGCGTACGGGCAATAATACTATGGAGTAGCCTTTCTTGGTCCACGTGAGCGCAGAGGTTAACACTGCAGTGAACCCACTTGTGGCTGCCAGGTGGACAATTTTGAATAGAGTGAAGGCCATTACAGGCACGCAAGGAATGCATTATTATGAGAATTTGGTGTGCATTCGATTCCTGCAATAAAGCAAGGCTAGAGCACTGCTGCAGTTGGTGGCTAGTGTTGCTTGTATAGCAACCACCTGATTTTTCAAATGGCCCAGATTACTGCACGAGGTGAATATCATAGAAAGTTGCCCTACGGCTGCCATTCACACAAGAACTGCGACACTTCACTGGTCAGTGAACATCCTATAGGCTTCACTGAGCAGATTTTGCTACCCAGCAAAAGCCGGACACTGACTAAAAGTTATCTGATTCATGCTCCTTCCTTCCCCACTTCGGTCCAACAAAATCTCTTAAGTGTCTGCACAAAGAGTACCTTTGCTGCTTAATTTGTCATGTGCCTTGGATGGTGTGCCAGCCAGCATGCACTTTATACCATAAAAGGAAAATTTTCCAAGTCTATTACTTGAGCAAAAGTGGTGTAACTTTAGTTATTCATTGAGTATAGCCTTAGCCATCATATTTATGTAATAACTGGATAAACAATGACATACATCTTTAGGAGAAGCCTAACCTTATGTTTCTATCAAGGCTTACCATCGTGCCAGTTTGCCACATCTGAAACAAGTGGGCTCAACTGTACAGCACTAAAAAAAAAAAAAGTCCACACACGCACACACACCCAACCGAAAAAAAAAAGAATCACAAAGCTTGACACAAAACATACAGACAAACCTCGTTAATTCAAACTTTCAGGAGACGAAAAATTTCATTAGAAATTATTATATGGGTTTTTGATGACACACGGCCAACTAGAGCAAAGAGCACCAAAAATGAAACTTTGTTCAAATTAACCTGAGTTTGAACTATTGAAGTCTGATTAGTGGTACAGTGCACACACCAATATTACCACTTTCCTGCCCACGCCTATTCAAATCAATAGTAGTTTATCAATGCTTTCAAGTTAAAAATTTAAATTTTCCATTTGAATCTGGCGCTTTCCAAGCACGCACTAAGAGCTGGCTCCATCTACTGAGTATTAGAGACATTTTGCTTTTCGCGAAGTGCCTATTTTTTTATAAAGCGTCACCGGAGTTATGTGACGGGCACCCTGAAGATAAGCTATAGCGGCGGCATCACATGTGACCATGCCATGGAAACGCCACCTTTCTAATGATTCTGACAAGCCTGCATGGGAATGTTTGGATGATATTAGGAGAGCTGACCCCGAGGACAATTCTTATTCATCGTATTTTTGTATGGAAAGTGAAAGTGTGTATGCCGGTACCCTTGTTCAATACAAGCCCCAGAAAATGCAAAAGCATGGAAACTAAATTGCACTATTAACAAAGAGTGGTGCACCAAACCATGTTTTCTGCGATGCATGTGCGGACAACTTATGTTTAACAAGTTCGAGGAACTGCTTTCTTAGAGGCATGAAACCCCGCAAGGGATAATTTTATTTTTTGTAGGTCAAGAAATCTTAGTTAGGCATTTCATATTTGCAGGAGTTTTGCACTACTAGTATGTGTACAAAATGTATATCTGAAATTTTTTGTTTTGTCTGTGTGGAGCATGACATTTTTGCTTATTTGCGGGGGGGGGGCAGTATGCTGAGCCAGCACAAGACGCTCATCGGAGTGCCTGGTGAAATTGTGAGGGAAAGGGCGGCACGCACTGCTATGGCACCATCTCTCTCACTGCCTCCCCTGCACACTTTCGGCAGACGCTACTACTCCGTGCGTAGGCCATCTAAACCATGTGATGTTTGCGCGGGAGGTTCAAACACCATTTGGAACAACAAGGTCGCCGGCGGCGATGGCGCGCTGTGAGATAACAGCACAGTAGCGCCCGCCACCATGCGTTCACTGATCACGCACTCACTTCCCGAGACACAGCAAATATGCGCCGTGACTGAGAAGGTTGCAGTTTGCACTGTGCACAAATTAGGGAGTACAGTAATCATTAGTGCATTTTTAAATTCATTCAACAGGTCGTCATGCACATCTAACGACTTAAAACAACTTTCAATGACATCGTTATGAGCCCCAAAAGCCTCCAAAATTCCATTGGAACAAAGCAGATAAATGTATGCATGCACAAGCATAACTCTATTGGAGCACTGACCAAGTAGTGCAAGCGACAAGCTAGTACCCTGCCGCTGGGCCTCTCTGTTGCTGACTTCTGTAGTTTCACTTGTTCCTGGGCGAGCGACATGACACAAGTCAGTGGCAAAGGGGCCTGGTGGCAGTTGCTTACACTACTCGGTCCTTGCACCCATGGTTACTTTTGTTGCATCCGTTACTGCACTTGCTTCATGTGGTTGCACTTCTGGTCTTCACTTGACACAAAGCAGCAGTAAAGAAACCCACAAGACACCACGCTGAGTATTAGTACAATGGCAGCTGAGTTAAAAAAAAAATGTTCCCAATAGTCTGTGTCAGGGCCGTAGCCAGAATTTTTTTCGGAGGGGGTTATTGGTTTTGGGAAGGGGGTAGTTTTGCCGAAAGCAACAGTAAGTATTGCTTATACGCTGCCTGGAAAAGAGTTCGGGAGGGGTTCAAACCCCCAAACCCCCTCTCTGGCTACGGCCCTGGTCTGTGTGTTGCGGTAAGAAGAAAGCTAGTTTAACAAGACCCATGCGATACCACCACACCATGTGAGGCAATTAAAGGCCAGCTGCACTCAAGTCTCACCCCGACCAAATTTATTTTTAACGTGTAGTACGTACCACCAAATCAGCTGGGACATGAGTGGTGTCCCCGTGAAATGCTTCGTTAATCAGTCGGATGCGTTTAAAAAAGCTCCACTGCATACCACGCTGCACCTGCCAGCGGATCGCCTAAACAGCCACGACATGCCTGTGACGGTCCGGCTGTCCGAGGCTTCTTCCTCTGGCCAGCCACGCAGCTGGAGAACCGGTCGAGCTCTGCTGCGAACGCTCCACCCATTTGCTGCCCCGTGCGCGCATAGAGCTTGCGCGCAGGCTTGCTCCCGAGCTGGTGACCGGCTGCTCACTGGATGGCTGCAACGTCGTTTTAATGGCTGCGCTCTCCTCGATTTTGGTTTCAAAATCACCAATTTTTGCTGAACGCTTGCGGCATCCACGCGCGTATTTCAGCTGTTGTATTTTGCAGGCTTGATTTCTTTTTCTGCAGACTATATGGAAATAGTGTTTTCAAGAGGTCGGAACTTTGACTACAGTTGTCCTTTAAAAGTAGTAGCAACTTTAGTACCAGAAAAGGGGTAGTGGGCCATTGGTTCGTTCTGCAGCCTACTGCAGAACATGGGCAAGACTATGGCAACTCAGATTACTTCAATTCATGAGTTGTAATGCACTTACCTAACTGCTGTGCTTGGTAAAGTAAACGCTATCCCCTTTAGTGGTGGCCATGGTTCTCCGGGGCCATCCAGGTAGATATGGCCTTTGGGGTACAGGTACTGCAACGACAGGTTTGTCTCCCGAGCATCACTGTTGCAAGCTTTCAGGTCATACACAGTAAATGCCCAAATTGCCTTTATGCAGGCTCATCTAGCACGGCAAGATGGCAGACAGCACAATTATGACACTCTGGTTGATGCTTAAATTAGATATGAATGTTTAGAACTTGGCAATGAGCATCGTTGCACACTCTACATTGTTAGTTCCAACATGCAGCACAGAGTGTACAACATTCAGAAGTTGGGCGCAAAAGAATGCATTTACACATGCACTTGGCACTCGTCAGTAATGCGCATACATATCTTAGCCAGACTCCACCATCACTGCCCAATAATTCAAAACTGCCACGATTAGGATGTAAATAGTGTAACACAGCTTTAGCTCTCCCTCTCTCTCACCCATGCACTGACGCAAAATTGAAAAAACCGTGTTAAGCCTTTCAACACTGATAAACAAAATGCTTAATGATAGCACTTAATGGTGAACAGCGGCATGCTCTGTCTCCAGCTAAGAAAAATATTGCTTAGAAATATAAGAAATTGCGCATTTAAGGCTAGTCTTAGCCTGTGTAAAAAGGAAAGAAAAAAAAAAGCCTGGATAAATTTGGATTTTAACTTATAGCCTCTGTACAGATAGTTGTCGGAGGCGGTACCTCACCATGGATTGAACAGCGCTAAGGTGGGACAAAGTGAAGTGAAACAACCACAGGAGCTGACTAACCACTGTGCACTGGGCGCCGCCATTTTTTAACGACTGGTGCGCCATCTGGCGGGCAATTCTTGGGGACTGCGTCGCGAGCAGACGCCGCCGCAGTCATACGCTGTTGCTCCGTGCCGTGCGTGGATATCAGACGTCCCAGTGCATCAAAAATCGGTAAGTGCCATTTATTCGGTATGTCAGCAGCGCGAAGTTTAACAGTGCTTCAAGGAGAGCGTTCAAAGCGTCCGAGAGCAGTCAGGTACGCCCATAAATTCCGTTGTCAACCCGCTAAGGCGGTGTGCCACCCTACGCATGCTTTGTCCTCACGGGGGTTGCCTGTAAGGCTACGCTTCGCCGCACCAGCAGGACGCCCGACCTTTTATCACCAACTGATGTTTGTTTTCTTAATTCTGGGCAGGTTGCCGTCATTGCCTTTACTTTCGATGTAAAGAATCTACTCGCCCGGGCATCATTACGCCGTTGTTGGCTGCAACAACAATCAGCGTGAGCACAAAGTGCTCATACAAGAAATGCGCGAAGTGCACCACGACAAAAGAAGTGTCTGCATGTGCGGAATCTATTCGCTGCACAAATTTCCTGCGTCCCTTGAGTGCCGCCGCGAATGAGTAGCAACGCTGAATCGGAAAGATTTCGAACCAGCAAATTTGCGAGGGCAAGTACGGTCGTACGCTGATTTTTGAAGCGCTGTTTATTCACCCGCATGCTCAATTCTTATCGCACATTTCTGTGCTCTGGAGGCATTTTCTGGTCATTTTATTGACAAACTATAACAATAGAATTAAGAAAACAAACATCAGTTGGTGATAAAAGGTCGGGCGTTTTGCTGGTGCGGCGAAACGTAGCCTCATAGGTAGCACCCATGAGGACAAAGCGTGTGTAGGGTACGCCGCCTTAGCGGGTTGAGAACGGAATTTATGGGCAAACCTGACAGCTCTCGGACGCTTTGAACGTTCTCCTTGAAGAACTAATAAAGTTTGCGCTGCTGACATACCGAATAAATGGCACTTACCGATTTTTGATGCCGTTGGGACGTCTAGCATCCACGCATGGCACGGAACAACAGCGTGTGACTGCGACGTCGTCTGCTCGCGACGCAGTCCCCAAGAAATGCCCGCCAGATGGCGCACCGGGTGCCGCAAAATGGCCGACTCGGTAAAATTCTGGTCTATAGGGGAACAAAGCAAGCATGGTTATCTGTGTGCTCATTGCGGCACACGAAGAAACAGATCAAATAGGCTGTGATAGTGCACATCTAACATGAGTGGCAGTGTCTTGCAGGTGAAACGTGAACCTCCCCTATCTCGCCAAATATGCGATTTCTCTGCCCACCGGGGCCACGGACAGCGTGCTCATGCATATCTCACGTGCACGCTGGCCTCTGTGCCTTTTCGAGACACAGCAGGCCTCAGATTGCAACTTTTCAGATGCTGGGCAAGCATGCTGCCGGTCGCTGATGCATCGCCCCATCTGACCAATGTATGATTCTTTGCAGGGTAGTGGAGCTTCGTATAGGACTTCCTCGTCGCATTTGACAGAGGGTGTTGCCGGATTCCTAGTACAGCTCTCGTGCACTTTCTCTAGGTAAACTCTTCTGCACAGCACCCTCAGCTGGTTGGTCGATGAGAAAAGCAGACACACGGGATGACTTCTCCCCTTGTGCCCTTCTGGCGGGATTTTCTTTGGAGCCGTATACAGTCAAACACCACTATAATGAACGTTTCTACTACGAAATAGCCTGTACAATGAAGCATGCCACATGGCCTGGCCAGATTTTTATGTTTCTATGTATTGCGAAGACCACTACAGCAAATTTGCCTGTCTAACAAAAAAATTAATGCATTCCCAATTGCTGAATTGTGGTTTGATAACGAATACCGCATGTTACAATGTGTGCGGCTGCACACATGGTAACGTGCAGCTGATAGTCATCTGCATCCAGTGAGTCATCCAGTTCAGCCAGGTAGCTGTAGGAATCGATAAACACGTACAGTGCGTGTTGCATCGTAGCATCGGTTGTGACGGCTGACAAAAACGTCTTGGTGGAAGATCAGGCCCTGGTTTTCTCTGACTTGACAACTGACCACATCACGGAGGCCATCATGGAGAAAAGGGACGCCACAAATGATCAGGCGAGCAGTGACGAATAGCTTGCAGAGGAGCGAAGCGTTATGACAACCGTGAAGCGGTAACGGCGTTTGATGTGCTGCAAATGTAGATCTCATCACTCCCTGAACACGCGCCGCAGCACACCGTACACTTCAACAGCAGCAGGTCGGTGGTGGGTTCGTATTCAGTACGTCTTACTACTCCGCACAAGAAAATTGTTGACTTTTTTCGCCTACTGCAGTTTAATTCTGACGATTGTTTCTCTCGGTATGCTTATCTGCTTTATTGTGTCAATGAAGTGCGTGACGTATAAAGTGAAGTGATATGTGTAATGAACAAGTATCGCAGTCCCACACGCTGTTATACGGGCGCTTGACTGTAGTGCATATCGGCCAGGAGCTTATTGGCTTGCTGTGCAGCAGCTGATCTGGTAACCCAGCAGAGTGGAGATGCTAGATTTGACCCCCAAAACTGGACTGCACTGAGTGCTCGCAGGACGTGAAGAGGGATTGCTATTGCCGTCTAAATCCAGCGTCTCCGCTCCGCTGGGTATCCAGATCAGCTGCTGCACAGCATAGCCAATAAGCTCCTGAGCGGCATGCACTCTCGGCCCCGCTAAGCAGAGAATTCGCATATTTGGCGAGATAGGAGAGGTTCACATTTCACATGCAAGGCGCTGCAACTCGTTAGATACGCACTATCACAGCCTATTTGATGTGTTTCTCCGCGTGCTGCAATGCGCACACAGATAACCATGCTCGCTATGTTCCCCTATAAATAATATTTACTTAAAATAAACAGTGGTTGTTTCGCTTGACTTTGTCCCGTCTTAGCGCTGTTCAATCCGAGCAATGAACCAGCTAGTCCAGCTACGAACACTCCTGCAGTACCTCGACAGGATAGATGAGACAAGGGGACACTTGTTAGCAACCGATGCTGAAGAATATGCATTGCCACCAGCGTACACGATGTCGTGCGTGGCAGACACGCATTTAGCGATAAGTTCGAAAGCCACGGGACCGAACTCGTAAGCACGTCCTTTGTCTGAAAATTTTCGCGCTTAACTGTGGCGGATCTAAGGAGCCAGGGACAAAAGAATGGAGATTGTATAATTTCACACATAGCACAAGGTCAAGAGGTAAGGTATCGCAGCAAAACAAGCGATTGAACAATGAACAAAACCACTTACCACTGTAGAAAGAACGTTGAACGACGCGGGAAACGTTACGCGGGTGTGCGGCGCAATAGGCTCGCTCATCGGCTCGCATGACAACAACGCTAGCCGCACAGCTACATCACGGAAAAGAAATAATTGTACAAGACATAGCAGGCAAACGTTCCTAAAATTAAGCTGCATTTAAAATATTTATGTTCGGTAAATTTGTAGAACATTTTTATGCAAAAAAACAGCCGGATGCGGATGTGACGCATGGGTGAGAATAACGCTTTTGGCCGAAAAGCGTTATATCCACCGGGTGGTAGCAGACACTTGCCTTCTTTGTTTCCCCATGTGCTTCGTGTGGTGCGTTGTATGCGTTTTTTTTTCTGTGCTGACAGACGTTGAGTACAAGTCTTCAACCACCCAAAGAGATGATGAAGACCTAGTAATTGGCAGCCATACCATGCAGAGCTTGTAAAGCCTGAAGAAAGAAGCGGGGGAGGAGTTTTTTACATGAATCAGAAGATTCTTCGTGCCGGATACAGAGTAGGTACATGATCTTGAAATTTCCACTGAAGTGTGTCCTGTTGAAGAGTGCAGAAGTGGCATGGCTTGCTTCCATTGAACATGCCAGGTTTGCTGATATCAAATATCTAGTCAACCGCTTCCCATTGCTTGTACCAGTTCAGGAGGGGCAAGGTGTCAATCCTGCTCTGGACGATATTCAGGCAGTTTGCCCATCTTCAATTGGAAGAACTACCCGCTGAAGTAACAAAGCAGGAGCGGATCGACCAGCAGTGGCGTGCGGTCTCCGATCTGCCAGAAGTGGATGGCACTTTGAAGTATGGTAAACTTGCGAAAGTTATGCTGGGGGTCTTGAAACTCCCGCATAGCAATGCAGAGTGTGAAAGAGCTTTCAGCAAAGTCAGAAAGGCTCACACACAGTTCCGTGCCTCCATGTCCGAAAAGACGGTTGAGCATTTGATTGTTGCAAGATGTGCCCAGATGTGCCAAGACAGAAACGGCCTCTGTGCTAGCCCAGCCCTCCACTTCCAAGATTTAATTCTTAGAACATTTTGTGCGTCTTTTGTGATATGTTTGCTATGTATTTTATCCAAGCGAGTTTCTGAGGAATAAAATGGTATTTCAGTATTTTTGTATACAATTTCAGTATTTCTTGGCATCTTCTGTAGTACTTGAAGCAGTTTGGGGTTGGCAGGTCTGTTATCGGTATGGTGCAACAAAAACTGTCTAATTTTGAACCCTGCTAAAACAAAGGTTATCACGTACAGCCGGAAAACCCATCGTCTACTGTTTTCCTATATATAGGGAGCTCCTCCACAAAGGGTTGTGGAGATTAGGGACCTTGAGGTGCTCTTCGACAGCACCCTCCCTCTTAGATGCGAAGCAGCTTATGGTCGAGCCTGTTCCCTCTGCCGTTGTGTGGGCGCCGTTGTGCGGCGTCCACACCCCCACTGCGCATGCCTGGCCAGGCACCGCTGATGATGATTGGGGCAGGATGCTCCTAGGGATTGGCCAACCAAAGAATCCATCACGAGATAGCTTCGCGTTCAACCCCCGTCGTCATCTTCCCGTACGGGAACCCTGAGTACCACACCCCCACTGCGCATGCCTGGCCAGGCACCGCTGATGATTGTGGCAGGATGCCCCTAGGGATTGGCCAACCAAAGAATCCATCACGAGATAGCTTCGCGTTCAACCACCGTCGTCATCTCCCCGTAGGGGAACCCTGAGTAGTATGCGAGGCATTCCTCCTTTCCTTCCCGACGCTCCTCTCCTCTCCGGCATTCCTCATCTCCAGGATTGCGCGATGAATGGCAACACCTGCGGCTCCGCGCGCGATAATGCGAAGCAGCTTAGGGTTAGAGACGCGACGGTAGCCGTTGCATACTCCGCTGGGGGCGCCACTGTAGATGCGCGGTATAAATGACGCGCGCGCGCTCCGCTCCCCTCATTCTCCTCCCGCAACGCCGCGATCGAACTGAAAACTAATGGAACTTGAGTCGATCCCATGGCTGATTCGTATACTACTCAGGGTTCCCCTACGGGATGTGGTGGTGGCAAAACGTTTAATGAGCCAAAGGGAAGGGTTAGAAGGGTGTGGTTAGCCTCCTAAGTCCAGGAGGCCTGTTGTCCGGGCTGCCTCCAGTGCGCGCCGCACCAGTGCGACCTGGCGTTCCGGTGCGGAGCTGGTCAGCTCAGACTCCTACTGCTCAGGGGAAGGGGAGGGGTGGGGATGGGGGCGTTGGGGGAAGGAGAAGACGAGGTGGTAGGTGTTGAGGGGGATGTGACAATGTGGGCAGTCGGGTGGAAAGAGAGAAGGGGAAATGTGGGATAGGATGATGTGGTTAAAGTAGGTTTCGCTCTGTAGTCGGCGGAGGATGTAGGCCTGTTGGGCGGTGAGGGAAGGGTGGGGGGCGGGTATCGCCGTCGGGAGTTAGTGTGGTGGGAGAGGAGGGAGTTGTACGTGGGGTCCACTGATCTCCACTTAGTTGCTGGATGGCGCTTCGCCGCTGTCGCGGCCGGGCGCGCGCATAGTATCTCTATGGCGCGCGCACGGCCACCGGAAGTTCGACGGCTCGTCCCGGAAGTCAGGCGTCTGCTACGCTTCTCAACCGCTGATAAGCGTCCCCATTGGCGCATTTTGGCATTTTGTTCTCACTTTATTGCATTTTGGCTATACACATGGCGTTCAGATCGCAACTTATGCTATACCGAAATATGCGACGTTAATATGAAGCAGAATTTAATTGCAAAGGAGAACGAAAATGTCACTTGGGTCTTGGTTTGAGAGACGACGCAGCTCTAACGGGATTTATGTTAGAAATTTATGCTAGAAAGAAAACAACGTGGGCATGGTGTCAGGCTGTAGTCGAGTTCGTGCGCCCGTTCTGTCAAAACAGTTGTCAGTAAAGTGGTCACTGCAGAGCCTGCTGCCTGGGGATGGAGCCCATTTGTCCCCTCCTAATACCCTGGTTACACGGGCACAGTTAACCACGCTTAAGCGAACCGCGGTTAGACAAAACCGCAGTCTGCTGCGTTACACTACAGACGAAACTGCGGTTACGTCGCTAACCATGGTTAGCGCAAACTGAGCTTGGCCACCTAAGTTCGGTCACGCTAACCGCAGTTTCCGCAGCCGCAGTGCTCAAAATCGCACAATTCAGTTCGGACGCAAGTGGCGGCGCATCAGCGGAGGCGAAAAAAAAAAAAAATCACCTGGCGTTCGGAAGAGATAAAGGTTCTCAAATAGCAGGCGCCCAAAAGCTGTCCCCAAGACGCGCTTGCGTTCTTTGCATCGCTCTCGCAATCAGCGCGAATGCCCGTCAGCAGCGGCTCGTTTCCCGATCCGCCCGATCAACTACGACAAAAGCCGGGCTAAATTTGTAAATTCCGTGCGTCGTCCGCCAAAAATGGATATAGCAGGCAATCTTGAAGCGTTTTCAGCACTCGGAAACAATCGGCGCGCGCGTCGGCCGTGCCTGTAAACACGCCGGCGCGCCTGCCCGCACGGCACTAGCTGCTTGCGGCCCGAACCGGCCCAGACCATGGCAGCAACAGCTTATCGCATCGCCGCCCTTCGAAATCAATCTGATCGCGGAAAAAAACTTCCGCATTCGAGAAAATGGATGTTAGTGCGGTGAAAAATTGTAATTCGCAGTTGTAGAGATAGCGGTGGTCAAATATCTACCGCGATGCTAAGCTGAAAGTTCCCAACACCGAACGTATACCTAAGCAAACCAAGCCGGTTGCGAGCTATTGGGGAAGCCCCTCTTCTCGCCGCGCACGAGTGTTGCGTATGTGTCAGAAGCGAATGCTTATTAGGCTTTAACGATATTTCTTTTTGTCTACACTGCTTCTCTTTTGTTTTTTTATCGTGAAGTTAAAAGTGGGGTAATTTATTTTTGTTGCGCTCATAATCAAGTGACTGCGGTTACCAAACTTGCAATTTCGCGTGTAACATCCAAAACCGCAGTTGGCGATAACCGCGGTTAAAGTTCAGTAACCACGGTTAAACTTAACTGCGGTTACTTTCGCCGTGTAACTAGGCTATATGTTTGCCACCCAACGTCGGTATAAATCCGGCTTAGAGCGAGGGAATCTGCGTAACGAGAGCCACAGCTTAAAAGTGACACTGATATGACATTTGCGTTTCGCTGCGTATCACGCACGTCGTGCAGAATATTGTAATACTTCCAAGTAGAACGTCTTCCCAGACGACTTCTCTGGTCTGCTCGTGCAGTTGACGGCGCAACAAGCAGGCATTTTTGGCGGAATGCGTGCGAAACCAGCCCATGCGTAGCATGCGCTATGCTGGAACGGCCCGACTTCCGGGACGAGCGCTCGAACTTCCGGCGGCCGTGCGCCGGAGAGCTCGAAGCGCCATCCAGCAACTCTAGTGGGGATCAGTGGTGGGGTCTCTTCGGCGATAGGGATCTCGATTCCTTCGTCTCTCACTGCCATCTGCGCCCTATTGAGCCACAAGTCCTCGACAACAGTTACTGAGCTGGCTGGACTGCACGCGGCTTTTCAGTATAGTCTAAAGCAGCCGGTCAATCAATTGACTGTATTTACAGACTCCAGGTCAGCACTCGAGAGCTTAAAGTCGCTTCCAAAAGAACAGCTGGCTAGGGAAATCAATCTTTTGCACTTACAAGCCATACAAAGGGGACACAGCGTAGGTCTGCAGTGGCTTCCTGCCCACTGCGGAGTTGCCGGCAACGACGCAGCTAACAAAGCCGCCTCATCTGCCCACAGTCTCTGCACTCAAGCTCTGCCGATGCCATTCACGAGAAAGGATGCGGCAATGCTTTCCTCATCAACCGCATGGAAAGCGCAGATGTCTATCTGGACTGATGCAAGGCAGCAATACGCACCTCGTCATGCGATTCATTCCAAGTGCACCTTCAGAATGCCACCTGGACTTAGCAAGCGCGAGGAAGCCATTCTGCATAGGCTGCGCTTGAATGCGGCCTACACGGGACATTACCTGTACAAAATCCAGCAGGCATCTTCACCTCTTTGCTCCAAATGTGACTCATGAGAAGACATTCATGACGTTATATCAAAGTACACCGAGCAAGACAGAAACTGATATTATCTTTGTGCAGGCAGCTTGTGCGGGACTTGAGCTGAGGGCTGCTTTGGGCCCTTGTTTGGGTCCCAGTCAGGCTGCACGAGCAATGAAAGCATTCTTGGAGTTTCTTCGTAGTACAGAACTGGACAGAGTTTTGTGATTGAAAGTTTTGGGCGCATCAAATGACATCTTTTCGTTTTCACATTTTTCTCTCCTTTTTCATTTTTGTTTTTCTTCTATCATCTAGCGTAGCAAGCTAGCCTGACAGCCCGGCTAACATCGCTGATGTTCGTTAAAGTTATTCTCTCTCTCTCCCCCTATAAAAGCCACAATCCCCAAAAATAGAATAACTGCAAGTGCGTTCTTTACAACTTAACGCGACTCGCTGCGGCCGCAGGAATGTATTGTCGGCGTGATGCAGTTTGCATCAGCTTTTTTGTGGCATTTTTTGAATGCATGGCGGAGCACATCTCATTTGAGGGTTTTTATTGCTTTATTCTACTAAGCACTGTTTAATTTAAAGGAACCGACGTAGAGCTGGCCTCCATTTTTTATATTCGTCTTTTCTCTGCAAGGAGGTCGATTTAGCTCACATGTATTTCTTTGTTTGCACCTTGTAACAAAACTAAAGCTCTTATTCTGTTTGAATGAGTCCAAATAACTCTATTATTTCTGGTTTAAAACGGAGCCATTGTACATTTTAAGGGTGTTTGTGGCCGCATTGATGTTCACGTTATGCTCAGAATCCTGTAACTCCATTGGAGACAGTGAAAGCCAGCAACTAAACTGTGCAGAAAGCTTGTGGTGCATTTCCACGTTTGAGGAAAACATATTGACCGCAACAGTGGCTTCAATCAACCTATCATATTGACCGCACATAGCAACCGTTGTACTTACAGTTAGCGATATAGTGCTGCTTACGCGAGCGTCTTTCTCGATTTCAATGCTTATTCGGCGATATCATCAATCTCCTCAACCACTAACATTCCCAAATTAGCAGCAATATGCGGCATGCCCGAACTGGGCGTTGGTGCGCTACGAAGCTTCACGAATTAGCCGCAGTCAAAGTGGCGACTATACCCGGAACAAGAATCGGAACTAGCAGCTAAGAGGTGGCATTCAAATAGTTTTTTCTCGAATATGAGATTTGGCGGCTCTGATGTAATCTACCAAATTTAAATAAATAATAATGTCTAATCAGCGAAATAGAGAAGGTATCACTTAAACTTCTAATCCTGGCTTTTTTGCAGTTCTGATGATGCTAGCAAAAGAACCTTGACGAGTGTGAAAATTAACTGGCCGAAAACGCTGCATTCGAAATTTGCCTTGCTCACTACAATTTACACACAGTTAACCTTGGAAAAAGTGGTCCCAAAAAAGCACCAGCCTCTTTAAGCTACGACTTTATAACTGAATGAAATCTGCAAGGAAGATTCAGGAATGTTTTTTGGCATCTAAAAACCGGTGTTCCTTTTGCAAAACTCTTACGTTACCTTTGGTAGCGTCTACTCGAAGTGCCGATGCCCGTTCAAGCACACGCGAAGGTCCAGATTAAATTTTGGATTACGTAATCTGACTAGAAGGGTTGTAAGCTTTATATTAGTCAAAGCAAGAAGTTTGTAACTTGCTGCGCCATGTCCGCTGACCTGCCTTCATAGGTTGCTCGGAACGGCAAAGAGAGGACGAAAGGTATGCGGCCGAATGTCGAACAGCTAGGCCTAAAAAACCGGCTAGATGCAGCATGAGCATATATTAACCGGGGAGCTAATATATGCCAACCGTCTTCCGCACCACGTCCATGTTTAGATCTCTAATTCCAAACATTCTTAGTCCACTTTCTGCTCCTGCACTTTTTTACCGTGTTTCATCTTCCGCAGGATGCTTTCGCAAGCATCCTGTGAAAGCATCCTGCAGAAGATGAAACACGGTAAAAAAGTGCAGGAGCAGAAAGCAAAAATGAAAACGCACGTAATACCGTACATCCACAGGCTTTCGCACAACGTCAAGAAGGTCGCAGCCGGGTACAATGTGCGTGCTGTGTGTTCCCTGCCTTGGAAGCTGGCTAAAGTTTGCCCTATGATGGCCAATAAGCTACCGGGGACATGCTCAAAGACTCGCGCTCCACTCTACACTGAGTGTGTAAAATTGTCATTTACAGCATCCCCTTAAACTGCAAAAGGGTGTACATTGGACAAACTGGACGTTGCTTCAATGAACAGGCGAGAGAGCACCGGTTGGCAATGAGCAACTACATGGGCGGGCACCTCGCAGGCCACTGCGAGCGCTGTGGGTGTGAGCCATTCGTGGATAAGACGAACTTTCTGGAAAGAGCAAGAAACAGAAAGGGAGGTAATTGAGGGCGGTTTTTATAAAAAGAGCAGGCGACAAGTGCGTCAGCGTCAGTGACAGAGAAATGTCGTTCTGAAAACACAGCGCGTTGTTTGGCACGTGCTGTTGTTCCCTCCTTACGGTTTGGTCTGCGCCTGGCATGCGCGCATGCGCATTACGACCACCTTGATTGTTGTCTTGAAGCTGGTGAAGATATGTTGTCAGCTATCAGCAGTGTTGTGCTTGCTCACGCTAGCCATTGTCACCAGTATCTACACTTGTTAGCATGATTATACCTCGTTGTTTGTTGTTTCTGTATAGATTAGTCATGTATAAATTAGTGTGGTTTATTTGAATAAACAGTTGGAAGATGGGGCCTGTATCTGTCGTATCTTCTGTCGTCCACGTCTAGTTTGCGACACGTTTTCTTCTTTTTTGTAAACATGTACCAACTAGCTCAGCAACAAGTCTTGTTAAATCATTGCCTGTACTTGTACAGACTTGTCATCGACCGGTCAATCAGTTGCTTGCAGTGTTCTCTACAGGCACAAGAAGTATGCATTACTGAAATTTGGAAATATTGAGCCATTGGCTACCTGTGTCCTTTGAAGAAAAGTTTGACATCCACCTAAATGCAGCCATACGGCTACAAAGGAAAGCTACACAGCTTTCTCAGAAACTTCGCAGTTGAAGAAAAATTCGTCCTGGTCCAGGATTCGAACCCTAGACCACTGCTTAACCGGAGCAGTAGCTCTACCAACTGAGCTAACCAGGAGGCTAGTCGTTAGTAGCGCGAAAGCGAATTGACCAACAACTCGAAGTGAATTACAGGTGTTAATCGACCAGATTTAGGGGAAATCCCCAGGGTGGAGTAAGTTTCTGTGAAGAAAAGTTTCTGTGAAAGAAACTTACTCCATCTTGGGGATTTCCCCTAAATCTGGTCGATTAACACTGTGTCCTTTCAATTTGTGATTCTAGATCAAGCGTTCGTTAGGGTAGTTCAATCGGCCGCGACAAGTACGCTTTGCTCGATCGGTTTGCCCTGATGAGCATGTTAAAGTTTTTATAACTTTGGTATAACTTTGGTTTCTTTTGCAGCCTCATCGGACTAGAAAAAGCCACCCTGACATAGCACATTTTGAGCGGAAGAAGCTAAAGGGTTGTTTCGCCTGATGTGCATGAGTTGTGTTATCTTTCTAGTTACGGGGTAATACGCATGAATACCCGGCCGGTTCCGAGCCTTAACAATCCAGTGCATCTGCTTGGCGGTTAAGCCGTGTAATGGAGAGTTCCTGTATGACATTTTAAAACGTCTTAAGTACCCTCAGAAAAACTACAACGAATTCTAAGGGGAAAAACGCCGTCTAGAAATTATAAATGAAGGATGTTTTGGTCTGACTAGTGGTCAAGTCCCAAAATTTCGCAGCCTCTGTCGCTTTGAATAAACTGTGTAGAAGAGTTCGTTTAAAAGTTCGTTTAAACACGTGAGTTTAAAATGTCTGTTTAAAAGTGTCCGTATAAAGCACGAGTGT
This sequence comes from Haemaphysalis longicornis, assembly GCF_048455015.1. Taxonomy (NCBI): domain Eukaryota; kingdom Metazoa; phylum Arthropoda; class Arachnida; order Ixodida; family Ixodidae; genus Haemaphysalis; species Haemaphysalis longicornis. Next base: position 204,704,602 of record NW_027526361.1, on the reverse strand, counting down.
TCACGCACAATCTGGAAAAAAGTACAAGAAGCAAGTGTTAGACATAGCCTCGTTATTCCAAGACCCAAATGCTTGATATGTCCTCGCGGTCGTACTGAGATGTTCTTGTTCGTATAATTTTGAAAATAATTTGGCAATGAACGCTTACTTATAGCAAGTGCTACTTACAGGGTTTTACTGCGTTTATATGCTTGATGAAAAACACATTGTTTTTACCATGTAACCCAGTTTTCAACGCTACATGGCTTTGTATATAAAGGCGCAGGTTTTCCCCAAACATCTCTCGCTGCCACCATGGAGCCAGGAGTAAACGTGTGAGGAGCTGTGTGAGCATCAAAGTGTTTGGAAGTTAGGGATCTGAACCTGGGTAATCAGCGCTCAAACCAAACGGTGTGCTCGGTTGTCTATGTCGCTTTTTTCTCACCGCAGCTTTTTTTTTGTATTTTTCCCACTAACAGGTGAAGGCTGGGTTGGCACTGCTAACATGCCATCTGTGAGCGAGAACATGCGAAATATCTATTATTTTATCTGCAGTAGACTCTCGATAAAGGGAACTTCAAGGGACCGAAAAAATTCGTTCCATTTAACAGGATTTCCATTTACTGAGAGAGATGGGCAAAAGTGCTAATTTATGCGTGTACACACCTATAAGGACATTTCATGAAACTCTAGCACTGGAAGGTGAATGTAGCTGATAGTTTTTTTCGGAAAGCAAGAAAACTACAAGAGGTTTAGGCACGACATTCACAAAGTATATTCAGCAACGATTAGTCACCGTGTCCTCAAAACTGCATTAAAATGCATCAAAGAGCTGCTTTCGAAGTCAAGAATGATGTCCTTTCTTTTCTAACGTAAGCGCATGGTGGGAGGTTGCGGGTTAGGTTGAAGAGGTGGGGACTGCCCCGTGAGAGATACGGCCGGGTGTATGTAATAGCGTCCTCGATAAACACGCACCGGTGTTGCCCCCAAAACCGGCGCGGTGCTCAGTGCCCCACGACGGTGCGTACCGGCACGGAGCGTTGATCGAGGACAAACGGGGCGGTTCTACCCAGGCGCCATCTCTTAATCGAAGAAATCAACTCATAAAAACGTTCTCAAGTAACAATACAGCACTGTAATGAGACACAGCGCTATTTGAAAGTGGTATTTATTGAAGGCCAATGATTATATGTACGCACAACTTAAATCCGTCACACATGCGGAACAACGTACTGCCACCGCTTCCACTAAACAGCTACATACAAACTGCTTCTAATCTTCGTTTGAGCCACAATGCGAGTGCCTGTTTTGTTCCGCCCTTCCGTTACAGCAAAACAAGTAGGTCTTCATCGTCTAGGCACTCCGGTAACAGTTCATGATAATTCGATCGAACGAAACGAATGTCAATCCCCAACTTTCTGGCAATGCATGCAGCCGCCTTTGAAGTACACAAAGTTCGCGTCCTCATTTACAATCACTAGCCGTTGTTACCGCCCGTTAGGAGACTGTCGCATCGTTGCCCGATGAATTCACAAGCACGCCATCCTTGTCAGCAACAATACACAGCTCCGTCCGCCTTGACACGAGTGCGGCGATGCGCCGTCGCTGCAGCCATGGAGGATCCATGGCTGCAGCAGACGGCGGAGGAAGCTCCTTCGCCGGCATGTTCGCCGGCATCGTCCGCGATGCATCTCGGGACTGCACGCCGGCGCACCGTCGACTCTCTCGGTGCGCGGCGGTGCAACCAAAAATTGCCCCGCGACGGTGCACCCCGGTTTATCGAGGACGGACGGTGCACACCGGTGCGGTTTATCGAGGATGAAAAGGCGCACCGGTGTGCCCCGGTGTGCACCGGTGCGGTTAATCGAGGATGCTATAAGTGAGAAACGGACCGGTGTGTATCAGCGTGGGCAGCGGCGTGAGCCGCCTCATTCCCCTCAAGGGGTTCGTGTCCTGGCACCCAAACTATATAAACTTCGGGAATGATCGGTCTTGTTAAAAGAAGATGAAGTGCCGTTTTAGAAATTCGACCTTGTAAGTGATTTCTGCAAGCTGCCTGAGAGTCGGTGAGTATGGTGATTGGGTATTACGCAGTGATGATGGGGTGGGATATCGCGGCTTCTTCGGCAGTATCAATCGCTGTAGTATTGACGGTACAGGATGTAATTTGTCCCCGTACCTTCACTACAGAAGTTACGTGGGTGGGATGGTGCGGATAAGATGCGTCCATATAACAGGTATTTAGGTCGTTTGCAAATCTGGCTGACATGGCTCGTGCTCGGGGAATTCTTCTGGCCTTGTTGTACTCTGGATGCATATTTCTTGGGACTGGGGCCACTGGTATGTGCTGTAGAATCTTCAAAAGTATGCTTGTTTTCTTATCCTTAACCTGTGGAGTAGTATAACCTAATCGGTGAAAAGTTGCGCGCCCCGTCTTTGGTTTCTTCAGGAGCTCTATTTGAGAAGTGTGGTGCGCCTCTTGTAATTCCTCCCGACGGTTATGTACGCCTAATTGTAATAATTCAGATGTCGACGTCTTCGAGGGCAGCCCTAGTGCAGTCTTGTAGGCTTGGCGAATAATTACATCTAATCTGGCCTTTCTCTTTCGTTTTAAGGGCCAAGTACGGTGTTCTATAGGTGATTCTACTTATAAGTACGGCTTGTATTATTTTGAGCGTGTCAGGTTCTTTGAGGCCATATCGACGATGTGCGACGGGCTGAATTATGTGTGTCAGCTGGTTGAGTCTTCTGGAGTGGAGCGATTGTGTGGAGCCCAGAGCCATTTTTGGGGACAACGTGTTCCTCAAACATCGAGAACCTTTAGTACTTACCAAAACACCCCGTATAGAACAGGACGAGGAGCTGGGATATAGCGTAGGAGACGAGAGCTCGACGAATACTGAAAGACCTGAAACACCTGCCTGTGCCTACGTTTCGAGAACTTCCATTCAACGTTCCTCTGATAAATGTTCGACTTAGGTTATTAGTTATTCTGTAGGGCAGCCTCGTGAGGCATGAAATGTAGACAGTGATGCCTGCCCACAATGTAAGAACAATTCAGCCGATGGGAGGCATCTTGGTTATTTTTTATCAGTACCGTTAAAAATTTACAGAACTAGGAATATAATATTTGGACCCACAATGGCTGTTAAGTTTTGTACGGTACCCGCATTGTGGGCTCTGCGTATTACAATAAGTGTGTATGTAACCTACTTTTAGGGTTTTCTGAACCGGTATGCTCGCAAGACAGTTAAACGTGAGAGCTACACTCTAAGAAATCGGGGGAGCAGTTGAAGAGTCCAACCGTCATTGTACTCTTGCAAGCGTTGGTGGACTCCCCTCGAAAGCTGCGGGGAGTTGGATGCAATGCTCGCTCCCCATGAGGAGGAGAGCAAAACTGACCGCGTACTCTTCTCGTGCGCGGCGGAGTGCAGCCCCAGTTCTGCTCCCGCACCAGTGAAGAGTAAACCTGCGCATCATCTCCCATCTCCAGTACGAAGAGTAGAATTGCAATTTCATTCTTGTCCAGTGCGGGAGTAAGCATGGAGATGCACTCCTGCCATCTGCGCACACCAACTCATCAGCGATATTTTATTTGCATACGAATATATTATATAAAGCGGTTGTGTAAAAAGCGCCCGATTACTTCTGTCGCGCATTCTAAACGTACAAGACTATGAATTCGTGTAACGATTGCTCGCAGCGTTCAGTGGCGGCAGGCGGCAAACCGAAGGAAGTAATCTACGGACCGCTGCAGACGGTCGCTTTGAAAGAGTTTGATAGACGTACGCTTGTCCCGCGCCTAGTCGAGCTAAAAAAAACGGATTGTAAATCTGAGATCGATTGAGAAAAATGGTGTTGCAAGAAGTGAAGTCCGCGCTCTTCTGATAGCTCAAGCTGCAAGCGCAACACGAACCCGACCCAACAACCGTGGCTAGTGTCGCCGAGATAGGCATGTACATACGATAGCTTTTATTAGATTAAATAAAGGAAATCCGAATACATAACTGGTATTAACAGCAATATGGGCCTATCTGCAAGATCGGAGTGTGAGGAACAGGCGATACCACTGCGAGGGCATCTCAAATACACCCTCTACGGTGAAAACTATCTCGTCGGCTGACGAGCGACGATAAAAGCGTACACACCGATCGGTTGCTGGAACTCAAGCGCCTTTGTTAAGCAAAGAGAAATGATGACCCCCCCCCCCCCCCCCCCGCGGCGGCGCAGGCGTGGATAACGATACGTAACGCGTCATACATCCGGGGGATCAGGTAACGCGAACCGCCCGAGCAAGCGTGAGAAAGGCACCTTCAGCGAGCCACGAAGTGCGCGTGTTCTGCAAAAACTTACACAGGCGGTGAACCCGCCAAGGCCGGACGGGACTTACAGGCCGCGCCAGACCGTGATGTCAATGTGCTACGAACGAAGTGGGCTTTCAAGCAGACGCTTCGTGCAACATGAGAAGTTGGACCTGCCCTTATCGTCATACTTGCTTCGACACAGTATACGACGCGTGTTGGCTAACTGCTGGCCGCTTGTGCGTCAGCGCGACATCATGCACACGCGAGCAAGTCGTATAGACGGCTTCGCTGTTTGTAAACAAACATGAATGCGCCGAACGGTTCGCCCCAGAAGACTTCCGGTGCGGCACTTCCGGTAATGGTTTCTAATGGTCGCGGCCGTCGCGGCGGTGTTTACCTGGTGTGTTTGAGTTTGCTGCTGCATTATTTCTGGCGCATTCCTTAAGATGTGTTTACAGCGATGTCTAGCGACTACATGACTACTACTGTGACAACACTATTAACAATGTCGTAATAATGAGCACCACTTTTTCACATAAGAAGGGGTGTGTACGGTACGCCACTTCACATAAACGGAACCTACGCTTCATCACACGTATTTTAGGCTGCATAAAACGGGCTAGTTGACACACTCAAACGTTTGGAGTTTTGATAGAGATCGGCGCCGATCGGAACCGGTCGCGATCTAAGGTGTTCAGTGAGACTGAGATTAGTGTCACTAAATAAGGTGACACTAACTGAGATAACAATTAAAACGTACTCATTATGTGATGACGTCAGGTGCGGCTGAGTCACGAGAACAACTATGGTTTACTGACTAGTACACTATTCATGAATCAAACTTTTAAGTTAACCCGCCTACATGTAGCCTGCGCTCACACGGAAAGGTAAATTAGCTGGAGTGCGACGATTTCCATTTGCGGCAACACGACAAACTACGAGTCAGTTCCTCGCACCGATGAAAACCCACTCCCAGGCGTCGCTCTCATAAAAAGCAAATGTAACGGCGCCACTGTAATTAGCAAAAAAAACGTGGGCAACGCGACGTACGCTGTGCGGCGATTCATGCGGAGCGCGGCTACTTTGGTGTCCCGAGTGTTGCTCCGAACAGTACACATCCCTGATAATTAAGCCTCTAACTACAAGAAACACCTTTACAATGTATTTTCGGCGTTAGCATGCAGCTTTGCTATCCAACTAAAGCGTCACCGCGGTTACTGTTATGGGTGGAACACGACGGTGACCGAAGTGTTCCTTGTAATTGGGGACCTTAGACTAACGTCTGAGCATCGCCTCTGTGCAATTGAAGCATCGTTGGGCTTTGCTTGCCTTTGATGAAGTGGGCAGAACAAATCTGCGCGCTCCTTGTGGGAGTCCAGTTTTCCCTCTTGATGGCTGCACGCCAAGCGCTGCTTCTGCCTTCATCTCTCGGGAAACACAACGTTCTGATTTCCGATAGCAAATTTGTTCCGGAACGCAAACTGCATCCCGGCCGGCACAACACAGCAGTGTCTGAGTCGCGAGCGCTTCATCGGAATAATTTTATCCGCCGAAAATATCGAAACACAAGCAGCTGCCGCCACCAACGCAGGCTGAAACCACGGTAAAATAATGTAAACAGGAAGCTTTCTAGGGTACGTTTCCGGTGAACGCACAATGTTGCCAGAGAGCGGCGAGCGCTGGCGAAACCGTGTATATTCGTTCATTCGTGCGTGCGTACGTGGTACTAGTTTTTCTTTCGGACGAACATCACAGCGGCGACAGCGCTGAGGCCGATTTCGGAACTATGCGCACTGTGTAGCGATGCGCGCACTATGGCCGGACTGTATCCGTGGCCGTCGCAGGCTTCGCGCCTTGAGCTTGGGATCTTTCGCAGTTATTACGACCTTGGATTTATCTACCGGACGAAGAAACGCTGGCGGGAAGTAGAGGTAAGCCATTAGTTAACCTCGTATTCTTGTCTTGTGTATTTAACGAAGCAGAGTTACTCTCGGTACTTCGGTCCGCGGAAGCGGTTAGTCCTAACGTTTTCGTGACTGATTTTGACCGTTGCTTAGTTTTGAAGGGCGGCTTTTGTACCCGTGTGCAAACAGCGTCGATTCTTGAACCGTTTCAATCCCTTTGATTCGTGAAGTGTTGGTATCCTTGCGGAATGTTTTCGCAGGTAGGAAGCATGGTCGCGCGAGTAGTCGCAGCGCTACGCTGTACTGTTAGCTCGGCGGCTAGGGTTAGAGCGGCCGTGCAGTAGCTGTGGCTACCTGCGCGGCTCCAAAGAATTGCGTACAATAGGCTGAGTGATAGGAGCGCGTCTAGCGCGTGGTAGTCACTAAATTACAATAATTTTAGTGACCGCCGCGCGTACAGCAGCAGTCTGAAATGCTGTTCAGACAAGTTTTTTTACGTTTTGCTTGAGGGCAGGATGGACGGAAATGGGACTTTTCGGGGCTTACTCACCGCACTGTTAAGGGGTAATTACATGCATCTAAGGCGATGAGCGACGCGAGAAACCTCACTCAGTGTGTACGGCAAACAGGTATTGTGTGCGACACAGACAAGCGAAAATTTTTTACACAGGCCGCTGACGGCGGCGACAGCGGCAGGCGACGGGCCGTCGCCGTCGCGGGTTTATTCCCGGACAGAAGCAGCCCACAAGCGAGCGGCAGCAACGACGACGAAGGGCATTGGCAGCAATGCATTACTTTTTTTCGTTTGTCGCTGTCGCCCACACTGCTTGTTGTACCCATTACATTACTTTTTTCGCGTCGGTTGTCGCCATCGCTCGAGCATTCTCATCGTTCAATAACGAGCCTATTGGTTCTCATCAAATGTTGCGATCTGCAGCGTGCATGCAACGAAGCGTACTCGAGAATGAAGAAAACAGTAGCTATATGACCCATAGAAACTTTTCCACGCTAGTCTTGTGAACGTATAATTGGCCCTACGTTGCAGTCGGCTGAGGACAAAATCCAATGCAAATTATTCAGGGATTATAACCTTAAAAAAAAAGTTATGTTTCCTTAAATTTTGTGCAATGTTTTTATACCGGGAACGATAGCGGGGTAAACAGTTGAAGCTACGGACACGTAAACACTAATGGGTTTGGGGCGCAGTGCGTAGGCAGACAGCTGAAGGGCGCGCTGTCTGACATGACATTGGCCAAGTGGTACAATGAGCGTGGTGGCATCCAAGGTCACCACATCCGCATCTAGACTGGTTACTGCGCCAAGCAGTATGGCATTCCCATACGGGTTCAGTGCGTGCTCTTGGCGCAAAAACTAATCTATCACCCAATAAACTTCATTTAACGTTGTCAAACTCGTTAATATTTTTTTCATTGTAGAACTTATCTTTGCTGTCCCCCTCTTTCTGTCTATGTAGGAACCACGGGAAGACGCTACTTGCCCGAAGATTTTTTTTTTTTGAGAGAGAGAGGGAGAGATCCCCGAGGCGTCAGCAGCAGTGGCCGTCGCATTCAAGACACTTCTCCTCACACCCTTCGACATCGTGGATGGGTTCCCATTGCTGCTGTCTGTGTTTTGGCCGTTCATTGTGTAATAGGCTTCAACCTTCTTGCTTCTGTAGACGTTACTTTGGCTCAAGCACGGTGCCCTGGTCGGTACTGTTCTGAAGGCCGCCACCAACATTATGAAGCAGTCAGCTCGAACGTGTTTGTTTTTAATACCAAGTTATGCCTTTTTAAATCTTACTAGCGCATCCTCATTTGAGAACCACCCGCCTAAAAAACCCAGTGGGAATGTTTCCTGCAGTTTCCTATTGTACCACAAAAATATATCTGTTGCAAAGTTGCCGTGTCAATGGCTTTGTATCTTTGTGTTGATTGCACCTTGTAATGCGTTAATAGTAATCCACGCTGAATTATTTTAGTCCCAGATTTTTCTTTCGCAAAATTTATTTGTAAATATTTTTTGTGTGCTAAATAAGAGCTGGCTTTTCCAGTCCATGTGAAGCACTCACTGATGTACTAAGGCCATTTTGTTTTATGTTAATCCTGTTAACTATTCTACCACTGCTGTATTTCTACTGACGCTTTTCGTGCTAATGCCAGTACCTTTTTATTTGTGGATGTTAATGTCATTTTTATCGTCATAATTTAATGTTTGTATTTCAGTGTTTTCAATTGCTATGCTGCATTTTTATTTGTATATTTTTCTTGGATGTATCCTAAATAGGCGCTACGTCTCCTGTGTGCATGTGGAGTAGGAACCGTTTTTATGCCGTGATATTTTAATTCCCAATAAATTTCATTTTGTGTTAAATTGCAGAATGAACCGATTACTGTGGTATTTCGAAAAATAAAGTCTGAGCTTGTTTTTTCTTCTTTTCCATGTTTCAAAATAGCTTGTCCTGTCTTGTTTGCTTGTAACTGCCTATAGTACCATCGTGGGGGAGGGGGGGGGGGGGTCTAGTAGCAGGCGGAGAGAAAGCACGCTGCCTCGCGGGGAATAGCAGAACGCTCTTGAGGCGTAACGAGATGCTTTCCAAGAGAGAGTAGTAGTACCCGTCTGCAGTATCCGGGAACGCCGCCGCCAATAGAGCTTATTTACGCCTAAAGGGAGTGACGGAACGCTGCCTTGGAGATGGCATTGCAATTCCCTCACAAGGTTCAAGTACTCCGCTTCGAAAGCAGCAAGTAAATCCCACGGGGAGTGTTTCGCCTCTCGTTCGGCCGCCACGCGCTACTCCTCGGAAGAGTCGCCCAATGCTTCCAAAGGGAGTGAAATATGGGACAAAAGTTTTTACTCCTAGACAGAGTGCCCAGCACTCCTCGAGTTCTTAGAGTGTATGCGATAAAAAGCACTGTTGTATAGCCTCACTCAAGAAGAATATTTATTACGGTTCTCATAATTCAATATTTTGTTTTCACAGCACTCACAGCTCCTCCGTCTTATAGGCAATAGCAAAGTGCAAGTGCAAAAGATTGCTTAAAATGTCACAGCTCGAAGTGTTGGTTTATGTGCACTTAGCCCTATGCATTTCAGTTTTTGCCAGTACGCGGTTTAGAGATTTGTGTTTCGCGCTGTGCGTTTTTGTATGCATGGTCATCATACCGAAACTTGCGGATTTTCGGAAAAACAGGTTTTCAAATGTAACTTCGGTAAATAAAAAAATCTACTTGCTTTTAATTCACCATTTTCTGACACTGCAACGCATCAAAGCGGTTTCTGAACCGATTCAAATCTACTGAACCGTTTCGCGAACCGGTTCCGCGTGTGATTTATTCGAGCCCAAACCAAGCCGAAACAAACTCAATTCACCCTAACCCGAACCGTAACTAAACCGGTATTTTTTGGGTCCGACACCCAGAAATAAGGGTTTGCATCCTGAAGGCGTTGGGGCTTCTGAGTTAGAAACATTGGTTAGAGACATGTATTGAGACGTACAGGAGTAATTTGAGCGAGCGAATTACCGAAGTAGAAGAGCACTTTTACGCTTGTAGCGTGTAGGGAGGGATGCAAGGGGGCCAAAAAAGGAAACAATAGAGAAGAACCAAACGACGATATAAAAAGATTTTGACCATGGTAATGATAGAACCTTCTGTCTCCCATGGCTTGTTTTGTTTCCGTTCTTCCTCTCAGGACATAGTTACCAGAACAAGGGAGTCCGTCGATTTTTCCCCGGACATTTACTGAATGTCAGGCCTGGCTTAGCGGTGACTTTTGGGTCCTAACGATGTGAACACGAACCGGTAGCTCATGATACAATTAGCATAAATATGTTTGGCACCCCGTTTGTCCCACGTATGACCGCAGATACCACTGTCTTGTAAGCGGTCATACGTGGGACAAACGGGGCAATGCCTCAACGATCGTCTTCGGGAGCACGCGTGCGGCGTAAGAAACGCCACAGGTAGCACACTCGCTGTACACGTTGCCAATTGGCCATGCTGTTCGCCTCTGTTTTAGAAAAGCCACGTGCTGGCGCGATACCAGAACCGGATGCGACGAGAGATTAGAGAAGCCTGGGAAATGCATACCCGGAAACATGATTGCGTCAGCGCTCCTTTGTTCTCTCGGGGAAAGAAATTCACTTTCTTGGTGATACTGTAAATAAGTAGGGCTTTGGTACAAGGCGTGCTAGTTTCTGCGATTGTGTTAGTAATGAAGATTACTGTACTTTTTGGAACTGATTGTTTTTTTTTTGTATTCTTTGGTTGTCATTTCTTTCTTCACGTGTATCTTTCTTTTCGTATTTATTTACCGTTCACTGACCATAAACTAAGTTGTTAGTCAGCGCCCTGTCTGTGTGCCCTTTCTGTAGTCCGGTGATGTACCAACTGGCCCGCCTTCACTCTGGGATAACGTGCAGTATTTTGCTTTTATGTTTAATAAAACAAAAATTATTTGTTTGGCATAGCCGCAACATGAGAGGGCAGTACAATCCTCTCCATGACAAAGAGAACCCAATGCATGGTATTTGTCCACGCTCCTCCTAGCAAGCTGCTGGGTGACGTGATCGAACTGAAGCGAGAAATAACAAAAAGAAAAGTGACTCTTTTGTTCATTACAGCGCTGGCTGAAGTCGAGCTTGACGAATGGATGAATCGGCGACATCGGTGCGCTCCGCGGTTATGAGGCATAGTGCTTTGCTGCTCTTATGTGTCATACAAACGATGGTCGTTGCTGTCTTCTTCTGTGATGACGCCATAAATTTCTAACAGTAGCAGACGATGGCGTGGCGGCGGTGGCGGCCGGGAAGGTGATAACGCAACAAAGCTTGCATTGAAGCAGATAGCCCAACTGTGTTACTAAAAGGGATATAAAAAAATAAATAGATGCGGTAAAAAAATTGTGTGATGTTCTTTAGCTTGACATTCGCCTTTCGCTCGCTTTTGGATCAACTTTACTCAATCGCCTTGTAGTGTTGACCCCAAACTTGACCTGCAGAATTGCGTTTCTCTTGCCACCCTCATCTACTGTCTTAATTTTTATAGTACATGCCAAGTATTTGTATCTTTTATGCGCAATATTTGATACCTGGTTGTGATCTTTATGAGTAAGCGTCAAAGTACACGGCAGTCGTCAGAGCCATACGTGCATTATGTCACTGATTGCTTACGTTGTGCTTACGCAAAAAAAATATGGTAAATTGGCTGGGAATTTGTGCAGTCGAGAATAGGTCCCCTGGAAGGTCTGTTGCAGCAATTGCTGATTACTTCAGCCCGCCCTGCCAAGTTGGGCATAAAGCAGCCGCACAAAGCCAGAGTGTCGTAGTAAATTTGCGCCACGAAGTACGCCCGTTGTTTCAACCATGTCATCCCAGCGCTGACACCAGTTGTTGCGACCGGGTGGACCGACCCGAACCGAGCTCTGGCGCCTCCGGCGTACGTGTGGTAGCGTGGTTTGATGCGAGCGGCCAGCCGCTGTTGCAGCCGTTAAGAAGTCCAGAAGCCGTAGGCTAACCTGTTTACTTCATAGCGAGAGGTGAGCCCAAGCCAAAAAACAATGCCCCGACGGGCGAGGTAGCAGTACAGGACTCGAGCAGAATGACAGCATGAATTCGCTGCTCAATTAGGAATGGGTTACGCTTGGGCGGCTTCTATTTATACCCAACAACGGTAATGGTCAAAACGCCAACAAGCGGCAACACGCCACGAACGTCACAGATACACACAACGCTCTTTCCAGAGTTCGTGAGTAGTCGATAGCCTCGACGCACGTTGAGTCCAGGAGAGGGGAGAGAGGAGGACTCCGCTCCGATCGCGGGGCCTCTGTGTCCTTGAAGAGCGTTGAGACGAGCCTCGCCGGCAGCCGCCGAAGTTTTGAACCGCGCCGAAGCGAAGCGTCTGGCCCGGGCTTCTCGAGGCATGAAAACATGAATCACTGACAAGAGGGTACCTGTTTCAAAGGCGCAAGCAGTGGCTTCGCCGCACAGCCAAGGAGTGATGCGGGAAAGTACGGCGGCGGGCCGAGTCGTAACAGCTTCTCCGCCGGGGGTCCGAGATCCCGATGGACAAGGGTCTTCAACCGTTGTCCGGAGGGATGCTTTCGAAGTGAAGTGCTTGGCAGACGCTCGACTCCAGGCCTGGGCTGTACGACACCGTGCAGGATCTTCACCGGGCCGATCACTGGACGAGTAGTGGGCCCCCAAGAACATCTCTGGCTTGGTCAGGCAAGCAATAGAACAACACAGGAAGACACAACCGCATCGCCGGCAAGTGCGAAGACAAATCCACACTGAAGCTCTACGAGGCTTTTAGTTGCAAAAAAAACGCTAATAACTAACTACTGTAGTTATATTTTAGCCCAGCAGTACTTTAGACAAGCACACAAACTTGAAGGGTGACATTTCGCGTGATTGGAAATGTCCCACACAAAAAAGGAAAAACAATGCAATTGAGAAAGTCAGGCGTCAACAGGCCACTTCCCGCGCTGAGAGCTGCGATTTGAGCTCTCGTCATTGCCTTGAGCTTTCCCCTTTTTGTACCGTACTTTAGGTGCCCCCGCTCTCTGAAAGCGACTACAACCGGTCGAGAGGACATCGGCCTTTTTCCGAGACGTGTCTCGAGCGCGCGGAGAAAACTGCCCTACTTTCCACTGCTCGAGCAAGGCATGCGCTTTTGTTCTCTGCCGCTGCGACGTCCGCTGAGACCCGGCGCAAACTGAGCGTGCGGCGCTGCCACTCGGCAAACTCTCATGAGAGCTCTTGCCGCATTTGTTTGCGACACTGTCGGCAAGCGAACACCGCAGGGTGTTTTCGCTCTCCTTTCCGGCTGTCAAGGCCAATTTAGGCACGGGCGGCCGTCTCAGAAGACGGCTCAACCCCAGGCGACACCGGAAGGGCTACGTGCTCGGCTGACCGTTGCCTGACATCGAGTATCTGAGTTTCAGGTTGAACGCTAGCGACTCGCTCCAAGGCGCCGTCACTACGCTTAGCTGCACCATGAACATCGTTCAGTGTCTCTACTGCCGGCTCTGCCCCAGCGTTGCTAGGTTCTGAACTCGCGTCCGGAGAAACACCCTTCGTTTCCACAGACTCGTATTGCCTCCTTCCGCTAACGTCCCGGTTTAGGCCTTCCCGCGGAACGCCGTTAGCTAGTGAGCTTCGCGCGTTCGGGTCGGTAGCCGTTTTCAAGGCCTCCCGTGAACCTGCGCACTTCGAACATGGCGACGAAACATCTCCACTCACAGTAGGGGCCATACACATACACACAGTGTACTTACGCTGCCCTCTGTCGTGAGCCTCCGGAAATGCCCCATCCTCGCTACCTGTCGGAGTTTTGCCGTTCCTCTTAGAGGTGGCGACACTATCGTCACTCGAGCTCTTTGCAGCGAGCCCAGCTGATTCTTTCCTCGGCAGTTTCTCGAAATTGTACCCCTTGTCGCGTAACAGCTGATCCTACCTGTTCGATAATAGGTACCTGTACTCTGGAAGAAGTTGTAGGGATACTGCTGCCTGCATGACAAGTTCACCAAACGGACCTCCGATGCTGACCTTAGCAATCGGCAGGCGCACGTTTTGTGCTGCCACCGCCGGCTTCACCCAAACACACTGCCCCGTCAGCTGATCCAGTTCAACGTACGAAGGGTGGATCATGTCTACCTTCGCCGCGGAGTCGCGACGAACTCGGCGCGGTTTACGGTTGACCACGAGCTCACGTAGGTACGGCTCTGGAAACTGCCTGCTGTCCTCACTCTGATCTAGCATGTGAAAGACTAGTTTTCCCTTCTTGCAACTCGCAGCGAAATGTCACGTCTCGCCGCAGTTGTAACACGCAGCCTGTCTTCGTGCTTCAAAAGCTTTCTTTCTGCGCTGCTCCTCAGCGTCTGCTCTCTTTTCGTTTTCGCGGCAAGTTTCCGTATCCTCGAAAACGACTTCCTTTACTCCACCGTCTTCCTGGGGAGCTCTGCCTTTCGGCCCTGACTTATCAGGCCTCGGCCTGAACTCTTTTTGGCCGTCTTTCGGCCCCTGCGCACCTCGTCGTGCGACGAACTCGTCGGCTAGCTGAGCTTCCTGATCCACAGTACTTTCCCCTGGCCTATCTTGCACCCAGAGTCTAAGGTTTTCTAGTATACGGCGATAAAACTGCTCAAGACCGAAGCACTCAACTACCTTGTCGTGCTCTCCGAAAGCCTTTGCCTCTTTGAGCCACTCTTCCATGTTTGCCCTCAGCTTATAGGCAAACTCCGAGTACGACTCGCCCTTAGCTTTCTCGGCTTCACAGAATTCTTCTGGCGAAACGCCTCTGCTGACAGCCTGTACCTACGCAGGAGGCTCGACTTGACTTTCTCGTAGTCCTCCGCCTCTAAGCGGTCCATCACGTCGGATGTTTCACCTGGCAAAAGCGTAAGCAGCTTTTGCGGCCATGAGTCTCGGCTAAACTGGGCCCTCGCACGTACGCTCGAAGTTGACCAAAAAAAAGAACGATGTCTTCTCCTACTTTTTAGGGTCGCATTAGGTCACTCATTCGCAACGTAGGTCGCTCAGTCGCCGCAGACTGCACGCTTGGCGCGCTGCTGTCAATCTCACGCCTAGGTCGAGACGCCTCGACGTCTAGACGCTTCTTTTCTAGCTCACGCTGTAGCTCCCGTTCACTTTCCTGTTTCTTCTCCTCGCGTTCCTCACGTTGGCGCTCAGCCTCTGCAGCCTGACGTTTAGCGGTCTCCCTGTCATTGATCAGTTCAATGCACTCACACAGCTCGTCATCGTCAGCCCCAACAGCGGGTATGGCCTGTATCAGCTCTGGCATTCTCATCCAAGCGCAACTCTCATCCAAGCGCATTCTCATCCAAGCGCAACATCCAAGCGCAACTCTTTTGCAAGCTCCAACAACTGCGGTTTTTTTAACGTTTTCAAATTCATGGCTGGTCTAAAGTACTGCTTTCCCATTGCTCCAAAAATGTTCTGCGCGAATAACGCACGCGACAAAAACACACGTCCTACCAGCTATCCTCAGAATCCTGGTAAAAATCAGTGAAGATAAGTCCCGCACTCACCATTGACCGCCGTGAATTCTGCGACGTCCGAAGCCGCCTTGACGTCCGTGGTGTTAGATCCCGCACCGCTGGCTCCAGGTGTTACGAAGTTGCCATCCGGGCGCTGCCAACCAGTTGTTGCGACCGGGTGGGCCGAGCCGAGCCGAGCTCTTCCACCTCCGGCGTACGTGTGGTAACGTGGTTTGATGCGAGGGGGCAGCCGCTGTTGCAGCCGTGAAGAAATCCAGAAGCCGTAGGCTAACCTAACTGTTTACTTCATAGCGAGAGGTGAGCCGAAGCCAAAAAAACATACAATGCCCTGACGGGCGAGGTTACAATACAGGACTCGAGCAGAGAGACCGCATGGATTCGCTGCTCAAACAGGAATAGATTACAGCGCTTGGGCGGCTTCTATTTATACCCAACAACGGTAACCGTCAAAACGCCAACAAGCGGCCACACGCCACGAACGTCACAGACATACACAACGCTCCTTCCAGAGTTCATGAGCAGTCGATATCCTCGGCGCACGTTGAGTCCGGGAGAGGGGAGAGAGGAGGATTCCGCTGCGAACACGGGGCCTCTGTGTCCTTGAACAGCGTTGAGACGAGCCTCGCCGGCAGCCGCCGAAGTTTTGAATCGTGCCGAAGCGAAGCGTCTGGCCCGGGCTTGTCGAGGCATGAAAACATGAATCACTGACAAGAGGGTACCTGTTTCAAAGGCGCAAGCAGTGGCTTCGCCGCACAGCCGAGGAGTGATGCGGAAAAGTACGGTGGCGGGCCGATTCGTAACACCGTGCATAGAGTTTCATACCAATATACGCTAGAGGGGACACTGGCGCCAGTGTCTATGCGAGCAGCCGAATGGCGACTTCAACGGCCATGCCTGGAGTATGCGTGATTTTAAAACTTGGCTTACCCAGCCGCTATCTTGACTTGACTCAATGTACTTTTTTTTGAAATACAAAAGCTATAACTAATGTTGATTAGTATATAAATTATTAATCGTGAACAGAAATTGTTCTTCCTGTTGAGGTTCACAAGAATTCTTTTATCAGACGGGAAGATATTTTTAAAGTGTATGCACGGCTGAGCTTAGCGGATCCGACGATGAGGCCGATTAGGCGTCGTGGAGGAGGAGGAATAACATTTATTTTTTGAAGGGAAAGAGGATGAGGAAAGGAGAGTGGGTGGTGGCCTCAGTCCAGGCAGCCTTCAGGCCCCCCAGCAGACCTCGCCCGGGAGATCAGGTGCTGCTGATTCTCGAGCTGGAAGCTGGTCAGCCTGTGCTCCCACTGCTCCAATGTAGGTGATGAAATTGGGTTGGGATGTTTGACGCACTCCAATACGAGGGGATAGGTGGTGTTTGGTGAATTGTATGTTGTGCAGTTGTAGGGAAAAACAGTTGGTGAAATATGATGTAAAATTGCCATGTTGTAGTAAGTCTGTGTTTGGATTCGGCGCCAGATTCGAGAGTCTTGTGGATTGAGTGATGGGTGAGAAGGAGGGTAAAGGAGGCGCTCCCGGCGATAATGGTATAAGATGTCCGTGTATGTTTTTGGGACTGAGTGGCTAATCGAGGCAATTGGAGGTGTGTCGTCGGCCTCCCTTGGGAATGCCGGTGTAAAATGTCGCGGGCAGCGGCGTGATCCGCCTCATCCCCGGGGAGGGAGGCATGACTAGGCGTCCAAACAATGTGAATGGTCGGGAGAGTTTTGGCGTGTTTTAGAAGTGTGAGTGCATGCGGTGATATTGGTCCTGATAGGTAATGCCGGCACGCCTGTTGCGAGTCAGTGATGACTGTAATAATTTTGTTTTCGGTGGAGGTGGCCGCTAGAGCGATGGCTGTCTCTTCTGCGACATCGGTGTCGGTTGTTCGGACTGTTGCATCTGATATTGATGTCCCTTCAGAACCCACGACCACTACAATGTGGGCCTGGTGGTCGGGATTTCTTGCGACGTCTGTATAATAGACGTCCGGGTTGTCGGTGAATTTATTGCTTAAGTATCTTGTTCTTGCCTGTCTTCTCCGGGTGCATGTGTCTTGGAGTGGGTGCTACTTTGATGTTGGTTCGTATGTTTGATGGGATCCGGGTAGGCGCGGTAGATGGTGCAGGGATCGGGTAGCCCAGTTTGTCTAGAAGCACGCGGCCCGTTGGAGTTAGAGCTAGTCGATTTAGTTGGCTTGCTCGTTGCGCTTCTACAATTTCGCTCAAGGTTTTATGGAGTCCAAGCTTGAGAAAGTTGTATGTAGGCGTAAAAGCGGGAAGTCCCAGGGCCAGCTTATACGATTTTCGAATTAGGTCATCTATTTTAGAGTGTTCCTTGGGGCGTAGTTGGACGTAAGGGGTGCCATAGGCGATGCGGCTTGTCAGCAGTGCCTGAACGATGCAGCAGGTGTTCATCACATGGACCCGAGCATCACATGGAGGTGTTGAGGTCATCTTCGACGCTCCAGACTGCTCCTCCTTTGGAAGACGCCAGCGGAGACCGCCGGGCTGCGACGTCTACCGGACAACCCATGCAAACTACTCGTGAGTTTGGAGCATGTCTCCCGAAGCTAGAACTGTTGCGCTTCGATGGAGCAGTAACGCGGTGGCAGCCTTTTTGGAATATGTTTTCACATTCCGTCCATGAGAACCCTAGGCTGTCCAACACCGACCGCTTCCACTACTTAGTTTCGCTTCTCGACGGAGCTGCTGCGGAAGCCGTTGCGGGCATTCAAATTACCGAGTCCGCGTACTCAGACGCCCTAGATGTCCTAAAAAATCGTTTTGGAAACGTAAAGCTGATTGAGCAAAAGCACTTAGAAAACCTGCGGATGCTCAGGCCTGTCGATTTATCTAGTAACGTGGCCGCTCTGCGGAAGCTTTACGATGCAGTGTAGATGAACCGGAGAGGACTAGAAAGCCTGGGAATCGGCATGTCATCATACGCGGCTATGCTGAATGAAGTGCTTTTGAAGGTCATACCTGGCGACATTGTCGTGGACTACTTGAAACGACAGAGCCTTGCTGCGAGCACATCTTCTACGAGCAGTTAAGTTTCGTCGGAACAGGAGATTGAACATCTGCTATCTTTTCTGCGACTGGAAGTAGAGTGCCGAGAAAGAAGCTGTCAAATCAGCAAGCCACCGCGAAGTCATGACGCCGAACGCGGATCTAAGAAGCAGCCGTTTATTCCAGCCGCTGCGATTCTCCACAACAAGGCAAAGACCTCTGCTTGTTTCTTCTGCGCCGCTACGGATCACAGGACTGAAAAATGTTCTGGCGACGTTGACTTGGCTGATAAGCGAACTCGCCTGTCAAGTGACGGCCGATGCTTCAGATGCACCGGAAAGGGACATCTCGTACGGAGTTGCCGAGGAAAGGTCCAATGTCAATCATGTAAGCGCCGACATGCCACCACGATGTGCAGCTACCGCAGCGCTAAGAGACCTTCGTCGGAATCGGCTGGAAAAACGCGACAGGCAGCGATGCACATCGCCACACGCAAATCAGCCGCCCCGCGACTCATCAGCGACGTCCTACTACAGACGTTTAGGGCATGGATGACAACTTCGTCGCATTGCTGCTACGTCCGCGGAGTGTTTGACAATGGTAGCCAGCGGACATTCATCAGAGCAGACGTCGTCGCTAAGCTGAAGTTAAAGGCGACTGGCGAAGTCGAGCTAGCCATCAGTGCTTTCGGCCGATCTGGAGGTCCCAAGAAGAAGTTTAAAGTCGTCAGAGCGACCCTTCGCAGTCAACATGACAGCACGTCTGCTGAGGTCGACGCCATCGTCATGCCTTTTATTTGTTCATTTGTGAAGACATGGCTGAAGCACAGAAGGGCAACACGCTTCTGCAACGCCTGGTCTCCGAGGGGAAGCTTCTCACTGACACCATTGCTTTCCCAGGTATGGAGTTCAAGCAAGGAGTAAGCCTTCTAATTGGATCCGACCAGATCTGGAAGTTCGAGCCAAAAACAGGCCAAGTACAGTGGGAAAAAACGAATCCTGCTTTGGTGGCCGTCAGCACAAGCCTGGGATGGGCCTTACAAGGACCGTTATCTCAGCAAAAGAGCAATAGATGCAAAGGCAGCACCCTCGTCTGTGTTCTCCGCACACACACACACGACAATGAGCACCCACCTTGCTCTTTTCGGCGGTTTCGGAAGGTAGATACTGTTGGTCTCAAGAAAACTTCGATTCCCCATCCAGATGAAGATGCATTGCGCAGGTTTGAAGAGTGTATACGGTCGACAACCGCAAGAATGCCCTTTCCAGACCTCATAGGTTACCTCATCAACTTTCTTCAAATGAAGACGGCATAAGAGCCTACGATAATGCTGTGAGGCAAGGCAAGAGCGCTGACCACGCAGAAAAAGTTGTGAAAGGCCATATTGAAAAACGAATGAATCTCAAGTGCTCCTCACAAGAAAAGAAACGCCGGCTATTGGAACCTGGAGATGACCGTTGTAACCACTCCACTGGCAACGCTCATATGCGGCTTTTTCACTGTGGAGTCGGCAAGGCTCTCGCTGAAATACGCGAGAGTGACGGGGAGGCTACAGGCCGACAAAGCATGAAGTTTTCGGACGTTGTGAATTGTGTTCACTTTCTATGCAGCAAGCAACAGCGACCACAGCGCTGCTGAGGGACTTAGTCAGCCAATTCCAGTATTTTTTATGGAGCATGGTCAATCGACGATAGTGTTTGCCAAAGACGCTCGCACTAGGATCTGACAAGTTCAGCTAATGTGCTGTAGAGAATGTGCTTGACTAGTGCTAATGTCTGCTTTTGTATCTATGCGAGTGAGCATTTGGTGGGCGCGGAGGATGTTGCGGATTTCTAATCTGCCGCCAACATGGACAATGATGATGATTGTAGAGACGCTGACAACGAAGTGGCACGTTCACGCGCCTCGCGATGCGTGCTGGCACGTTCGCTCGTGATTGAGTTCGGAACGCTCTGGCTTGACTGTGCACGGCTTAGCGTCGCTCCCGATGGGCACGAATAAACCCTGAAGATCGGCTTTCCCGACTCGTAACAGGTGTCCTGTTCTTTAAGGCCGCTATGCTGGGTTCAGATCCCTGGGATCAAGTGCATCAACTGCATTACCTTGGTGTTTAGGTGTGGTAGTAAGTCGGTACCTGAGCCGTCTGCATGAAATGGTACTCACAAAATGCGAAGTGATGTGACTTGAGGTACTGGCTGGATACCATGCTGACGGTTGGGTCGGGCGTTAGGTTGGGTGTGCGTGCCCGAAGGACCAGTAAAGCTGATTTGGCAGGGGTGCACGCAAGGCCCCGTCTTTCCAAGTACTCCGGCACGCAGTCTATGGCCTGTTGAAGTCTGTCCTGCTGTTCTCCAGCTGATCCCGTGTTCGTCCAGATTGTAAGATCATCAGCGTAAAAGGCGTGATGTAGTTCGGTAATCTCTGAAAGCTGGGGAGGCAGTTGAAGCAGGGCAATATTCAGTAGTAAGGGAAAGAATGTGTTGAGAATGTGTCAGTTTGTATTGGTCCCAGTCGAATTTTAGCGGTACGGCCTGACAGGAACGCTCGTACAAAGTTGTACGTCGCTTCGCCGCAGTTGGTGTCTCGGAGTCCTTGGAGGATGGCTTCGTGGGTGACGTTGTCGAAGGCGCCTTGAAGGCGTCGAAGCGTTTTTTTTTTGCGTGCAAGTCGACGATGGCGTGCGGCTGAAGCAAGGCGGCTGTACTGTATTCCACAAGTTTGCTTGGTCACGGGCGGTGATAGCGATTGTGCGGACGCTTTGTTCACGACAATGATTACAGGCAGCTGATTACCGGCGGAAAAGAGCCGCCTAGCAGATTATGGTTGCATAGGCGGAATCTTCCTGTGTATGCGCCTACCCTCTCTTGTTTCGCCGCTTTATACTGTGATAAAGTGCTAACCACAATCAACTTGGTGGCGACCCATCCGCCGGACGAAGCTCCCGAGCTTTGTTTTTCGAAAAAAACAATTCGACGGCTGTATACATATACTTACTGGGGGTGAAGATTTTTTATTTGGCTTAGCCGCTACCGCGCTCGTGTTGTTCTCGCAAGCGTCGTCATGAACGGGACTATAGGATAGAACAGCGTGCTCCTACCGTCTGCCTTGTGCGGAATCTCGAGTTGGCGTTCGTTTTCATAAATGCCGTAGAACATTATTAGTTCTAGTGGGGGGAAGGGGGGGGGGGGGGGGGGCTAAACAGCGATGCCACTACTTTCCGCGTCCACTTCATTCTAGCCCAGCAGTATTCGATAATTGCAGCCTCTAGAATCGGGCGCGAACAGCAATTCTGCCCCGGAACGAGCCCTCGACGCTTTTGATGCCGAAACCGAAACTGATGGAGAAGAAAAACCCGAACCCAAGTTCGCATAACAACCATAACTCCCCAAGTTAAGCCAAGTTGGAAAATCACGAGTCTAAGTCACACAATCAGCCCCATGGTGGTTGAACGATTGCAGCGCCAGTGTCCCCTCTAGCGTATATTAACATGAAACTATGAGCTATATGAAATATGAAACTATAATATGAAACTATATTAATATGCACCCATGTAACCATTAGTGTTTGGGCTTTGATTTTGGCTACACTACTCCAGTGGGCTGCCGAAAGCCGTAGTAAGTACCACCGATATTCTCTCTTGCCGATGTTTGGTTTGTTTGAGCCCCCAAGGCTGGTTGCTGTTCCTTCGAACCTCCACTTCGAGTTTACATATAAACGGCTTTACTCTTCAAATAAAACTAGCAAGGTATAATTGTATGTGTGTCACAGATACTTCACCTTTTGTAGGGAATTACCAATAACGCTCTGAGCACAGAGCCGCATAGCTCAAGTTTTTAATTTTATAACAAAGCAAAACGCATACAAATCAGCGAAGCATTGTATCAATTTTTCGGGAGTACAAACAAAACAAATTTAAAGATAATAAAAAATAAATACTTGTCTTCTCTTTATGGACTCCTGCTAGGGGGCCACGATGAGCGTTCGCGTTCCACGGGCTAGTACCTCCCTCACGAGCTATGGGGACATTCTGCTGTGGTATAGAACTAATCGAAGACGGCGACCCCCGCCTCATCCGAAACTTTCACGCGCGGAAGCGGTGACATATCGACAGTTACAGACAGGGTCCCTTCTAACCCCGGTGCTAGGTGTACATGTGTGCCCCGAAGTATACGAGACAGATGTGTGCCGATTGTGCGCGAGTGCCAAAGCAACTACAGCCCACATCCTGTGGAACTGTGAACTGAACCCGCGGGAGGCTGCCACACAAACGCAGCTTCCCCCAAACATTACGAACGCGATGACCTCGTCGGACTACAGCACCCAACACCTGGCCGTCCAGCAAGTGCAGGCGGCTCTCGAACGCCAGCTGCCTAGGATCGCACCCACGGGTACGGGACGCCTCTCGGAACTCGGGGCGTGCGGTCTGGCAGCGGCAGAAAGAGCACGCCGGCACGACGTCGTGGCCGCGTCTTAGAGGCTCGCCCCTACGGGGCTCGCTCCTAATTGCAGGCTTTCAATAAAGGTTGTTCTCTCTCTCTCTCTCCACGGGCTAGTTTTAAGTGCAGAGTACTTTAGGCGCTCGCCTTGTCCTGGCTCGCTCGCTGAAACCAAGCATATCGCCACGGCGTTACGGTGTAGCCTGTCACGGTCCCTTCGCCGAGGCGTAACCCAGAGGCTTTGAAAGCCAAGCGGCTATGCCAGGTTATACGTAGCGGGAGCTAAGGTTCAGCTGGTTATTCTTAGTTTTCCTGGTTGTCTAGGATTAGCTGATTATCATGCTTACGGCTGCTTATCATCCAATACAAATCTATTACAAAACCAATCCAAGCCAATTCAATGCAATCCAATCCAATCCTCGCGCTTGCGCAGCAGGGCTCTCCACGAGCTACGCGAAACTGGTCAACCTCGGCCAGTGTAGCCAATCCAATCAAATCCAATCCAAGTAACGCTGTTCGCGGCGTACCCCAGAGGCTTCGAAAGCGAAGCGGTTTATATAGTCATAAGCGTTCTATACTCGTGAATCGCTGGCGCTTGTCATACATCTTCCCGTTGTTTAGCTCTATAGGCACATTTGAGGAAAAATATATATGTAATTAACCGCAGCGCCCGCTTTCCTTTAGTTAAGGACACCGTTGGGTTGGTCTTTACGATAGCAAACACAAAATGTGGCAGTGCAACGCCGGCACGTGCGGGGAGAAAAGCACAAAGAGAACGGAACTCCCGCTGGCGCAGTTTCAGGCAGGGGGCGCGCGAGCACTGAGAAGGCGAGAAATTTGAATTACATGTGGTGGTAGCAGTAAGCGGATAACGGCAGTACAGCCCATCATGGCGAATCACTGCTCTGCACTTCCGACAGCTTTCACACTGAGTGAAACGGCTTTAATTTTTCGTTTTTCACGCGAAAGTTACGCTTCTTGGCCTTCTTGTTTGGTACACCCTTTTTAGTGAGTATGCGCCGGTTCGATTAATACCAAGATTGCCCCGTTCAAGCTTCCAAGATAGTCTGAATCGGCTTCGATAGCTCCATACCAGCTCGGACGCTTTTCGAACTTGCAACCCAGGGTAACACGATCCACCAGCTCGCCGCCTGCAGGCGGCGCCGCTCTCCCCGCTGCGGCCGGCGATCGAGACGTGCCTCCCTCAGAAAACGGCGCACCGGCGACAACCCGTGGAAAGAGTCCCCCAGGCCCTTCGAAGCAGGAGCCTTTTGCAATTACAGTTACTCAAGATGCGGCGACGATCCAGCAGAATCCCTCCCAGCCACCCGCCCATCACACTGCAGCCTTATGGACATGGACGATGGAGACGCCGACGAAACTGCGGGCGCCATGCTAGATTGTGACTACTGAAATCGGCGATGCTGAAGATGGCTGGCAGCGTCCCCGGCTGCCTAAGAAGACAAAACTAACACGAAATGACAGGGTGAGTCGGTTCAGATACGAGTTGCAGTTGAGGCCGTTGGTAAAAACTCGCAGATACCGTCACACGCGATCCCTTCCATAATAGGACAAACTGCTGCAGTTGCAGACAGGGCTGGATTAACGGGGGGCTACGGGGGCTGCAGCCCCGGGCCCCTAGCTGTCAGGGGCCCCGCTCGATCATATGAAGAAAATATATATCTTGAGTGTGCTCGCTGCCTGCATTGAAAGTTGATGGTAGGAGCTTTAACCTCACCTTCACACCGAAGCTGAATAACTCGTGACAGGTGGGGAGGAGTGGGGGGCCCCTCACGTTATGGTTGACAAGCTTCGAGTCCATTTCAATTTAATTTAGTTATTCCTACTCCTCTTCCTTGTTTTCCCGAGGTTTATGAGAAGACGTCTTGGACCAAAAGACGTGGGTACACAGCTTGACCGTGCCTAAGAAGCCACATAAAAAGGTCCCAAGCTCGGCTCCGGTCTTTTCCGGCACAGGTCGTTTCGGTAGTCTTTTCGGTACACGGACATCTAAGTACGCGGACTTTCCGCGCGCGCACGTTTCGGCATAGGAAAGGGTCAGGCATGCAAATGACGAAATAATGTCCGAAGAACATCGTAAATTGTTTAAGCCTGAGGGACATTATATGTAATTATTGACAACTCAAGCACTTCCCTATGGGCTCATACACAGTTTCTGCCAGAAATTTCAATGTATAGCGCTTGACAAGGAAGTTCATTGCGGTGACGACCCGTTCAATAAAGCTAGTGGATGATTTGAATCGCATAAGCATCATTGATATCGGTTAGATATTTCTCGCTGAATGGTCAGCGTATATAGGGTTATTTAAATGTTCTAAGTTTGTGTAGGCCACTCGCGGGGTCGTTCGGCTTCAGCCCGCACCTCTGTGCTGTTGCCTCTGCAGGTTGTCTGAGCAACAAGCGTTGCAGAAGTAGGCGCCACTCCGTGTGGACGCGGACGCCGCCAGGCCAGCCCGACCCTAGCGGCTCCCTTCGAGCTGAGGAATCAGCAGGCCTAGGCGGTGTGAAGAGCTCAGGCGTGGACGCCAAACAAAGCAACAACAACGTCTGTTTCCTTTCGGGATAACGAAAGCTGTGTCCACTTAAAAACGCATCCTGCGTGCGACCCCTTCAAATGCCGTCTTGAAAACGGGCCTCCACCGCGACTAGGGGACGGTAAGCTGTTTGTCCCCGTGGGCGCTTTTCGCTTTCGAATCAGCCGGCGGACAGCGCGGACCAAAGGGCGGCCCGCACATCTGGTCCCGCTTGGGTGCGGTGGCAGGAGGAGAGGAACCCCCGAAGGAACGCGGGAAAACAGTGGATGCGGCAGACGTGTTGACTCGAAAACGAGAGGTCGAGAGGCGTAAGCGTGTTTCCACTGCCAGTTACGACCCAACAACGATCCCACCGATCGACAACGAACTACTGACTGCTGGAACTGTTGCGCGGCACCGACGGGTGCAGCAGCGCGGGAGTGAGCGGAGACATTCGATCCCTATTAAACTGTTGTCTGATGCCATCTCTCGTGCTCACCCGTCGCTCTCCAACCCAAACGGGACCCGTTAATGTGAAACGGCTTGCCGCCTAGCGAGACCATCACAGCTGTGCAACAGGAGTTCATCGCCGCTAAAAGTTCGACGGCCATGCGCAAACCCACGCACGAAGCGCACTGCTCCCCAGCCCAAAAAGCGACATTGTTCTACTTATCGTCTTTGTGCTAACTAATCGTGCTGCGATAGGAAGGTTGCGTTGCGCGAACGGTCTGAGCCCCCCCCCCCGTTTCTTCCAACCTCCATCAAAAGCGGCGTGTTCTAAGCGCCGCATGCTTTCGTCTGCACAGGTATCATACAGAATTTTGGTCCATAAGCCGTAGCGGCTAATTGTTTGGCACATGTCTGTGAGTGACAGCTGCCTGCGCGGACTTTGAGCCCTCCCGTATATGCACGTGGAGAACTTTACAATAGAACTAAGACCTTACAGGCTTAATAAAATATGCTTTTTGTAAGAAAATACTCTCCTGTACCATGCATGGCGTGTGCAGCCCGACCTGCGCTTCGATTAAATGTGAATCTGTGATGCACCAGCAATCAAACCATACTAACTTTTACGCCTTATAAAATCGGTTCTCTAATACTAGACGTAAAGCGAAGAAATTAGTTTCCGGAAACCATAAAATTATGTATAATTTACCACTGATCAGAGAGCATAACATGGGCTTCGGAAATTTTTGCTTATTAAAGCGGAATTATTTTCATCGTCATCATAATCATCATCATTAGGGCCCCAATGACTCAGTAGCCCCGGGGCCCCAAGGTTTCCTAATCCAGCACTGGTTGCAGAGCTCGCAGAAATGGCCGCTGTCACTTTTGATGACGTCGCAAGCAGTGCTCAGATTGCTGTTTATGACGAGGTGCTCGCAAACAGGTTGACCAAGGTCGATCATTTATTCCTCCGCCAGAACGGAAAGACCGAAATGATAGAAGTTGTGATTAGTATGATACCCTACAAAAAAAAAAAAAGCATGCGCGGGGTCACTCAGATCCACCTGGCTGACACTAATGAGACCATCCTGACCTGGCTGCGTTGTGAACAAGCCGAAATGCTAAAGGTGCAAAAGATAGGAAAGTCAGACCGCGCTATATTGACCTCCAGTTCCCGGAATCTTCCCAAAACAGTTAAGTACTACATGGAACTGCTCCGTGTAGCCGAATCAACTCGTGTAGCTGAATCAACAAGCCTCTTCACAAGCCGTGAAGAGGCTTGTGTGCTTCAGTTGCCACAGCCTCGGCCACATGGCCAAATTCTGGCCCTCCCCGAGCGTGTGCAGTGAATGCGGCCGCCCTCATGGCGAGGATACCGAATGCGAGTCTTCAACGTACTGTGTTGCCTGTAAGGACACCGGTAACCTCGCTGTTAGCAAGGTCATTCCAAGCCGTTCTCCAAAGAAGAAGAGGAAAATAAAAACTCCTCTAGCTTCTCCAAGCAGGGAGTTGCTACTGGAAAAGGAACATACCAAAGAACCCCGCTCCAAGACGCAAGGAGTCACGTGGGCCTCCTCTGCAGCCGGTACCCCTTCTAAATTGCCTGACAACCATCCGTTGGTCGAAAATGCTCAACGTCACCGCAGCCTTTCCGAACTCCGAACATAAATGACCACAATGCACAAAAAACTATCTAACCTTCGCGGAGCCCGTGGCACGCCGCCAGTCGGTTTCGCCAGCATCAACTCGACCTGAATCTAAACGTCGCAGCCGTTCACGTACGAGCAACAAGCTTGCAGCGGAGCACCCGTCAGCCGAATGTAGTTCTACGCCGGCCTACGCCACAGAGGAAGTGCTAGCTCAGCGCGACGCTCAGCTCAAGTTTCAAAATAACCAGAACTGCCAAAAGACCCCTAGTAAAATTGTCGCCCTTCAGGAACAGGTGACCTCTCTCAAGGGAGAACTGAGCCAGATTGTAGAGCACATGCGAAAACGTTCCGACGCTTTTCAATATCAAACACCCCTAACAAACAAAGCGAAGCGCAAGAAGCAAGAAGACTTAAAATGCCGCCTGCTACATCGCCAAACCGATGCATCATACAATGAAACTGCCGAAGTTTCCTTCAAACAGATCCTCTTTTAAAATCACAAGTGGCAGCATCAAAGCCCCTTGCCCTCAATCTGCGAGAAACGCGCACACCCTGTAAGATTCCAGGTTATACGACCTTTGTAGATCCGAACATCCCAACCTACACTCAGCACCACACTAGGAAACATTTTCCTGGCGAAGCCGCCGTCCTTGTCCACAGCTCTTTCCAAGCAGTGCAGCACAAATGGGACAAAGCAAGTGCAGAGCATAGAGAAGTCATTATTCTAAGGTTTGTCCCTCCGGGGGAAAACCAATGTTTCTCTTGTCGGTATAATACCCGCCAGAGGTGGACAATGGCATCATCCATTCGAGCCTAGTTTGCCCTATTATGCCGTCTGTAAACCAGACATGCACTTTTGCAACGGAGGCACCACTTATTTCGGTTTTGGCAGAGCTCGTCGCCATCGGTGATGGCTTGTGTGCCCTAGGCCCTCGTCTTTGTGTTGCCCCACAGTCTTGCCTGATAATCTACACAGACTCAGCACAGGCTACGCGACAGATACGGCGTGTAGACAGCACGTTGGGCATTACATGCTATGTGCACCGAATACTGATAGCGTTCCCGTACCCTATTCGCATTGTCTGCACCTGCCGTAGCACGCCTACCCATGTCGAGGCCGACTTGGCTGCTCATGCTCCGCAAGTTTTGTACCCGCTCCCTTTTCTGCAGCTGTCCCTACAGGACGCGCTTCTAATCAAAAAAGAGTATCTTCGGCCCTCCACGCGTGCCCTTCTTCCTCCGCGTGGGACTGACCTTCCTGGCGGCTTAACCCGCCGTGAGGAGGTCACGCTCTGAAGAATTCACGTGGGCGTTGCACTGACGCTGGCTCTTTGTGCAACATGGACTTCTAGCCCTGCAGTGACTTATGCAACCTGCCCCTTCTGCCCTGCTTCCGCTGAGGAAGCGACATTGAATCACCTCCAGGTGACATGTCCAGGATTCCAACCAGCCCGAATTCGGCACATGGTAGCCCCAGGATATCGACCACGATGCCCTCCCGATATTCATCGGTGGACGCATGGTCCTCTTTACAATCACCTGTTGGACTTCATGGCTGAGAGTGGTCTATACGGCATTCTGTAGTGCATGAAGCCGCCTGCATCCCGTCACTTCCTTTTTTATTTTTCCATTCATTTGATTCCCTGTGGAAAAATTGCGCACAAAAAAGAAAAAAAATCAGCGCCAGTCTCCTCTGTGGAAGTGAATGACCACCGGAGCTGTTTCTGTGTTATTGGTTCGCAAGATACTCCCGCTCAAACCGCGCCGTCGCACCAGCGGCATTGTTGCCAAGCCGACGCCTTGTTTTTGCCGCTTTGCGGTATTCAAGGCCCCGGCGGGCATCTCGCTCACACTTGGCATCTGCGACCTGTTCGTCGTTGGTAGTATACTTCCGCTGCGTTCGTGCCCATCGCCTACATCTTAGGCTCACTGCGCAACATGCAATGTCGGAAAGCCAGCTTGCAAACACCAAGCTCACACCGATCTCCATAAATTCGGCTTCAGTTCTAAACACAAACTTGTTTCTGGAAAGTCATTTTGGCAGGGTCAATATGCACCATCTTATACCAAACTATGAAGCGCCGGAGATGAACAGGTAGCCGAAGGGAGAGGGTGTGTTGAAGTGAGAATGAGGGGAGCGGTTTCCTCAGTCTACGCACGCAAAGAGAGAGAGAGGGGGGAGTTAGCATATAGCAGCTCCGCCGTAAAAACGACAAGAGGACGGATCTTAGCAAAGGGACGCTATATATGTCTTACCTGCTCAGTTTTGTCTTCGGCGTGTCTTTTTTTGTGTGTAAATGTGTGTGAAGATGTATTAACCAGACCACAAGAACATTGTTATCTAGCAACAGTTTCAGCCCAGGCGGCACATAAAGTGTGCCCCATGACCGGCCCGTCTATGGCCGCTTTCTGGCATGCCAGCCACTGATCATACGTTTAACAGCCAACATTCGGCAACCAACGTATCGGCGTTTCTGCGGCTGCCTGTGTTCAGACACACAACGGCAGGTACCCGGCTGCAGGATATTCAGTTCGCTTTCGGCTGCCGATGTTCAGAAAAAGAACGGCCGAAGTATGGCCTTAGGACATCCGTTTTTTTTCTTTGGGAAGCGGTGTTCAGCCGAAACACGGCAAGCAACCGGCCACAGAATATTCCTATTCTTATGGAAGTTTGTGTTCGAAAGCAGACCGGCCGGGGCGCGGCTGCCGCGCATCCGCTCTTTCAACGGTGAACCGCGCGCCCGGCGGCAGAATATTCGTTTTCTTTGGGCAACCGGTGTTATGATGGAGACCAGCCGAATTACGGCCCCAGAATGAACGTTTTTCATTCGGTTAGAGGTCCTCGGCCGAATTACGGCAAGCGAGCAGCCGCAGAATATTTGACAACCGGTGTTCAAGAGGAGACCATCCTAAGTAAGGTCTCAGGTTATACGCTATTCTTTCGGTAAGCGGATAACAGCCGAACAACGGCACGAGTCTGGGCGCCGAGAATTCGTGCACAGACGTGTTTGGAAGGAGACCCGCCGGTGTAGGACCAGTTTTTTCCTGGGTGAAGAGCCTTTAAGGAGCCTAATGACGCAAACGCGTCTTTTACCAGCTGGGTGTTTCTACGTTTTAAATGAACGAACTACGTTTGTCAAACAGTAATGAATGTTCTAGGTGAACGGGCAAGGTGCAAGGAATCACTGGACGTTACGAGGGAACCTTTTTGGCCATCGGATTGCCATTTATTGCCACAACAAGACTGTGCCACACCGAAGGGTGAGCTAAGCCTCGCCAGTCATAGCCGCTGGAACGCCTCGCCCGCCGGCTTCGTCGACGCATCAGCTCCAGGCTATTCGCCCCCTAAAGAAATGGAGATCATTGGAGACGTCGACCCGGCCGAGATGTCCGACCCGAGATGGCGGTTGTTCACCGAAAATAACTGGCCTTAAAGGGCGTCAAGCCAGCGGCCACCACGCAGGAGCTCAATCGGTGCCATCTCAAGGACTCCCCACCAAAGAAAGGCAAGGCCGCGCAAAAGCGCAAGTTTTCGGCTATTCTTCTTACAGTAATACTGCTAAAAACATTGTTGCACTATTTTGTTGGTGATAAACGTAGTAGAGGCTAAGCTCGTGCTCACCTTCGTGCTCTGCACTATGTTACTTCATCATATTTTATGAGTGCCTATATAAAAACAAGTGTCATTTTAAATTTGCAATAACAGACTCCTGTCAATGACGAAGCCTGGATGTTAATTTAGTTGCGGGTCTTGAAGGTGAGCTTAGCTACAATTGGAGTATGACTTATTTGGTTATACATAATCGCCGCCAGCATCGTAGCAAACACAGATTTCGTCAGATTTTTCTTGCTCAACGCAGATTGTTGAGTTCACGCACGATTTGGCTCTAGCAATAGATAAGCTTAAAGTAGTGGACTGCATTTTCTTGGACTGCAGAAAAGCATTTGATGGTGTTCTATATGACCTTCTTGTTAGTACATTGCGGTTTATAAACTGAATGAATCAGTTATTGCATGGATAGACCAGTATCTCTCTCTAAGAGAGCAGTCGGTCGCTCTCAATGGTTGTTCGTACGCATATGTTCCCTTGACTTCAGAAATTCACCAAGGCTTAGTTGATTGATTGATTGATTGTGGGGTTTAACGCGCCGACGCAACGCAGGCGATGAGGCGCGCCGTAGTGGAGGGCTCCGGATTAATTTTGACCACCTGGGGTTCTTTAACGTGCGCCGAAATCTCGTACACCCGGGCGTTTTTGCTTTTCGCCTCCATCAGAAAAGCGGCCGCCGCGGCCGGGAATCGAACCCGCGACCTCGTGCTCAGCAGCACAACGTCTTAGCCACTGAGCCACCGCGGCGGGTCCAAGGCTCAGTTGCGGGCCCTCTTTTGTTTCTGTTATACATAAATAATATTACTACTGGCCTCAAATGTTTCTTCTAAATGGTCGCGAATGTCGGTGTAGGTTACAGAACTGTAGCGAACGAACGGGATTCCGAATACCTACAGCATAATTCAAACTTAATAACATCCTGGTGTGCTGATCCAAGAAAAGTCGTTGAATGTTAAAAAGTGTGTTAACGTCACCTTTCTAAGAAAACATTCATTCGAATTGAATACGTATACAGTAAATTACGCTGCTTTAGGAACGGCCGGGAAATACAAATAACTATAGGAGTGTATTTAACGAGATGTTAGAGGTTAAAAAGGCACGTTCACAACACAAAAATTACTGCTGCACGTCTTTTTGTCTTTCTAAGACAAAATTTCAGCGAACCTCCGTTTTACTTAAAATACAACCGCATTTTGGCACTGTCAACTTAGAATGAGGGAAAGTAAAAGAACACTGAAATGGTAAGACGTGAAAGGTCAAAGACGAAACCTCAGGTTGAAATTTTTTCATTATATCTATCATTCGAAAACTGGAATCGAAGGGGAGAAGTATATCCAAGAGCCATTCTGCATATCCCAAAGTGATACCGCAATCTTAAAGCAAATGATTTACTTTCCTTGAAGGGTGACGCCTTGATTCATTTTACCTTAGATCAATACGAGAGTGCATTTATTTTCCATGGATAATTTTATCCACTGTTTATAAGGACGATTTTCACCATGCTTTGTAGAATTATTTTGTTATATGGTCTAAAATTTGATGTTTAGTGTTATGCATCTCCCTGCTGTAATGCATGCACAGGCGAAGCCGGTATCAAATAAATAAATAAATAAATAAATAAATAAATAAATAAATAAATAAATAAATAAATAAATAAATAAATAAATAAATAAATAAATAAATAAATAAATAAATAAATAAATAAATAAAATTGCGGAGCCGCAATTTCGCCCTCGATGGGTTGAGAGCCTTACGCATTCAAACTCAAATAATGAAATATTTGTTGTTTTATTCGTTGCAGTATGCAAGGTTTGCTGCATGCATACTACGATTGCTATTCTATTGGTTTGGAAGAAATTATGAAACTCTAGCCTTACGCCTTTCCTTGCGTGAACACAGAGGGATACAACTGCAGCCATCAGAACCAGGGCGTCATTCGCAACGCGTCTAGAATTTTTTTAATGTAGTACGACATTAGAGCAAACTTAAGTTCTTTTAGACTATTAAATGGTGTGCACGTAACTCATTAAAACAACATCAAAATAGTTTCAAAATGAAGGTACTTGTTCGATCTCTCCTAGGATCAGCCCTGTGGAAGATCATCAGGAAAGTTGATCGAGTAGACGATTTCTTTTCAAGAAAAATGGTCAAAACCAGACATAATTTTTGTGTGAAAGAAGTTATGTTGAATGCTTCTGAGTGTTTTGTGGAGTACCAAACCGCTTCATAAAGGTATTCGCGCCGGTTTTATATTCAACAAAACTGGTCAAGCAACTGTTCAAAAAATAGTTGATTTAGTCAGAGCATGGAAGTGTTCAGGAATATTGTCCTGAAAGAAATTGGCTAAAAGTGACACGTTCATCTTTGTGAAATTCAACCGACTAACGTATGCGCCCTTCCGCCCCCCCCACCCCCCCCCACCCCCCGTCCTTCCCAGTTTATTATAGGTAAGCCGCCCCACAGAAGATATCAGGTCCTGGACAATACAACTATTGCAGCTCTGCAAAGAAATGAGCATTTTCTGCATCCGACAGTAAAAGAGGCGCAGCAATTAAAGGAACGACCATTTGTAAGCAATGTTTAATAAATGAATTTTGCTGTCAACTGATGCTGATAATTAAGCAAGGCTGCACTGAAGGCTGGACGGCTGGTGGTGGCGTGGGGGCTCACTTCGATGTGGGCGCAGTGCACCCAAAATGGTGGGTTTGGGCTGCTGCAGCGCGACTGAGTCATCTGCTTGCGCTGCATGCACTAGTCTCCCACCGGCCTCAGTACAGTTAACGTACTCTGGCTGAACTCCAATGCCCGTAGCATGGCCGAACTTCCGGCAGCTTTAGTCCGGCTGGAGTCCGACGACCGCATCTCGGCTGTCCTCCGGTAGCCGTAATTCGGCCGCACACGGGTGGAGTTGGAATGGCCGGAGCCCTACGGCTGGAATCTAGCCGTATGAACGTAAGCCGGTCGACTGGTCAACGGACACTGGCCGTTGGATAGCCATGGGAGTACGGCCGTATACGGCCAAAAGGCCCGCCTTTGGACATTGGCCGGACACGTCGGCCAGAAAAAGGCCGGACGGAAAATCACCGGCCACAGTACACCGGCTTGAGTTAGGCCGTACAGTCCTGTGAGTGCTGCCTGGGATAATTCTCATACCAGCTGTAGCAAATTCTACAAACCGCAACGAATTTTTCTTCCGCCTTTTGGACTTCCTGATTACATGAAACTTCATTCCGTACAGGAAAATACACCTTCTTACTTCATTTATCAGCAGAGAGGTTGTCGTCGAGACATTATGATTCCCCGTACTGTTGAAAGTGTTTATCTTTGAAGTAAACGCTAGATCGTCGACACACGCATGCGCGCACTTACGCACGCACTTACGCACGCACGCACACACACACACACACACGCACACACACACACACACACACGCACGCACGCGCGCGCACACACACACAGACACACAAACTTAAACGAAGACAATGGAAGTGGAACGCAAGGACAGCCGCTGGTCTAAAAAAACTGAAGTGAAATGTCAAGAAGGGCGAATATAAACACTTAACACAAAACAATAAAAAACACTGCGCATGAGTAAAACAAGTTTACAAAAGCCACGGTGATAAAGATGGACACCGGCTACCGTCAAGACCCACGCAGATATGCAATCTCTTTGGGATGAAGACACACTTTTGCTTTGCTGACACACTTGTCTACTCTTTCTGCTATGTGAAAGCTTCCGTTATTTCGCGGGGCGTTTGTTCATGGTGCCTAAATAAACTGTCAGTAGCAGGGAAATTAGGTTTACATCCGCGGCACTTAGTACAATGTGAATAAAGATGGGATGATGGTGGGCCCTTTAATGACAATGCATGCTCTCTCAAACACACGTTGATACAACTTATGTTCCACTTCCTTTGTCTTTGTTTAATTTCGCGCCGGTTTCATCCAAGAATATGTATTTCCATTTAGCCCAGCTCGCAACCCTTCTGGCGAGAGACAGGTGAGCAGAGAACGGAGATGTGCCCGGGACCCGGGTGGCCACCTGGCGGAGCGCCCGGCACACAGCAGTGGACTGATGGCGGGGAGAAATAGGCGACAGGGGAGAGATAGGTTAGGAGGGAATGGAGACGTGGGCCGAAACCCGTGTCGCCACCTGTCAAAGGAAGGCTAGGAGGCCACGTGCGGCGCAGAGCCGTGTGCGATTGAGGGAGACGAACATACAGCCGTGGTCGCTCGTACAGCGGTGAGGCTTAAACAACACCGTGAGTCAAACATTAATGAAGAATAAGCAGTGTATTCATGGCAAACATGTCTGTATATCATTGCAAAACCACACCTCGATCATACGTCGACAATGAGCCTAGGCAGGGCAGTGAAGCCTTCACCATCAACTAGAGTTACCCAAAGCTAAACCACAGCAATTTTTATCACCTTTTGTTCTTTTGTGCCGTCCGAGTAGTACTTATGATAAGCTGCATGCATATAAATGACTTCGGTTCTAGCAGTCCTACTGCCATAGGTATACAGTTACCGGCTAGCTTTATACTGCTCCTAGGAAGTCTTATCGGTGCTACAGGGCCGTTCTCAAAGGTTTTCCGAAGGCCTCTGAATTAATCGTTTATCAATTGGCACATTCACGATCTATTAGGCGTACTCGACTACAGTAGCCGACCAATTTTTCCTACCTTGAGGGGGACGAAAAATAGTACGAATACAAAAGCAGTCCGAAAAATCCGCGAGTCTTAAACCCGAACATTATTTCATTTATATCGGACCGAAGCAGTCGCGAAAGGTTCCTTTCCCAAAATTCCTCCTTTGTGCTAGAACGTCTGCTTGCATCTCTGGAAGCGTCACGTTTTCTTCGTTAGTATTGGATTGGGCAACAACGCGAAAGCGTTGGCAATGTCTTCCGTTTCCGGTTTCCGGCGGTCGGGACTGTCATCGTCGGAGTCAGAGGCTCTTTGAAGTGATGGGGTGAACTCCGCGAACCAAAATCACTACAATGGCTACCGATAAAGTAAAAGAACAACGTGCACGATGCTTGACCTAGAACAAACCTGATCATATTCCCTATAGTCAGCGTCGCCTGGTGCCTTTAAAAAAATTGTCTGAAAAACACTGGCACGTACGACCCGTTTGCAACTTTCGAGATTGCTTCTGCCGCTCACTACCTGCTAAATAATGACCTCTAAGCAAAAACACCCGTGTGTTCGAGGTTTCGGTGCACGTTAAAGATTCCCAGGTGGTCAGAATTAATCCGGAGCCTTCCACTACACGCGCCTCATCGCCTGATTAGCGTCGGCGCCTTAAACCCCACAGTCAATCAAGCAAGATCAAAGTTTGTTACCACGGCGGGAGGCGAACCAATCCTCATCCAATCCGAAGCTATCCACGTGGCTTAGAAAAAATCCTTCCTGTTCTGCGGCTTAAGATTTCAAATGGCATCGTCGCCCTGGAGTCGCACCGCGGCTCTTTCGCTGAAAACGTTGTCCGGAAAATCAAACTTTTGGCGTTATTTTGTCTGAAATATCTGTTGTTTGTATAAATCACTCAAATGGGACAACTTGTGGTTCCTCGGGAAAGTCGGGAATACCCAGCAAGTGCGAATTTTTAGAGTCCGAAAAAAAAGGTCGGCTACTGTACCAGTAAGGATTTACTGTAATCGAAAATTGCCGTGTAGCACAAGCATTACAGACGAGACATGGATAAGGGGTAAAAAAACGTCTCGTTTAACCCAAGTTGTCGGAGCCGCGCTGCTAGCCACTTCCACGTAAGTTCGGACCCAACCTCCAAGCGTAGGAGACGCTTCCATACGCATAAATGCAACATAAGTGAGCAGCAGTGCAGTCGCCTTTGTAGTTAAACTGGTAACGCATCGGACGTGTTATGCGAATATGGTAGCCACGGCTGCCACCAGCGGCGCATGTTTCTCTCCACTTTCTTTTACCACAATTCAAAAATTTAAGTTTCCACAAAAAGATACGTCCTACGTTCTCTGTGCCCTATTTTGCGTTCTTGACTGCTGGCGTTCCTCTGCACGCGTATTCGCTGTGTATAGCATTTCCTGGCATCACATTAAGCGTTATTACTAAGGTTTTGAGGCATTTATCACGTATCATTGCAGTCATAGCTGCAAGGGCAACACTATGAAGAGGAATTTCCGTCGCTTACGAAAATACATTGTGGCTGCTCACCAGTGTTTAGAAAGACATCGAACTCTCAGTGGAAGTGATCAGGAAAACATTAGGCGGTGTCTTTCCAGAGCAACAGACTTAAATGTATAGGTGTCCCTTTTATACTGTGAGGTGGTTATTGCGGTAAAGGGATCATAGCAAGTCCTCGGCCACGGTCTTCGATATAAGGGCCAACTGTCTTCCCTATGAGTCATCTGGGAGCGCATAAGAAAGGTTAGATGGCTTCCATAAATATCAGAGGCGAAGAGCAAGTCGGAATGCTTGAACATCTTTTCCCAGACACCGGGACACGTACTTTATATTGATTCTTTTTAGTCATCCCAACGCGATGTAGGTGAACGCACTGAATGTATGGGTTAATTGTGTCACCTAAAAACACCAGCACGAAACACATATGTGACTGCAGCCACTAGAAGGGGACACCAAATTCGGCGACACCAGAGTTGCAACTTCGCGATCCGTCGACGTTTGGAAGGATTCCGCAGCTCTGTTTTGTATCTTTCGCGCGGGGTACCTATTTTATGGTGTGGTGTTTTTTTACGGCAGCGACGAAAGCGCGAGAAAGGGCGTGAATGCCCGTCGAGTTCGCCGAAGCGCAGCGGCACGGCTCTTACACACGCAACGGAGGCTTGCCTAATCACATACTTTGAATTCAAGATGGCGGATGGTTGCGCAGCTCTTCCGCCCTGACTAAACGCATGTAGGCTGCTGTTGTTGCTTTAACAACACACCGACATGCTGCAGGTGGGTTATGTGCCTCTTGTTCTAGTTGCTTCTTGTGCTGCCTCTCATGGTTGGCTGTTATCGAACATACCTAACTGCGCCTGCTAAAGTGCGCTGTATGATGAGCAAAATGCCTTTTTTGTGGACGCCTAATGCCTGTTCCATTTATGCGGGGTTCAATGTTCAGCCCACTGTTAATGTGGGATTCATCCCTACATGCTGTCAACATGACGAATGTTTATATTTATATACATATTTTCCGGAGAGGCCGAAAGAAAATATCCTTCTTTTTCCGTCTATTTATATTGACGCGGAACTAACCCCAAGAAGTGTGTCACGCCTTGACCTATTTCGATGCTGTTATGTATTCCTATTTTATGCAATTATGTGAACAGGTGAGGTAACAAAGGGTGAATATTGCATAATTTCGAGGAGGGCTATAATTCTGTTCACTACTGAGGAGTGTACACCATTGCGTTGTGAAGTCTTGAGTTGGACTAGAGCACTTCTGGTCGTGGACACCAAAAGGCTTTCGTTCTTCAAACTTTCAAAATAAGTGTCCACTTTAAGTGTTATTATGTTTGTGCCTATGCGGCGATCAAGGCTCATGAATGTAAGCCAAGACGTCTTCCCTTTTACGAAATTTTTGTGGCAGCTGTAGAGTTTAATTGTTATCAGTCTTACAGGTCCACATCTTATGCATAAAATGCGTGTAACAGAACCCAACCTACTTCGGATTTTTGCGCCACCCCCGTGCGCTAACACTTTAACATATATTAGATGCGACGCTCAGAGCATCGCTTGTCGGCGGCCCTGTCCTTCCTGCGTGCGTCCGTTGTTGTCCGCGGCGTGCGTCCGTTGTCCGCAGCCACTCTCCCGCTCTCGTCTCCGATAGCGAACACTCTCTCGCGAGGGGCATTGAATTGGCTTCGATTGGCTTGGCTTGGCTTGGCTTGGCTTGGCTTGACTTGGATTGGATTGGATTTGGATTGGATTGGATTAAAGTGGATTGTGTTGGATTGTGTTGCGTCATAGCCGTGGCAGACGCACTGGCGCCGGCGCGTGCCCAGGTGAGAGCGTGTACGGCCCAGTGCGCTCTCACTCCGCCGGTGGGCGGCGCTGCGCGCGGTGCTACGCATGTGCAGTACTGTCTCTCTCCGCGGTTTCCTCTCCTTCGGGCGCGCTGCGCATATATAGTGCCTAGAATACAACCGGTGTGCCGCTCTCCGGCGGCCTTTCGGTCGACGGTTGCTCTCCGCTTGCGCTTGAACCCCCCTCAGCGTCGCATCACACCAGGGTTCCCGCGAGGGGAGGTGGGCGTAATTTTTTGAAAAATAAGACACGCCTGTCGCTACAGGGGATCCAAGCCAGCACCACCGTGTCAAAAACTCGGCCCACACTTAATTTTTACGAGAAAGAAATTTCAGGGCTTCGTACGCAGACATCAGGTCGTCATAACTTCCAGATCGCTAAATAATATTTAATCGGGCTAGCATAACTTTATTAAATAAAATTTCAATCTAGACGTTCATGGCCAAAAGAAAACTGTCCCACTCCACACTCACGGCACACGTTCATGCGGAATAGTCTAAGAGACTGCCCGGGGCGAATCAGTTGGGAGACGCATCTGGGGGCCACCCAGTGTCAGAACATGGGTGGATCAGATTATGGCTGGACCTCGGCCACCTCATGAGCAAGCTCGTTGTCAGAGAGAGATGCATGGGCCTCCAGGGAATAAAGAAATTGTGGCCGAAAGGACGCAAAACACACTTTTTATACATCACCCAACAATCCCAAACAAATCTGGAGCATCGTTAATACAAGCATAAATATACCTGTAACTCTTCAACATTCAAATGATTCCACTGTCTCTGCTGCGGAGAGTGCCAGTGTTGTTAATGTTGTGTTTTCTTCAGCATTCTCTACTTTTACTGATGACAATTGTTACCCTGATTGCGAAAGTTTTCATGTCTCTCCCGTGGAACCGGTTGTTTCTGAAAATTATGGCGTTGGAAAACTAAAACTTTCTTTGTCACGTGGTGATGATGATATTAGGTTTTTCAAAAAGCTAATGATAAAGTGTACTGTTCCATAATATTGCCCGAACATTTCGCGCAGTCACTCGAAATGTCCGGTGTACCCGATGAATGGAAGATCGTGAGTGTGATCCGGTTGCCCGTGTCTGGGCGCAGACAATCTCCAAACGATTACCGACCGTTGTCCCCAACCAGCCTCTGTTGTAAGATAACTGAATACGGCATTTATTCTGATATACAATTCTTAAAAAATAACTATTTTTTTCACGAAGCTCCAACATGAATTCCAAAAGTCGTTCTCGTGTGATCGCAATAGTGTTTTTGATCGCGGGTATTTTCTACTTTGATAAACCGTTCGATACAGTCCCTCGCGAATCATTGCTTTCGAAACTTTCAAATCTGAACTTAGACGCTTACGTACTTTCATGGTTGCATTATCAATTTGTAACCGTTAACAGCTTTACCTGAACTTTTTCTCCAGTTAATTCAGGGGTTCCGCAAGGATTAGTATTCGGACCATTACTGTTTTTAATATATTTAAATGATTCACCGGCTGGTAGTGTCTCATCTATCAGTCTTTTCGCCGAAGATTGTGTAATATACCGGCAATCGCCAGTGATAATGGTCTTATAGTACTTCAGTCCGATGTTAATCGTTAACCGTTTTGCAGGTGTGTTAGCTCTGGAGAATGAAACTAAATACAAATAAATCTACAAGCTTGCGCATTTCCTGAAATAAGACGGGAGCATTCTGCTATTCTATATAAACATTCCCCTTGGAGATGTCTCGTCCTATAAATAGCAAGGAATTTGCATATCACCTACACTATCCTGGAAAACTCACATTAATTATGCAGTTAACAACGCAAGTCGGACGTTAGGGTACCTCGGAAAACTTTCATCAGACTTCTAGTTCCTTGAAATTGCTACTTTACAAGACATTAGTTCATCCAAAATTGGAGTATACGGCCAAAATTTGGGATCCGAACGCGGCGTCACTCTATGCTGAGTTAGAAAGCGTTCAGAATCGAGCATAATACTTTCAAATTATCGCCGCACATATAGTGTTACATCTATGAAGTCAAGCCTATCTTTGCCGCTTCTCGAACGTCACAGAAAAGTTCTTCGTTTATGTTTGTTTCATTAGATGTATTATTATAGACTCATTCTCAGAAACAACTGCTACTCTCCAAGCCAGCTCACATGACATTCCGCAACCATAATCAGTTACAGAGCTGATGTTTCATAGTGTCGTAAAAACCTGTTTCTCGATTTGTTTATCCCCAGCACGTGTTCAAGTTGTTTAGTGTCGTAAAACTTCATTGAGGTTGGGGAGGGCGGTGAAGGGAGTAACTTGGGTGGAGTCCTCCTTTCGGGGCACGCAGAAGCTTCTGTCCCGGCCCAGGCCCTGTCGGCCAGCTTGCGTAGGTCTTCCAAGCCCTCCCTGATCAGGATCCCCTTTCATGTTTCTGAATAATCAGGTGTATTGTTCTCGCTCTGCCAAACAACTTGGCAGTAGCATTTGGTGTGGAAGAGGCCGGATTTTTCATTACATTTAAAACAATCCGAACTAAATTTGTGTGGAAACATAAACGCCAACCTGGATTTGTGCGGGAATGTGTCTGTTTGTATTCCTCTCAGTGTTGGGGCTTCGTGGGTGTTTAGTCCCGTATGAGGTGTAGGTAATGCTCTCTTTCAAGAGTTTTTCTTTTAAAACGTTGTCTGTAGGGTTTGTATAATGGAAGGGCGTAGTAGTGATCTTCGTCGCTGTGGTTGGTAAGACTTCCCGCAAGCAAGTCGGCGCACTCGTTTCCTTTTAGGCCTTCGTGCGCCGCGCACCATGTGATGTTGTATACGCAGTTTAGCTCTTTTGGAGTGAAAGGTTTGGAGCCGATTGGCGTTATGGCCGAAGTCGGAATCACTTTGCTCGGTCCGAAGCTGAAATTGGCGATGAGATTGCCTTTCTTTCAGCTATAAAAAAAAAAAACGTTTTTGGGAAAAGCTGTTATCGTACTGCTTAATGGCGTGGTTTCGCCGGTTTTGTCTGTATTATTGTGTTTCCCAATCCCATGTTACGCCCTCGGGCCTTAGGGTAAAATAAATAAATAAATAAATAAATAAATAAATAAATAAATAAATAAATAAATAAATAAACGTCTTTTCTAATGGGCTGTACGTTTGTCACTTGCTCTCCGCCAACAAGCGGGGGAGGTTAAGTCCCGGAAGCGAGGAACACATCTTGGGGCAAATGAGGAAAAGCCTT
Source organism: Haemaphysalis longicornis (assembly GCF_048455015.1). Classification (NCBI taxonomy): domain Eukaryota; kingdom Metazoa; phylum Arthropoda; class Arachnida; order Ixodida; family Ixodidae; genus Haemaphysalis; species Haemaphysalis longicornis. The sequence goes on along the minus strand of NW_027526361.1, from coordinate 204,662,496 downwards.
CCTGCCGTAATTTGAAATTTTGCCATCCCCCGGTGTTCGTCAATAATAGCTTTTATGGTGAGGGCAAACCAGACGACTTCTCACAAGCCCAGTCGTGACTGCGTGCGGGATTGGCCAGCAGTGATTAACGGCTCTGACGATGATGATGATGATGATAATAATAATAATGATGATGATAATGATAATGATGATAACCGTTGCCCAAAACTGGGCGAAATGAAGAAAGGGAAACGGGAGTATTCCGACATTCCTCCCCTGAGACGGTTGGGCGCAGGCCTCTTCGGACAATCTGACAACCTTGAGCTCAGTTTAGGGGTCCGAGCTAAGCCAAAAAGTCTCCTATGCACACCTCCGCACCAGTGAAGGTTAAATGTGCTCGTAAGAGTTGGTGGCAGAGCATACAAAGCCCAAATGATGTGATTGAGTGTGGCTCGCTTTGTGCACAACTTGTAGTTATGTTTTTACAGTTGGGGATAAATTTGGCTAAATATTACAGGGTTGTGGAATGCCCGTGGTTGACGCCAAGCTACAGATTTACGTCTTGTAAGTGTGGGATGCGCTGGGGGTATTTCTGGCGTTTCCTGCGACAATGCCGCGTGATGTCCTTGTAGGTTACCAGCCTGCCACGAGCCCCCTGGTCCGCGCCAGCAGCGTCGTCGGGGAAATCCCGGGAGCTGAAACCAGGGACCACCTCATGAGCAAGCTCGTTGTCTGGGAAAGATGCATTCGCCTGTGTCCAGATTATATGAAAGTTGCGTATGGGAGCTCTGCGCGTCATGCTAACAATGCGTGGTTCTTTCTTGACATGTTTGCTGGCTTACTTGCTCTATTCCTCTCTCGCTGTTTTGCTCATTACGTTCTTGAGTTTTGTGCACTCGACTGCTTTCCTGTGGGAAGACTAAGTGACCGTTTTTGAAATTACGAAAATGAATGCGGAAAATTTATTGAGGCAACATCTTTTTGTCTTTGTTTCATTCAAAAGCATAGTTATTAGGGAACAAACTAAAGGAGCTGCAGTGCCTTCTTTGTTGTAACTTAGCATGTTGTGTTGCCACATAGTTATTAGAGAACAACCCAAAGGAGCTGCAGTGCCTTCTTTGTTGTAACTTAGCATGTTGTGTTGCCGAGGTCATGTTAACTATTGAATGCATGTTGCGCTCAGTTGTGTATCGTTGTTTCTGAGGCTATGTTCAGATTACCGACGCAAAAGCCATATCGCGATCTATAGACGTAAACAAACGGCGTGTCACGCAGTTCGGTTGGCTGAGACATGAAATTACGTCATTCTTTAAAGTTATTACAACAGTTGCAGCAACAGTCTGAACCCGGCCTGAGCAATTCTTTACAATCTTATTTATTATGAGATTTGTTCTGGTGGAACATCTGCTCTGAGCCTGCACGTATGCGGACGACCACCGAATGTACCATTACTGCATCTTGCGATCGTGGTACATACTGCTCGAAATCAGTCTTTTCACTTTTTAGCAGCGAAGCTGTTTGGTGCTTAGCAAATCATGATGTTTCATGTCCGCAGATTGCCGAACGCGCGCACGTGAGCGCGGAACTCGCGGCGACCGCCCTGCAGTTACCAAAACCAAGAAATGCCTAGCGCTTGCGAGAGCGTGCCTCGCGACGACCGCCCAGCGTCCAATGCGCACGTTTCGCAAGCCAAGCATACTCACTTAGGGAGACTGGCTGAGATTGCGGCGACCACCCGGCAGTGGCGAAAACCAAGAAAATGCCAAGCGCCCTTGTGTGCGTGCCTTGCTGTGACCACCCAGCGTTCCCGGCGCACGTTTGCCAAGCCAAGACTACCCGCTGAGGGAGATTAGCCAAGACTGGCCAAAGAAAAAACTCAAGCGTTCGCCGTAATCGTGACAACACTTTCTCGGAACGAGAAAGACACGTCGTTGCGTGCGCCCCGCCAAGGTGATGTAAAATGATTATCACTTTCAAAAAAATGAAAGGCGCTCACACTTACAGCAGCAGTGATGGAGTAAAGGTTAATGCGGTGGCGAAGAAGAAGCAAGTAAGCTGCCATCGTGGACCTAAACCGTCATGATGGTCATGAAGGTTGCGTGCTGCTTCGCTACCTTAAAGTTTTACGCGTTAGTATGAGCTTCCTAAATTTTTTAGGTGACATGGCAACACAAATAAGAAGTGGTATGGAGCAAGATTAATTAAAATAAGTAGAGTACGATTATTGGCCCTCTTGTACACGTCAGTGTACAGTTGTTAAAAAAAAGCCAATTTAAGCCTCAGGAGTGCACCACAGGAAAGATATGGCCGCTTTATCGACGAAAGCTTTAATCATCGGGTTGTAGAGGTTACCCTTTCTGAAGTTTGCTGTTGAGCCTGTTTTGAATTTAAAACACGCCGCGCAATCTGCTACTGCCATCTTTCAGCGGACGTAGGAATGAACTGATTAGCAGGAGGAGAGAGAGCCTACAGTGCACACACACTACAAAAGCACAGCGGTGATACCGCTTGGGGTGCACTAGTCAGCCAGGAGAGTCTTCCATCAGCAGAGCGAAGCCGATAGCAGCCACGGGCGGGACACCAGCAGCAAGCGAACAACCATTCGTCCTGCCGTGCCGTAAGATTGCTGGTTTTTGTTCCAAGTACTCATCGCAATTGCTTTTTATCAAGTGCTGTGTTTTGCTGGGGCGTTTTTCCGCTTAACTGATGTCCGTATTTTGATTTTTAACGACTGTGTTTATTGCATAGCTGGTTCACGAACTCCAATCGGTCAGACTACCAGCAGGGGTCAAAGGTTAACTGCAGTGGAATTTCCGGTGCCAGTGCTTAAGGCGGTCGCTTAGTGCGTACTTGTAAAGATAAATAGAAATAAAATCAAAGCGGGATTATATTCGATGGAAACAAAGAAAGAAGAAGGATTGAAATTATGCCATATATTCACGAAGTGTCGCACAACAGCGAGATTAATTGCTTCGCGGCGTGGTGCACGTGTGGTGTTTTGCGCTTCGTGTAAGCTGTCAGTACGGCGCACGCGCAGAGAAAAGGCGATAAAAAGAAGGAAATGTGCCTGCAGCAAAGAAAAGCGTGAGAGCAGATACGTAAACTGTCTTACACGTGCTATCTACAAAATCCCCTTGTTGTGTGGAAAGGCATACAGAGAAAGAGCGTTAATTCGAACTTCAGTAATTTTAATGTATGAATAGCTCAAACTGTATGAATTGGTCCGGCCAGGCTCCAAAAGAATTCAATGTATAAAAAAGCCGGTTGATTCGAACACAAGTAGGTCCCGCCATAGATAATTCGAAGTACGCGCTACTCCGCCCGTGGCCTAACTCGTGACAAAGGGCCATAGTACTACGCCGCTGCCTATACACGAGACTTCGTTGCTTCCGGAACGGATACAGAATGCGAAGTTGGGTAAAACCAATCTGCAAACACCGTGGTGTACGTTTTAGAAGAGGTATTATTTGCTAACTACGTCAATATCAGCTCGAGCTCAGTGGTGTGTGGTGCGCTGACGATGGACACATCATTTCTCAAGTCAGAAGCAATATTTCGCAAAAAAGAAGCAGAGAATACGTTGCTGGCAGTGACTACGAAGCTCCAGTGCGCCCATCCAATCCGTAGTTGTGGACCGCCAGTTTCTATTCTTCAGTTCTTAAAAAAAGGCTAAGAGGAGTATTTTATATTCGCTCGTTAAAGCAAAACGCCCTGGCTGTTGCCTGTGGGCATGTCGTACGTCTTCACAATCGCAGTGCACAGCGGTAGTTTTTGACTTTCATTAGCTGGAAATTTAATAAATTCGAACTGAGGTGTCTTCCCCTTGCGGTTCGAATTAGCGAGCTTTTACTGCTTACCGACCAAACGGGCCGGTACGCCAATGACCGATTACGAGAGCATATATGCGTTTAGCAACTCTCAAGGCGCTTCTCATCTTCCCTTTCGCCTTCCCACCGCTCGGAAGTGTGGCGATTCTTGGCAGGGGAAGACGCAAACCGAGAGAGCAGTACTTGAGGTGTTTCATATCGGTCAACAAGAGGAAGGCAATCTGTCTGAGATATATAAAGGTCGCTTTCCTTGGAGGCTGGATTTCAAGCACAAGACACAAAACAGAGATAGGCCGATTGGATAGGTTGTGCACATTGTTCGCAGCAGTGCAAAGGTGTTGGAGTTGTTTGTTTCAATTATGTCAATTGAAATTATATCTGTTGCTTTTCAGTTATGTCTGTTGCTGGTCTAGCGTTTAGGTTGTGTGTTCTGTCCTTTGTGTTGGCATTTCATATTTCGCTGCTTTCTTCTCAAGCTTGGGACTGAGTATTCAATGCCTCCGTAGTGGTACTGGTGCATTAGTTCTGTACGAGGAAAAAAGTCATTACGTGGCTCATTTAGTGTTTATATGCCATGGAATAATTAAAGTGGTGGCACTTGTGTTTCGCTAATAACGGGGAAATGGGCTGTGTAAATTAAGAAAAATTTTTTCATGTAATTTCAAAAGTAATCGCGTTTTTAAATAACAGTATGAAAATAGCAGTTGTCTATTTTAAATTAGAAGGTTATAAGTACATAAACCTGCTTTATTACAAATAATATCAGTTATTAGCGCACTAATATTTGACGGAAGTACCGGATTTCGGTAGGTAAAGCGCACTACTATTTTACAGGAGTACCGAGTTTCTGGCAGGTGGTTTCTGGTATGGACGGCAGCCATAAGAAAAACACTCAAAGTAGACTTACTACCGCGTGATTACAGCGTAGGGTCCTTGCCATAAACAGCTCGCAGGAATGCAGCAAACAAGACGGTTTTCATCGCGGATGTAGCATAAAAACCGGTTGACTTAAGGAACATAACAAACATTTATGATTTCTAAGGTTCAAACCTGATGGCATGGGAAATGTGATACTGCCTGCTTCTTCACCAAGGTTAATGCAAACGCAACGACACCTGCCGTTAGGTTTTGTTAAAATGCTTTGTGTTGAAGCTGAGGATCGTGGTCAAATCGAAGATAGTCAGTGGGCTTAGAAAACACAAAAAGGAGTGTCCGAAAAGTAAAATGTCAACTTCTCTTTCACACCGCATTATCTATCCGTAGTAGACCTCCTCGCCACGCCGCCTCAAATTCTGTCTGTAGGTTGATTTAAGGGGCCGAAATTACACCCAAAGTGCAGCTGTTTCTCTATATTTACTTGTAGTGTTCGTTTGATGCCATATAGCGTGAAATGTTGTCATCAAGGCGCCGCTTTGCAGTTTAATTATTGATGTTTTTTTTAACTTGCCGTATGAACAGGATTTTTCTCGTTTGCTTGCTGTTAGTTTTGCCTTATTCTGCTTCGTACGTTGTATAGAACTACTGCTTTTCCCTTCGTCTATCCATTTTTGTTGTTCACTTCTGCCTAGGGCTTCTTAACTGCAGCTGATAATTAAGTACTGCATAAACAAACAAACAAACAAACAAACAAACAAGCAAGCAAGCAAGCAAGCAAGCAAGGAAACAAACAAACAAACAAACAAACAAACAAACAAACAAACGAACGAACGAACAAATGCACGATTGAAGGAAGAAATACAAAGCAAACGAACAAAGAAGCAAATAAATAAGTAAATAAATAGTAGATCGAAGCCATGCTTGTATTTTAAATCACGGCTTCCTATAGTGTTTAAAGGCAGAGATAATCAATTACTTCCTAGCTGCAATCGTGTTTCGCTGTACAAAGTTGCTGCGCTACTAAGACTCTTATAAGTTGTAACCCAACATTATCGATGCATGCCTACGAGAACATCGTCTGAAAAGTAAAGCTCCATATGGGCGCAGATGTTGTTTGGCAGTCAGCTTTGCAGAACGCCCCTCGACCGAACCGTAGGGCGTTAGCTAATACCTGCTGCTCTTCACCAATCACCGAGCACAATTTTGTACTGGCGGGAGCTGCAGCGAACAACCACTGTGGTTGCCCCATGACCAAGGAGACACGCCGGTGAGCGGTAGTCGCAGATACAGGGTTGCCGGCCGTTTCACGATGTTTCACGGTGTAATTGAAAAACCAGAACACCACTGCGAGGGCAACTGTACAGAGCTCCATGTGAGGTAAACTAATTTCCAATTCATCGTAAGAAGCGCTTAAAACGGGACACAGAAGAGAAGACACGCACGACGGCGCTACTTCTGTGTCTGTGTCCCGTTTTAAGCGCTTCTTACGATGAATCAAAACCAACTATAGCCCAACTGTGAATTTTACTAATTTCCAATTCCTTATTAAGCCTTCACATTTTTTCAAGCACCCCTCTCCACTTCGCCCCCTAAATTATTTCGGTAGGTTCCTGTGCCCGTGAGGCAGTTAATTTCTACCTCTATCCTCGTAACTGCATGTTTCCACAGAGCCACATTATATGTTCGCTCATTTAACCGTGACTGTTTCCAAAAGTATTCTCCGGGCGTGCTATCGCCGGGAATTATATCTCACTTATTGGTCAAATGGTTACCCACATACAACATATGCATGTTCTGCGGAATGGTGAAAGCAAAATGGGAACTGCACGCTGATGCTGATCTGGAAAGGTTGGTTAGAAAACAATTTTTACTTTGTTTTGCGAAATGGAATACCTGCGAATACGAATGACGCTTCAATCTTTCTACCGGAAATTTCTGAATATAGCAGCAGGAACAGCTCGGCTTTTTTTTATCACTCATGCTCTTTTCTCAGTCTTGCTAAGCCGTGCTGCCGTAAATAGAAAAGTTAGTTTTTTTTAGCAGAGACATATGCGTTTGCAGGCAACCAGATGGCTTAACTGAAACCAGACATCTTTATTGAGAACTCCTGGCATTATTTTATACCATAGACAGTACATTACACAGCGTACCACCGTTGCTGTTTTTGTAAGGCAGGCGGAAAAGCAACACCATGTTTACGATATTTAGCGCCGTGTTAAAGATCCCCAGGTGGTCGCAATGTAATCGGTATTCCTCACTACCGCACGTGCCTTAGTACAGGACCTCTGTTCTCAACTTCATTATCTTTTTTATTCTACATTTTGTTTTACGTGAGCGATCGTTAACGTGTGCTCCGACATTTTACGCTTGCCCTTGAAGAGACAACGAAGCTATCTGATATTCCGCACACTAAAATTTGCCATTCTTTGCGAAATTTAAAAGTGCATCCAATGTTCGCTGAAAGGCGTCCAATCGATCGGCAATCCTTCGAAGACCCAAATAGCAAACGAGGAACGAACCCATGCGGTGATTTTTCGCGCACTGACTAAACATAGCTACGAACGACTAAATGTATACCGATACGTGGGTTTTTAAGGTAAAGGTATACACTATTGTACGCCCTCTTCCCATCGATGCGTGAGTTGTGGCATTTAGAACCGTTGCTTTTTTTGGGGGATTTTCACGTAGCCCTTTTGTCACAATGGAAGCCCGATTTCGCGCATGCGCTATGTGTCCAGAGATTTTATCAGAGCTCTTCGGTCGACCAACCGCTGTATGGGGAAAGGCTGAAGTTTTTCGACAGGGCGCCGCCATCGGTCCCACTAAAAAAGTTTTCGCTTTGAAAGGTGTAAGAACACGTCGCAGGTTTTTTGTACAAAAAGGAGGAAGATAACGGTAAACAAATGCGCATTGCCCGAAGTGAAAATTGGACGCCCACGTGAAGCGCAGACATACGGCTGCAATAAAAGGCAGCAGGACTTTCTCTGAAACTTCGCAGTGAAGAAACGACGGCCGACAAATCCTAATCCCTTATTATGACTTGTGAATGCGACGGCATTTACAATTGGACGCCGCAGAGTGCTTCTTCAGGAGGCTATGTTGACGTCACAGCCAAATGGGAATTGGGGAAATGCTGTGACGTCCCTTAACAGTTTTCACTGCTATTTGCTGCTCTGTTTGAGTGGGTATGTGAGAATGGTGGGTTTGTATGTGGACGTTGCATCTTGTCGCACCTGCGATCAACAGCTTCGGACGGAAGCTGCCATCTCAGAGGCCGATTTATGTGAGGAGATAAATGTTGTGCCTTCATTCAGCTTTAACGTATGTTTACGTGAATGCCCTGCCTAGTGACGTTGCGAGCAATGTCAAGGTCGTAGTTCGTCAAAACTACGTGCACCGGTTGTTGGCGTTTTCTGAGTTGAAGTCGACACAGCCTGCGCCAGGTTTATCTTCTGTAAGCTACAGTCATGGAGTTAAAGTGCTTTATTTTCTTCAGAAAATAAAGCCTACCAGGTGTTGCGGATGCTTGCTTGACTCAAATTCTGAAGGCCTGGATTCGGTTGACATCCGGAGCATGATTTGCTTTATTTTCTTTCCAACTCAGTCTTTCCACTGTCATTATCTTTGCGCTGTCAACAATTTTATAGCATATTTCGCTGCCACCAATGCCGGATGTCGGCTCTTCCGCTCGACGGGTAGTTTAATGTGTTCGCATTAAAATGTGACCTGGTCCGAGAACCCACGGTTCTGTTCCAGAGCACTAAAAAATAGAAAGCCCGATTTATTCCCGGTTCGGAATGACGGCGAAGGGTAGTTGGAGAGGAAACAATGAAAGAACGACCGTGCCGCGCAGAATGGAAACGTCGGGATACTTTTTTTCAGAGCTATAAAGTCTTCTGAATGTTTCTATACCACTCTGTTTTTTTGCACTTGTTATAAAGTGGTACGGACGCACATGCGCGACAGCTTACACAACACCGGCCAGAGTAAGTACTCTGTTCCAGAAGTGCGAGAAGTTTCAATACTATTGGCGTCTAAAGCATATTTAAAAAAAATGCGTATTTTATGAGATGTATGAACGGCAATAAAAACATGCGTCTGAGACGCGTCTGACTGAAACGTGTCAGACGCGCCTGAGCTAAAACGCGTCTCACACCCCACGGGCCGCTAAGCGAGCAAAACAGAAACTGAAACCTAACATGGACGCCATGGGTAGTTCGCGAACATGGAGGAAACGTTTCTTGGTTTTTTGACGACGATAGTTTTTCTTGGGTTACTTAAAACAGAAAATTTTGGCCTGTCTCCCTGTCTGCCTCTCCCTTGGTTCCGCCTTCCGGTCAAAAGATAAACGAATTCTTTTTTATTGCATAGTATACCCTATGGCACAAAGACTACGTTACAGGTGTAAGTTAACCCCCGATTCGCGAAAAAACTCAAGAGGGAGGTGTGGTGGGTCCCCATATACACCGATGGAGGTCAGGTGGTCTGCCAGGGTGGAGGCGTGTGCCTCGAAGGGTGTCGTGTTCTGGCCGCTTCCAATTACGGGCACGTCCACAGCAGTTCTGTGACCGCATCTTCGACAGGGGCCGTGTAGCGAACGGGGCATGGTAGCGTGGTGGCCACTCCCGGGTAACAGCGGGAGAGACGGCTATACCACGAAGTCTTCGCAGCAAGACCTCCTCCCACCGGGCAAGTTTACTACAGAGGTCCGTTCCACACGGTGGAATTAGTGCTCGTCTGGCGCGACGAACATCTTCTTTCTGTTGGAGAAATTATAGGAAGCAGAAATTTTCCAAACAACTAAATCCAATATTGTTCAGCAAATGTAAACGTTAGGCAAATTTGAGGGAAAAAATAGCTACGTAACTGGTAATTGGCAGTGCAATTTTAATTAAAAACACATGGCTGCGTGATTTTTGTTATAACAAATAAAACAATATGCGTTGATAGCAATGTTTTGACTAATAAATACAAAAATAGCTCGTGGCGGCATTCCAAAAAGTCCACCGGTGAACAAAGGTTCGAGTTGGTGATGTGGGAGTATTAGAAAGCGGGAAAACTGAATTTATTTGACCAGACATCTACGGCGTTTATCATGAGAGGAGCGGAACGAGAAGGGAAAGAGCGTGAGGGTGGTCGGGGGAGAGAAGGGAGACATTTTCGTGGCAGCGGCGGCTGAAGACTACCGTCTTCCGACATGTGCAGCGAAGGGAGCAGATACGCGGCCAATGGTTTTTTTCCCCATGAGGTTCCGTAAGCAAAGAATAACCATAAAGGGATGCAGCATGTTGGTTCCTCGAAATGGAGGGGCATTTACTGCACCCTTAGAATGCCGCTGCAATTTTATGGTACTCGTAAAAACAGGTAAAACGCTCTCTGTCAAAACAAGCCAAAATTGTCATTATGTCGCGTGTAAACATTTTTAAGTGGCACCCCGTGCCAACGTCGGCTGCGGCGTATTTCTAACAGGATATGACAAAAACAAATGGAAAGGCGTGGAGGTTTATAGAGATATTATTAGAAAAATAAAACGGACCTGGTCTGAAACAGATCTCGGACGTCTGAAATGACGATTCAAAGGACCTAAAAGCTCGGAACGTGTGACCTGTCTTTTCCCACCACAGGATTTTTTTTTGAACAGCATAAACACACAAAACACACCACAAAAACCAGTTTATGAGGCATCTAGATCCATAGTCTGCACGGCTAATATTGGATCTAATATATTGAGGGACTAGGGCCAGCAACGGCGTTTATTGAGGCGTTCGAGCATCAAGCAACCACAAACACATGATGCTGATGATCATGTCCATCCAAGATGATGAAACACTGCCGCGTGCTGATGAGTGTGTGCAGATGAAGACCAAGTGCGGGAATTGTCCTCTGCAACTCTCTGCAGCCGGAAGTTTGGTCAAGAATGCTCACAATATTTATATTTTCCAGAATACCATCCTGGACTAACATTGCAGATTGGGGCAACAAGTAATTGGCATAAAATAATTGGTATAATAATAATTGGCAGTATGTTACAGCGTTGAGTGTGTTTTCAAAATAGTTATTCCTACATTTAAATAAACGGTTCTAGTTTACAGTACCTGAATTCTCAAGTAACGTTCTTGGGACGGCAAAATGTTTGGTAATGGTTGGATAGAGTTTGGTATGTTATTTCATATTTTTGCTCCCACGAAATACAAGAGGCGCTGGCCATATACATTATGTACTACCGGCAGGGGAAGATTTTGATGTTCAGCATGCCTTGTATCTCGTCTGAGTGTAAGAGTGAGGCACGGCTTGTTGGGGGTAAGTATTTTGTGAATAATTATAGCAGTGTTATAGTCCCTGACTCCATCAAACGGCAATATGTTAAATTCGGTGGAGGAGACGCTGCTGATGGGCCATTTCTCGGCGTTGCGACCGTTATTCTAATGGCTCTTTTCTGGATAACACTGAGCGATTTGCAGTAAGACGTGTAGGTGGACCTCCATGACTCAATGCAATAAAAATAAATGGCAGTGACGCGCAGCGGTGGCTCAGTAGCTGAGGCGTTACGCTGCTGAGCCCAAGGACGCGGGTTCGATTCCGGGCCTCGGCGGCCGCTTTTCGGATGGAGGTGAAAAGTAAAAACGCCCGCGTGTACGAGATTTCGGCGCACGTTAAAGATCTCTAGGTGGTCAAAATTAATCCGGAACCTCACCGCCTGAGTAGCGTCGGTGCGTTAAATCAATCAATCAATCAATCAATCAATCAATCAATCAATCAATCAATCAATCAATCAATCAATCAATCAATCAATCAATCAATCAATCAATCAATCAATCAATCAATCAATCAATCAATCAATCAATCAATAAAATGGCAGTAAAACATGGCAAATTAAATGAGGCGTAAAACATGGGCCAGAAAATGCGTTCTTTTTCCAGTGTGAAAAAGAAAACTACTAATTTCCACGTTAGTTGTTCTACATGAGGAGCCCAGTGCAGAGACGAATCTAAAGTTATTCTTAAGTATTTAAGGGTGGTAACCTATTGTTGTTTCTCCGAGGTTGCAAGTTGCATGTGCCGGGCGGCACTTTGCGGTTCGACGCGAACACTGTAAACTTTGGTTTTTAGCGTTTAATACGAGCTAATTAAATCTGAAGCACACTAATGTGTTGCGGAGTTCGTGATTAGCAAGCAGCTCTACTTATTGAGAAGAGTGACTGAAGATCATAAGCGTTGCATCTTCCGCCTACAAAACAGCTTTGGCGTGTTTTAGCGAGTTCGCAAAATCATTAACGTAAAGAGAAGAAAGAATGGTGCTAATACGGAACCTTGAGGAACGTCCATTTTGACATCTTTGTGTGAAGATTTGGTATCTGGTATTTGGACAAGTTGATTCCTGTCGAACAGATAACTGCGAAATAAGTTAATAGCTGTACCTCGAAAACCGTATAGCATTCTAGTTATTGCAGTAGTATGTTGTGGTTCACAGAGTAGAACGCTTTTCTGATATTCTTATATATACGAACAAGTATGTTACAACTGTTAAGGGCGGGGTTTACGTTTTATGTAACTGCGTTAACAGCAGTACTAGCCGAGTAATTATTCCTGAAACCGTGTTGGTGTTCTTTTCACACGTTGAAATTTTCTGGAACGATCATTACACGCTCCGCTACGAATTTTTCACGATAAAATTGTTTCGGCACCGTAATTGGCTAGGTTACTAGGATCATGTCCTTGATCCTCTTCCAATCTTCTTAAACTGTGCTAGGTATGTTCCATAGAGAAATGCCTGATTAAGCATAGTTGCTAACGCTGAAGCCAAGGTTTCAATGTCGTCTTTTATAGTGTTGACAGGAATTGCGTCATGTCTATTGGCCTTTTTTTATTTCAACCGTTTTGCCGTTCTTCCATTATTGATATCTCGCTGAATACAAATGAGTTTGATTGCGCGGCAGGTAAGATAGGCTCGCGTTCATCGCGCCTAATGGTAAGGGGCACTTTGCTAGGTCAATAAAGAAGTCGTTGAAAATTTCGGCAACACCATCCTGACTGTACTGTAATATCTTAAAATCTGGCAGAGTGTCGTATTTCTGGGACAATTTCGTGACCGCATTGATTATACGACAGATTTCTTTGGCATTGGCATTTGCTTTAATAATACGGTTTTTTGAAGCACTCCTTTTTCCTTTTGCACAAGTGATTGGTGGCGCGCAGACCGGTATTGTACCTGATAGTAAGGGTTGTCTTTGTTTTCTCGCATCCTCTTCCTGCAGTGCTCTGCGCGCTTGATAACTCCTTTGTCATTCACGGACAAACTGGAGCGGGAAAGAATGTCGCTCTACGGGAACTCGCCCTATATTTAACACAGGACAGGCTGATAAAAGCAGTTTTTAAAAAGTTTTGTAAGCCATGTGTCTACGTCACAAACCGACGGAAGTAGAAAGCAAGAGAGAAAGAGATAGATATATAGATATATAGATAGATAGATAGATCGATATATATATATATATATATATATATATATATATATATATATATATATATATATATATATATATATATATATGTAGAGAGAGAGGGAGAGAGAGATATTTGATGCCCGAAAGGGGTTCTGTAGGGTAGACGACTTGGAGGGTGTCTCTCCCTCAGCCGTCAGCCCGAATTCGTTGTATCCTCGCGGCGGCATCGTCCATCCGGAATGCTGTAAGTTGTGACCCCGGTAGGAGCTGTGCAGAATAGTCTCCCATCTTACTCTTTCATAGATTGCCTCGTTCTTTTGTAATGCTGATGTCTCAACAATTGCGTGTGTTGATTTTTTATTTTGGGATTGTGAAACACTTTCCAACATTTGCAAACGTTTACAAACGTGGGATAGTGATCCGTTAAATCTCCCATTATTACTCATGCTTAAACAGGGTTCATATCGTAGTTAGAAATATGTGGTCAATCATGGAAGACGTGATTGTGGATACTCTCGTGGGATTGGCTATACGGTTTTGGAAGTCATGGGATGACAGCAACGCTTCGTACTCGTGATGCAGTGTTGATGCGATTAGGCTGCGTTTTGACGCGATTAGACGCGATTAGGCTGAAGTTACCGCAAATGATAACTTCATTGTTATTGTTAGCAAAGTACGGAAATACGTCTCCCACCGTAGAAACAAATGTCGCAACTTGAGAACCTGGTGGCCTCTAATCTACATCAACAGAAATTTTGTTTTATAATTCAACAAGCAACGTTTCATGTTCCGCGAATGGCGCTTCAGTCTGAGTTTGTTGTAGCTAATTTATGTTGGTAGGTACAGAGCACCTTCACCGCCTGTAGCATTAGCTTTTTGGGAAGTTATGCGAACTCCCAAAATAAAAAAAAAAACTCTCTTTCAACCAAGTTTCTGATAGAGCTATGATGTCATACTGAAGTTTTTAATGTTTTAAAAGTGAAAGTAATAAGTCATAATTTTTGTTTATGCTTGTTATGTGAATACTCGAAGAGAATTCAGCATTCGGAGCACTATATCCATCGTGGACAACTAGCATGGCAAGAATTTGCAACCTTATTCATCCTTACAGAATTTTCGCGAGATCGAGATGCTCGTTTGTTGCAATGTGGATAGGCCTGACGTTTTCTGCTTTGCTCGCACGAATTTTTGACTCGGTAGCCGAAACGAATTTCCAGTTCTTCTTCTTATTTCTCGCGATGACCATGCTCGGCAAGGTTTTGTTCTGAAGTCACAAGTGTTCGTTGATGGACAACACATTCGAGTCCGGAAAACTTATTTCGTTTGCTGTTAACCGTTTTTTTTTTCGCCGCCTGGAGAAATTCGTCACGTCTAGCTCGTGATACAAATCGAACAATCACGTTAGTTCTATCGTTTTTTTTCGTCGGTACTCTGTGTACAGTGCGCGTCAGGCTTGTCTAGGGCAAGCAAGCGCGCGGCTTCGGAGCATGCTGGCGACATCTGCTGATAGCGGCTAAGTTAGAGATAGCTTGCCATTGCGCGTGCGTGGATCTCAGACAGGCCCTGGCCGGTCGTCGTTCAGCTTGGGCCTCTCTGGGAGAGAGCACTGTCCAGCTCGGACCCTGATGACCAGCTTTGGCTGGTGAAGAGGGCTCAAGAAGCCGGACGGACTCAAGGGGTCCTGGAATGAGGACTCTTCCCCAAGGCGAACTGCTTTATAGGGACGTTTATTCCTCCTCCTCCTCCTCTGGAATTTGCCGACGCCGCCACCCGCAATGGGCACTTCTTTTCTGCGTGGCAGCCGTAAGCGTTGACACCGGAGATTAGTGCGTAATTTGACGCGGTGCATTATCACCCCAGGGACTTACGTAATCGCACAACAGGTTCGACCGAAAGCTCTGCAGTGAATTCTTGTTGCGTACTTTCCGTTTGGTACGCTTGAGCTTTCAGATTCAGAAGATTGGCGGTCGTTGCTTTAGGCGATTATGTAACTGCCTGTGATAAACGCGTCAAACGGCGCGTCTATCTGCCCTGTCACCGCTCATGGGTGGCACTGGGGAAGACCAGCGCCCTTCGTGGGTGGTGACATCTACAAATGTGTGGCCCATGCGAAATGATGACCGGCCCGACCCTGTTCGAGATACGTGCATGGGAAATGGCAAGCTATCTCTAACCCAGCAGCTATCAGCAGATGTCGCCAGCACGCTCCGGAGCTGTGCGCTCGCTTGCCCTAGACAAGCCTGACGCGCACTACCACATCAATGTCCGAAGCATCCACTACTCCGACTTACCCTCCTCTTTTGAACAACTTCCACCAGCTATTCCTTTTCTTCTTTGCGGATTCCTTTTAACTCAATGTTGTTCTTTCAAGTGCGCTGCTTTAGATATGTTATCTCATTCGTTGCACTAAGCAGTGACTACGCCAGTTCATCTTTTTCTTTCTTCAGGGCGGCATTATGTTTTTTCAGATTTTCCAGCTCTTGCTTTGTGCCACAGAGCTCCTCCAATGTTTTGTCCGGAATTCTATGCTTTTTTAACTTTGTCTAGCTCTTGCTTGTGGTTTGATTTGAAGTCCGTGAAGTATTTCAGCAGTTTCTTTATACTATTCGGAGGTTTGTCACACATAGTCGGCGAAATACGTCACTACGCTGCAGCCGATTACAGATGAGATCATGGCCTTTATCCCACAACGGTATTTTGTGGAAGAGCAGCTGAAAAGAACAGCATCCTCTTAAGTAAGTTTCGCTATAGCTTTTTAACGCAAGCGAGTAATATGATGCAATGGCAAGCAAAAAAAAAAAATGTGAGGTAGACCTTAAAACTTGCGGCGCTAAACGCTACAAAACGTCAAATTCGCGCATTCGAACAGAGGCAGTTTGTCAACTTGAAGCTAATGACAGAACTAACAGCCTACCAGAAAACTCTTCTGGTCAAGATAGCGATTGCGCAGAAAATTCACGAAATCTAGGTTAGGGAGCCTTGTGTACTTCCAGAATCACAAACCCTTCTGAATCTAAACTAAGCGGCGCATCGACAGCCTACATGGTTTCCCTACACACATTGCTTTTTTGCCTGCCAAAGCGTCGTTAAAAAAGAAGGCAGCTGCTGTGGATGCTTGCACAACTCATGGGCAAAACTTGGGGCAACGAACACACGTGGGACCACACTGTGATGCTGCTTTTCTATGCGTGAGGATCACCGGATGCGCATCCAGAGCAAAGCCACCAGTTTTTTTCCCGCCTAATGTTTTTCATAGCCTTTTCCTTTACATTTCTCTCTCTACCATGCGGCCTTGCTTTCGCACCGCCACCTGCGCGGTTGTGCCACGTCATCTGTGATCGACCTCAATGCTCATGAGCCCGAAGTTGCAATAACATTTGTACTTCCCAGTAATTTATCTAGGAGTTTTCATTTTATTTCGCAACATTACGCTGTAACGGGCCGCTGCACGCAACTCGTGTTGTTCCAGTGCGGACCGCAAGGGGCGGTAACTGGAGAAGCCTTCAAGGGGGAGGGGAATACGAAAACAGGAAAAAGTGTGCCCAGTCAATGGCCTACATTTACGCTCGTCCTTCGCAGTGACACTTGAATAGGCGGCTTCGAAACCGGTCGACGTGAGCGAAAGGACGCCCCCCGCTGTACGCCTGCCCATCTCCGCATCGTCTCCGAGGTGCGTTTGTACATTTTGATCCCCCGCCTATGCAAAATGCCGTTCAGTGAATAGGCTTGTCTATCGCCGCTTGTATTAGTACTCAGTGTTGGCGAAATTCAACCTATCGTTTTCTGGAGGGGAAGGAACCACCGCAATGAACGTCTGAATGCAAACTCTGTTAGATTGTTTCGTGTTACAGCCCAGTGCCAAACGGCAATAAGGGAATACCGGCATGCTTTATGTGCCTGTGCGAAAATGATCCTCTGATTCGCTTCCCGATATGCGAGATAAATTTTAACTTTAATTCGGTTTTCTAGGGTTATATTTCGTACCGTGCTTTTCGCCTCATTCTTTTTTGAAGAAAGAATGACAACCTGCATTTTGTCTAACTAGGGTGCAAAATGAGACCACTTTACTCCTTGGACAAATGGAGTAGCATTTATATTTTGCAACACAGCTTACATTTGACCATAGCAGGAATTCTGAGCAGCGTTGCCTCGAATATATTCTTCACTGGGCAGTGAAGCAGTGCCTAGGATCCGCTGTACAAACCGGAGTGATTTAGTCGCGTTTTCGCGGGCTGCTGACGTACTGCGGTCGTAAATCTAGTCCTGCTCTGTAAATTCACATCTGGTCATTTGGATGCAAATTTTATCGGAAGACGACATTCGCAGTGAAATGTTGCCTTTTGCGAAAATTTTCATCCAAATGAGCAGATCTAAATTTGCCGTTTCTTCCACGTAAGTGCCTCTCTTCGCTTCTTGCCCACTTTTTACGCTCTTCACGTTCCCTCTCCCTCCTCCCTACGAAAAACACGGTGGACCAGGCTTGCTCCTGCAAATTTAAACTTCCCGCCTTTCCCTGCTCGCGGGCCATACCTTCTGTTACCTTGAATTCAATCACCGCCATGCGCCCTTTTTGTGCTTTGAGGCCAAAGCATTTTTCCAATCCGTATTTTTCATTTCCTGTCGCAAAAATCAAGCAGACAACTATTCTCAATTAGAAGAACATTGCAAGTACAACATATGTGTTGATCGTTTAGATGAAATACGTCTCAAACATGAACATTGTTCACAATTACCAAATATGTTTCCAGATTTAGTGGTTTGGAAGAAAGTTTGCCTACATAGGCTTCTGTTTCGGATTTGTTTGACCTTTTGGCTGGGTGGCTGAATCGAGGGAAAGATATAGCCAGACTTGTGGACACACGTACAAAGAGTCGAAAATATTTGGGTTTGAGTTGACCAAGAAAGACTATCGTTCTTAAAAAATGCGTTATCGAGTTCTATCACTCGCGTTGTTGCTAAGGCGCAGGAAGTCACTGTTACTTTAAAATGAATATCTACAATATATAATATCATAAAGGTGCTTAACTAGGAGGGAACGAACCGTTGTTGCTCGCTGAAAACAGTGTAGTGGTACAGAGGCCACCCCGCCCCCCCCCCACCCCATAAGTGCTAAAAAAAATGAGAAACTGAGGCACCATTGCTACCGATGCAAATACGTGCGGAGTAATTTGAGTCAGATGAGATGCGGAAAAAGGGTAGTCGTTTTGCTGTAAAATTTATCCTTACTGAGCCCAGAACCAGGCGATCGGAAGACGCGTTGGCGTAGTTACCCGAGCGGCAAAATTGAGTGGACTCAATTTCTCTGCTCGAAGTTGGCAGGTCGCGACTGCTCTTTATAAGCACGGCGACATGCTTTATTTAAAAAAAACAACAACAAGAAACAAGATTTCTAATGCGTGGTTTCAGGGGAAACGATTAGGTAAGAAAATTTGAGGCGAGGATCTTTCATGGTTGCAATAAAACACCGACAAAAAACTTCATCGTTGATATCGCAACTGAAAACGACGTTACTTCCGGTTGCGGTGACCCATTCTCTACCAGGAACGTCGTTAACTATAACGCCAGTGTAGCGCAGTGAAGGGAAGGAGCCGCAGGCTTGGAATTCGCGCATCCTGCAGCCGCAGGTACATTGAGGAAGGCAAACAAAAAAACTCGCATTTGCAATCAAGACATCAGTGTTGTTTATTTGCTTTAAGAGAGTGTCATTTGTGTGGTTTAGTTCATGAGTTATTCTGTCTTTTTTTCTTTTACCAAGGTGGAAACGTGTGACGGCCTTCGTGCGGCATGCAGTCTCTTGGCGAAAACTCGTGTGGCGAAGGCGTGAGTACAATTTCCTTTGGCACCAACAAACGTTTATTCACGTAGCTGGAAATGAAAGCTATTCAGCTTTCCCGCTGTGCACACAATTATCATTTATCGTAAAAATAGAAGGAAACATAATAAGGGCTGATGGCAGGCATTCACCCGGTGGAGGAGATGCCCAGTCTACGGTACCCGGGCTGCGGATTGCGTCCAAGCCCTCTGCACCAAGTCCTGCTGGGATCTTGGTTGGCCAGACGAGTCTCCACGGCGTGTAAGAGGGGTGCTAAAGGGAAGGGGAGGCGGGGTAGGTGAGGGGTTTTCTGACTCTTCCCTACCTAATGGTACATGGTGCCGGGGGCGGGACAGAAATTGTAAAGGGAGTAAATACTAAGTAGGATAAGTAGCACGTAGGAGTGTGCATGCTGTGGGGATAGATATTCGTCTGCAGCATCTTTGGAGACAAGGGCGTAGCCAGAAGGGGGGGGGGGGGGGGGTGTTTCGTTGTCAGAACTCAAAATTTTATAAACGCAGAAATTGCACTAAAATATTGCGTGGGCGGAGCCTTCCGTTCCTTTCTTTTCGTGGTGTATATAAAATATTTCTGGCTACGCCACTGCTTGCAGAGGTGGCTTCTTTGGTAGTCGAGGATGAGGCGGTAGGTATTGTTCTTTGCACTGTCTGTAGTGTGCCGTATTAGAGAGGCGGTCCCGTTTTGGTGGTGGCAGTGAACCTTGATGCTCCCCCTCTGGTAAGTGGTTCGGTGTGTACGAGTGGGCTATAGTGTGAGCACCCTCACTACCGGCGAGGGATTCATGTCATGGGCACTCAGAAGATGTACACCTGGGGTAGTCCTTCAATGGATTTCATTATGTTCAGTGCGTATGTTGTGAAGATTCCTCGTTGATAATCTAGGCATGCCTCTTGCGTGTCGATGAACACTGTGACGACATCCTGGGTGGTTGTTGCGGCCAGGGCGATCTCAACGCCTGACGATTCCGTTAAGTTTGTTTGTACTGTCAGTGCAGTCATTTCCTGCCGTGTCGCGTTAACGTTGCCGACGACGTGTGCTATTTGGTGCGGATATAAAGCTGCATCACTGTATCTTGTTTTTTGTCCTTTCCATACTTGGCGTTCATGGCCAAACGATTGAGCGAGCCTTGTAGGCTGGGCGCCTATTTCGCGGAATCGGCAGTATTCGAATGAACAGTCGAACTTGTACTGGAACACAAATCTGTGATCTTTCATGGGTGGCTCCAAACAAAATATTATCTGCTCGTATACTTACCCGTTGCATTATCATCATTGCAATCGCTATTATTGGCGGCATTTTGCTGCACACCCCAAAGGAATTACCCCCTGAAAATAAACTTTTATGACCGCCGACATCATGTTTGCTCATTTGCTCCTAAAAATTGTGCGTGCGTATCAATTCAGGACACGAAGCCCCTCACCGCAGTTTCAGGCCGCTCGACATCCCTTGCCGCTACGGCGTATTATATAAGGCTTTCAGAAGGAATTGAAAGCTGTTAAGGAGTCATGCTTTTTTTATTGCGGAAGTTTGGCTGCATAAAAGCTCCGAATTCCCGAAGAAACCGGAGAAGTGGGCCGTGATGCGCACCTCGTGTCCATGAGGTGAAGCCCGGGGGCGCCGCACGGGGCGGGGTGCACAAGCGTAGCCTTTGTAGGGAAGAGCAGCTCCACACCGAATGCTCCAGAAGATAGTTATGAAAACGGACTATAGCTTCCTGAGGTAGGTGGCAACGCCAGTAGAGGGTTTTAAAAACAATGAGTTTTCTTGGGCAACCTAAGCGCGAAAACTTTGGTCTGTCTGTCGGTCTATCTGTCTGTCTGTCTGTCTGTCTGTCTGTCTGTCTGTCTGTCTGTCTGTCTGTCTGTCTGTCTGTCTGTCTGTCTGTCTGTCTGACTGTCTCACCGACCGACCAACCGGTGAGCTTCCTTGTCTTCTTCGCTTCATCTTTGTCTCAGCTGCGCTCTTAAAGTAAAATGGAATTCATACCAACTTGCCAAGCTTACCACCCTATTGAATCCTTACTACGATACCAGTGGGACATCTTGCCACGCGGACAATTTCGGCAACGTTCGGGCAGAAACGATAACCCATGGGTTAACAATCCGGGCACCAAACATCCCTCACCAGAGCTTCACTGATTGTTGCACTACGAACTACATAGTACAAGAACGCGAACTGCACAGGAGGAGATTACCTCCACTTCGCCCTAACACAGACAGGCCGCAATCAGTGTTACTAATACGAGGGAAGACTAACACTACATGCACACGTACCAGCCAGAAATATTTTCTCCAAAGGAGAGCAGAGGAACCACCAGTGGGCAAACACTGCGTTGGATATCCCAATCAGCCACATGTCATGTAGGAATATCCTTACAATAATCCAAATATACCTGACTTAAGAGCACGAACGCAGCTGCCATAGTTAATTGACCTGACCTGGCTGATTCTTCCCTTCTCTTTCGATAAAGAGCTAGCTTAGTGCAGTACACCAAAAAGGTTCTAGAGCATACCGTAAAGTTCCAAAAGAACTCCCACCCAAATTTCAGAGATATCAAGTGAAAAATATGGGATGGGCGATTTTTCGGGTCAGTTGCGAAAAACTACAAAAAGTTGCCGCACCGCCAACCAAAACTACTGAGTTATCAAGTAAAAACATTGGCCGCGTATCTGCTCCTTTCGTTGCAAATGTCCACAAAAGGCGATAGTCTTTATCGACATTTACCAAGTGAATGCCTCCCTTCACTTTACCGCTCACCTCTTATGTTGTTCCTCTTGCGTCGCGCTCCTCCCAAGGTAAAGATGCCAAATGTTTGCTTAAATCATTTTAAATTTCCCGTGGTCCACTGCTCCAAACCGGGTGTCTCGATGCCAACGCTGCCGTACGGCGAAGACGCGTGTTAGTCGAGGCACCCTACTTCAACATTTATAGAACCGCGTTTCCCTACTCCACGTGCGTTGCAAGCAGAACGTGGAAACTATCTAGTGGAACCTTACGTAACTGTTGCCGGTTGATTTCTTGAAATGGCGCCAGAAGCTATATTGGCGCGGGCGACAGCAGGCGACGGCGGAGTTAATTCTTTTTCTGCAGTTGATGAAGTATTTAATTTCCCAAAAATCAAGCATGTTTGAATTTTTATAAAGGAACACTGCAAATATCATTTCTGTATTGATTTGTTGTCTCATATTTGCGTGATGTCTTGTTCTTCTTCAACAATGTTGACAAGTATGAACATTACACCGGACATAGACGGGTAGATTGAGCTGTGACTATATAAGACTATTGCGTAGGCATTGTTTTGCTTTGGCCTGGTGGCTGTATCGAGTCACAGACAGACAGGCAGACATACAGGCATGCCGATCCCAATGCGCGGCCCGCTAGAGAGTATTTCATTGAGAGTATGGTCAACATACGTGAGGTATACAAAGCGCTAAGCGAACCACCTGAATGGTTACCAATGCTTGATGACCTTGTTCAACTGAAGAGATTTTAAACTTGTGTTTATCGCAAAGGTGGCGAATGTTATAAAATTACTGTAACCTAGTTTTTCGTTTGAGACAAACGGTAATAAAGAAAAAAAAAACATACAGACCGACCGAAATTTCTCGGTTTAGGTAGCCTAAGAAAGACTATCGTCTTTAAAAATAAAGATGGGCAAACTTTCGGGTCAAGTGCGGAAAGGACACATAACCCCCGTATTCACA
Organism: Haemaphysalis longicornis; assembly: GCF_048455015.1. Taxonomy (NCBI): domain Eukaryota; kingdom Metazoa; phylum Arthropoda; class Arachnida; order Ixodida; family Ixodidae; genus Haemaphysalis; species Haemaphysalis longicornis. Next base: position 204,639,837 of record NW_027526361.1, on the reverse strand, counting down.
AACCTATCTTGAGTAGAACTGTTTCTTCGGACACTTTTCGGCGCCTTAAAACGTTTCAAGACCACACTTATGCTCAAAGGGCGCCTTATTGCGAACTTATCGAACTAAAAGAGTAAGCGGTACTTAAGGCAGCTCCGACCTACTTTAAGTGCGCCTTTTCTCGACCTACATTGCAGACTACGATAGCTCGGCTGGGGTGTTCAATTTAGCGCGTCGATCGCGAGATATTGCTGAAGCCGTAAACAATTGAGCGCTTTCTGCGAGCAAAAACGATCCGTGCACACGCCTGCCGCCCGGACGCGGCCGTGCAGACACCCGCACACTGGCCCGCCGGCCCGGCCATCGCGCGATGCGGCCAGCGCCGGCACCATGGCTCATGGCGCTGCCTCCGCGCGGAGAACGACGCAGGTGCAGCTGCAGTTTGTCGCCGCTTGCCCGACTGGAACTATTCGTGCTACCAAGTTTCGCATGCGAGAAAGGGGCTGATACTGCGGTGAAAATTCACGCAATAGACAGCCATGCGGGGTAGTAGCGCAAGCGGCGATCAGTATTCTGCCGCAATTTAAAGCCCAAAGTTCCCTACGGGTACCGGATGCGGAAGGAGCTGGCTGATCCCAGCGCTTCGAAGCTGGCGCCACGGAAGCGTTCTTTCGTATTGGTGCAAAGTTCGAGTCCCGCCCGCACACCGTGTGCCGATTGGCGCATCGCGCGCTAGCCTCGCTCGGAGTAGCATAGCGTGCCTTGAAAAAGGCGCCTCTGATAAGTGCGTCGTAAGGAAGGTTTGTGAAGCGCAAGGCGACCTTTTCTCATTATGGTCATTAAGTTAAGTGTGCTTTCTGAATACGGGGGTAAGTGACCTTATCGACACTTGAATAGATGACTCGCACTCATTTTATTCACTCATTGTCACTAAAGGCATCGGACGATGCGTCGTTGTCAGAGTCGAACACGAGCTGCAGCGCTTCGTCCACATGCTCTCCCGAGCTTCGGGTCCCCTCTCCGGTTCCGTGCTTGCAGAGGCCAGGCCCTGGTTGAGCTCGCCGTTTTCAGAACCGTGTAGGCATGTCGAGATGCCGCACCGCTTAAACGACGCCAAGACGGTATCTCCCTGCTCTCCTACTCTTTCCATCTACTACCCCTTCCTCCTCATCTTGCCCGTAAAGCCGGACATGTTGTGCCTCTTGTTCAAAATGGAGATATCGGCGGTGTTCGCGGCCATGGGACGTTTTCCCATGGGGAGTTCCCGGCCTTTCTAAAGCGTCCATGCTAGCGCCATTTTAGGAGGTGGGCGATCCATGGGGTCTGTTAGTAAATTGAATATTTGACCCCTAAAGGGGGGTTGGCGATGTTTCGGGCGGGAGCGTTCTCTCGGATGTTTGCGGTAGTTTCACGAGAGACGACCTGTAATTGGGTAGTCTTAACCACTGTTGGTGCTATACAATTTTTTTCTCCTCCTCGCTCCCTGAGACGCTGTCAGAACTCACGTCATTGGTTTTGATTACGACGAGCTCCAAGGGATTGCTCCTAAATTTTGTAGTGCCTGAGCACTAGAAAGCTGACACAGATTTTGAATTATTCCCGCGGCAGAGCATTAGAAGAATTATACAAAAGAATTATGCCTATTTCCCTAAACTTGCAGGACCGGAAAGCGGGCACCCGGCCTGATGTCTACCACGTGGTCGAAGGTCTACACGTGAACAGGCTTTTCGTCGAGCCAATCATCCGGTCAGCGCTCTCCTACGCACCCCAAGACGGTGACGTCTTCGTCGTCAGCTACCCCAAATGTGGAAGCACGTGGCTGCACTACCTAGCCCAGGCAGTGCTCAAGATCGGCGCCGGCTTGGAAGCGCCCGAACTTGACGTCAACGCCGGCGCGGACCAATGGAAGGCCATGCCATTTTTAGAAATCGCGGGAGCTGAAGGTGCCCGCGCTATGCCTCGACCCGGAGCGATTAAGACGCACCTACCCTTCCAGAAGCTGCCGTACGCCCCCTGTGCCAAGTATGTTTACATAGCTCGGAACCCGTATGACTGCTGCGTCTCCTTCTATCACCACACCAAGTAGGTGCTTTGTTTCGTGTACCTATTATGAGATATACTTGTGCGCAGAAAGTGCTCCTTTTGGAACCTTTGAGGGAATACCGAAATTAGGTGCTACATCTAAAAACGCATGCATAATTACTATTGCCGCCACATATACCAGTAAAATTTCTTTAGATTTCAAACATGTACTCACTAAAAGGCCTCGAAAATTATCCTGCTGCAGACAGCCTGTGTGAAGTTTTATAACTGATGAAGTCGGCTTCAGCTGTATAGCGTGGTTGTAAATGAGACACATACTCCTTCCCAGAAATGTACGCATCCCTGCTTGAGAAACAAAATTTTCGCCTGGTTGAAGCTAGTTAAACACAAGATTTGTGCAGAAAACGAACTTTCTTTACCTTGGCTTGGAATGAGCATATCGTATTTTGAGCAGACAAAGGCCAACTTTATAAAGATGTCACTTGCGCAACTAAGTTTTAATCTCTCCGCTTTTGATACTTTGCATTATATGAATTCCTTATAAGAGCGCTCAACCTGGCATCAAGCAGTTGTGAAAAGAATTGAAAGGAACAATGCTTTACTGAAAGTCGTTTGGCATAATCTTCGACCTGCGTCTGAAGCTACCAGCGCCTCAAAGTTGCCTTAACCTGATCAGACATTGTGGTTTTACACAACCGTAAGCTGTATTTGCGTATTAGTGTCTATGCCGAGTCACGCCAATGCAGTTCGTTTATATTGTTTTTTTTTTTAATTTCTGTAGGAACGAGGGGCGGTATAGTGTGAGAAACATATCCTCTTTTAGATGTCTATGACATTGTCTCACGTTTGGGTTTTGTTTCTCAATGTAGCCATACGTTTTATTAAGAAACTGGACAATGTTTGAGACTTTTCGGCATTGTAGATGCCGAAATCCTTAACGATAATGTTTACAGGGCCAAATTTGATATGTTACGATAGGATATGTATTCTGTATGCGCACGGACTACCGTGAGTGGCAGACAGAAAATGCTTCAACGTAGATTTGTTCTGCATGAATCAGCACTTACAGCCCACGAGCGGTGCATGAAAATGGGTGCGGGTCCATGAAATGATTTTTCTTGGCAGCTAGTAATTGTCAACATGGTTCTGCCCACACGTTTATTTTCGCAGGCGGCTGCCCACATACATGTTCGAAGATGGCACATTCGACGAGTTCTTTGACATGTTCGTGCAAGGAAAAGTTGACTTTGGAGACTACTTCGACCACCTGCTCTCCTGGTACGAGCACCGCGACAAGCCTAACGTGCTGCTACTGACGTACGAAGAGCTGAAGAAGGACACTCGCGGGTGGATTCTAAAGATTGGCGACTTTTTTGGCAAGCGGGAGTACGGGGACAACTTGAGGGAGCACCCGGAACGGGTCGAGAAAGTGTTGGCGCTAACCAGTGTTGACAACATGAAGGCGCTCAACTCCAAACTGATGAACTGGACGCAGATTGTGGAAAGTATGCCGGAGGAGGCCAAGGCCGCTTTCACGAAGAAGGCCAAGGAAACATTTGGGGACGTTTGGGACAAGTCTGGACAGGGAGAGTTCGTTCGCAAAGGAGTCGTGGGCGACTGGAAGAGCTACTTCAATGCGGAGAAGATAGAGAGAATGAAGAAAGCGATCGAGCAGAAGACTAGTGGAAGTGACGCCATGGGCCTGTGGAAGGACATCGACCTCCCTTGAGACCATTGGAGGACCAGGTTGCTAAGAAAAGCTTTCTATAAATAGTGGGTCTCGTGAAATTTTGTGCAGGCTTCACATTCGAATAAAAATAGTTTGCAGTTCAATTGTGCAATCCAAGCAAAATTTGCGCTAAAATTTCAAATAAAAAAATTAATCCGTCTCAACAGATGCGAGAACTTCTGGCCGGGAGCATCCAAAGTTTCTTGTCTCCAGCCAAAACCGAGGTGTACAATGATTGTTTTATTTAAATGTATGTGTAAGACAACTAAACGGTAGGAAACGCATCGCAGTTTTAATAGTGAAAATATAGAGAAAGTATCCGTACGCAAATTGTGGGAACAAATGTTTGAGAGAGAAACTGAGGTTTTAAGAGTGGCCTACAACTTGCTGTGCGCTGCGCATGTATGAAAAATTTGTGATAGCACTCGTTCCACGTATTCTCTGTACGTCTTTCATCTTATGGCGCTGCTTTAGAAGCGTTACAGTAGACGCTAGTAGTAAACCATTCAGCCAGAGGGTAGAGCGTCGGCATGTGTACGTTGACGAGTCTGTAACGAGCTCTCCCCTCCACACCTGTCTTTTCCAATTGTGTTGCCACATGACCAGCTGCAACGTATTTGGCCAGGCTAAAGACCTACTCGGCTTCAGGGAAGCAGCGTCAAAACTGGTTGGGGTGCCGTGTGAATGCTTTCACGCTCAAAAGAACACTCGTCATCACCGTTCTCCTCATCCCTGGTACAGTTCGTCATATAAATGACGACTCCAAATCACGACATTAAAATCGAAGTCCGCTTCATTTAACAAGAAAGGTGGATGGAACGCGAAGCTTTCTCTTCGCAAGTTTAGGTAAAGGGGCGTTTGAATTGATTTGTTTTAACTCAATTTATTCACAAGTTCGAGTAGCCTAGAGTAAATTCGAACGGCTTCGACCTTGTCAGAATGACTCAGTCGGATAGACGGCGGCTTAACGCAAAGGACCCAGGTTCAATTCCGGTCACGGGAAGCACTTTTTTCTTGTTTCATCAGAGCAGTGGAAGGGCCTGCTGACCAGCTCCTGTCACGCAGACCGGATCTTTGTGGTCACCCGTGCTAGGGCTGCAGCGAAGGCCCAAGGGTACCTGGACTGAGGCGAACCCACCCCACCCAGTGACGGCTCAACCACAAGCGTTTGCTCTATCAGACGTTTATTCTCTCTCTTTTTATTCTCATCAGAATCATCATCATGTACTCTCCCATTGTGTAAAGTTGGCTTTCCTGCAGTGAGTGTCAGTTACGACACCTCAATCCACGAGACCAAGAAGCTTCGGTTACTAAGCATCGGCCTTGAAGGCAAATCATAGTTTTTTTTTCTCAAAGTATTGTAAATAGACAGTAGAGTGTAAACAAGTCCACAGTGGCTCCAATGGGCTTGATTTACTTAGCAGGTCGTTGACGCGGCAAAAGAAGGCGCTCATGATGATAACTGTAACGGGTATGTACAGATGAGATGTTTCTCCTGCCAAAGAATGATGAATGGCCACAGTATACGGACCATCTTGTCTCTCTAGCTCACAATATTTGTAACCCATGCATTACACAAGGCATGCAGGCCTACACACAGCGAGGAACCACCGTGGGTTCGAGTTAGCTGAGCAAGCTCACGAGAATGAAACGCCGTCGTGATCAACTCACACCACCTCTTTCGGGGAGGTGGAGTCGGGGGCGACAAAGGAATATGCGTCCAGGGTAAAGCCAGAAGACGCTTTTTCTACGCCAACCTCGCTGTTACATTGATTATATGTGCGTACTTCCCTTTAAGTGAAAGGGGCGATGAGGCGCCACGCGCAAGTATGCGCGTCGGCGCCGCGCACAGCCAGTGGGCTTTTCAGTCAGGGTAATATCCGTGGCGCGGCGCACCGCCGTGCGCGGGCATCTCCGTGAGCCAGATCGGCTTGCAGCAGCGAGGGAGACGCGGTCCGTTCGCTCACAGGCGCGCACCGCACGGCGTAATAGTGGAGGTGTAGCTACGGCCTTACAATATGCAAGCGTAGGGACAACCGGAGCAACCTAACGCAGGGACCGGCAGCCGGGAGGGCTGGCGGGCTTTCGCCGGCACAACAGATTTGCAGCCGGATGGTACAGAAAGCGTCACATACCCTCGGCGTCGTGTTCAGCGTCTCCTAACCGTGGTCCGTCCCTCGCGCAGAGCGCGCGTTCCGCGTCCCGGCTGACTTACACGGAAGAACGACTATGGAGGCTCGCACAGACCGAATCCCTTCCTAATAGGTCCCTCCTCCATCACATTCATCCCTCAGTTTATCCCTCTACTTTTTGTCCACTATGCGGAGACAAGACCACGGCACAACATTACACGTGGGCCTGTCTATGAGATCCCCTCCCTAAAATTAATTCCTCGGAGCTCTGGGAGGCAGTGCTGAGCTGCGTTGACCCGGAGAGACAGAAGATCATCACAGCCCTGGCTACGAAGGTCGCCGCACAGCTCCAGCTGCCGGCCACTTTCCCTCGCTAAAAGGTCTTCTTTAATAAACTTCTTCTCTCTCTCTCTCTCTCTCTCTCTCTCTCTCTCTCTCTCTCTCTCTCTCTCTCTCTCTCTCTCTCTCTCTCTCTCTCTCTCTCTCTCTCTCTCTCTCTCTCTCTCTCTCTCTCTCTCTCTCTCTCTCTCTCTCTCTCTCTCTCTCTCTCCCGGCGAACGGGGTCCGGGTCTCAGTTCAAAAGGGCTAATGAATTGAGGTTAACCACAAATCAGGGCGGAGCGGCCATACAGCTGACAGTGTTTTGTCGCGAAACGGCCGCTGGCGCCTTCACCTCGTCAGTAATTTAAATGCTTCGGCTCGGCCCAACGCTGTGGCGCAGGGGCGAGCTTGCCCTTAGGGAACAGAGAGGAAAGTCGCTGCGCGACTATACAAACCGAGCGCTCGCGCAATGGAAGCGGTCTCTAGGATTTTCACAAGCAGTATACGGCACAACAGTTTCCCAATAACGTTGACTGCGGGAACACACGTTCAGACTATCGTACCCTCATTTGGAAGCGACCACCTTTCTGCCGAGAGTTACGGTGTACGTTGGGTGTATTGTTTCGAGCGAGAAATGCGCATAATTGTAGTTCCTCAGTTTGGTAAGTGGGGTCCTCAGGAGGTCATTGGTGCAGCTGCGGGAGACACCCGATAGTTCACCAAAGATGTATCCTCAGTCACGACGTAGGGACCAATGCAGAAACTGCTCGCATAAATCGGGTGCTCGCATTGGCGTCCTAAGGAATACTTCCTACCCAGGGAAGAAATCAACGTAGCCGTGACTGGAATCATATACTGGTTTTTCGGTTATTGCTGCGTGGCTTCAGTGTGGAAGCGTGCTGGATGACGACACTGGTTGAGCTGAGAAACGAACAGGTCAGAAAAAGGAGTGAAAAGAGTGTACAGTGCGGAAAAGAAAGCGATGCCAATGACGAAGTAGAGGGACCACCCGAAAATCAGAAAAGACAAGTAGTGCGTGGTGCGACGGACAACCGTATTTTAAGCGAAGGTTACGCAAGAATTTGATCCCGGTTGTTGCGGTTAGGCTTAACATACACCGATAGAATGACTGAGAGTGCTTGATAAAACCGCTTGGGGGATACCGTTTGTTTGACTACAATTTTAGCTTTGGACAAGCAATACGAACTATTAACGCCCTAATTCAACTTAAGCACCGCAAACGGTACCAATCTGCTCCCTGCCCTGGACTCGGTCAGCCCTGCAGATACCTAAAATTGATTTAAAATAGCAAAAACCTAAAATCAGCCTACTGCCGACGGTATTTGCACACATTAACAGATTTTACTCCACAAAAACTCAAATTTTTACGTATGGATGGGCAACGCGTTACTGCAGTTCACCAGGGATTTTTATTGCATCAGCAGCCAAAGCCTTCTCCTACCGGCTTGACCGAGCCACTTTGTGCACGTTGGAGGAGCAACATGCGATTAAAGAAGCCATCCGATACATTCTTCGCCAGCCGCCGTCACACTGAACGGTTTTCTGAAATTCAAAAGCAGCTCTTCAGAGCCTGCAACAGTTGCTGCAGCTTACTCGAAAACATCCAGCACGAAGTGGAATATCTGCCTCATCTTTCACACGTCGATAGTCATCGTGTAATATTCCAGTGGCTGGCAGGCTACGGTGGCTTCACGAAAAACCTGCAAGCGCACGAGACCCCACTAGGGGACTACAGTGCGAAACAAAACGAAGTTTTTTTTCGCGAAACATTATGCCTCAACTATGCATAAGGAACCAGCTTTGCTGGTATGGAACCTCTTGTGGTTCCTTCTGCTATATCATCCCGCTTTTCTACATCGCGTAGACACTTATATCATGAAGGCGTATCGTAGATTGCACCTCAAGGCACCGTTTAACAAGTGCTACCAACATTGGATCGTTTACACTTCAAGCCCATACTATTGTGAAAATTGGGGCTAGCTGCTGAGCATGTATAACTACGGCGCCCTGCTTATGCCGAACGAAGGGGCCGTTTGGAGTAGAAATTTCAAATTTGAGTGCCCCCACCTTGGACCATTTACGCTGAGCCTAGTACTTGGACCATGGCCCTCTCCCTCCTCTCAGCGCAAAGCCCCATCCGCATTATTCGAGTACCTGGAGGTCACTGGCGTCGTTACATTCTACTTCTGCCGACGGTACGTACAGGGTACGTTTAACGCAATGCCCTGCAACATTATAACCTAACCTTAGGGGCGAGGCCCCTTAAGGCTCGGGCTATCGGCATCTCCTGTCGTCGTCGACTCATGTGGCCACTGTAACAATACACCGGGACACTAGTTTTCCAAAGCCTGCGAAGGAAAGTTTGACATCCGCCGAAATGCAGCCATACGGCTACAAAGGAAAGCTATACAGCTTTGCATAAAAACCTGCCCTTCAATTCGAGTTGTTGATCAATTCGCTCTCGCGCTACAAACGACTAGCCTCCTGGTTAGCTCAGTTGGTAGAGCGACTGTTCCGGTTAAGCGGTGGTACCGGGTTCAAATCCTGGACCAGGACGAATTTTTCTTCAACTGCGAAGTTTCTGAGGAAGCTGTATAGCTTTCCTTTGTAGCCGTATGACTGCATTTAGGTGGATGTCAAACTTTCCTTCGCAGAAACCTACTCCACCTTGGGGATTTCCCCTAAATCTATTGTATTTCCAAAACCACGTGCCAGAACGTAACGCGTACTCAAAGAACCCACCGGGACACTCACTTTCCAACGCCTCGCGCTAAAGCGCTTCGTGCTTCAAAGACACGAGACTTTTACAGCAAAGCTGTATACCTCTACCCCCCAATGGTTTCATTTCCATCGGAAAAACGCCAAAGCGCCAAGAATACACTTTTACGCTGCGCTCTTCACCCTTCCCTAGGTTTCACGTTAGGGGAGAAGGCCCGGGATTTTTTGTTTTTCTCTTAGTTTCTGTTACCCGCCTTAATTCTTATTCCATATGCTGCCATTTTTCCCTCTCCTTGTTCCCAACGAGTAGCAGGTCGGCATAGTTTTCCTGTTTTCCTATCTAATAAACAGTATCTCGCCCTCTCTCTCACTCTCTCACACACGCTTTCGGTTTTGGAAAACGTGAGGACCATGCGGCTGACGTGGGACTCCAGCATGTTTGTCCCCGGCAAGCCGTGGTTTTTCAGAGTGAGAACTACATCCTCAAGCATTTTTCAAAGGAGTACTGACAAGAGATTTTCGGGTAATATTTTTGTCGGTGCTATGGGTGCCTATGAGCTCAGTAATCATAGAATAGCACCTTAAAAGGTCGACCGCCGCGTGAATAATTATTTACAGCGTCGTTCATTCGTTTCAGTTCCAAGTTAGGCGACAAGGACACCGGCAGGTTTTTGTATCTTGTGACTGTGTGCAACGTATTAAAATCGAAACAGCTTCGCTGGGTTATCAACCATGATATGAATGGTTGAGCCACGAGAGTTTCTTTAGCTGCTCAGTGATGGCGTACTCAAACCATCGCCTTCTTAACCGTGGCTGAGCACTGCCCGTACTCTGCTGCGGGGAGATGAGGCCGATTTTACCCGCCAGCTGCCTTTGGAAAGTGGCATCCAGCCATGGCCAATCCCCATACGGGTGTGTGGCGTTGAAAAGTACCGTATTTACTCGCGTAATGATCGCTCTTTTTTGTCGAAAAAAATTGATGCAAATTTATGGGTGCGTTCATTCCGCGGGGTAAATTTTCCGCGAAAAACTTTTGAGCACAGGAATGGCAAGCAAGTTGCGGGTCAAAATGTTTACGATAGGTATCATAAACATTTTAAAAATAGTAAATATAAACATAAAAACTCCACACACCGCGCCAGCCGCTTCGCAAAGTGACGCGAAATGCAGCCCCAGCAAACCACTAACATCTCTGCGACGTCCCAGAAACATCTGAAGGTTTATGTCTCAGAAGTATCTCTATTAGACATCCGTACAACATGCAATATTTTTATGAAAAATTTTGGATGTTAAGATAATGTTGCTGGTCCCTTATATTCGGATGTTATTTCGACTATGTTAAAGACGTACACTCCATATTGCTGCTATTTCATTTGTGGACGTTATTTAGACATATTTTGCTGACGTAGTTCAGGTGTTGCTGGTATGTCAGTTTTTTACTTCGCACAAGTCTGTCGCAGTTAGATTCATTTTGCCTATATCTGCTATACTTTATTTTCAAACTACCCGCAGACATACTTTTTTAAGGTTACGTAGGGGTTTTGTATGTGAATGTGCGAGTTTTGTTATCCAATAATACTGCGTTTTTTAAAATATAAATGCGGAGGACGTAATCAATAAATTAAACTCGACATATGCCTGAAGAAAAATTCACGCTGATATCCGTTTTTCTTCAGTGAAACCAACATATTTCTTGGTCGTTCTACCTGCGCTATTAAATGAAAATACAAAGTCTGGCCTGACAAATCACTGGCGCACTGTAAAGCCACATATCTTAACACAAAATTCCCCAGCTTGTACAATGGTGCAAGGCTGGAGGAGCAGGAGAGCTCCGGGCTCTCTCCCGGTCATTTCCCTCACCGTACGGATATTTTACCCCGCAGAGGCGGCAATAGCCCTGGCCCTTCATCACCAGGCCGCAACTACACATTATAATCACTGATTCAAAGACGGTCATTCAAAACTTCATTCGCGGTAGCATTTCGGCTACGGCACTCAAGATTCTCCAAAATCCCCCTACTCAACTAGTCGACATCGTCTGGACCCCGGCCCCCACTGGGGTGGGAGCCAACGAAGCATGCCCACAAAGCGGCAGGAGAACTCAACACCCGTGCTGGGCTCACTCCTGCCCTCTACCATGGTGCTCGGCCGGCCCGCGATCGTCTTCTCTGGTACAAAGACGTCAAGGAGGATTACCTCCTCTCCCGCCGCCGCTATCCCACTGCTCACACAGCCCTCATCAACGCTCACGAGCGCCTATGGTGATTCCGTCAGGCCCACTCCATCGTTATCTCCTCCACAAGATCTATCCCTCTGAGTTCCCTTCACCACACTCTCCCCTCTGTGACTCCCTGGACGCACTAAGCCACACCATGTGGGCCTGTCCCCTTAACCCATTCCACCCCATCTCCAGCGTCGAGCAGTGGGAGGGCGTGCTGGGCTGCTCGCAACCGGGGGTGCAGCTCGTTTTAGTTGACCGAGCTGCCACCGTCGCCGCCGCCTTCGGCCGACATCCACCACACGTCCCTACGCAACTTGCTTGATGAATAAAGTGATTTCTCTCTCTCTCTCTCTCTCTCCTCTCTCTCTCTCTCTCTCTCTCTCTCTCTCTCTCTCTCTCTCTCTCTCTCTCTCTCTCTCCAGCGGAGACCCGGCTGTTGCACCTGACATGGATTTCCGAACTTGCCCCTGAAAGCTCGCCATGAGTGGCCGGTCCGGTTCGTTTCGTCCACTGGCTTCAACATATTTAACAAGGTGGACCGTGTTAGCACGCGCTCGAACCGGCGGCTACCGGGTTCGCGAACTTGGCGTCTGCAGCGCGAGCTGTTCGGTGCTGCCCACTTCCGGCGCGAGCGTACTTGAAGTGGAGTAGTGCAGCACGGGAGAGATCACGTCACAAACGGTGGGCAGATTGTTCTCGAAGGGTAAGTTGGATGATGCCGGTGCTCGTCCCGAATCGCACGCTCACGTGCATTCGGTTATTTTTTTTGCTTTTTTGTAAGTCCCTCAAGTGGCGTAAGCCCACGAGCAAGCCTGGATGGTGCCAAGCGCTACTCACGTGACGCACGCTCACACGCGCTTGTATACTTTTTGCGCTCAGTATTTTCTTTTTTGTGAGCCCCTCATGTGGCGGAAGCCCACGCAAGAATGTATGACGCCGTGCGCTGTTCACGAAATGCACGCTTACGTGCGCGCGGCATTTTCTTGGTATTTTGTCTCTTCGTGGGCGCCGCAACCAAAAGCTTATAAACAGTCCGGCAGTAAAACGTTCTGAAATTTTTGTAAAAAATATCAAAAGGCATTTTGAAGTCCGTCAGTGTTTTTCTGTAAAAAAAAACGCTATGCCATGTTTTGAAAGGAATTCTAGCAACACCCCGCCGAACGTACGGACTCGAAGGCCGGTGAAATACCCTGTTTGAAAAAGACATGGCTGAATTTAAAAATTAGCAGCCCTTTAAGGTTTGCAGTTACTTTATAGGATTTTGTAACTTGAGAGCATTTGTGATTTGTTAAAGTTAATTTCAGTCCTCAGCGGTACTATCCCGCTGCTGGAGCATGAGAATTAATCGCACAACTTCGGAAAGCTCATTTTGCTTGAATGTGTTCCATGTTAGTATTAAAGTTCTCTAACTGTGCGCCCCTATTCAGCTTGGTCCCAATATTAAAATATTTTGCGACACCACGTGTTTTCATGAATTACGGGACGCGCCGGAACGAGTTTGCTGCGAGGTGACAACGGGGCGACCAATAAGTGGCTGCTGCTGTCACAGTGCGGGACATCAAAACGGACATGGGGGCCGACGCAGCAAGCTGAGCGCATTTTTTGGCCTTGTGAGTACATTATGTGCATTTAGTGAGAGTTTCTTCCTCATCAATATAGAATGCATGCTTGCCGATATCGCTAATATCTGCAAGTCTGCGGCAATAACGTATTCATGTCCGTTTCGAAAGGGGAGGAAAGAGAGGTAAGCACGATCATCATCAGCTAGACTTCGCACATATACGACATACTTCTACGGCAAGTTCAGGGTGCTTCATTACGCGGGAAATTTAAAACAAAATCAAATTTTGACGACAAACGTCAGGGGTGCGGTCTTTACGCGAGTGCGATCATTATGCGAGTAAATACGGTAATCATCAGCAGCAGCGTGAAGGTAAGTATCATCATTGCACAACGACCGCAGCTCGTGCCTGCGCGCCACGCGATCGCTCGGCAGTTACACCTCGACAGCCTCACTTCTGCTTCTGAAAGGATGTCCCGGGAATCGCGCCCTGAGTTACGACGGCCGAGGATGTGCCATGGAGGAGACATGATATCTCGCAATCAGCTTGTCGCTTGGATCAACCAGCGCCTCGGATCGACTTACAGCGGATTTGAAGAGCTGAAGTCGGGAGAAGACTACTGCAAGCTGTTGGACATGCTGCGCCCAGGCAGCCTTGAAATAACGAAGGTGAGAAGCGGCGCGAAGCTTGATAGAGACCGAATGCGGAACTTCAAGCTGCTGCAACAGGGATTGGAGACAGCGGGGCTCCACAAGGAAGTTTCGATCGAAGGTCTGATGGAGAGTAAGTTCCGGGACCATTACGAACTGGTCAAGTGGTTTAAAAAGCTCTTCGACGAGGCGCAGGGCTACAATACCGACGGGGCAATGGCAGCAGGTGCAGCTAAGATGGCCAAGCAAGGACGGGAGACAGGTGATGAGTCAAAGGAAGAGTTCAACATGAAGGAACTCCTAGAGATTAACAAAGAGTGCGACACCAACCGGTCAATTATTCTTTCAATTGATTCCCTGTGCCGAAAGTACAAGGCCGAACACGACAACGCGGGCCTTGCTGACAAGATTCTTGAGCATCTGGATGCCCTCGACCTCGAGCGACACGCCGCCGGAGATGGTCCGGCTGAGAACTGAGTGAAAACGCCCATTCTGCTAAGCTACCAAATAGAGCCATGCTTAGCCTTTTGGTAACAGCCGTGTGGTTGATCTGCCCGAATGTGAATGTTAAGTCTCAGAACGGCGTATTTAGGGAAACGAGTGTTTTATGGGGGATGTCGAAATATACCATGCTCACGTCATGTTGGAAGTAGTATAACAAGGTATAATGATGTCTTGGACTGCCTTTTTGCAGGTCATTTTATTGAAAGTCATCGTTGTGGATAGGGTAATCTTTCATGTAGATCTCTTAGTGCTTAAATACTTGTGTTCTGATTTACAGGCTCCAATACCAATGCGACGGGATGTTTATACGTTTGAGAAACACTAATTTGGGTACGATATAAAAAAAGTCGTTTTCAGAATTTTAGGAATTCTGTAGAAAGTTAAAATAATTAGCAACCAGCCGTCGGAGTACATACCAAAACTAATTCAGGATGACGTGGCAAGGAGGATGAAAATGTTAGCTTCATGTGAAGGTGTATTAGTTTACATGATTGATACGTTGGGATTTATTGCTTACAGTTGTGTTATTGACCCTCTTACAGGACACTTGATGATCCCCAGTGGGAAGTTTGCCAGTAGGGGGTTATTGTGGTGTAGTGGCGCCCTCTAGTGGAGCGCCCGCTCACTGTGTGCGCTTGGTTGTATGAATTGTAACTAGATGTCGTTGCTGTGGACGCACGTGACGGGTCACGTGCGTATGCGTCTCGGTGCCGTCTTGTTGAACAATAAACGTTCTCTTTGGGTTCTGGTCTTGGTACGAGCCGGCCGCACTCTTTCTTCTTGGGCTTGTGCGTGGGCCCGGCGGCCGTCCCTCGCTCCCGTCGCCGCCGAGGCCGCTCGCCGTCGCCCACTACACATCTTTTTGGCGACGAGGATGGGATCATTTTCTTCTGCTGCGACGACATCGTCGACGGGTCCGGCAGAATGAAAACGTGAGTGCGTTTGACCTCGCTCGAGTGTGACTGTCCGGCGCGTCTGGCGTCGCGAGGCCTAGCGTTCTTTTGTGCTGACGCTCGTCGAACCGTCGTTTAGGCCTCGCCCTACTTCGTTCTTCTGCTTCTGCTCCTGCATCTCTCTCCTTCCTGCTTGGCAGCATGGGCCTCTTCGATAACCTGCCCGTTTTCCTCGAATTGCCGGGGCCGCCTCCGATTCCGTGGCATAACTGGAAAAAATTGTTTCAGGCCCATCTCGAGGCGGCTGGCGGCAGCGACTGGAATGACGGACGACGCGCGTCGGCGCTCGTCAGCGTTTTGGGTAGGGAGGGGCAACGAAGGTATTTTGCTGAGGCGGAGCAGGACGAAGCAAGGAGGGACGCCGCCAGTAACGTGACCGACGCTAATGTAACCAGCCCTATCGTGACCGACTCCGCGACCGACTGTAGTGTGACCGCATCCTCGGCTCCGGCCATTTCGAAATTCGACCAACTTTTGGAGCAGCTGGACCGGCTCTTCGCTGCGTCCACAAATACGCTTGTTGAACGACATGAGTTCACAAGCCGTCGTCAATTTCGGGGGGAAAGTTTTTTAGAATACGTGACCGCTCTAAAGGAGAAAGCCGTACGTTGCAAGTTCGGGCTGACGTACGCGGAGCGCGTCCGAGATCAAATCATACATGGAACGTCTAACCCCCAGGTTAGAGAAAAGCTGCTCGCCCATGGCGAAAAGTTGTCTTTGGAGAAAGCTGAAGAGATTGGTCGGAGTTTTGAATCGTTGTCGTTGGCGAACCAAGCCTTCGGTTCGCATCATCAAGTACAAGCGGTAGGCCGACGAGGAGAAGGTGGCGTCGCGGAAGATGGCGGTCGGGGAAGCCGCCGCGATCAAGATGGCGGCGTGGAGGATCAAGATGGCGTGGGCCGCCGGGGAGGCCGGCGCGCTCAAGATGGCGGCACAGGAATTCAAGATGGCCTGGCCAGCCGGGGAGGCCGTGACGTCATTCCACCGGGTTCGGGAAGGCAAGATGGTGGCCCCCAAGATGGACGTTTCCATTCGCAGTCAGCTGCAGAGTTTCGCGGTACAGTCCAGGCGAAGAAGTTTGCAGGCAAGCTTCAGTTATGCGAGCGATGCGGAAATAAATCGCATAATTCAGCATTTCCAAATTGTCCAGCCAGAAATCAGCGCTGCAACTCTTGTAATAAGTGGGGACATTTCGCATCGATGTGCCGTAAGCCGGCACCAGTGCATCGAGTTTCTTCGAAGGAAGCTACGGGCTCCGCTTCGACACCGGAACCTGTAGAGCATCCAGCATCCACGGAGATCAACGCACCCGCAAGATCTTCCGTCTTAACAGTCAGCACTTCTTCTAGAAAGGACTTAGTCGTCCAAGCGGAAGTCAGCGTCAACAATCCTCCAAGAAAGGACTTAGTCGTTCAAGCCGAAGTCAGCGGAGTGACCATGCAACTCTTAGTCGATACCGGAGCATCCGTGTCGTTGATGACTGTCGAAGATTTCAAGCGTCACTTCAGTAAACAGCATGCGCTGTCCAAGGCTTCCGTCAACTTGTAGAATTTTTCCAAACAACGTATCGGCATCCGCGGCTCATTCCAAGCTCCTGTTCAAGTCTTGCAACGGTCTTGCTCCGTCACATTCTACGTCACCGACAAAGGGACATCTCTTTTGGGGCTCGACGCCATCCAGCAACTGAGCATTCAGATCGACGGTGCGTCTCTTACGTGTCGACTAGCATCGGTGTGTGCAGTGCAGTGTCCCGTGAACGTGCCCCCGGGTTTCGAACATCTCTTCAACGGCGAGTTGGGTCTTGTCAAGGACGTCTCGCATAAGATCCAACGGCGGCCAGGTGTGACTCCAGTTGCATCTAAGCTACGAAGATTGCCTCTTGCTCTCCGTGATCCAGTGTCCAGCGAGCCGCGACGCCTCGAGGACAATGATGTCATTGAGCGTGTCGACGCCTCGGAGTGGGTTTCGCCCCTCGTCGTCGTCCGGAAAAAGAACGGGGACATTCGGCTGTGTGTGGACCTCCGGGAACCGAATAAGGCAATTATCATTGATGGGTATCCTTTACCGCATGTTGAAGAGCTGTTGCAGATGTTTCATGGTGCTGTTTGTTTTTCTAAGCTTGACTTGGCGTCGGCTTATCATCAGTTGTTGCTGGAAGAGGGCAGTAGGGACTTAACTACTTTCGTGACTCTTGAAGGTTTATTCAGGTTTAAGCGGGTGTGTTTTGGTCTGGCGTCGGCGCCTGCGGTTTTTCAAAAAATGATGTCTCAGATCTTGAAGAATTGCAAAAATGTCGTTTGCTATCTTGATGATATTCTTGTGTGGGGAAAGACTCAGTCTGAGCATGACGCGAGCTTGGTTGAAGTCTTAACATGTATAGCAAATAGTGGCATGAAGTTGAACGACAAATGTCTGTTTTCGGTCAAAGAACTTGATTTTTTGGGTCACAAGATTTCGGCTGAGGGCATCTCACCTTTGGAGAGCAAAGTAAAAGCTATAGTTCATGCTCCCGCTCCTACGGACATAAAGTCACTGCAATCATTTTTAGGTCTTGCAGGATACTATGCTAAGTTCATAAAGAACTATGCAGAGATAGTTGAACCACTTCGCCTCATGCTCAGGAAGGGTCAGACGTTTTGTTGGTCTGATGATGCTCAGCGCAGTTTCGATCAGTTGAAAGCGTGCCTCACATGTTCTCCGGTTGTGAAGGTCTTTAATCCTGACTTGCCTGTAGTAGTTACTACCGACGCATCTGATGTGGGAATTGGCGCGGTACTACAGCAGCGGTATGGTTGTAGGCTTGAAACAGTAGCCTTTGCTTCTAGAACTTTGTCCGAGACTGAGAGAAAATACTCTGTGGGAGAGCGCGAAGCGCTGGCTTGTTTGTTCGCGTGTGAAAAGTGGCACATTTTTCTTTGGGGCAGACGGTTCACACTTAGAACTGACCATCAGGCTGTAGTTGCTTTGTTAGCCGCAGGAGACTCAGGTCGGAGACCTTTAAGGATTTCTGAAGTATAGTAAGCCGTTGACAGTGCAAGCTCAGGTTGCACCTTTCACCTTTAAGCTCAGTGATGGAAAGATCTGGAACGCTTCGAAACTCACAGTCGTTCCGAAAGGAATTGAGATTGGCTCGGCACCGTATTCCTTTGAAAATGTTGAACTCTCTTCGAGGCATAAAGAGTTTTTATACTCTTCGTCTAACTTAGACATTTGTGACAGTCAGTCCCCTAGTCTACCGTTGACAGATGGGGCAAACCCCAGTGTCCAGACCGACTCTGATCTGTCAGAGCTTCCTTCCAGTGCAAGGTCTGGATCCGTTGTTCCTCAGGAAACGGTAGAATGTCAGGAAGAAAATAGTGAACAAACAGATCCAAATAGCCATGTAGACAACACAAGGGAAAATGAGGGGGCGTCTGGGTCGTCAGATAATTCAAGTTCATCGTCTACGCGTCCACGCCGTAAGACTAAGCAGCCTCAGTGGCTTCGCGACTATGTGCGGTAGGGGGTATACGTACGGTTCATGCTTTGCGTCATGTTGGACGTGTCATGTCTGTGTTGAATCGTATATCATCATTGAAAATGTTTTTCTGTACGGGTTTTTTTTTGGGACCTATAGAACTGTCGTGAGCGACTGATAGCCTGTTGTGTGAGTCAAGTGAAAGGAAGATGCAGACATTCTTCAAAGCACGGGAGAATGATGTGGAGTGTGCATTTAAGATGCTGTATGTATTTCGCAGAGTGTGCGAACTTCTTTTTGCACGGGGAGATGATGTGGTGTAGTGGCGCCCTCTAGTGGAGCGCCCGCTCACTGTGTGCGCTTGGTTGTATGAATTGTAACTAGATGTCGTTGCTGTGGACGCACGTGACGGGTCACGTGCGTATGCGTCTCGGTGCCGTCTTGTTGAACAATAAACGTTCTCTTTGGGTTCTGGTCTTGGTACGAGCAGGCCGCACTCTTTCTTCTTGGGCTTGTGCGTGGGCCCGGCGGCCGTCCCTCGCTCCCGTCGCCGCCGAGGCCGCTCGCCGTCGCCCACGACACAACAGTTATGTCCAAGAGACCATAAGGCCGGCGGCGATGATTTTAGCTTGAGCAAGTGAAATTCTATCGAAATTCAACAAGTCTCAGTACTCCAGTGATTTAAATTATTTATTTATCAATTAACATTTATTTATATTATTATTTATCATTTATTGTAGTATTTGTTTTAAATGCGGAGCATTTCTTAGGCTCGCCTGGTCCTGCGTCGTTGATGGCGGCGCCGTCCACACGCTCACCGCGCATGCGCAACTCTCCTCCTTACACCCACAGCTCCGCGATACTGCGCTATAAAAAAAAGAAATAGTTAGCGGCGCCCGGTTTCGATCCCACGATTCTCTGGCCGCAACGGGAGGTACGCGGTGCTCTTCCCACTACGCTACAAATCCGGGACAGGAGCAAGTGCTACGAACACGCCTTATGTTCGAGACTCATTCAAACTACGTCAAGAAGCTACTGATACAACGAAGGCACGCGTAGTTGAACGTCAACGGAAACGACGAACTGAAAACTATAGAGGGGATGCTGAATTTCCCGTGGGAAAGCTGCGGCGGGAAGCGCCACGCGCCTTGCAGCTCAACCAGCCCCGTCCGCAGCGCCTCTAATGCTGATTGTGGCAGGATGCCCCTAGGGATTGGCCAACCAAAGAATCCATCACGAGATAGGTTCGCGTTCAACCACCGTCGTCATCTTCCCGTAGGGGAACCGCCGAAGAAGAAGAAGAACGAGAAGACAAAGCTGCGAAGAGGAGGGCGTGTACATTGCTCTCAGCCGGTGCACAAATGTCAACAACCTTTACCTCGCCAAAGCTGACGGAGACTACCGATTCTACCACAGAGACGACAACGACAAGAACATGATGGACGAGTTTCGGCACCTCGAGAACCACCGCCTACTCACCGTAACACAACAGCACTTGCGTGCCTTTGCCACCGGTGTGGGCCCGGACGCGGAATTCCCTCTGGCGCTAGTAAAAACCATGCAGATCACTCAACATAACGGCAACACAATGGAACCACACGGAACCGCCACGATGCTTCGCATCCTCATCAGGGTTCCCCAAGGGAAGATGGTGCAATTTTTGTTTCGCCTTTACCGATTTCCGTTACGTCTGGGTGTTTACGGTGAGCAATATCTGGGCAGTACAATAAATAAACCCACCCTTAATTGGAACCTATTGATACTATGTGGATGTGTCTAAGAGACGACCGCACACACCTGGACTGCGAGGATCAGTTTCAGCAGAGAACTTTAGTATTCACTAATAAAACTGGCTACTTGACTGATAGAACGTTCGCTGTGATTTCGAATGATGAAATTTGATTTCTCGATTCGCCGTCGCCGACCACGTAACGTCCAGGAACCTGGACCGTGGGTTTGTTAAGGCTCTGTTTTCGGCCCTCCGCTATTCAATTTCCACATCACTGGACTATCCCGGAAAAGCGAAATTGACTCGGCGGCCCCCTTCACCAAAACACAGATGACATCACTGTCTGTGCGCAAGAAGCTTATTTTGATTCATTAGATGGCCAGGTTGTTGAGCTACCAGCCAATGCTAATTATCTTTTGCTCACCCTGTCCCAGCTAGTAGACTTTAATTGGCACCTGAAAAATCCGTTTTATAGGCAGTATTTGACTGTAGGCCAACCGACTCATCACAATAAATGGAACGCAACAGCGCCAACTGTAATGTATCTGCTTGAACTGAGCCCATTCCAGACCTAGGCCAACAATTCGGAACAGGGAAGTGACGTGGAATCTGGCTAAAAAAAATAAAAGCTAAATGGAATTGCATAATATACTTCATCAACAGACTCTCCAATCCTTACGGTGGAGCAAGTCAGAACCCCATATTTACTACGGGCAGGGCCGTCACTGTGAGCACCGTCACGCATGCTCCACCTGCCTATTCGAGAAGAACGACGTCTCAACAATTCAGGTGCTACATCGCACCGGTCGCCGTATAGTGTCCGTCTTACCTAAGGGTACACCTACATCCACTTTTAAATTAGAGCCGGGTGCATTTCTCCCTCCTGTAGATGCCATTATTCAAGAAGTCAAGGCCAGACAGACTTCAAAAGAACCCTCAAACAGAGAGGCTCCCGCGTTAGCCGCGTGGGAGGCTACCACGCCATCTCAATCTTGCGGCAACCCAGTCCTGGTAGCACCATGATAGCCACCCAATGAAATCGAAACAGCCAGGACTTTACAGCTCTATGCAGAGCAGATTTGTAGAGCGTAGTAATACATCACTACCACAACGAGGAATCCGACGCCTCCAAACACGTCGCCTTCAGCACAAATCGGCATTTTCGCGGACGACAACCTAAAGCACTAGGGCGCCGGGCTTGCCCGAACTATCAGTTATGCAGCTTCATTCATCCACTTCGATGAATGCGACGCTCACTATTGCTCGTCGTTTTGGACCTGAAGGAGGTGCTGAACCAGTGTGGCACCCTGTGAGTTTTCTGCAGTTTCTCAGATACTAGCATTGCTCCCGAATGAAGGAATACGTGCATTTGCATGCCAACACCGCGTCGCTTCAAAATGACTCCCGTCGCTTTTCAGGGTTGAGCCCCAGGTGGCGCTGGTCAGGATAACGGTGTTCAGGATGTCCAAGTGGTTTCTATGGCGCTAGAGCGTGTGCTTACACCCTGGAACCAGATTCTCACGCATTATAAAAATCCACAATGAATCTTCAGCCAAATTAATTTTTTGTTTTGGGACTAGGCAACCCAATGAAATCGAAGAAGCTTCGCTGGAGTATTGGCCACGATAGGAATGGTTTAGCTTAATGGTTTTTCCCGCGCGGGGACACATGCTGGCTGTTCAGAGGCAGACGACTAAACATATCACGCATTTTTAACTGCAGCTGAGCAGTCACGGTTTCTACTGCTGAGAGGTGATGCCGATTTTGACCACCAGCTCCCCTTGCACAGGGATAGCCAGCCGTAGCCAATCCCCCTATGGGTATGTGGCGTTCAAAAGTAATCATCATCATCAGCATGAAGGTAAGTATCATCATTGCACAACCACTGCAGCCCGTGCCTGCGCGCCACGCGACCGCGTGGTGGTTCCACCTCGACGGCCTCACAACTGCTTCTGAAAGGATGTCCCGGTCATCGCCAACTGAGTTACGTCGGCCGAAAATGTGCCATGAATGAGACATGATATCTCGCGATCAGCTTGTTGCTTGGATCAACGAACGCCTCAGATCAAGTTTTACCGTCTTCGAACACCTGAGCTCGGGAGAATACTACTGTGAACTGTTGGAAATGCTGAGTGCGGGCAGCCTCCCACTAACGAAGGTGAGAGACAGCGCAAAGCTTGAGAGGGACCGAATTCGCAACTTCGAGCTGCTGCAACATGGATTAGAGACGGCGGGGCTCCCTAAGACAGTTTTGATCGAAGGCCTGATCGCCAGTCGCTTCAGGGAGAGTTACGAACTGGTCAAGTGTGATACGTCATCACCATCATCACCAAGAATCAACGAATCATAATAATCGGGATTGAGCTGAGTGGAATAAAACCGGCTTCCCTCTTGCCATGTCATTCGTGGCTGATGCTCTCAGTATTATTCGCTCGGAAGCGATATAGCAGTGGCGACAAGGATCGCGCTCGCGCTAGGCGAGTAGTCGCACGCAAGAATGAGTGCCAGGCGGCCACCGGAATTCGCCGACGAAGCAGGTGCGTGACCTACGTACCGGGTTGCGTATTCCCAAACGCTTCGCTGCACAGAGCACCCGCATGGCATGTGTGTTTGCGTGATGCAGAACGGTATTTAAACGTCGTCATTTGCTGCACTCCAAAACTAAAGTGTCCTAAAACACACTAAATCACCATTGTTACCAAAACCACTGCGGATTTTTGAGTTAAGAAAAAATTATTTTCGAAAAAAAAATTGGGCGAAGAAAAAAAATTAAGACATACACCTTGTGGGGCTTGAACCCAAGCCGTGCGCGCCAGTAACCAGAACTCTACATCGAGGCTACAGAGCCTTTTTTTTCTTTATTGCCTGTTTTCGGTATACACAATAAGAACAAAAAAAAAGGATTTCAAAGCGCGAAAAGACACCAGCACGCCACTTGCTAGTGTGCGCTTGTTAAAAAGGCCGAAGCCATGCCACACTTTCCAACACATTTAATCAGTCAGGTGGAGATGGTTGGGCTTTATACACTTCTAAGATCTCCCTTTCACTCTGGCAGAACAACACTCTGCTCGGTTTCACATCAACATCATTATGGCGAACTGCCATTCGAGATTTCCATATGCTATGCAGGGCCAGCAACATCAAAAGATCATACGGGATGCCGCCGTAGTTTTCAACGACCGAGAACCTGATTCCATGGCTATCCAACGGGAAATCCTTTTTTAGTGTTCTCTGCAAAACGTCTGACAGGAAAACCCAGTCCCAACAGCCTATGAATGCGTGCTTTACTGTTTCTGGCTTTTTACAAACCAACCAGTCAGGGCCCCAGGGAACAAACAAACCTTTTTCAATCATCCAAGTTTTAACCGGTAATACTCCCGCGTGTAATTTAAAGAAAAAAGACTTTACACAAGGCGGGACAGTAATTTTTTTCACACGCTGACACACATCTTGTCCTGGCCCTGCACTGTATAGGGATCGGCACAAAGGAGTCGGCAAAGTAATGTCAAGAAGGTCTCTATACAGCTTTTTTCTGTGCACGGTAGCCAGATATTCGAAAGAAAACTGAGAATAAAAATCTTGCCGCAAGTACCACGTCACGCAGATAGCCATGAATGCCACCTTCACGAAAACAAGAACTAACAACAAATCCGGGCAAAACTCTACCTAGGCGCACTTGACACACGGTGTGCCAAAAAAGGGTTTTGCACATCACGTAGAAAAAGAAAGCGGTTTACTACCTGGCGTAGAAAAAGGTGCGCCAGGGAAAGGCCCCCACAGCGCACTCGTCAAAACAGGTTGGTTCGGCTTGTGCGCTCCCAAGTGAATCACCAAATAAAGACAGCAAACACCCTGTGCAATCTTTGAACATTGGCACGCGCAGAGCCCGAACGGTGGCCTCCTTTTAGCAGGCGCTGAAATAAAGAGCGCGCGCAGTGACATCACACGTGTCACGTGGGTGCTCTGTGCAGCGAAGCGTTTGGAAACACGCTACCGGGGTTCGCCTGGAGGCTTCCTTCGAAGCTAATAGCATCGAGGAGCCGACGAAGAAGAGAGCACTGCTCAGAGCTTCGCCTACGAACAGTGCGGTGCAAGTGGTGCAAGCAGAATGTCATCCCAAAAAGGTCAATGAGCTCAGCTACGAGGAAGTGGTCGGGCATTTGGAGTATCACTACTCTCCGCAAGTCAACAAAATTGCTGGCAGTTATACTTTCTTCAGGCGTTCGCAACAAGAAGGTGAAAGTGTTCAGCATTTCATTGCGGAAATTCGGCGGCTAGCAAAGAAGTGTAACTCCGGAACTTCACTGGAGTGGATGTTAAGAGACCGAATTGTGTGCGGTGTGCGGGATTAAGACGTGCGGATAAATTTATTGACGTAATGAAAGCTAACACTGGAGCAGGCTGAAGACTTTGTTGCATTAGCACAGGAAGCGGCTTAAAACGATAAAAGCATGCAATCTGCAGAAACAGATGCGGTACAGCTTGCCCGACAAACGGCCCGTCGATTGAAGTCACGCCCTAAACAGGAGAAGCGCCACACTTGTGGAGGATGTGGTGGTGAATCGCATTTAGAGGACGAATGCAAACACTGCCGAGCGGAGTGCCACCGGTGCGGCAAACAAGGGCATTTACGCCGGATGAATGTGCGGACAATGGCGCCAGGGCTTGTATGCAATGACAGCGGAAGCGCACACAGACTCGGACGATAATGAAGCCCTGCACAAGATAGCAGCGGTTCTTCCCCAAGAAGCCAGCATCCGCCAGTTTAAGTCAAAAGACAAGGACATTGCCTGCAATAACGTCCCTCTTATAATGCTGGTGGACACGAGATCACCTGTAAGTTTCATTCCCGAAACGGTCTTCCGAAAGTATGAGGCGATGTGGCCACCATTATGGAACACGCAGCTACGGCTCTCTTGGCTCTTGGGGGAACTTCCAGTCGTCGGACAATTTAGTATGACTGCTGCGTGTGATTGGAAAGATGTGGCTGGCACAGTCATAGTAGTCGGCAGCTCCGGACCATCCTTGTGCGGCAGAGATACAATCAAGGCGTTCAAGAAAGTCGGCGTGGCAATGTTGTCTAACACGGTAGCGAGTGTGCAACCGGTCGAGGTAAGAGCGGCCGAAACGAAAGTACAAGAGTTGCTCAACGAGTACGCCGACGTGTTCGCTCCAGAGCTAGGCCTCTGCAAGGGACCACCGTTGACGTTTCAGCAGAAAAAAAAAACGCGTGTACACGGTTTTGCAAAGTGAGCACGGTACCCTACGCCTCCAGGGATAAGATGTCGGACGCGCTAGACCAGCTGGTTAACGAAGATGTCCTGGCATCTGTGAAAACCGCAGAATGGGCGACCCCAGTGGTACCCGTCGTAAAGGGCGATGGTTCCATTCGAGTGTGCGGAGACTTTCGCATGACAGTAAATGCAGCAACACTCATGAAACGTTACCCGTTACCTCGAGTGGATGACATCTTTGCCAAGCTAAACGGCGGAGAAGTCTTCACGACCCTGGACTTACGGAAGCTTACAACCAAGTACCGTTGGATGAAGAAGCCAAGAAGATGGCTCCTCAACACACACAAGGGCGTGTTTTGTTTTAACCGATTGCCTTTTGGCGTAAGTTCTGCTCCGGCCATATTCCATAAGCGGGTGGATGGTTTTGGGTCAGGCCGACGGTGGATTCCCGGAGTTGTGCACGGTCACCAGGGCTCCCGGGTGGTTACGGTTGACTCGGGACAGGGACTTCAGCGACGGCATCTGGACCAGTTGAGAAGTCGGGCTGAAGAACAAGACTGTCGCTCGGGAAACGTTAACAAGCGGGAACCCTCCGCCAAGAGTACCCCGTCCTCATCGCAGAATGCTTCGACCTCATTTCCTGGTACTACGGCCTCATCGCACGATAGCCCGGAAGCAGCCGAGGCGGAAGCTCACCCGCCAACTTTGCGAAAATCGACAAGGCTCCTACGGCCCCCTGACCGCTACGGCTCTTGTCCTGAACGCTTTACCTATTAAGGGGGGAAGATATGATACGTTATCAGCATCATAATCATCACCAACAATCAACGAATCATTATCATGGAGATTGAGCTGAGTGAAAAAAAAAACCGGCTTCCATGTTGTCATGTCGTTCGGGGTAGGTGCTCTTAGTATTATTCGCTCGGAAGCGATATAGCAAAGTGGTTTAAAAAGCTCTTCGATGAGGCGCAGCGCGACGGTACCGACGGGGCAACGGCAACAGACACAGCTAAGATTGTCAAGGAAGGACAGGGGGCCTCTGAAAAAAGAGGAGCTGGTCCCGTGTCAAAAGAAGGCTCAACATGAAAGAACTCTTCACGGATGTTAAGAAGGAGTGCGACACCTACCACTCCATTCTCTTTTCGATTGATTTCCTTTGCCGAAAGTACTAGGCCGAACAGGACGAAGAAAAACACAAAGGTGAGATTCACTGGAAGAATCACATTTTATAGTACATGCTCGACATTCGGTAGAATGTTCAAATAAGTCGCTACCAGCAGTGTGCGTGCATAATTATAAAGGCATATGCGGGGCGACTAAGCAGAGGTGCCGAGAATTTTTGCGGTGGCTGCAATTATTTTTTATTTCTAGGATTGACAGATTAATTGATATGTTCTAATTTATCGTTCAAAATTGTTTGATTGTTCCTCTCATCAAACCTTGAGCGGCTGATCCTCACAAAGAAATATTCCAATCAGTGGTTATGTCCAAAATGACGGCCACGCTTACGTGCAGTGAATTAAGCTTCACCAGGTGAAATTATCATCATTGTAAATTACTGTACCCCAACCCCCAACCTGCATATGGGCAGCGGGTGGCACGGGTGACCAGCTCCGACCTTTCCTCCCAGCGTACCCGGGTGGGGGGGTCCCGTGTGGCCATCGCCAGCCATGTTTTCCAGGGATAGGAGAAACCCCCCACCAGTCGGGTGCCCAGACATCAGCACCGAGAGGGAGTGAGTGATTTATTGAAATAGAAAGTGGAAAACAAAAAGAGTGGGGACATCTTAAACTCATTTAGGAGTGCACCAGCATACAACTTAGTCCGGGGAAAGGGGTGAGGGGGAATGAAAGGAATAGGTGAGAACAAATGGGGACAGAGGAGGAGGGAGAGGAAGAAGGAAATAAGCAGTGCTTAAGGCTGGCCGGCAGGCATTGCGTTACAGCCGTTTGATTAGCTCGGTTTCCTGGAGGAAGGCTAGGACAAGTCGGAAGGCTTCCCGCCGGATGGAGGTGGGGCTCGTCGGGAAAAGCAGGTCCACAAGGTTGTGGCTGGCAGTCCGAGATGCTGGAGTGCGGCCCGAAGCTCTGCTTTCGGGGAATCGTGCTAGTGGCAGGAGCAGAGCAGACATCACGACCTATATGGCTCGCACGAATAAAGTTTGCTCTTCCTCCTCCTTTGAATGAAATAAAACAGCTGCTTACAGTCATCAAATTCTTGGAAATATTTTGTTATTCACAAGCGGTCAGGCCAGGCAGCACAGGAGACAATAGTCCATGCCCATCTATATCCTACGCCAAGCTAGCTATCGTTCCAATTGAACATAATTGAACATGATTCCGATTGAACGTGCCAAAATAACCTGTTATAAATTAGGAGGCTAAAAACCACTTTCATGATATTTTATTCCGCTCACAAAGAACTTACAAACACACCATATATCATTATTGACAATCACGTTATCTATTCATCAGACTCTACTACATTTGTTGGAGTTTGTCAAGACAAAAATCTGAAATTTGACAAACACAAGATCGGTTACATCTAAAATTGCTTTCGGCATTCGCACCCTAATTAAAACCCGTGATTTTTTTTTTCAATTTTTCCTCCTACAATAGTTATATTTCTCATTCATTCACAGCCACCTTACGTATTGTTTGCCTTCTTGGGGCAACGCGTATAATACCAATCTTGAACCACTGCGTCGTCTTCAAAATCAAGCCCTTCGTTTGCTTACATTCAGTGATTGCCGATCTACTGTAAAACCCATCTTCCACCACCTCGGCATTCTACCCCTCCCTCTCGAACTTGATCTTAAAGGAGCCATGAAGACAAAATACAAGTTGGGTTTAACAGAAAGAGTGCTTAGTCCCGATAACAATGATACCAATATCATCGCAATCTTCGAACAAATAACGGAGATATTAAAGAAAACGTGTGAAGCCGTGGCGACCCCCTAGCCAATTTCCCGCAACTTTTCTATGACGTCACGGAACCTTGTTTGTGCGATTGGCGGCCGCCTAACTGACCTGTCGCGACGACACATGACTGGACGTCTGTAATGGGGCCTGTAGTTCCATTTGACCGCATCACTTTAATGCTAATGTGCAGTTAACGCACTGAAAATTATGTTTTATTGTTGGCCCGTGTGACGTCATTCTTGCTCATAACGCGTCACTGTGGCGCAAAATTTGAAAGTTTCTAAATACTTCTTGCTTTTTTTTCGTTAAAAAAACATCTTTTGTGGCTCTAATGGAGCTGAGTGAGATACTGAATCCTAGTTCTTTCAAATTAAACGAAGTTGTATTTTCTCTTCATGGCTCCTTTAAGCTATGTGTACCTATTTCCCGTTTACGAGATAATCCTGAACTTCTCCCGTCCTTTGACAGAACATGTTTGCTTAACACAAACAAGACCAGGTTTTCAGTGCAACATAATATATTACTTCCATCTGTCTGATCCAACTACGGAAAACAAACACTTTTATTTTCTGCTGCCACTGTCTGTAATGCCTTACCCCATCCCTTAAATCGTACCCCTCCGAGTACTCTTTTTATAGGTCTCTAAGGAAATGCATACTTGTACACTCTCATAACCAACCTCTGATCGCCTGCTTCTTTCCCCGCTCAATCTCAGGTATAGATGGTACCTCGTGCTAACGGTACAAGAAAAAAATATACATGATAACGTTTTGAACTACTTACTGCGCACATGCGCAGTCGTCGAATGTACTGGCAATGAATAACTGCTTATATAAATTTGTTCTTTCGTGTTCTATTTTATCGTTATGTATGCCGCCTCGAAAATGCTATTTTTGTTTGCGTTATGAAACGGGAGGTCCGCCTGTCGGATTTTTCCCATGAAACGTCCTTGTGTAAAACCCCGTTTTTGTAAAAATTGTACTGAACTACTTAATAAAACTATGTCAATGTGAATGACGCAAGCCACATCCTGCGTCGATGTCAGTTCACTAGCTAACCCCGAAGTGTCCCGCTACCAATTTCTTTTAAAGCACGTTCTTCCTTGATTGCGTGAGAGACAAAGGCAAAGGGTGTGGTGGCAGCCACCGGCAACGGTAGCGGCGGGAGTCGCCTGCAACAGACAAGAGAGCTGGCGGCGTGGATTTTTGTCTTGTTCCTGTTTCTTAATTCCGAGATTTCAATGAAGCTGCGGTTTCAGCATGGCCCAGAAAGTGTCCCCGCTTTGGCTTGCGCATTATTTCGCAGAAGCGCACACCTGTAAGCGACACGCCTCCTTTGGAGATTCGCGGAATTTGTGTCTCTCAC
The DNA here is from genome assembly GCF_048455015.1 of Haemaphysalis longicornis. Lineage (NCBI taxonomy): Eukaryota > Metazoa > Arthropoda > Arachnida > Ixodida > Ixodidae > Haemaphysalis > Haemaphysalis longicornis. The sequence goes on along the minus strand of NW_027526361.1, from coordinate 204,610,298 downwards.
TAGTCGTGTCTACCAACGTCAATACACAACTGAACCAACAAAACCTGTTGCAGAAATGTTACAAATGTGTGCATAGTATTACGGTTCGGCAATCGTGCAATTGTTTCTGCGCATAGTCCTCTATGTAAAACAGAATTGTATAACTTTTTTCAATATATATTCATCATATCGATACAAAACACCTTGGCAGTCTCTAACGCTTAAAGAAACTGAACTTACCGCGTAAAGCACACCGTTTGGAGTTTACTGCGTGCTCTCTGCCAATAGATAATATTCGGTTACTTTAGCAGGATACAACGTCTGGAAATCATGTTACGCCAGTATCTCTTGTCGGTTAGAAGAGCAATGAAGGACTACAAAAACCGTTAGCGACCCTTGCCTGTCGCCGCCAGTTGAGCTATGCGGCCCATGAACGCGGCCGGAATAGCCAGCTTTTTCCGATCGTATCGCTAGCTTAAACGGGCCTTTGAACTCTCTGACAGATATGGATCTAGTGTTTTCACATTTGCTCAGTAGCTTACCGGGCTTGAAATGACGCTCAAGGTAAGAACTGCTTGTACGTAGGTTTAAGACTGTCTCAGATCTCGATGGCTACTTCTGTTAAAGCTTTATTGAAAGGACAGCTGAACGGAAACGGAGCTTCTATGAAGAAGCGTAAAAAAATGGATGTAACCAGTGGCGCAATCAACAGTGTTTCTAACAAGCGACCTCCCCGCTTCGTTGCCGCGTACAAACTCGCCCAATCCACTATCTTACGGAGCTTCCTTTCAATGACTTCGTGGAGAAGATGTACTGCCGAATGCGACCTTGAGGCCACTGTTACCGCGAAACACGGCGATGTGCTCTAACTCGCACAATTCTCTATACAGTAGAACCCCGCTGTTACGTTCCTCACTGTTGCGTTTTCCTGGACGTTGCGTTGTTTGTCATCAGTCCCGGGATAGCGCCCATAGGATATAATGTATTGCGAACCCCGCTGTAACGTCGCAACTGTGGGCTCGTTCCGGTATGATGCTTTGCAACCTGACACTCCGAAGCCGCTTGGGCACCGCCATTTTGGCTTTTGATGAGTTTTCGCCAGGCTTTGCTACTGAACTAGCTACAAGAAGACGAAAGCGAGTTGGAGAGGCTGTCACTTGAAGACCATCCGTCGAAAGTGCTCTCACCATCGTCACTGTGCTTACAACAGCAGTTTCACTTTGGAACGTCGGCGGGATGTTAGCGCCTCCGCACTGTTGTATTAATGCCGTGCTGCGTTTTTAGATTAGGTCAGTTGGCAAAGATCGCGGCCTTCCAGTACCGCGGCGCGGGCCGATGCTACCGCAACCAGCCGTGGCGCAGCGGGGAGCGTTGAGATTTTTGGGGGTCCTAGTTGATATCGGTCTCGGCGCGTCGTCTTCTGCCCCTTCATTGCTACTCTTCGTGCTTTCTACACAACCCATACCGTCACTTGCGCCAGTTTTGTCGCACAAAGCCCATTATTTCGGCAGGACGCCACTCCGTTTGGGTAGTTTTCTGCATGACTCTGAGGTATTTATTTGTACAGGTGATCAGGTATGTTAGGGGGAATACGGGGCACCGCGCTCTCCCTCAGGGTCCCCCTTCCTCGTGGAATCATTAGTTTGACCGTTCACGATGTGTTCGCAACAGTTGACGTCTGAAGGTTCACTATGAATGTCACAGCCAAGAGTTTGTGCCGCAACCTTGAAGTTTTCTTGCGGAACCGCGCTTTCCCACGCCTTCGATCCACCAGGATCGTACAGCGCCTTCAAGAAATGGCGCGGCACAGACTTTGCCACTTCCGAAGCAACCCTGAACGGCAGCCCGGGGGGCAGCACCTCAACAAAACGCCCAGACACTTCAAAGATCCCCTAAAATATGCATGCACGATGACAGCACGGAGTTAATACCTTAATAAAGACGTGATGGCAACAATGGAGCTCCAGATAGAGGGGGGGGGGGGGGATTTAACGACGACTGTTAGACGCCAGCCCATTTTTGCGGCTTTACTCATTCTTACGTTTTTGCGGCTGTTGCGTTCTGTCTTCCCGGTTCAGTGAAAAACGTATTAACGGGGTTCCAATGTATTACATAGCTTCTTTTCAATGACCTTGCGAAGAAAATATGCTGCCAAATGAGACCTGGAGCCCATTGTTACGGCGAAGAATGGCGAAGTGCTCCAACTCGCACAATCCTCTCTCTTACCAAGCTTCCTTCCAATGACTTCGTGGAGAAAATGTACCGCCAAATGCCAACTTGACGCCATTGTTGCGGCGGAACACAGCGATGTGCTCCAACTCGCATAATTTTTATCTTACAAAGCTTCCTTTCAGTGCCTTTATGAAAAATAATGCGCTGCCAAATGCGACCTTGAAACTAATGCTACGGAGGAACGCAGTGATGTGTTCCAACTCGCACAATCTTTTAGCTTACGAAGATTCTTTTCATTGACTTCGTTGAGAAAATGTACTGCAAACACGACCTTAAGGCCATTGGTACAGCTCAACACAGCGATGTGCTTCAACAAAGTGATTTTCTCAAACTTTTTTTCGCCTGGTAAACCCCACCCGGTATGTACAGTGACCCAAGCGCTGAACACGGTTCGCGTGCATATTGTTCGCTATGTTATCAGCAGTTCCTCTATTGCAAGTAATGAAAGCTGCCAGTTTTCTTACGGCATTCTATCCCCTTTGTGTGCCATGTTGGGTAACCCATATAATTAACTGCGGAAGAAAAATCAATGCTAAAGAACAATATTTATCCTCTGAATCTTGGTTTTTTCCTTTTTTTAAAGCAGGAAAAGTTTTTGAGAGCCAAATTAGGTCAGTAAAGGGTCACCATGCACACAGTGATTTTTGGAGGAACCGACAAGCGTTGTAGAGGCATCCTCACGCGAAATTCCGCTAACAACCAGTGTAGTACACATTTGAAACGTGTGTCTTTTAAATGACACTTTTAGCGAATAATTTCTCATGGGGTAGCCTGCACGTGATGTTTTCAATACGTTCGCGCACAGAAAGAAAGCTGGAAAACATTTGTGATAAAGTAAGAAAAATTTTCGTTAAATTTCATTGCGAGCAGTGTACCTCACATTCAATGGCAGAAACTTGTCAGTAGAAAGCTAGCAGCAATAAAAAAACTAAGTTTACAGAATAATCTTTTGTCATGGGAGAGGTTTTATTGCCATTTATTGCAGCAAGCTATTTATGGTTTGATAGGAAATGCCAGCCATGACAATTCCGGTGGCTCGACGATACCAGGCCTCAAACATCTCGAAGAGCTTAGGTTCTATCAATCCTCGGCCATGTGAAGCGGTCAGTAATCATTCATTTTCATGGCGACGCCATTTCCGGGAGCGATATGGCAGGGAAGACATGCCAGGTTGTGCCACTAAGCATTTTGTGGAACGCAGGAAACATGCTCCCACGTTCCGTTTCTCATCTCTCACGTTCAATCGTTATTGATGTCCATGATGTCCAGGTTAGAAAATGATACAGAAAGTCTGACGTCATTTACTTTTGGCTTTGCTCTTCTGGCTTCTTTCGTGATTTCCTTTGGGCCGCCATTAATTTGTCTAGTATAAGTCGCCTGTATTTTTTTCTTTTAAACACGCCAAATAAAGCCCCATCCATCCATCCATCCATACAGACCCGAGAATACAGACGTGCATGTACCAGAAGCAATGAGCAGGCGGTTGCGGGTATGTCCTGTGCCAAGAAATATGAACCCCGAGTTCAATAAGGACCGGCGGGCGGCGAGGGCCAAGGCGCTCGTCGATCTCCATGCCAAAGACGGGGGTGCTGTGTTTGTGGGTGCGGCAGAGTATCCAGATGGCAGAAGAGCATTCGCCGCAGCAGTTGAGGGGCAGCGACCGGTGCAACACGGACGGCGGCGAGTGTGCAGACTCGAGAGGCGCAACGGGAAGAGGAAGTGGCCATTGCCCTAGCCATCGCCGACCCCGAATGCACGACTGTGCTCTGTTATTCTAGGACGGCAGTGAAAAACTACGCCAGAGGAAGAGTGTGTGGTGAAGCCGCACGTGTGTTGCGTGCGGTCGATCTCGCGAGTAAAAGTAGGTGTGTTTGGATACAGTGGTTTCAGGCGCACATGGGCAGTGATGTCTCGAATCGCGGTAACGCAAACCACAACGAGATGGCGAACGCGGCGGCGCGAGGACTAACCAACCGTGCCGCTGCTACTGCGGTTGACCCGACGTGTTGGTTGGAAACCAAGGACCGGATGACCTCTTACAATGAAATCGTGAAGTGGTACAGACTAGATAGAAGGACTATGCAACCACCTCATCCGGGCTTGACCCGTGAGGAAGCAGTAATATATCGACAACTACAGTACAGACAGGGTCGTTACTCACCCCGGTGCTGATAAAGCACCTATGTCCGAGTGTTTATGTAAGTGACCTTTGTTGCGTGTGCCGAAAGGAGAGATCCACTGCGGCTCCCATCCTTTGGGACTGTGCCAGAAACCCGCACCAAGCTACAACGATGATAACGATCCCGCCGCGGCTCGAGGCCGCATTGTATTGCTACGATCAAGAAGTCCAAGCCCAGGCCGTCCAGCAGATCTCGGCGGCCCTTGAAAGGCAACAACCAAGCGAAACCGGAGGGAGGCTGCCACCCCAAAACAGGGGCAGGAGCAGTCGACCAAAGGGAGTAGTGAGGCCGTGGCCGGAGTAGAGGTGCCAACAGCCGGGAAGACGTCATGGCCGCGTCACGGTGACGCCTTCCTTACATGGGACGGCTAATCGTTCTGCAGACATTTTGAATAAACTTGCTTGGCTCGCTCGTTCTGGTACATTTTCTACGCAACAAGGGAGGAGAAAAAATTTACTTTTTGGTGGGGAATTTAACGCTTGGCACACCCCTTGGGGATATCCCCGAAACAACATCAGAGGAACCTAGGTTCTTGCTGCTATGCGGCATACACGCTTAGAACTCCTCAACGTCCCTGAAGTTCCTACGCGCACCGGGCTCAGCAAAGGCTGGACAACATTTCGTGGCATGCAGGGTAGAAGAAAGAGCAAAACGGGGGGCCAGAACAGAGCTCTTCGACTGGGAATCACAGAGACCGATCTTGCAATCCAGGCAGGCCAAGTGTTCTTCCCACAACCCCCTGCTTGGGGTAAAGCCAAGAGCGCCGTTTCTCCCACACACGACGCCCCGAAATGAACACCAGTCTAAATGACCCGTTTACAATGGCCGCACTTCTATCAGCTCTTCAGGAAACCAAAATAACGAGCGCACCTGGTCCAGATGGGATCACTTACGCGGCTCTTCGCAACTTGCCTGGGGCGCACAAGGAGCAACTCCTTTACTGACTCAATGCTATCTGGGAATCTTCTGTGCTGCCTAATCAGTGGAAGGAATCGTGGGTGGTACCCATTCCAAAGCCTGGCGAGCCTCTCACGCAAATAGAGAATCTGAGACCCATTTCTTTGATTTCTATTCTTATGAAACTTACGGAGAGGATGGTTCTCGCAAAAAGTCAGTGGCATTTAAAAACAACAGGCCAATTTCACCCACGTCAAACGCGGTTCCGGAGGCACCTTTCTACTCTAGACAGCTTAAAATTGCTGTCAGAAGATGTTATAGCTAACACCTCATCATGTGATCCCCGTCTAGTGGTAGCCATCTACGTAAAAAAAGCATTCGACTCGGTACTTCATGAGGCAGTTATCCAAAGCGCACGCAACCGAGGACTGGACGGAAAGCCACTCGCGTTTGTACAAGATTTACTGCGAGACCGCCCTATCGAGTACGAGTTGGTGACACACTCGGCCCCAAAACAGCAAACTGCGTCGGAGAACCTCAAGGTTCAGTTTTATCACCAACGCTATTCAATATCGTCATGGCTGACCTTCCCCCCCTCCTGGATGAGACTGAAGGCTTGCGTTTCACGATCTATGCAGATGACATCACGCTTTGGACAAAGGGAGGCTCTATAGGCGAACAAGAACAAGTAATGCAGCAAGGTCTGAATACAATCTCTTCTTTCTTAACAGAGGTAGGACTCGCTCCATCTCCAGAGAAGACTGTTTTTGTAGTAGTTGCAAACAAACGGGTACACAAACAAAACATAAAGGGCCAGTTTAGGCTCACCATGAATGGAGTACAAATCCAAGAACGACCTACTGTCCGCATTCTCGGTCGACATAGACGAGGATGGGGCGCCACCACGAGGCTCAAGAAATTGACCGCTACGTGGAAAAGCACCCTTTCCCTGATCCGTCGACCACTTCAAAGAAGTGTGGCGCCGATGAACGCGTTCTTCGCATTTTGGCAAACGGCCCTTTGGTTCCAAAAGCGACGTACGGGTATAACTTCTATAGACTCACAAAAAACAACGAGAGTCTGTAGAATACCTTTACCGCGAAGCCATGCGAGTTGTCTCTGGTCTTCCTCGCTTTGCAATGGTTTATAACCTCCACGTTCACTCAGGGATGAACATCATTGAAGACAGAGCTGAAAGCTTAGGAGTGTAACAACTAGTACGCCTGGAAAGCGCTCAAGCCGGCAGTGCCATTCTTCGTCAGCAGCAACGACACAGCTGAAAAAGCTCCAGCGTACGGACGACGAAGAAGGGGTGCGCAGGATTTACACTGACGCAGCTCTTCAAGATGATCAGGTCGCCAGAGCGTGGTGCTGCGACAAGACCAAAACTAAAGGAGCCAAGGCTCTCCGTGGTACCCCATCTGTGAAGAAAGCGGAACTGAGGGCCTTACTACTAGCGACGGAAGAAGCGCACAGAATTGCCGCCACTAGCCCGACTGAGGCACCCACCACTTTCCTTCTCTACACGGACTCCAAGGAAGCCGTGAGAGAATGCGGAAAAAATAACACTCGCAGTCGGACGGTCGCAAGAATTCGTGCAGTCGCAAGAGACCATCGACAACTCGGCCGCACACTTACAATTCGCTGGGTCCCTGGCCATAAAGGGATACCGGGCAACAAGGAGGCACACAACGCAGCACGGGAGATGCTTTACAACCCCGATAATTGCCAGAAACCTCCGTCGCGACCAACGAACGTCTTCCCCGCTCTCCAAGCATCGACACCTTCATCTTTGGAGCTGCTGCCCGACGAGTCGGAAGAGGACGGGTATGACTACGAGGAAACCATTGCCAAAGCACGTGCTGAGCGACGTGCAGCGCTTCGACTTCGTCTACCCGAAGAGGATGACCCTATCCCATCCGGCTACAACTGGTGGGCAATGGTCACACTCCGACGCATTCGGACGAACACTGCCGTAACGCCGCACATCATATCGCGCTTTCGACTACACCCCGGCGACGGTGCCTGCAAACTCTGCGAATCACCTGACAGCCAACAAGCCGCTGACCTTGACCATCTTCTATGGAGATGCCCTGCCTTGAAGGACCAGAGAAACCGCGCACATGCGCTCATTCCTCCTCAAGCCATGCCCCAAACACTGCGGGAGTGGACCCATCCCGAAGTGTCTACAGAACACAGGAAGATGGTCCTCGACTCTCTTCTCATATATGTTCGAGAAGCCGCCATACAGGACCACATTTAGTCGGGACACTCACCGCCCCCCCCCCCCCCCTTCCTCCTTCCTCCAACTCCCTTCCCCCATCTACCCCTCCGGCGATGGCAAAGGTCAAGGCACGGGTTGTATATAGGATTAATAAATACATATTACAACAACAACAAAAAATTTACGAGTGAAATGAACAAGGATTGGAAGAATTTTTTACAGCCAGAATTGTCGCAAATCATCTTAGTGACCTCGGCGAGATTGCTGCGTCGATTGAGTCCTAGGCCGCTCATAGAGCGAGGACGAAACGCATCAAAGCTCCTAGTGCATTCACTACTGTTACAGGCACCCCCTCTACTTGAGCCAAAGTGCTTCGGGCCCTTACGGATGATGTTATTGTTCTATAATCTTCTGGCGTGGAATTTAAAATATGACCTATTTACCATACTTTGCAGTATTTGGTGCTGTATCCGCGCAGAAAAATACGTTTTTGGGCTCTCCAGTCTTCACGCCACCACCTTGGAACTGGTGGCGTCTTCTCCAGGGAAATTGAAACGTCGGACAGTTCTTGTTACGTTTCATATTCCTCGGTGCAGTCACCACCACTCACTGTTCTGAAATATCAGCAACAACTCTGAGAACAAAAACACTCGTATAAACTGCCACACGGAGGCTAATTTCAACCCAGGTACGCCACAACAAGTCCTCTCGTTACGTTGATTCGCTTCTCTGCGTGGGATATACCAATTTTTTGCTCCTATGTTTTTGTCAAAGTTCTAGCTGCTTTGTACCGAAAAACAGATGCTGCATCTTTAAAAACCGGGTGTTTATTGTGCAGAAAACCGTCCCACGCGGACTGAGCATCACAAGGCTAGTGTCAAGGTGGTGGCCGATGTCAATCAATCAATCAATCAATCAATCAATCAATCAATCAATCAATCAATCAATCAATCAATCAAAAATAGTCTCGATCGCGGGACCTGTGTCGCCATCTTGCGGAGGCGCGTGACAACTTATGGCGGGTCTCTCGATCATAGTCTCGATCGCGGAACCTGTGTCGCCATCTTGCGGAGGCGCGTGACAACTTATGGCGCTTTCGAAACAAACCATAAATGAGTGAAGGATATAAGGCGCTATCGGTGCATCGAAATCCGTGTTGGTTGCGTGGCTCAATCGGTAGTGCGCCCGGCACTTGCCGTTCCGCCCGCGCCGTCATGGGTTCGAATCCGGGCGCCGGAAACTGTTGTTTCTTTTATAGTGTAGTGGCCTGGCTGCGGACTAGGCCGAACGCCGCGTGACATTGTGAGTTACTAAAATGCTATGCATTTAAAATCTTTATCCCAGAAACAAATTGGAGAAGCTTCCAGGGCTAAAAGCTGCGTTACGCAGCTTGACGGGGCCCCAGAAGCCACTACAAGGCATGTAGGCGGCGATGGACAATGATATATCATGGAAAACAGCAATTCATATTGACACTGCAGTTGAACCAAACACATACATTGTAACAATACAAACATGTTGAAAGCAATAACAACTTTACACGAGTAAACAACACACGATCTATTTGTACAAACAGGATAGCACACGTCTCAACGAATGGAGACGTCCAAGTCTCCAAGTTCACAAAGCATTCGTGCAGACTCCTAAGTAAAATATCAGCAGACGTGTATGTATTTAAAATGATTGAAAGATTATACTGAAGCATTTGTAATTTAAAGTTTGTTCGAAAGCAAGGTATCATCCAGAAATCTGTGTTTCGTGTGTGTAGGACATGAGTGTGTTGTTTTAAGGATGCCACAGTTGTTACAAAATGCCGCGATATGCCAGATGAGAAATAGTATAAACTTAGTAAGCGGAAATTCTACATTTTATCAGCAGGAATAATGATGATGATGATGATGGTTGGATGATTATGGCGCAAGGCCAACTAGGGCAAAGAGCGCCAAAACGGTGGTTAGGTATGGAGGATGCAAACTTAAACTCTAAAATCATACAACAAAAACAAAAGTACAATCAGTAAAAGACAATGAGGATGGCTGGTGTAAAAGGCCAGGTTGTGATGCTGCGTGGCATGAAATAAGGTTTTAAAAACTGCGCGTGATAGGAAATGAGGTGTAAGAACTTGATGTTGCTAAGAAACTTAAAAGGTGCGTTGTAGCGGAGTCAAGGGATCATCCGCTAAAACAATTCTGGGTGTAGTGGAATGCGTTTTCTGTAGAGGTCGGCAAAGTGTGTCTGTCGTGTTGTGTGGAGTGCTTTGCATTGAAGTAGCACATGGATCACGGATAGGCCGTCTCCACACCTGCTACACACAGGTGTAGGAGATCCCGTGAGCAGGTAGGAGAGTGTTGAATAGTGGGGCCTATCCGTAATCGAGCCATAGTGACTTCATTGTGTCTGTCGTGCGTGTCAGTGGTGTACGCTCCCTAGAGTGGTTTTGTAACGTGTTGTCTGTTGTCTGTTCATTCCGCGTCTGCTTGCCATGATTTGCGAAGGTGTTGTTTGATGTGTGAATTTAGGTCAGTGTAACGTATTGTTGTTATGTCAACTGTAGTAAGTGCAGCGGCAGCGGCCGTTTGATCTGCTGTCTCATTTCCGGCGATCCCCGAGTGACCTGGCACCCAGCACAGGGTCACTTCAAGACTTTACGCATATGCTGACGTACTGGTTTTCTAAACTAAATGAATAACATGATTTTTCAAAATTGCTTAGATGCCAATGCACGTACTACGCTCAAGGAATCTGTGATGATGGAGTTTTATGATTCACTATGTGCTCTAAAACCAGAAAAATGACATGGGCTATTATGTTGTTGCCACTGGCACGAGCAATACGCTGTAGCGCCATAAGATGGCGCTTTCAAATCCATTGAAATTAGAGTTCCTGTATATCGCGTAGCGCAAGAGTTGCGCGTCTGATTGCCACATGCCGCGGATTCCAGTTCGACAGAAAGCCCGCTTTCAGTGCTGTGCACAAGACCCCGTATTCAGTCAGTTCTGCTCAACTGTGCATCGCCTGTTGTGGAATCGGCGGCAGGGGCGGCCGCTCATCTGATAAGCGGCCGAATATCGCGCGCCAGTTTTCGACCGGCCGCTCCTCGCCACTCCTCCTCGCCACTGCCGCTCGCGCGGCTGCCCGGCGGCAGCTCTTACAAGCGAGACGGGTGGCTTCCCCGAACGACCTGGAACTCAAGATGGCGGATAGACGCGCAACTCTGCTCCCCTAGGGGAGCTATATACAGGAATTCTACATTGAAATAAACGTGCTGCCGGCCACGTAGTCCAGACAGCATTTGGACCGAGCCTCGTGCGTGCGCTATCTCTGTAGAACGTGACAACTGGTGACGAGGAATAAAACCTGCGAGCTGGGCGCGACAGCAACTCCCGTGATACTGGAACAAGCATGTCGTCCGTGGGAAGGCTGGAAGATTTCGACGCAAGCACAAGTGAGTTGCTGGAATATCAGGAGCGCGTTTTGCTGTAATTCGCTGCGAACGATGTGGCCGAAGATAAGAGGAAGGCAGTATTTCTGAGAAGCTGCGGCGCAGCAACGTATTCGCTGCTACGGAATCTGCTGTCGCCTACCAAGCCGGGTGATGCAACGCTTGCGGTTATCTTTGCTGCCCCCCGCGCACACTTCAAGCCGAAAGTTTCAGAAGTAGTTGCATGTTTTAAGTTCTTTCGAGGAAAAGGCTGGAAAGAGAGGGTGTTAGTGACTACGTGGCTGCACTGAACAAGCTAGTATAGGATTGCAATTTTGGTGCAGGGCGTGAGCGGATGATACGAGATCAGATTGTCTGTGGAAATAATTATCCCGGAATGCAGACTCACCTCTTGGAAAGCGCAGATTTGGATCTGGAAACTGCAAAAATTGGGCCCATCTCCCCGCGAGGGGGACTCGAGTAAATGCGTCGCATAGGGGGTGGGTGTATTGCGTCAACGTTTAGTGTTTGGGGAGTTGGTGGTAGTGACTGCGTTGTATCAGCAGCTTCTTGACGTAGTTTGAATGAGTCAAGGATATAAGGCGCGTTCATAGCCTCCAATTCTGTGTCGGCTTTGTGGCACAGTGGGTAGAGCACCATGTACATTGCGTTCCGCCCGTAGGGTCGAGGGATCGAAACCAGGCGCCGGATAGTATTTTTTTTATATAGTGTAGGGGGAAGGGTGCGGACAACGACGGTGCGGACTACGACGGACGTCAACGCGGGTGACATCCTGAGTTACTGAAATGCTCTGCGTTTAAAAAACTTGCGATAGCAATAGAAGACGCAAGAAAAGACTCGCATATGCTATGTGGCCCGTCTATTCCTGCGGATTCGGTAGAGTCGGCAAACTTCGTGCAACGGCCAACACGGGAGGTGACTGACCAAAGGTGCTTTCGGTGCGGTGGGAGGCATCAGACTTCGCGCTGCCGGACCTGCAACACCACCTGTTTCAGAAAAGGGGAAACAGCGAGCAGAACGCAGGACAAGAGGAGGAGGCACACACACAACACCGCTGGACAACACAACACCAAAAGCTATTCCAGCGGTGTTGTGTGTGTGCCTCCTCCTCTTGTCCTGCGTTCTGCTCGCTGGGTGCTTCTGTTCTGAACATTATGAACCAACTAGCCCAGCAATTCACTCTCTTCACCTGTTTCAAGTGCGGTCAGAAGGGTCACCTCGCAAGGGTGTGCAAAGAAACTGCGCTTAACGGAAGGAATGGGACTGGCTCCCGCCCCGCGCACAACATGAATGACCTCCCCGAAACGAAGCCTGAACCAGATGAGGAGTATACGTTGTGGTCACTTCGTGCTGCCGGGCCGGAACCTGTGAAAATCGAGGCTCTTGTAAATAGCGTGCCGATAGTGATGGAGCTTGACACTGCGACAAGTGTTTCGATAATAAGCGAAGCTGAATTTCGAGCCCATTTCCCAGATAAACCGTTGAAGCACACGGATGTGCAGCTCAAAAGCTATTCCGGAGAGGTTTCCGCAGTCTTGGGAAGGATAACGGCGACTGTGAAGGTCGGCACGCAGGAGTCAAGGTTACCTTTATTAGTCGTGAGCGGAGCTTGTCCGACACTTTCCGGAAGGGACTGGGTGGAAGGGTTCGGCATTACCATCTCGAATCCGTTAGAAGTGAAAACAATCAGCACGGTTGTTGGCCTGGTCGAACAATTCAGCGACGTCTTTTCTGACAGCGTTGGTACGATGAAGGGTGCGCTGGCCAGGATTACGCTGGAAGACGGAGCAAGACCAAAATTCTACAAGGCGCGGCCAGTGCCGTTTGCACGAAGTGACAGGTATGTGGAAGAATTGCAGCGTTTGCAGTGCGAAGACATTATACGCCCTGTAGAGACAGCGAAGTGGGTCGCGCCGGTGGTTCCAGTGCTGAAGCAAAATGGTAGACTAGGTGTGTGTGGTGATTTTAAAGTCCCTATCAATCCAGTCATGGTGCCGGAAAGCTACCCCATTCCAGGAATCGAAGAGCTGTTCGCCAGACCGTGTGGTGGTAGGAAGTTTACGAAATTTGACTTGAAGGACGCCTATCAGCAGATAAGGCTGGATGCCGAGTCGCAAGAGCTGGTTACCATAAACAACGTGAAAGGATTGTTTCAACTCACAAGGCTTCCGTTCGGCGTAGGGGAATTCCCCAGGAAGCGCCGTGGAAGGAGTACGATACTCGCCTGCATGATATGAGTGTACAGAGCGACTGCATATTGCTGGGAAGCAGGGTGGTTGTGCCTGCCTCCATGCAAGCTGACATGCTACGACTGCTCCTTGAAGGGCACCCAGGAGTTGCTAAAATGAAAGCGGTGGCTCGTAGCTATGTCTGGTGGCGATCATGGACGATGACGGAGCAGCAGTGGTACAAGCATGCCACCTGCCAAGAAAATCAGCGATTACCGAGGCGGTCAGCGATTAAGCCATGGCCATTCCCGCAAAGGCCATGGTCCCGGATTCATGTAGATTATGCCGGACCGCTGAAGAATACCTACTTATTCATAGCCGTCGACGCATTCTTGAAGTGGATAGAGGTGTTTCCCGTATCCACCCCGTCCGCTGCAGCCACCGTTGACTGGCCGCGAAAAATGTTCGCTGTGCATGGACTCCCTGATGTGGTCGTATCCGACAATGGACCAGCGTTCATGAGTGAAGAATACAAGGTCTTCTTGCGTAGAAACGGCATCCGACAAATTTTTGTACTACCGCACCACCCAGCATATAATGCAGCAGTGGAGCGTGCGGTACAGACTATCAAGCAGAAGCTAAAGAAAGCAGAGTCGGGGATGGTTTACTAGAGGACAGGCGAATTAGAACCTATAGGGAGTATATGGGAGGATATATTTTATGCATTCGGATTCAATGCTCCTCAGCAGACCTTCGTGCAACGAAACATTTTTGGGAAGACGAAAGATGTAGACGATAGTGTTGTGCATGCTGCATCAAGTAGTCGGATCAGGACACGTTTCTGTGATAGGTGAGTATACAGAACCAGGCTGTCCGTGAAGTCAGCAAAAAAGCAACCAGGAAGTCGTTGAGACATTCTTCGTCTCTTTGCGTAGTCGGCAGAAGGAGACGTGATAAACAGGAAGCGTCCGTGATATTTTATTGTGGAGAATAAAACTCTCACTTCCTAGACTGGGAGCCGGTCGTACAAGCTCCCGCTGAGTACATGCTCAAATGAACAAGGGCAAAGAAAAACACAAACGAGTTTTTAGCCTGGTAACTTCGCGTTTCCTCTTTATGTCGGGATTTGTATTCTGTACCTGAAAGAGTGAAGGCGTCATTTCAACTAGATAAATGTCAACAGTGATGACGTTTTTACCTCCGTTCTCGCAATCTTCTGGGCGACTTAATTGCGTGCTCGCTTTTATTGACTTTGCAATTACAGTAATTACATCGCCATTTTTTTCAGTGCTACCTCAACTTAATGAAAATTTCGACCGTGTCGCTCCAATGTTTCGAGAAAATACCGGCCCTTGCAGCAAACAAGGCATTAAAGCACATACTTGACGAGAAATAATGGCGACATTCGTAGGGAGGGTTGTATAAAATCAATTAAAGCTGAAAACAAGGATTGAGAAGAAGCAAAAAGACGGCAGTGGCTTTAACTATAGGTTACAACACTACACTGAACACTGTACTGCGTGAGTAAAACCCTGGCTGACGTGGCATTTGGGCGCACATGGACGTAAGATGAGGCCGGGGGCGAACATAATGCCTTTATTCACAGAGCATACCGGTTCACCCTTGATATGAAACCCTAAGTTTGATGTGTTCAAAAATTGTCGATATGCTGATCATCACTACAAAAATTTTGTTTCATAGTGTTAATCTTGCGTACAACAGTACACGCAGAATTTCCTATACAGGCTTAAAAATGAAACAGGTGCCATTGCTGTTACTTCTCTTCTTATTTCCCTCACCATCAGCCATACGATTTCGAAATTCTTCGCACGTGAGAATCGCTGTGGAAGCTCTCATCCCCCCCACTGCCGACGTTGTTTTCGTCAGTTACAACCGTCGATGGCTGGATATATCTTGGCTTAAGTCCCTTGATTGGAGGTTCACCGCCTGGAAACTGACGAACACTCCGTCCGCTAACGAAGATCTGCAAGTGTTCACACGCCGAAGCCGGGTTTTTGACCAACGAACAGTTATGTTGGTGAGCCTTTCGAGCAAAAGTCTAATTACCTTCACAAAAACGCTGACACGCCTGCCGGTTAACGGCATTCTAACTCATTGGGTGTTGCTGCCCGATTCTGAAGGATTGAATGCAAATTCTGAGTCGCTAAAAAGCATTGCCTCCTATATTGACGTTTGCACAGTGTACTACGAGCCTGTGTTCAAAATCCAATGTTTAAAACGGAGTAACCGAACGACATTTCAGACATCGATGCTCCCAAAGAAAAAAGAAAAAGAGAAAATTGAACAATCACGTTTTTCTGGCGAAACAATTCGCTTTGGTTGTCTGAGAGGCAGCTTCGGCAACTGGTGTGACGCGAAAGAGAATGTTTTACTGCGCCGTTTGTTATCACTAAAAAATGTAACTATGTCTCTGTCCATTTACCGAACCACAAGTAGTATGTTCCGCGACATCCTTTCGTCACACATCGATATTATGCACGTTGGTTTAGAATTCGTAGAGCGAAGTTTGTCTTCACTTTCCTTCGCTGACATGGATTATGGCTACAAAACCTTCTATTCTCGAGCAAGCGACACGCTCATTGTGTCTCTTCTGGAGGCTGTGGGGAGTTCAACCTGCGTTTTTATTTCCCTTTTTTGCTTGGCGTCTTGCGCAATAACCATAGCCTATATTCGGCAGAAGCGATTATCCGGTTCTATGTTTGCCCTTATATCAGAAGAAGCGTTTTTTCTTTTGGCATCGCTACTTGGCACAACGTCAGATGAACCAATACTTCCCAAGAATGCATACGCGGCTTTGGCATTACACGGAGTATGGTTTCTTAGCATGCAGCCTTTCTCGGTTTATTTTAGGGGTCAGCTAACATCACTCGTTACTCTGAGCCGTCCAGCGGACCATTTGGACACGCTGAGGGAACTTGAAAATGCACTCGATCGTAATTTAGTCCTGCCATGCGTTGGCGAAATATCCAGCGCCTATGGAGACTTAGAAAGAGATGCTGAAAAACCGTCAGTGTTGTTTCGGAAATTGAAGTCGGTTTATTTCCGTAACAAAAATAAAGGAATTGTGAAACATACAGATAAGGAGTGTCTTCGCTGCGCACTGGCCAGAGACCGTGTGTGCTTTATAGGTCAACAGTCTATGTGCGGTTTGAAAGGAGTATTCCCTGACCTCGTAGAGTTCAAAGAACCATTCAGGGTCCAAACAACAGCGTTTCCTATACCAAAACAGTCCTGGCTTCTGAAGCCCTTTAGAAAGTTTTTGCATTCTGTCCGAGAAGGATCCCTGCTTAAGCCAGCTTCTTTGACCTGCGCCCACGATATCGCACACGGGGGAAGCAGATTTGAGCTGTGGGGATTTTTCGCACACTTCTTGGTGTGTCTTTGCATTGCTGGGGCAGTTCTGCTTATGGAAATCTTCTCTTTTACTTATGTGCAGAGAAGACAAAAGCCTGATTTAAAGTTACATGGGTGAATTACGCCTAGGTCAAGTAAAACTGTAATTGAAGTGGCGCCAGCCCTGCATTTTATTCAAGATCTTGTCTTCTTCGCTGAGTCTTTCACCAGGGAAAAATAGTTCTTGAAGACTGCGCGCACCGCTGGAGCTATCTAATGAATTCTGTACGATGAAGCTGAATTTCTACGTCGAAGGTTTAGTAAATTTAAGCTGGTTTCTGAAGGAATCTGTTGTAACAACAATGAATTGATTGAAAGTACAATTATACCTGTAATGTAGTCTTTATGCCGTATGCCATGCTATCGCAATAAAAAAAAGAAAGAAGGATAACAATAAAGGGTCGGCCTATCTCGTGTTTCCTTGAAGAACGCCTGTTTTCAAATTTTTCCTGTGGGCAGTGCGGCCTTACATATTCGTTCCCCCCCCCCACTGATGCCTGTCAGGCCGTTTTTCTGAGATCTCAGTAAGTCTGCCAGCAAATATGTGTTCATCGTTTTTGTGTGGCTCTGTCAACGGTGCAAAATGGACATCACGTCGTTTCTGGAGAAAGTGTGGTACCATTCTCCGGTCCTGCGAGCCGTTTGTGATGAATTTAATGCGGCAAATTCTTCTTTGCAAATTCAGACGAAGGTTATCCGCAAGGGTATGACCAGGCAACCGCCACGTGTTGTCTATTGCTAGGAGGAGCCCCTTGCTAACAGGGGCCCTAACGTCGCTACAGATTTGTCATTGCGTAGCAGATGTGCGCACCTCACTAGAGCTCCACCACAGATCCAGGTGGCAGGAATGATAAGATTAATGTGTTTGACCCTGCTTTGTGCCATCAGTGCGTAGCAGAGACGGTAGTATTGCAGACCATGGCGGATATATAAACAAACTGGATGCCTTTTTTCTGGGTTATGTTGGTGCAGTGACAACCAGGCTCCTACTACCAGGCACGCTTAGAGGCAGTAAACGTAACGCTTGGAGAACGTGTGGCCCCAAGGGAAATGATCTGATGTGTGAAATTTTGTCTGGAGTGAGCATACAAAAGAAATCAACGAATATACGCATTAAATTATTCCTTTCGCGTTTTTTCCAAATCATGTACTTAAAATGTTACTGCACAAGGTGTTTCTTGTTTTATACCATGGCTACCATTCTTTGAATAGAACAATAATGTTTAGGGCAGTAGCTGAGTTGTTTATTTATAATATATGTATAATTATGAACTACAGTGACGATTTTGTGTGTTTCGTGCCGTGGTCCTACGGGCCTAGTCAGGCGATAATATGTGTCACCTTTCGTCACAAAACCGCTGCATTTAGCTTTAGTGTTGAATACACTAAAACAGAAACGCAAAAAGATCTTATGAGTTCTGACAGTGAAAATACTAGGCATCTGTTAAGATTAGTTTCAGCATGTGAAATTGAAAGATCAGGAAGTACGTAAAGATTCTGATAGGTCACCTCAGTGCTCACTTTAAACGTCATTAGTCCCACAAAATGTATTTGGAGCTTGTGTTCTATACATTCTCAAAACAAGCCTCCATTCACATCATTTTGAGCTCTAACCCTGCACATAAACAAGAGCATATATGCTTTAGTCTAACGCATCGCGTGCGCTAGCTCGTATGCTAGGCAAGACCTGGGTTCTACCTCCTTTGTCTACGTTTTAGATGAAGATTGTGCACTTCTAAAAAACTTATCTATAATGTAATCTACGCCGCCACTTCGCAGCAGGTCCTGACAGGATCAGCAATAAAACGCTTGGCAACTTTTCGTCAGTACAAAGTGAAGACTCGATCTGGTGTTTTATCTTAGACTGGGTGGCAGGTAGCATCTTCTCGCTATAGACGCACCGGCATATGTCTTGAGGATATATCTGGTTGATGTGGGATCGTTGGTACTCCGCTGAAATCCTGTCTGAGCTACCTCTCACAATTTGTAGGGTAACAACCCGCCGTCTATGCTTCGCCCACATTTGGCGCTAAGTTGAGTACTGAAGTGTACCAGCTGCCCTTAATTACTGGTTAGTTTTGGCATTACTATAAAGTCTACAATAAGGTGTGGAATCATAGATTTACGTGGCGCTACACACTCCGAGCTATGTGTTTCCGTCATGTAGTAGAATATTGTAGCCTTCGACCTGCTTTGGGCTGTGCGTCAATCCTGGTGCTCCATTTCTTGGTGCCTCCACACATGGCCTTGTGTGGGACAAGAGAAACAATGACTTTGGCCTTGCTGAGGTGAAGACTCTCCCAGCCCCGCAACGTCTGTATCTTTGAGTTGTTTTTGGACATGGTATGTGAACGGTTATTATGTGTCAACTAGCAGCTCAATAAAGACGCTGTTCATGTGTGCCATGTTGCTGACTTTGCAGCTGGAAGTGTTGTGAAAAGAAGTCAGTGACAAGTTTTTCTGAGAGGTTATTTCTGCTGGTGCCTCATAGGCGTTTTGAAATCTCTCCCCCCCCCCCCGCCCCCTACCGGATAATGGCCAGTGTACGGCTAATTATTGATAGTGACGCTGGCTAGTCAGTGAGCGGAAGCGGTTTGGCCGGTTAGGTAAAATCAAGACAGACTGCTCCCGTCCAGTACAGCAATCCTAGCTGGTGTAATTTCGCAACTCCAAGTGATTAGTCTGTCTTGATTTTACCTAACCAGCCAAACCGCTTCCGCTCACTGACTATCCAGCGTCACTATCAATAATTAACAGTGACTCTGGCTAGTCAGTGAGCGGAAGCGGTTCGGCCGGTTAGATAAAATCAAGACAGACTGCTTTCGCGGCGGCCGTCTCGGGGTAGGGGGGATTTGACAACGCCTACGAGGCGCCTGCCGTTATTTCGTTCACTCAAACATGTGCCAGATGAACGGCACATTTAAAAACGCACAATGAAGCAGCACAATTTCTTGTAAAGAAAAAAAAATGCACTTGCCTAAAAGGGTGGCATTGGCGAATATTCTCCAAGACTACTGAGCTGTGAATATCGCTAATGCGCTTGTAAAGAGATGAGCTATTAGGATACTTCTTTATTTCGCTTGGCATAGTTATGGCTATGCCTGATGAAGAGCCGTATATTTCTGTGTGCGCCCAGCTTTTGAAAAGCGTTCTGCCCTGGCAACTGAAACGCCAGACGGCATGCTTCTGCACTGACATGTTTCCGGCGTCCTAGTGCACATCAGAAGTCATAACCAGTTCCTCTTACCCAGGGTTATCAACATATGAGTCCTTCAACTTCGGTGTTTTTAAGCACCTTTAACAATCTTATACCCTCAAGGGTGTGTGTATTGGGAGATTTCAGAGCTTGCTGCCGACCGAATTCAAACTATGATTTCCCAGACACGATGTTCACGAAGCGAATCGCCTAGTCCGAGTGATAGCAAAATCGGGAAATAAAATGCCATTGCAGAAAAACAATCTGTTCGGATTACCAACTAACATATGTCTGAAATGAAAATTATCGTTGCTTTTCACTGGTTCCTTTGTACTTTGATTGCAATTTGTTGTGTATATTTATGTAATGTATATTTTTATGTGTACTGAATAATTATTTGCTTTTGCAGTGTTCATACTGCCTATTTTCTTTTCCTAATGTGCTGTCTTTTTCCCACTGTTTTTCTATTTGGCATGCGCGGCAAGGCGAAAAAGAAGAATGCCTATTAAGCGCTCACTCCAGATGTGAACGGGAAAAATAATATCAATACTACTCTTTAAGCTCGGTGAAAACCTTTGTGGCTTTCCATACTTGCTTGCGCGGGGTAAACAAAACTCATTGTATTGCCGATACCTTCGAACAAAGTGGAGGTGGGTCTTGTGGCAATACTTCGACATGGTAAAAAGCCCAAAAAAGACGGCAACACATGACAGAGCACTCACGCAGGAAGGGCGCTAGACATCAACTGGGGATTTATTGGCGAGAAAAGAGCAACATCCACCTAACTACGCAGAAAACCGAAGAAATGGATGAATGGCATAGTTTCCGCAGGAAATGTGATTGCTGTTGTAGATACGATGCTTGCAAGGTCACAGAACGGGTGCTCACAATCATTGTCGTTGCTGATACAAAATGTCTTGAACATATACCTTTCTTATTGCGCCCCAAAGCTGCGCAGGACGAACGTTTCTTGAAACCCAGGCCAGCATGCACCGCCGGCAGTGATTTTCCAAATGTCCTCCCTCTCCCAATGAGATAATAGCAGCTCTTTTTACAGTGTCGAAGGCCTACCACAAATAAACACTATTTGTGGGAACGTTTTGCGTTTCATAAATTTGTTAGCAAAGCTGTCATGTTATCGCAGGCTTGTTTTCAAAAGACTTAGAAATACCGCTTCGCGTGAGCGTCAAAGCTTCTACTGAAAAATAACACATCTCAAGGAAACAGACGTGTGATACCATTGTAATTACAATTGTGTTGCTGAAAAGTGATCAAAGGATCCCTTTTACGTATCGGTTCAGAATGATCAACGACCAAAATGGCAATTCGCAAAAAATTATTGTGGTACCAAATTCCGGAGCCCGAGGCTACTTACGCCGTGATTTATCCTTAATAGGTACTCACCACCAAGTACCGACCAAATCCTGTTCATACCAGCCGTTCCCTGGAGTTGGCCGCAACTGCCGTGCTATTTTCGCGTAGGCTTGCGTTGTGTGCTGTTTTATATGTTTGTGAGGTTTGCGATGCCTTTCATAGGACTGCGATTGTTTTCAACCACAGCGAATAAATTTCGCCACAATACCACCAGTGTGTCTCCCTGTTGCCTCAGTCTTACGAAGCGATATTACGTTCGAAGGTAGGTACAAACCTGGCATTTCCGGTGAAATGCAGTACTTATATCATGTGCAGCTTTCCCGCTCATGGCAGTCCTTTCAACAGTAATTACTCTGCAATTTTTCAGCGAAATGAAAACTTCTTTGGCACAGCTACTATTTGGGGTGAATACTTGTTTTGTGCACAGTTTCAAGTCGCGCACGCCATGGAAACTATACCATAGAAATGCATGGGGAGTAAGATGTGACAGCGAATTACACAAAACATATTCAGAATCCTGAAATGATCTTTTAGTGTTTTCATCTTCACGTTGACGTTTGGCTTTATGCGAAATATAACTTTCCGAAATTGGATTTGCTAGGTTCCTGAGAGGTTGGAATTTTGAGCGAGAAAGCTGGGTATGGTATGTTTATATGCCGCGAAATTCATTTACACCGACCTAAAAGATCCCAAACCACCCTCATATATAAAAAAAATATGACGCATTGAGCAAGGACAATATTTTATACCAAAAAAGAAAAATAGCTCCAACTCAGAGCGTTCACTCCAAAACACACATTTCTACCCCTAGGCTTTCAAAGCCTAAGAGCGGTGTTCTAACAGCTTTTGCATAATAGAATAGAAGGAGCGTTCTAAGCGAACCATTTGATTGCTCCGAGTGCGCGCAGGGAGTGCCTGGCTTGCGCCACAAGGGAGCGGAATCTCCACCCGTGCAAAGAACTTATGCTTGAAGGTGCCATTTCTGGGGCGATATTCCAGAAGTGCAAGAAAAGAATGCTGCCGAGTTTCCAGCTTCTTCAGGTAAGACAGTGGTGATAGTGGAGCATCCAATACACCTCGAGCGAAACTGGTACAATCGCGTGAACTATGTTTCGCCCAGCGAGCCCTATTAGAGCCGGGTTCGTTGACAGACAGACAGACAGACTGAACTTTATTTGGCCACAGCTGGGGCAATTAGGCCGGCGACGTCTTCTCCGTCGGCCGTCGGGCAGCAGGGCCCCTTTTCGGCAGGGGTCCGGTGCCTTCGGCCAAGCGGGCCAGGTCTTCTTGAATTTGGGGGTTTGGGTCACGCAGGGCGGCCTCCCAGCGCGCCTCGCTGGTGATAGTAAGGAGAATGGGATGGGATCGGTGCCTAGATAGTGGGATGCTATCACAGGCCCATATGATATGGGATAACGATGCGTGATGGACCGAACAATATGGACATTCGTCTATGTAGGTGTCGGGAAAGATCGCTGACATGATGGCAGGGGTGGGGAAGGAGCGGGTCTGGAGCTGCCGATATATGACCGCCAAGGATCGGGATAGAGATGGGTGAGGAGGTAGAAAAATGGCACGCTCCAAGCGGTAATGGGCGAGGATGTCCCCGTATGTGTGCAGCCTGTCCCGTAGAGTGAATATCTCACTATCATTGGCGGCGCCATCGAGCCCTCGGTAGACCAAAGCTCGAGCAGCTTCGTGGGCCGCTGAGTTTCCAGGTAGCGCGGTATGGGCGGGAGCCCAGACGAGAGTGAAAGAACGCGATCGAATGTTCTGTGCCTTCAGCAGGACTGATAAAGTTGCTGGGGAAACTCTTGCGTAAAGGAAATTTAGGATGGCTGATTTAGAGTCACTGATTATAGTTGTTTGAAGGTGGGGACTGTGGGTCATAGCCAACGCGATGGCGATCTCTTCTCCCGCCGTGGGGGATGTCGTAGATAAGGAGGCGGAAGCGAGCTGGACTTGTTTCGAGTCAACCACTGTGGCTACAGCAGCCGCTCTGGTAGGATAGGTTGCTGCATCTGTGTATAGCGTGGGGGAGCCTGGAGGGTACGCTTTTTCAAGGGCTCTCGCGCGAGCCAGTCTGCGATCCTCATTATGTACGGGATGCATATTTCGCGGAAGAGGTTTGATTCGGAGCCTCTGGCGGATGGAAGGGGGAATGTCTACCAATTTCTGATGGTTGGAGGTGGGTGGTGAAAGGCCTAAGGAAGCTAGCAAGTGCCGACCGGTGTGACTCTTAGTGAGTCTTTCTAATTGGGCGGTGCGTTGCGCCTCAACAATCTCGTCAAGGGAGTTGTGGACACCCAGTGCAAGGAGGCGGTCGTTGGAGGTTTTTGGAGGGAGTCCGAGGGCTACCCTAAAACATTTGCGTATCAAGCCGTCAATTTTTATTTGTTCACTTAGCTTCATGGTTAGGAAGGGGGTCGAGTACGCTATTCGGGACAGGACAAAGGCTTGTATGAGTCGAATGAGGTTGCCCTCCTTGACACCCTTGTGCTTTGAAGCTATTCGAGATATTAGTCTCGTAGTTTGGTATACCCCACGTTCAAGTTCTCGGATAGTGTCTAGGTTGTGTCCCTTGCTATGGAGGCGCAAACCAAGGACCCTGATGGCGTCGACGGTAGGTATGATGTTGTCAGATTGGGTGGTAATCGAGATGTTGGGGGGGTCATGTGAGTTGGGCCGAAAGAGGAAAAACTCGGACTTTTGTGGAGAACAGGAGAGGCCGCGGCTAGATGTGTATGTTTCGATCATTTGGGTAGCTGTTTGAAGGGTGTCCTGAATGTGTCCGTCCGAACCCTTGGAGATCCAAAGAGTGATGTCATCTGCATAAAGGGAATGGTGGAGGTCCGGTAGGGTCGATAGTAAAGGAGGAAGGTCTTTCATAGCGATATTGAAAAGAAAGGGTGACAGGACCGAGCCCTGGGGAGTGCCAGTGCTTCCCAAACTGATTGAGGACGTTTTAATGGGACCCAGGTGCAGAGTGAGCGTTCTGTCCGATAGAAAAGAACGAATATAGTTGTAAGTCCGCTCTCCCAAATGTGAGTTCATTATACCCGTGAGAATCGCCGAATGGGAGATGGTGTCGAATGCTCGTGTAAGGTCCAAGCCGAGGATAGCCTTGGTTGTCCGCACAGGGGCAAAAGCCGGGTCAATAATATGGTGCTGGAGTTGGAGCATAACATCCTGGGTGGACAAGTTAGGGCGAAAGCCAAACATGGAGGGCGGAAAGAGATGTGTCCGTTCGGCAAAACTAGTTAATCTGGAAAGGATAACATGTTCGAAGAGTTTACCCAAACACGATGTCAATGATATGGGGCGAAGGTGATCTACGTGTGGTGGTTTGCTGGGTTTAGGAATTAGGATCGTTTTGGCAGTACGCCACCGTTCCGGGATAGAACCAGACTCCCAGCATTCGTTGAAGAGTCGTGTGACATCCTCCACTGATAAATCGTCTAGGTTACGCAACATTTTATTTGTTATCAGATTTGGTCCGGGGGCCGATCTGGAGTTCAGCCGCTGTATGGCCGCATTTACTTCGGCCTCAGTTATGGGGGCATCCAGTTCGTCGTTCGAGTTGCCTCTGTATGAGGGGTGTTGAATGGGTGGACTCTGTTGGACATATTTCTTAGTGATGTAGTTCAGAAGGTCCTGCTCTGATCCTTCAAAATTGTGAATTAGGTATTGTATGGATTGGGATTGAGCTGTTTTAGTGGTACTGGGATCAATTAAATGACGGAGGATGTTCCAAGTTTTTTTCGAATTGAAATTGGCGTCAATAAACTCGCATGTGGCCTCCCAGTTTTGAGCCACAAGTTTAAAAGAGTAATTTTCTATTTCTTGATTGAGTCAAGCGATCCTTCTTCGGAGGTTCCGGTTGTGTTTCTGTTGGGAGAGGCGTTTTTGCATGCTAGTTTTAGCTTGCCACATATGAGCGAGGCGTGAATCTGGCTGGGGAAGGTCCGCATCGATTTCTAATTCACGTGTGGCCGATTTAACGCGATTGAGCAGACCGTCCTCCCACTCGGGAAGAGTGTCCTTAGTGAGACGAGGAGATTGTTCGGCATGTCTAAAGGCGTCCCAATCAACGATGGTGGCAGATTTCACCTGCCGGGACATGTGCTTAAGGGGGACTTTGATGTGCAGTATTTTGTGGTCACTGCCTAGATTCTGTTGCGTGTTTACCCACTGGGCTTGGGGGTTGACATATCTGCTGAAGGTTAGGTCGGGGGTAGTGTCTACGCTAACACTGTTGCCCAGCCTGGTTGGGTATGCGGGATCTGTGAGGAGGGTAAGTTGTTCCTGTTGTGCTGCTTCCCATAATGATCGGCCTTTGATAGTGCTCTTTCTGTAGCCCCACGCTGGATGGTGTGCATTAAAGTCACCTGTTATGACGATTGGGTTTTTCCGTGAAACAAGAGCAGCCTTTTTGAAGAGAGAATGAAAACGATGCCTATGAAAGCGAGGGCTGCTGTAAACGTTGAGAATAAAGAGACTGAGGGCGTCTTTTCTGGGGGGTATGATTTCCACAAAAACGTGGCCTATCTCGCTTTCGAGAGTGTGTTGTACAGCAGGGATATTGCGATGAACCAAAATAGTTGTTTCTGTAGGAATGGGATGTGAGTCGGGGAAGGATTTATATCCCGATAGTTTGGCCACGACACCTGTCTCCTGAAGGCACAATACATCTGGGGGTGGACCTAGAATTCG
Source organism: Haemaphysalis longicornis (assembly GCF_048455015.1). Taxonomy (NCBI): domain Eukaryota; kingdom Metazoa; phylum Arthropoda; class Arachnida; order Ixodida; family Ixodidae; genus Haemaphysalis; species Haemaphysalis longicornis. The sequence continues at coordinate 204,584,479 of NW_027526361.1, read as the reverse complement.
ATTATCAATGGTTTGTTGCAAGTTGCCGCGCTTACGTCGGTACCCACGACAATTCCACTGCCAAATGGTATAACTAGCAGTTGCCATGATCAGTTATTTGGGAGGTGGACGGCCTGTCGTAAGGCTTGGAAGCTTTTTTGGTGCTAGGGCGTGACTGTACTGTAAATAACCGCTCTTCCAATGCAGTTACCTGGGAGGTCAGTTTCGTCACAAGGTTAAAGAACGGTTCATATTCTGTAGCGAGCTTGGAGGTGATAGTTTCTGTGATTTTTTGAATAGAATTCTCTAAATCTTGCTTGGTGATGTAGGGTGTAGAAGAACCAATTTGGGGAGGGTTAGGAGGGGTTGAGTGAAAAGAAGGCGGGTTATCACTGTCCATGACTGCTGAGTCATCGGATTCGCTGGATGGTGGGGGAGATGTTTTGAGCTGTTTGATCTCGGCTCTGAGTTTCTCATTTTCTTCGAGAACCTGATTAAGTAACTGCTTTAACTCAACTAATTCATTCGATGGGGAAGATGAGTTGGAGGCCGCCGCTGCTGCCCAGTTTACCCACTTGGAAGGTCGGGACGATGTCTTTTTCTTCTCTTGGGTGGTGTCTCGTGGTGTGGCTGCTGCAGAAGCTGAAGAGGCACGTCGCTCTTGGGAGGCAGTTGGGTGCTGTTCATGGGAAGTAGGTGGAGACTTGGTAGTGACTTCTGGCGGTGATGACAGTGCAGCGCTATCTTCTCGCCATTGTTTGTGGAGGCTGGTGGTCTTTCCACGGGGAGGTGTCGCCTTGAAGCGTTGCTTGCACGAACGATCTCCCAGAGGATGTGCGCCGCCGCACAGGGCGCATTTTGGTTCACACGTGTGGGAGGAGTCGACGAGATGGTCCCCACACCTCCTGCAGCGCGTGGGGTTGGGACGTGGGCAAACGTCGGCGCGGTGTCCCTTGTCACCACAGGCGAGGCATGCCTCCATCTTCTGACGATGGATGTAGCACCTGTATTCGGCACCACGGTAATAAATGTATGGAGGTACCTTGTAGCCGTCGAAGACGATTATGGCGGTGCTGGTTGTGCCCATGCGGCGCGCCTGGAGGGCTTTGGGGTTGGCTGGTGTGACGATACTGGCTGTGATTGCTTCCGGCGTATCGTAGGCGGGTATGCCGTGTATGACTCCTTTAGAGGTACCTTCGGGGGTGGCGACATAAGGAGACAGCTGGAAGTCCTGCGAGTCGATGTGAATTGCCGTGATAGCATTGTACTGGCCTGCCCTGGTTATACTGGGCGTACTCAGCACGAGAATGTTCTTTTCGGAGTTGAGGCGTTGAAAAAGCACGTCTTGTGCTAGTACTCGCATGCAGCGCCATCTGATATCGAGTCGCAATATGCAGTCCGTACTGGAAGGTAGATACGCCCACTACTTCTTTCAAAACTTGAGCTTGGGTTTTAGCCATGCCTTTTGAGGCTGAGTTATTTTTCGAAATGTGTTCTCTTGTCACTGAATCGTGTTTGCATCGCACTTTCAGGATATACTCATTGTAGCAAAGTGCAACTGAATCAGGGAGTTCTCATACGAAGATCACACGCAAGTGAGCGAACGCAACGCGCCGTGACCTCTATGTTACGGCATGGTTATCGGCTGCTCGGACGTATGTAAAGATGTCGCTGGTGTACATTGCAGTTGTCTGCGTAAGGACGGCGTAGAGGAGAAAGAAATCGTCGCAAGTCAGCGTGTTTGAGCCAAGATGAGTGCGTTTTAGGTGTTGAGGTTGTGCCTTTTGTCATTCATTGTGTTTTCAAGGCATTGACCTCTGCAGTGGTGGCTACGAAACACCGCTACTCGTTGTCGTAGCCGTGGTCCGGAGTCTCGGGGGCTCACCGTATCGGACCAGGATTGAGGGGCCAGGGCGACAAGGAGAAGCAAGAAGGTTTATATACAATTGGGGTTACATGATCAGGATACAGGGTCGAGTGCCAAACAAAGGGCCTGCACGGCCTTAAATAAAGTTTCAGGTCCTTGTACGGGGTCTCTGGCTCTAACCGCACGAACCAATCACAGCACGGGCGCCGTGTAACCAGGGTCCCTGTCATTGGGCCCTCCGGGGCCTTTCACTGGGCACACGAACCAATCACAGCGCAGGCTCCATGTGTGTTTCAAGGCCGTCGGTCAGGGTTTCTCCGGGGTCTGCAAAAGTGGGCCCACGTTCCGGCCACGGCGAAGGATGCGGAGAGGGATGCCGACCTTGACTGCCAGGCTGTCCAGAGTGGCGCATTCGTTTTCGATATTTTACTGTTTTACAGTATTCTCGGGGTTTTCTCAGCGTTCGACCCGTGCTTCGAGGAAAGACGCTTGCTTGGCTTCCCGAGTGCTCTCCGGCCCAGTGGAAATGGTTGCTGGGCGATTTGGGGCGATTGCACGAGCCGCGCAAAATACACTTGCGAAGCAGCACATAAGGCTCTGAAGTTTTGTGTTCGGTCTCGGTCGCTACATTGTGCAAACGCTGCGCCGCTAGCATTGACTGTCGGTGGTATGGGGACTGCATTGTTTGTTTGCTGCTAATTTCTTGTTACTGCTAGCGGAAATCGAATGAAAGGGACTTGTGGCTGCAACGCTGTAACTCATGGACAGAATCGGCGCCATCGTCGAATGCCGCTTCAGGGGCCACGGTGCACCCATGAAGGGGCTCTGTATGTTTGATTCGAATGTGATCTCGGATAAAACTCGGCGCTTCTTTTCAGGGACGAGATTGTGAAAACTGGTGACAACACGGCCGCTGCTGCACTGTCGTATATTGTTCGTGGTTGGCGTGGCGCGCGCTTTGTCGGCCGCACGGATCCAATCGCCGTAACGCAGGAGGACTACATGGCCCATTTAGGTCTGTCAATGGGCCATGTAGTCCTCCTGCGGTGGCTTTGAAGTCAGCTGCAAGCGAATCCTGTGCAACGCCTTCAAAGCGGCTGTCGCTCCGTTACCATCGTTAGCGTACGTCAGGCTGGTAGATAAAAAAATTCTTCTTAGAAACGTTCCGGGACCCTGTTAGGAAAATCGTTTGGTTCAAGGTGTTTCAAGTGATGTCATTACATTTAGGATAGAGGACATATAGATCCCAAAAATCGCATGTAAGAAATCTCTGGCTATTAGTGTACTACGCCAAGCGGTCACAGAACGTCATAAAAACGTTGTACTCTCATTACTTTAGGCTTATTTGCCCAAATAACCCTGTTTGTCTCTTCAATTTACGTTGTCGCTATTTTACGGAAAAACTGCAAGTAAACGGATGACTGTCGAATTATACCTCCTTCCTTCTTTCGTTTCGGTGATTTTCTTTGATCCTCTACGAATGCGAGAGCGTCCGCTGAAGTAACACCTGCAGAGAAAGCATTCGTTTCGAGTTTTTCGTGAAACATACCACAATTATTTGCATTACTCCTTTATGTTCAAGCACAGAGCGTCCGGTGTCGGGTACATACAGCCTAACGGTCGCCCAACAAGTTCGTCCAAATCAAGATATAACCCTCATTTTATCGTGTCGTAGGCATGGCATGTTTTGCTCTCGCTCTTTTCGCTCTTTTTGTTGGTTCGCTCGCCCGAAAACTCGCACTCAGCAAGTGCCATGCACGAACTCACGCACACATGAAGGAATACCAATAAGTACAGAAACAATAAAAGTTCAGAACATTCAAATGCACCGGGACGTGCAAAAGGGAGCCTGGTGTCTTACCGGATAACACGCTAAGGAAATCGTTCATGCTGAGCATTTTATCTGACTCAAAAACACCCAATGGGTGGGGATGGCTTTCTCCGTGGCCAGGAAATGACCTTAATTGCGTACCACCACTAATTCACTACCGTAGGTCAGGTATTCTAGATCTGCTCCAGAATTCGGCACTAGTACCTGAGAGCGCCACCAGCACCTAAACTCCGGGTTTGCAGATAGGGTGGACAAAGAGCGCGTTACCCCTGCGTGGTAAGAATATTAACTGGCGTAGAACCTTTTCTCACCGCAATGGGCCCAGGGAGAGCTAAACGACAACAAGCTGTCGAGAAATCATAACCTAAGAGTTGTTTAGCCACTGCGATTATAGAGAGAAGTTTTGGAAAGACCCCAAAGCAGAATTACCAGTTTAACTTCTCTTAGGGATTGTTTGTCTAGCCTTACATTTCAGCTTCATATCAATTGCTTAAGCGCGGGGTGGAAATTCATTACCGGCGTTTGCCCAGCCGGCTTGAGCCTCCGACGAGGCATTCGGCAACTTTAGCTTGGGAAAGCATCTGGGTTAGTTGATATTGCTATCATAAAGTGGGGCTGAGGTGCGTGACATAAATAGTCTGAAATGACGTCGTAAAACTGAATGAACCATTGAACCATAATTGAGATGCAGCTTCTTTTTCTCAATAATGACTCCTGAGACGTTTTTTTCTCCAGCAAGAATAGCTTGCATTCTGTTTCCAGCCTATATTCCGGCCTATTAGCCAGGTCAGGGATGCTCCGGCAAATGTTTTTCGTTACGTTATGTTATTTTTCACTTCATGGCTCTAACGTTGGGGGAGAGAGAGAGAAAGAACTTTATTCTGGAGCCATTGGGTCAACAATGAGTGGTGACCAGCGCTTGGAGCGCGCCGGTGACCTGGGCTGCTCGTTCAGCGAGTCCTTGAGAGACCCGCGGATCCGCGCTGCTTACGCCGCCTCCCAGTGCTCCACACAAGAGATGAGAGGGGATCAGTTTTGAAGGCATTGCCAAATTATGTGAGCAACTGTTTCGTGGGATCCACAGTCGGGACATTTGGGAGAGGGAAATACAGATGGATAAATTGCATTTAGTCTGGCACGAGAGGGGAGGGTGTTGGTTTGGAGAAGGTGGCGATAGAGTGACGAATGGGGTGGAGGGTAGTGCCGGCGAGAGAGGGGGTAGTCGCAGGTAATTTCCTGGAAAGTCAGAAGGCTGTCGCGGGTTGATTGGGCTCAAGGGGAAGGGGTACGACCTGGCCCAGCTCTGTGGGTTAGCTCTCTAGCTGCAAGGTTAGCCGCTTCGGTTCCTTCCAGCCCCGCATGGGCAGAAGTCCAAATCAAATCGGCGTGGGAAGTGGGTGGATTTTGAAGGAGAATTTGGGAGCCTGCGTAGAAATAATCCCCGGGCGAAATTCGAATGGCTGTTTTCGAATCGGCGATAACAATTGTTGGGATAGGCCGATGAGTGAGCGCTAGCGCAATAGCCGCCTCTTCCGCAGTGCAGGGGAGGGTGTCAGCAAAATTTCAGTACTCTTCAATAAAGGCTTAGCCGCATTAGGAACGACCCTATCAGGACCACCTTACCAAGCATCTAACGTTGGGGGAAGGTTTTGCGTGATTGAGCACAAAATATTACCTGTATTTTGAAACCCAAATTAAAACACCGTTTTATTCAACAATACTGAAATTTTGTTGGCGTAGAAACACAAAATTTTTTTCGTGGTGGTTTGGATGGCTTGCAAAAATAAAGAGTTCAATGACTCAAAAAACGTTAATTTTCTTCTGGCACCTACGATAACAGCACTTAAACTGTAGAACTTTGGGTGTGCTGCGTTTAGCCTACTAATAAGCCCTGCGTCCTTCCATTTCCAGACGACCGGCACAAAAAGGGGCAGGCGAATCATTTCTTGGCACCGAGGTACACTTAACTCGGACACAAAGTTCAGTTTGTTGGTGGCGTGTGTTTTTGGCGGATTCGTTAAGAGCGGAGCTGTTGTAGGTCGAACCTTTTTGTCCGTTTGCTAAAGGTCTTGCGTCACTCTGGGGTAGGTGCAGGTCCCCAGACTCCCCGGCGGTCTTGCATAAATCTGTTCTGCAAGGCCGCCGACACCCACCGACAGAGGGCACAGTGGTCACAGGGGCTGGTTCTTCTCCTTCTTGCTAGGGTGAAGGGGGTGGAGGGGACGGTGGAGAGGACAGAGGTTACGGTGGAGATGGTGGGGTGGCCGCTGATATTAAGCTAGGGATTGCTAAGCACGAACCGTAAAACGTGCGTGGCGGCGGTTCTGCCATTCTTGGGCGAGCGCCTGTTGGACTTGGAGCCGACACAGGAGAGCCAAAGCTCGCTGTTTCTGCAGGTCTCACACTGGGTGGAACTCGGTTTCGTTTTTTGGATCAAGTCACAGGCGAATTTGTGGATAGTACTTCTCTTGTAGCAACATAGCTGCTTCAAAGATTGCGCTAGATTGTTGGAAAGCACTTATCTCAGGTAATTTATCCAGAAGAATGTAGCAAGGGCACACGAGGACATTGGCTGTGCAGACTCGTTATATTTTATGCAGGAATGTCGCAATAAAAACACGCCAGTTTTTCCTCGGGAATTCTCTCATCTGAAAAACACTTTGCCATGGTGTTTTAAGGCCTTTTGAGACTGCTAAAGGCACTGCGAGGCAACCTTAAGGTGAACAGCTTCAATATTGTCTACAATGGCTGACGCGTTGGTCCTTCAAGGCACAGAGGGGTCGGTGCAGATCCTGCCCCATACCGAAAGATACTTCCTAACTCACTCTTTTCGAGCCGAAGTGTCGTCAGTTCAAATACGCGTTCTTCGGCGAAGTTACGGTCATGCACTACATTTAAGCGATCGGCGGTAGCCGAACTAAAAGTGGAAAAGCGAGCCGACAGTAACTAAAGCGCAGAAAAGGCTGACATGCGGGCTTCCAGCAAAACTAACCAATAGCGTGCAGCGACTTGTCATACGAGGAAACAAAGACTGTGGAGGCAGTTGCAGCCAAACTTTTACTAGAAGGCACGTCTGAAAGACTGCTTTTTCAGGGGCCAAGGGCATGATTACAGTGGTGAAACGAAGCTCCCAAACGGGACGTCTGTTCCTCAAATAGAGGCCATTGGAGTCCTGGACCAAGGGAACCACCCCTGTTGAACCCCGTACGGAAAACTGTAGCACGCGACACAACACCCCCGTGGAGTGCTGCCTAACCACGCGAAAACGGATTTTAAATAAACAGTTACCAGTTTGCTTCAAGCTGTTGTGAGGCGCACCCGCTTTTACAAGCGGCTAGGAACGATGAACAGACCGAAGGGGTGGTGACGCCGCAGTGGCTTTTCCCTTTCAAAGTATTCCCGAAGTTTCTTAATTTAGACCTGAGCTTAAGAGAGTAGGATTATGTTGAAAATGAAGCCAACTGAATCGCTGGAGGCTGCCGCAGACGACGAACTTTTTTATTTATTTCGAACAATATTTTATATTTTACATACGAACGTCGGTTCATCGTTAAGTATTCTGGGTGGTAGACTAGAACATTGACGTTGCCATAGCCAGGAGAACGGCGGCCTAATAAGACCATGAATAAACGACAGAATTTGGGCAAGATTTGGCATACGTAAAACGTTTTTCATACTTCGAATAATAGAAACGTAAATCTCACCTCGGGACCAATTACACTCCATAAAAAATTGCGATTTCTCCTGTCACGCCCACGCCTAGCCGCATTAAGAACGACCCAATCAGGACCACCTTACCAAGAGACACTAACTGCTAATGTTTTCATTCTAAAGAAACGTTTAATTTATTTATTGCTAGAAAATGCATAACACGCACTGAACACGTAGTCCCGACACTAAACAGCTGCCGCTCTCCAGTCAAGCCCTAAATACTAAAATGTAATGATCCGAGGCTGTTCACTTGGGAACCATCCTTTTATTCTGTTCCTCAACCTTCTCTTCTTACCCTGCCCCTAGTCCTGCCTTCGTTCGTCTTCGGCTCTCCACACTCTTCGGGGCCCTGTTTTCGTCCTTCCTCTGTGTGTAGGGAACCACGTTGCTGATGGCCGCGACTTCCACAGTCCCGTTGCCCGTCTTGTACCACACGGTCTTTAAAACGCCATTGGTAGATGCTGTCTTGATAATAGGTCTGGTTTTCGAGTTGCCACACCCTTTTTGCACCAAGACCAAATCGCCTGGAGAAATAGCCGGAATACTCGTGTTGTGGCCCCTGTCGAAGAAACGTTTCATCGTCTCCCTATACTTCATTTCACTCTCGACTGTCCTTCTCGTTTCTTGAGGTTTAAGCATTGTCGTCAGACCAAGGATCTCGTCAGCGGGCAGGTATGATGGCTTACCAAAGGCTGCATACTGAGGGCTGCACCCCAGCGCACTTGTGTGCGACCGGTTGTGATGCGTGACCGCCGCCTCCAGAGAGCACTTCCAACCGCCGGGAAAGTTAGGGTAGAAGTGGATGTACTGTTTAATATCTCGTATGGCCCGTTCTGCAAGACCATTAGCCGCCGGGTGATATGGGGCTGCAAACGTGAGTGTGATGCCTCTGCTTTCCGCCCAGCGTATCATTGCTCGGCTCCTGAAAGCAGGTCCATTGTCAGACACAACGTATTTTACGCCATTAAACATCTGTCTGTTCAAAAGCGCTATTACAGTATTTGCGTCCTCCTTTCCTGGTTTTGCAGCCACTACCCTGGAGCATTCATCGATACACAATAAGAAAGACTGTGTCCTTCTTACCCCTTCACCCTTCTTTTTGAGCTCCGCAAAATCGAGATGCACTGTCTCAAATGGTATTTTTGAATCGGCTGGCAAAGTCATTGCATCTATTTTCTGTTTGTATTTGGCCTTGTTGATTTGGCATGAGTGACACGAGTGGATGTATGCGCTTACATCTCTTTTCATGTGTGGACAAGTGAACCTCTTCCTGATCTTGTAATAGGTTCGCCAGAAGCCGTCGTGACCTCCTGACTCTGGACTGTCGTGGTAGAACTCCAGAACTTTTCTGACCAGTGTAGGTGGAACGTGAAACCGTCCATCTACACACTGTAGTTCTTCTGTTCCTTCCCACAGCCTCAGAGCCATCAGTGCATTTACTTCTTCACCAGTCTTGCAGCTTATGTCAATAGGAAGACGGGAAAGGGCATCAGCATCTGAAAGCAACTGCCCGGATCGGTGCAATACGTCAAAATTGAACTGCTGCAATTCGCTGATCCAACGAGATACTCGTTCTTTAGGTTGACTGTCATGCAGGAGATATCTAAGGGCCTGGTGGTCAGTAAAAAGCTTGAACTTCTTGCCCTCGAGGTACGATCGAAAGTACCTCACCGCTAGCACAACAGCCAGAGCCTCTTTCTCTGTTGTACAGTAGTTCTCTTCAGTCTTGTTGAACGTATAGGAGTAGTATCCAACCACGTGTAGTTTTCGATCGTTTGTAGCCGAATGTCCTCGTTGGTATAGGACGGCGCGTGCACCATAGTGAGAAGCGTCCGTGGTGAGCTCAAAAGGAAGTGAGAAGTCTGGCAGCGTGAGCACAGGGTCAGATGAAATGGCTGACACTAAGTTGTGGTACGCTTTTTCGCACTCTTCTGTCCACTGGAAAGCCGTACCCTTTTGAAGCAGGCTTGTTAGTGGCTTGGCACGAGCAGCGAAACCCGAAATAAAGCTCCGGAAGTGTCCTGCCAGACCAAGAAAATCTCGCAGTGCGTGTATGTTTTCAGGTCGCTTCATATTTCGTACCCGTTCAACGGACTCCTCTTTCGTGCTTTTAGTGAAGCCATCCAGCACGCGCCCGAGAAATGCAACTCACTTTTCCTAAAATTGACCTTCAGCTTGGCTGCACTCAGGGGGGTCAAGACAGCGGTCAAATGTTCCGCATGTGAGCTATCATCCTTGGAGTACACTATAATGTCATCAACATAAACATTGCAAAATAGGCCAAAAAATGGTTTCAACACCCCATTCATCATCTTCTGAAACCAGGCGGGGCTGTTCGTCCACCCCAAAGGTAGTCGGTTGTATTCGTACACGTCGAAGGGTGTGACAAAAGCCGTGTACTGTTTGTACTCTTCCTCTAAAGGAATGTGCCAAAATCCCTTGCACAAGTCTATGCCACAGAAGACGTGGCAGCCTCCCGTCTCTTCAATGATGTTGTATATTCGTGGCATCGGAAATGGGAAAAGGTCAGTTTGTCTGTTTAGAATCCTGTAATCTGTGCAAAAACGCAATGAGCCATCTTCTTTTAACGCTAATGTAAGGGGGAAGCAAATTTGGAGACTGACGGGCGTTTTATTTCCGCTTCCAGCATGTGCTGAAGTTCTTTCTTTAGCCAAAGTCTTCTTTCACGGGACATATTGTAAGGCTTTCGTCTAATGGGTGCAGCAAGCTTGAAAGGAACAGATAATTTTGTTGTTGCTGGTGGGTAAGCACCGACGCAAACGAGCTCTGGAAACTTAACGCGAACGTCCTCCTCACACCGAACAAGTCGGTCTGTTGTGCTCAGGGAACCGCAGGCCTCCATGTCAACGCACACATTATCATTCCAGTATAGGTTTATTTTAAGTCTTTTCATATCAGGTCTTGAGAGTAGAAATTGGTATTCGCACCCATTAACAACTAAGGCGTCGATCTCTGTGCTTTGACCTTGGTACGTCACCTTGGCTTTTATCCACTCATCGTAAAGTTGCCTCCTTCCGTCAAAGCCCTGTATTTGTACTGGTCTCCCTTTAAGAATATCTTTTTCAGACACAAGTGACTTGCTTATAACGGACACGGAAGCGCCACTATCAACTAGTGCTGTGACGTCGGTGCCGTTCACTCCCAAAGTTATGAAAAGAAGATTTAATGTGGTGAAGTAAACAGTCTCAATTTTTGTCATCGGGTGGGACTGATCACCCTCATTTATTAGTTTTTTTTTCTGGGTTGCTTCAGCGTCACTATGTGCTTCGACTTGACGGGACTCATCCGAGGTTATATTGTCACTGCAGGGAGATGCAAGGTTAATGACACCATGTCGTCGGTACGAATTTCTTTGTGTACCCGATGACACTTCGGAAGTTCCAGACCTCTGTGACGCTTGCCCGGTTTCGAAATTGAAACGTCGCGTACCCTGCATTCTCGGAGGAGCATCTATGCACAAGCCTTGAAAGCACTCCAAAAGTTCCTCGATTGTCTTTGGGGACTTAAGCTGCACCTGCTTCTGAAGATCCTTAGGCAACCCATGAATAATCAGTGGCACAGATGAAGACTCCGGGAGATTAGAATCAGCCATTTTTAGTAGGCGCCTTTTCTCGTAAAAATACTCCAAGGGTTTGCCCGATCGGTATTTATAGAAACTTGCACGGTCCCACCTTTCCACGGGGTTTTCCTTGAACGCTGCAAGAAAGCTTGCCTTCCAGCTGTCCCAGCTGTGTGACGCGTGTGTGGAGATGCGCAGCTCATACCACTTCTTTGCAAGTCCCGTCAAAAACAGCCGCATGTTTTCCACTCGGTCGGTAGCTTCGTGCCAGGAGTTCTTCTCGGATGCGTATTCATAGGAACGAATCCAATCCTCAGGACTTGAACTCTCTCCGTCAAACCGATCCGGCTTCACCATTTCTGTGCGCTGTCTTTGTTGAGCTTGGACCGTAGCGATGAGGGTCTCCATGAGCTGCTGTTGCCTCTCTGCCTGCCGTTGTTGCTCTTGCAGAATCAGAAGAAGGCCTGGGTCCATGGTGGTAACGTTAACATTCGGTGTCGTGTTCGTGTTCCCTGACGCCCTCATGGTTGGCTCCATGAAGTATTCCTGGAACTCGGACAGCTTCACCCTGAGCTTGAGAGAAGACTGGGTAGTCAGGTCCTCGGTTGTCTGGCCGGATTTCTTTGCCACCCAGTCACACAGTTGTGATGTTGTGATGCACTCGGGCAAGACGTACGGCACTTCGTCGTCGACTTCGCATGACGAGAAGTAAAACTTGCCTCGTGAGTTACGCGTGGCATGCAGAGTAATCCACACAGTGTCCGTCTTTGGAATCCTGCCGACTGCGCCAATGTAATGATCCGAGGCTGTTCACTTGGGAACCATCCTTTTATTCTGTTCCTCAACCTTCTCTTCTTCCCCTGCCCCTAGTCCTCCTTTCGTCGTCTTCGGCTCTCCACATAAAAAAATAGCATCTCGCTTTTACGCTCCAAGTGCTACATCCACAATAAATCTTAAATAAAAGGTGGCATTTAAGGCACAAAACTGTGAAACAAACTTTGGCTGAGCACAAAGTACAGGCGGGGTTTACCTCCACTTTGAGGCTGTGTAGGGAAGAAATAACTGTACTGCCAAAACCGCAACTGTGACCGCAACAATACCTGACAAAAGCGGCTATAACAGTGCACATTGGCATTTTCGTTGAAAGCTTGATTAAGTGAAACCTATCTTCTCCTCACAGCAGCACAAATTACATAATATTTGCTTAGTACGCCCCATTCGAATGTAATTTTGATACGAATACGAATCTCCGCCTAACCGCTATTTTGTTTTGTTCCGGAATATGTTTTTACACATGCTAAAGCAGGAAATGCGGATAGCGGGTTATACACGCAGTTTAGAGCCATAACGCACAGTAAGGGCTAGCAGTCCAACCGTGAAGGGATTAATGTTAAATGGATAAACAGTAGTAACCTTTGACCTTAGTGTCAAACGGAAACAAAGCTGTTGGCAATACAATTCGTATCCGCGGGGTATCCCGCCTAATCTGCTCTGGGGCAAAATGATACGCTCCCATAATTCCGCACGTATTTATAAAACCATTCGTTCAAACACCTCTATCGCTGTAATTTCGTTCATTGAAAGCAGTACTACGTGCTGCACACGGAGCTTAATAACAAGTACGACTTAGCCTCGCAGTGCACCGTGAAAACAACAGCGCAACAAGCCTTTATGCGACAATGTAAAAGAACCCTCATAAGTTGTATGTTGTCAATGTCACAGGGGGTGATATACAAAAGCACTAAAATCCCATATTATCACCGACATATAAAAAGATTCACTGGAATATGTTTGAAATTAAGGTTAACTTAAAAATCAAAGAAAGTAATTTGTCCTGAATTAGCGTCTCGACTGGGGCCAGTTGGTTCATTCTGAAATTAAACAACAGCGCAAAAGACAAGGACTAGATCAGCGCTTGTCTGTGTTTCTTTCCTAGTCCTTGTCTTTTGCGCTGTTAAGTTCAGTAATTTGTCGAAACAGAAGACGAAAACAAATGTTCGATTTCTGGCCGTCCTGAAATGTTGATATACCTGTTAACCGCAGAAGAATAACAACGGCGAGTTGTGAAAAGAACTTACGCGGGCCTCCTCAAGAACGAAGTCCAATGGACAAAATATAACTAAATGGTGGTACCTCTCGAAAACGTGATGAAGAGTGAAGTAAAGAGCACGGCCGAGAAATGTGGCACTAGTTTCAGAGTTCGGTGCTTTTGGGGCTGCCTGAACCTGAAGATGGTTGAAACAGCCGAGGTGCACGAGAACAAGCATTAACAAGCATGGCTTGCTGCAGCGCTCAAAGTTTGGAACCTATGGGTACAGCCTGAGCGATAAACGCAGTGCGGTGAAGTTTTTTGAAGCAATGCCGAGGCTTTAATTAACTACGAACTGGAGCTAGACGCGCCCCATGTTTGCCTTCCCTTTATAACGTGCCTCTAGACTCGTCGTACGAACTGTGCTAATTGTATGCATGTCTTCTAGTTTTGCAGCAACCCTCGCACAGCCCTTTTCTATGTCGTAGCACGTGACGACGTCGTCCTAAGCGAGCTTGTGCTGATAACAAACATTTTTTAGGTGCGAATGCACTTCTTAAGCGAGCCTGAAGCGTCCGCTGCCGTCCGCATAGCAACAGCTGCGGGTGCGCGCGCTCCTCGTCTTCCTTGGCAACGGGGGGAGATGGGCGCGCGATGCCTCGCCGCTGACATGATGAAGCGTGCAGAGTTATTTTGTACTAATTCAAAAGAATGTATGAGCGTCGAAAGTCCGGGGCTCCAGACAGATGATGCATACTCTAGCTTTGAGTGAACCAAGGATTTATACAGAATTAATTTAGTAGCAAGAGGGGCTTATGAAAAATTCCGCTATAAGTAGCCGAGTGAGCGGTTGACGCTATTGGTTAATTAATGTGGCATTGCCAATTGATATCGGATGGAATATATACACCGAGATATTTACAGCTCATTACTGAAATAAAACTGGTATTATTATGAAGGTATTCAGCTGGGGTAGAGCTGGTACGGGACACGCGCATTATTCTACATTTATTTACGTTAAGTTCCATGTTCCACGTGGAACGCCATTTAGCGGTATTGTTAAGATCAGCAAAACTGGGAGACATCAGCACTATCAGAAATTTCATGGTAGTCTACGCAATCATCGTCGAATAAGTTGACGGAAGAGGATACACCGCTCGGCAAGTCAATAATATAAATTAAAAAGAGTGGAGGTCCGCGGAGTGAGTCTTGGGGCACGCCTGATGTTTCCGGGGAAAGGGGGACTCGACACCATTTAAAGATACGGATTGACAGCGATCGTTTAAGAATTGTTCATCCCCCGTTAGCTGACTCTGATCAATGCTTAGTCTGCGGAGCTTTATTAGGAAAAGATTCTGATTAAATTTATCAAACACCTCGTCGAAATCTAAAAAAAAATGCATTCGGCTTGAGATCGACGGTCAGAAATATATGTGAGCAACGAAAGAACTAGAGGCACTAGTTGCGTTTCGCAGGAATAATTTTTTCTCAATCCATGCTCGGAGCGTCTAAAAAAGTTATTCAAGTCAAGAAAGTTCGCCAGCTCAGAGAATATTACATGTTAAAATATTTTGCACTTGGACGCTAGCAAGGGAAATGGGGCGATAATTTAAAGGTGAATGCTTCACTCCAGATTTATGAACAGGGACCACCTTCGCCGTTTGCCAGGTACCTAGAAGTGCAATTTGATTTAGTGATTCCTTCAAGAGTTTGCACAGAAAAATTGATGAAGCCGTTTTTGTTTCTTTAAGAGGTTTTACATTAATGGTGTCGGTACCATACGAAGGAGACTATTTCAAGGTATTTATACCCTAAATATGCCGGCAGATTTATAATAATAGGTAACATAGCATGGGAGCTACAATACAAAATTGATAGCAACCTACAATCAGTCAAGGAATAGAAGTTGTTTACAAAAGCATCACTAAGTAAAATAGCATATCCGTGGCGACAAACAACAATTCCTTCAGCACCAGTCAGGGAAACTTCATTTGTGTCGTTATTATTACCAATATTCCAAAACCCGCCGCGGTGGCTCAGTGGCTGAGGCGTTGTGCTGCTTAGCTCAAGGACGCGGGTTCGATGCCCGGCCACGACGGCCACTTTTTTAATGGCGAACAGCAAAAAACGCCAGTGTGTTCAAGATTTCGGCACATGTTAAATATCCCTAGGTGGTCAAAGCTTATCCGAAACCCTCCACTACGGCGCACCTCATCGCTTGCGTTGCGTCAGCGTGTTAAACCCCATAATCAATCACAATATTATAAAACTTCTTAGGGTTGATGGTGAGCATTGACGGAAGCGTATCACTAAAAAATTTAGTTTGGGACTCGTGGACTGCTTCTATGTAATAAGCATCAGGAGCCAGTCGATAAGAATGCCAGTGGTCCTCAGATGAATGTTGTTTGGCTGCACGAAACAATCTTTTCTTTTCGTTGACAAGCCCCTTGAGGAAGTCATTGTGGCATGGCAATTTTGGATTTGCTGATATGGTCTTTGTTTGAATGCAAATGTACCGGAGTTTCGTCAATTTAGAAAAAAAAACGTCCCAATTATCTTAAAAGGAACGTTTCTCAAAAACAGGTAGATACTCATCTAGAAAAGCGAAAAGGTCGGTGGGGAAGAACCAAAATCAGCTCTTTTATATTGAAATAGGATTTTACGTTTGGTGGGG
The DNA here is from genome assembly GCF_048455015.1 of Haemaphysalis longicornis. Classification (NCBI taxonomy): domain Eukaryota; kingdom Metazoa; phylum Arthropoda; class Arachnida; order Ixodida; family Ixodidae; genus Haemaphysalis; species Haemaphysalis longicornis. The sequence continues at coordinate 204,568,808 of NW_027526361.1, read as the reverse complement.
GCCTTGATAATGCTAGCGTCCAAGTAGAAATGCAGCACAGAATGATCCTTATTCCAGGCTAAACTGATATGCTTTTTATTAGTTCAGGATCGGTGGTTGAACAAGGTCAAGAATGTTGGCAGAGGTGGTTGTTACTCTTGCAGGATTAGCTACTATTTGCGTTAAGTTAAAAGGTTAAAGTTAAAATGTGTGAGCACGCCATCGATTGCCCTTTTGGAAAGAGAGGTAGCGTCCCTTGCCAGTTGAACCTCAATTGTAGCAGATAGCAAGCTTGACACTTCAAGTCTGATTGTTTTATCCATGATGTTGACTTCCAGCGCACACTTAGAGTGATATATTATTCTTGAAAGGTCGCATGGTTGCAGCCGCTGGTTTTACGTGTAGTTATTGCCCTGTAATAAATCGTGCTTCGGGTGTTCGTGAGCGCTCTAGTTTGTCACTTCTCCCGTCCTCGTCTCTGCGCTGTTTTTAGAGTAAATAATGTGTACCCAAGTAGCCCAACGTCAAGCCTTAGTAAGTTAAACAGTGTGCAGACTTCAAGAAATGTCTGACGTTGGGAGGAATATGAGGTACATCGGGGTGGCTGGAACGTCCAATCGATTGAAGGGTAGTTAATGTCGCCTAACAATTTTATAGAGAAAATCGGGTATCGTGTTTTAATACCATTAATCGTGTCGTGCAACTCGTCAATTTTGTAACCCCCCGCCAAGTCTCCGGGTGTTATGTGGACTGTACGGTGGGATATACATTTTTATTGAAAACCAGAATAACCGCACCTCCTGCAGTCAGCAGGTTCTAGTGTAGGTCGCATGATTATACGGTCCTTGTCGGTGGATGTTCACTGCGCAGCTATAGGCCGCCATTAGTTGGGATAGTGGCGGTGTGACCGCAAACTCGCCTCGAATATTCCCGAATATGTGGCGCGCAATAGACCACTGCAGTGCGCCCTTTGCACTCTTTCGCTATATCAGCTCACCCTCAACGCATACATAGAGACAACAAACTAAAAATTGCACATTTGGTAGGGGCGAATACCAAGCTGCACACTGCATGCTTAGCGCAGGACGGGCTAAAACCTGGAGCCAGCTCCGAACCAACACCTCCTCTAACGAGGTGGACTACAGTCACATCTCACTTGCATAAAGAAATATTCTCAGACGAACGCAAACACTGCTGCCATGGCGCAGACCTCCCGGGCATTATGTCAAAATACAAGGAGAAGCCACGGAACAAGACTTCGCTAACCCTCATAGCCATTAAACACACAGCACCGGGAGACAATGGTGCGCAGCTCCGAGCCCCTAATACAGCTAGCAGCCAGGAACCAAAATCTCGTAGCTGACTAACCCGGTAAAGAGATCGCGAAACTCTCCACGTCTAGGCGAATGAAGTTCTTTCTCTCTCTCTATCGCGAGGGGGTTAGACTACCTCGCCGCAATAGTGCGGCGGAGTGGTCCTTGTAGGTTATCCCGCGACGCCGTTCTGCCCTTTCGCACTCGCCCGCTCTACTCCGAAGAGACGAACCGGCCACCGGCTGTAGCGGTGGGAGGCGTTCACTCACGGGACAGTTCGTACTATTATATATATATATTGTAGCGAAGAACCTGAACATTAGCAGATGGACACTTTTCCAGTGGCTATGTCCTGTCAGGTCCTGTTGGTGGACAATCTTCCGATAAGGTTATGTGCCATGCAGCGCTTTTGGAAGGAGACGAAGTGTGTCCTCGCACAGCTCGAACCTCAGCCCCGGTTTCCTACGTCCGCTCGAACTCTGCCTGGCTTGACGACGTGACCGTTCCCAGGTGTCAATAAACGTCACCACATTTTTGGTGGAGGTTGCCGCATCGCGATCCCCGCAAGGCCTGACAGCCTGGAATTGCGAAGCAGAAGACTCCCGGCCAGCGACGACATGCCGCCTACACCCCAGCAGCCCATCGTCTGTTCCGGTACGCTCCGGCAACGAGACCCGCCTTTCTTTAACGGCACCGATGACCGTGGTGCGGAAGACTGGCTTTCAATCTTCGAACGGGTGAGCACCTATAATAAATGGAATGACACGATGAAGCTCAATAACGTCGGATTCTATTTTACGGTGCTGGCTGAGACATGGTTTAACAACAACGGATCTACCTTCACTACTTGGCCAGACTTCAAAGCTGAATTTACGAAAGTTTTCGGCCGACCGGCACTTCGCAAACTCCAGGCCGAGCAGCAGCTGCGTGAGCGAGAGCAGCAGGCCGGTGAAACATTTACGAGCTACATAGAGGACGTCGTCGACCTCTGCAGGCGTGGAAATCCAGCTATGACCGAAAGCGATAAGATCAAACACATTCTCAAGGGCATTGAGGACGATGCGTTTCAAATGCTGCTGAATAAAAACCCGCAGACTATTAGCGACGTCGTGAACTGGTGCCAGAGCTATGACGAGCTCCGCAAGCAGCGCATTTTCACCCGCCAACGCCCTTCGCGGGAAGAACCGCAACGTGGGTCGCTGTCGGCATTGGCTGCTTCTCCTGACCTCTCGGCTCTTCTACCTCATATCGAGCAGTTCGTGCGAGAAGAGGTTTCGCGTCAGCTGTCTCTGCTTCCCTGCGCTCCACAGCCCCCTTCCACGTTGCCTCACTCGGTCCAACGGGTGATCCGAGAGCGTGTTGCCGAGACGATCTCTTCCGTACGCCAGCCGTCAGTTGCGCCGGCATCCACCCTTTCACCAGTGGCCGCGTCGGTCGCACCTCCTGTCGTGTCGCCTATTGAACAATACGTCGAAGCCCCGCTCACCTACGCTTCCGTCGCCACAACACCGCCGCTGGCACCATTCCCTTCCTTTGTATGTCCCGCGGAGCAGTCAGTAGCGCCGTATCCTCGAATGGCGCCTCGGACCCCGAATCCATGGCGCACCCTAGACAACCGCCCAATCTGTTTTGCTTGTCGACTTCCGGGACATGTGGCACGTTTATGTCGCCGTCGACCGCAATCTCCCGTTGACGCCTACCAGTTCCCAGCCTCTGGATTTCCACCACTTTTCGCTCCCGCTACTTCTAGCGCAACCCCACCTTCGTACTCAGCTGACCAGTCGACCTCGACGCCTTCAAGCCGCCGTTCCTTTTCTCCGCGTCGCCGCTCCGTTTCCCCGATGCGCCCACGTGGCAACCCCGCAGCTGAGGGAAACTAGCGGCCGCAGTTCCGGAGGCAACAACTGCGCCCACGTCGAACTACTCAAGTCCTCCGTTTTCGCCTAACAATGTGATTGACGTTACCGTAGTAGGTGTTTTCGCTTGCGCTCTTATCGATACTGGTGCCGCTGTGTCTGTGATACGTGAAAGTCTTTGTCGTTCCTTGAGGAAAGTCACCACTCCGCTTTCTGGCCTCACCCTCCGGACCGCGAATGCTCAAGACGTGAAACCATTGGCCACGTGCACCGCCCGAGTTACAATCCAGCAAAATGTCTATATCATCCAGTTCATCGTTTTGGCCTCCTGTTCGCACGATATCATCCTCGGTTGGGACTTTTTGTCACGACATCATGCGATCATTCGGTGTGCTCGCGCTGAGGTTGAACTTTTCCCGTTTGACGACATCGCTATCCCCGAACGTCCCGCCAAATTGATTGCCACCGATGATACCGATATTCCTCCCGGCACCTCAGTGCTTGTTTCCGTGTCTTGTGACTGTCTGTTCGACACCACCGTTTTCTTTACGCCGTCGCCACTCTTCAGCGCCCGGAAATGTTTGCCGCTACCTTTCGCGGTCCTTGAAATTCGCTCTGGTCTCGGTACAATCCTCGTTTCAAACCCGTCGTCATGCCCCGCCACATTGGTTCGCAGTGAATGTCTTGGCCACGTCGAGCCAGTTGACGATCATCTCATCTTCGACGCATCCGAGAACGCTGCATCACTGCACTTCGCTGCGCTTGGGCCTAGTGTGAACTGTGACTCCGATGTCTTTTTACGTTCCCTCGACGACGCTTTAGCTCCTGTGCAACGAGACGAGCTTCTGGCTCTTCTGCATCGTTTCCGAGACTCTTTCGATGCCCAACGCGTCGAATTGGGCCGGGCATCCAGTGTTTCGCACCATATTGACACCGGTTCCCACGCACCCCTCAGACAGCGGCCATACCGTGTGTCGCCCACTTAGCGCCAAGTCATTGATGAGCACGTCGCGGACATGCTCAAGCGCGACGTTGTACGCCCTTCGACAAGCCCCTGGGCCTCTCCCGTAGTACTTGTGACGAAAAAAGATGGCTCAATTCGCTTCTGCGTGGACTACCGGCGCCTAAACAAGATCACGCGGAAAGACGTCTATCCGCTTCCTCGCATAGATGACGCCCTCGATTGCTTGCAAGGAGCCGAGTTCTTCTCTTCTCTGGATTTACGGTCCGGCTATTGGCAAGTTCCTATGGCAGAAGCAGATCGTCACAAAACAGCCTTTGTCACACCTGACGGGCTGTACGAATTCAACGTCATGCCCTTCGGGCTTTGCAATGCGCCAGCAACCTTTGAAAGGATGATGGACAACATATTGCGCGGCCTGAAGTGGAATACATGCTTGTGTTACTTAGATGACATAGTCGTGTTTTCCCCTGATTTTGCGACGCATCTTACCCGCCTCGGACAAGTGTTAACCTGCCTTGCCACAGCCGGCCTGCAGTTAAACTTGAAGAAATGCCGCTTTGCAGCTCGAAAACTTACTATTCTAGGCCACGTGGTGTCAAAAGATGGTGTCCTTCCTGACCCAGCAAAACTTCGCGCCGTGGCAGAATTTCCCAAACCGACGACGATGAAACAACTTCGCAGCTTTATAGGACTTTGCTCCTACTTCCGGCGCTTTGTTCGCAATTTCGCCACCATCATTGCGCCTTTGACGAAGCTCCTTGGTGGTAACAACGAGATCGGCGATTGGTCACCCGCCTGCGAGGACGCCTTCAATATGTTGCGCCGCCTTCTTGTTTCCCCACCGGTACTGCGACATTTTGATCCCAGTGCTCCCACGGAAATCCATACCGATGCCAGCGGTGTGGGTCTGGGCGCAGTACTCGCACAACGCAAGACCGGATTCGAGGAGTACGTCGTCGCTTACGCCAGCCGTACCCTTACAAAAGCCGAAGTCAACTACTCCGTGACTGAAAAGGAATGCTTAGCGATCGTTTGGGCTATTACGAAATTTCGCCCATACCTCTACGGGCGCCCATTCGACGTGGTGACGGACCACCACGCCCTTTGTTGGCTCTCGTCGCTAAAGGATCCGTCTGGCCACCTCGGTCGATGGGCCCTCCGGCTGCAAGAGCATGACATACGAGTGGTATACCGGTCCGGCCGCAAGCACACAGACGCAGATGCCCTTTCTAGGTCTCCTCTACCATCCGACGCTGAAGATTTATCTTCTGTGGAGTGCACTCTGGCACCCCTTGATATCACCGACATGGCTGCTGAACAGCGAAAGGATCCGTGGGTCCCTTCCATTGTGGAATTTTTGTCCCGTCCATCGCCAGCAGCCGCACCTCGCTCTCTCCGTCGCCAAGCGGCCCATTTCTCTGTCCGTGACCAACTCCTTTACCGCCGAAACTATTCGTCCGAAGGTCGCAAATGGCTCCTGGTCATCCCTCGTCATTTACGCGTGCACATCTGTTCTTCGTTCCACGGTGACGCGCAGTGTGTCCACGGAGGTGCCCTGAGGACATACCGAAGACTTCGCCTTCGCTTTTACTGGCGAGGCATGTACACCTTCGTCACAAAATATGTTCGTTCCTGCACAGACTGCCAGCGCCGTAAGTCTCCCCCGCGATCAACAGCGAGCGAACTCCAGCCTCTGCCGTGCCCTGCCCGCCCCTTCGATAGAGTGGGTATCGACCTCTACGGGCCGTTGCCGTGCACCTCCAGAGAGCACCGCTGGATTATCGTTGCGGTAGATCATCTCACGCGATATGCTGAGACAGCAGCCCTTTCAGCAGCCACAGCCCGTGACGTGGCGTCCTTCCTCCTCCGTCGTTTCATCCTTCGACACGGAGCGCCCCGAGAGCTGCTGAGTGACAGAGGTCGCGTATTTTTATCGGACGTTATCAAAGCGCTCTTGGCCGAGTGTAACATCGTTCACCGCACTACCACAGCGTACCATCCGCAAACCAACGGCCTAACCGAACGATTCAACCGCACTCTGGGAGACATGCTGTCTATGTATATTTCATCAGACCATTCAAACTGGGATCAGGTCCTTCCGTTCATCACGTACGCGTACAATACCGCGACGCAGTCGACTACCGGATTTTCACCGTTCTTCCTCCTCTACGGACGGGAGCCGACCTGCACGCTGGACACGGTACTTCCATACCACCCTGATCCCTCTGAGTGTACACCGATTTCCCAGATTTCGCAGTTTGCTGAGGAATGCCGCCAGCTCGCTCGTTCATTCACTTCTGAACACCAGCAGCTACAGAAATCTCTCCATGACGCGTCCAGTGCACCACGCGATTTCTCTCCCGGCTCCCTTGTTTGGCTTTGGGTGCCATGTTCCACTCCAGGTCTCTCTCCGAAGCTTACATCGAAATACCACGGTCCTTACCGTGTTATCAAAAGCACTTCGCCGGTGAATTATATCGTCGAACCAGCTATGCCCTCATCGGATCTTCGGCGCCGCGGCCGTGAGACTGTGCATGTTCAGCGACTCAAGCCCTACTATGATCCGCTGGTTCCGTCATCACCATGAGTCGCCAGGATGGCTCCCTCTTCTCGCCGGGGGTGATTGTAGCGAAGAACCTGAACATTAGCAGATGGACACTTTTCCAGTGGCTATGTCCTGTCAGGTCCTGTTGGTGGACGACAATCTTCCGATAAGGTTATGTGCCATGCAGCGCTTTTGGAAGGAGACGAAGTGTGTTCTCGCACAGCTCGAACCTCAGCCCCGGTTTCCTACGTCCGCTCGAACTCTGCCTGGCTTGACGACGTGACCGTTCCCAGGTGTCAATAAACGTCACCACATTTTATATATATATATATATATATATATATATATATATATATATATATATATATATATATATATATATATATATATATATATAGATATATATATACCCCTTTATTACACCTAACTCGCCTAATGCACTTTGGTCTTTTGACCAAGTTGAGTGCCAACCCAACCGAGCATGGGTGATGTCAGTATAGTAATTTTCTCAACCGGTTCGTTAGTCAGCATTTGAGGAGCACGCCAATGACACAAGTAGGAATTAAACCAGAACTTTCTTTTACCTGTTAATTATAGCCCCAAAAATATAACCGAGCATTTGGTAATTTTTATGCTGTGAGTCTTCGACAACGTCGCACCCCCTATTGGAAGAAATTGATTTTGTTTCTCATGCGCGGTACAAAAAAGCGTGCATGGACTGTTAATTTTTCTCTTTTTTTCTGAAGATTGTTACAGGACGCGGCACACCCAAGGTATAATGAACGCGCGTTGACGGTAAGCTTTTTTGGACTCGTTTTGCGGATATAGGGCGAGTGGGACCTTTCGCAACACTAGTCAAATAACACTTTCGTTTTAATGAATGACTGTATGAATCGAGGAATTATTTTGGCGTACATTAAAGCACTGGCCAAGGTACTTAGTGCCTAATGTCTGGAAATATAATAACGACTGTTGACAATTGCTTAACTATAGTCCGTGTTAGGCATAGCATGCAAAGCAAAGGTAGCTTCAGAAGTAGTCCGCCCCAAACAAAAAAAAATGGCGACGCTTGCACTAGTGGCGAACGGCTGGAGAAACAGCGGAGCAGGGGGTTGCCCTGGCTTCATCCGATTTTTTTTAAGTTTTGCTAGGTGTGACTACGCTTTGCTAAGTTTCGTTAGATTTTTCGATGTTCTTGCTAGGCAAGGCTAAGTGTGGAGTGATGAAGCCAAGTTTAGCCGGATTTTACAAGGCCGTTGTAGTGCGTCCCCCACTTTGACAGCGGTTCCCAGGAGGGAAGAAGCTAGGTCAACCACCAGCTCCGCTGTTTCTCCAACCTTGTGACACTAGTGCAAGCTGCACCATTTTTTTTTGTTTTAGTACCCCAGGAAAGAATATCCCTCTAAAACGGTATAGCATATAATGGGTGCGCATACGCATATGCCCCTTGTGCGCACACTCGAGTAGTCACTAAAGCCGTGCCCCTGTCATAATTCCCTTTCAGTGGTGGTGCACTCTTGACATGCAGCACAGTCTTTTTAGCATATTTTTTTCTCCTAAGGCCACTGGGCGAAGCTCAAGCTTAAAGAGCTCCGCTGTTAAGATAAATTGTATTACTTCAGCTCATGCGCTGGCTCAGTGTTAGGAGGTGCGTGTTTGAGAATACAAGCCATTCCACTGACATGGGTCCCAAACGAGCTGAAACAGGGTCCCATATTTTTTAACAGCGTTGCTGTTACAAGCCGCAAGTTCGCGGTTGCAGGAAAAAATACCAACTAAGTACGGAGCGCTCGTGCGGGCATGCCTCGCGGCGACCGCCAATCCCTGGTTCTGGCAGCGGGTTTAGCAAAAGAAAAAAAAAACAAAAGCTCCAGCTGTATTGTCAAGCGCTACAGCCTACCACCCATGTCTTGCTTGGCATGAGGAACACAACGATATGGATGCACATGACGATGGCAGCTACTAAAACAGTGCAAAGCAACGACGGAATATGTGAATAAACAATTTAAAACTTGTACAAGTCCGTTGTGCAAATGTACAAATGTCCTTCAGTTTTTACGTATAAAGAAATCCTGCAGCTTCGCTGTGGTTCAAGCCTTGCGCGACTGAGTAAAATTTAGTGCAACTTAGTGCAAATTTGAGCTGGCGGAAGTCTAAAAAGGTAAGGATCACTTTCCATCCACCACTCGCCGGGGTAGAGACATCGACCTCTTCGATGCATATGACAACGATTTCTAGCACCGCAACAATGGAAATAAACAATGGTACTGAAACTTAAAGGAGCCATGAAGAGAAAACACAAGTTTGGTTCATTCGAAAGATTGCCTCGTTAGAACCATAACGACACCACTTATAACGCAAACTTCGCTGAAATAAGCTACATAATTAGGAAAAAAGGAAATGACCATGCGACCCACCAGCTCATTTTCCGCAACAGAACCTGTGATGTCACTTGGGAATGCTCTGCGATTGGCGGAGGCCGGCAAAAGCAAACGCATGTTAGGCAGGGCTTACAGCTTGCATAGCGAGCTAAATGCCCGTGAAACATACTGCACATTCTTTTTATGACAAAGAACGGTGGAGTAAACGGTTGAAGGTCCGAACGAACTCGCAAGCGTGTGCGCCAATGCATACGAAACTAGCGCGCCGGCCGAGCTCGACATCTCGCCGTCGCGCAGACGAATTTTCGGGTTCGAGGCTCTTCGGGGCCAACGAACCGTTCCAGCACGCACAGCCGCGACCTTGCTTCGTATCGTAATCCCTTCACAGGAGGTTGGCCGTCATATCGCCGACCAGCAAAGGTAAAAATAGAAACGAGGGGAGTAAGGAACAGCAAGAAGCGACGAGATAGTGCCAGTCGTCGCGTAAGTTTCGAATGGTGTTGGCTTGCTGCTGTCGTTACGAGCTCGTTTCCAGTTTACAACCACTGAAAACTTCGGTTTGTTCAGTCACGGCAGGGACCCTTACCTTAGCTCACTCCTGGGACATGCTGGCGCTCGTCGCCGACTTCGTCAAATCGCTCTGACCTTGGGGAAAAAAATGCTGTAAACACCGCGCATTGACGCTCGTATCTTTCTGGTCGAAGCAGTGAGCTCGCGCGAACGGCTTTCTATACACGACACCGGCCAACTGGCATAAGTGATACTGCTACTGAAATTGAACTATTATTAACCGTAATCAAACTACGGCACATACGTACCAGTCTATATTCGTACGTCGCGACGGGGCTGACGAGGCAGCGGTGCCGACGGCTGGGCGTTCGTCTGTTGTGGCTATCGCGGAATGGCCGCTTTCCCGTCCACCGCGTATCCCACAACTCTTGCCGCTCGTGCACTTAGAAGCATTGAGCGTTTTTGTGGTGTGAGGTTGTTAAATGCAAGCCCGAGCTCCTCGGCGAGAGTTTTGTTCTCCGGATCAGGCGATTCCATGACTAGGGCTGCGGGTGCACTAGGTTTTACTAGTATTTTTAAAATGGCCGCCGCCCCGGTCGACTCCCGCGTGTGGGTGCTATATGGAGTCGACATACTAAGTATCTGTTTCATGGACCGGCTCGTATGACGCCATTGTTCACGTGACGAAATGTGCAATTTTAGCGGGAGATTTAAAATTTTGGCTTAAATTGCCTTATTTCTCAGTGAATAAAGCATCATTTGCTTCCGGGAAAGCGCTTGGGGTACTATGAAACACCTAATCTTTCGAATAAAACAAACGTTTGTTTTCTATTCATGGCTCCTTTAACTATGCGTCCGGCAATGCTCACCTACAACAGCTTCGCCATTCAGGATTTGCGCGTGAGTGCAAGCTTGACTGTATTTGTTTTGTAATAATTTCTATCACAATTAGACACAATCAACAAATTAAATCAGCCTGGACAAAACAATGCTTTTGTGGCTTTGTATTCCACTTATTATAACAGTGAAAAAAAAAACTTGTGCGTGCCTTTCCAGCGAATGTGTGGTACCGGGCGTGCATTACTTTCCAAATAAATAACAGAGAACATGCTGGGTTCTCCGATTTGCACGCGGGCTAAAATTCTGGAACTGTGGTAGTACAATTCAGTCGGTATAGAATTAAAGAAAATGATTGCGAAAGTGTTGAAAATGGAGACAGGAGTTTATTGTTCAGCGACTCCCTGCCGATGGAAGGTTTGTAATTATAAATGTGACAAACCTCACACAGCGCACAAAATTGGCGGCTTGGATTTTTTAACTGCCGGGTGGGCAGTCGCCGCGAAGCACGCTCTAACGTGCGGGCGCTCGGCATTTCCTTGTTATTTTGATCTGCGGACAGGAACAACTACGGTTTCCTAACCAGCTTCGCTGCTTAAAAAACGCGTGGTAACGCACGTGACAAATGGGAGGACTGCGAAGGACGAGCACCTAATGAGTTCTTTCCTTCGTCTTGTGTTCTTTCGCGCTTTTTTAATTTCTCACTTTATGAGCCTAGCTGTTCGCTACTTTCGCACTATATTCAGTAACTCTGTCCGCCAACAAATCTGTACTTTTTTATGGGACATCTTGAAGGTAGCGGACTTAAACACGGACACCAGTGAAAGAAACGACAAACCACAGCGCTAGTTTCTTTCGCTAGCGTCCGTGTTTAAGTGCGCTACCTTCATGATGTCCCATAGGGATTACCAACTAGCCCAGATGTCAGTTCTTCTACTGTACTTTCTTGTTATTTACGGAAATCTGCCCTTACCGAGATTAATTATTTTAACCTTCTCCGCCCAGACCCTAGGCAGCATAAGTTGTAAGTGGAAGCAGTTTTCTTTTAGATTGCTTTCTCTTGGAGAGGTGTAGCGAGAACGGTTACTTAGACAGCCATCACTTGGTACATAGCACGGTCTTCGCGGAACTACAGTGCAGGCAAATTTCTGAAGCGGCCAAAAATATGGAGGTGTCTTGACAGAGGAAGTGTGTTGCTGATGCAGGTGTCGAACGAAAAGTCACAGCGCTTTCGAGTATTGCGGTTGCCTCCGTTGTTTCGGAAGTGTGAAGACGGACTTCAAGTCTATTCGTTCATAGAAGCTGCCACTTCTGCATCAGCTTCACTTAGTCACGTGTTTTATGGTTTCACGGGTACCCTGCTGTATCTCAGCCGCTCCTATCGCAGAAACGAATCGAAGGGAAACGACAGACGGTCGTAAAGGAAACAGTGTCACAGCGCGTAATCGAATACAGTAAAAGAAGACACACACACGAGTGTTGTCTTTTTTTACTGTATTGGTTTAAGCGCTCTTTCACTGTTTTATGATAAACCAACTAGCCCAAACCCAAACGTTAGTTCGGAAAGACAAAAAGTTTCTCAAAAACTACCCACAAAGATTACTTGAAACACAATCTGCACACCGAAAAAGTTGACGCACTATGGAAAGAGTGAATGGCGCATGATGAGTTTGCCATAAAATGTAACGCTCGGCCAATGAACCCAGTAAAATGTAAGACACTCAGTACTCTCAAGCTCGCGTCTAGGCACTATAGGTAATGTCACGCAGAAACAAACGGTGCAGGAGCATAACATTTATCTCAAAAAAGGCCATATATGGTCCCCTTCCGGAGGAGAAAAAACGGAGCATGGTTATAAACACTTACAAAAACTCACAGCTGGTCAGTCGCTTGAAGTTATGGTGCGAAAGTGAGAAACAAAGTTAGCAAAAAATCCGACTATGACGTTCCACAGACCACCCAATAAGCTGAAAGTCTTTCTGCGTCAACAACACAGCTTTATTTGAGGAAAATTAGCTTTGTTGGTGTTGCAGTGCGGCACGGGGGCAAAACGTCTACTTTTTGCGTAGCGGTTGCCATTCAACCGATGCAGCCGTGATCTGGATGACAAACGTCCGCTAAGCCATCGGGGCTAGCCTTCTCATTAGTAGACCAGACGTCTCGGCTACGTATATATCTATCAAGAAAATGAGGAAGCTACTTTCGTGCCACTAAGAATGCTTCCGAGAGGGAAAGGAGAGGGCTGAAGCCAGTCCCCGATTCCCTCGCTCAGCGTTTGCCCTCTGCAGCTCCTCGCTAATCCACAGGCTCTTCCTGAGACGTGAGAAAGGCGTATACGGTGCTTCATCTCCCCACTGAGACTCCACGCGAGATATGTGCGACGTGTCAGGTAGTGGCGGCACTTAGTAACTGCCCACCAGCGCGAGAGGCATCGACCTGTCTTCGATGTCAGGAATATTTCACAGAACAAAAAAAGAATGTTGCGCCGAAACCCTTCCGGTCCATTTGTTATCGTTAGCGTCCGCCAGCTCTCTCCGTGCACCGATGGCGTTGAGGTTCACACAGCCGTTCGTCCTCCTTTCAAATACTATGCAGAAGCAGAAAGTATGAGCACTTCAGGTGAGGCCCTCCGACGCATAGACGGAAATGTTTCTCACTGGAACCGACGCCATCTCCAATCCGGATAGCCTGCAAGGGCGAGAGGAAATAATGGGCTCTGCGTCGCCCGTTCCCTGTTGCCCAGACGGTGGCAACTTTATTGGGACGCGGTAAATCAGCTAGTTTGATTTTATCGCTAATGTGCTAGGACAATTCGAAAGAAAATGAAATCGTATTCCGCATTTAGTCTGCAAAAAAAAATCTCAAAGTTAGCCCTTTATTTATTATATACAAGATACTGCCCACGTTTAAACTTTGGTCTTTGGCAGAACCGAGCTCTACAAGTCACAATGCACAAAATGTCTCGACATGTAACCAAAACTAGTTTTTCTGGGGCACCGATTTTGTATATTTTGGTACTGTTCGCACAAACATTTAGGACAACAAACTTCTAAAAAAGTACAAAAGGAGTACTAAAACAGCAACATATAAATGCTACGTTATTATTTACCTTAAGACAATAAAACTAGCGCGAAATCGTCCAGTTTTGTACAACAATCTTGAAAGAGACGTTCAACAGCCAATACGTCAAGCCACGCGTAGCGAACATTGCGTGAGGGTGAAGTCATAGGGGCTTGTGCACTCTACAATGATGTTTATTGGGATAGAAAAGCTACTGGGGAACCACATTCCGCAACACATGTGCACAGTATATTCCACTCATGAGGAAAAGCGTGATTTTTGGTGTAGTAAATTGTGCACTAAATATCGTTGAGCTTGTTTTATTACAGTGAACACATGTTCTTCTATGTGTACGTACGCCTATTGTTTTTGGGGGAAAATAAAATACCCGTGTTTTACCTGACTTATAATCTGTACCCTATAGAGCTATCTTACTGAGTACCCGCCGCGGTGGCTAAGTGGCTAAGGCATTGCGCTGCTGCGCACGGGGACGCAGGTTCGATTTCCGGCTGCGGCGGCCGCTTTTCTGATGGAAGCGAAAAGCAAAAACGCCCGTGTGTACAACATTTCGGTGCACGTTAAATATACCAAGGTGGTCAAAATTAATCCGGAGCCCTCCAACACGGCGCGCCTCATCGCATGTGCTGCGTCGGCGTGTTAAACCCCACAGTCAATCAATATTTTACTGAATGTTTCCAAAAGAACACCTGCTACAGGTAAAAACCGGAACAGGTAGACACACATCAATTATATTTTTGTACAAACTCTTCCGTGGTACACTACTCAAACTCTCCGTGGAAAACCTAACGCTCAAAATCCTAAAAGCATCCATGACTTCGCGCAAGAACCCACGCACGCGTACACGTCGGATTTGAGAAGTCGAAACTATATAGTCTGTAATACCATCACGTAGTCGGACTTGTGCCACAGTACGTAGAAAGCAATCTCTCTGCTCTCTCAGAAACATAAACCTGTTAGTACCCGAGAGGCAAACGGCTTACTCCCTCGCCTGTAACGGTGCGGAGTACCTTAGCGCCTCTAAATGTCCGTCTTCGTCCATTCGTGCGCACACCACCATCAAGGGAAAATCAAGCGAAATTCGATGTGAGTAGTGAGTTGCCGTTTCATTTAGGGAATAATCAAGGTGCAACTCAGGGCTCAAATCGAATGACGGTCGGGGCTCAAATCGGATGTCACTCGGAGTGCAACCTGGATGTCATTTCGAGTCCATGTACTCCACACCATCGCCATCATGCACGGAGTGGAGATGCTGCCAGTTTTTAGCGCAAAAAGCTCACCTAAAAATAGTCCCACCCGCTCCCCCCCCTCCCCCCGGGGATGGGAGTCACTTCGAACGTTCTTGTAATGCTGCCGGCCGCTTCTGGCTGTTTGACAATTTCGAGACGTGCACACCTTGCCTGAGTTGTTGTGTCGGCAACAGCACTTCCAGGAGGTGATGAGCGCTCAGTAGGCAGAACTGGTATCTTCATACAAACAACGGCGCGCAAAATTGCCGGGGACGGGAACACATGAAGATAACACAAGCGCGGACTCGGAACTGTTTGTTTTATAATTGTTTTATTTTATGCTCAAGCGCCCAATCTACGCGCCCTACACGCAATGCATTTCTCGGCGCACTAGGCCAAACATACAACAAACAAGAATAACAATCTTTAGGCGCACAAAAGGCGGGAAAGAAAAGAAAGCAATCATAACCGCATCACAGATAGCCCATGGTGTAAGACTCCCAAAACGCATACCCCGAACAGGAACCGTAATCACGCTTACTGCCCATTCAAATATGCGACTTCCCGGCCATTCAAAGGGGTAGACGGATGACTGATGGAATCCGAACCAGCTTCTAAAATGTGGCTGGCCCCTACAATGTCTTGTGTTTGTGGCTCTTATACAGGTATAACATGGCAGTACCCTGGAACATGGCTCTGCCCTCGATATTGCCGCGAACCATGTAAGGGTTTGTTTATTTATTGTCTGTTTTACTGCCCGGCCAAGCCCGGCTCTGTTATCTGTGTCCCAAGCGAAGCGCGTCTTCCATTTTTTATTTTTATGCCGTACGCGCTATCTTATTCAGATAAGCAGACTGTTTCGTCTCAACGTCGTTATCACGGAATAATCTTCTCTGATCTACAATGTGTTGGATGTAAATCGACGGTTCCAGAAACACTCGCCCAGAAATGATAAAAGCCTGCAGAGCAGACGCCGCGGCATTCGAATCGTCGATGCTCGCCTTCGCAAGTCACATTGTTGACTGCTGCTTCGCAGCCTGTATTGTTTGAGTTGTTAGCTTGAATGGAAAGCGCTTAAACTTTGACTAGTAAACAAGGACGAGAAAAGCTACAACACAGGATGAAGCGCAAACTAATAACTGATTTATTTACCTGGATGAACATATATATACACACGTGCTTGTGTGGAAAGGAGATACAAAAAAACAAAAAGATACAAAAAAGTTTGAACGTATGTGATTACAACTGCACACTGTGTTACAAGGAGCGCGTGCTCAGTTCTTAGCGCGACAAGAAGTCTATTTCTATTTTTCACAATGTCATAGATGGTGCGCTGACGTATTCCCCTTCTTTACCAGACACCATGCTGTATGTTTCCCATATCTCGCGCTGCATCTTGTTTCTGGACCTCAGGAGCACTGACGTTTTATCGTACTCAGGCGTGCATCCAGACCTTCCACAATGCTGTGCCAAGTTGCTCGGCGCGTTTATCAACGAGCACGCGTACTTGTGCTCCCGGAGCCGTTCATTGAGACAGCGACCAGTCTGGCCGATGTATGACTTGCCACCAGGAAGCGGAGTCTTGTACACAACACCTTGTTCACATTTCACAAACTTCTGCTCGTGCTTAACGCCACAGCTCGGTTCGGTAGTGCCGTCATGTCCCTCCCTGTTGACTTTCCTACAAAGGCCCCTTAATTTGTTGGGCGCTGAAAAGACAACGCGCACGTCGTGTGCGCCGGCTACCTTTTTTAGTCTGTGCGATATAGCATGGACGTATGGTAACACCACTGGCCTTTTTTGCTTTTAATTTTCTTTGCCGTCTTTTTCCGCTTTTCGCTCATTCCCCGCCTTCTTCAACACTTTTTCTGCGACGGATGCAATGACTTGGTCCGGGTCCTTCAGTCTTTTTTTCTGCAGGGTGATGCTCTCGTGCACGTTGTCACAACTTGACTTTTAAGTGCGAATGCACTTTATAAGCGACTCCAAACCATCCACCGCTGGCGGCGGCGGCGGCGGCGTCCGCAGTGCTCCTCTATATTTAAAAAAGAAACAGCATCCGGCGCCAGGTTTCGATCCAAGGACTTTGCGGCCGCAGCGAGACGCTCTACCGACCAAGCCACGGACGCGACGCTGATATCAGTGTTAGTGACGCGCCTTATATCTTTAACGCATTCAAACTACGTCGTCAGCGGCGTGCGTTGGCGACTCTGCGGCGTTATAGCGGCTTGATAACTGCGTGGTGTACACGTGATACTACAAACCCGATGGAAGAGATGGAAGAGAAGGCGGCGAGGCGGTGGGCTGCGGGGGCCGAGCGCAAGCGCCGCAAGCGGGCCGACAACCGTGCATTCGCACTTTCACATTCTCCCCCTCGGGGAAATGCGGGGGAATTTTTTTTGATGCCGGCGCCTCCTCCAACAAGATATGCATGAAGGCGGGACGTAGGGAATTGGCTTTCACCACGTGAATGTCACTTAAAACTGACATTATGCGTTGTGGCTGCAGTGTTTTGTTTGATGGCCTGTTCCAGACATGTGTCAGCCCATGCGTCAGCCCAGCCCATGTTCCCGTATGCGTCAGCCCACTCAAAAACCATAAAACGAGGCATTGCGGTGTCATGTCTGGAACAGGCCATCAAGAAGTCAAGTTGTGACAACGTGCACGAGAGCATCACCCTGCAGAAAAAAAGACTGAAGGACCCGGACCAAGTCATTGCATCCGTCGCAGAAAAAGTGTTGAAGAAGGCGGGGAAGGAGCGAAAAGCGGAAAAAGACGGCAAAGAAAAATAAAAGCAAAAAAATTGCCTCCCCTCCCCGAAGGGAATCGTGAGGAAGTGCGAATGCATTTCTTGCGCCGAGAGTACACGGCGTAGTAATTCTGCCATCGCCTTGAGAGGCGCAGTACCGGCGAGGGGGAGCTGTCAGGCGAGGTGAGAGGCGCGCGCCGAGGGTGAGTGCAAACCTAACGGGGGGAGAGGCGCGCCAGCTGCAGAGCATGTGACGTCACGGCGCGAGGAGAGGGGGAGCAGACGCAAAGGCGCCAGCGCGCGGTCACGTGGGAGTGTGACGTCACGGCGCCAGGAGCGGTGCGGGAGCCGGCGCGGGCGCACGCAGCCACGGCGCGGGAGGCGGAGCGCGCGCAGTCACGTGGGGTGTGACGTCGCTGCGCCGTTGCTACGGACGCTCCTCTCCGCTCCTCGCGCCGTTGCTAGGGGAGAGGAGGAGGAGCAATGCGGACGGCGGAAGGTTCGGGGTCGCTTATAAAGTGCATTCGCACTTAAAAAGGAAGGCCAGTGGTGTTACCATACGTCCATGCTATATCGCACAGACTAAAAAAGGTAGCCGGCGCACACGACGTGCGCGTTGTCTTTTCAGCGCCCAACAAATTAAGGGGCCTTTGTAGGAAAGTCAACAGGGAGGGACATGACGGCACTACCGAACCGAGCTGTGGTGTTAAGCACGAGCAGAAGCTTGTGAAATGTGAACAAGGTGTTGTGTACAAGACTCCGCTTCCTGGTGGCAAGTCATACATCGGCCAGACTGGTCGCTGTCTCAATGAACGGCTCCGGGAGCACAAGTACGCGTGCTCGTTGATAAACGCGCCGAGCAACTTGGCACAGCATTGTGGAAGGTCTGGATGCACGCCTGAGTACGATAAAACGTCAGTGCTCCTGAGGTCCAGAAACAAGATGCAGCGCGAGATATGGGAAACATACAGCATGGTGTCTGGTAAAGAAGGGGAATACGTCAGCGCACCACCTATGACATTGTGAAAAATAGAAATAGACTTCTTGTCGCGCTAAGAACTGAGCACGCGCTCCTTGTAACACAGTGTGCAGTTGTAATCACATACGTTCAAACTTTTTTGTATCTTTTTGTTTTTTTGTATCTCCTTTCCACACAAGCACGTGTGTATATATATGTTCATCCACGTAAATAAATCAGTTGTTAGTTTGCGCTTCGTCCTGTGTTGTAGCTTTTCTCGTCCTTGTTTACTAGTCAAAGTTTAAGCGCTTTCCATTCAAGCTATGCATAACCAACTAGCCCCAACAGATGCCCTGTTGAGTTGTTAGGAGAGCCCACGTTTGCTCCAATAAACTTGTATTCTTTGAAGACAACTGGGTCGTCTTCGGCGACATGACAATATGTTTTATATATACGGCCTAGTGCGCCAAGCACTGCGGCGTATGTAGGGCGTGGCGATCGGGCAGTTGGGTGTTTATGCTCTTGATGTGTCTAATAGATAAAAACGGTTGCGAGTCTGCGCTTGTGTTTTCTTCGTGACGTGGAACATTACAACGCGCCCAACGTTCAACCGTTTTCCGGTAGAGGTACGTGTTCTTGCCTGTTGCGTGATCTTAAAGTGTAATCCGCTGATATAATGCCAATAGACGTAGTCACTTACGCCAACAGAATTACCGCATGCGGTGCGTCAGTCACCGGTCATTTGTTTTAATGAAATACGTCGGGTGATGTGCAGTGGTGGAACATACGGGGTACACGTAAGAGGTAGTGACCGTGAGAAGGCTGCACTGCGATGGTGACGTCTCTTGCCGCAACATAGATCGTTATTCAAACATTGCAGTGCAAAACTCAAATAAAAAAATCAAAGGCTTTCCACCCAGCCAAGCTTGCGCTCGCTAGGAATTGCGGTGTTTGAGTTTATCCGTATTGGGTATTTGCTGTATTTACTTGTAATAAGGACAGTGGCCGTATTTCTACGTCACGGACTAGGATACGTACGACTCGCGGGTGGAGACAGGGGCGCTTTGTTTAAGCTCGGCTGCTAGAATCGCGGCGCTGTCTCTAGAGCGCCGCACAGGTGGCCGCCGAAGAAGGAGCGGCATTAAGCCCGGAATACATGGAGCGTTAAGGCTAGAATACATGGAGCGATCTTTCACGACGAAGTTCGCGCGGCGGAAGACCAGCCGCGTCACGACGCCGAATGTTCGTCGGGCTGCGCTACATGTAGAAAAGTACGGCGGCCGCCGCCGCCTCGCCGCTGCGCTGCTGTCAGTGTGGCTAGACGAGGCAAATACATTGAAGTGAAACACAGGAGAAGCAAAAAAAGCCGTCAAGACTATTATTATCGCTTTTTAGGTGCAAAACCCTCTAGAAAGGCGTAAAATGTTGTGTAGAAGAAGTTTTTAATGTTTTAAATGCAGAGCATTTCTTTAACTCACAATGTCACCCGTCCGTTGGCGATCGGCGTCCGCAGCCAGCCAGCACGTGCGCCCCTCCCCCGCTCCTCCTCGCTCTCAACAACAGGTGCGGGCGCGCATGCGCATGCTCGGGCGCTGAAAGAGGCGTTGCAGTAGCAGGTGCTACCTCCTCTCCCTCTACTGCGCGCGCTAAGACAGCAGCGAAGCGTCAGCATCGAGCGGCCGATCCCGAGCGTCGAGAACGAGAGGCCGCCGCCAGTCGTCAGCGTCGAGCTGCGGATCCATCGAATCGAGAGCGAGACACGGCTTCGAAACGTCAGCGGCGAGTGGCGGACCCCGCGTTACGAGAACGAGATGCCGCGGTCGGCCTTGTTGACGTAGTCCACGACGTACGCCGCGCACGCGTAGTGGTCGAGGATGATCTGCAGGTCCATGTTGGAGTCGAGAACCCTTCCGATCCACGGGTTGAACGCGTTCACGCGCTTCTCGGCGGGGTTCCTCGCGTGAAGCACGCACGGACGCGACGCGCCGCCCGCAGAATCTCTTAGTACTCCTCCCCGGACAGCACGTCGAAGGCGCGCAGAAACTCGTCCAAGCTCGCAAACTCCCCGTGCTCCAACGCCTCGTGCATTTAGTCCTACTTGGCCTTCAAGCGCCGTCGACGCACCCGTACGACAACAACTACAACTACCACCGCCAACTACCACAACCTACGCCACGTGACCACCCCCAATGCTCTGCATTTACTTGTGTCCCTCGCGCGGGGGCATGTGACGGAGGTTTTTTGTCTCGCCACATCTCGCGAGACCGTTGCTATGACGACGACAAACGCTACTGCGTGAGGCTTAACAGCTAGAAAAACGCCCTTCTATCTGAAAAAAGAAGGCTATTTGTCGCTTGAAAATTGATGTGAGGGCAAGAGCGGACAAATTTAATTCGAAGTAAACGGTTTAGAACACGATATCGCATTGAGGGATTAGCGACGAAGCTGTTATCGCTGTGAAGCGGGCGGAGAGGGCGCCGCCATGTTTGGCAACGCTTTGCCGCTGCCGTCGACGGCGACGAACTTTTTCTGCCCCGGCTAGATCGGCGGCGGACGACGTTTTTCCGCCGCCGGGCGTCTAGCGGACGCCGCCGGGCGAAGTTCGTCAACTATTCGTCGCATTGCTAAGTTTCTCATTTTGAAACAAGCTTCTGGGTGAAATGAATCGTAAAGGTTAAAAATGTATATATTTTTTAGAACCTGCTAACACCGATTGTCCGGAACAATATTTTTTTTTGTTATTCCAAAGGCACAAGTTTTCACGACTGAAAACTGCGAAAACCTGTCCTGTTGCATTACGACGCTACGTATGTTATGCCTATTTACCCCTGCCTTTGAGGTGTTACGCATCCCTGATTTTTTCTGCTGTTCAGGCAGACAGTGCTGCTCAAATGCATTTGACCACACGAACATTGCAACCCGCACACTCCTGTGGGGGACGTTCGCTTACTTGATCGTTTTATTATACCGAGTAATGTGTGTGTGTGTGTGTGTGATTGTGTGTGTGTGTGCGTGCGTGCGCGCACACAGTGGTGCTCAAACACATTTGACCACACGAACATTACACCCCGTACACTTCTCTGGGTGACGTTCGCTTCCTTGATCGTTTTATTATACCGAGTAATATGTATATGTGTGCGCGCATGCGCGCGCACACGCACGCACACACGCACACACACACGCGCACACACACACACACGCACGAACGCACGCACGCACACACGCACACACACACGCGCACACACACACACACGCACGAACGCACGCACATACACGCACGCACGCACACGCGCACACGCACGCACGCACGCACGCATGCACACGGAAATATTCTGCATGTGAATAATTGTGGCAGTGTCTCTTAGTTCACACGAATGTTAGCGCCCGCTCTTGTCGTTTACTCATAGTTGTTAATTTCACTCGAAGACGAATTTACAACGCATTGGAACGCTTGAGACTGATTGCGGTTCCGATTCGACATAAAAAAAGCGCAGTCGCATCCCTCAGACACAGTACTTTAGGTAAGTTATGATCTTTATGCTTGTATTCGACTTGCAAAGGCATGACGTGCATGAAGGAAAAATTTGTAGCCTATCTCCCTTTCAACGCGTACCGCTACCTACAGCCGCTTCTCTAATCGTTCAGCGAAACCATTAGGGGCCTGAGTTTTCATATACCCTCCACTTCAATAAAGGGGAAGTGCATGGCTGGCAGTTTGGGGTTATGGGCCAAAGATATGGCGTTCAAGTCGGCGCAAAAATGGACACTTCGCTTGCACGCAGCTGGTGGGACAACACGAGCAAATTCTCAAAAAGTATTTCAATTCCCCCCATTGTCATTTACCTAGATGTTTTGAAGGATTCCCCATTGACAAACGCGGTCTTCGATTTGCTCAACAATACAGCAACGCAACGTCGTAATGTTTGTTACACGCTTGTTTCTCTTCACTTGTTGTATGCCTACGACGGGTCTCTCCAAAGTGTAGGAGGTGGGGATTCAAGTTTTAGCTATTTACCGCTCATTTATTTTCATTTCTTGAGTCCTGTGAGGCATTAGACGATCGAATCTGCCCAAAATTTCTCACGAAATTTATGATGGCAAAACAGCCCCCTTTAATTTTACGATTGGAGTGCCACAACGTGGTGTTTATTGACTAACGCTACATAACAACAGCCTTAATTCTGCCTGCCCAACACCGACGAGATATTGCTGCACGTTGACAGCATATTCGTCCTGGATCTCTCGCAGCAGCAGCCCAGTGTTTTAAGAAATACATCATTCAGATAGCGGATTTATTGATAATAAGCGGTCTCAAGACCTCGGTCAGAAAGTACGCGGCAAAAGCCCTTGCAAGCACGCATACTCTGCTGTGAGCTCTCAATGGTGGGTGTCCACATAGCGTTTGGGGACACCCGGCTATTTGTCCGCCGAAGTCTTGAGGGGATGATGACGTAGTTCCCACATGCTCGAGTCCTTACGGAAGAGCTGGTCTATTGTCCGATTATTTTTACGCGCACGGCCTTCTCTTCTTGGTCTCTCCTACGACTAACTCATCCCTCTGCGAGGGACTGCTCTAATATAGTTTTTACGGCCACCACAAAGTTTCTGAAAATCACGCTGGCCGCAGTCATGAGATTTTGTCTTGGTATCCCCTCGATAACTTTCACACTGGGGACCATTCCCACCCAGTGTACGTTTCGAAGTAAAGGTGCTTCGGGCAGATTTACAAGTGGAAATTGTAATTCCCGGGAAACTTTTGAAATGCCGCTCCGCTTTGGAAGTGCTCTATATTCTGTTCCCCCGATGACCGACACTGGAAGAGATTGAAGTGAATGAACTGTTGTTTATTTCATGCTGGCTGCTGGCCTCTTTATATTCCACTATTAAAGGGAAGCCTTCTTTGCCTCTCTGCCTGGTTTTTGGAGGGCCTGCTGCTAATGGTGGTGCCTGCTGGCAGGTCGCACCACTAGGTTTTATTTTACGCCAGATGGCGCTAGCCTCCACGAATTGCGCCCGCGGGGCCAGAAAGCGACTGTCGGCATGGAAGCCCCGGTTCGTGCGTGTATCACGTTTCCTACACTTTGCTCTGGTATCGTCTACACAGTGTTGGGGGCATCAGGAGCCCCCTCGCTGTGGAAATTGCGGATGTATACTTGACGGTCCAAGGGTACGACATGGATACGACCTTTCCGCGCGCCGTTTCCGACGACGAGAAAATAAGCCACTCCAATAAAGGCATGCAGGTGGCAGTCTTATTGTAAAGGCACAATTGTAAAACTTCACTTTAAGACGATTTCACAACATTTAGGGATATTGTTCGAACCATAAAAATTTTCTCTTAGTACTCCTTTATGCGAAAGCACAAGTTTGCCTATTGTGTAAAAATACCACCGGCATCGGAAAGCCGTTGCAGTAAAACGACGTACAAAATGTGCTCGTTAACTAAAGAAACCGACGGAAATTGTGAGGATTCGGCCCTCTTCCCCACCGCCACTGTTTCCGCTGCGTAGTCGCGAGGGATAACAACTCAAGCCACCATTTCCTTGCTCAACGTTGCATCACGCGATCATAATGTACTTGCTTCGTTACTTTGCTTCGTTACAGGCACTGAACACTATTAGGCGCAGTCTCAAGGGAGATACTTTAAATTGCGAAACGCTGGCCTACGGTGGCCTAAGGTTTGACTTGAGCTATAAAAATGATTCGTCTGGTAGTAGTCGCGCCCCTGACGGCGTTTCGCCGTCTTCTCTGCCTGAAGCTCAATTGCTCCCGTCTACATCACGAGATTAAACTTCGAATCGTGGCCAGCGGTGCTTTAACAACCTCCTGCAATGCCCGTGCCACACGGCAATTTTTAATTTACAGGTGAACGCTCATCTGGAATTACAGCTTACGTATTTTTAATAGGACACTCGATAGCCCTTGAAACGGTAGAGGTATAATTCTTCTAATTTATTTTTGATACTGTAACGCCAACCACACTGTGATTATAGAAAGGAGAATAAAACAATAAAATACAAGATATTACGAAGAAAGGGAGCACTCCAATTCTTGGTCATTGAAACATGTAATCACACCATCTAGTCGGGAACTCCGCAATATTATACTATAAGAGAAAAATGTGTACTCCCATTTATTCAAGCCAGCAAGGCCTCACTAGGTTACTCTAGTTCAACCAAGCCCCTGGTTCTCAGTTCAGCTGTACATCTGCATTTTTGTTACAGAATACATCTGCCCCGAATCATTTGTTACAGAAGTTTCAATATCTGGTTTTCTTGGTGCACTTTCATCGCATATCAAGAAATTTAGGGTAGATTATGTCCTGTAATATCGCGAGAAAATGAAGTGCAGTGGAATTCATTGAATTTTTTCAATCTCTGATTCAGCAACTGCTGCTGAGAATTCTATGCGAAATTTAACAGTTCCCGTTCCTGCCAGTGGCAAGTAATCTATCCATAGTATTTATACACCTAGAATTGCTTCGCTACTCCAACTGTTTTAATAATTTATTGTCACAATACCAATTTAACTGCACGTTATTCTAAAACAACTATCTCGTCCTCCGGTCACAAAAAGGCTTTTTCTTTGTTGGTAGGTGTGGTAGTGTCAGCTTAGTTTCGGTAGTTCGATCAATGCTGCAGCCCTGCCCTACAAGTGACATTTTCGGTAGACGGGCACACATTTCTTCTGCTATCATGCTTTTCGCTTGTCTCAGCAAGCCATCCACGTTCGTCGCTAATGCAGTTGGCACAATAATCAACTTGTCGTAATTATGCCTCTCTAAATTTATGTAGGAAATTGTAGGTCGCAGCGCTGCTAATTTCCGGGGAGCGGCCGCTGATGACAATTTTTGCCGCACTGGGGTGGCGTGTTCTCGACGTGCGCTCACACTGAGACATTTGTCTTGACCTACATCTTCGATTCCAACATTGCCGTTTTTCAGACCTGTCACTTCGGTTTGTCTATGTGTTTTTTCGTGTGCAGGCTATTTATGATTCTGCTTCCTGCTTATAATAATAATATTCCGCACAATACAGAACGTAAATTACTAGCGTGTGGGTTTTCATGTAGGATAAACATCTCAATCGTACTCGCACACGCTGCTTTGGCAGTTATTTTGTTACATATTTTGTTTCATCGCAAGAAAGAGAAATGTCAGTGTTACTTTGCACACGCAAAAACGTATGTTTCTCATGTGCAAATGCGCTTTTTTTTTAAACTCAAGCAGGAAACACCAAAAGCGCGAACAAAACAAATTAATTAAAATATGAATTAAACATAACCGTCGCAAGCTTCCGCTGAGTCATTCACACTTAACGTTTGGAGGCTTGTAGTGTCTTAAACGCATTATCCGCTGTCGCCAACAGCATGCAGTTGCTCTTTTCTTGCCGTAACTACAACAAGAAGAGCAAATTATATATAAGGAAGCACATTAGGTGCAAAGTTCTTTCATTTCAGAGGACTGCATCGTTTAAAAATAAATACCATTCGTACATCTCGGGACATGTCGAAAATAATTATCATGTTTCACGTACCTAGTGATGCGCTGTCAGTCATTACGGTCGGCAGTAGTTCCTGTCAGGAATCGGCTTTCTTTTCATATATAAGTACCTCAATATAGGACCGTAAGCGAACATTCAACGGAGTGAATAGGTGGAAAACGCCCCATGGGAGCTTTCAACGCGAACAGCAAGGGCAGCTGTTTAAAATGCGGTTTGTATTTGAAAAATAGGACAAAAATTAACTTCCATAAAACCAAGAAGGTACAGTACAAAATCAATGCATTGCATTAACACTACAACACCCTATTTCCCTAGTGACATATGCTTAAGCGTTTAAAACAAATATGTACATACACCATCAGCGCGCTCTTTTATTACCAAAAGCAACAAAATAAAGGTGTTCATTGGACTGCAAAGCAAACGAGAAGATATACAGGGTCCTTTCCGAGAATTGTTTAAGTAGTTTTAAAAATAGGCTTTCCGAGGTAAAATAGTTTTTATTGCACGAACTGATCACGGGCCGCGGCGGGCGCATTAAAACAGGTTCTCGCTGCTATTTAGGGTAACAATTAACTAGTACTTGTTAAATACCTTTTTGTTATTGCAGTCTGGGGTGTGATTGCAATGTAAAAATTGTAGAGGATCTCTAGTCAAACCGATATCTTTAAATTTGCCAAAATGTAATTGTCTGCAGAACTATGGGCTGAATACCTCACCTTTCCCTAATGCGCGAATCTGCAGCTCGGCGGCTGCAAAGCTCCGCAAACTATGGTCGATGTGGACATGCGGCGTGGAAGCCCCGCATATCCACATCATAAATATCTGTATGCTTTCTAAGCGGGTACCATACCTGATTTTTATGCACCCTCGCTGGTAAGGCGCCTACAATGACTGGAGCGATTCCTAATCTCTCATTTACTTTTAAGAGCAGCGGCCATTTTGTGTACGGAACAACAACAACGGCAACGACAAACAAGAACAACACGAGGAACAACAACGCTTGTCTTTTGCAGAATTGGACACCTTTTATCTGCTGTGGCTGGTGACGCCATTTTAATCGATAGCTAGCTACAGATAAACGTTAATAGAACTGACGGTTTTGAAGGAGTGGATGGCTGTCGGAAGCACTTTTACGCCCACCCCCACGCAATGCTCATATGATTTCTGATTTGGTCATTTGTTTCACGTTAAACAAGACAGGTCGCATAAACATTTGTCCATGCCTATTCTGCTTGATGCCAGTAGTGCGTATGACGACATAATACACGACGCTGTTTCTGGTGGCCTTTGAAGGGCGGGATTGGTGATCAGATAAAGAGCTTCTTGTTTGGAATATATATTTTTATTTCTAGTCCATACGTGGGTTAAACTCTCTGCACTCTGCAACGTCACCCAAAGTCGTTTCGACCAACGGGGTATTTTTGTGAAAGAAAGTATTCAATCGGATTCAACTAAACAACGCACACTGACGGCTTGAGGGGGGGGGGGGGGGGACGGCGGAGTAAGTGAAATTTTTTTTATTCTAACGACATTCACGCCCTGAAGGTTAGGCACCCGCCCGGTGCAGAGCTTCCTGCACTGGAGAGGCTTTAATCTGCGAACCTACTGCGATCCAACTATTGAGAAATCGCGCCGGCTTTGTGAAGCATGCATGCCAAGAGTGGTCGAAATCTCGCGGGCATTCTCCACACCCAAATTTACAGCAACATTTACCGCTGGTCTGTCCTCTTAAATGTCACGCTACTTCGTCACCGGCGGCCAGCACTTGCCTTAACGAGGTCTCAGGATCATCATCATCATTAACCTAATAATCATCATTATCATCATCATTATCATCATCATCACCACCACCATAACCAACCTATCTACGCCCACTGCGGGGCAAAGGGCTCTCCCATTAATCTCCAGTTGCCCCGGTCCTGTTCTAACTGCGACCAATTTATCCCCGCAAACTTCTTGATCTCATCTGCCCATATAATATTCTGCCGCCCCCGCAACGCTTGCTCCTCTAGAGACCTACTCTGTTTCCCTTAATGACCAACGGTTATCTTGCCTTCGCATTACATGCCCTCTGCGCACGTCCATTTCTTCTTCTTAATTTCTACTATGTCCTTAACAAGCGTTTGTTCCTTGATCAACTCCGCTCTCTCCTTGTCCCTTAATGTTACACCTTTATTCTTCCACTCCATTGCCCTCTGAGTCGTTCTCAATTTAATTTGAACCTCCTTAGTGAGCCTCCAAGTTTCTTCCGCGTAGTTGAGTACCGGTAAGGTGCAACTGTCATACACTTTCTTCTTCAGGGACAATGGTAGGCTGCCATTCATTATCTGAGAATGTCTGCCGTATGCACTCCACCCCATTCTTATCATTCCAATTATCTCTGCCTCATGGTTGGGATATTGGCTTACAACTTGGCCTAAGTAGATATACTCGCTTACTACTTCCACTGCCTCGCCACCTATCTCAAACCGCTGTACTGTCCCGAGGTTATCGATCATTACTTTGGTTTCTGCATATTAATTTTTATGCCCACGGATCTACTCTGTTTGTCCAGTGCGGAAAGCATGCTTTGCCATTCGTTCCCCGATTTACTTACAAGGCAATGTCATCAGCAAATCTCAGGTTACTGAGGTATTTTCCATTAACCCTTACTCCAACCTGTTCCGAATCTAACGTTCTGAATTCTTCTTTAAACATGTTGTAAATAACACTGGAGAGATTGTGTCTCCTTGTCTGGCGCCTTTCCTTATAGGTATTTTACTCCTCTCCTTATGGAGGATGATGGTAGCTGTGGACCCATTGTAGATATCCTCTAGTATTCTTACAAAATGCTCATCTACCCCCTGGTTACGTAATGCCTGAATGACTGCTGAGGTTTCGACCGTGTCAAATGCTTTCTCCTAATCTACGAAGGCTATACATAGGGGTTCAGTATACTCAGCGCACTTCTCTATCACCTGATTTATCCTGTGAATATGGTCCATTGTTGAATAGCCTTTACGGAACCATGCTTGTTCTTTACGGTGATTGAAATCGAAGGTTGCAGAAATTCTGCTAGCGATTACCTTGGAGACGACTGACAGTAAGAATATCTACCTCAGAATACCTCAGAAGAATACCTACACCAAATTTGTATATTGTTTCTTATCGCCTTTATCGAGGCCCAAATGCACAGCAATCTGTAAACAGCATACTTGTGCGAGCGAAAATTAGTTACATAGATGGACAAGAAAATTGTCATTTTCGCTTTTCCTGCGTCGATCCCAGAAGGTGCGTAACACAGAACACCATTATCTCAGTGTTTTGTGCGGACGTGAAAACACTGCGGAGGTTGGTGAAATCATTGTTTGGACCACCCTGCTGCCGAAAATAAGAACGTAAGCTATCTGAAGACGTTTACGCCTACCTTCGCGGCGGATATTTGATGACCGCTTTCAATAGAGGCTCGGATGGTTACTTCTACTGCGATTTTAGGATGTATTATGTGCTCGTTGACAGCATGTGGAATTTTTTCTTTGATAATAGTGCCATCCTGGCCAATGGTTACACCTGTTGTTCCGGCTACGTGTATCAGTTCGTGAACGCTGTCATCGCCTTGCCGCCACTCCCAAAGCCGCGCGTGTGAAGTGACGTCACATGTTTCTGGCAAACTTCGGGGACACTCGTCTACGTCACCGTCGTTTTCTTACCATTTGGTGACGTCGCGTCAATGTCCATTAGCGACGTGCCATTCCCTGTGCTGTTTGGTTAGCGTGATAAATGAGGGAAAAATAAACATGTTCCACGCGTCACATCGGCCCATAGTTCTGGCTGGATATTCGGTTGAGGAAAGAAAGCGAATTTTTTAGTAACTTCTTAACCCTGAAACTTGGTCTCAGTAACCTTTAATCTCAACTCTGATGATGATGGTTCGTGTTTAATGGCGCAAGGCCAGCGAGGGCAAAGAGCGCCAGAGAAGGAGTTATTTAATGAAGAGAAGTGATTACCACAAAAGGTAGGTATAAAACTTATAAACCGGGCATAGTAAAATCAATTAAAGATAATGGTGATGGGTGGTGTATAGGGCCAGATTTGATTATGCATGATAGGAAATGAGTAGAGGCTGGATTTTTAGGCACTAAAAAAGAACGTTTTAGGCGGAAAAAAATAGCCGGAAAAAACAACGTTTCAGGCATTAAAAAGAACAAAATACGCGGAATAAATTTTTAGATAAATGCTAATAATTTCAAGTGAAGACGTGAGCGAACTGTAAGCACGACAGGAAATCCAAAAATGTCATTGCTGTGAGGCCACAATGGCAGTAACAGTTCAATTCAATTTAATTCTTTATTTTTGCTCTCATAACAAGTTCTATACATTGACCTTAGACGTGGAATTGCCCCGTAATACCTCTGGGCCAATGGCGATCAATTGGCTTAATTCCACAAGCGCATTGCTTACATACATGTTCATATGCGAAAGTCACTCAAGCGTCGCATATTGTGAAACAGGCAGGAGAAACAATACTTGAAATATGGTAATACTGATTTTTAAAAGCGCAAAGTTATGTCTGCCTGACGCAATTAAATTACAATAAAGCAAGAAAATAATAAATGCAAGATGGACAAAGTTTGTTAAGAAATTGACATGTTGTTACGTGAGAACTTACGTACAAACTTTAGCAATTTTCTACAGTTACCTTAATTATACAGGCAAGACCTTTCAACACTGCCAAATACACTTACGCTCATTCGAAATATAAATACTAAGAATTGTGTTTGGACAGAACGCGGAACCTAGTTTAAGAATCACTATGAAAATTATAGAAACAATAAGTAACTACCAGCATCTCCAGATTTCCGGGTTCTAAAATTGTGCCTCTTGTCGCTGAGAAGGAGTTTGTACGCGGAGAACGAACGCTCGACGTCGACAGATGTGATTGGTGTGTACTTATACTTGGGAAGATTCGATGGGTTAATTGACACTGGGATCTTACAGTGCTTACCAGCAAGGACTTCTGAAGCTTCTTTAAGGACAGAAAGCCCCTTGTTTTTGTCCAAGACCGATTGCAGCTTCGCACGTGCCTTTTCGGCGACGGGTCCTTCGGGAACGGTGGCGATTCCATCCTGTGCGTGGATAATTAGCGCAACGTTCGTAACAAGAGTTTCTCCCGCACTTTCAAATTTTTTGATAGAATCCGCTAAGAACGTGAAGTTGGCGCAAAGGTACGCGAGGTCTCCTGGAAGGCTATTCACGGAGAGGGCAGCTTGAGCCTTTGTGACAGCAGCACTCTCGCCAAGAGGAAGGCCGGTGATCACGGCCTTGATGTCCGAAAAGTAGCAGTTGTAGTATTCAACAGCTTCTAGCCACGTTCCCCATCGTGTGACGACGGGTTCTGGCGGAAGGGGCACATCAGGCAGCATCTCTTTGAAGACGCGCACGCGAGAGGGTGCCTTCACGAACACGGCCTTCGCTGAAAAAAAGGGCTCGTTGACGTCAGTGAAGTGCTTCCTCAGTTCCTCGCAAACATGATGAAGCGCATGCGCTAGGCAGGTGACATGGAGCATCTGCGGGTAGAAGGCCTTCAGGAGATGAGCGGCCTTGTGCATGTAGGCTGCAGCGTCTGTGTAAAGCAACAGAACCTTGGTGGCCTCGACTCCTGTAGGGTAAAGAATCTTTAGGGATTCGTTTACAAAAAATGCTACAGACTCCCCATTTGTTCTCTCCAAAGGTTTCGAACACACGAGGAAAGCCCTTGTCTTCTCGTGTGCCGCAAGCTTCCCAGCAAAAAAGTGAGCGACAAAGTGCCCTTTGACGTCTGTTGTTTCGTCTACGGAAATCCAAATGCAGGAGTCGCCAAGCTCTTCTCTGATTCTTGCCAATGTCTGTTGATACAAAGGCCGGATGTAGTTCTTCCTCAAAGTAGACTCAGACGGCAAGTTGTGATTGTATTTCTGTAGAAATTGTTTCAGCACGGGATTTTCAATTTTGGTCCAAGGGATGTTTGCGGCCAGCAGGGCCTCGTACAAATCAACGTTGAAAGCGTTGGTCCTATCGTCCTTGAAGGCTGTTGTCAAAAAAGACTGTTTGGATGTTGAGGGCTTGTCCCGCTTAAGGTTTGCGAGGTGACCTGCCGTCTTCTCATGCTGATCCAGGCGGTACTACTTCTCGCAAGGAATCTGCGCAAATGCGTTAGGATTGCTTAAATACGAAGCGTATATTCAACATCACAGCGCAGATAAACATGCTATCATACTAAGCGTCTTTACATGCTAACAGAAGACAAATAAATACGATAAGCATCAATAAACATTCTAACTTCCGTAGAGAAGTGCTCGAACACCCCTGCTGCGTCCTATTTGATGGTATAACTGCACTTGACCGCCGCGCTGCTACGCGTGTCATACCAGCAAAACGTACTTGAAAATCAAGAAGGTGAGATTCCATTGACATTCTGTTCAACTGACTCGGCGCGTGCCATCAATACCTTAAATTTCACGGTGGCACGGCGGGGGAGTAAGATACCAGATTCAATTGCGTGTTAACTTAGCTGGCGTGCTTCGGTAATTCTAGCTAGCGTCTGCATGTAATTAACCGAGTAGCTACGAGGTGGACTTCGATTTAACGGATGCCCAGTGCATATCTTAAAAACACGCTCCTTTCATCAGCGCTAGTTTTGAAACATCATCCTTCAGTACCAACCGATTAATTGCTCGTTTGATTGAGAAATTTCTGGATTTTCGCTTACCGCAGCACACAGGGACGGTACATTAAAATGTGAATCTCCTTCTTAAGGTATCTAAAATATTTCATTTCAATAATCTCAATGGTATTGAAAGGTTAGAACTTATAAACAACGCTAGCAATCAAAATAACCAACGTTTGAAAAAGTGCAGGCACCGAAAGGAACGCTGTCTGCCGTATTCAAAATCCACAGGTGCCTCCTTTCTTTTCTCAGAAGAAGGGGAAGTATAAACAAAAAGCAATAACAGCGAATCGCGGCCATGACGCCCAGGCGCCAACCAAGGCGGCGCAATGGACAACTTTGGGTAGTTTCGAGTTCAACCACGGCCACTGGATCAAGCGCACTTGATCGAGGCAGGGTGTCGAACCGGAACCGGAACCGAACCGAAAACCGGAACCGAACCTGAATTTTTGGCCGGAACTGGAACTGAACCGGAACCGTATTTTTTCCGCCATTTTGGAACTGAACCCGAACCGGAACGAATCGAAGGAACCGTTCCGAACCGGTTCCGAGGCTTCAAAAATGTGACTTCTAGTTTTCCAGTTCGGTACCCTACCTTGCGTTTGAAGATATTTTGCCACTCCCCAGACAGAACCATGAAATATTTTGCGTAGTCTGCAGTTCCCAAGGCCTATCATGTTCTCTTCCAATTATTTCCCTCAATTTAATGTAAAGTTGTCCGTATATACTATCAGTTTGCGTTAGGCACTGCCCATCTCTCCCAATTATCTTTTACGTTTAGAATAACTTAAGTTATAACGCATATTACGAGGCAACATATCAATAATATTCTTCATGGTTTCTCTACATGGTGTTTAAAATCGCGCAAAGTTTTAGATGCGACGCTCAGAGCATCTCTTGTCGGCGGCCCTGTCCTTCCTGCGTGCGTACGTTGTCCGCGTGCGTCCGTTGTCCGCAGCCACTCTCCCGCTCTTCTCTCTGATAGCGAACACTCTCTCGCGAGGGGCATTGGATTGGATTCGATTGGCTTGGCTTAGCTTGGCTTCGATTGGCTTGGATTGGATTGGATTGGATTAAAGTGGATTGTGTTGGATTGTGTTGCGTCATAGCCGCGGCAAACGCACTGGCACCGGCGCGTGCCCAGGTGAGAGCGTGTGCGGCCCAGCGCGCTCTCACTCCGCCGGTGGGCGGCGCTGCGCGCGGTGCTGCGCATGTGCAGTACTCTCTCCGCGGTTTCCTCTCCTTCGGGCGCGCTGCGCATATATAGTGCCTAGAATATAACCGGTGTGCCGCTCTCCGGCGGCCTTTCGGTCGATGGTTGCTCTCCGCTTGCGCTTGAACCCCCTCAGCGTCGCATCAGACCAGGGTTCCCGCGAGGGGAGGTGGGCGTAATTTTTAATGTCTTGTTAATTCGCATGCATCCCTGTCCGCTTGTGAAGGCCTTCAGGGACACCATCAACAATAGATCCATATCTTCCACTTATAGTTTGAATGGGCAGTTATATACAAACAGCACTGAGACACAAACACTCGCAGTTCTCAAAATTAACGTAACTTTTTCTTGTATACAGTGCCGTTGAGTCCTTTGGTTACTGCTCTAAGAGAACATGAGATTTAAAAAAATGGGGAATCCTAATTTCCACTTTTAAAGTATATTTGATAGCATTTTTATGTTATCTCGAATCTGCTTAACCTTAAAATTAAGAGGTGAATGGATTGAAGTCGATTAGTGCGGGTTAGCGGGTAGACTCGCCCCACCCCCTCGCCACATCGCCTCGCCACACCCCCCGTTTCCTGGACCACGTGTGGCTTTCGTCACGAAGTGGATCCTTTAAAAGAACGCTCGGCCCACCTCAGCATCACTTGGCAGGGAAGGCAGCGAACAGATAGTCGCCTTCCTATTTCACAGGTTTGAATATTCTGCAGTAATCTTTGTTCGCTTACTCAGTGACTTTTTCTGTTGCCTCTGCGGCTAACCACCCAGTGTCATTGCTATTGTGTGCCCTTGTGTATGATCCCGCATTGCTTTGGTCATGAAAACTGACATTGCTGACCTAAGACCCGAGATCGCTGATATTAAGCGTGAATTTCGAAAAGAAGTAAGGGAAATGCAGAAAAGCTACGAGGAAATTAAAAAAGACTATGGAACCACTAGGAAAGAAAATGTAGAAATGCAAAAAAAGCTGCGAATTCTTCAACAAAAGCTACGAGCAAATGAAAGAAGGATGTGAAACTACAAGAAAAGAAAACGCAGATTTGAAAGTTTCAAGTTCAACGTTGTCATGATAACGGAAACCTGGTATACGAGTGACACAAAAGTGCTGCGCATTTCGGGCTTCAACACGTTCTTTCTAAATAGGTCCCACTGCGAGGTAGGGGTGTGTTACAGCTCGTGTCTACACAGCTTTCTTGTAGAATAATGAACGAATTTTCTACAGTTACGACAGATTATGAAGCTTTGACGGTGCATCGTAAAAATGCTATTTTTGTTGTTGTGTACCGCCCCCCTGATGGAAAACTCGAAAATCGTTTCGCATTTTTAGAAGACCTTCTCAATTTTATTTTGTCTTATGGTTTATAAATAACTATTGGTGGGGACTTTAACATTAACCTATTACAGGCAAGCACACATTCGCGTGATCTAGAGCTCCTTTTGGGTTATTTCGGCTGCATGAATGTGATCAAAGAACCGACTCGTATTGGCCGTCTTTCCCAAAGTCTTATCGATGTATTTATAACCAGTGATACAAGTAGCAGTACCATGTCCGGTGTGATTGGTGTACATATAGGTGACCATTTACCTATATATATGTTCTCAATGCACACAGAAATACTAAGATCTAAGCAATGCCCCGAATCTTTCGCTTTTCACGATAATAATCAGAATACTTTGACTACTTTTCGTCAGAAAATTCCCTCTATTTGGTGGAACCCTTTACTTCTGTGCACCACTGCAGATGATGCCTAGGATACTTTTCTAGAATCATATAAAGATGCATATAAAAAGTCTTTTCCTCTTAAGATGGTCAAGAAAAATAACAATATAAGGAAACCATGGATTACAGACGAATGTCTGAAGATGATCCGTAAAAAAGATTTATTGTACCATAAGTTTGTAAAAACAAAGAACCGGGACGATTTTGTAGCCTTTAAAAAGTACCAAAACTTTGTGACAAAGTTCTTGCGCTATACTAAAAAAATGTACTTCGAACATGTGGTTTCTGAGGCTTCCTCCCGGCGTGATGTCATGTGGCGGGAATTGAATAAACTTTTGCACCCACTTACCCCCCGTAACGACGACTTTGAATTGACAGTATATAATAAACAACTCAAGGGTCAAGAACTGTCAACCAAGTTTAATCACTAGTTAACGAATCTTGTGCAATGCTCCCACAATGGAAGCGCTATGAGCTTCCTAAAGGATTCTAACCTCCGCACAGCCTTTTTTTCTCCGGTAACGCCTCAGGAAATATGGTCGATTTTCTTGTCACTAAAAAATAGCAAGGCCATAGACATCGATGGGCTTCAGATTCGGCCTATTAAGTTTGTACTGGACCTTCTTGTATCGCCGCTTAGCCATATATATAACTTGTGCCTTACTACTGGCGTTTTTCCAAAAAAGATGCAGCAAGCTAAGGTCACGCTACTGTTTAAATCCGGGGACAAAATATTTTTCCAATTATAGACCGGTTTCTGTACTTCCAGTTATTTTAAAAGGGCTAGAAAAAGTAATCGCGAAACACCTTGTGTCCTTCTGTGACAAACACTCTATTATATTATCAAAACCGTTCGGTTTTCGTAAACATATGTCAATGAATTAGCTTTACTAACGCAAAAAGAATTAATAATCCAAGGATTTGAAGAAAAGAAGGTAACTTTAGGTATATTTATACACTTTTTCAAAGGATTTGATAGAATTAGTCATTTAACATTGCTTTAAAAATTACAACATTATGTGTTCCGGGGGCTTTACTCTTTTGCAATCTTATTTAAGTAACCGGCAACAGGTCGTAGCAATAAAGGAACACAACTCTTCTTCACAGGAAGTAAGGGCTGGAGTTCCGCAAGGCAGTCTTCTACGGCCAATCCTGATCAATATTTATATGCATGATATCGTAGAAATTACTGACATTGCACATTTTATTATTTACGCAGATGATACCAGAATTTTCTTTCAATCGTGTGATACTACTCAGCTTTTGCATTTAGCAAATATAACCCTCCAAAAGCTTCACAAATGGACTAAAGCGAACTCGTTAAAAATAAATACTAAGAAAACTAAAGCGGTGTTATTTTCACCAGCTCAAATATCTGTTGGCAGAAACCTCAGTTTGTACATCGGATCTGAAACGATTTGTATAGTTAGTGAAATAAAAACATTAGGCATTGTTTTTAATGACCATTTAAAATGGCATGCCCATGTCGATCACGTCTGCACTAATTTATCTCGAGCGTGGGGGGTGCTTTGTAGGTTACGGCCTGTGGTTCCATCAAATATTAAACTTATTCTTTATCATGCTATATTCACAGCTCACATCAATTACTGCAGCCTCATATGGTTAACCAGTTCCGCAAAAAATAATAATAAGCTGCATTTATTTCAGAAAAAGGCCATTCGACATATCGCAACTGTACCATATGACTCTCACACCAACGAACTCTTTCTGCAGTATAATTTGCTTCCTGTCCGATATATCTACAACTTTAATCTTCTAACAAAGTATAAAAATAGCTTGCAACACAATGGTGCAGCATATCTAAGTCTATGTAGTTTAAGAAAACCGTTGGACGTACCGTACGAAATTAGGGGAAGGAGTACATGGTTCGTGCCGTTTTCAAGAACGAATTATGGCAATGATAGGTTGCAATCCCGAACTGCAAGCCTTTTAAATAACCTAGCCGAGAGTGGCATAGCTATAAATACAATTTCTAAGTGAGACTTAAGGAAACGTCTACTGCTGAACATAGAACATTTTTAACTGACAATCTATTAAGCGTTGTCTCTCGTGGCAACCTTGGTTCAGCCAAAATTACTTGTAATATTTTTCAAGCGTTTTATTGGCATTGTCTTCATTCCCTGCAAACTTTAGCATCTAAAAAGTACCGTACACTGATTTTTGCCAATATTGTGTGTATTTATTTGTATGGATACTTCTGTAGTGCAGATTTTGATGAGTGTATGCATACCTGTATATAACATGACTTTTTCTTCAAGTTTTGTCTTTTGCTTTTTTTGTGTCTACGCATGTTCCGTACATATCCAATGTTTCTCTTTTTATGTACCTGTGTACCCTGTTTTGTTTTGTAACCTTTATATGCATGTATGTACATATGAGTGCCTATATGCGTGTATGTATATCATTTAATAAGTATCTTTTACAAACTGTGAGCTATAGTGCGTTTTAATGCTTTCTTTTATGTTTGTATGTAATATCGACATGTTAAGGCGAGATTTATTTTCTTAGGATTATTTCCTGTTCGTATGCTTTAAACTCCTGTTTCTGCTCTGCCACGCCAACCGTAAGGTGCAAACACCTCGTCAAGCTGCAGTTTTGCAGCTTTTTGTGTTTGTCCTCGCATTTCTATCTACGAAATGCTCAATAAAGTTGAAGTTGAAGTTGAAATTAGTTAGGTGAATGAATGAGCTAATGTGAATTATTGGGACTGGTGTGCTGATTAATTTTGATTAAAAGAATTAGCGGGTCAGTTAAGGCGGATTCGACGGTCGGACCAAACGGGATATCTGTGGGGTCCTTGGCATTTGAAATTTTGCAGCGTTCTCCTTCTCGACCAATCACGAAATTTCGCCAGGCACAAAGTAGCCGCAAAGTTATGTGAAGACCGCCTGAATGCTATAAAAGGTCTTTCTTTATGCCCGTATTGCGCTATTATGTTGTTGCTATATAAAATTGACATCTCGGACTAAAGTTAATAACTAATTGCCTAATGCATATTGTACATTCATCAGAGTTTTCAAAACGTGTGTTTATATGAGGGGAGACAGTTGGAAAGAAACTAAATTGCAAGAAAAAAGGGGAGGGACAATCAACTGGTTTGATGCAAGAGCCACCCCATAGCATTCTTCAGTACCTTCTCTTTGTGTTACCGTTCTGCAGCCTCCCACAGGTGTAGCATCTCAACCGCCGCACACAGCCCCCTCTAAGCTGAGGAAGCGGCGATAGCACGTGCGCTTAGCCAAAGCGGCGTCAAAGCTCTCATAACATACCCTTAGCAGGCGTGGCCCAACTTTGCCAACGGTCGATTGCATGTTACAACACTTCCGATGATCAATCAGAGGCCACCAACTAGACCAGTCGCGATTGTATGGGCGCCAGCTCATACTGGAATCCCCGGCAAACAAGATCACCAACATCGTGGTTCGAGATTTGACTCGCTTAGCCGGCGCTGATGAAGCCCGGCCCGAGTGCATGCATCCTGCAGTCACAGACCAAGAAGTTACTCAGCACTCTGGCCTCTTCTATAGAACGTACTCCTCCCCGCACAAATCGCTACCGATTAACCAGGAAACATTACTCCGCATCCTGTGGGCATACACCTTCCCACACAACACCAGACTTAACCTCTTTGACGGGACACAACTCTCTCCATTGCGTTGCTTCTGTGGAGAGCCTGGGAACCTCATACACATAGTAGGCGGCTGCGAAAAGTGTGCCGTAGATCCATCCAACCTTCACGTTTCCATAGAGAATTGGGAGACAGCCGTGGCCAGCTGCGGCCTGGAAGATCAGTTGCTCGTGATGGAAACGGCTCTCGATTCGGCCCCCTCGAATGAGGACGCCTCTCTTAAACATTGCCGCGATTGAATTAAACTTCATTTTCTCTTTCTCTGTCTCTACAAGTGATCATTACTGCTGCTTGTGACTTCACTTGGCTATCATCTTTCCTAGAGCCCAATCGCTGTCACCAGTCGCTGAAGGGCCACTAGCAAGTTCCTATCTCCGGTGGTTCTGTATCCAATGTCGTCCTATACCCGCCGTCCAATGAGTCTTTATAGCCATTCTTTCTTTCTAACAGCTCTGTTAGCAGATAAAAGATGAGCAGTAGGAAATTTTTCTAAATGCCACCTGCCACGCTTGACAGTCGGCGCCACATACTCGTCACACTACCATGGAAAACATTTTGCGGGTACAGTTAAAGGAGCTCTTCAACACTTTAGATAAACTCGCCGCGGTGGTTCAGTGGCTAAGGCGTAGTGCTGATGAGCACACAGACGCGGTTTAGATTCCCGGTCGCGGCGGCCGCTTTTCTGATGGAAGCGAAAAGCGAAAACGTCCGTGTGTCCGAAATTTCGTCGCACGTAAAGATCCCCAGGTGGTCAAAATTAATCCGGAGCCCTCCACTAGGGCGCGCCTTGTCATCGGCGTTGCGTCGGCGCGTTAAACCCAACAATAAATAAATAAATAAATAAATAAATAAATAAATAAATAAATAAATAAATAAATAAATGAACAAGCAAATAAATAAATAAATAAATAAATATACATAAGTAAATAAATAAATAAACACTTTCAATCTTCTTCGCATCTGGAAGCACTGCGAAAACTATAGCTATTGCCAGCACAGAGCAACAGTGCGTGATTTGCTCGTCGCTGCGGATACACCTTTCGTTTCTGCTTCGCTTTTGTGGCTTTTTTTAGATGGGTATCAAATGCGTTCTATTCTGCAACTTAAGGAAAGCCGGCAAACAGCCGCTACACCGCTGTAATGACGTCATTCAGCGGTCGAAGAACGCGAAGACCGGGAAGGAGAGAAAAATATTTTGAGCAAGTTTCTATGTTATCGTACGAGGAGAGAACAGTAATTTTTGGCTGAGGCACATTGCGACCCCATAATATAATGCGTTGGTTGACTTCTTTCTGCAAGCACTCAAGATTTAGACATAAGTTGAAAAACGTGTTGCAGGGTCGCTTTAGTTTGGCGAAGACAAAATATTTGGACAAAAAAACCTTCATTATGAATTTGTTGTTATGCAGATTTGATAAGGAAACGAAAAACGAGCACAAAATATCAACAGAAAAAAACACGCCTGCTTTTTTTTTCTTCGAACCCGTTTGAACCCGTTTGAACCGGTTCGAACGGGTTCGAACCGGTTCGAACCGGAACGGAATGGTGCTCTGGAACTGAACCCGAACCGAACCCGAAAAGCTTGAACCCGAACCCGAACCGAACCCGAAAAAATTCCGGTTCGACACCCTGGATCGAGGGGCCGTGGTTTCGAATAACACATGAAACACTCACGCCACGTAAAAACTCGTCGGCTCACCTTTTTTCCGCATGGTTGGCAGAACACGGTCGCTCCGTCTCTTCTGCAGCATGGTGAGTTAGGTGTCCACTGTCGGATCAACGCACTTCTGGGCGTCTTCCGTTTCGGCATGGCTGAAAAGGGCAGCGGAGAAAGCCAGACCGTGCACGTTGAAAGACCGGACCAGAAGGGAAGGGTGCCTCCTATTGGTCAGGTCCAATCGCCTAGAGCCAATTTCTCCCCTTGTGGTGAACCTTCCAACTAGTAAATTACAAACAAGATAAGGGCGTGTACGTCACAGTGTTTTTAGATGCAACGCATCTCTTGCTCTCTTGCAACGCCTTTCTTGTCACTCCTGCGTCTGTCCGGCGGCGGCGTCCGTCTCGCCTCCACTCTCCTTCTCTCCTTTCTCCGATAGCGAACGCTCTCACCTAACAGCGGCGGCGGCAGCGGCGGCGGTGGTGGCGGCACAGGTGCGTCTCTCCTCCTCTCCCTCGGTGGCGGCGGCGGCGGTGGCGTCGGCACAGGTGCGTCTCTCCTCCACTCTCCTCCTCTCCTCTCTCCGATAGCGAACGCGGTCTCAGTCGACGGTCGTCCGTGCTCCATTTGCACTCTCTCGTAGTACTCGACGATTGCTTGATGCGACGGTTCTTATTGAACCACCCAGATGCGTTGCATCACACCATGGTTCCCGCGAGGGGAGGTGGGCGTAATTTTTCCCTATCACTTTCTTTGCCCCTGATGGTATTATAGTTCCCCTGGGAAGTACAGTTGTGAGTCCACCGTCAAGTCCTGCGGGAAAGCCACCCAAAAGCATGCAGAAGCCGCCGCTCCGGTTGCACCGGCGCAAAGGGAGGGGGGGGGGAAGGGATAAAAAGAGGACTAGGTTCAAACCCATATAATTCAGAACAGTAAATATTTCCAGGTACAATGAATAAATGCATCAAATTGCACTCGAAAGCGAAAATTGACGCTAAATAGCGCGGGTTTAGGCGCCAATTTGAGAAAAAAGGCATTTATAGGCATTTATCGTAGTTTAGGCACCAACACCCAAAAGAGGCATTTATAGGCACTACGAAACCACCATAAAAGCTATCCTTGACCTCCAATTCGTGCTCATATATCGAAATGGGGCGATAGGAACGCAAGGGAAAAAATACGCATTTTGCCTAGAATCCGGTCTCTAGAAATGAGGTTTATAAACTTAACGTCTGACAAATACTTAAACACGCGTTTCACAGAAACCATGGCATCGTCACCCAGAAACAACGATGGGTGTAGGGGAATATGTTGTTTGTAGAGTTCTCTGAAGTGTTTGTGTCGTGTTGTGTCAAGTGCCTTGCATCGTATGAGTATCTGGACCACGGATAGGCCCCTCCCCACGCATGCTACACAGGGGTCTTGGAGATCGCGTTAGCAGGTGCGAGTGCGTTACATATGTATGGCCCATCCATAGTCTAGCTAATGTAACTTCAATGTTCCTGTTGTGTGATTCATAGTGTATTGTCCCAAGTGTGGTTTTATTACTTGTAGTTTGTTGTCTGTTTGTGCGCTCCAGTCTGCTTGCCAAATTTTACGGAGTTGTGTCTTATGTGTGGCTTGCGGTCTGTGTAAGGTAGTGTTGTAATGTTTACTGTGTTTCGGAATGCAGCATTGCGGCCATTTCATAAGACAGTTCATTTCCGCCGATGCCAGAGTGACCTGGCTACCAACACACAGTCACCTCACGGTTTGAAGAATACGCCAGCATAATTGATTTCAAGACAAGGTTAACTACATGGTTTTTCGATGACTTTCCGGATGATAATGCACGGATGACGCTCAGCGAATCTGTATAGATGATGCAGTTAGGAATATTATGTTCAACTATGTGATTTACAGCCAGAAAGATGTCATATGCTTCTGCCGAAAAAATACTTGTCTTTGCATTCATGGTTCTACCTGCTTCAAAATTGGGTCCATGAGCAGCGCAAGACACCGCAGTGAACGTTTTGGAAGCATCAATGAAAAACTCTGCAGCCCTGTATTTATCTTGCAGATACATGAAGTGCTGCTGAATCGCAATTCTTGGTGCCCTGTTCTTATCAAGCTGCGTAAAAGACAGGTCACACAGCACAGGGCGCAGATTCCATGGTAGTATAAAATCCGTGATGGGTGTCTTGTGAATGTCTAAAACGGGTACCTCATGCTCAGAGGCTTCCTTTCTTACCCTAAGTGAAAAAGGCAGAGAGATGAATGGACGATTTAAAAACAGTTGTTGTGAGGATGTATTATTAATGGTAGAATTAAAAGGGTGGTTAGTCAAGGCCATGATTTTCGAGGCCTACAACACATCCACGTAAATCCTCTGGTGATATAGGGACCATTTATCACATTCGGCGTAGAGGCTCTCGACTGGGCTAGTGCGAAAAGCACCACATGCAAAGCGAAGCTCCAGATGCAGCACTGGGTCGAGCATTTTCAGTGCCGTTTTTGTTGCAGACCCATAAATGATGCTTCCATAGTCCAATCGGGACCCCACTAGGCTTGTAAAAATACGTAAGAGGAGTTGCTTGTCGGTTCCATTAGACTGGTGTGACAAGATTTTAAGAATGTTGGGAGCCTTTAGACATTTATGTTTCAATTGCCTAATGTGAGGGATGAACGTAAGTTTTTCATCCAACACCACTCCTAAAAACCTATGTTCCTTCCTAACAGGAAGCGAAACGCCTTTAACATTATGTCTGGGTCCGGATGGATCCCACGCTTCCTGGAGAAGACAACACAGGTGCTTTTTTCTGGGTTAAGTTTATAACCGTTCTTGTCTTCCCATCTGGCAAGTTTTTT
The DNA here is from genome assembly GCF_048455015.1 of Haemaphysalis longicornis. Taxonomy (NCBI): domain Eukaryota; kingdom Metazoa; phylum Arthropoda; class Arachnida; order Ixodida; family Ixodidae; genus Haemaphysalis; species Haemaphysalis longicornis. Next base: position 204,525,133 of record NW_027526361.1, on the reverse strand, counting down.
GACAGCGAGATGGACTTGACGCTCACAGATGGACATATTACATGATTTAAAAGATACCTGGATGTCATCTACATACATTGAATAAGAAATTGTAGGTGGCAATGCCTTGCCAAGGGAGTTTATCTTAACTATAAAAAGAGTGCAGCTTAGAACTCCACCTTGCGGAACGCCATTTTCTTGTACATGAACCCTTGAGAGTGCGCTACCAACTCTCACACAAAATGTTCCTTCGGACAAATAACTATTAAGAATGTTCATCATGTTGCCTGAGACACCAAATTAGTTCAGGTCACTGAGGATCCCGTAACGCCAGGCGGTGTCATAGGCCTTCTCAAGATCAAGAAACACCGTTGCGCAAAACTGTTTATGAATAAACGCATCTTTTATGTAAGACTCGAGCGCGACGAGTTGATCGTTAGTGGATTGCCCTGCCCTGAAGCCTGCCTCGCCGCTCTCGAGAAGACCATTGTACTCAAGGAAGTACACAAGTCGCCTGTTTATCATCTTCTCGAGGAGATTGCACTGGCAGCTTGTAAGCGCGATGGGCCGATAGCTAGCGGGAGAGGAAGGGTCCTTCCCTTCCTTCAGGAAAGCCACTACTATGGCCTCCCTCCAAGAGCGAGGAATGTGCCCCGAAATCCATATGTTATTGTATAGATGTAGAAGTTTTTCAAGGGTGTCTGAGTGTAGGTGTTGTATCAATGTGTATGTGATTTTGTCTGCACCTGGAGCTGAAGGCTTAGATGTTGTCAGGGCTGCCTTCAGCTCATGAATTGAAAAAGGAGAATTGTAAGAAGTGTGCCACTTGTTGCTATCACGCGGTGACTTCTTTTCCGCAGATGTTTTGTGTTTCATGAAAGTGTTTGTGTAATGTGCTGAACTGGACACGTGTTCGAAGTGTTGTGCAAGTGTGTTGGCCTGGTCCTCGAGTGTGTCGCCTGTTGGGCTAACCAAGGGCAGGCTGTGTGTTTGTTGTCCTTTGAGCTTACGTATGTGTGTCCAGACTTTGTGTGTGTCTGTGTACGAGTTTATGGATGTCAAGAAGGAGTGCCAACTTTCTCGTTTTGCCCCACGGCGCACACGTTTTCCAAACGCCTTGGCCCGTTTGAACAAGAGCAGGTTACTCGACGTGGGGTACCGACGAAGGATACCCCATGCCTTGTTCTGGGCCTCTCGCTCCCGCCTACAGTCCTCATTCCACTACGGCCTCCTCCGGTTGCGGGGAGCACCAGAGGCGTGGGGAATGGACTTTTCGGTGGCTTCGAGGATGTGCGCCGTGAGGAGTTGGGTAGCTTCTTCAACGTGTAGGTGTCCTATGGATGTGTGGTGTAGTTTGGATGTCTCTGTAAATGTATTCCAGTTAGCTCGTGCTTCATTGAACGTATTATGGGAAGGTGGGCAAGTGGTCACTGCCATATGGGTCAGTGCCCACACCCCACTCGAGAAGAGGAAAGAGAACTGCAGAGCCAATAGCCAAGTCAAGATATGATAATGTGTTGTTTCCTATGTTATGGTATGTAGGCTGTTTATTGTTGAAAAGGCATGCTCCAGAGGATGTAAGAAACCTCTCTATCAGGCGACCCGAGGCATCCGTACGAGAAGAGACCCATAGAGAATTGTGAGCGTTAAGGTCGCCTGTTAAGATGTATGGTTCGGGCAGCTGGTCAATAAACGCCTCGAAGTCAGAGCTCGAAAGTGGAAAATCAGGAGGAATATATATGGAGCATACCATTATCAACCTATTAAATATTATTGTTCGAATTGCTACAGCCTCAAGGACAGTGTTCAGAGTGACAGGGTGGCAGGCTAAGGATTTCGGGGCAATTATGGCCACACCGCCAGAAGAGTGTGTGTAGCCATCCCTGTCCTTTCTGAAGACTATGCAACTATTCAAGAAATTTGTGTGCTTGGAATTCAAATGTGTTTCCTGAACACACATTACACTTGGCTGATTTGCAGGCAGTATTTCGTATGCATCGTCAAGGTTTTTAAAAGGCCTCTACAGTTCCATTGAAATATGTTTTCTCTTCGCGTTATTTAGTGTGAGAGCTACTGGAGTGTTTATGTTTGTTTATGTGTCATCCTTCGGGGCTGTGACTCTCGTCTTTTTTGGCTTGTCGGGAGGCTTTGGCGTCGGGACGCGTTCCTTGCGGTGCACCGCAGACAAGAATGGTTCCACGTCCATTTCATCGTCGGATGTCCTCGGACCACCTGAGGGATTAGGCTCCTTGGACCACGGACCCTTTGGGGCGCGCTTTGCCTTGCCCTCAACCGACGAGGGTTTTAAAAACGCGTGGGATGGCGCAGGCGGTGCGGTGGGGGTGGGAGCTGCCGCTGGCTCCCCCATGTCCATCTCCGTGCCCTCACATGTGGTTTGGGATGGTGGAGCGGAAGTAGAGGATGCAGCATCAACCCCACCGGACGTGGATGCCGCCACAACCGCTGCTGGCTCAGCGAGCGGTGCGGAGGCGGGTTGGGCCTCCGGAGGCTATCCGAGGGGGTGCAGGGACGGGACCAAGTCCGACTCACGGTACTCGGTCCCTGCCGAGACCAGACACCGCTACGCCCCCCAGCGAGCTGCGTCGGCGTACCTCCCCAAGGGGAAAGAGGCGAACCTCTTTCGCGCCTCTGGGAAGGAGATGTTCTCTGTTACTTTCACGTTGATAATCTTCTTTCCTGTTGAAACTTTTCACAGCTGCGGGACCATGCTGTGTGCGGCCTCTGACAGTTTGGGCAGGTGAAGGTAGTAGAGTCACAGTTTTCAGTAGGGTGGTCATGTGCGGTGCATCTAGTGCAGGTCGTTTTGCCGCGACAAGAAGTTGTAGCGTGCCCGAATTACTGGCACTTGTAGCAGCGGCGCGGGTTAGGTATGTAGGGACGTACACCACACCTAATGAACCCAGCATTGATGTGCTCACGAAGTTTTGATTTGTTGAATGTCAAGATTATGCGCTTTTTTGGTATTTCTACATTGTCACGACGGATGGTGGTTCTCCTGACAGCGGTAACGCCCTGATCCTTCAGGCCTTCCAGAAGGTCGGCCTCTGTTTCACTTAGCAGATCTGGCTCAGATATCACACCCTGTGAGCTGTTGAGGCGGTGGTGGGGTGTGACAGTGATGTCCAAATCTGCCATCCGGGTTTGGGTCAGGAGATTTCTCGCTTGCTGCTGTGTCTTGACTTCAACCAACACTTCGCCTGTTCGTAGCTTTTTTTTGCCTCGAAAGACTTGCCAATGATTCCTTCCAGAAACTTTGAGACGAGGAATACTGACTGGGAGGAGAGTGGTTTGGATTTATCTATTGATTCAAGGACCAAAAAACGAGGATAGTTGTTAGGTTTCGGAATGTTGATGGTTGGTAGGGATGGAAAGGAAACTTCGGTGCGGCCGATTTTCAGGGACCGATCATGTTTTGAAAGGGGTTTTGATTTATCCATACGGCACAGGAAAAAAATTGGGCCCATCTCCCCGCGAAGGGGACTCGAGTAAATGCGTCGCATAGGGGGTAGGTGTATTGCGTTAACGTTAAGTGTTCGGGGAGTTGGTGGTAGTGAATGCGTTGTATCAGCAGCTTCTTGACGTAGTTTTAATGAGTCAAGGATATAAGGCGCGTTCGTAGCCTCCCATTCTGTGTCGGCTTTGTGGCGCAGTGGGTAGAGCACCATGTACATTGCGCTCCGCCCGCAGGGTCGAGGGATCGAAACCAGGCTCCGGAGAGTATTTTTTTATATAGTGTAGCGGTAGGGGTGCGGACTACGACTACGGACGTCAGCGCGGTTGACATCGTGAGTTACTGAAATGCTCTGCATTTAAAAGCAGGGGACGGGGGTACTTTCTTGATCAGCCTTACCCTGATAGCTGAATAGGTCCCGGAGCGCCCTGCCTTGTAAACAGACAGGAAGCCCATCCGCCGGAGCTTGACCTGGGCTCCGACTGCCACCGTTCGTGGTTTCTAACCATCCACCTATAAACACATCGCCACGGTTGGATCCAGCTTATGTTTGGGGGCTCGGGGTCCGCGGTATCACCAGTACCGTCACCAAGATTGCTCAAGGTGTCCTGTGCGGGGTAATCTCAACTCTTCGCAACGGCTCAGAGCCCTGCTTCGGACGGCTGTGCCTCCAATGACACAAAACAGTGCCTTCTGAGCTCCTGTGCCGGGATAAAATCTCGAACGCAACAGCTGTATACTGCATTCATCAAACTCCACAGTTGGCCCTCCACGGTGTTGTTTATCTTTGCACAAAGGCATTTCAAATCAGAGCACGAGAAAGCTACAGAAGGGTACTTCACCTTCAACAGAGGAGCTGTTGTACGTTCCAGCCTTTTTGTATGCCTGTTCCAAATCATGCGTCATGCAGGGGTGGGAGAGTGTACCAGACCCGCCAATAGAGGGTGCAGCGACCACATTACCGTCAGCCTTTGTGAAAGCGGTTCCCAAACCCACCGCTAGTGGACGTAGTGGTCTCGTAGGTGTAGAGTACCTTTATATCGCGTAGCACATGAGTTGCGCGCCTCATTGCCACATGCCGCCGGTTCCAGTTCGACAAGAAAGCCCGCTTTTAGTGCTGCGCGCGAGATCCCGTATTCAGTCAGCTGCGCTCCACTGAGCATCGGCCGTTGCGGAAGCGGCGGCAGCATTGGCCGCTCAGCTGATCAGCAGCCGACTATCGTGCGCCCGTTTTTGCGCGCGCCGCCCCTCGCCACTCCTCCTCGCCGCTGCCGTTGGCGCGGCGGCGCGGCAGCAGCTCCTACATGCGAGACGGGTGGCTTTCCCGCACGACCTGGAGCTCAAGAGGGCGGGTTGACGTACAACTCTGCTCCCATAGGGGAGCTACATACAGTCACTCTAGCACGTGCAGGTTGCCTCCCGGTGAGGACGAGGGGAGGGAGCCTGCGGCCACTGACGTTTACCTGCCGGTTCCTTTTCTCGAACTGTAGAATTTGCGAGGCGACAGCGCTGCCGTTCTCGGGCGAGCGCCCGCTCACGTTCGTGCTGACACAAGCGAATCACAGCTCCACTATTTTAGCAGATTTCACACTGTGTGAAACTCGGTTTAATTTTAAATGTCTCCAGGCTTGCGGAAACGTTATAGCAACATTACCAGCGTGCAGCGTTCTCATCTCGCTCCTTGTGACGTGTTGCCATCCTCACTTGACTGTTTCTATCATATTCGGATTTTCCTTACTAGGCTCCAGTAAACTGTTTACTAACTCACTCACGCAGCCTTCCTCTGTAGGTGGTAATCAAACTGTTGCGTCTCACAGCTTAACTAGATACTCAACTAGAGGTGAACCTTATTAGTCTAAGGGCAAACCAAGGAAGTGCCTCGTAGCGTCCCAACTTACGTTAGAGCTCAGCCAAGTTGAAGCAATCGCCTCGTGTATATTTCGGTGCTGGCGCAAGCGTCACCACCCAAACGCCACAAACAACGTCTTGCTGTCTGGCGAAAGCAGAACGTGTTGTTTTGTAGGTGCTGAGAAACACTTCAGGAAGTAATTTGGGAAGGACGAATTTGGAACATCAAGCAATTCAAGCTTCTCTTCAAGTCAATTTCGTTCTTTGCATAGGATACACCTATTTCTTTCTCCCTTGTTTCTATTATTCCTACTCCGTAGGGAATTTTTTATATCCTTGTGGTCGGGAAGCTCTGGGTCAATATTACGACGGCATTTTTTTCATTTAAGGGGGACTTTAAACTGAAGCTGGAACGTAAACATATCGATGGCCGAAGTAATATAAGAACCCCGCACGGGGCACCTTGAGCAATCTTGGTGACGGTACTGGCGATACCGCGGACCCCGAGCCACCAAACATAAGCTGGATCCAACCGTGGTGATGTGTTTTTAAGGTGAAGGGTAGAAACCTCTAACGGTGGCCGTCGGAGCCCAGGTCAAGCTCCGGCGGATGGGCTCCCTGTCTGTTTACCAGGCAGGGAGCTCCGGGACCTCCTCAGCTATCAGGGTAAGGTTGTGGAAGAAAGTACCCCCGTCTCCCTGCTTTTATACTATGCTTTATGGTATTGTCTAAAACCCCCCCCCCCCAACCGTGATCGGTCCCTGAAAAGGGGCCGCACCGAAGTATCCTTTCCTCCGTTGCCGTCGTTAACCTTTCCTGAACCGGACCATTTTTCTCTATTTCTTGTGATGGAATCCCTCAATCCAACCCACCCTCTTGCATCTCAGTCAGTCTTCTTGATCGCCAAGTATCTTGAAGCCATAGTAGGAAAATCGTATAAATGCAAAAAACAAAGGTCTGGTGCACTCTTAATTGAAATAAATGACAAGCAGCAGTCTGCAAAGCTTCTAGCTCAGACTAGACTGGCTGATCTTGACATCCGGGTCACACCCCATCGGAGCCTCAACAGCTCGCAGGGTGTGATATCCGAGACAGACCTCCTGAACGAAACCGATGCGGATCTCCTTGCCGGCTTGAAGGATCAGGGCGTCGCTGCCGTGAGACGCATCACCATCCGCAGAGACGACAAGGAGATTCCCACCAAACACATTATCTTGACTTTCGACCGCGCAATTCTTCCACAATACATAAATGCAGGTTTTATCCGTTGCTCCATCCGTCCATACATCCCGAACCCGCGGCGCTGTTTTAAATGCCAGCGGTTCGGGCATGGTACGAACTCTTGCCGTGGCCGAACGACGTGTGCAAAGTGCGCGGAGCACGATCATCCGAGCGAGAACTGCTCAGCCGAAACTCTCACTTGTGTAAACTGCGGGGGGCCGCATGCGGCATACTCCCGCAAGTGCGAAAAATTTCAACTAGAAAAGAAAATCATCAACATCAAAGTCACTGAAAACATCACCTTCCCAGAGGCGCGAAAGAGGTTCGCCTCTTTCCCCCTGGGGAGGTACGCCGACGCGGCTCGCCGGGGGGCGGAGCGGCGTCTCGTTTCCACAGGGACCCAGTTCAGCGAGTCTGACCTGGTCCCTCGCCCGCCCCCCCCCTGGGTTGCCTCTGGCAGCCCAACCCGCCACCACGCCGCTTGCTGAGGCAGCAGCGGTTGTGGTGGCAACCTCTTCCGTCGGGACCGGCGCCGCTCCCGCCTATGTCTCCCCGCCCTCCAGTGCGTTGGAGGGTACAGAGGTGATGGACACCACGGGCCCCGCACCGGTTCCCACCGCCACCGCACCGCCTGTGCCACCTCTGGCGCCCCGGACGCCCTCGGCGGTGGCGGCTCAAACGAAGGGCTCCCGAGGGGGGGCCAAGTCCAGGGGGCCCGGTCCGTCGGGCACCCCTCGGACATCCGACGACGAGATGGATGTCGGGCCGTTCCTGCCTGCAACGCAGCGCAAGGAACGCGTCCCGACGCCAAAGCCTCCCGACAAGCCAAAAAAGGCGAGAGTCACAGCCCCGAAAGACGACACATAAACAAACACACACACTCCAGTAGTTCTCACACTAAATAATGGGAAGAGAAAACATAATTCAATGGAACTGTAGAGGCCTTCTTAAAAATCTTGACGATGTATACGAAATACTGCATCCTAATCAGCCAAGTGTGATGTGTCTTCAGGAGACGCATTTGAATTCCAAGCACACAAATTTCTTAAATAGGTACATGGTCTTCAGAAAGGACAGGGATGGCTGCACACACTCTTCGGGCGGTGTAGCCATAATAGCCCGGAAATCCCTAGCATGCCACCCTGTCGCTCTCAACACCGTCCTTGAGGCTGTAGCAATACGCACAATAATTTTTAATAGGTTGATAACGGTATGCTCCATATACATTCCTCCTGATGTCACACTTTTGAGCTCTGACTTCGAGGCGCTGGTCGACCAGCTACCCGAACCGTACATCCTAACAGGCGACCTTAATGCACACAACTCTCTTTGGGGCTCCTCCAGAACGGATGCCCGAGGTCGCCTGTTGGAGAAGTTTCTTACATCCTCCGGAGCATGCCTTTTCAACAAAAAACAGCCTACATATCATAACTTAGGACACAATACATACTCTCATCTTGACTTGGCTATTGGTTCCGCAGTTCTCTTTCCATGTCTTGAGTGGGGTGTGGGCACGGACCCATATGGTAGTGACCATTTTCCCACTTCATTAACGTATATAGGTATAGGCCCGAGCAGTCCATCTTCCCATAACAGGTTTAATGAATCCAAAGCAAACTGGAGTACATTCACAGAAACATCTAAACTACACCACACAACCATAAAACACCTACACGTGGAGGAAGCCGCTTAACTCGTCACGGCGCACATCCTCGACGCCGCCGAAAAGTCCATTCCCCAGGCCTCCAGTGGGTCCCGCAGCCCAAGGAGGCCCTGGTGGAACGAGGACTGCAGGCGGGCGCGAGAGGCCCAGAACAAGGCGTGGGGTGTCCTTCGCCGGTACCCCACGTCAGATAACATCATTTCTTTTAAACGGGCAAAGGCTTTTGGAAAGCGAGTGCGTCGTGAGGCGAAAAGGGAGAGTTGGCGCACCTTCCTCACTTCCATCAACTCGTACACTGACACACATAAAGTCTGGACACGAATACGAAAACTAAAAGGACAACAGACACACAGCCTGCCCCTGGTTAGTACAACAGGGGACACACTGGAAGACCAGGCTAACACACTTGCACAACACTTCGAACACGTGTCCAGTTCAGCACACTACACAAACACTTTCATGAAACACAAAACATCTGTAGAAAAGAAGTCCCTGCGTGATAACAACAAGTCGCACACTTCTTACAATTCTCCTTTTTCAATTCATGAGCTGAAGGTTGCTCTGAGCACATGTAAGCCTTCAGCTCCAGGTGCAGACAAAATCACATACACCATGATACAACACCTACACCCAGACACTCTTGAAACACTCCTACATCTATACAACAACATATGGCTTTCGGGGCACATTCCTCGCTCTTGGAGGGAGGCTATAGTAGTGGCTTTCCTGAAGGAAGGAAAGGACCCTTCCTCTCCCGCCAGTTATCGCCCCATTGCCCTGACAAGCTGCCTGTGCAAGCTCCTCGAGAAGATGATAAACAGGAGACTCGTGTACTTCTTAGAGTACAACGGTCTTCTCGAGAGCTGCCAGGCGGGCTTTAGGGCGGGGCGATCTACCAACGATCAACTCGTTGCGTTAGAGTCTTATATCAAAGATGCTTTCCTCCACAAGCAGTACTGCATGACGGTCTTCTTTGATCGTGAAAAGGCGTACGATACTGCTTGGCGGTACGGCATCCTTAGCGACTTGAAGTCCTTTGGCATGTCGGGTAACATGTGGAACACGCTTGCCAGTTACCTCTCTGAAAGAACGTTTCGCGTACGAGTTGGAACTGCACTCTCTAGAGTTCATGTGCAGGAAAACGGTGTTCCGCAAGGTGGAGTTTTGAGTTGCACGTTGTTTATTGTAAAAATGAACTCTCTTCGGAAGGCTCTGCCACCAACCATTTCCTGCTCAATCTATGTAGACGACGTGCAATTATCCTTTAAGTCTTGTAACCTGTCTATCTGCGAGCGCCAAGTCCAGCTTGGTGTTAACAAGCTAGCTGGCTGGGCAGATAGCAACGGTTTTAAATTTAATCCAGTGAAGTGTACTTGTGTTTTGTTTTCGAAAAGGCGCGGCATTCGGCCGGATCCAGACATCAAACTCAATGGTGTCTCAATTCCAGTCAGAAATGAACACAAGTTTTTAGGTGTAGTCCTTGACGAAAAGCTCTCGTTCATTCCACACATAAAACAACTTAAACATAAATGCTTAAAGGCCATGAATATACTCAAGGTTCTCTCCCACTCTTCATATGGGGCTGACAAACAACTTCTTTTACGTGTTTTTACCAGCCTGATAGGTTCACGATTAGACTATGGAAGCGTTGTTTATGGGTCAGCAAGTAAGACACCCCTCAAAATGCTGGACCCAGTGCTTCATCTGGGGCTCCGGTTGGCATGTGGCGCCTTCCGGACTAGCCCGGTCGAAAGCCTCTATGTGGAGTGTAATAAGTGGAACTTACAACGTCAGCGAGCATACACAGATCTTCTTTTTGCTTTTAAAATTTCATCTATGCCACACCATCCTTTTAAATCGGCTTTTTATGATACATCTCAGACTGCACTACTCCTAAACCGACCATCGTTCTCTGCGCCCTTCTCTTACAGAGTTAGAGAGGAAGCGTCAGAGCTTTCTGTCTCCTTTTTAGACACCATACAAAGCTCTCAAACAGATTTTATAGCACCATGGCATCTCCGCCCTGTATCATGCGACACATCCTTCACACATGTAGATAAAAACCGAGCTCCCACATGTGCAATTCTGCAGCACTTCTTGTATTTGCAGCAGAAGTATCAATTTTCTGAATTTTATACGGACGCCTCTAAAACTGCCACCTCTGTGTCCTGCGCGGCGCATGGGCCCGGCCTTAATGTCACTAGAACTCTTAACAGTAATACCAGTATCTTTACGGCAGAGGCTTATGGTGTACTTCTTGTTGTTAATAATATCCTTCAAAGTCACATCCCACAATCCATTATATATACAGACTCCCTCAGTGTCGTACGGGCTTTGTCGTCAACGAAGTCTTCAAAAAATCACGTTGTAAATCTAATAGTCAAGGGTATTATGTCGGTGTATGTACGCAAATTTGAACTGGTTCTTTGCTGGGTCCCTGGCCACAGTGGTATAGCCGGGAACGAAGCAGCGGACCGAATGGCTGCTGCTGCTACACTCTCGAATACAGTAGACATAACCACATTACCCTACACCGACGTGAAACCACACATCAGACAACAACTTCGCAAAACATGGCAAACACACTGGAGTGAACAAACAGACAACAAGTTACACGTAATAAAACCACACTTGGGACCATACACCACCGACACACGTAATAGATACACTGAAGTCGCCTTGGCTAGATTACGGATAGGGCACACTCATGCAACGCACTCGCACCTTCTCACGGGGTCTTCAAGACCTCTGTGCAGGAGGTGCGGAGAGGCCCTATCCGTGATCCACATCCTCATACAATGTAAGGCACTCGACATTACACGACGAAAACACTTCCCACAACTACACACACGACATATTCCACCCCACCCGTCATACTTCTTAGGAGATGATGCCATGTTCTCTGTTCAGCGAACCTTAAGGTTCCTATCTGAAGTTCATTTCTTACAACTCATATCTTATCACCCATAGTTTTACCCCTGGTCCTATACACCAGCCACCGTATTTATCTTTTAACCACTCACGTTCTTCACCCTGGCCCTTTACACCAGACGTGCTCATAGTATTTAACTGACTTTATCCGATTTCCCTCCTTATCAAATAACTTTGTATTTGGCGCTCTTTGCCCATGTCGGCCTTGCGCCATTAAACTTAAACCATCATCATCATCAGTAATATAAGAAGCACGCCCAAATGACATCGCGTAGTTCGTAAGAAAATCAAATAAAAATAGCGAGTCTTCGTGATTTTAACCTGCTTCCGCAAATATTAAAAACCAGCTATCATTCCGGCTCAATGGTGCTATTGGTTTAGAAATCATTTTACTGGCTTTCGTCGTGGCTAATGTTCTATTAAGTGCCAATTTTGAGCTTACTTTGAAATCTTGGGATCGTGGGATGGAAATTTATTTTGATATTCACTACTTTTGTGATGCCTAAGGGCATTATTTTGGTTTCACAACTGTTTGGCTAATTAGCGTCTAAATAAGTGCGAAAGTGTTAACCGAGGGGTCAGAAAACAGAATGTTCAAAAACAAAATAAAAACTTTTGTGCTTTCTCTACCGCTCACGAGAATAACAATAAGCGAAAGTGCACAAGGTTCTCCTACACATAAATAAGGTCAGATGACGGCAAAGGAATGAAAAACGAAACTTTATTTCGCTTTTCGTTCCATCTTAGTTGGTCGAAAGCATCTCAGTCAACCCTGATCGTTTTCTCATCTCGGTTGACCATCGATGTACAGTCGCCAGCAAAAGTTTGCGGGATGTGCAGCGCGTGGCCGAGCGGCGCAAAACTGCATTGCTGCGCAACCTGCAGCCAGCGAGCGCCGGGTCGAGGCTCAAGAAGCTGGCGTGCGAGGCGCTCTTTGCGCATGCCTGGCCTTTATTTGTTACCGGGCATCGCTCATCGCTCACTTGCCCGCGACATGCTTTGATATTTGCGGCAGCCGAGGCGGCGCCGCGTGACCATCGCCATTGTTCTGCTGTCACTGGTGCTACAAAATACGTAGCCCGCGCCCGCAGTTTGCGCGGCGCGCATCATTGAATGAACCCGATCTTTCAAGTCATGTAATGTTCCACGAATAAATCTACTTTAGAGGAGCTATTTAGGCTACCTGTTGGAAACTGCGTCCGTCGACGGGCTGCATAGAAAAACGTCGCGTTGCCAAATTTAATCTTGCGGCAAATTTAGCTTTCCGGTGAGTGACTTAGCGCTCAGTCTATGTAGATATCATGTTAAACATCATACTGAAATTGGCCGCGAGGACAACATTGGGATTACACCAAATCACATTTACTTGCCATAGTTAGTTTTTAGGGAAGCTGTAAGCGATGCAGTATACCTGTCTGGAAAATGGCTGTAACTCTTGCTTTGTCGGAACTACCCCAAAACAAATTTTATGATAATTAGCCGCTGAGACGACAACGGCAATTATAGGTTAGCTGGCAGTTTATTGGAGCTTTGGTTAAAAATAAAAATATATTTTGTGCTCAACCAGCAGTGCCTCTTGGAAAATAAGGCCGGGTTCAGACTGTTCCCGCAACTGTCGTAATAACTTTAAAGAATAACGTCATTTTACGTCTCAGCCAACCAAACTGCGTGACACGCCGTCTTTTGTTACGTGCCGAGATAACGATATGGCTTTTGCTTCGGTCTGATCAAAGCCTAAGATTTATGAAATGTTGCCCGCCGCGCAAGCGGCGGCCGCAGCCTACGTATTTTCTGCACCAGTGATAGCAGAACGACCAAGGTAAATATAACTGGTAGCGAAGCTTCCATAGAAGCCCATACGTTCAGAAAATGGCGGCTCTTAAGCTGCTCATGGGGCTTAGCGCCATCTGTGTGAGGAGGGAACACTTCCGGCGGAACAAAAAATAAACAGGATGTGACGCAAGATCCGGTTAGAAAGTGACGTCATTTTGGTGGCATTAGCGGGAACATTTGACTTCAAAATAGCCTTAGCCGTCCTCTGATCGCTGAGGGCTCAAGTCATTGCCATCTGACGCAAGTTGGCGAGCCCTTGGCGTGTGTGTTTCAAGTCAACGCCAGCTTATACTCGTGACTAGAGAAACGTACTTTAGCATACTGTCGTATGATTAGCCTCGGTGTTTATAAAAACATCTTGCATCTTCTCTGAACCTTAATTCTGTATTCATGCCTTCCACTGCTGTAAAAAAGCAATCAGTTGTTTATTTTGATTGCAGTGGGTGGCAAACGTACTCCTCCCCCCCCCCCCCCCGACATTTTTTTTTTCTGCCTTGGGATACAGAGCACAAAATGACACTTTACAACTCTCCCCGGCCCCCCTTTCATATAAAAAACGTGCCCACTCCTCACCCCGATACCAGTTTCTACCAACGCCACTGCTGGGTTTAATTGCGTCGCACATACGCAGGTTGCGTGCGTGCGTTAAGTATAGATCAAGGTTATATAATGCTTGCTCAGTTTGTGGACTTCTGTTCTAAGAGAAGAAATAACGCATATTCATGCTATAATCAATACATTTGAATTTTATTGCAGGATAAACATAAAACAAATTTACCACACTGCACAAAATCAGCACGTATACAATAAGTACAAAATGTTCGTGGGCACTACATGCATTATGACTTTCCTTACGCGCCGAAAAATTGACTTTACCCGTAACACATAGCATTATGAGCAATGAAAGCGTCAGCAGCAGAACTACTTCGAAACAAGAGAAAAGAACTATAGGCACTGCATCTTGACGCAGAAAACCGGGCCTCAGGAATGCCGATTCACGAAAGTGCAGCGAGCACACCGCAGCTGTCCCGGCGTCTTATCAAGTAGACAAGTGTTTCTACAGACGTTCACTCAGCATTCGCGCCTGCAATTTCCTGGTTGCATTATTAGGCAAGTGTCGCAACAGATAAGTAAAAAGAGGAAAAATGGATCAATGCAAACGAAAGCGATGGCAGTATGTAAAAGCACATTGCAGGAAAGATCTGGCAGCAGCGCAGCACGGAGCAGCACAACACAGTACTGCGATGGAAATAATGCTTGCGCATACAAGTGCGGGAAGCAACGAGCACTACAAGCATTGTAATGCAATAGAGAAAACACTGAGATAGACAATTAAAACGACTCGTTTAAATTCGATCGGTACTACGCTGAGAAGTCCTAGAGTAATTGACACCACTTGCTCCGAGCCAGCCTGAGGTGAAATCAAGAGATAACTGTGACATAACAAAGCTTTAGACCCATTTTTTTTCGAAGCACCACCACTTACCCTTACACAACCCCCGTGCACGTATTAACAATACTATAGTTTCGCGTTACCTGTGGAAATGAGAGGAAAATGGTGCAGTAAAACGCCAGGTGTACGGGAGTTGCTGTTGCAACCTTGTACGGCACATCGTTTCCGTAGGTACCGAGGAAAGCGCTCCGCTCCAACCGTTGGCAGCATCGTCCCGTAGTTTACCGTGCCTGCCGGGCACGGTACTAAACGTGTCCACCGACGATACAACGCACCTCGCAACTCCACGCACAGCAAAAATTAAGTGCACACCAAATTGACATGGAAAAACGAATGCAAATGCGCACCACCAAAACACGCGAGGGGCGTTTCCTAGCAGACGAACTTTAGGAGCGCCTTTCCGAACACTACAAGGACTGCATCACAGAGCAATGACATGTGCCATTCTTCAGAGGGCGCTACAAAAAAGGTTTTTGAGAATGAACAGCATTTTCATAAATTATTTACACATTGTGCCTAAATAAATGTGATTCAGAAATAAATATTGTTCGTAAAATATTAATGTTGTTTTATTGTTGAACAAAACTTGGTTTTTTGTTACTAGTGTTTGTTCCCTCCTCACCTAGTCGCGCTTCAATCGCCACTCCCATAAGCCCCCATGCTAATGTCGCTGGCAATAGGTCCTGAACTGCTTTTTGCCCGAGCCTTCGCTACCATTTATATTTACCTTGGAACGACGGCGATGGTCACGAGTCGCCACTGCGGCTGCCGCGAATATCAAAAGCATGTCGCGGGCAAGCGAGCGATGACAGATGCCCGGTAACAAATAAAGGCCAGGCATGCGCAAAGCGCGCCTCGCACGCCAGCTCCTTGAGCCTCGACCCGGCGCTCGCTGGCTGCAGATGGCGCAGCAATGCAGTTTTGCGCCGCTCGGCCACGCGCTGCACATCCCGCAAACTTTTGCTGGCGACTGTACTACGCTGAACACGCAGCACGTCATCGACAGAATTCAGCTCGGACTTGATAACATTTACAGGTGCCTGCCTCCGACTGAAAATCGGAGCAGCGTCCTTCCTTGCGAAAAGCAGGCAACGTCGTGCCGAATGTCCGCGTGTGGCCTGATCGCTGAATGCTTTCTCCTTGAAAGCAAAAACACTTGGCTCGCTATAGCAGTCCCTTGGAGAAACTGGTTGGGACGAGGGCCCTTTTTGAAGGCAAAACGCAGAATTCTATTCAAGCGACTCAAAGGGTCTCTCTCCTGAGCCTGTGCTTCAAAGAGACGTTGTCAGCATAATACTTGCCGAGAGTAAACATCCTTCCTTACACCAAGGTACCTCCTTTCCAGCTCCAAGGCAGAATACCGGAAAAGTAAAACAACTCTTTCTACGTGCCACCAGAAACACCGGCCTTTCTTGGTAACTGCACTTCCAAACCATAGCTTAGCGGCACACTCTTGAAAAAAATGTTTGTTATCAGCACAAGCTCGCTTAGGACGACGTCGTCGCATGCAACGACATAGCCAAGGGCTGTGCGAGGTTTGCTGCAAAACCAGAAGAAATGCATGTAATTAGCACAGTTGGTAAAACGAGTCTACACGCTCGGTATAAAGCGAAGGCAAGCATGGAGCGCGTCTAGCTCCAGTTCGTAGTTAATTAAAGCCTCGGCCCTGCGGCTGGATACTTCACCGTGCTGCGTTTAGCCCTCAGGCTGGACCTAGAAGTTCCAAACTTTCAGCGCTGCAGCAAGCCATGCTTGTTGATGCTTTTTCTGGCGCACCTCCGGTGTTTCAACCACCTTCAGGTTCAGGCATGCCCAAAAGCACCGAATTCTGAAACTAGTGCCACATTTCTCGGCCGTGTCGTTTACTTCATTCTCCGTCGCGTGTTTCGAGGAGTACCAACATTTAGTTATATATTGCCCATTGAACTTCGTTCTTGAGGAGGCCCACGTAATTTCTTTTCACAACTCGCCATTCTTATTCTTCTGCGGTAAACATGTATATTAGCATTTCAGGACGGCCACAAATTGAACATTTATTTTCGTCTTCTGTTTCGGCAAGTTACTTTATTGAATTTTAAAGTCGACCTTAATTTCCAACATATTCCAGTAATCTTTTTATTTATCGGTGATATTATGGGATTTTAGTGCTTTTGTATATCGCCCCCTGTGACATTGACAGCATATAACTTTGGAAGGTGTCTTTACATTGTCGCATAAAGGCTTGTTGTTCTGTTGTTTTCACTGTGCACAGCGAAGCCAAGTCGTACTTGTTATTAAACTCCGTCTGGAGCACGTAGTACTGCTTTCAATGAACGAAATTAAACCGATAGGGATATTTGAACGAATGGCTTTATAAATACGTGCGGAATTATGGGAGCGTATCAATTTGCCCCAGAACAGATTAGACGGGATACCCCACGGATACGAATTGTGTTGCCAACAGCTTGTTTCCTTTTGACACTAAGGTCAAAGGTTACTACTGTTTATCCGTTTAACATTCATCCCTTCACGGTTGGACTGCCAGCCCTTACTGTTGACCCATTGTTGACCCACACGTTTGTGTGGGCTGGGCCGTAAAGGGATAATGGCTCTAAACTGCGTGTATAACCGGCTACCCGCATTTCCTGCTTTAGAATGTGTAAAAACATATTCCGGAACAAAAACAAAATAGCGGTTAGGCGGAGATTTATATTCGCATCCAGAGTACGCGCGGATAGGGAGTACAAAAGCAAATAATATGTAATTGGTGCTTCTCTGAGGGGAAGATAGGTTTCACTTCATAAACCTTGCAACGAAAATGCATTATCCTGCCAATGTGCACCGTTTTAGCCGGTTTTGTCAAGTTTTGTTGCGATAACAGTGGCGGTTTTGCCAGTACAGTTATTTTCTTCGCTACACAGCCTAAAAGTGGAGGTAAACCCCGCGTGTACTTCGTGTTCTGCCAAAGTTTGTTTTATAGTTTTGTGCAATAAGTGCCACCTTTTATTTAGGATTTATTGTGGATGTAGCACTTGGAGCGTTAAAGCCAGATGCTACTATTTTAGTATTTACTGCTTGACTGGAGAGCGCCAGCTGTTTAATGTCGCGACTACGTGCTCAGTTCTTGTTGTGCATTTCCTAGCTGTTGAAGACCAGGAGGCAGACGCGGTTAAAGGAGCACCAATTTATTGGCGACCTTCCAACAGGTGATTCTGTCCAATTCTGAGGATGATGATGATGTCACGAGCTTCGCTGCCCGTGCGGTGGCTACTCGCTTCTTGTTTCTATTTCGTCGTCTTCCCAACCAGACCACATTTTCTAACAGGCTCCGGCAGGCCAAATATGAGGAATCTGGTTGGGTTCACATGTCTAATTCTTTAAAACCTTAATGCGCTGTGCACTTGCGTCTGTGAAATCGAGACGACGAAGTAGCTGAATTGGCCGTGTCCAAGTCATTCCCGTAAATCTAGGCACTATGCATAAGTTGACATGTCCATCATGACTTCCGGAACTTTCATGATTGCCCGAATCAATCTTTTCCAAGAGCCTCCCCACCAGGGAGCTTGCTCAGCTACGAAAATTAAGTGGCTGGAGTTGTTCAAGAAAAAAACTTGAATTTCTTGCGCCAATAGGATCCAATTCACTTCGGCTGTTCCTGTTGCTTTCTTCTCAAAGTAATTACTGCGTACAGATTTCGGATTGTTGCTGCAATCTGTGAACCTCTTGTGCCAAGCGGTCAATCGTGCGAGGTGGTTCGAGTTTTCTGGTTGAGACGTACTTTCTGCGCCAGAGTTGTCAATTCCTTCACGGTCGAAGGCTTTTAAAAGCGTTGGATCTTCGGAAGGTTCTCCCTTCTCTGTAATTTTTACGTGGTCAACACCCGAAGAGGGATTCTTCTGCGTAAATTCGCGGCGTTCAACGGCCACGTGAAAGCTTTTCACATTTCCTGAGCCGATGGTCGGTGAGATGGATGTCGCATCGCCTTGCACAGTCCATCCGAAGACCGTTTCCACAGCAGTGAGGTTTTCGTTAAGGCGATGAATGTACCCTTTCACGAATGTCCAATAGCAGTCCGTTCCGATAAGTAGGCTGATGCCTGGTTCTGGGTGAACATTGAAGCCGCAGACGTGGGCGAAGGCCATCGCGTTGGCTTCAAGTTTGTGCAGAGTCATTGGTTCTGTCAACCGAGGTAGGTCGTTGCATATCGCGGGAACTTCAACAGCCTCGATTTGAAAGCTATGATGGTCGTACTGGCTGTAGAGGGTCAGTTGAACTCTTTTGTATTTCTTGCTATGAAACGACGAGTTCCCCAATCCACAAATCGTCATCTGCTCCTCGGCCAGTACCTTTGTTCGTAACTTCCTTGACAGCGTTTCTGTTATGAAGGTACGCTGAAGGTACGCTGAAGGTACCTCCATCAAACAACAGTCTTACCAGATGCTTGCTAGCTGTTCCCTTGGCCCACACTTGTGCCGTCTGGAGAAGAACAGTTCTCTGGGGAGTCACGGACTCAATCGCCGTACTAGACACAGCCGTGATTTTTTCCTGTGATGGGCGCTTCCAGTTTGGGTCGCACAAGGGAGTGATGTGGCGCCTCTTGCAATTTCTACATGATAGTCTTCCTGAAGTCTTGCACTCCTTGGCGCGGTGATAGGGCCTCGCGCAGCGAAAGCAACAACCCAGTTTTTTCAACGTGGCTTTCTTTTCTTCTAAAGAAAGTTGAGCCGTACAGTCGTTCGTGCTGTGTTCATTGGAGTCACAGAAAATGCATCTATCTCTGGACAACCTTACTGTCAGCGTGGAAGCAGAACGTTGAACGCTGTCGTTGACGTGACCCTTGAGTGAAGGCGTTTTAATTGGCGTTTCCGTTGCTGTTGCAGCCATCATAGAAGTAATTTCCCGACTCCGTACTTCTAGCTGCAACAGGTCAAGCAACATTGAGAGTTCATCGGGCCGTTGACCTCCCGGTTCTCGTGCTCGTACTTCCTTTAACGTTTGTTCGTTGAACTTGAGCACGAGCTCATAGGGTAACTTCTGTAACAGCGCAGTCTTAAGCATGACTCCGTACGACTCAGTGCGTACACCCAAGTTCTTCAGTGATCTAACGTTAGTGTGTACACGTTCACTCAGTGTCTGAAGGCCGCTCAAGTCGTTGCAAGAGGCCACTTTAGATAGGTTTAGCAAGTTGCTCATATGCGCATTGATTAACAAGGTTTTGTCGCCAAAACGCTGCTGCAGCAGTTCGATTGCTATGGGGTAGTTCTCGTTGGTTGTCGATAAGCCGCTTATCATGCCTTCCGCTTTTCCCTTAAGGTAGCTGCGCAGGTACTTAAATTTGTCCACATTGTCTAGCGATGGATTTTTATGTATTGTAGATTCGAATTGGTCCCAAAATTCTGGCCAGCGAATAAATTCTCCGTCGAAAGGCTGTATTTCGAGCTTCGGTAGTCTAATCTGAGCTCTTTCGCGGGATGGAGCGACCTCCTGACTTGTACTAATCGCTGAAGGGCACGTTGCCGCAAGTTGTCTCTCCGAACGATAGATCATGCGATCGATTGAGTCCTGGTAATGTTCTGCTGTGGCAAATTCCTCATCTAGTTCCTGATCTGCTACATGCTGCTCTATCTCTTTGTCCAAGTCGGCTAATACAGTCTTCTTATGTTTGAGCATATTGAGGTGTTCATTCAGCTCACCGATAGGTAGTGAGTTACCATCCAGCAGGGATTTCATCTCGTTAATGATCTTCGTCGTTGATGCGCGGAGCGTCCCACGTTTCCTTTTCAGACGGTCCATGGCGAGGCCCGGTACGTTGATGTTGCTCTGTCGAAGCTGATTCGATGCGCCGCTCGAGGCCGGGGTGTCCTTTTCAATAGTCTTGCCTCATCGGTAGGGGTCTTCAACTGTGTAAACCTTGCATCCTGGTCACGGCACCAAAATGTTGAAGACCAGGAGGCAGACGCGGTTAAAGGAGCACCAATTTATTGGCGACCTTCCAACGGGTGATTCTGTCCAATTCTGAGGATGATGATGATGTCACGAGCTTCGCTGCCCGTGCGGTGGCTACTCGCTTCTTGTTTCTATTTCGTCGTCTTCCCAACCAGACCACATTTTCTAACACTAGCAAAAAAAAAACTCTTCTTTAGAATAAAGCCATTAGCAGTTAGCGTCCCTTGATAAGGTGGTTCTTATCGAGTCGCTCTTAATGCGGCCAGGCCTGTGCGTTACAGGAGAAACCGCATTTTTCTATATAGTCTTATGATTCCCGAGCTGAGATTTACGTTTGTATTATTATAAGTTTGAAAAAAGTTTTACCTATACGAAATCTTGCCCAACATCTGTCGTTTATTTATGGTCTTATTAAGGCCGCCGTTGTCCTGGCCAAGGCGACATTTGTTCTTCTACTCCATGATCCACAATACTTACCGATGAACAGACGTTCGTTTCTAGAATATAAAATATTGTTCAAAATAAATAAAAACGTTCGTTGTCTGCGGCAGCCTCCAGCGATTCAGTTGGCATCATTTTCAAATAATCCTACTCTCTTAAACTCAGGTCTGAATTTAAAAATTGCGGTGATAAGTTGAAATGGAAAAACAACCACGGCGTCGCCACCCCTCGGTCTGTTCATCGTTCCTAGCCGCTTGTAAAAGCGGGTGTGCCTCACAACAGCTTGAAGCGAACTGGGAAAGTGTTTATTTATAATCCTTTTTTGCATGGTTGGACGGCACATCGAGGGGGTTTTGTGGCGCGTGCTACAGATTTCCTTACGGGGTTCAACAGGGGTGGTATCCTTGGTCCAGGACTCCAACGGCCTCTATTCGAGGAACAGAATACCCGTTTGGGAGCTTCGTTTCACCACAGTGATTATGTCCTTGGCCCCTGAAAAAGCAGTCTTTTAGACGTGCCTTCTAGTAAAAGTTTTGCTGCAACTACCTACATAGTCTTTGTTTCCTCGTATGCCTAGTCGCTGCAAGCTATTGGTTAGTTTTTCCGGAAGCCCGCATGTCAGCCTTTTCTGCGTGTTTTAGTTTCGGTCGGCTCGCTTTTCGACTCTTTAGTTTTGGCTAGCTGCGATCGATTAAATGTAGTGCATGACCGTAACTTCCCCGAAGAAGGCGCAATTGAACTGAGGACACTTCTGCTCGAAAAGAGTGAGTTAGGAAGTATCTTCTGGTATCGGACAGGATCTGTCCCGGCCCCCTCTGTGCCTTGAAGGACCAACGTGTCCGCCATTGTAGACAATATTGAAGCTCTTCATCTTAAGAGTGGAGCGCGTTCCATCTTGCGTGTCCCGAGTAGGAGACGATGGGTTCGCCCTGTCCCTGTGATTCGGCAGCTGAGACACCGGTGGGTAGTGCTGGCGCTTCGGGCACCCCCACCTCCACGATTTTGACCTCGGCACCCCAAACAACCAACCATGACGTTGGCTGAGGTTTCCACCCTCTTCCATTCAGGTGAGGGTGTCTTTCTTTTCCCGAGAGTCTCGTGCTCCCGCCTTACCCATCCCAGATGACCGGTACATGGCATCTGGTTGGGCAGACCGCTCTCGTGGGTCCTCCTCGAGCCGGATTTCTCCTCACCGCGGGTGGTCTCCGCATTACAGCTCGTCGCTGCAAAGCGGCGGGTACATCAAGGTACTTGCCTTGCACTGCCTTTAACGGTCTCGAAAGGCCTTAAGGCACCGTGGCAAAGTGTTTTTCAAATGAGAGAATTCCCGAGGAAAAACTGGCGTGTTTTTTATTGCGACATTCCTGCATAAAAGATAACGAGTCTGCACAGACAATGTCTTTCAGTGCCCTTGCTACATTCTTCTGGATAAATTACCTGAGATAAATGCTTTGCCACAATCTAGCGCAATCTTTGGAGCAGCTATGTTGGTACAAGAGATGCACTATCAACAAATTCGCCAGTTACTTGAGCCAAAAACGAAACCGAATTCCACCCAGTGTGAGACCTGCAGAAACAGCGAGCTTTGGCTCTCTTGTGTCGGCTCAAAGGTCAACAGGCGCTCGCCCAAGAATGGCATCACCACCGCCACGCACGTTTTACGGTTCGCGCTAAGCAATCCCTAGCTAAAGGTCAGCGGCCGCTCCATCCCCTCCACCCTAACCTCCGTCCTCTCCACCGTCCCCTCCAGCCCCTTCAACCTAGCAGGAAAGAGAAGAACCAGCCCCTGTGACCACTGCGTCCTCTATCATTGGGTGTCGGCGGCCTTGCAGAACTGATTTCTGCAAGGCCACCGGGGAGGCTGGGAACCTGCACATACCCCAGAGGCATAGAGTTTCATACAAATAACTAGAGGGGAAACTGGCGCTGCGATCGTACGCCTCAGTGGGCGTGATGGGTAGTTGTGGATTCGGATTGGCGCTCAATGGCTTGCGGAAGTTACTATGGATTGCAGGCAGTTTCGTTTTCGTTTTGGATTTACATGAACGCATTTGCCTATGCGGTGTGTTGGAAGAATCTATCAAGAATACGTTTCTCCTTGAACTGCATGCCGCGCGCGCACTGACGCCACCCTGAGTAGAAAGTTTTATATCTAGAGTTGCGAATTGGGGTGGGTTATCAATTCGTTGCCGGTGCAGCGAGCACGAAAACACAAACGACGGCGCTCTGTGCGGCGGAGTTGTCTGCGAATAAGGAGTTGCGGCGCTGATTATTCGGCAGAGCAATGTATTGTCGAAGCTAACGACGGTTGCGAATCGCTTGGAACAGCCACACCTACCGTGCGAACGCCGGCTCCTACAACGTAGACCAGCAGTATCGGTGGTTGATAGGAACGCAGCTTGATGAATGTCACTAATTCAGGCAAAAATAACTTCTCCAAAGGTAATCGGTTTCTTTTTTTTTTTTTATGAGCACAAAACTTTTCGCTTCCTATTACAAACCACCAGCGCCGAAACTTTTTACAAGTAGTTTTTAAAGAAGTCAGCGTCCTGCTGTATTTGGCGGCAAATGGCAAACTTGCTCCGCAAACCTCCTCGACTCCGCGTCTGCTTTTTATTTAACGCGGCGTTTTATTTCGTACAAAACCAGTTTTTTGTCGTTAACTTTTTTGTTCGCCATGTAATTTGTAAACGGAAAACCGGACAATAAGAGTTTTTTTGTCAAAAAACACAATTTGCGCAGCCAGAAACTTGTTTCGATCCTACGCAATCCGGTTCCACAACTACCCATCATTCCCATTGAAGCGTAAGCGCCGCTGCCATGTTCGCGTTGACACTAGCGCCAGTTTCCCCTCTAGTTATTATTGTATGAAACTCTATGCCCAGAGGGACTCAAGACCTTTAGCAGACGGACAACAGCTCCGCTGTTAACAAATCAGTCAAAAACGCACCCCACCAACAAACTGAACTTTGTGTCCGAGTTAGGTGTACCTCGGTGCCAGGAAATGACTCGCCTGCACCTTTTTCTGCCTGTGGTCTGGAAATGGAAGGACGCAGGGCTTATTAGTCGGCTAAACGCAGCACACCTAAAGTTATACAGTTCAAGTGCTGTTATGATAGGTGCCGGAAGAAAATTAACGCTTCTTGAGTCATTGAACGCTTCATCCTTGCAAGCTATCCAAACAATCACTAGAAAAATTTTGTGTTTCTATGCCAACAAAATGTGAGTATTTTTGAATAAAATGGTGTTGTAATAGACCCTATGCAAAATGCACCCCGCCATCTCACGTCGACTCCGGTAACTAGGTCCGCCATTTTGGTACAGTCGTTTGAAACCGACTCCAATTAGCAAAACATAGAAGGCTGGCATTGACCGCTCTTGGTGATGGACTACAATGCCGGAGCATTGCTTCGTGCCGCAGTGCACGCAATGCGGAAATACCTGCCCAAATGCAGAAAAGGTACGTGAAGTTCCACGCTTTTGAACGAACTTTCTGACGTGAACTATGCCGGCGCGAGCAACCTTTGTGACACGCTGGGCGCGGTGCCCTGGGAGCGAATATTTGTCGTTGGTTCGCTAAGCGCGGGATTCCGTAGTCGCGGCCGGGATGAAAAATACAGCTGCGTTGGAGTTCTGTGGTCCAGCCTTTGTATTCTAAATGAAGCCTGAGCGTGCGCCACCTATTCATGCGACTGACAGCGGCGCTCGACCGGGAAAACAGTACCACACGTTGCCAAAATTAGGCTGTTCCTTGACTCGTCCCTTTGGCTCTGCGCCCGCTTCATTTCATTGTTAAATGGTACCGCTTAGCCCCTACACGAGCCTGTATCTTACCTAAAGCTGTAAACAAACTTTTCTTGTCGCCCTACGCCGTCACGGCGCGGTTGAAAATTTCCTCTGTGGCGGGCGCGCACGGTATGGGAGTGTGTTGTTGGTTTCTTTTACGTTGCATTTAGCCGCGTGTCGTTGCAGAAGTGGCGTACACTGTTTTATGATGATCTAACGGTGGAAAATTGGAGCTTTTGCACTTGGTTTCTGATTTTCCGGGCTGAAAGGTTTGTTCTTACGTCAAGTTAACTTGGTGCCCATTGTCATTTCAGCCACGATGTATTTACTGTCCGATATTTTGCGACTAAAATACACACTCACTCCTCTAGTTTGTCACATGCTGCATGCATGCTTCCGGCGTAATGATAGTAGCCATTGATGTAGGTAGCTGAGACAATTTTCAAGTTTTATTTTAAAAAATAAAGAAAACGGGCAGAGTTGCATCAGGCCGCCGCGCATCAGCTTCAGTGCTTTTGCATTTTTTGTATCCACAGTGAAAATCCCAGTAAATTAAACTACTTCGCTGATTTATAGCGCGTGCAGTATAGAAAACTGTGGATATAAATGGAACAAAGGGAAGCATCCGCGCACCCCTGCATGCCGCGGTCTAGTAAACACGGTGTTGCCCAGCCTCTGCGTGCTCGCGAGATGACCACGGTGAAATGTGGCATGAATACTTGCTGGTAGCTCACAGGTGACCCTTCAGGTGCCATGCCAGTCCTTGTTTCTGGCACTGGGGGGGGGGGGGGGGCGGTGAGGGTAGCACAACTGGGGCAAAAAACCCATTCCCAAGGCTACCAAGTTTTCTCCCAAGCGCCTCACATTGTTGCTGCTCGCATTGCTCCTGTACTCGACGTGCATCGAACAGACGCGTTGGCAAGGGAAGGGAGGGGCCATTTTCTCGCGGTCTTCTCCAGTCAATGTCTTCGACACTGGTTGGCTTGATGCCTTGCTGTCTCGGACGTCCCCACTGTTGTGGTAGCTCAGTGCACGCAAGCTCCGGTGGTGCCTCTTAAAACCTGCGGCTTGCAAGAGGGTGAATAGGTGCACAGCAGCCAGCATGTGACTCCATGCTCCAGTGGACTGCAACCCGCCGGGCACTCGCACGCTGCCTCCACAATCGCCCCACTGTCCGTCTCAAAGGTGAGGCACACAACATAGGGCCGGCCACTTTTATTCCGTGAGCGAAAGCAGCTGCTGAGCACATGGATGAGGCCCAACCTGCAAGAACAGAGAGAGTAACAGTAAATAGCACTCAGGGAAGAACAGGACTAGTCCGCTACAGTTTATCGTAAAGGGACAGAGCAGAAAGAAGGGGCCGCAAGGAACAGTCAAAATGAACAGATTTTGTGTTTTGCTTAACACTGTTGCAAGGGAAATAATCTACACCTCGAACAGCAATGATGTCAAAATGGTTTGTCTAGTTCGAGCGTGCAAGTATCTCTGCATGCTTTGTTAATGCATTTTCAAGAGAAGGAAGTTTAACATTTAAAAACCTCACCGTGGGTAATGATACCAGTACCAGCATAATCGTGTTCCTCACAACTTAAGCAAGCAAGCAATAATATGATTATCTGGAGCTCACTTCCAGAACCTTTCGAGATAAACAGGTAAACATTCGGGCTATACCGATGACCCATGGAATTAAAAATATCTTCTAGTTCAGTGTGTTCGAGCTAACGAGGTTTTACTGTATTATCTATTCGTGCACACCAAAAACATGCGCTTTAGAAACAAACACAACCACTTCACCGCCAAAAAAGGAGAAGAAAGACACACAAACAAATTTTTGCAGCAGAAAATGCGCAATAAATAATAAAAACGCAAAAAAAAATTCAAAGCGTATGTGCGCTTTTGTAGTTGACTTCGCCGCAAAGCGCGATTGCTTTGCGGCAAACGCGCGGGTGGACGACCGTCACGGAAAACGGACGCAACCTTTCCGTAAACATCTTCGCCAAAAATCATCCCGTAAATTCGATGTACAGTGCTCAGCGATTGAAACGGGATACTCGGAGCGCGTGGCTGCCGGTGCTTGTTGCGCCATAGGTGAGCGCTTGCGAAAGCGAGCTGGCGCATTGTGGTATACGGTGAGGGTGAAAGCGTTCGTGACGCATGCTGACTGCATCCGGGAGACAGCCCTTCAGTGTGTGGTTCTTGGCGGCGCCATAGGGATGCTACATGCAATGGCTTCAAAACGCTGCACCTGCGTGCCGTACCGCACCGTGCGAAGCTGTGCGAGCTGGCACCGCGCGTGTTATGAAGAATCTGAAGGCGCATTTATCTCGATGTGTTATCGTGGCTCGCAAGGTATGCAGGCGCAGCGTTTTGAAGCCATTGCATGTAGCACCCCTATGGCGCCTCCAAGAACCACACACTGAAGGGCTGTCTCCCGGATGTAGTCAGCATGTGTCACGAACGCTCTCACCCTCACCGTATACCACAATGCGTCAGCTCGCTTTCGCGAGCGCTCACCTGTGGCGCAACAAGCACCGGCAGCCACGCGCTCCGAGTATCGCGTTTCAATCGCTGAGCACTGTACAGCATTTGAAAATACCTAATTCACCCACTAGCGGTACGGTCTGGCGATTGTCGCTTTCCTCTTTCAGGGTTACTGCAACAAGGTCGCCGCTACGCATTTGCATGGTAAACAACGGTGAAACAAGTGCTATACAAATGCTCATAGCGGTTAACTCGCGTCAAGTAAAAAACAAAGGATTTACTTTCTGCGAGTCGTACGTGTTTGTCCGCACCGATGAAGGCGAGCAATGCGCCTCGGTGGCTAGGCGGCATGCCCTGCTCCGATGCCGCTCGGATGGGTCTGCGGCACCCCGAGTGGCATGAGTCTTCAGACACAGTCGGCAGCGCAGACAAGTCCTTCGTCCACAATTCGCGGTCGGGAGCCGGAAAACGCCGTCCAGTTTGAGCCATACCGCGTTACCGTCACCTAGTCTCCACAGTAAACAATACGAGACTTCCAGATCGGCGCCCGTACCAATATGGCCGACGGTCTCGTTTACATCAGTGTTGCTAGATCACCAAGCAATTTCGCATAAAGTCTATTAGGGTTTAAATATACAAGTAATATTTTGTGCTCAATCACGCAAACCTTCCTCCAACGTTAGGTCCAGGTTGGGGGAAGGTTTTTCGTGATTGACCACAAAATATAACCTGTATTTTGAAACCTTAATTAAAACACCATTTTATTCAATACTGATATTTTGTTGGCGCGCTCCCCTGCCACTGCGGAAGAGGCGGCTATTGTGCTTGCGCTAACTAATCCGCCTACCCCTGCAATTGGTATCTCCGATTCGAAAATGGTCATTCCAAATTTCGCCCGAGGGATTATTTCCTCGCAGGCTCCCAAATTCTCCTTCAAAATCCACCTACTTCCCACGCGGAGTTGATTTGGACTCCTGACCAACGGGACTGAAAGGAACCGAAGCGGCTAACCTTGCAGCTCGTGAGCTAACCTACCCGGCTGGGCCAGGTCGCACCCCTTGCCATGCAGCCCAATCAACCCGCGACAGCCTTCTGAATTTCCAGGAAATCCGAAGATTCATGAAAGAAAGCAGATTTCAGCAGATTTCCGATTTCAAAATGTTGGAGACATTTTGTATCAGCAACGATAATGATTGTGAGCACCCGTTTTCTGACCTTGCAAACAGAGTAAATAGCGTATCTACACCAGCAATCCCATTTCCTGCGGAAACTACGCCATTCAGCCACTTCTTCGGTTTTCTGCGCAGTAGGTGGATGTTGCTCTTTTCTCGCCAATAAATCCCCAGTTGATGTCTAGCGTCCTTCCTGCGTGAGTGCTCTGTCATGTGTCGCAGTCTGTTTTGTGCTTTCTACCATGTCGAAGTATTGCCACAGGACCCACCTACATTTTGTTCGAAGGTATCGGCAATGCAATGAGTTTTGTTTCCCTCGGGCAAGCAAGTATAGAAAGCCACGAATGTTTTCACCGAGCTTAAAGGGTAGCATTGAAGTTATTCCCCGTGCACATTTGGAGTGAGCGCTTGATATGCATTCTTCTTTTTCGCCTTGCCACGCGTGCCAAATAGAAAAACAGTGGGAAAAATACAGCACATTAGTAAAACAAGATATGCAGTATGAACACTGCCAAAGCAAATTATTATTGCGTACACATAAAAGTTTTCATTGCGTAAATATACACGCCAAAATACAGTCAAAATACTAAGGAACTACTGAAAGCAACGATACTTTTCATTTCAGACATATGTTAGTTGGTGAACCGAAGAAATTGTTTTTCTGCAATAGGATTTTAATCCCGATTTTGCTATCACTCGGACTAGGCGATTCGCTTCGTGCAACATCGTGTTTGGGAAATCATGGTATGAATTCGGTCGGCAGCAAGCTGTGAAAACGCCCATTACACACACCCTTGGCGGTAAGATTGTCAAACGTGCTTATAAAAACCCAGCAGTTGAAGGACTCTTATGTTGATAACTCTGGGTAAGAGGAACTGGTTATGACTTCTGATGTGCACTACGTGGCCGGAAACATTTCAGTGCAGAAGCATGCCGTTTGGTGTTTCACTTACCAGGACAGAACGCTCTTCAAAAGCTGGGCGTATACAGAAACATACGGCTCATGAACAAGCATTGCCGTAACTACACCAAGCGAAATAAAGAAGTATCCCAACAGCTCATCTCTTTACCAGCACTGTTAGCGATATTGACTGCTAAGTAGTCCTGGAGAATATTCGCCAATGCCACCCTTTTAGGCAAGTAAATTTTTTTTCTTCACGAGAAATTGTGCCGCTTTACACTCGCTAGCAAGCGCAAGCACGAGGTGTGCGACAAATTTTTTTTTTGTGCATAACACCTGCAGGACACAAACGCGAGAATCAGCTGTGACCAACAGAACATAGGTTGGGTCA
Organism: Haemaphysalis longicornis; assembly: GCF_048455015.1. Classification (NCBI taxonomy): domain Eukaryota; kingdom Metazoa; phylum Arthropoda; class Arachnida; order Ixodida; family Ixodidae; genus Haemaphysalis; species Haemaphysalis longicornis. The sequence goes on along the minus strand of NW_027526361.1, from coordinate 204,495,636 downwards.
TATATATGTAAACAGTAAGTTATTTGTCCTCCAGTAACTTCGTGGCATAGGTAACTTCTCTTTGAATGTGTGTCATTGCCAGCGTTCAGGGTTCGTACTTACCCACTGAAATCTTTTCCATGCAGCGCGTAAGCCAGACTGCGCGCTCATTTTGGCAAACCTCCTTCTTTCTCATGAGCCTCTGAAAAACATTTTAAATGCAGAGCATTTCTTAGCCTCGCCTGTTCCTGTGTCGGACGGTGTCAACAGTTTCGCGTCCGCAGCAGGTGCGCCTCTCCTTCCCTCCTCTCTCTCAACAGCAGCTGGCGCGCGCATGCGTCGTAGTCAGCCCGTTCGCTCCGTCGCGGTCTCGGCCTAACAGGTGCGTGATAGCAGCGCGGTGGGTCGTGGAAGGGCGCGCGCTGCTTGCGCATGCGCGCTCTCCCGCCCGTACTGCTCTCCCTCTACTGCGCGCGCTGCAAATATAGCGGCTAGCGGTCGCTCGTGTTTCAGTCACTGCGTTGCTCCTTCCTTCCTTGGTTGACGCTCGTGCCCACGTTTACTCGTGTCTGCTACTCCAGCATCACGGAAGAAGCGATGGAAGCAACACTGCCTTCAATCAGTACTGAGGCCCCAGTGCTCTGCATTTACTCGAGTTCCCCTCGCGTGAAGGCGCGGGAATTTTTTTGGTCACGCCCAGGATCCTTCAGCAGTAGTGTTAGACGGCTGAAGGACGAAGACCACCATGGTGGGTGACGTGTTGTTTAAATCGGCAACCATGATTGCACGAGCAAACACCGAGGCTACGCCACATTCATCACACCGCCATATTCAGTCAGGCTTACACGGACCAGTACACCGCTTACCGCTTCTATTTTGTCATCATCATCATCATCACCAGCCTATCTAATCTACGCCCACTGCAGGGCAAAGGCCTCTCCCATTATTCTCCAATTATATCGGTCCTGTGCCAACTGTGACCAATTTATCCCCGCAAACTTCTTGATCTCATCTGCCGATCTAACTTTCGGCCACCCCCTACAACGCTTGCCTTCTCTAGGGATCCACTCTGTTACCCTTAATGACCAACGGTTATCTTGCCTTCGCATTACATGCCCTGCCCACGTCCATTTCTTCTTCTTAATTTCTACTAATATGTCTTTAGCACCAGTTTGCTACCTGACCCACTCCGCTCTCCTCTTGTCCCTTAATGCTACACCTATCATTTTCCGCTCCATTGCCCGCTGAGTCGTCCTCAATTTAAGTTGAACCCTCTTAGTGAGCCTCCACGTTTCTGCCCCGTAGGTGAGTACCGGTAAGATGCAGCTGTCATACACTTTCTTCTTCGACGACAATGGTAGGCTGCTATTCATTATCTGAGAATGTCTGGCGTACGCACCCCACCCCATTCTGATCCTTCTAATTATCTCTGCCTCATGGTTGGGGTCGGGGGTCACAACTTGGCCTAAGTAGATATATTCGCTTACCACTTCCACTGCCTCGCCACCTATCTCAAACTGCTGTGCTGTCCCGAGGTTATTGATCATTACTTTAGTTTTCTGCATATTAATTTTCAGGCCCACAGTTCTACTCTGTTCGCCCAGTGCGGAAAGCATGCTTTGCAATTCGTCCTCCGAGTTACTTAGCAAGGCAACGTCATCAGCAAATCTGAGGTTACTGGGGTATTCTCCATTAATCCTTACTCCCACCTGTTCCCAATCCAACGTTCTGAATACTTATTGTAAGCATGCTGCGAATACCATTGGAGAGATTGTGTCTCCTTGTCTGACACCCTTCCTTATAGGTATTTTACTGCTCTCCCTATGGAGCATGATGGTAGCTGTAGACCCATTGTAGACATCCTCTAGTAGCTGTAGACCCATTGTAGACATCCTCTAGTATTCTTACATAATGCTCATCTACCCCCTGGTTCCGTAATGCCTGAATGACTGCTAGGGTTTCGACCGAGTCAAATGCTTTCTCATAATCTATGAAGGCTATATATAGGGGTTGAGTATACTCAGCGCACTTGTCTATCACCTGATTGATCGTGTGAATGTGGTCCATTGTTGAATAACCTTTACGGAACCCTGCTTGTTCTTTAGGTTGACTGAAATCTAAGGTTGCAGAGATTCGGTTAGCGATTACCTTGGTAAATACCTTGTAGACGACTGACAGTAAGCTGATCGGCCTGTAATTTTTCAAGTCCTTCATGTCGCCTTTCTTATGGATTAGGATGATGTTCGCGTTCTTCCAAGATTCCGGTACCATTGCGGTCATTAGGCATTGCGTATACAGGTTTGCCAGTTTTTCAAGTACAATTTCTCCGCCATCCTTCAAGAGGTCTGCTGTTATCTGATCCTCACCAGGTGCTTTGCCCCCTTTCATTTCTTTCAAAGCCTTCCTTACTTCTTCGGTCGTTACTGGTGGGATGTCTATCTCCTCTGAATTACTGTCTCGTTCGGCATTATCCTGTAAAGTCCCGGCTACTGCACAGATCCCTATAGAACTCCTCGGCCACTGTGACTATTTTATCCCTATTTGTGATGACATTGCCTTGCTTATCCATAAGTGCATACATCTGATTTTTCCCCACGCCAAGACGTCTCTTCACTTCTTTCAGGCTACCTCCGTTCTTTACAGCGTATTCGATCCTCTCCATATTATGCTTCCGTATGTCAGCTGTCTTACGCTTATTGATTAACTTCGAGAGCTCGGCTAGTTCTATTCTGTCAGCTGCGGTAGAGATTCTCATGGTTTGCCGTTTCCTGATTAGATCTTTCGTCTCCTGTGAAAGTTTGCCAGTATCCTGTCTAGCCATAGTGCCCCCGACTTCTACTGCACACTCCGTGATTATGCGTGTGAGTATTATAACATAATATTTGTTTTATAATATAACCTCATGGTCAACGGCGACCGTTCCGTTCGAGGCCGCCGCTGCCGGACATGAGCAATACGATTGGGTGCTCTAAAAATGATGAGCTACAAAGTCCTCGCAACCTTGGATGAAGATGGAGAGCTTGGTGAATATTGGACTCAGCTCAGCGAAGTCCGCCATTGTCAAGAAGAAACGTTGAGCCGCTGGTAGCCTTGCCGGTAGAAATGACAGGGGAGTCACGGCCAATGGGCATCGGCTCGTCTCGTCTTGCTTCATCTGGTTGGACTGCTCTTCTCTGGCATCACCTCCTCAGGCCGCGGGCAGGGCCACGTGCAGGAGGACATCGTCGTGCTGATGCAGCGTGTGGCGGGGCTGGGGCTGCCCGACACATCCTCAAATTAGCCAGCCGGTTAACGTTGTTAGACCAACCTGACCACGCCACCCCATAAAAAATGCCAGGCGCCGCTCGGAACCCCAGCTCTTTACACTGTATCAATGAGGCAAGGTTAGACAGTAAAAAAACTCCGGCGGCCTAGCTTAATCCGTCCGGACGCTGGAATAGCAGAGGCCTTTCCCACGTAGGGGCGCACAAGGTTGGTATAGTGGGTACTCCTAGGACGCAAGATGGTCGGTCATTGTATGATTTTAAATGTGCCCTTCATATGGCACATCATTGAGTGTATGAAACAACTTCTCAGCCCAACTTGTCACTGGCTTCTTTTCATAATACTTCCAGCGGTGGAGCCAGCCAATCAGCCCACATGACAGCATCTTTACTGAGCTGCTAGTTGACTGCGAGGAGGGGCAAGGAAAACCCCCTCTGCAGGTTCTTGAGCAGAGTGTATGCAGTGGCGACTGGGGGTAGACACAGTCACCAGTTAATCAGACGAGGGCGCTTGGAGAGGTTACAAAGAAAACATGTATTATAGAACAAAGCATGACGCGAACAACAATACTTAGACGATAGTCTACCAGAAAGCTAACACAACCCAAAACGTCTAAGTCAAGCACAGAAAAGCCTAAGCGCCAGAAAAGTGCCTAAAAAAAAAGTTCATAGCGAGTTCACCGTGACGTGGCGTAGTACTCGGGGCGTCGGGGTGTCTCGGTGCGTTGCGCTGAGCGCCGCGTCGGGAAGTCTCGCGTGCTGGGCCGTTGACGGTGCAGCTCCGTCGCAGCTCTTCCACGAATGGTAGTTGCGGGAACGGTCGTGGCCGGAGCCTGGTGACCACCAGGCGCCACGTCACCGAAGGCCGCGGGCAGTCGGCACCCGGTAGCCGCCGGTGGACGATGATCTCCAGGCCATGGTCGTTCAGGCCGGGGCACGCCGCAGCGCGCGTGCCTGCCACGGGTCAGGACACTGGGGAATAGAACGCTGGTCAGGGGAGGCCTCGGCGTCAGGTAGATCCCTTTGAGCTTGGGTCCTGGAGACCCGATGAGCTCTCGATCTGCGCCTGGACGCCACTCTCCTCGAACCGTCCTCTCGGAACTCCTCCACTGGAATGGCCGTCCTTCCTCGTTCCCCTCTGGCCTGGTCACCCCTCTGTTGTGGCCGGCTCTCATAGGCCAGTCGCGTTCACCGTCATCGGCTCGTGTAGCCTGCCACTTCTTCTTTTTCGGCCCTGCCAAAACGAGGACAATCCCTTCAGGAGCATGTGTCCGCGACGTCGTCGTAGTCGTCCCCGCTGACTGAGCGCTTCACCTTACATTGACACATAATAAGCGTTCACGTATATCATGTCCAAAAACAACTCAAAGATACAGACTTTGTGGAGCTGGGTTGCGGTCTGTAACAAAAGCCTGGTCGAAGGCTACAATTTCTACCACATCATGGAGAATTAGAGCTGAGAGTTCTACACCTAATTGTAGACCTAATAGTAACGCCAAAACTTAACAGTAATTAAGGGCAGCTGCTACGCTACAGTACTCAAGTGAGCGCCAAATGTGGGCGAAACATAGATGGCTGGTTGTTCTTCTGCAAATTAGGAGAGATTGTTCTCACAGGATTTAAGTGGAGTACCAACGATATCACATCAAGCAGGTATATCCTCAAGACATACGCCTAGCACCCAGTCCAGGTAAAACACCAGGTCGAGTCCTCGGTTTGTTCTGACGAAAAGTTGCCAAGCGTTTTATTGCTGATCCTGTCAGGACCTGCTGCGAAGTGTGGGCGTAGATCACAATGTTCATCTCAAACGTAGGCGAAGGAGGTAGAACCAAGGTGGTAGAACCTAGCATAGGAGCTAGCGTTAGCGATGTTTCAGATCAAGTCATATATGCTCTTGTTTATGAACAGGGTTAGAGCTCAAATTAACGTGAATGGAGGCTTGTTTTGAGAAAGTATAGAACACAAGCTCCAAATACATTTCGTGGGACTAATGACGTTTAAAGTGAACACTGAGGTGACCTATCACAACCATTGCGTACTTCCTGATTGCAGAATTTCACATGCGAAAACTGAAATAACAGATGCCTAGTATTTTCAATGTCAGGATACACAAGATCGTTTTGTGTTTCTGCTTTGATTTATTCGACACTAAAGGTAAATTCAGTGGCTTTTGGACGAAAGGCAACACATATGATCGCCTGAATAGACCCGTAGGACCGCAGCATGAAAGCCACCGGATAGTCACTGTAGTTCCAAATTATACCAATATTTGAAATAAACCAACTCAGCTATTGCCCTAAACATTATTATTCTATTCAATGAACGGTAGCCATGGTATAATACAACAAAAACCATGTACAGTAACATTTATAGTACATGATTTGGAAACGAACCGCGAAAAGAATAATTTAATGAGTGTACTCATTCATGTCTTATGTATGCTCACTCCTGACAAAAGTTCACACTTCACATCATTTCCCGTGGGGCCACAAACTCTCGAAGCATTACATCTGGTGCTTCTAAGCGGGCCTGGTAGTAAGGGCCTGGTTGTCACTGCACCAACATAATCCAGAAAAAAAAGCATCCAGTTTGTTTATGTATCAGCCATGGTCTGCAATGCTACGGTCTCTGCTTTCTCACTCATGGCACGCAGCAGGGCCACACTGTCGTGTAATGATCAATGCCACCTGGGTCTGTGGCGGTGCTCTAGTGAGGTGGGCACTGCTGGTACACAATGACAAACCTGTAGCGATAGCAGAGATAAGAAGCGAGAAAAAACGAAGGGGCAGGCCTCCTGTTAGCAATGGACAACACATAGCCGCTGCCTTCTGCTACTCTCGCGCGTAACCTTCGTATGAACAAGCCAAGAAGTGTTGCTGGCATTAAATTTATCAAAACGGTTCATATAAACGGAGAATGGTCCCACACTTTCCCCAGAAATGACGTGTATCCATGCTTCACAGAATTGAGACAGCCACACAGAACCTTATTTCCTGGGTGGCTTACTGAAACCTCAAAGAAACGGCCTGACAGGCGTCAGTGGGAGGAACAGCGAATTTGTAAGGCCCCACTTCCAACCTGAATAGTTTCAAAACAGGCGTTCTTCAAGGCAACACGACATAGACCAGCCCTTTATTGCTAATCCCGGTTTCTCTTTTTTATTGCGATAACATGCCTTATGGCATAAAGACGTCATTACAGGTATAATCTCACTTTCAATCAATGCATTTTTGTTAACACAGATTCCTCAGAACCCAGAGAAATATTACTAAACCTTCGACATGGAAATTCAGCTTGAAAGTACGGAATTCATTACACAGCTCCAGCGGGTGTGCCTGGTCTGCAAGAGCCATTTTGCCCTGCTGAAAGAGTCAGCGAAGAAGTTAAGATCTTGAATAACATGCAGGTCTGGCGCCACTTCAAATACACTTTTACTTGACAAAGGCATAAATCACCTATGTAACGTAGAGTCGTGGTTCTTGCCTTCTTTGCTGGTAAGTAAAACAGAATATTTCCAGAAGCAAGACTGCCCCAGCAATGCAAAGCAACACCAAGAAGTGTGCGAAAAATCCCCACAGCTCAAATATGCTTCCCCCGTGTACGATATCGTGGCCGCAGGTCAAAGAAGCTGGCTTTAGCAGGGGTCCTTCTCGGACAGAATGCAAAAACTTTCTGAAGGGCTTCAGAAGCCATGACTGTTTTAATATAGCAAACGCCGTTGTTTCGACCCTGAATGGCTCTTTTAACTCTACGAGGTCAGAGAATTCTCCTTTCAAACCGCACATAGACTGCTGACCTATAAAGCACGCACGGTCTCCAGCCAGTGCGCAGCGAGGACACTTTTTATCTTTTTGTTTGACAATACCTTTTTTTTTGTTGTGGAAATAGGCCGACTTCAATTTGCGAAACAACACTGTCGGTTTCTCAGCGTCTCTTTCTAAGACCCCATTGGCACTGGACATTTCACCAACGCATGGCAGGACTAAACTACGCTCGAGTGCATTTTCAAGTTCCCTCAGCGTGTCTAAATGGTCCGCTGGACGGCTCAGGGTAACAATTGACGTTAGCTGACCCCTAAAATAAACCGAGAAAGGCTCCATACTAAGAAACCATAATCGATGTAATGCCAAAGCCGCGTACGCATTCTTAGGAAGTATTGGTTTATCTGACGATGTGCCAAGCAGCGATGCCAAAGAAAGAACGCTTCTTCTGATATGATGGCAAACATAGAACCATACAATCGCTTGTGCCGAAAATATGCTATGGTTACAGCGCAGGACGCCAAGCAAAAAACGGAAATAAAAACGCAGGTGGAACTTCCCACTGATTCCTGAAGAGACACAATGAGCGCGTCGCTTGCTCGAGAATAGAAGGTTTTGTAGCCATAATCCATGTCAGCGAAAGAAAGTAAAGACAAACTTCGTTTCTACGAAATCAATACCAACGTGCATAACATCGATGTTTGACAAAAGCAAGTCGCGGTAGATACCACTTAAGGTTCGGTAAATGAACAGAGACAGAGTTACATTTTTTAGTGATATCAAAGGGCGCAGTAAAACATTCTCTTTCGTGTCACACCATTTGCCGAAGCTGCCTCTCAGACAACCAAAGCGGATGGTTTCGCCAGAAAAACGTGAGTGTTCAATGTTATCTTTTTCTTTTTTCTTTGGGTGCATCGATGTCTAAAATGTCGTTGGGTTACTCCTTTTTAGACATTGGATTTTGAACACAGGCTCGTAGTGCACTGTGCACACGTCAATATAGGAGGCAATGCTTTTCAGCGACTCATCAATTGCATTCAATCATTCAGAATCGGGCAGCAGTACCCAATGAGTTAGAATGCCGTTAACCAGTAGGTTTGTCAGCGATTTTGTCACGGTAATTAGACTTTTGCTCGAAAGGCTCACCAACATAACTGTTCGTTGGTCAAACACACGGCTTCGGCGTGTGAATTCTTGCAGATCTTCCATAGTGGACGGGGTGTTCGTTAGTTGCCAGGCGGTGAACCTCTACTCAAGACACTTAAGCCAAGATATATCCAGCCACCGACGGTTGAAACTGACCAAGACAATGTAGGCAGCGTGGAGGATGAGAGCTTTCACAGCGGTTCTCACATGCGAAGAATTTCGAAGTCGTATGGCAGATGGTGAGGGAAATAACAAGAGTAGTAACAGCAATGGCACCTGTTTCATTTTAACGCCTATATAGGAAATTTGTCGTGTGCTGTTATACGGAAGATTAACACAATGAAAGAGAATTGTTCTGGGGATTATTAGAATATCAACGATTTTTGAAAACGTCAATATTAGGGCTTCCTATCTAGGATGAACTGACTATTCACTGTCAATAGAGGCAGTGTGTTCGCCTGGCCTCACCTTACGTCCATGTGGCCCAAATGTCAAGTCAGCCACGGTTTTACGCACGCAGTACAATGCTAAGCTCACGAAGCTTCGCTGCGTAGTTTGGTCTAGTTGTAACATCAACTCCAGCCGTGAGTACCGACGTGTCTTCTCATAACTATAGACGTTTCTTCTTTGTAACGTATAGTTAAAGCCACTGCCGTCTTTAATGGATTTTGCGCAAGCCTCCCTACAATTGTCGCCACTATTTCTCGTCAAGAGTGTGTTTTAACGCATTGTCTGCTGAAAGGTGCGAAATTTTCCCGAAACTTTGGAGCGACACGGGAGAAAAGTGGCAATAAGTTGAGGCAGCACTGAAAACAGTCATGAAGCATGTCCCGGCGAACCCACAAAACACGCACAGGGCATGGGTATGTGTCCAGGATCGCGTGAATACGTGCCGACATGCTGGTGCTACGCGCAACGCGACGTAGATCACGTATCGCTGTCGTTGAGGCCGTGTAAATTTCCAGTTTCACGCCGGTAGTTACTGTCGATGCAAGTGCTTGGAGACCATCCCGTATAGCAGTAAGTTTTGCCAACAGGCTTGGTAGAGGTCGGAGGGTCTCGTACGCGCAGCTCTGGTTTAAGATTGGATGAGAGGGACAAGCCAAGGCTGTGGTTACGAGGGAGTCTTGTGCCCCGTCGTCGACAAAAGCCTGCATGACTCGTGGCAGCGTCGCAGGCGCCCAGTGACCGACATGAAGTAGGGCTGCATCCGGAGGTTGATGAAGGCCAGAGGTTCGGACATGTAGCCTTGCCAGAGGCTTGTTGTCCGTCACCTGATGGTAGAGCCAGGGCGGCCTTGCGGCGGAAAAGGCTGGCATCGTATTCGGCGGCTGGCCCATGTACGCGGCGAGAGCTGCCGCCTCTGGTACCAGCCCACGTTTCAGCAGGCGTGCGGAACGACGCTGATGAATGAGTTCATCAAGCGTGTTAGTTGGGCTTCGGCTTGTAGCAGTGGAATTGGTGTTATGCGAGGGAGGCCAGTAATCGTGCGCATGGCGGCCCTGTTGATGGCCTCAAGCCGAGCCCAGTCCGCTTGCGTCATGTGCTGGAACTGTGCCTGATACACAAGCCGTGGCTGTAGTACGGCGCTGTAGGAGACGGGCAATCGTCCAGCAGGCCCCGCCAGACTTCTGAGATATGCGGCAAACGAGGTGGAGCATCTGTCCGGCTTTCTGTCGAGCAGATCGTAGCCATTGAGTTGCTGACCCTGATGGCGATATTTCTAGTCTTATGACCCGAAGACGGTCACCCGTGGGGATGTCGTTCCCATTCAGTTACAGTGAAATGGGAGACACAGCAAGAATGCGGCGGCCCCAAGCGTTGGCCACGGGAAGTAAAGCAGTCTTCTCTTGCGAGAGAGTGAGGCCCGCATACTCGCACCACCTCTGGCAGGCTGTTAGTGCTTGCTGGAGGCACTCAGCTTGTCGTGACAGGTCTGGATGCACTGACCACACCGTAATGTCAGCTGCGTACATGAAGAAATATAGATCTCGGAATGAAGCAAGGTGCCAAGCTAGCAGCAACACGACCATGTTGAAAAGCAGCGGAGACAGAACATACCCTTGTGGTACGCCTCCGACTCGTGTAAAGTGACCGAAACCTGCTCCGTTGATGCGGATGGAAAAAGAACGGCGTTGAAGGGAAGTATTGGACGAAATCGCAGACTTTGTCTGGAAGGTGGAGGCCATTGAGAACTTGTAGGATGGCAGCGTGACTAACGTTGTCATACCCCTTGCATATGTCCATGGCGAGCACAGATCTCACACGGCGGCATCGGCCTCCAACTAAAACGATACATGAGAGGTATTCCAAACCATCCTCAGTACCGAGATAGGCCCTGAATCCAATTTGCGCCGGGTGATACCATTGGAAGGTATCAAGCCACCACTGAAGCCGTGTTGAAAGCATTCGCTCTAACAACTTGTACAGCGTCGATGTCAGGGCGATAGGGCGCAAGTTCTGAAGTACATGTGGCGGTTTCCCGGGCTTTGGAATGGGAACAATATCCGCCCGAAGCCAAGAGTCGGGTAGTTGACCGGAGAGCCACACCTGATTAACCGAGTCCAAAAGCGGCGCGAGGGCTGGGTCGTCGATGTTCTTGTACACCCCGTAAGTTATGCCGTCGGGACCCGGAGAAGTCCGCTGTTTAGCGTGATCGATCGCTGCCAGGAATTCAGCCACTGTGAACGGTGCCTGAATTCCCTAAACGGCTTCATGAGTAGGCCGTAATCCAACATCGTTCGGCAGGGGGAACGGAGACGGCATGGCCACTGGGACAACATCAAATGCAGGAAACAAGGCCCAAACAACGTCGGGGCAGAATTGTGCCGGATCCTTGTTTGACGCAATACAAGCGCTGGCAGCTGCATCCGGAGGGCGACTGCCCGATTCCTTGACACGAAACGTGCGCCAGACAAACGCCGTTGAGGAAGATGGGCCTAGAGAGGCGCACCAGTCAAGCCAGCGTTGCCTCGACAGTCTTTTTTCGTGCCGTCTGGCAGCAGCGGCAAGGCGCTGATGCTGAAGCCTGGCCGGTATGGACGAAGGATCCCGTGGGGAAATTACTTCAGCTTGCTTGCGCTGAGCCCAAAGCTGTAGGAGCCAAAAAAATGAAGCGTATGTTATGCTTCGGGTTGTTAGTTTTCGGGATTTACATTTTAACACAAAGGTGTTTTATGCCGGGATACACCAACATTTCACTGACGTCATATTCGTCATGAAATGACGCCAGCACACTTTTGCCGAACCGATTCGCCAGCAGGTGGTCGCTCGCCAAGCACACCTACAAGACAGCCGCCGACCCGCAAATCATGCTCAGCTGCAAATTTCGCGGCACATTCCACTTTCGTGTTTTACGGATTCCTATGACAGAGGAATCAACAACAGTTTTTTGGTTTTCCAACCTATTCAGGCGTAATCTTTGCCAAACTCAGAATTATGTTCATTGCATCCAAAAAAATTATTTTCCCCAGGTTGACTGCCATTTTTTTGGGGGTGGTATAAGTGCCGGCTGTCCATTAGATGGACGCTGTGGCTATTGAGACAAAGCCATCTTTTGTATGAACCAAATGTAATTTTTTTGTCATGGCCCTTTTGAAGTACAACTTAATTTTTTTACCTTGGTCATAATCGATCGTTCCGAACCAGTTCGCGAACCGGTTCAGGCGTGCGAAACAATTCGCGAACCGTTTCGGTATTTAAGTTAATCGAACCGGAGCTGAACCGAAACAAAGTAATTTCACCCGATCCCGAACCGTAACCTAATCGGTATTTTTTTCGGTTCAACACACAGCTAAATATGAAGTAGAAAATGCACTTAAAGGCATGAAAAGTGGAAAAACTGCTATTGCCGGCGGCATAACAGTGAACTTTTCAAAGGAGTGAAGAGATATTATACTAGAAAGCTTGCTGAACTATTTTCGAAATGCCTAAAGACATTAAAGGTGCCCAGAGACTGAAAAAACGCCTGCACAATTCTGACTAACAAGAGGACAGATACCAAACACCTTAGGAATTACACAGTCACCAGCCTACTCTCAGTCATATTCACGCTTATTGCTAAAGTGAAAGTTAACCGCACAGCGATATCGTAGATTTCCAACAACCCCGGCAACAGACTGGGTTAGATAAGGATACCCTACAGTACCCATGTCGTTAATCAAGTAATAGAAAAACTGGCGGAGATAATAAGACTCTTTATATGGAATCAATAGATTATAAAAAAACCGTTTGATTCAGCAAGCACCAAAGTAGTGCTGGAAGCCTTGAAAGACCAGGCAATAGAGAAGACCTACATAAGATCATTAGGCGTCATATATAAGGGGTGTACGGGCACTAGTGAATAGTTTCCATCAGAAAGGGAATCAGACAGGGAGATACTGTCTCGCCAAAATTGTTCACCTAATGCCTGCAGGGGACATTTAGTTTGACTAAGAAAACACAGGATTATGGGTAAACGGGGAATACGTGAGCCTGTAAGGTTTGCGAGACTACATTGTCTTGCTCAGTGAGTCTCCAAAGCACCTGCAAAAAGTTTTTTGAGTTTTGAGGAACTACAATCTGAAAGCGTGGCCGTGGGACTACAAATAGGTGTGAATAAGTTTAAAGTACGGATAAGTAACCACGGTGAAAGCGCACTCTTCAGCCTAAGTAACTCAGCGCTAGAACTAGAAGGAGAGTATAATTACCTCGGACAGGTTGTCAGGGGTGATCCAAACCAAGTAAAAGAAGCCCAGAGTAGGTATGGGCTGGGGCACACTAGGCAAGCACTACCCAATAATGAAAAGTGAGCTACCTCTGCCAACGAAAAGAACGAATGTGTGTACCTGTTTTTCGAGCTTGAAATTCGGCTCCTTCTAAAATCCTCTGAAACATACTGGTAGCGAGCTCGGTAACTAGATGAATGTGACTTTCTATCGATACATTAGCCATGGCTGTGGTGCAAACTGAAGCGTGACATCGGCAACGCAAACATCGTCGAAAAGTGGTGGCACAAGCCCAGGGAGTGGGACAGGCAACTGAAAGAGTCTTTTTGCAGGTCGTTCTACGCATCAGGCTGTTTCGAATCAAACGATATTTCAAAAAGCCTGGCTAGTTTCGGTCAGGTTACGGTAGGTTAGGTTTAAAGTAGTTTTACAGTAGTTTTACAGTGGGTTTACGTTAGGTCAGATAGGGTCTAGACTTGCTTAGGTAATGTAACGTTACGATGAAACAGCCTCCTTACGTAGGTGATGCGATGGAACGACCTGCAAACAGACTCCGCCCAGCCACCCACCCTGGCAGAATGGAAGGAGACTTAGCCTGAATCGTGCGCAGTGATAAGTGCGTATGGTGGCACGTGCGTAAAGCGGGTGCACGCGGCGAAAACTCTGTCGGTCGGGAGCGTGAAATGCGGCCAGCCTGCTTTTTGGAGTAATTTGCCTCACAAGACAAAGAAAAATGACACGGGGAGGATAACACGATGTAGGAGTAACGAAGTTTTCAATAGCCGCTAGGCTTTGACCTTCAGACATCTTGAGCAGACTTAAGTGCCTGGATAATTTTATTTGAGCCCATGAATGGAGAGACAGAGAATAAACAGCGTTAAGTTCGAGCTTATTGGTGCAGGATGGTAAGAGCACACAGCCAATAGCGGCTTCGCTGTAAAAATAGGATGCAGTTTAACTTAGTGGCCACACGGAAGACTATTTCTTTAAGAAAGTGATAAATGTTATTTTAGTCGTCGTAAAATTAAGAGAGCTCTTTTAATGCCTCAGCGCCACCAACAAAAAACATGTGCGCGCCGGCTCTGTTTTTATTTCAGTTAAAACTTTGTTGTACACTGCTTGGCTTGTACATGACAGCCTCGTGGTTACGGCACTCTCGAGAGTTCACCTTCCTTTTTAATTAACGATGGAGACACATCAAAGGCGCTCTCTATCACTCTTGGAGCGCCGTCGTGCGTACGTGTTCGCTCCATAAACTCCCCACTACATCCAAGCCGATGTCAGTGACGCAGTCAGCTTACACGGGCGTCTGGGCGTAAGCAATACACCCTTTTTTGTCGTCTTCCCCGCTGGCCTGTCAACACTTTAACGAGCAAAACTGTGCCCGAGAAGACGCGCATGCGCACCGGACACATGAGGAAATGTGCGCATTTCTTTATTCCATCATACTCTTTCAGAAGGGAAGGACAGGCGTTGGAGGACGGAGAAAACCGCGTGCATGGACGGCGGGCTTCAGACAAGGGCTTTTGCGCTGGCTTAAACTGCTCCTGCTCTTTTGCGCTGGTTTAAACTTTCCGTGGTAATCTGAACAGGTTGGCAGTAATGCAAACATCTTAACTTGCGAATACTTCTTCATCCGAGAGTGAAAACGAAAGCGCTACAAACGAGTAAGCACAAACAAAAACATGACGGATCCTACTTCAGTGCTGGTTCGTTTGTTGAAGCACGAAATCATTCGAAGAAAAGCAGCTATCGGCTCTTATAGGCAGGCCTCGTTATATAGTGCCACCCTTTTTGCCACCAGACCTCCATAGCTGTACCATCCCGTGACGGATAATCTGGCAATACTCAAGGCGTAAACTCCTGGGGGTCTATAAGCGAGCAACCGGACAAACGGCAGCGACGGAGAGCCCGAGCAGCAGCACTATATATATATATATCTTGTCGCTTGTTACTGACGCCAACATTGCTAGGTTCGTGCATCATTAGGGTTACGCTAGTCTCGGCGCTCCCTAAGTGGCTACATGTGGTTAGCCCTTAATACCAGCCTGTAGATTAACATGCACAGTAATTTGGACCCATAACCATGTCCTGTTCGTATTTGTGTGGATTAACCGAGTACGCTTCCAGCCCAGATAGCGCGGGTAAGCCTGCCACCTCATTAGCCAGTCACCGACAATCACCTCGCCCACCGTGGCCTCACTCGTTCGGAGGTCCTGCTGCGGAGGCGCCGTGGGATGTCCTTAGTCCCACCAGTGCAGCCGTGGTGATTGAGTGGCTAAGGTGGTGTGCTGTGCAGCTCAAGGAGCCGGGTTTCATTCCCGTTCGCGGCGGATGCTTTTCTGATGGAGGCCAAAAACGAGAACGCCGATGTGTCGAGATTTCGGCACAGGGTAAAGATTCCTGAGTTGTGAAAATTAACCCGGCGCCCTCCACTACGAGGCGGTTGCTAGCCCAGGCGTACAGCTTCGGCGCATTAAACGTCACAACCTGATCAATCGGCAGCAGTAACTCACGCTTGGCCTATCGGACGGCATGCACCGTTTGCTGTCACGTGTCTCTATTGTACACTTCCTGCTCGTGAAGCTGACAAGAACCACGTATTGTGGGTCTGCGCAATCATTCGTACGAGGCCCGTGCTAAACATCCGTCGCACAGAGCTCACCCTTGCGGATCACCCAGACCTCGAGCGGTGGATATGGCTCCCCACGGCACTGTTCCCTTATCGTATTACTGTGGGAAACGGGCACAGTGCTGCTCCTCTACGGACCCGCATGCCGTAGGGCCGCCTGTTACTTTAAATGAGAGAAGGTATATGCAGGTGGTGTCAAAAATATCCGTCACTTCGCACGGCCCCGAATCACGAGGATATCATTGAGTCAAGAAAGCTTCAGGTGCTCGCAATATTGCTTCCGGTATCACTCATACCCGATGCGTTTCATCATCGCTTTAAATTTCAATTTCGATTTAATCACCCTGCTATTATAAATATCCCCGCAGAACGTTTGCTCCACGCTGTGTTCGAGACGAGGAAGTGCGATGTGTAGTTTGTGCTAAATCCCGAGGCTCCGAATAGCCGCAGTGGTAAAAGTAGTGCTAGATGTTGAATTGATTAGACTTCCGTCTAGGTGCTGTACACTGGCTGCTGGATAAGAATAACGGAAATGCACCTCGGTATTTCATCACGTTCTCCAGGCAACTAATGGCTCGTTCCGGTGTCTACTTTATAACAGGCATGACATGGAGTCGCGCGTATAAAATACGTTTTCTGAGAGTGTGACGAAGCACGCTAACACCTTGTCTGAAGGCAGTTGAATGTTCAGCTATTAAAACTGACAGGTCACGCACTCGTTCTTTGTCGATTTGTATTTACATTTTGCAGTTACGGAATGTAGAATTCTTGACTGCAACCTGCTGGAATAGAGCGAGTAAGTTATAGTTCCTCAAAACTGTTTGATCAGTGCGCGTTTTCTTCAAAGCCCTAAATGTTTGTACATAAATAACGGAGATGTATAAATGAGAGTCGTAGTCAGCCGTGATCGTCTCATTAAGTGTCCTGGTATGGCACGAGAAAAAAGACTGAAAGGAAATGCAAACCTTTCCAAGAGTCATCCAACAAACATCGCTCGGTCTGTTCCATACTGTATGTATCTCTTTTATTGTTATATGCATGCCTATGCAGTAACTGAAACCTGAAACAGTATTTCCCACATATGCATTTCCACTGCCCAATAAGTGGGGGATTACACGCTAAAGGCAGATGGAAAATAATACATTTTCGCAACGAGTCCCTAAAGGACCCGCTCGTTATCCTAATGACATTCATGAGGTAAAGCTCATCCGTAGAATAGAGCTACCTTTATGAGCGACATAAAGTCTCCTACTGCACGCGGGTCTGCAATGGAAGAGCAGTTTTTCCTATTATTTCTTCCAAATGCAATATTTTAGCTACATCAGGGCCATTACTTTACCCAAATATTTCTTTTGCGTCACGAATGTTACGGCCCAAGCGCATAGAGCTTGCGGCTGTTGACTCGTATTATGCGTTTAGTGCCAAGAACGTCGAGAGAATTCCATAGCGCGATGTTAGGTTGCAGCCAAGTAATGAGGCCAGAAAAAAAGGCTCCTCTCGAATAGGCGAGCTGGCTTTTTGACATCAGGTGCGGTGGAAGCTCCATAACTGGAAGGACTTTATGACATACTTGACATACCCACAGAAACAAAAAAAGGAAAAGAAGTGTTGCGAAAATAGGAGCATACTGCTTTAAGATTACGAAATGAAATTGGAGTCTCCATTTCCAGACCACCTAAAAATATTTCAATGGCTTTCAGAAAATAAAACGTCTTTCCCTGTTTCCATTTATGCGCCACATTTTGATTCTTGTTCGTAATTTTTCGAAAACAGGATTTAGAGTTATTCATGCAGGTCAACGAGGCACCTTGAAGGGCCCGAGCGTGGCACAAAAATTGGAAATAAACGCGTGCTGAGAACCATAACTCGAAGGTCGCCTGTTTCAACGGCACCTTACGTCATTATATTTACGACTCACTTGCTCATGATTATAAAATGGTTGCTTTTCGTGGTATTATGGCTCTTAAGAAAAATTCGGTTTCGCTAATGAGCTCCGGATTGGCTTTTTTTTCCCGGCCTGTATTAAACGTCGTGTTTTTTGCGAAGAAGGCACGATAGTAAAGTTATCGATTGCGGATGCATTCCAACGTGTCAAGCGGAGCGTATTACTCTAGGACGATCAGTGTGTTCCTGCGGGCGGACGGCCATGGTTTCTTCCATTCCGTATTCGTCGAAGTGATTTATCCCTTCAATTCGAATTTTGCGCGCTCTTCATGCTTAAGGGACGGAGAAATGAGCACACCATATGTTGGGTGCGCGAACTCGCACCTAGTTCGCGCACCCAACATATGGTGTGCTGATAATGGCGTGCTCATACAGGAGAAAAACGTTGGTTCTGTCGTATAGATATGCGATATGGTAATGTGGGGTAGAAACATCGTGCGAAGCAAACAGGTTACACTAAATATCGCCTTGCGAGAGTGCGAAAAAGGAATACGACGTTTTTCTTTCTCAGCTTTGCCATTTCGCTATCGGTAAGCGCAACTGACTGCAGGCTGACACATCCCGTGGGAGCCTCCGAGAGAAGCTCTTTTCACCTGTCTCACCCTCTGGTCCTGCCAAAGTGACAGTACGTGACAGCACGTATGCAACCTATTTCGTTTACACCATGATTGCACACCCCACAACCATATCGTGTACCTGTATCCCAGAATCAACACATTGGCTATATTACATAGTTGGAATTTCCCACGCCAACGGATGGTTTAATAATTTCATTGTCCCTGTCCCTCGTAAAGTATTAAGCGCACGCAAAATTTGCATTCAAAACTGTGGAAACTAGCTCCTTACACAATCTTCTCATAGATTCGTTTCTCGTGCTCTATCAACTAAGGGCCATTTTGTAGCTATTACCCTAATAATGGCATCGCTTGCCATTAAACAAAACAGCCAGTTTTCGCAAACAGAATCCTCAAAGAGTTCAAGATGACTGTTACGGTATTTCAAGTCATTTCACAGCACTTGGTTTGTTGCATGCGGTCGACTGAATCTTGTTGGCACGAAGTGCTCTGTCTCCGCACGTACGTCTGCCCTGAGACTGTTGCCATTTTCATGATTGATTTCATGTAAGACAGGCTATACCGAACGTGGGTTTCAGTTAAAGTAAAAAAAAAAACTAAAAATCTCTATAATATGGAGTATTGGGATCCTTTATACACAGAGACATTAGCTTTAAAGGGTCCATGAAGTTTTTTTAAAGAAAAAGTCTTCAAAAAAGTTTATAGTTAAAAAAATAGTTAAAAATAGGTCTGCTTTGTTCCAACAATATCGATACCAATTTCTCCGCAAATGTCGGAGAACGGCGCTCATAAAGATAACATATAAAGCTTTGCCGACTACACAGCCACTTTTTGGTGACTTCACTACGACGTTGGCGTGGGAAATTCCAACTATGTAATATAGCCAAGGTGTTGATTCTGGGATACAGGTACACGATATGGTTGTGGGGTGTGCAATCATGCTGCAAACGAAATTTAATTCTGGTTGCTGGCCGGTTTTATAGGTAGTTATCAGTACAACCAACATTCAATGGTACGTCCGCCACTTTCTATGCCAGAGGTCGCAAGGGTCGTAGCACGTTTTTTGAAAGACTTTCAAAATTTCTTCTGCCTTTTCGGTTAAAACAAAAACGTGTTTCGTGGCTGGAATGGAGCTGAGTGAGCTACCGGATGCAAGTTTTTTAAAGTGAACAAAGTTGCATTTTGTGTTGTTCATGACCCCTTTATTAGGCACGTAGAGGAATTTGTCGAACGTTTGTTCATTCTGTTCAGCGGCATTTTTCTGACGTCAGCTGCGACGACACAGTGGCAAGTTTGAGGAATAAGCGTAGGATATTGCTTTGAATGAACAAACAAATAATGTCACCCCTAGCGACTTGCCCATCGCAGCCGGCGACAAAAGAAGCCAGCGTGTCATGTAGAGACGGCGCACGACGTCAGATGAGGCTACGTTTATTCCCCAAACTCGCCAGCTTCGCTTCGCTCGTGTGGCCCCAGCGACCTCTCGCATAGAAAGTGGCGGACATACCATTAAATGTTGGTTGCACTGATAACTACCTATAAAACCGGCCAGCAACAAGAATTAAATGTTACGTCTAGAACCTTTTCGTAGCTATGCGAACATCAACGAAGCCACACATGTAAACTGCTACCATATGCGCCTGCTCGGCTGGTATTGTTTATTTTCGAGCGTTCTAGTTCACATAAAGATGCGGAAACATCGTTGACTTCCGCTTTAGTTCTAGGGGCGTTATGTTCGAAGTGAAGCGCGTTTATGCACGTGCAAAAGTTCACAGGTAAGGCTCAAATTTGTAAATCTGCCCCAAAAGGGTCATTGTGTGGGTGGAAACGCCGCCATTCTTGCGGGAAAATGATGTTTATTCCAGCGAAGAGAACAATCATCACCGACAACCTTTTCAGCGACTGCGATGTTTTACCTCTAACTCGAGCGCCACTATTGTAGGAGCTCCGTAGGGGTGGCTTACAAACAAGCCCATGGAACGGTTGGGTAAGGCAGCCATCCCCGGTCAGTGCTTGCGGTGAGAACCACAGTAATATTCGGGATATCTTTTTCAGCCATTGCCCCCGTACCGCAGTGATCGGAACCTGGCGAACACAAATTGCCTTTACCGTGCGCCTGCCGGGCTCTCTCAGCTGTACGCAACCCTGCACTCAGGAAGGCGTCCCCAAGTCGAGCTCTGTCGCCTCCGACATGCGTGTGGTAGCGCGGCGAAGCCTGGAGCCAGCACATTTTGCTTCCTTGGTGACGACGGAAAGGAGCTGAAGTCAAACTTAACTGGTTTACTGCGCAGCGAAACAAATGAGCCGAAGAGATGTAGGAACAAGTCCCTGACGGGCGAGTTTACTCGAGCGGAGTGACAGCATTGATTCGCTGCTCCAACAGGAATGCACTTCGGCGCTTGTGGCTCATACTTATACCCAAACTGTCAAATCCCGGCCGTGCTTTCTGCACACGTAGAAAACAGCACAGCCGCACACAACTCTTGGCGGAGTTCATGAGGGGTCGGTAGTAGTGGCGCACGCTGAGTCGGAGAGGGGGGAGAGGAGGTCTCCGCAACGGCGTCCGTGTACTTCGGTCATGTATCCACATGTTGCATATGCCGCCGCCGAAGTTTGGATCACGTAGACAGAGACGGGCCCGCGATCCGCGTTTCCCAGGCATTTTGTGGCTTGTTGGGATCTGTTGGTTGTCGCTGCAATTTTATGTATGATAAAATACACACCGGAAGGTGACCACATCCAGTTCTCAGCCCAAGCAAATATATTAGGTTGCCTGCAGGTAAATGTTGCAAAGTGCCAGGTATCTTCACCAAATGTTAAAAAGAATGTCAGCATGTATCAATGCGTTCATACACGTGATGTGCATATATCTGAGTATGAATGGAATATTTATTGTTCAATTCAAGGACACGATATTCGATGTCTAAATATATTTAACTTCGGCCGAGTGTTGGGTGTACTGCAAATATTGAGACGCATAAAAATGTGCGCTGTCATATTCTTACGTAGCTAGCCGCTAGGCTCACTCTAGCCCCAAAATTCAACGTTTATCAATAAATGACGATGCGTACACATTGGCAAATGTAAGAAAGCAAATACAGGTTCTAGTTTACTTTTTTCCATTCCCTTTCACTGCTGGTCAAGAGTACTTCACTTTCTCTGTATATTTACGATACTCCGCGCAAACAAATTGCTGCAAGACCAACTGTAGAGCTCTTGTTATCAGCCTAAAGCAAGTTAGTGCAAGAAGCTGAGAGGAAGTAGATTTTATTGGAGCAGCTCATTTCTGATAGACACTATGATTCTACGCTCTGGAGATCGAGTAGGTGTGTCCTTTGTTAATAGCGCTGTGTGGACCTTACAGGTGGGCTTTAAACCTTTGTTCACAAAGAAATGTAAGGGGTCAGAGTTTGGCTTGGAGGTATGGAGATGTAGTAGCCCGGGTCATCTAGAAGCAGGGATAAGCGTGTGGCAAAAGTCAGGCAGGAGGAGGTGTGGTGCTTTGTTCCTCAAGGGCAGATTGCTTTAGCGAGTTGGATGGGTTGCCTGGGAATGCCTCGCAAGGGCTTTTTGTATCGAATATAATAAGGAAGGCCACGTCTACACTCAGTTAGTAAGCGTGTGAAAATCTTAGTTCCCTCCATGGCACAATTTTAAATGTAGCCACCGACTGCACATTGTTGCACAAGTGGGGGAAAACTATTCAATCAATACACCAAGATGTCACTCCCAAAAATAATGCACGCCGGCAGTCTTGTTCTAAATTGTAAGGAAAGGAAGACAGTAGATACTATTGGTTGAACCTACAAGGAGACAAAGAACTTTAAGGCGTCTACAGAACTGTGCAGTGCAGTCCATGCATTGCAGTGCCAGATCATATTTGTAAGTCCTCCTTAATGGTGTGCATTGTTTTTTTTTACATTTATCAATCACTGAAGCATAAAAAGTGCTTTTGAAATTTTACTGTCAATACAGTTGAGACCATCCACATTATTACTGGCAAATTCAACATTTCATTGCATTTATTTACACCTGAAAGGGCAATACGTAAGAGGGGGCGGGGGCTCTTGGCCGAAGCATAATCAGCGTTGCAACATATACAAAAAATAAGACGATGAGAACAAAAAGAGAACAAGATTAACGAGCTGAAATTCGACTCATTGCAGCAAACGGTGTTAATCAGGGTAATTAGACTAACAATGTGTCTCTTGGACGTGCAAGCGGGAGTCAATACAGGGTGCGTAATACGTTATTGTGCAGCTGGATTCTGAAATCATTTTTATCCTCCCTTGCTTATGAAGATCAAATTTCTTGTCGCATTTTTACTGTGTAAATATGAAGGCAAAATTATTTGAACCTAGTGTGTTTAATTACAATCTATATATTGTGTTTAATTACAATCTATATATTATCAGCTAGTGAAATATCTCATTCATGAGTATTAATTTACGCACATGATTCGTAACCACCCTAGAGCCTAATAAACAGCTGATAACAACGTTACGTACATCCTATTGTTGAACGGTAAAGCTACTGTTTATGCCAACATCAAGTATAATAGTGGGGTATGCAAAAAGCATTGCTGTAATAAAGTAGTTAGCAATTAACTAGTTAGCAATTTTCATGCAACAGAGCACATCGGAGGACACTTAAAATTTTCAGTGTTGGTAAAGAAAGTCAGATAAATATTTTTAATGGCGTAGGTGTTTTCTTTCTTTTTCTTTCAACTCGTGATGCTGCTTAGCGCATGCTTGGGGCCTGTCGCACACCCCAAAAGAGATCGAGAAAAAAAAATGCCGTGCCTCAAACACTCGCTCACGGATTTTAGTTCCATTGCTACGTTGAAATGTCGATATTATTGAATGTTTGCAGTAAGCGATAGCGTTCGCAATAACTATCCCTTTAGTCCGAGAGAATTTCCAAGCTTCTGTTTTCTTCGTGACGTGTTGCGACGTCCAAAAAGAAAAAAGATACGGGCAGCAGAATATTGGAAGCAATGTGCCCTTCATTCGAAATCTTAGCGCAACTCAACGTGTTCTTATAGCAAAAAAAAGTTGTCGCGAAAGCGACGTACAATTGCAGCGATCGAAATAAAATGATGTCCTGGACTCTGTAAACTTACGGATGTCAATAAACGATTTGTTCTCACTTGTTGCTCACTGTGGTCTGTGCCAGTCGAGGCCATCTGGTCACCCGGCATAACATCACTTCACTAGCACGGCGCCAGTAAACACGCGGCCAGCGTGCCAGCCAGGGGTGACCAGGAGCAGCGAGGAGGTGGCCGCCATGCGAGGGCAACCATGTTCTTAAGGAGCTGAAGCACCCTGTGCAAAAAGCATCCTCCATGTTTACAAGGCCTTGTTTAGAGCGCCGTCAATCGGCCGCCCTCGGGAGTTCACGATGCCGCCACTACGCTTTTCTGGCAGTACAGGCAAAGCTAGACCTTTGCTTCTCTAAAATACTCCCTGTTCTGTGGTTATGCAGATCCAGCAGAGGCACTACAAACTTTTCCAGGGATGAGTGGAAGTGGCGCTCAGAGCATATTAGTTTTTAATGATAGCGCTGGTCGCGTTGAGCTACTTTATAAAAGGTCACCACACGATATTTCTTAATATTTTTAAAACACGATAGTTTTAATTTTTCAAGAACGTGACTATTGAATTCCCCACTGACTTCCAATCTATCATATCAACCCATTCTTTGCCTAATCCTTTCTTTGAGGTATCTGCCTTCTCAGTGCCTATGGCATTTTGCTGCTGATACCAAGGACGCAGGTTCGACTTTCGGTTTCAGTGGTCGCTTTTCTAATGGAGGTGAAAAGCAAAGACGCTCGTGTTCGATATTTCGGCGCCCATTAACGATCCCCAGGTGGTCAAAATTAATCCGGAGCCATCCACTACGGCATGCCTCACAGCCTGTGTAGCGTCGGTGCTTTAAACGCTACAATCAATCAATCAATCAATCAATCAATCAATCAATCAATCAATCAATCAATCAATCAATCAATCAATCAATCAATCAATCAATCAATCAATCAATCAATCAATCAATCTATCTATCAAGCAATCAATCAATCAATCAATCAATCAATCAGTATACCGTTCCTCAGTAGTCGTTCCGTCATCGTGGTGGTCCACCTGTTTTTAGTTCTCCGCATTACACGGCCAGCCCGACTACATTTCTGTGTGCTCATCTGAGTTGGGATATCTGCCACCCTTAGTTTAATTGTGTCTGTCTGAATATCTGTCGCTAAATGACCAGCCAGTATAAAGTCGACCCGTTTCAGTGAAGGACACTTTTGTTTTTAACCGCCGAGTAGTGATGGGGACCTCGACATCTTGCTAAATGTTTGGAATTGGCGACAAATCCGCTTATGCTACCAGTGCCCCCAGAACTATCGGAACCGATGACCGAGAATGGCCTGGAGTGAAGCCGCCCCTGTACCCAATTGGATTCGTTATTTGAAGTTTGTTAGTTTGGATCTTAATCGAGGAACACAGATATCTGAATTATTGTGGGTATGTAAGGTTCCTAAACTTTATTTCGTACAAGAAATACAAGATATGACTTTCCCTATGCCTTCCTTCCCGTTATTGCCTGTCAAATTCGTGTGCAAAGATCAGGTCACTGAAAGTAGTCCTCGGGCAGTGTGCAAGTTACATCAGCGCTGAGAACCAGATTGAGGCTCTGGCACAATTCACCTTGAAAGGGAAAAGATTTGGAGGCGTAAATATTGGCGCAGTTTCAGCTGTTTTTCCGACAATGAATAAGGATGCAGCTCTTGACTCCGGGTAACACCGCTCTTGCCAATATCGTTAATCGTCTTCGCGCCTGGGCCTGTTGTGCGTTTTCTTACGCTGCGGCTTCCTTTCAGTTTCGGGTTTATGTAGTCTGCCTAAGCACGGAAATTTCTGTCTGTCTGTCTGTCTCTCTGTCTGTCTGTAAGACAGACAGACAGACAGACAGACATACAGACAGATCCTGAAACAGTCAGCCTTAGAGTGAGCCAGAATGAAATAAAGAAAAAAAAAAAAAACATATCGCGACTGAGTTTGTGCCATATCTGCCACACGCGCCACGCGTAATTTTCTGTTGCTGCTCCTCCCTTGGCATTATCAAAGTGATGCTCTGACTATTCGGGCAGGTGGCAGGCGAAGCAGTTGCTTTCAATCAGCTTATGTGAGGTCGCTGATTTATGAGGCGGGCGGAAGCGCCGTCGCGTGGTATATTTCATATTTCTCGGGGGTCCTTTATCAGACAGAGTAAATTAGTACACAATTAGCTCGCCTCTGAAAATACCGCAGTTTGATGCCTCTCTTGGGCACACACAAGTGCGTCATTGACACTGAAATGATTACCACTGTACTTCTCGGTTAGATAAATAATTAAAAAAAAATAAAGTCTCATTAGGAACAAATTGCTGTCCGCCTCTCCACAGTAGTGGAAACTTTATGCACTACAAGTTCTTCGAGTAACACCTTTTATCTTTTTAAATATTGGTGCATGATAGCTGGGACACCCTGTATACTTTGTCTGAATAACCACTTTGGCGTCAGAAATGTTTTTCGCGGCTACTTGGTCACCCTTAGCTGAAATCCTAAGGAGGGGTATAAACACCTGTTGGCTTTCGTGAATATCTTGGCGCCAATGGGGGGAAAATATTTTCTCGGCTAACTCAGCAAATAACCGACACAGCGACTGTGCCGCTGTTATTTCTTTGCTCTTGTGTTCGTTGCGCCACTTTTGCGTTTTAGAACCACGACGCACAGAAGCACAACATGTTTCACAGAGGCAAACACAAGTATGACTAGCTTAGACTTAGATACCTTATTCCCTATCATGCTATATGACAACATATTCAATCGATTTATCCACGTCGGTAAAAAAAACCACACCTTCTCCTTCAAGCTTACGGACAAATAAGTTTAGTTCCCGCCTGTTGACAATTGATGAGACAGTCCGCAAGATGACTAGAACTCACAGCCACGCGCCTGCTTTGAGACGTAGCGGCCGGGGTGCCGCAGTGTTTGCGGGAGAACTTGGGGGCGCTGCTTTTGGGCCGGGAACAGATATATTTTTGTCACAGATTGACGTGGGAAGATTTACGATCGTGGTTTGCGGGGTGTGTAGGAGGGCAGCGAAGAAGGAACATGCTGCGGAAGACAAACGCTTCGTGTGCTCGGCGGTTAGGAGTGGCTGGCGATACTCCATATACTTCCTGACGTCGGCGGCATTCTATGTTAAAAAAGTAGTGATACCAGGAAGAAAAAAACGAGTTTAAAGTGAAGAAACGAGGGAAAGTAGCAAAAAATGAGAATGCACGAGCAATCAAGCGACATATAGAACGAGGTTCAATACCACGGGTCAATTTACCGTGCACAGGGCGACAAGGGCTCGCTCGGAGCAAGGCGACGTTCCTTGTTGCTTAGCGGTGCTAATCGAAAACGGAGTAATGGTTATTATGTTTGTAAACTGCACTATGACAGAAAGGGGAAGGACAATAACTGCAGCAAAACGCTCTGTTAAGCCGCGAGCAAGGCAATTCGGCCAAACGTAAATCAAATGTTATCGCCGCAGGTGCCATTAATAATTTCGAAAACAATAAATCACTGTTGTCGCTGCTGCAAGCGCAGGGGCGTTGGCTTATCCCATTGTTTTTGCGGTTTCAAATTCTCGTTTTCATCGGACCGTTTGCAGGATCGGAAAGGACAGGAAGCGAAAATGTGTTGCACCACAGTTCGTCTACGCAAACACAGAGAAAGGAGAATGGGAAATAGCAAAGGGGGAACAAAGGAAAGTGCAAAGAGAGATCGAGAGAAAAAGAGAGAGATAAGAGGGAGGGAGCCGGAGAGAGAGAAAGATATAGGTAGATAGAATAACTTTATTTACAATAAATTATGTCCTGGTTGTCGGCGCCAGAGTCTTTGCGGGCCGACAGAAACCTCAATGGTCATCCCGAAAGCTCGAGCGTTTGGGCCATGGTTCGTACGGGAGAATCGTTTTCGCTTCCTTAATAAGTTATGGGCGCGAGCGAAGGAACTCCTGCCCGTGACAAGCGCCAATATTTCGCCCTCCGGTTACACTCTTAATCGCTGAACTGAAGCTTTCCTCCCTTTATTTGGCTGTAAGAGCGTTCCCGCAGCTCCCATTCCCAGCTTTAGGTAGGTCGACTAACAGCTGGTATAGTTAGAGCCTGGCTGGCGCTGTACAAACTGTGGGTGCGCTTTCGGGGGGCATTCATTAGGAAGTGAACGCGAGGTCGCGGCCGAAAGTAAATTTACGGGTAATATGGACCGACAGGGATCCTTAGAATTTGGGGGAGAGCTCAAAGCGAAACAGCGACGTGGACCTTCATGAAGGCAAGTTATTTCGTAAACACTACTGGCCTAATTTTGGCGACATTAAGTGCTTTCTCAAAAAAAAAAAAATAAAAGAGCTGGTCTCCACAAATTATTTTCGGGCATGCTGCGTGAAACAAACTAAAGGGTTAACTTTACTCCGGCACCTCCCCCCACGTTGCCCTTATTGTCAATACCACGCTCCGCCATCTAACATGGAAACTTGTTCTACCTTCGCCTTTTATCAAAATTTTATGGCACCCTCTGTGAATAGACCCCGCCACGGGATCCTGATACACTTCACAAAATAGCCATTTATTTACTTAAATACGTCCTAGCATGGCTGCTCTGAATATTGGACCTGTATCCCTCGCTAGGAGAGCCAAGATGAAACCATCAGGAAAAAGAGACAAATTTACGGTGCCCTTACAGAACTCCCTCGGTTGCAGCTTATATTGGTTTTCCTTTCCTTACCACGCATTTTGTCTACATAGGCCACGGGTGCTAACGTCACATATTAAAAGTTCGTGTGCTACTACTACTTCAATCGCGCGTGGATTTGCGACCTCCGAGATTCTTAAATGAGGACTACGAGGCGGTAAGCCCTCACTGCGCTCCTAATGAGTCACTGTCGTTAATCACTGGTGGCGTTGGCATACGGAGACGTCCCGTTGTGGCCTTTCACTCAATGTATACTATAGGTCGTTTCGCAAGTTGCGTGAATCGCCTTCTTTTTAATAATGCACCCGCATCAGCGCGTCTAACCCACTGTCACATTCTACGCTGGCCGGCCGAGAAAATGCCAGAATAGGAGTTCGGGCGTTTCGCTTCCACATGCTCATCAGGAGGACGGAAACGTACTTTGAAAACCCCAACGCCTATCGCCGCTTACTTTCAGCTGGCCACTGTAGAGTTAGACACGCTGATGCGGGTGCATTGTTGAGAACTATCTAGCGTTCACTGCGATGCACTCAGATTGCGAAACCAACTATTAAAATGCGAATGCGGAAAGAAATGTGGTTTGCGTGCAGGAGCAACCCAGGGGCTATGTGGCATGCGCAGAGTGATCTAACTACCTGAGGCTCTTCGCCTGGCGCCAAATGTTTGGCTTGTTTTGCGAATATCACGTAGTAGTGTTCAGAAAAAAAGGGCGGGGCAGAGACAGTGCATACGCAGGAACTTCTTGGTGTCTTGTCTTCCGTGCTCACCACGGAAGTCCCCGCGCGGGGTGACAAGCGGTTCCTTGATATGAGCTAACCTTTTTTTGATCGCCATGTATCCGGGACGTAGGCGCCCAGAAGCCAGAATGGTTTTTTGCCTTTCTCGTCCACCCACACGAAGCTCGTCAAGGGCGTCCATGGCGTCCATGACGAGTGCAGTGCTCCGTTCGTGTCATCACATGATGTTCAAGAGTCTGCAGGCACAAGCAGATAGAATTTTCAACGCAGGATACCGGCGGACTTTACTTTTAACTATCGCGGAGAGTGTTAGAGTCGATGGCATCGAAGGACGTGCCGCATACCCAGTAGATGAGGCGAGGGCGTATAAACGTCATTCCCGACGTGCACAAAGTATTTCATGCAAAGAAGAAGATACGACAGAAAGCAGAAATAAGGACTGTGTTGTCCACACCCGATAAGATTGTGACTGCAAAGCCATGAATGCTGTGGCAGCGCCAAGGGGGGGATGCACGATAAAACATGCCACATGTTTCATGTTAAATTCATTATGCATATCATAAACTCAAGTGTATAGAACTGTTTCTAGGATAGTACATAATCCTGCCTCCAAACATCAACGGCATATACAAACACAGGCGTAATAAACCCTCTTGGTACTTTAAAAAAGCTAGTTGCTTTCGCCGGAACAAAAAAGTATTGAGCATAAGAATAAAAAATCATTGTGGGAAATCCAAATAACACAGAGATGTCCAAGAATATGTGAGCTCAGACGGAGCTACATGATTGCTTGCAATCCAATCTAATATGTGTTGGAATGGCAAGCTACATAAAAATGTTCTGAGTTGAGCTTGTTAAGCAGGACCAGAAAACTATAGGTTAACGATTCTGTGTCATAACTGGTTCAGGGGGTAGGTACAAGCCGTTTCTATGCATGTTTTGTTCGACGGGTTGGCCTCTCTCCAGTTAATTTTGATACGCTTGTAATGAAGTCGTCATTTTTAGTAGAGAAGGATCTATACGTTATCAGGAGCCGGGAATCCTATAATGAAAGCACGGGGAGAATGTCACATTTAGAAAAAGCTGGCTGGTAGACGAAAGAAAGGATACATTTGAAATTCACCGAATAGCTCTCTTTTGAAGCAGGTGTAGTTTTTTTACGTTAGTGATTCCTATCACACCCCAGCTAAGGTGCAGTATTGCGAGATGGAGTACACCAATGCGTTGTAGAGCAGTAGGTTGACTTTTTCAGGAAGAATATGCCTCATCCTTTTCATTGCATGAACTGCTGAAGAAATTTTAAATTGGATGTAATCAACATGGTCATTTCAAGTTTGGTTCTTACAAAAAACAACGCCAAGTGTCTTTACATTGTCCACAATTTCTATTAGTTAGTTGTCTAAATATACATTGATGTCTCTCAGTGTTTTCGCCTTCGGTAGCTTGTCGCGAAATTCATGTCCCTCCTTGACGGGTTTTCTTTCCGGTCGCCATTTTTGGGCCGAGAGGAGGCGTACCGCGTAGTGAATGAATGTTTTCGCCGCCATTGTCGCACCCGGGTCGGCTGGCCATGTGTTTCGGGGAGAGAGGTGGGCAATAGTGCCGGTGCCTACGAAAAGGCTGCGCCTCGCGAATTCTCGGAAGACGCGCGGCCCGGTGAGCTGTGTGCGTGGTGCAGCGCGGGGATTGCGGGGAGAATGGGCTGAGAATTGGCGGTGGCCGGACGGACGGCCGGGACGCAGCGTCGGCCTTGAGGGCTGTGCTGGGGAGGCCGAGCGACGACGGTGGTGAACTCCGGGCCCCCGAAAATCGCCTCGAGGAGGTGAAAGTGCGCTGCCGAAGTTCGCCGAAATTGTGTCGCTGATGAGCTGCGCCCCACCACAGACGACCGACAGCCTCCGTCACCCCGGCGAGACCATCAGCCGGACCCCAGCTAAGATGTTCTCCCCTTCTCCACCCTTCTTCGGACTCTTTCTACTTGTCTGCTCTGTTGTATTTCTCAAAGTGGACGGCACGGGTTTCTTATCCGCCTCCTTCAGTGCACCACTCTGTATGTGTTCTTCGCGGGCAATTTGTTAGCAGTTGGGGGAAGCCTCCAACCCCGCCTATTGTACACTCTACTATCTCCTTCATTTACTGGCGCCTCTTTCTTGGGCTCGTAACGGCGAGTACCACTTCATTCATTCTCATCAGTGTGCTCAATGTCGGTATCTTGGCAGCTCTGACCCCGACGGGGTGTCAACTGCAGTGTGTTATTAAGTTGTCAAACCTTCTGTCTGTCTGTTCTGGAACTCCTGTGTATGTGGATAAAGTAAATCTGCCTTGTTTTGAGACTGTTATCCCGTGCCCCGCCCCGTGCCTCACGCCAGCGGCCAATCAGGCGTAGACCTATCGCCGGTTAGCAGGTCCGAACCATATCCTCTATTCGTATCCAGGGGGGAGTCGTTTGTCGCTCCTCCCGCCCGAGACATCCTCCACTAAATTACTTCTCAATTCTTGGCATAGCTATAGGACCCCTTTGGTTTTATTGCTTTTTATTCTTAAGTGGTGTGAACCTGCTCAGTTCTTTTGTTCAACTAGTGCATTATTTGCTTTTTACTCTGTCTCTGTCGAATACGCCAGTAACAAAAACAGTAGTGTCAGCATCATAAGAAACGGTTTATACATTTTTAATACAACGTGCTTTATCCTTAATATACATCACGAACGGAAGTAGTTCCAATATAGCCTTATCAGCCGATGTAGCGTTATCAACAACGACCTATTGCTTTCTATAGGGCAAGTATGATTCAAACAGAGCATGCTGGGTCCATCTAATCCCATATTTACCTATTTTGAAGAGTAAAATGTTGTGAATAATGAAATCAAGCATGAAATCAATAATGAATAATGAAATCAAAGCGAGCAAAAGTTTTGTTAGTATTAACCAGAAAGTTCGTCTTAACTGGAACATAATTAATATGAACTGTTCCACGAACGCCCGGAAGCGGACGAACTTGCTCCCTGATCTCCGGAAGCTCTCCGTTTCATACATGAAGTGCAGCGCTATCAAAGCTAGCGCTCTTGTTGGCGCTGTGTACTTCCGCGCCCAAAAGTAGTGATCATCAGTAGTGGTCATCATCAGTAGGGATCATGTGCCATCAGCTTGACAAGAAACGCCCGTGTTGCAGGGTAAATAATCAAAATATTAGAGTTTGTATTTTATGTTTGTCGCCTTTTTTCCGGGTCTGGTTATCACTGTCTCCGCAGCCCTTGCCGCTGCGTTTTGTTTACTCTGAGTTCATTGTTAGGGAAACGGCGCCCTGCACTGCGATCTCGACTACTTCTCCTGTGCGCATTTTAGGGGCGAAGCTCCTTAAGGCGTGGGTCTGTCCATCCTCGACGTATGTATGTAGCCACCTCTAGTTTAGTTCTTGGATTGTGTACTAGATGGCGTGGCTACCTCTAGTTTAGTTCTTGGATTGTTTACTAGATGGCGGTACTTGTATATGATGAAAAGATGCGCTTGGATTGTTTACTAGATGGCGTGGCTACCTCTAGTTTAGTTTTTGGATTGTTTACTAGATGGCGGGGAGCGTTGTAATAAAATCCGTTCGCTGTTGGCGCGCGCTCGGAGTCGCCCGATGGATAAGGCTGCAGATGTGCGAGCCCGCGAGGCAGAAGCGCTCCGTGAAGCTGCGCGACGCCGCCGCCAAGATCCTGCCGTACGAGAGCGGGAGGCCGAAGCGTGTCGTCTGGCTGCGCGACGACGCCGCCAAGATCCCAGCGTTCGAGAACGAGAGGCCCAAGCGTCACGGCAACGGCGCGAGGACCCTGCCGTACGCGAAGCGGCACGGCTGCGGCGCGAAGAGGATCTCCAAAACGTCAGAGAACGCGAAGCGGCGAGAAAGCGCGCGTATCGGCAGGCAGACCCCGATGCAGTGAGAGCTCGTGAGGCGTCTGCAAAACGCATCAGGCGAGCTCAGCCCCAAGGTGCCGACGCGCGGTTTAAGCGAGACTTTCTAGACGTTACGTTCGGACACAGATGTAGTGGGCGAACTTTCACTGAAGAGTCACGGTTTTACCGATGATTTCCCCTCAGGAGCTTCGCCCACTCATCATCATTCACCCCGTGGATATGCTGTGAATTTTTTTTTTAATGTTCGTACATGGAAGTTGTCAAGGAACGCCGATCATGTAATTGCAAATGTGTACGCCCGTAACAGGATTCATTTGTCGGAGACTTCGGTCGGGGAGGTACTGAGCGTTGCGACCAAGGACATTGAAGTATCTCGAAATTGAAGGCGCAGGGTCTGCGTGGGCCTTTGGTGCCTCAAAAAAAAAAAAAAGATTGGCCATGTGAAGAGTTAAAGCTCGTGCATTTTCAACAATGACAGCTTCACAGATTGGGCCATACGTCTGAAAGTGAACAGCTTGTACTACAAGAGGGTGATCCGAACACTGGCCAGTGTGCGAAAGGCCATCAACGGAGACGACGACTTGCCGAAGTTCACGAAAACGACATTGTGGAGGTAAATAAGGGACATCGGCTTCATGTCTGGTAAGAGAAAACGGAATCTTGCGCTGATCGAGCGCAGTGACATGACCGCCTGGCGCCACAGGTGGCTGGCTGCTGGCTATCAAGAAATTGTGAATACAGTGCAGCTTGAAATCGTTCTTTACATTTTATTATTTCCCCGTAAATTTAGCGCGCCTTCATATAACCCTTCATATTAGCATTGCAGCTTTGTAATCGTAATAGCGGGCATTACATCATAATTATAAATTGAAACAAGAAATCAGCGTAGGTTGTTACTGCTGAACTGTTGCACACAGGTGGCGTTTCACGACCACTTTTGTGATGTTCAGTAAGGTGCTTGCCTGAATCGATAAGAGTTATTCGCTAAATCTCCGCAGTTTGTTGCGACAAGCCGAACCAACAAATCTGCCAAAACTGTCATATCATTGCGGCGGATAGTGCCCTCTCGTCATCACTGAAGCAATAAATACACATTTACTGTAAACCACAGCACTCGTTCCACTGAAAGATGCCCGCCGGCACCACTGCTATGAACGTTGTCCATTTTTTTGCAGTCGCCGCAAATGATGGGTACGGCCAATCAATTCTTACCCAACCAGGCAAGAGTGACACCCAAACTTGCCATGAATCAAAGCTGACTGCCAAATGCGACCTGTGTGCTACATTTAGGACGGGACAAGGAAGCAGTAACGCCGAGGTATTTTTTTCGTATTTGTCTCTGAACAGCTGTTTGAGAAAGGAAAGTCGGCTTATAATTGGTACCGTTAGTGATAACTAATTTCAGATAATGTATTCATCAAGACTTCTAATAAGGGGCATGGACACTAGCAATAATTGGAAGCGCCAGAGCTTTAGAAACAGTCTATGAAAACAAGCAGGATTTTTCAATTTCCGGCATTTCAATGCCCGTGAGCTTAATTTCTTTGGCATTTATCTTTCGTTACACTCACTGTGCTAAATTTGGGAATTGGCTTACATGAACGCCAGTTTGCATCTTCAAACGGTCTTCCAGTGAAAGCGTCACTGTTATTGGGTTAGCCAAAATATTTGTGAATTGACGTGTATCTAATATGCATTAGATATTCACGATAGAGTTGAATACAAACGTAAAGTATCGATGGGGAGGGGGCGGGAGGCAGACAGGCGTGGAAGATGTCACTCGTTAAAACAGAATTATAAAGATTGCAGCTTTTCGCGCTATTTTTACCTCACAAGTGAACCGCCTTACCCGTTGGGAAGTCCAATAAACAAAAATATTACGCCTATAGATTTAAATGTTACGAATTCAAAGTTAGACGCGGTTTGGATTCCTGGCCGCTGCGGCCACTTTTATCATGGAGGCGAAAAGCAAAAACGCCCGTGTGGACGAGATTTCGGCGCACGTTAAAGATCCCCAGGTGGTCAAAATTAATCCGGAGACCTCCACTACGGCGCGCCTGATCGCCTGCGCTGCGTTGGCGCGCTAAGCCCTTCCATCAATCAGCCAGTGAAGCGGTCTCTTATGTCGGTTGCGAACATTAATCTGCAAAGATCGGGTAGTTTCGCCTTTAGGGTTACCTTCACCAGGGCACACCAATGGCGTGCGCATAGCGAGCCTTCTGGGAGTTCTGCGAAAAAAACTTCTTTCAGGCGGGCACGACCCATTCCCGCTTAGCGCTAGCTCCACAACGGCTGGGAAATGCCAGGCGCGTGCACTAACGGCGAGAAACGTTTCGCATTCGGGGACTTTAGTGCCTTCAACGGCACCCTGTGAGTTACTGAAAGAGTGTTTTCACCGCATCGTTCCATGCGAGGAATCGATCGGTCAGTTAAAGCTAGCATAGCAGGTGCGCTCTAGCAGCGGCGCCCATGTAAATAAAGTCCTTTCTCCGCCCATGGGCAAACCCGGGAGATCCGGCGAGGTTTTCACTATTGTGGCACAAGATGCGTCGAATAATAGCGGCGCGGCCTATTTATTTAGACGCGCACGTATGCGCACCGCCATTCAACTCGGCCTTCTGTAGAGTGGTTTCAGCTCAGCGCTTTGAGGGATATGTGGGAACGATTCTCGGTACCCCGCTGCACGTCAGGTGAGGTTCACAAATGCTATGGTTGTCCCGCATTCGCGGCTCTCGCGATTTCCCGCAGGCGGTATTGATGAAATGGAGTTGTAGTCTAAACTTCGGAATTGGGCATCCTGAGACGAAGATAGCTGGAGGAGAACTTGTTCGTTAAACTAATTTTCGCACTTCGCCGCCCCTACGAAAGAATTGCCCGGGAAACTGTATTTAATAAGGTGATTAAAGTACCAGAAATCGCTTGCATGAATTGAAGCAGCAAACTGTTGTGCAAAATAGCCAAGAAAGTAAGCGGATGTACTGATTTTAAGGCTCCCTAGGCTGTAGTATCTAAAACACGTTGTTGTTATTGTCCTGAAAAGTATTGCCGTTATTGTCGTGTTGAAAACGATTGTCGTTAATATTTTTTGAATTATCAATGTTGTAGTCATTCTTTTATTGTCATGAGCGTAGGACGGAAACCAAAACACAATCAAAACAAGGTACAACAGAGAAAATAACATTATTAACAACATATTTGCCGTTGAAAGGCTGCAAAGGTCTGATTTTATGACCTCGCCCGAACGACATCTATATCGTTACAAGGTAAGGCTTACACTGGCAGCTGACTACCTACAAACAGTAATTCTGATTTTGAAGCAAGTTGGCAGAAAAACGAACTACGAGACCTTGTGATATCTACTTTATTGCAATGCTTCTCGAACAGGCCTTTGAGATATCTTGGCTGCCTTATACCATTCCATGTCTAAAATTAATAAGGGTGATACGAACTAATTGGACGCATTAAGCATAAAGGCATATAAGCGGTCTCTGGGGCTTCCAGTGAGCACCTTGAATAAAAAACCCCGAAGGCTGGGTACACACAACATAGTGGTCAAGATCATCAAGGCTCCAGCTATCCAGCCAGGACTAAGATTGAGGTCAATTGTCACAGGAAGAAGCTTCCTGGACAGAGTGGAAAAAACGTCCCCTGTTGTCAGGCAGTATCGGGATGTTCCAACAGAACTTCGAAAGAAGATTGCAGTAGTGTCCACACCACGTAACACGCATCCAGTCCACCATGGAGGCAGAAGAGAGGCAAGAGCTCGTGCCATCGCAAAGTCCAATGTCAACAGGGACTGCACGGTCTATACCGATATGGCAGACTAAGCCCGTAGAAGTTCAGTGACTGCCGTTGTGACAACTGCAACCTCGCACATTACCAGCCCCACCCTGCCCTGCACGACCACTGACAAAGTACAGGAGGCTGCCATTGGCCTGGTCAAGTCTCATACGAACGCAGACACAATTATAAGAGATTTCCAACAGACATGCCGAAACTATCTCCACGGTAGAATATCCAAGTTAGCTCTAAACTAACTCTTTTATCGTCCACTTAACCGATGAGTCAAAATACTTTGTAAACCAGTCCATTCGATTCTCCAGGGAAATAACACTGTCCATAATACTGCCAGAAAGCTAGCCCACCTGGCGCCACAAGGAGTACAGGCTGCGAGGCAGCTGCTAAATTAGAACTTGATCACTCAAAATTGCCTGCTCGAGCTCAGAGTTTCCCCGCACACCGCGAATCCTCAACGAAAGCATAGGCAAGATTCGTTACGCTGATTCAAAGAAATACTTTTCCCCACCCCACTCAATTGTAGCTAATTTATCCTACTCAGTACTCCGCTCTGTGCCAGTTTTGTAGCGAAACAAGTACGCTCTAGCATATAGTGTGGGTGTGCCGAAAAACCCCAACATAGACAGACTTTCCCGTCCGTCACACGAGCAGTGGCAGAGAGGGCTGTCCAGTTTCAGTCCGGACGACCACCTCAGGTTGGGGGAAATGGCCGTCGCAGCTGGCACCTCGAATGGGGTCCTGAAATGAGGGCACCACAACACAAATTTCTTGCTAGCGAGCTTATTCTCTCTCTCTATGACATAAATATTTTCCTGGTATATTCCTCTACTCCTCGTGCAGGGAAAGATAAGAAAAAATCGCACAACTGAGTGGTGGTTTTGTTTTAGAGCCTTGAGTGCATGTCAGTAACAGTTTTGGCACGACGGACGCCCATACAATTTGGAATATTGGACGCCCATACGCTTGGAATATTCTTTATATTTTGCATAACCTTTACCTGTGTAAAAAAATATTCAGCTTGTGTCACAAAAAATGTATTACATATTTTTTCCAAGCTGCCGTAAGCGTCGGCCAGCTTGTGCGATTCGGTAGCTCTCTCATACGACTAATCGTTTACTTTTATTATTACGGCGTCCAAGCGCCGCCATTCAAAGGAAGTTTCTTATGGCCGGATATCAGCGAAGAATTTAAGTTATGTGCCGGTAGCAAGAAGCAATGTTTATCGAAAAATAAACCGTAAAGGAAACTTTTAGAACGCCGAAACATTTGTTGAGTTGTAAATACGAAAGCAATAACTTCAAGTTTGCGAGTAGTTCCTGCTACCGTGATTTAAGCAATGGTCCTGCCAAAACACCATTACACAGAAAGGTTGCAATGAAAGAAAAAGAGAAACATGAGCTTTACTTAAGTAACGGGAACCCAGAAATCGCGGGCAATTTTCAGTAACGTTAAAAGTGGGGAGGGGCAAATCATGTAGTGTATCTGTATTCTTGGCGCCTTGGCATTTTGGCCACCGGAGATGAAACCGTTGGGGGGTAGAGGTATACAGCTTTGCTATAAAAGTTTTTTTGAAGCACGAAGCTCTTTAGCGCGAGGCCTGGTGTTTTTTAGTACGCGTTATGTTCTAGAGCGAGGGGTAAACGACTTTACGCGGTGTTTTAGTATTGTGACTACATGACCCGACGATTACGACGATGACGGATGGCAACAGGAAACGCCTACAGCCCCAGCCCCTAAGGGGCTTCGACCCTAAAACAACAATAGGAAAAGGAGACATGATTACTTAAAGAACCAAACTTTTACGGCACGGCGGGACGAACGCTTGTCCATTGGCTGTCAGGAACCGAAGGCGGCTGTTGGCGGCTGGTCCCTCCTGGCTCAGGGCATCCCCGGCACCAACTCTACCGTTGATGACTGCCGCAGCGGAACCACAACTGCGCTGTCGTACCGTACATCCTAACTTCCAGGCCCCTGGTACCAATCAGTCAATTTCTGCTGTAGGTGATAGGCGGCGCTGGTAGTTGGCGCGCGGAGGTTCGAATGCATGGTGAACTCGCAGTAGAGGAGTGAGGATACCTATACTGCCGAGTTTCCAGCTGAAGGTTAAGGGCAGTTCTACGCCTTGCAGGGCCTTCTGGGTAGCTGGTGACTGCTGCGCCTCTGGGTGTGAGAGCAGCGAGAGGAGACGGAGTGCACAGCAGCCACTGTTGCCACCGCCGCCTTCTCCGCTGTAAACGTTACTGTACGCATGACCATAGCTTGCATACCTTAATGCGTGCTTTTTGTGTAAAAGGGGAATATGATGATGAAGACGAATAAACTTCATTAGTTTGTGTCGAATGCTGGCGTTGAGGCTCCCGCCCGCTGAGAGGCATCCCTATTCCGGGACGTTTTGGATCCTTCTGGCCATCGATGCCCATGCCATAAGACGTCAGAGTCCAGGCCACGGCCACACCTGGAGTGACAACCACTTGTTAATGGTGTACAATGTACATTACCACCACGCGATATAGACCGGAACAAACTTGTATAGTTTACACCAGGGGGGGGGGGGGGGCGAGTGGGGGTGTATGCAGTCAGATGTAGCGGCAGCTGCCAAGAAACCTCACGCAGCTGCAGCGGTGCACCGCGTGACTCCGGCTCTTAGACAGTAGACAGCTTTAGTTTCACGTGCGTACAGAGTTCACGTACGCGAACGTCAAAGTATACGTAGCCCGCGCGCATGTAGCTTGAAAAGGGTCGCAGTGGGTTTGTAGACTCAGGGCTACCCTTTGCGTTCTCCACATGCGCACTGTACGCTTTGGCGGACGACGAGTGGACATGCGCAGAACGCAAAGTGTCGTGGTGAGTCTTGTGGACGTACGTGAGATTCGAATTTTTACGTTGCAGTCATTACATTGCGTCCGTGCGTATACTTGACCAACATGGAGGCGCGCTGCCCTCACACTTCGCAGCGATAACAGCTTCGCCACTAATCCCTAGGTGCGATATGGAGTTCTAAGCTGTAGACACCTCCTTGAATTTTCTCATTGTAACACTCACCCAAAGTTTTAGTCGAAAAACAGCGTTTATTTTTCAGATAGAAGGACGATTTTTCAGCTGTTAAGCCTGACGTAGTTTGTCCTTGTTATACCAACGGGATCTCGCGATCACGAGTGGCTATAGTAGTGTCTCTGTTTGTTAGTAAAAAGCGCTAAGAGAAACGCGCGCATATGGGCGTAGAGCGTTACCGAGTTACCGTACACACGGAGTGGGTGGCATACCTGCAACTAAAAGGGTTTTAAACTACGTGCACGTGGGATACGTGTACGTTTCACGTTTGCGTACGTGAACTCTGTACGCACGTGAAACTCAGGCAGTGTATTGTCACGATTCGCAAGCCCCCAGTCGCATGGTCAGCAGCCGGATTCCAGTCGACTTACCTTCTTCCCCATCTTTTGCCGCTGGCCGTAGATCTTGTTCCGTTCCATTACGTTCCAGCTTGCAGCCACAAAGCCCGCAACAAACAGCCGTCGAGCCGCCAGAACCGAGCTCATGCCAGGCCGATGCTACTTTTTCTAGTTTGGGTGCTAATATTACGCTCCTAAAGGTAGCGGGCCTGGGGAAACACTCCTCCAATTTTGTTTTTGTTTTTTATGCTCCCCGCTTGTACCCAGCACGATTGGTGGCACGCATGCGCAAAATCGGTCACCCCTGCTGCCAGTGCCGTACGGCGAGGCCGACGCGCGTGTCTTGCAGTGGGAAATTTCTCGTGTGTGCTCTCCGGAACATCATGGTGCTGCAAAAGGTACGTCAAGAACGCCAGGACGAATCGCAACAAGGCGTTTTTGAGTGCTGTTAGCGAGAGGTGAGAACATCGTTCGTATGCCTTGAAGCTGAGATGAAGAATATGTCTCGTGTAGTGCGTGTGCTGTGCTTGATGTCTGTGTTGTATTGCGCTTCAGTGTTTCTCGCCGCACGTCGCGTTCGCGCACGTAACGCGAACAAAGAGTTCAAGTGATATTCGAGCTGGCATCGTTCTTGCCCAAGCGGCGTACGCCGGGCAGCGTAGCTGCGCTGGCTGCGCGTCGGTCGCAGCGGAGTGGGCGTGGTGGACGCTGCGGAGCGGCGGTTAGCGGTTGGAAATCGGGAGCATGTCGGGAGCCGCGGAGGGGATGGCAGAATCAAAGCGGAATGACAGGGCGAGCGAATCACTTCTCCCTCACGCATTAACGTTTCCCCAGGCTTACCAGGGCGCTTGTACGGGAATTAGCCCGGACGCTGGGTTGAAGCCTAAGAGGCTCCGCTCGTACACTGCCACGTAGAAACCTCCACCGGTGCCTTGGCGTGCCCGTCGTCGGCTTTCGTCTGCTGCTGATCGTTGTCTTTACAATTTCTCGAGGTCTACTATCATGAACGGGGGAAAAAGAGAAGAAAATACTCTTCGCGTCCTCTGCGTTTTATACAGAAACCTCAACAACCTGATATTTTGCTCAGTAAGTCCTACAATCCCCTAAATGCAAAAAGTTTGTTTGTAGCTGTGTAGCACTAAAACAACGACAAATACTGGCTTGCTTAATTGAGACCGTGAGGCACGTCAGTGAACGTTATACAGTACCGGAACAATTGGAGTTCCGGCTCAAAAAGTTGGCTCACACTTTGGTGAAAGGATACTACTGTTCTCCAAACTTTCTTTCTCAATACAACTGCGAATTGTCGCTGCAGCTTTTTTCTTGAAGAAAGTCTTCATTGATCGGAGGAACCGAAGAAAGGAAATAAACAGTGACGGCGTAACAGCGTCGGCTCTCTTCTGTAGAAGGTCTTGGTGCTCTCACATTTTACGACCGCCTCTGCACCGGTCACGTCCGAATCCAAGATCGAAGACGGGGCGAGATCCGCACGATCATTTGGCGAACAGCAGTCGCTCGACAGAGCAAGGAGGCCGGAAAAATCATTTCTGAACAGCAGTCGTGCACACGTCCGTCGTCAAAGCAGCTTCGCTCCTCTAAGCTGTGTTAGCGCGTGGAATGGCGTTGAGGTTCCTATGGACGCGTAATGACGCTTCGTTACTTCGGTACAGTGCTAGCCTGATGACTTAATTCTTTGCGCCAATATTTTCCACCACTGTTCGGGAACCTACGTAAAAAGGTTCCCGGTGCTTCAATAACATTACAAAAATGTTATATAATCAGCGAGAACGAGCTATGTCCAGGTAATATTCCAAATGCGCGTGTACAACCTTTCTCAGCTAATATTAGGCGATCTTGCATTGACGACCTTACAAAAGCTTTTCACGAACATTTTAAGAGATATTTTATTATAGATGTGTAATAATTGTTACGACTGTCTACTTGACTCATCGGTTGTTTTCTTGTATACAAGGCCTGCCCAAAGGCTTGAGCCTTAACTTAAATTTCTGGCGTAATTTTCTGCTAACGTAAAATTCTGCTAACAACGAGACAAGCTGTGTTTATTGCAGGGAAACGTTACAGCCTATTAGCACTCCGCCAATGAAATTTTCTGCCTAAATATATCGATTAAAGTAGGTACTGCAAAAAAAGGACATAAGCCGCTCACGCATTTGTTCCTAGCGGAGTGGACAAAGCGCCACGTACCTCCCGTTGTGGCGAGAGAATTCATGGGCTCGAATCCGGGCGCCTCCGCGTCAATGGCACTTTTTCTGGCGACGTCACTTCCATGACGTATATGACGTCGCTGAGATTTTGGTGTACCCGGGCGTAAAACACTGTTATGTTAAAAAAAAATAACGTACGTAAACGCTTACCACAGCTACCTCAGCCACCTTTTTTGGTGATATATATGGAGAGGCGACCCGACTTAAAGCGGTCAAAATCACCCAAATCGAAAAAACTGTAAGCCGAAACCAACCTAACAGAAGACAAACACGGTAATTAAAAATTTTAATAAAAAATAGCAAAACCAACTTAAAAGAGGCAACACAACAACAACGTCCAAAATACATTCGCTTATAATGACCTAATGGCAATGAAACTGTCCGAAAGACCATTTATAATGCATAACGGTGTCATAAATGCATCATATACGTGATAAAAAATAATGATTGTCAAGTATGACAACCATCGAAAAAAAAAAACAGCGCTAATGGGTTTTGAACTCGCGTTTTGACTAATGCAGCGCACGAGGGGAACTACTAAACTACGAGACCTATTTTTTTCTTTATTGCATGGTTAGACATAAAACACATGCTCAACACAATAGCTAAAATAACGCCTCAGTAATTGCCACCGACGTGTTTGCAGCAAAATGTTCTTGAACAGACTAATCCCCGTATTCAGAGAGCAAACTTATCTTACGCCATAAGGACGCCTTTTGTGAGTGCCCCAAAAGGATCACAATTGGAAAAAAGATCGCCACGCGTTTCAGAAACCTTTCTTGAGGGGCCCTTATAAAAGGCGCGGTTTTTGGGGGCACGGTAGGCTCCTGCGAACGAGTGTAGCATGCCTGCGAACAAGGCTAGCACGCGACGTGCCATTCCGCGTACGGTGTATGGGCGGGAGAGAGAGATAAAACGTTTATTGTGAGAGCATTTACGGTGTTCTTGTAGGAGTGGCTCCCTCTTCACAGGAATCCATGAGCTGTCTTAGCAGCCGCTGCCCTCTCGGTGAGCAGGAGCTGGTCCGAGAGGCAGGGGCTGGACAGCAGTGTCTCCCACTGCTCTGTGGGATTTGAAATGCGGGGAAGGGGTGGTGGGTGCATGTTTTTTCGACACTCTAGGATGATATGTCGTAGTGTACCAGGTTCTTGGCAGTATTTGCATTCTGCTGGATACTGGGTGGAGGAGATCCGGTGAAGCCTAATTGGATGCGGGAAGGTGTTGGTTTGTAGGAGTCTAAGTGTTGTTTCTTGAGATTTCGTGAGGTTTGGGTGAGGTAGCGGGAAAGTCCGTGGATTAAGCTTGTAATTTTGTGTTATTTCGTGGTACGTTAGAAGAGGTACAGGTTTCTCCACATCCTCCGAGGCCTGGTCGGCAAGTTCTTGGGCCTTTTGGTGGGCAAATTCGTTGCCCTCCATTGAAACATGTGCAGGCGTCCATACAATTCTTACTTTTCTGTCAGGCGATTTGGTTGAGAGCATGCGGTGCGTTGCTGGTGCCACCCAACCCGACCTGAAGCTCCTGCACGCTTCCTGGGAGTCTGTTACGACCACCGTGGCTTTCGTCTGCGTGAGGGCCAGTGCCACCGCTAGCTCCTCCGCTTCTTTGGTTGATGCGGTTAGTACGGTGGCACTGACAAGAAGCTCTGTCTTTGTGGTGACTACCACTGTCTTTGCTTTTCTACCACGGATTGTGGCTGCATCCGTGTAGACCGTTTCCGGGAGGGTGCAGTATTTTTTGTTTAAGGCTTTCGCTCTAGCTTCGCGTCGACCGCTGTGGTGTACCGGGTGCATGTTCTTTGGCAGTGGGTTGGAAGATATATTATGCCGCCACCGATCAGGAAGCTGCTTGTTCGGCTTCACGTCTGGGGAGCTCCATTTGATTCTGTTCAACAGTTTTTGGCCGGTTTGTGTCATTGCAAGCCGCGCTTTCTGGCTGGAGAGGTGGCCCTCTATGAGCTCGTCCACCGTGTTGTGCAGGCCGATGCGTAGGACCTTATCGGTTGACGCACTCATGGGGATCCCAAGGGCTTGCTTCGTGGCTTTACGGATGAGGGTGTTAAGTTTTTCCGTATCTGTCTTGGTTAGAGTCATGTAGGGCACTGCGTATGTTAGCCTCGATAGAACGAAGGCCTGGACAAGACGGATGGTATAATCTTCTTTCATGCCTCGGTGTCTATTTGGGACTCTACGAATCATGTGCACAACTTGTTCGGTCGTTCTGGTCAGGCGCTGGAGCATCATGTTCCATTTTGTATCCGCTTGCAGAAAAAGCCCAAGCACCCTGATTGAGGTGCAGGGCGTAATTTTGTGTCCC
Source organism: Haemaphysalis longicornis (assembly GCF_048455015.1). Lineage (NCBI taxonomy): Eukaryota > Metazoa > Arthropoda > Arachnida > Ixodida > Ixodidae > Haemaphysalis > Haemaphysalis longicornis. Next base: position 204,451,488 of record NW_027526361.1, on the reverse strand, counting down.
TGCAAATTTATTTCAATGTCGTCCTTGTCATTTTTAGTGCGACGACGCCGGACCACCAAGAGTTCTGATTTCTGTTGGGAACACTCGAGTCCACTTTCCTCTGCGTACTGCTGTACAGGCAGCTTGCTGCAGGCAGTCTTCAAGTCTCCCGAGTGAGTCAGTGCCAGTCCAAATTGTTATATCATCTGCGTAGAGCGCATGGCTTAAATTTGGAATACTGTCTAGCCGTGCCGGTAGACCCAGGAGCGCGATGTTAATTAGGAGCGGGGAGAGGACCGAGCCTTGGGGTGTACCTTTACTTCCGAGGGTGATGGGATCTGAGGTGATATCGCCGATTTTGAGTGTGGCTGTGCGATCTGAAAGAAAGTCTACAATGTAGTTGTATGTTCTCTCCCCGCATCCTGTGTTGTTAAGGTTTCGTAGAATTGCCTCGTGTGACACGTTATTAAAAGCCTCTTTGAGGTCGAGCGCTAGTATTGCTCGCGGGGAGTGTCGAGTGGCGGGTGCGAGGATTTCTTCTTTTAGCTGAATCAGCACGTCCTGGGTTCCGAGATGCTTTCGAAATCCAAACATGGTGTCTGGCATTTGCTTGGTTTCATCCAGGTATTGCTGCACACGGTTGAGCACAACCCTTTCCATCACCTTTCCCACGCACGATGTGAGGGATATTGGCCGCAAATTATCAATATGCGGGGATTTGCCTGGCTTGGGAATAAATGTTATCTCTGCTTTGGGATCTTGCCTTTAGTCCAAAAGTCGTTAAAATACTCCAACAAGGTCTCGAGAGCCTCGTCGTCAAGGTTGGCTAATAGTTTGTAGGAGATGTGATCGGGTCCTGGAGCGCTGTTGCGCTTGTTTTCGGAAATTACAGCCCGGAGTTCGTACAGTTGGAACGGTTTGTCGAGACCTTCATTCGGCTTTCCTGTGTAAGGTAGTGGGTGGTAGCTCTTTTCGGTCTGGAGGTACTTTGTTTCGAGATCCTTGAGGAGCTTGTTCGAGTCTCCTTGATATGAATTGATTGTGCGGATCATATGACGATTGGTTTCCCCCTTGCTGTTTAAAGGGTCAATCAGGTCACGGAGGAGAAACCAAGCCTTCCTGGTGGATAAGGTTCCCTGCAGACCGCCACAAAGTTGAAGCAGTTTTCCTTGCATAACGACAAGGCGTATTCAGCCGCTTGTTTGTTGATTTGACCGATCTTTTTGCGGAGTTTTTTGTTGTGCCTCTGTCTTTTCCATCTCCTTGTAAGGCTTCGCCTGGCTTCCCACAGGTGGAGAAGTATCGTATCCACGTGGGGTGTTAAATATGTAGTAGCAATCGTTTGGGTGTGGGTTTTGCAATCCTTCATTATTTCAGCGGCCCAATCATCGTAGGACGACCCCGGGTTTTTTTCTCTACTTGCTCGAGTCTTCCGAAACTTGTCCCAATCGGTGATTCGGGCAAAACCTATATGGGCTTTATAGGTGGCGTCTTTGACGGTAAGTTTAATGATTTCGTGATCAGAACCAAGACTGACTTGCGTGTTTGTCCAGGCAATGTCGATAGAGCCTGCCAACAGCGACAGGTCAGGGCAAGTATCGCGTGACGTGCTAGTACCAATCCTGGTGGCCACGTGAGGCTCGTTAAGTAAAGTGAGTCGGTTCTGATCAATGATGGTAACTATTTCCTTTCCCTTCATGGAGTTGAATCTGTATCCCCACATCTGATGAGGAGCATTGAAGTCTCCCAGGATAAGAGCTGGCTGGTCTTTGGCTAGGTTGAGAGTCTCTTGAATGGTGTCCTGTATCCCGGGTTTCTTGTTAGACGGTCGGCAATACGCGTTGAGCACGAATAGGTTTCCTTTCTGTTTGGTGGAGGAAGAGTGAACTTCTATGAGTGTGTGTTCACATCCTTTCTGGCTTGTAAGGTGCTGCGTTGCCGCGACGTTCTTTCTGACAAGCGTTGCTGTTGCCTTGCCTGTTGGATCGGTGTACGTAACATACCCAGGCAAGTGCGTCCTGCTGTTAACCTCTTGGAGTGCTATAATATCGGGTTGGGGATCGAGTGTTGCGATGAATTGCTGTAGTTCTCCTACTTTTTCTTTGATTCCACGGCAGTTCCATTGAATGATTGTCGTGGTGTTTCTCGATTATTGCTTGGGGCCATCTTGAGTGCTAGTGGTGCTCTTGATGTCTATGTGTGGTCTTGAGTATGGAGTTGAGCGCCTGATCGAGTGGTTCATTGAACTTTGGCTTATGTCGGCCTCAAGTCGATCTAGTCTTGTAGCGTGGTTCTGTGTTTCTTGTTTGTGTACCTGCACGTCTTGTTTCAGTACTTGCACGTCTTGCCTGAGTGTTTGCATGTCTTGTTTAATTTCCCTGATTTCCTGGAGGACCGAGTTGTGAAGCACGTTCATGCGATCTGTAAGAACTTTTGACATGTTTAGAATGGCTTCTTGAATCTCCTTGGCGAGACTATTTGGTTGAGGGCTAAGCGTAGGGCTAGCGTCGGTGGTAGGTGGTGTTTCAATTGCTGCTGTCGCTTGCTGTGGCAGAGTAGTAGTTGTCTCTGTTACCGATTGCTGAGGGTTTGGCTTCTTGCGCTTGTCAGAAGGATTGTGTTGTCGGGCCTGCTCAATGGCCTCCAAGCGGGCTTGCAGTGACGCTATCAGTTTGGTCTGTTGTGCTAGTTGGGCCTGTAATTGGCTGCATTCTGCACATGGTGTTTGCATATCCTGTGTTAAAGCGGGAAACTGGTTTTGGTTTTCGAGAGCAGCGGGAGACACTTTGCGTGCCCAGCTCACCTGTTTAACACTGGAATCGGGATGCGTGGTCCGAGACGCAGACCTAGACGGGAAGCTGGTCTTGTGCTGGAACTGCGGCCTCTCCGAGACGGTGTGCAAGATCGGTTTCGTGACTGCTTCCGCTGCGGGGTAGAGGACCGGTCTCGAGACAGCCCGTGCTGGGCGGTCTGGTCCCGTCGGGAGGACCGTTCCTCCGCCTGGCGTCGTTCGTGCGCCCTTTTCCGGAGAATGTAGGGTGTGAGGAAGCATTTGGGGCAGTCCTTAGTTCCGGTGAGATGTGGGCCCTCGCAAAGTTCGCACCTGGCCACGCAGGTATGGCCGGTCGAGGGGTTGTGGACGCCGCATTGGTGGCAAACGTGGATGTTTGGATGAGGGCAGGCTGTTATCCGGTGACCCACCTCGTGGCAGCGACTGCACACGGAAACAGTCTTCTTGTATAGTGAGCATGGATGTTCAGCTCCGTATAGTCGGACGTAGTAGGGAACGTTTGGTCCTGTAAATGTTAGGACAACGGTTGTGGACTCTTTTCCCAGCCGTCGGCAGGAGTAGACTTCAAATTGCTCTTGGTCAATGTTTTTCAGAATTTCTGCTTCGGTGAGTCCTACGGGGACTCCGCGAATGACACCTTTCACTGCGTCGCCGGGAGCCAGCCCATATAACTGGACGGCGTGCGTGATGTTGCCGACATGTATTTGGGTCAGTCGGCAGAGGGCTTTAGCTATCTCTTTAAACGGGGTGCTAACGGTGGCAGTATTTTGCGCCGCGTCTATGCGGAGGCGTAGGTTTGCCTGCGGCCACGTGGAGTTGGTGGCGTCGAGTAGGGTCAGTGAAAGCACGGATGGTGGGATTTCACTTAGCTTTAGTCCGTCTTGCGGCCGAAGCACGAGTTTGTAGTCGTCTCTGGGCAGCGGGCTGGGCCGCGGGAGAGGCTATCTTCTTCGGGTCTAGGTTTGACGCTTGGAACAGCCGCGGTGCAGCCTCCGTCGTCGTCGGGCAGGCCTTGCATAGTCGCCATACTCCCACTAGGCCCACAACACCAGCGGCAGGCCTAGCGCACCTGCCCGAAAGAAACCGTCGTGGATTGTTCAAAAATGCACCCACCGGCTCAGGAGAGGTACCCTCTGGTGCACAAAGATGAGGTGAAAACGATGATAACAGAGATAAATCTGACTGGGATGGATTCTCGGAGAGATAGTTGAAAGTTCCCGGAGAACATGTGAAGCGCCTTCGGCCGCAAATCTTCTTCTTTTTGACTCTTGCACGATTAAGGAAAGAACGCTGCCGTGGCGCCTACTTCGAAGCGCTCGGACCAGCTCTGTCGGTGGCCTATTCGCGTGGAGAACTTTATCATTTCAATGTATTTCAATCAAACGAGAACATGACGAGAATATAAACTAGATGAACGCGAGGGAGAAGGTACATGGGAGACAACAAATATCGACACAGGCATGCGGGACTTATATACGTTTGCGAACATGTCTTACTGTAAAGATAAGTCAGAGCACTGATCTCAATACGTCTTATGTCCGTCCGCCACACCATCTACTCATTTCGGTGACGGGATATCTGAAGGAACCTGCGGAAAAATCTTGAGCGCCTGCTTTGGCTACTCTGGCCTACGCCGCGAGGGGTGAAAGCTGACCCATTGAGGTTGACTGCGGTAGTGCGGGGAAGTGCTGCCTTGGTGCGCTGGTCATGGTGCACACATTCCATAACAGGTCTTGAGAGCTCGGCCAGGTTCCAGGTTTCACACGGGAATGCACCACTAGCCACATTGAAGACACAAACTGCTTGGAAAGGGCTTCCTACACCCCGGAAGGAGCCACGACAACAGGCCCTGCACTCGGCATGGGTGTAGACTTGGCCTTCAGGACTCCATACCCCGGCACACCACGCACCGCGCCCGCCTTGACGTTGACGCGTTTCCAGGAAGCTAAACACTAGCGCATGCCGTTTCTCTCTGCCTCTTCACCAGTTGAAGGACATATCTCGTATGTCTTTGCATGGTCACCCCCCACACCGCCACGCAGGGTCATAGTACACCACTCCGCCCCTCTCCCCGTATCACGAAGTTGTCACACTATTGGCGGTGAGCGCGAACACCGGCGGCGCTGCGGAGCGCGCCTCTGTGACGTCTGCTTAGGGATTCTCGCATTGGTCGTCTGCTTCACTCGGGCTCGCCTTCCGTGCTGTTTCTTTGCGCTCGGTTGACGTCTGATGCTTGTACGCACCAGATTCTGCGTGTGCGTAACTTTTGATCATAATAATATACTTTAAATCACATATACTAGCTCAAGGCGTGAGTTAAAGTTAGTTTTGCATACCGCTACGAAGAAACATTGCCGGCGTCGCCCCATTCCTTGCGAAGCCGGTCCTGTGCGGAGCGCGAAGGTTCGGAGCTAGGCGTCAGCTTCTTTCGAACAAAAGGAATAGCCTGGTCTTAGTAACCGGCAACAGCGAAAATACAAGACCGAAAAAATTGTAGGCCTTCAGGGCTGTCGGCTTCTACAGAAGGCATTACGAGTCCCGGTAATAATATGTTATAAGGTAAAACAGTTTTTGCAACCTCTCCGAACGCTCGAAAGTATTGTATGACATCTCTTTACGTTGTCATGGTATGAAAGTATATGCTGACATGCACTATGGGCTGCAAAAACTGTAGCTGAGTTCCGAATAACCCACTGTGCGCATAGGCTGGTTTTATGCCAGGGTTCTAACCACTATGGATGTTTATTGAGCAAAGCCAGTCACGTCTAGGGTAAAGATAAAGTAACAAAATGTTTGGTCAGACCTGGAGGAATATTTCGCTACATTTTCCGCAGCTATATCTTCCCGATATTCGGATATGCGTTATAGGAAAACTGCACTCAAGAGGAGGAGTAGTAGCAGAAGGAGCAGAAAACTTTATTCAACAATGAAATTGAGCTGGTTATTCGGCCGGGTCCTCAGTGAAGGACAAAATAGTAAGAGTTATTTTCTTCAATTCATAGAACGCCATCCTGAGTAGCATAGTATTTGTTCTTTGCGCCTCGAATGGTTTGAAACGAATAAAGAGCTGCTTGCATTTCATCAGTTTAGATTCTTGTAATATATGCACGTGTACTATTTATTGCGTTAGTTAGCGAGTATATCATGCCTTCAACACCGTAATCATGTTCTCATTGTTCGGGTTGAAAGTCAGTTTGTTATGGTAACAATGTTTACGATAGAAATTCGGAGCACAAAAGCCGTCTTCGAGCACTCTCGACAGCGTTGTCTGGGGCGCGATCGCGGTAGCGTAGCAGAAACGTTCTCATTGTAGTTGCATGTGTATAAACAACGCACGCTGCGGATGTGCACCTTCATGCATGCAGACGTAACGAAAGCCGATTTGTGAAGAAGGGAATGTATGCCGTACAACCTGAAGAAAATATCTACACTATCTTTGTGAGTCTCCCAAGCATCCCCAAACCTCCTAATAACATGTTTGTGATGGTGCAGGAAAATTAATGTGTTGGGCACACACACAAACAAAAAACATTCATCTGATACAAGTCAACCACAACGAAAGAATTAGAAGACAGCCGTTTTATTTCCTGCGGTGCGATGCGCGTTTAGGGGTCCGCTGCCTGGTACGCAGCATTAGGCTGTTGAGTCTTTATAAGAGCATCTCAAAAATACTGCAGGGAAGCCTACGCATTTTGAATGCTTATCGATGAGCTTTGAGTGCTGCTCCTCGCGAATAAGCTGGTAAGGTCGAGGTACACACGATTATCTGAGCGATGCTGTGAAGAAAGTTGTTCTATATATTTCGTGTGTGTTAAAAACTTGTGGGAGATACAGCTTTAAATTATTTAGATGTGTCAGAAGCTGGCAAAAATAACTGAATTACTAGAACTGCCATTTTAATGCACTAAAGCAACAAAGCGGGCGATTTCTAGCACAGACACTGCTTCCCCTCACAAGCGGAGTGTAGCAGACGACAGCTGCGCGGGTCCCTAAGCCGATGTCAGAGCCAGGGGGCGCCACTGAAACATCTAAACGCCAATTGCAGTCGCGGGTAATAGTCTGTGACGCGAAGGCATGCAGAGAGTAAACACGAATGTGGATATTAAAACAAAACCGACGGGGTAAATGCATACATGGCAGTCCATATTCGGAGCGTCAACATCATCGCACTACAACCTGTGGCTGTGGTCACTTGTCGGCGATACGCAAACGCCTCCGAATTGCTATTTCATGTTACTTCCTTGCGAAGCTAAATGTTTATTACACATGTTCAAACAAATCATAAGATAGTAAACGATGCCTCTTATGTATATTAGCTGATTCTTACGGTATGTTGTGCTGTTTCCGCAGAATATTCAATTATGGGGAATTTGAACTGCAATGATGAGAGCTTTGTTTAAAATGTGGGCTGATATGAAGGTACAGGAAGCAGATACTTCGCGCCTTCAACTCCGTCTGCAGTCAGCAGTAATGTGGCAAGCACAAGACATGGATGCTTAGGAAAGCTTATTCGGCGTAACAATAAAAAACTCCAGACTGCCTGTACGAGCCTTCAGGGATCAACAGTGTAAAACTGCTTTTATTTTCTTTTCACCATCGTCTTCATCAGCGAGAGTAAAAAGTGAGCGGGTTACCGGCAGCTATACTTCTAAGTTTTGTTTTTTACAAAAGTGGCGTGACGGTATTATATTCATCAAGAATCATTGCACGTAAGGAACTGTGCCGTAAAGTTTCAAGCAACAGCACGAAGTGGACATACACGCTGGGCACGTTTATAGTCGGAACGTTCGTATTTTACGACCCTCTAGAAGAGTTGACTCAAACTTTTTTTTTTCTTTTTTTCGACAGAGGCATATCGACCGAAACTTCAACTTCACACCCGGTTACAGGCGAAGATAATCGATGCCAAAACCCGCTGCTGCTGAACTATCAGAGTCAGCTGAGCTGCGCCTTAGATAAAAAAAGATTGCTTAAAATTTAGCGATCGTTTTTAAAGTAGTAGGGAGTAGTAGGGCGTACCTTTCTTTATTGGCAGCGAATTTAGTCCACAACGCATGTTTAAAAATAAAAATTAGGTTATTACAAAAAAATTACAAAACTAAAAACCTGTTGTTCTTTTGGGATAAAAGCGTAGTTGCATTTATGGGTTGAGGGCTTTGTAACCAAACGCAACACGCAGGTTGGCATGATATAATGTCGGAGGGAACACACTTTGATCCGGGTTGGCTTTCTTGAAGAGATCAAAAGAGGAACAAACTCTAAACAAACAAAACAGGAGAGAAAGAGAGGTCGTCATGAGGAAGTTCTCTGGCCAACTACCCTGCGTTGAGAGGGGAAACGGGAAGCACAGGCAGAGGCATGTGTGATGGCTAAGGAGAAGAACGGTATGAATGTCAAGAATTTCAACAATGCCAGTCCTTAGTAGGGACATCAGGCGAACGGTAGATAATTTCCATGATGTAATTCCCTGAGCACTACGGAGGGGATATGAGTACATCGGGCATTGCACTAAAACAATATAAATCAACACTCACGACCTCCTGTGGAGCATTATGTACTTTCTGACGTTACAGAAGTACGATAAGGGGCTCTACAAAAACCAAACTTCGCGTCCTGTGTTTACGCACCAGAAGGCAGTGCACGCATTGTATTAATTAAATCCTTTAGCAGTTTCAGAACCTTCCCAGTTGCAAGCTTTTCCTGGCCGACACGTTACGTATTCGTTCCCGCAGGCTCGCTTTTAAAAGTGGCCCTTGAGGAGATCGAGGGCCTCTGAACCTTAAGAGCAGTGTCTCATAAAACACAGCGTGGCTTAGCAAAGAAGGGTCAGTCTCTTCGCTCAATTGCAGAAGTGGTACTGGCAACGCCGGTGGAAGCTAAACCTAAATGCGGTGGTTGCAACTCGCTTTGAGTGCATTCATCCCTTAGAGCAATCTGACCTGAGCTCCTCTTCTTCCGCCTTACTGAAATAGCAGCCTATGTGTGGGAGGAGCCGCCTTTTACCATGGTCTTGAACATGCCCTTATTGTGCTTTAGCCTAGGACACTCTGGGGATATGTCTGTGTAGATCGAAACAGTTCACACATTGTACGTACGCTTTGAAACCAGACGTTTCATGAATTCGAACAAAACGCCGGGAAGAAACCTGGTTCTTGCATATGGCACTAACATGATCCATCTCGAAACATCTGTGGCATTGCAGTGTACTCGGTGATCACGGTCCCACGTGGTGACGCTCATATCCCAATCTCACTGACGGCAACAGTGAGTCACATCGAAGAACAATCGTCACGATCATCCGATAAGAAATAATTTCCACAATCCTGGGTGTGGATGTTATAAGGCTGCGTAGGTCGGTATCACTATTTCGATGTCTACATCGAAGATAAGTTCAAAACTGTTTTTTTCCGATGAGCCAGGAAAAGTGGAGCCAGAATATTTCCCAAGTCTGTATCAGCCGCCAGCTTGGTAGCTACATTAGCATGCTCCCGTCGACGGTCACGATGTTTCTTTTATAAATAATCCCGATTTCTTTGACCTGGTTAGATGCGACGCGTTCAAAAAACTCCTATAACGTTTTCCTGTTAAGACCAGTCAGGGTGTCTTTCTTTCTAATGGGCAAGCCACCGTAAACCTTCCTTGGAAATTGTGTTATCTGAGCATCTGGCGAGGACGTCTGACGAAGTGTTTGTTTGAGACGGTGTCCAACAAAAACAGTAAAATCGCGATCAAAGTCTGTCTCTGACAAGATGAGTCACCGGAGTATTTGGGCAAGGCACTCCCTGTCGGAAAACCCCGCGTTTTCCAGCTTTAGGAGAGCGATGGAATACGCCGGAAAGAACGGAATACACTGAAAAACGCCGAGCCGGGCGACAGTAACGCGGGGACCGCATTTTCCAGCGTTAGGAGAGCGATAGAATACGCCGGAAAGAACGGAAAGCACTGGAAAACGCCGCGCTGGAAGACATCAACGCGGGGAGGTTGCTGGAAAGCATCGAATAACACGGGGACGTTGCATTTGGAGACTCGGATTCAGATAGGGCGAACGGGTCAGTACGTTCTCACGGCGCCGCTGCTTGGCTGGACACAGCAATGCTTTGCGCTGGTTACGTGGTCGACTGGTTGTAATCCAGCGCCGCGATCGACGCAGGTGCTCGGAAACTTGGCGTTTGCGGCCCGTGCGGTACCACAAAATGCCCCTTTTTTAGCCTGCGCTTCGCGGAAACAATGCTCCGTACGAGCGACGATCATGCCGTTCAATTGCATTGCAAGCGTCTGTCATAATGAAAGTTTGTTGTATTGCTGCCATTAGCATTCCGGTCGTGTTTGAAAAAAAAACCTTTGCTACAAATTTGCAGTTAACAATTCAACTTATCGCAGATCACGGTAATGTTGGAACATCTAAATCGTAGCCCGCTAACCAAACTAATGGATAAATATAAAGCCCTTCACAAATTCCTGGGGTTGTTTGAGTGAGTTGCAATTGCATATATTGTAACTTGGACAACCTTTGATGAAAGAATCAGGCAATATGGGTAGCCCGTTGGCAAAACGGACGCATAAAGCGCAAGCAAGACTTGCTTTTAGAGGACGTGGTGTAATTATTGCAGTTCACATTGTGACATGTATTTTTGGGCCTTTGAGAGCCCCATTGTCTCCATTTGCGTGCTGTTGTAATATTTTTTTTTGGCGAGCAACCTGTTTATTTTAACGCGAACCATGTGTCCAATCAAGCTTAAATAGTGAAAACAAGATTTTAAAACCAGCTAACCAGTCGCCGCTACCGGTGTTAAAAGAAAAAGAAATGGCGCCAATGAACCCATTACAATACCAAGATGTGTTAAAAAAGAAGAAATGTAGAAAGAAAGAAAACGCCGCCTTCGCTCCAGCAGGGCCGCTCGGAAGAAAGTCCGGGGATGCACCATCACTGCGAAAACCTGTCGCCCGACAGCACTCGCGGAGCGGGGGAGCCCACAATACGTAGAATCGAGAGGGGTGCGGAGGGAGGGGTCGCGGCGCGGAACCAGCTCTCGTGATCAGCTGGGGAGCACTTCGTTCCTCCCTGCTTTTCGCCTTTCGGTCAAAATTCGTAGGTGGCTGCGTGGCTGAGTGGCCCGTCCACACTTCACATCGGCGCTGTGCCTAGTTGAAGTTACGCGTAACTTTTTTGTAAAAACGTGCATCTTATGCCTCCGGGGAGTGTCAGCAGGAACATGTGAAGCTACGAAAGCTGTGGTAGAAGCAAGAACAGTGGTCCGGATTACAAGCATCTCGAAGCGACGACTCCTCTAGCGACGACACACCGTGGTGCTTGGGATTATTGGCACTTTGATGCGAGTGGATACGACGACTCTCGGAGGCAGCGTGATTTGGAATACGTGCGATGTGCTTCGACGATCGACTGAAATTGCAAAGACGCCTGCATGACTTGGGCAGGTATCGTGCGCGCGTACTCTTCGTGATAGTGCTGAACCACGGAGACGTGCGCTTTTCGTCACAGGATACCCTGCCAAGCCTTGCTGTACGAATGCATTGTCAACGGATCAAGGTTCACCAAGGCAAGGAATCCAGCTATGGTTTGACTTTCTATTTTAATTCTCACGTTTTTCTGTTAAAATAAAAGAGGTTCAAGAAATATGTGTTTACTTGTGTTTTAATGGCCCTACAAAATATAAGGAACGAATTTTCGAACGGTTACTGTCGATGCTCGTTTAATATTTTTTTTATCCGGGAGAATAAATTTGCTTTTATGAACAGATTGAGCGCTACTGACGGAGCGCGATGATGAAACAATGCATTCAGCAGGGCGAAATCAGCTGAAAAGTGCCGAAATGAGTCTAGCTACATTTTGTAGCGCTACTTAGGTTTCCCCGAAGGAAGGAATTCTGTATTTCTCGTTAACAGCCATGCGGGTTTGTAATTACACGGCTATTATTGAAAAAAAAAAAGCCTAGCGCGAGCACCGGCCACGCTATACGATGGAGACGGCGTGGTCTCCGGCGTGTTCCTGCATCACGTGCCAGCGCACGCCGGTTCCACGCGTTTCCGCGTCCGGCGTGTTCCAGCGCCCAGGGTCCGGCGCGCTCCAGCGTTTCCGCTTCCGGCGTATTTCAGCGTTAGGTAGTCCCACAATCAGGCATTCGCTTGAAGCGGAGCTGCAGCGCCGCTGGTTTTTCCGATAGGGCTGCTTGCCGTCTCGGGCTCTGGTCTCTCCTGTAGTTGTTGCAAAGCACTCGACGCCAGGGGCGTGAGAGGGGGCAGCTTCAGCCCCCCTTCCACCCCCCTCCCCCAAACTTCATTCGCGCTGTCGTGCACGGCGCCGGAAACCAGCTTAGTATTTTGTCTAGAACCCCGGATGTCCTCTCCAGAAAGCACACCGACACTCCCTTGGTGGCCGGTGTCCCAGCTTGCACGCACAAATCCTATTCAAGGCCTCCATCTACGGGGGGGGGGGGGGGTGTTCCTACGTACAGCCATTTTGTTGTTTTTCTCAAGAAATTGACTGTGGGGTTATAAAGCTGCAAGTATATGAGCCAGGAATAAAATTAAGCTTAATTGTATTAACGAACTAAAATAACCTAACATGAACGTGCGGCCGTAAAGAGTAATGTTTTCACACTCACACACGAAAGCAGCCGTAAGTGTCCCTGCGAGCTTTTAAATGCGAATGCATTTATTAGCCGGGGGTTGTCTTGCTCTGTTGGCCGGCGTGCGCCTGCATTCCTCCAGCGCGAGCGCACGTGAGCGCGCGCCTCGTAGTTCTGCCTTCGTCGTCGTCGTCGTCGTAAATGCGCACGTGAGCGCGCGCCTCGTAGTTCTGCCTTCGTCGTTGTCGTCGTCGTCGTAAATGCGAATGCATTTCTTAGTCGGGGGTTGTCGTGCTCCGTCGGCGTGCGCCCGCAGGTGTTATCTCTCCGCGCTCCTCCTAGCCCCTAGCAACAGCTGTGGCGCGCCTAGCAACCGGAGCAGGTGGTAGCTCGGGCGGGAGTAGCGGAGGGCAAGGGGAGAGGACACGCCCGAGGGAACGTGATATCGCACGCCGTTGCCACGTCTCCCGTTCGAGACACGTCTCCGTACAAGGACTTGTATACCCTTGCCTACAGCGGAGACGGAGTCTTTGTGGTGACCGTGTACCTCGCGCTTAACCTCGCTCGAGACGCCGTTGCCGCGCAGCTGGACGCGGCTATGGAAAGTGTGCGCGTGCGCTCCAAACCCTCTGACCCCATAGTCTTGGTTGGCGACTTCAACGTTGACGTGCGCAAGAAGAGTGGCGAGTGGCTGGTCGAGTACATGCAGACCAGGCACTCTATGCATTGTCTCTCTGCCGGCTTCGACACGTGCCCCACTACCATTCACGGGAGTTCCATTGATCTCGTCTTTACGCGAAACTGTGACGCGCGTATGCTTCTCAAAGACCCTTTGACCGTGCACTTTAGCGATCACAAGGCAGTGATTGTGGCCGTCAGGTACAACGATAACACAAACAGGTGCTGATGAATAAATGATTACGTTCACACTCTCGTCATTAATTACGCCATTACTCGCAACACACTCATCGGTGCACCCAATGCATTCGCATTTCTGCACGATTCCCTTCGGGGAGGTGCGGGGAATTTTTTCATTTAGCATCAGCTAGTGTTGAAATCGCTGGGCACCCACGGAGAAAATTACGCACTGGATTGTACGGTCAAGTCTGGCCAAGTCAACATTTACAAAAATACCTACATTATGACTTTGCTTTTATACCAACGTGACAGAGAAAGAAAGACAAAAACGCATTACTAAGAAAGTAAAAGAAGAAAACACTCCAGCTTTTTTTTTTCTCTGAACCCGTTTGAAGCGACTTCAACTGGTTCGAACCTGTTCGAACCGGAACTCAATAGTGCTCGGGCACTGAACCCGGAACCGAACCCACAAGAAACCGAACCTGGAACCGAACCTAAAAAAATACCGGTTCGACACCCTGGGTTGAATACAGATACGACAGGCGTTTATATGTACATCCCTCATGCACTTTACGAGCATTTAGAAGAGACAGAATGTTTCAAAACGGCTCATCATACCTTCGAGACAAAATTGAAGACTTGACCATGGAAAAGTTCACTTTATTGTACGGTGACAGCCCGCCCTACACAGAATTCATACGACTTTCTGTATTTTGTTTTGCAAGCAGGTATGTTCTTTCAAGATGCTTTTTTCTGGGTCGTATGTTCTATCTGTAAACAAATAAAAGAATGCATTATGGTGTCAAAAACAGCAGCTTATTATAGTTATTGAATATGCATGCCGCAAAATAGCAAATATTTATTAAAACCCAATGGAAAAAAGAAGCGTGGGAGAATGGAATCTGCTGGCTGTTTAACAAATGTTTCCTACAAAAAACAAGATGCTTAACTTATAAAACAAATGGCAGTTATCGAATATGGCAACAAACTATAAAATGCGATCACTGCAGGTTATTTTTGTTTATAAAATATGTTCAATAGGTGAGGCAAAAGGGCTCTTTCAAACAAGCAACGCTCGGAAGTCGACTTACCGTAAATCTCGCACACCGATATAGTGGAACAGCGAAAAGTCTACTCGGTGAAATGGTTCACAGTTGCGGAGCAACAGCTGGTACTTTGAAATCTGAAAGACGTGGTCTTATTGCTGTTTTAGTTTCACGTTATAACGTATTACAGCACATAATAAGGAGTTCACGCAGTACACTACCGTACAAAAACTTCAGGTCGGTGCATGTGGCTGGGCTTGTCTTTAAACGTGGAAGTACGCACGTAAAAGCGGTCTACGTATCTCGCACATTACTGGGATACTTGCATTACTCGGTAACGGGCCCGGGTTTACACTTCTCAAAACAAAGGCATCGTAGAATGCTTTTCAAACGCATTTGACGTCTGCGCAATTTGCTGAGTGCATTTCCCACCTCAAAAGTGATCGATGCGTACACTTGCGGTACCAGCCTTTATTTATTGCGTGCAATATTTTTTTATCGGTTAGTCCGTGTGTACATTGCGAAAATGGGCGAAAGAATACGGTTCCCGCAACCAGACTCGTATAGCTTGAAGAAATCGCCTGGCTCCTATGTCAAGCTTCCGATTTTGTGCAATCCATGACGTCCGTCACAGTGAGAAATTTTCTAACGGCCTGCCACGCGTCAAAAGAAAGCTGGTCAATCTGGAATTCAGATTCCTTGGCTTCAACACAAACGAACTCCTCCTTCACAATGCCATACAGTCTCCAAAAGTCAAGCTTTAGACGTCGAAGGCTTGCTCTGATTTTCTCACGTGCCTCGGATGCGCTCACAGCGGCTAGCTCTTGCACCCTGTACAGAACAAGCGGGTGCCAGGACACCAGCTCGAATGCCTCGGTGCAGATCTTCGACGAAGAACCAAGGACAAAGTGGGCGGCTCGTTCAACAAGCGAAGCGTTTCGATTCAGCAGGTTTTTTACCACTTGCCACTCTGCTTCGTATTCGGCTACTTCTTCCACACAGAGATACGTGAGCGTGTATCTGTATCGAAGCCGGTGCGACAGGTTCTTTAGTAGATCCCTGTAACGGATCAAAAGATTCGAAGGCCACATCCACAGCGTGGCTACTACTGCAGGGTCGAAGGAAAGCCATAACAGATAGTACAGTTTGGTGTTTCTTTCGAGCCAGTCACAAATGGTGGGTACATCAATGTCACGCTATCTTCTGATGCTGAGCTTCTCGAGACTCTCGTTTTTAGACATGCCACCAATGATGAGGGCTATGGCCTTACCCGTTGCATGGAAGTTCATGTCGATTTCTTTTAGCACAGTTGTCGACATAAGGTAATTTGCAAGGAATCTCGCACAATCTTCGTCGACTTCACCTACTTTAAGTGTTAGTTCAAGGGCAACGACATTGTCACGAGACGTCAACACAACGCACAAGTCCTGGAGCCGCTCTGGGCAGAGGTCATAAAATGAATGCTTGCGGATCGAGTTTAACTCATCAGTGCACCCTTGCGCGCCAATGAACTGGTCAGATTTTGAGAAACAGCAATCGACAGCCACCTTTCCTGTGCATCCTGCATCTCGTACGATGTGAGAGAACTCTACGGCAGGCCAGCGATAGAGTGAGCGGAAACAAAGCTCCTTGAAGGAGCTATTTTGCTTAACGGCGGCAAGCAGTCTCCGCATTTCTTCATCAATGAAGAGGTCTTCGTCAAACTCCAACCGCAGAAGTGAAGTGGTCTTCTTAATGGCATTGACGAAGGGGTCTACTCGCCACCACGGCCCCCACCTGTCCTTCGCTTTCTCGCACTTAACCCGCGCTTCGCTTTCTACTGGCGGGTGTGTACAAAGCTCCCAGTAGCAGGAAGAGAATAGCAGCTCCTGAAGAGTCGCGTTCACGCTTAGCATATCTGAAAGCAGAGTGCTGTCGGCCAACTCAAAACAGAAGTGCTGAAAACTGAGCTTCTGGAGTACGTTGTTCACCACTAGGCCTTCGAATAAGAATTTAATGTTGCAGGCCGGCTTCAAGTTGTTTCCAACAATTGTAAGCTGAGTCAGGGACGCACTGCCCGAAAGAAGCCTGTAAAGGGTGATAGTGTCATCCGTCACCCGGGCCGCGTTTACCGTTAGTTCCTTGAGTCCCGGACACGTCTGCAACGCTTCGATGAATACTCTCGCGTCGGACATTCCGCTGATGTCCGTTAACTTTAGAGCTTTCAGTGAGCTCACGCCTGTCATCCAGTCGGTCAGGCACGACTGCTTCGAGAGGTCTCCCAGGAATCTTATGTGGTTCCACTCGATGCGCTCGAGCTGAGAGCTGCTCGATACCGCCGAAAAGAATAGAGAGGCCGATTCGTCGTCAAACGCGTAGTTACTCAATTTCAGAGCCCGCACGGACATGCTCTGTTCGAGGGCGGACCAGAAGAGTTGAGGGTAGTTCTCCAGCAAGCGTTTGGACGGGTCCACCGAAACCACGCAATGGTGCTGTGACAGGAGCCAGTAGAGACCAACGGCGGCACATCGGACTTCGTCCCTGTTGATATCCGGGAAAATGGCGTTTGGCAAGCTCACGACCGCCAGCTTTCCGGGTCTGGTTTCTTTCAATTCGACCTTTACGAACCAAAGCAGTCTGTTCCATGGAAGGAGCTCGTCGAATATCTGGCATGTCTTTGGACCAGGCTCGGTGTTGCCGTCTGTGCACGCTATCGGGAAGGTAATTTTGTGACGGCTGAACCATTTGTCGGGTGAGCGAAGCTTGCGAACGAGCGTGGAAACGGACTGTAGCTGAGGACACACGTTCTTGATGTGAGTGGCGTATGAGTGCGGTGTGAAGGGCCTGGTGGGTGCCATTTATCTGGAAGAAAACGAAAACAAAACGGAATTAAAAGCGTGAAACAGTTGTGAAACCAACGGGGATGAGGGAATTCGTACTACATAAACTATTTTTACTTAAGTATTTTCAAGCTTCCTCTTCCCTTTGCCCACTTACATATACTGTCGACTTCTATTAATACAAAGTCCATTGGAATTACAAAACAGTTCAAACTACCGAAACTTCGAATTCAACAAAGAGCACAAGAACATCGTCCTTATCCGTCCACAACTCGTCTTTCTTGTTGATGTCGTTCAGAATCCCGGCTTTCGTCGCCAAGTTGAGCGTACACCACGCACTAACGTGATGGTTGCTAAATAGAAGCTAAAATGGAAGCCTGAAGCGTTCACCACACGAACTGGTCAGACGGCGCTGTGCGCAAATAAACTGGTTGTGCACGTCAGAGCTAGCCTCGACCGAGTATATTATTTCCGCTGTATGAATCGCGGCACTGTCACAGTTGCGATGGCACCGAGAGCAGTTTAGAACGCGCTACTGCTTGTCCGCTTCAAAATTTCGAATATTGTCGAGGCTTGACGATCACCTTGTTGCTTGTTATTGCGAAATTCAAATTAGCCGATATAATGGTTTTGAACTTTGAATTATCATTCAATTTCTTCCGTTGGAAATCATGTAAAACTTTCGGGACAATCAAATCACTCTAAATTAACCGGAAGTTCAAATTTCGCGATTGTGAATATTGGGACTCGATTGTCTATAAAAAAAAGGTAGGCGGAATTCAAGACTTCCTTTCGGACTACCCTATCCAGGATGCCGTCGGGCTTACAGAAGGCGTGCGCTTCGTTCAAACATAAAAGAATTGTGGTAGAGGAAATAACAAGCTGCCCTCAGTAACCCCGAATTGCATAATGAAGAGTTCACCGGGACGAGCAATAGACATATTATACAGAGCCAGTTATAAGCCAGTGGGTGACCTGCGAAGCTGCTAAGCACATGACAAACACGCGACAGAACTTTCAGCAAAGATGCTAACTCATTTTTTACCGTAACGTATAAAGTTTAAAAGAAAATTGGTGAAGTGTGCATTGAGGGGATTTGAGTTCGAACCAGGGTGCTCCGGAACACGAGACGGAGAGTAAACGTCCGGACCACCACAGGTCGATACTTTTATCTGTCTAAAGATGAGCCTGGGAAATGGACTGTGTCCTTAGAGTCCCAACGTGCTCACTACTATAATAATAATTCGAACACGGTAATAAACAAGTGGTGGCAAAGCATTTTTCCACTACTCACATGTGTGAAGAGCAAGAAAACATTGAAAAGAAAAACTTGTCATGATGACTATGATGATAACAATGATATTGCGAGAACACATCATAGTTCCACTGGAAATGTGCCACTTCCTGCAGCTAACACCCCATTACCGCGTATAGACCGTACGCTCAATCTTTTAGGCGACACGTTTTCCGCAAACTTAGAAGGTGCCATGTATGCTGCCACAATTTGGAACAGTCTACATCATCAGCAGCCGTGAAACATATCAGCGCGCACAATACCGGCATATCCGTTCCACAATTCCACCAATGCTACCGCGGCAGACGCGTGTGAGTCCGAGCAATCCGGTTTCCCATTCGGCTCGATGTATTATTAGGTTGGAAACGCGCGGCAGCAGCCGATCCGGTGTTTTTACGGGGACCAAACTGGTCCTAGAACGGGAGACGCCTGCGGAGCCGTGCGTGTTTCCGCTCGTGTGTTTCGCCCAAAAAGGCCTGGTCACTCTAGCACGACCATCGGCGGATTTGGTCGGCCAACACCGTGTCGGTGAGCTGTCGGCGGCCATGTCACACCGCGCCGACGCCGACCGTAAGCCAACCGTCTGCGTCGGCGAGAAATCGGCGGGGCGTCGGTGTCGGGCGCTTGCCACAGCACGCCGACGACCACGCGACGACCAACTCCGCCGCCTCGCTTAACTGCAGGGGATCTCTTTCGTTCTCTAGACAAACTTGGAGAATATCGTTCTGCCGCTGCCGCGACTGAAGCCGTTCATGCGTACTCGCGTGTTCGCTGCTTCTACTGCGTGTACTGAACTTCTTGTTCGATCACGGAGAAAGAAGGAAAAAGAGCTGTGTTCGCTGCCGCGGCAGTAATAATACGGATGTTATGGATGAATCCCCGCCGAAAAGACCTCAGTAGGACGAAGAATATTCAAATAAATTAGTGCGTACATGAGCGGAAATTCCACCTCATATAATAAAGAAGGCCGTAAAGTAAACCATGGTACCGCATTTTTGAGAAATGCGGCGCCAGAAAAGTAAAATTCATTGTTGTGGCTCCTAGAAGCCACTCTCTGTTTCTGAGAAATGTTTCATACCAAAATTGTTTCTTCTCATAATCACGCAGAACATTATTGGTAAATTGGATACCGAAACCATGCCCCTTAAAAAGCGCTGACAAAAACCCAACCGTGGCGGGAATTGAACCCTTTTTTTCTTTATTGCCTTCTTTGACAGGATGACAAACAAAACACAAGTCAACTGATGATGTGTGCACTCGATAGTCAATACTCAATACTCTATGTAAACACTAGAACTGCAGCCCTTCTTGGGCAAGCGGGGTGATTTTAATGTTCTTTCATTAGCAACAATGCTTCAATTGTGGGTGGCCACTCTGGTTTAGACGGCTGAAGTTTCTGTATCTGCACAAAAGAACGTATTGACTCTTTGAAGTACTGTTGGATGGGTCTGGCATCTGGGTCGGAGTAGCGTACCGCCATCCTGTGTCTCCAGATGCTATGTACTCCATACAGCATAATTGTGTCAAGCGACACACCGTGCTCATTTTCAACATTAAAAAACCTAATACCGTAAGCATCCACAGGCAAATCGTTTTCAAGTGTTTGCTGGAGGATGTCCCAAAAGAACAACGCTCCACAACAGTAGAAGAACACGTGCTCAGAAAGCAGTGCACACCCCATGGCGCAAACCATCCCTTTTCCTCCATCCAGGTCTTTACTGCCAGTGTTCTAGTATGAAGTTTAAAAAAGAAAAATGTCACTCCAACTGGACCCTCGTTGTTTTAACTAGCTTACATACACCGCTTTCAGGCCTTAGATTACAATTGCTGCGCTATATTGGGACTGGCAATACACTCTCGGCGATATCTTTGTACAGTTTGTTCCGACTCAGCCCGCTTAAATACTCTAAAGAAAAACGCACTGAAAGAAAACGGTATGACCACACCTCCTCCTTAAGAAATCAACGTACAGTTCCCCTCATGTACTAAGAGCTCACAAAAAATTTAGGCAAATGTTTTCCAAGTCGCAGCTGACAAACCGTCCTCACAAAGGCTTCTTCAACACCACGAAGAAACAGAAATCTATTGACCACTTGCTTTAAAAATAAATGCGATAAACCATGTCCGCCGTCACGCACTTTCCGAAAAAGGTTTGTTCTCTTCGTTCTTTCCCATGATGAACTCCATATAAACACGCCGAACACACGGTGAAATTTCTGAATATTAGCCCTTGAAGAATGCAAAACGTGCATTACATACCACAGCTTGCTTATAAAAAACAAATTGCAAACTGTGGCCCTCTCGAATATTTATAAACCCCACCCTTTCCACTTCTCTGGCTTTTCTCGAAGTTCCTTGAGTTGCTTGGCCCAGTAAGGGTCACTGCCTTGACAACTGTCTAGTGGGACCCCCCGATTTTTAACAGGAACCCGCAACGTTGACCGAGTGGGCGCGACGGTCGAGACCCCTACGCTACGGCACAAACGCTCCTTCCCTGCCAAATAACCTTTATAGTATAGATGGACGCCCATCCTTCGTGTCGTACGTCGGTGTTTATACTGAATTCCTGAATGGTAAACTGAAATGTCTTAAATATGCTTGCGCAGCAATGTTCCCCGACGCCTCCACAATGGCTTATTACCATCAACTCCGCTGCTTCGCGAAAGCGCTCGCAAAAATGTGTGTGCCCGTCTGCGACTGCGATTTCACACTGCCGGGGATAGTGCTCGCCGTACTTTGGTTAAAAGTTTTACGAGAAAAACCTTGGGCAATATTGATCTCTTATTACCCAAAATACCCTACGCAACTCTCCTTCTGAACGAAACTGACCTTATACTTTCTACAGGCGAGCCGATCGCACACGCATATGCAGTTTGCGACTCCGGGGTAGCAGCGTCGCCAAAGAACATGGCCGAAGCGTCGAAATCCAGAATACGGATCGCATTAGCGCTAGTGTTGAGCTGTATGGGCTCCGTGGACTTTACTGAGTTTATTATACTCAACACACTAACAAATAGAGCCGCATTCGTTACGGCACGAATGTTGTCGGGACGCAGTTTTCTCTTCTAGGCCGATTCCCGACGACGCGTCGGGCGACCGGTCGGGCGGCCGGTTTTGTTGTCTTCTTCGGTTGGTAAGCCAGTCACACTGGTCGCACTACGCGGACTTTCCATCGCCCGACGTGTTTGTGTCGCCGTCGGCGTAGTATGACCATGCGGTCTGACAAGTAGGCAGTTGGCCGATGGCTCGGCGATTCGTCGTCGTCGCCATTGCGTCGTCGTCGCGTCCTGTCGGCCTAGTATGACCGCGCCCTATTGCATTTAATTCACCACTAATTCATAAATCTTGTGAACTAACAGGAGTACGCCCATTTATTCTGAACTACTTGCGAGAATAAATGAAACTCGGTTTCAGAAGAGTCGCCTTAGGAGCCAATAGCCATATGGCTTTCCTTGACAAAGCTTTGACGTAACAAGAGCTACAGCCACTTTGCCTAACCCCACTCCTCCCGTAGATCCCCAGGTATTGACTGAAGATGGAAATTCTGTAAGGTCTGCTACTTCATTGGGAACGAATTGTTACTAGTAAATAAAACTTATAAATGGTAGAGTCGCCTTAGAGGGCAATTTTCATATATTGTCAGTTGGGAAAGTTTCGACACAAACAGAAGGTACACGCATTTTTTGTAAGCATTCGCGATAAAGTTGGCTTTGCCGCAAGGAGTTCTTGCTTGCATGCAAGAAAAATGCACGGAACCATATTCACTTGAAGGTTCATTAAAATTATGATAGCCAAGCTATGCAGAGGGCAACAACCAAGTAGCACTGGGGGGGGGGGGGTGAAAGCTCAAAGAAATCATCTACCTCCCTCACTCCTCAAGTGTAACCGCTTGGTACCACTTGCAAAATTAAAGGAGTAACGAGGTCCGTAAGGTATTAGAAACCAAATTCAACTTTAGCTCAGTGTTACGTGGGATTGGCGGGGCGTCACAGCAGTATTTTGTCGTGCGTCAACCTGATTTGGAACGTATTGCCAGCAGCTTGTCGAAAAAGGCCAAGTTGCGCACATGACTTCGCACTTTCACTAAAGTCGCAAAGGGGTCATGAAGACAAAATACAATTGCGTTGAATTTAAAAGAACTAGCTGTTAGTTATTCACTCTGCTCCAATCCAACCACGAAACACGTCTTGACGTCAAGAAAACTAAAAGTACTGAGAAAACTGTCAAAATTTAGCGCTACAGTGGCGCAATATGGGCAGGAAGGGCGTAAGATGGGCTAGCATTAATAATGCAGTTACGGCTGTGTTAACTGCACTATAGCATACAAGCGAGACCAAACAGAACTATTGGGGCCCCAGTACGATCGCCCAGCCGTGTTTCGTGGCCCTAGTTTCGGTGGGCAGGTGTCAGTTGCACGAAACAAAAATTCTGCGATGTCATAGAGAAATCTCAGGATAGTGACGGGGGAGTCGGAACTGCTTCGTTTGTTTTATTTAATATCTGTATTATTGGTTTGAAGTTGCAGATGAAATCATAATCATCCTGATCCGGACAAAGCAGTGTACCAATGAACGAAGCCCGCATTTTGTTTTCATGTCCCCTTCAAAATCAGCCGCCCATAAAACGGCTGCATTTGCGTAAACGCCTGCTGTGGACGAAGAACTCATTGAGGTGGTCTTGGTCCACGATTTTAAGGATTAAGGATCTCTCCAGACCGCTTGAGCCACCTACGAGCAGCTACGCATGAACGCATATACTGTTACCGCGTCAGCGGCACACGGGTTCCTGGCAGTTTGACGAGATATCTAGTAGCCAGGCTTAGACGTAGCACTATATACGACCCGTAAGTTAGACAGTGGAAAAGCGAGATAAAGCCAGCTTACAAACTTTCTGCTGTAGGCTTTTATAGGCAACTCGTGTGCATGACTTTGGAAGTGAAGATTTTGGGCAAGAATGCACGGTATAAATCGGCTAACAGCGTATGAGTGTGCGGAGCTGTACTGCAGCAATGGATGGCGAGACAGGTGTGAGAACTTTCACAACACGTGGGCAGGAAGGAAAGCCAATTCCGAATCCAGACATTCTCCAGACCAGACATCCGAATTACCGCACTTTTAGGCAGCTCAAACAATTACGCCGAGGCCTGAAGAAGCCCGCTTGAACACTTCGAAGAATTCACTCACATCCCAGCAAGAGGACGTAGATGGCTTGTAATGTTTGCCCTCTTAAGCATATGTGAATGTCGGTTAGCTAACTCTTTTTCAACAAGCCGATCAACACTACTAAAAAAGTCGCACATGCCCCTTTTGAACCGATACAAACTACGTCTCCTGAAAATCAAGCTCCCACACCCTACCAGATGAACGTTGACACATGTGGTAGCATGAAATGACCTCAGTAAACGTTTCCGCAGACACATCCGAGCCCTCTCTGAAAGTGACCGCACAGAGCTCGGTAACGCTTTCCATAAGTCTTTTTGACCGTGTGATTGCGAGGTAACGAATAAAGCAGGTCTTCAATACCTACGCCGAACGCATAGTACTATCATCCAAAATGCGGAAACATACCATGTTTTAAATTATATCTTTGAAAAAAAAAAAACACTGCAACTTGCTTTTGTGGGTATTGAATTAAAAGTGCACCTATTGGGTTGTCCCTCAAACACGAGCACAAAGCTAGCAACCTAATCCCGGCGTGGTGCTACTGAGGCGAAGGACGCGGGTTCCATTCCGGGCCGCGGCGGCCGCTTTTCTGATGGAACCGAAAACCAAAAACGCCCCTGCGTTCGAGTTTCGGCGTGCGTTGAGGATATCCGGGTGGTTAAAATTAATCCGGAGCCCTACACTACGGTGCGCCTCAACGCGAGTGTAGCGTGGGCGCGTTGAACCCCTCATCAATCAATCAATCAATCAATCAATCAATCAATCAATCAATCAATCAATCAATCAATCAATCAATCAATCAATCAATCAATCAATCAATCAATCAATCAATCAATCAACAAATAAATAAATAAATAAATAAATAAATAAATAAATAAATAAATTTAGTCCGATTAATTTAATCACGCTCAAAATATTCGATGTTAACAAAACATCCGACGCTTTTTTTGCGTAGGTGTTAGGTCCTGAGAAAGACTAGTCGGTAGACTATTTTCATCACAGACCACCCGGACCATATTAAACACCATTTAAGAATCCCCTTTCCTATCAAGGAAGACTACAGATGACCGGCCCATCTTTACCGTGAAATCACGGAATTTCAAAATTTCTGGGTCTGTAGCACGTAGGCTACAGGTGCGCTATAAGGCACGCCGTAGCGAATGCCTCTGAATTAATTTCGAGAAGGCGGATACAGCAAGCCCTTTAAGCCATTTCGACCACTTGGGAATGATTAAGTGCGCTAAAATTTTCTAACGCGTGCGTGAAGTAGCTTTTGCAATGCCTCTAGCCACGATCATTGCTTTTTGCCTATTCCAAAAGAAAGATGCGTTTGCATAGTCACACAGCGGGCAAAGAAACGTAGGAATACTATGCATCCCAACATGGAGGTGTTGCCGATGCAGTTAAAGACGCACAAAAGCGTAAACATACTGATGCGAAACTCATAAATAGCAGGACGCTGGAGCGCATAAGAAATGCGTCTCTGCGGAAAAATAGCCTTCATATTTGGCGCGCTTCTTTGAATTTCCAATGTAGCATTAAGTCATCGTGGTGCCACGCGCTGACCCAGCACCACGATATAAGAATTTTTTCTGACACCGTTCTCAGGACTAAGTTTGCGGCCAGCGAAGATCATTTTCCCGCCTCCTTAGCGCGCACCCTTCCACGAATGATGTCAGAATGGTGCCTGAATTTCCGTCTGCGAATTCAGCCGAATTGAATTTTCGAGGACACAGGTAAATGTTTCGGGAATAACTTTACCTCATTGAAGGACCCGCCGCTGTGGCTCAGTGGCTAAGGAGTTGCGGTGCTGAGCACGAGGTCATGGGTTCGATGGAGGCGAAAAGCAAAAACGCCCGTATGTACGAGATTTCGACGCACGTTAAAGATCCTCAGGTGGTTAAAATTAATCCGGAGCTCTCCACTACGGCACGCCTCATCGCCTGCGTTGCGTCGGCGCGTTAAACCGTATACAATCCATCAATCTACAATCCATCAATCCATCAATCTACTGGGGTTCGCGCAGCTTGTGAAGTGATCTCAAGAAAGCTCACCTGCGTTCGCGATGCCTGCCGGATGGTGGACGAGCTTGAGCGCTGCAGTTCGCAGGTTTCTCTAGGGCCTCGTCGGTTTTTCAACGAGCTCGTGCCGTTCTCTACCCCGCCGCACGGAAGTCGACGGCCACGACCAGCTGCCGGACGGGTCCTCCTCTTCCACGCTCGGCTGCTGCACTGATGATGAGTATGATGATGATGATGTGTCTCGATGAATGGCACATACTCTTTTCTGTCTCCTCTTCATTTAATGGTGAGAAAGCAGCTGGTACGGGCGAGCCGTCAAATGGTGATGGCGACTGCATTTAGACGAAAATGATGCCAGAACTGTAGGAAAAAGGGGCGGTCTTCCGGGATTCGCCTCTCGCGGATGGCGGCCTGCTTCCCTTGGGTGCGAGCGGCGCCACCGGCAAGTTGGACAAACTTTAGTTGTGTTCCTTTGTCCGACCTTTAAGGAAAAAGGTTTCTTACACCTCACCACCAAGTGATGGTTAAGTGCGCTTGTGCACTTAGCAGCGAGCCTAAAACACGCAAAACAAATTGTATTTTATCTTCATTGCTTCATTAAGAGAACACCAGCACATAGGTACGAAACCAACAACATCAATGAAAAAAGAGCCAGGAAATGCAGGGGCAGGTCTGGTCAAGTCAGAAAAATAATAAAGGACGTCGTTCGAGTTCTGTTGCAAGGAGAAAATTAGACAACAAACAGACTCCGCCTGCCGGACATCTTGTGATAAAATTCAAAAAGAAAAAGAAGAACGTGTCGCAAGGGGAACAAGCAAGTCCGAGCATGAAAATGCTTGGCTCTTTCCTAAAATGTACTGGAAAGAAGGTATTTTATGCTTGCGCGAACAACCCACCAGCATAATATAAAGCCTCCACATCGTCGGGACGACTTAAGCGCTAAGACACTTAGCAAAAGCTTGATGATGCCACACCCTAAAAAAGAGAACACATCAATAAAAAATGGTTTTGCTCCTGTGTTCTCAATTTCTATGCATGCATCTATACCAATATTTCTTCGTGGTATTCTTACATCTGTGGTGTTCAGAGCACCGAAGGCAAGATTTAGAGGTCACGGTTTGTTTGTTTTCTTGCATATTTCTTTGGCGTCGCGTTAAGCCCTGCCTGTTTGAGATGCATCGGCAGTGCGTCTGAATAGCAGCCGCAGATTGAGGAACCCGCAAAATGTGATTTCTATGCATTTATGCAGGAGTACCACCTCGACAGGGACAGTTGTTAGTTCGTACTCCATTTGGCGAATGCACAAAGTGCGAATGTGGAGCAGATGCCAAGCCCACTGCGCAAATCCTTCGTGCAAATTATCTCCGCCGAAGTTCTGCCGTACTGGCTGTGTTCATGCAGTAAGCCTCTATATAGAACTGGTCAGAGTGAGGCTTGTTTATTATGTGTTTTTCCATTCTCATAGGATGTTATTTTGGGCTTTACTAGAAAGCTCGCCCAACATACACCTGCGTTATTCTGACCACCTGAATCAGAATAGCGTATAGATACCTTCTTTATTATGGAAGGAAAAAAGCGTACTTTTGGACGTCATATTTTGTAGCTGTGTTTTCGTTGTTTTGATCATTGGTCACCTCTTGAATAATTCCTGAACTTGTTTATGCCGGCTATGTCTGTACGGGATCGGCGCCCGTCGTTATCACGGGTGTCTAAGGAACCCTCAAGACAAATAAATAAATAAATAAATAAATAAATAAATAAATAAATAAATAAATAAATAAATAAATAAATAAATAAATAAATAAATAAATAAATAAATAAATACAAAAAAAACCAATGCGCTGTATTATAAAATGTCCACTATTTCAGACAAGGCCGTTGTCCTACTTATTCAACGCATAGATGTTTAGGGCCGCGGCTGGCGTGAAACAGCGTCTGCTTAAGTTATGTGGAGAGCATGATCACCACATGGCTCCACGCACGCGGGTGAATTTTAGCCCAGACACAACTGTAAAATTACTTTCTTAATCCAATTATAAATGCGAAGCCAAAACCAAAGTTTACCTGTTCCATTAGTTTAGTTCAGCTGTGTACTGCACGCAGTGGCCATAAAAGAAAATCCCCGCCAACAAAAACCTAGGCCAGTTTTTTTGTAAAATTGTTTGTGCGCCGTGCACTGTTCCCACAAAATCAAGAGCTTTTGCTAACTCAGTAGGTATAGCGGTATTTGTACGTCAGCCTTTGACGACGGTCACCCAGTCTGCCGTTTATTGTCATTGTTGTAATTTTAAAGACGATAGTCGTTCTTGGGCTACTTAAACCGAGAAATTTTGGTTTGTCTGTATGTCTGTCTGCCTCTCTGTCTGTGACTCGATTCAGCCACCCGGCCAAAGTAAAATGCTTGCTGCGCAATAGTCTTATATACTCACAGCCAAATGTAAACGTCTAAGCCCGGTTTATATGTTGATACCTGTCAACTTTGTTGTACAAGAACAAGACATTACCCAAATATAAGAAAGAAAATATTACTACACAAGGGATACTTACAATTTTCCTTTATGAAACAATTCATGGACGCTTGGTTTTTCGATAGCAACTGATATTCGTTATCTACTGCAGAAAACCGCCAGCTGCTGTTGCCTGCACCACCACCTGGCGGCATAAGTAAAATGACTCAGCAACAGAAAAGAAAGGTTCCACTAGCTACGCTCCACGTTCTGCTTGCAACGCACGTGGAGCACGGCAATGTTCTATAAACCTTGATGTCGGCCGCCTCCATTCACGCACGTCTCCGCCGTACTGCAGCGATGGCATCGAGGAACCCAGCCTTTAGCAATGAAATGCGGTAAATTCAAATCGCCTTGAGAAAACCTTTAGTTTGTTTACCTTGGGATGAGCGGGACGGAACAGGAACAGCATGAGAGGCGAGCGGGAAAGCAAAGGGGGCATTTTCTTGGCAAATGTCTAGAAAGACTATCGTCTTTTGACGACATTTGCAACGAAAGGAGCAGATACGCCGCCAATTTGTTTCTGAATTCCCCACATTGGGGTCATTATCCTCCTACCAATAATTTTGTAATAACGGAGCTTTCAAGTGTTAGTAAAGATAATCGTCGACGTGGAGAATATTTCCGGCTGTGGCAGTAACAAACCAAAAACTAACTAAACAACGATCTCTAAAACGCGAGGCGTGTGGTGTGCACTTGACGTTCCCAAGTTACCAAGAGGCACCATGTATTCCCCGGTTGCATCCTCAAAGCTCTGAACCCTGCAGGGCTTTGTTTGCAAGATACGCGGAGCACGCACTCTTACGGAGACGCGCTCGCCCAAAGCGTATTCCAGCTCTTGCGTGCACGCCTAACTGATATCTGGGGCCTGCCTTCACAAAGTCTGTCACAAAGACCAGCAACACTGATGCTTTTGAGTTTAGCAACAAGCAACGGTTTGGGTGGAGTTCGTTCGATCAGGGTTCCTCCAAAGGAGAAGGTGATGTAGATATGAAGAGCTAGTTAAGGGAAGCTGGCTTGTACAAGATGCCAGAAAATAAAGTAGTACCACGCACTTAAAAACACTCGATTGGATTAGGGCCGGAGTACAAATAACTGTGCAGGAGGCAAATTTCACTGTGTTTCTTGGTCTTTTTTTTAATGTTTGCGATATTACTGTTACTTTAAGAACTGTATCGAAGCCCTACCAGAATAAAAATTGTACGGTAAACCGATTCCATAAGGTGCGGTTTAAACTTATTTCGTACGTTGTCACTTGTCGCCTAAAAAGACTGCGACGGCAACATAGTTTTCTCGTACATTTTCTATGAAACGGGGAAAAAGAAAAAAAACGTGGATTTTAATTCAGGTACGTCACAAGAATATCACCTCGTTACGTTGACTCGCCCCTATGCCTGGGATACACCATTTTTATTGCCCTCCGTTTTTGTGAAAGTTCGAGCTGTTTTCTACCAAAAAACGTCAGCAAAAATTCAGAGAATTGTCTACTAATGCGTAGCATTCCTATGCCGCTTGTCTTGAGTGTGAGGTTTTTATAGCGAATTTTTTGGTTTTTCTAAATCCTGTCCGACCAATTATCTCCATTTACTCTATTAAAACGATTAAAGGTGGAGCTTTTACGAAATCTGCATTATTGTGAAAATGCAGGGCGTTACACGGTTCGCCATATTCCGTAATTTTTTTATATTTTTCTTTCTTTTTGAGATCGGCGCTAGGGGGCCAACAAAGGCGCTTGTGGTTCGTTTTGACTCCCGATTTCTGCCTTTGTATCTGCGATGGCTCGTTGTTCACGACCAGCTGGGCACTTCCGAAGACATCCTGAACGCCGAAGGAACATTTTGACCCCTGAATCGACATGATCGGACCAGCGGGCGCCACAACAAGCCATCCAGACTCTGCGACCACGCCGAAGCCCTGCTAGACCTGTAGAAGTTGACGCAAATAGACAAAGAAATGTTACCGTCATTCCCTACCTTCATGGCATTACGCATAGGCTGAAGAAAGTAGGGTGGCGGTATGGTGTGCGGGTTGCTATAACAGCCCGCAATAAGCTTCGTCCTGTTTGCGCCACAGTTGATATTAGGGCGAAGCCTAAGTCTGATAAACAAGTGGTAGGATATGGCATTAAGCATGCGAACCGCGATGTTTCTTGCGTAACGGAAGTTGTTGATAGCATTCCCCTGACATGTGGGCCAAACGGGCCGATGCATAAATGTACGCTTACGTGACCATCAGTTATTGTTGAATGGTCCCCCCAGTTCTCCTTTGTCATCACACTGTACCGAATGTGGCTGCTCACCGAATGTACAAGGCACTGACATTTTGTTTAAACATGGATGGCAGATCACACGGGAAGTTGTAGAAGCTTTCCACATTGCGGAAAGGGAGGACACGTGCGTTAGCAAAGCGAATGTGTTGCTTCACTCGAAAGAGTTTGCTTATCTGCGGGGGTCGTGATTGGGCTTTTCTCGTGAATATCACTACGCTTTTGGTACATTTTGCTTCTGTAGCACATCTATGCGCAGTAATTTTGTTTTATGGGCGACGCTCCTCTTGCTCGGGCCCTGTCGCGTCCCTCGTTGCTGCTGTATCCGGCACATTATTGATGATGGTGGCAGGACCCCCCTAGGGATTGGCCAACCAAAGATTTGCCGAAGACGTCAAAACATTGAACACGTTCGTTGCTACCCAACAAGGAGCAGAGGAAGAAGAGGTTGTCGTTCGTCGCCTGCGAGCTGAAGACACGTACTGGGGTACGCGACACAAGATGGTCTGCAGAAGGCGGTGGCCAAGGTGGCTAAAATATCACACACCGAATTCGCCAACTTACCAATGGATATTCTCATCGTCCCAAACAAGCCCCACATAATCAGCACAAACATCGACGTCGTCAACGGGCTTGTCAAAGGAGCGGTGTTAAGCTGGACGTGTCGAGTCTTTATAGGGTGTGCGGGCGAATGTTTCACGGTTTTACCGATAAGCATTTTCACGTCGCCCCTCTCATCATCATTTACTTCGTGGAGATTGCGGGATTTTTTTCTTGCTTTTGGCTTTTCATTTCTTTTTGTTGTGGTTCCTTATGCATATATATTTCCTTTCTACCTAATAAAACTAAGTTGATAGACCAGCGGCTGTCCTGTGTGTTGATTCTCTTCGTCTCCGTGCATTCTAGGCTTGTTCTGTTCACGACGGTAGATACCTGTTTCTTCTGCAATTATTTATATCGATTTTTGACTATGGCAAAATGGCGGCCAGTATGGGCGGGCAAGGTGATCGTGGATCGGCGGTGCCACTTGGGATATGCAAAACGAAACCAGCGGTGACGATTCAACGGTAGGAAGGATCTAAATGAGGTAGCAAATGATCAGAAAACCTCTTTTGTCTATAGCTTAGGTTGCCCACAAATAATTACATAGCAGCTAGTACAAATCGTAATACTGCATTCCAGCGTTTCATCGTTGTCGATACCAGCCATCGGGTTTCAGATCAACTGTCTTCTGCTGTGCCAGCTTACCCGGCTTTCCGAAATGAGTCTTACGATTCTTTGTTCACGTTTGTTGCTTCGTTCTGGTTTTACTTTTATTATTCTTCTGCGCGTGCGTGTCTGTGCTTGTGAGATGGCGTCATGAGATCATTCACAGCATACGAAAAGGCATATCCTGTTCACCTGCAGTGATGATATCATGGCGTCATGTCACTGGCACAGAATGTTCGCCCTTCGGTTGGCTTGAGAGACAGCTAAGGTGTGCCGCACATAGCGTACCGTATGAAAAGGGCTTAAGTCGGATGATATCTGGTTTCCTCACTCCGGCCCGTTTGTGCTTGATGCGGTGAATGAATTTGGGTAGCTGATTCATGGTGCGTTGGATTTCTAGTGCTGCATGTGAGCCTGATCCATCCTGTAGAATGGTGAGTCCGAGTAGGCTCAAAGCCAACTGCACTCAAAATATAAACCCCCTGAAAAACCTTATTTCCGCATAGTAGGTCTAAAAAAACTGCATGCGTGCTTAGGCAAAAAGGACTAAAAGTTCAATGAAGCATGATATAAATCGGACAAGAGCAAGACCGAAGACAGAGATAGCTGCAATTGAGGGTTTTCTTGTGCATGAACTGCACTTTGAATTCTTTCATGTTGACTTTCTGGGTGACTACTTGACCTTGCCCCAATCATTACACAGTGGCTAAATGTGAGTGGATGGGTACGCCACCCGGTTGGTCAGTTGCGATACTCCCCAAAGGACGAACTGGTGAAAGGGAGTCGCAAAATAAAAAAAAGAAATTCATCATGCACCAGCAGGGATGGGAACTCCGACTGCCGGGGCAGTAGCCAAGGAGCAGAATACGCTACCACGCCTTGACGGAATTGTCAGTAGAAAATTTGTATTGAAGTGTGCGCCGTGCAGTAAGGTGTACAACGCGACAGATTCATTGCAAGCCGGTCATCCGTGGGTCTCTAGTTAAAAGAGCAAGGAACAAGTTCCCCTCATTTAAAGCCTTTTTCAGTTCTGGTGAACAGCAGTTGCGTAGTGGCAATATGTTATATTGAACGGTTACAGCTGAAACTTGATGGGAAATATCTCCATATACAAAGGAAGCCTTTTAAATAGCTTTGCCGGCTTTGAAATTTCGTGTCAGTACTCAAGCTTTGCACTTAACACAAACAGCACTGACTTGCAGTTCTTTTCTGGTTATTATAAAAGAATTCCACGTACAAAAATGTAACAATACCCTAAGACTCTTCTTACCAGAGTATTTATCAACTGGAATCATAAACTTCTGACCATATGGATGCGCAGTATTTTGGATGTGTTATTAGAGTTCCGGAGGGTTTTAGGGCGAATCAGAAAAGCTGTTCATTGCTTTCTGGATGGCTTACTCGGTCCACTAGCTGTTCTCAATGGCAGCCAGAATATGGTTAGTATATAACAATAGGCAAGCAAATGAAAGTTTGCCCGCAAGCAATTCAAGGAAGTCGAACTGCGAGACCGACCTAGAGTCGTCATTCTTCAGCGAGTTCAATGAAGCATAATACAAATCAGACTAGAGCAAGACCGAAGAAAGAGATAGCAGCAATTTAGGCTGATGTTGTGCACGCGCTGCGCTTCTTTGAATTCTTTCTTGTTGACTTTCTCAGAATTAATATTTTTGGCTATTGGTTTAAACGCAAACATTCATAACTCCAGCGTCATACTGATTTCTGGTCAACTTGGCAAATTTTTTTCTCACATTATGGGGTGTGCAACAAAACTCAACAATTAAAATCGCACCTCAGGTTTAGATATGGCTCCCTTCCCACCAAGGCGAACTCATGGTATCTCAGTAATGTGTCTCATTAATTTTGCTTCATTGCACGCGTTAACGCCTACCCCATTTCACTACCAACCACTTTTTATTGAGTCAACTTAAAATAGAGTTTTCGTATGAGAACAACTTTTAAAACAATATTTAAAGAAACATATAAAAGACATACGATATGCTTTCTAAGGCTCCCATGGGCTTAAAAATGCTGGATGGTGTACACCGACAATCTGCGTTTATCTTTCCAAAAGTTTCGCACTATAGCCTAACCCAATACATTTAACTGAAAAATGCGATTACCAGCGTTATCCGTAAAATAAACGCCAGAAAAAGGAAAGAAAATGGACAGCTACAACAGATATTTTCTATTTAGTCTCGAATTTGTTCCCACTTTAGACTTCTTACCACGCAAGAAACTGAAAAGGCAAATATTTTGACCATATAGGCTCAGAGGTTCTTCAAGCCTTCGGTAAAACTATATGTGGTGCTCTTGATTGTGCATAATGCACGTGTTGCACTAATGCCGGTAAATACTTTTTTGCAGTAATTCTATCTATTTACACGTCTGCGTAATCGATAGGTATGAGCTTTAGAATAAAAAACATCGTCCTTAAAGCTTACTCACCAAATTTAGCACGCACGCGTCGGAAAGCGGAATTTAAAAGGCAGATACGTTTAGCTTTTAGCTTATGTTCAGTCGACCAGCGTAACCAAGAAACTAGTATAAAGTTCTGCGCGAAGTCTAAACACTTAAAGAAAATAGCAACCTCTGCGCATATATACTGGGAGTTTCTGTGGAACAACTGCTGCCATGTGTTCCTAATTCTGCCTCATTTTTCTTTGTTCGGGTTTTATCTGTCTCCTATTTAAAGGGTTAAGAAGGCCAAATGCAACAGTATATTTCGATGGAGCCAGCCTTTGGTCACACACTCAATTCCATACAAGCCCTGAAAGACGTTTGTTAACCGAAGAACAATACGAGTAATTGAAACACATTGAAATTTTACGCCCACGACGACAGCAGTGATGTAACAGAGAAATACCCGGCCTCTTCCGTTCAAGAGCACCAAAGTGCCTAATTGCGCACATTCCCAAAATACGTATAATTTACTCAGCCGATTTCCCCCTTATGCTTAATTTACTGCAACGCACCGGCAGCTCAGTATGCAAGGTACTGACTGTGGTACTGAGCACAAACTTGCCGTTGGTGGCTACGCAGGGTAAAGTAGGAGACTCAAAAGCATCAGTGTGTCTACATTTGAGCGCACGTTGTAGATCATTAGGCGTCATCAATTGATCAGTAGCCCTCCAACCATGCATGGCTGTCCGAAAAATACTGGCTGAATTTTTTGTTCCGAAATCACTGTTTTAACACATGTTTCATGTTTTCGTATTGGATATAGGGTTAATGGATTCCGCTGTCGGATATCACTCTCGGATTGCTCTCGGATGGGGTAACATACAACTATTGAGGGATCGACAACTATACTTGAAACGAAGGAGCGAACAAGAGAAAGAGCGCCTGCCGCCGCTGCTGCTTGAAAGGAATTAAATATTCTCGAAGCGGTTCAGCTGATTTTGTGTGCACGTTAATTCTAAACAATCATTAAGGAGTGCTCATCTAACTCGAGAAGATAGCCCATACGTTGCTAAAGAAATAAGTTGAGCAGCAGTTTGTTTTTCTTGCTTAAGAGTAATTGGCGAAATTTTGTGATTTCCGGGCCAGTTTTACACGCCATTAATCATACGATGGTACTCTGTGCCGCGAAAAAACAGATTAGTCTTATAGATTTCCGTACTCAAAATCACACTTTCTTGCTGATTTTGTGGTGAAACTATTTTGAGGAGGTTGACGAAAGTCTCCGGTACGGCACATCCATGTGGAACCCTTTATATTGACGCAAAAGTGAGGCCTGCACATGACTACGTGCACTCTCACACGCTCATTTTATTAACGTAGTGTAACGTTTGGCACAACACACTTGAACCTATCGGTATTTGCTTAATCTCCCCGCACGGGGCACCTGTAGTAATCTTGGTGACGGTGAGTGGCGACACCGCGTACCCTGAGCCCCCCATACTGTAGCTGTTACCTACCGTGGCTAGAAGTTGAAAGGTGAAGAGTTAGAAGCCGTGAACGGTGGCCGTCGGAGCCTTGGTCAAGCTCCGGCCGATGGGCTCCCTGCCTGTCTACCAGGCAGGGAGCTCCGGGACCACTTTTACTACCAGGGTAAGGTGAAAGGAGAAAGTACCCCCGTCTCCCTGCTTTCCAATGTATCATATGGCATTTTCAAAAGCCCCCCCCCCCCCCCCCCCCAGACGTGATCGGCCCCCGAAAAGGGGCCGCACCGAAGTTTCTTTTCTAACACTTCCTGATTTGAGTCCTCCGAAGCCGAACAACTATCCTCGCTTCATCGTGATGGAATCTGTACACCAATCAAAACCTCTTGCTTCACAGTCGGTATTTCTCATTTCAAAATTTTTTGACGGTATTGTTGGAGGGTCGTGTAAGGCCAAAAAACAACGAACCGGTGAAATTCTTGTCGAGGTCAGTAGCCAGGATCAGGCCAATAAATTCCTTGCTCAAACCAGCATCGCCGATCTGCCAATCCGAGTCACGCCCCACCGCAGCCTAAACAGCTCCCAGGGCGTGATTTCCGAGTATGACCTACTAAATGAATCTGAAGCTGACCTGCTGGAGGGCCTTCGTAGTCAGGGCGTAACAGCGGTCAGGCGCATAACCATCCGCAGAGACGATAAATAAATACCGACAAAGCACCTCATCCTAACCTTTGACAAGTCCACCCTTCAAGAATTCATCAACGCAGGTTACATCCGATGGTCAGTCCGGCCGTACATCCCGAACCCGCGGCGCTGTTTCAAGTGCCAACGGTTTGGGCACGGCACAAACTCCTGTCGCGGCCGACTTACCAGCGCAAAATGCGCCCAGCACGACCACCCGTCCGACAACTGCAACGTTCAACAATTTCTTTGCGTAAACTGCCAGGGTCCACATGCGGCCTACTCCAGAAAATGTGAAAAGTTTCATTTAGAAAAGAAAATAATCAACATCAAAGTCACTGAAAACATCACCTTCCCAGAGGCGCGAGAAAGGTTCGCCTCTTTTCCCCTGGGGAGGTACGCCGACGCAGCTCGCCGGGGGGCGGAGCGGCATCTGGTTTCGGAGGAGACCCAATACTGCGAGTCAGACTTGGTCCCGCCCCCGCCCACCCCTGGGTTGCCCCTGGCAGCCCAACCCGCCTCCGCACCGCTTGCTCACCCAGCAGCGGCTGTGGTGGCAACAACGTCTGTTGGGGATGCCGCTGCATCCACTGCTTCCTCTCCACCGGCCCGAAACACACGCAAGGGCACGGAGATGGAGACGGAGGCAGTCGCAGCGACCCCCTCCCCCGCCTCACTGCCTGTGCCATCTGTGGTGCTCCCCACGCCTTCGGCACTGGCAGCGCAGGCAAAGAACACCCGAAAGGGTACCACGTCAAGGGGGCCCAGTCCGCTGGGCACCCCCTTGCCTCCAGATGACGACATGGACGTCGAGCCCTTCCGGCTTTCATCGCAGCGGAAGGAACGGGCTGCGACGTCCAGGTCAGTAGAGCAGGCCAGAAAGCCCCTTCGAAGAGTCCAAGCCCCGAAATACCCTACATAAATAATCACACTCCAGTAGCTCTAACACATCATAATGGGAAGAGAAAACATAGTTCAATGGAACTGCAGAGGCCTTCTGAATAATCTTGACGACGTGCATGAGATTCTGCATGCCAACCAGCCAAGTTTAATGTGTGTCCAGGAAACACATCTGAATTCTAAACACACAAATTTCTTGAATAGTTACCTGGTATACAGGAAAGACAGGGATTGCTGCACACACTCTTCTGGCGGTGTGGCCATAATCGCCCGCAAATCCTCAGCATGCCACCCTGTCACCTTGAACACCGTCCTTGAGGCTGTAGCCGTCCACACAATAATTTTTAATAGGTTGATAACAGTATGCTCCATCTACATCTCTCCTGATCTTGCACTTCTGAGCTCTGACTTTGAGGCACTGGTAGACCAGCTTCCTGAACCGTACATCTTAACAGGCGACTTCAATGCACACAATTCTCTTTGGGGCTCTTCTCGCAAGGATGCCGGAGGTCGCCTGATAGAGAAGTTTTTAACATCCTCTGGAGCATGCCTTTTCAACAAGAAACAGCCTACATACCATAACATAGGACACAACACATACTCAAATCTTGACTTGGCTATTGGTTCGGCAATTCTCTTTCCATGTCTTGAGTGGGGTGTAGGCACTGACCCATATGGCAGTGACCACTTCCCCACCTCACTGCAGTCCATGCAGTCCATCTTCCCATAAAAGGTTTTATGAAGCAAGAGCTAACTGGAATACATTTACAGAGACATCCAAACTACACCACTCATCCATAGGACACCTACACGTTGAAGGAGCTACCCAACTGCTCACGGCGCACATCCTCGACGCCGCCGAAAAGTCCATTCCCCACGCCTCTGGTGCCCCGCGCAACCAGAGGAGGCCGTGGTGGAATGAGGACTGTAGGCGGGCGCGAGAGGCCCAGAACAATGCGTGGGGTATCCTTCGTCGGTACCGCACGTCGGGTAACTTTAGTTTGTTCAAACTGGCCAAGGCGTTTGGAAAACGTGTGCGCCGTGAGGCAAAACGAGAGATTTGGCACACCTTCTTGACATCCATTAATTCATACACAGACACACACAAAGTCTGGACACGTATACGCAAGCTCAAAGGACAACAGACACACAGCCTGCCCCTGGTTAGCACAACAGGGGACACACTGGAAGACCAGGCTAACACACTTGCACAACACTTCGAACACGTGTCTAGTTCAGCACACTACACAAACACTTTCATGAAACACAAAACATCTGCAGAAAAAAAGCCCTTACACGACAAAGACAAATCAAAAACTTCTTACAACTCTGAATTCATTCTCTATGAGTTGAGGGCTGCCCTGAGCACGTGCAAACCTTCAGCTCCAGGCGCAGAGATTACATACACCATGATACAGCACCTACACCCAGATACTCTTGAAACACTCTTACACCTATACAATAAAATATGGCTTTCGGGGCACATTCCACGCTCTTGGAGGGAGGCCATAGTAGTGGCTTTCCTAAAAGAAGGGAAGGACCTTTCCTCTCCCGCCAGTTATCGTCCCATTGCCCAGACAAGCTGCCTGTGTAAGCTCTTCGAAAAGATGATAAACAGGAGGTTCGTGTACTTCTTAGAGTACAACGGTCTTCTCGAGAGCTGCCAGGCAGGCTTTAGGGCGGGGCGATCTACGAACGATCAACTCGTTGCGCTAGAGTCATACATTAAAGATGCTTTCCTCCATAAGAAGTGCTGTATGACAGTATTCTTTGATCTTGAAAAGGCGTACGACACTGCTTGGCGGTACGGCATCCTCATGGATTTGAAGTCCTTTGGCATGTCGGGTAACATGATGAATACGCTTGTTAGTTACCTGTCTGAAAGGACGTTTCGCGTACGAGTTGGAGCTGCACTCTCTAGGGTTCATGTGCAGGAAAACAGCGTGCCGCAAGGTGGTGTTTTGAGTTGCACTTTGCTTATTGTAAAAATGAATTCTCTTCAGAAGGCACTGCCACCATCGATCTCCTGTTTAGTCTATGTAGACGACGTTCAACTCTCCTTCAAATCGTGGAACTTGTCTATCAGCGAGCGCCAAGTGCAGCTTGGTGTGAACAAGCTAGCCGGCTGGGCAGATAGCAACGGTTTTAAATTTAATCCAGGAAAGTGCACTTGTGTTCTGTTTTCCAAGAGGCGTGGCATTCGGCCGGATCCAGACATTCGACTCCACGGTGTCTCTATTCTGTAAAAAAGGAACACAAGTTTTTAGGTATAATCTTTGACGAAAAGCTCACATTCATCCCACACATAAAACAACTAAAACATAAATGCTTAAAAACAATGAATATCCTGAAGGTTCTGTCGCACATCTCTTTTGGTGCTGACAAACAACTTCTTTTACGTGTTTTTACCAGCGTAATAGGTTCACGACTGGACTATGGTAGCGTTGTCTATGGGTCAGCCACTAAAACATCCCTCAATTTGCTGGACCCTGTGCTTCATCTAGGGCTCCGCTTGTCGTGTGGTGCCTTCTGAACTAGTCCGGTCGAAAGCCTGTATGTTGAGTGCAACAAATGGAACCTACAACGTCAGCGAGCATACACAGACCTCCTTTATGCTTTTAAAATTTCATCCATGCCTCACCATCCTTTTAAATCAGTTTTTCATGATACCTCCATGACTGAACTCCTTTTAAATCGGCCATCGTTCTCTGCGCCCTTCTCTTACAGAGTTAGAGAGGAAGCGTCAGAGCTTGCTGTCTCCTTTTAGATACCATCCAATGTTCTGTAACAGATTTTATAGCACCATGGTATCTCCGCTCTGTGTCATGCGACACATTATTCACACATGTAGATAAAAACCGATCTCCCACATGTGCAATTCTGCAGCACTTCTTGTACTTGCAGCAGAAGTACCAATGTTCTGAATTTTATACGGACGCCTCTAAAACTTCCACCTCGGTGTCCTGCGCGGCGCATGGGCCCGGCCTTAGTGTCACTAGAACTTTTAACAGTAATACAAGTATCTTTACGGCAGAGGCTTATGGTGTACTTCTGGTTGTTAATCATATCCTTCAAAGCCACATCCCACAATCCATTATATATACAGATTCTCTCAGTGTTGTGCGGGCGTTGTCGTCAACAAAGTCTTCAAAAAATTACGTTATAAATTTTATAGTCAAGGGTATTATGTCTGTGTATGCCCACAAATTCGAACTGCTGAAGTTTTTGCTGGGTCAGGTAGGACTGCCGCGGCGTTGATGACGTGGCCCAAAAACTTGAGTTCGTCGTACGCGAAACGGCACTTTTCAGGCTTTCGCGTCAACCCCGACGTACGAATGACCTTGAGTACAGACTCCAACCTTGCGAGGTGTTTGTCGAAAGTCCGGGCGAATACGACAACGTCGTCGAGGTATACGAGACAGGTGTGCCACTTCAGGCAAGCTAGCACCGTGTCCATGAATCGTTGAAACGTTGCTGGCGCCGTGCACAGCCCGAAAGGCATCACCTTGAACTCGTATAGGCCATCCGGGGTTATAAATGCAGTCTTCTATCGGTCTCTCTCGTCCACTTCAATTTTCCAGTAGCCGGTTTTTAAATCCATCGATGAGAAGTACTTCGCATGGCAGAGGTTGTCGAGTGAGTCGTCGATTCGTGGCAGGGGGTACACGTCCTTTTTGGTGATTTTGTTCAGTCGCCGGTAGTAAACACAGAACCTTAATGTGCCTTTTTTTTCTTCACGAGTACGACCGGCGCAGCCCACGGACTTTTCGATGGCTGTATTATGTCGTCGCTGAGCATGTCGTCGACTTGAGTCCGGATGGTATCCGCTCGTGTGAAGAGACGCGGTACGGTGACTGTCGGGTAGGTCGGACTCGATCTTCGGTTATATTGTCACGAATGACACTCGGTACTTCTAGCGATCAAGGCTATAAAGAAGATTTAATGAGTCTAAACTCAAAGCTGCTGCCCAGAGCCCGTGAGGACAAGCGCTTGCCCGAGCGTTCTCGTCTTCTTTTCTGCTTCGCTGATGGTGATAGTGGTGGCATTTCTTCCCTGACTTGCTGTTGATGATAGTGGCGGCATTATTCCCCCCCTTCTAAGAGGGCATCGACTCGATGCTACGGAAAGCGAAATGACATTGTCCAACGCGGATCAACATTTGCAAGACGGAACACTTCCAGTTCTATACGTGGGTGCGTAGTCCGTGCCTCAACGTTCGTAGTAAGGCTTGAGCCGCACGACGTGTACCACTTCGGATCTTGGCCTTCGACAGGAGGCTGTGCGCGCTGTGTCAGGTTTCACTTCATAATTGAGGTCACCAATGCGGCGGAGTATTGTATAGGGGCCGAAGTACCGCTTCATAAGCTTCTCGCTCAGACCACGGCGCCGTACCGGTGTCCAAACCCAAACTCGATCACCAGGGGTGACATGTATTTCTCGTCGACGGAGGTTGTAGCGGTCAGCGTCGACGGATTGTTGATTTTGAATCCTGATCCTTGCGAGTTGTCGTGCTTCATCAGCGCGCTGTGAGACAACTTCGGCATCTTCGTGGGTATGGTCGCTGGGCAAGTGGGGCAGCATTGCGTCGAGCATGGTTTTTACTTGCCGGCCGTGCGCCAAATAGAATGGAGAAAATCCCGTCGTTTCTTGGATCGCGGTGTTGTACGCAAAGGTCACGAATGGGAGCACTTCGTCCCAAGTTCGGTGCTCGACGTCTGTGTACATGGCTATCATATCTGTCATTGTCTTATTGAGGCGCTCTGTAAGTCCATTTGTTTGGGGATGGTACGGCGTTGTTCGACGGTGGCTGGTGTTACTCAAGCGGAGTATGTCCTGCGTCAGTTTTGACGTGAACGCAAAACAATTGACTCAATAAAAAATTTCGCTATTTCAGCGCTTGTTCCGAGTGGCAGCGCCTTAGACTCTGCGAAGCGGGTTAAGTAATCCGTCGCTACCACAGTCCACCGATTGCCTGAGTTGGACATGGGGAATTGGCCCAGAAAATCCATGCCAATTTGTTCGAAAGCTGTTAGTCGGGGCTGGATAGGATGTAGAAATCCGGCCGGCTTTGTTGGCGGCTTCTTCCGCCTTTGGCATTCTCGGCATGTTTGCGTGTAGTGACGGACTGATTTCGGAAGACGAGGCCAGTAGTACTTTTCTCTTATCCGGGCTAGTGTGCGGCTATATCCGAGATGTCCGGCGGTGGGGTGGTCATGAGAAGCTTTGATGATTTCGTCGCGAAGGCAGTCTGGCACAACGAGACGCCACGACCTGCCGTTTGAGTCAAAGCTCTTTTTGTAGAGGACGCCCTGTCGAAGACTGAACGAGGACACGTTACGGGAGAAAACTTTGGGAAGGTCAACTTGTTGGCCTTGAAGGTATGCCGTAAGTGTTTGAAGCTCAGGGTCCTGTTGTTGCAGTGCGGCCATTTCAGAGCCATGTAGTACTCCCAGGAAGGCGTCGTCATCATCGACTTCCGGCTGAGCGCTTTCTACGGGGGCCCGAGACAGGCAGTACGCATCACTGTGTTTGCGGCCCGACTTGTAAATGATGGAAAAATCAAATTCTTGAAGGCGTAGTCCCGAACGAGCGAGTCGTCCGGATGGGTCCCTCAGGTTGGCAAGCCAGCACAGCGAATGATGATCTGTGACTACACGGAATGGACGACCATACAGGTAGGGACGAAACTTTGTAACTGCCCAAATGACTGCAAGGCACTCCTTTTCGGTGGTTGAATAGTTTTTCTCCGCTTTGGTTAGCGTACGGCTCGCGTAAGCGATGACTCGCTCAGCTCCATCCTGCATTTGGATGAGCACAGCACCAAGTCCCGCGCTACTTGCATCGGTATGGACTTCAGTTTCAGCCTCCTGGTCAAAATGGCCTAAGACGGGCGTTGTTTGCAGAGCGGACTTTAATTCCTCGAATGCGCGATGTTGTTCTTCATTCCACTCGAACGGGACCCGTTGTTTTGTAAGGTAAGTCAGTGGGGCAGCTATCTGGGAGAAGTTCTTAATGAAGCGGCGATAGTAAGCGCACAGACGCAGGAACCTTCTCACTGCCGACTTGTCAGACGGTGTGGGAAGGCGCGAACCGCGGCTGTTTTCGCTGGGTCAGCACTTACACCTGCACTACTAACAATGTGGCCTAGGAACTTCAGCTCATCGTACGCGAACCGGCATTTTTTTGGATTGAGCGTAAGGCCCGCAGTTTCGAGAGCCTTCAGTACCTCTCTAAGTCGTCGTAAGTGTTCGTCGAACGTACTTGCAAAGATGACGACATCATCGAGATAAACGAGGCACGTCTGCCATTTAAGGCCGGCGAGAACGGTGTCCATTACACGCTGGAAGGTCGCTGGTGCTGTACATAGACCGAAAGGCATCACTTTGAACTCATAGAGCCCATCTGGGGTAATAAAGGCCGTCTTTTCTCGGTCCCGCTCGTCAACCTAAATCTGCCAGTACCCACTCTTCAGGTCTATTGACGAGAAGAAGCGGGCATGGCGGAGCCGATCGAGAGTGTCATCGATGCGTGGAAGCGGGTACAGGTCCTTCTTTGTTATTTTGTTTAACCGCCGATAATCTACGCAAAACCGCAGTGTCCCATCCTTCTTCTTTACAAGCACCACTGGGGCAGCCCAGGGACTGTTAGACGGTTGGATGACATCGTCCTTCAGCATGTCTTTCACCTGGGTTTGTATTGCCTCTCGTTCTTTGGGCGAAACTCGATACGGCGGTTGGCGAGTTGGATGCGCGGCGTCATCAGTCAAAATCCGGTGCTTAGCAACGGTGGTTCGGCCAACTCCGGACGGCGTAACAAAGCAGTGACGAAATTCGTCGAGCAGTGAAAGCAACTCATTCCTTTGGTGACCCGAAAGTTTTGAGTTCACGTCGAGTTCCAGACTTGCTGCCGTTTCCGGCAGAGACGATGTATCGGCGTCGGACACCACGTCAACAGCTGAGATTTCCGCGATGCCTTCCACGTGGGCTACGGCCATGCCCTTGGTCAGGTGCTGCGACTCGTTTCGAAAATTTGTCACCAGAACTTCTGCGCATCGATTTTGAAGCCGCAGTAGGCCTCTGGCGACCCCGATTCCCTTCTCCAGAAGAAGCTGGATACTTCCTTCTAAGAGTGCTTCCCCGTCTGGGAACGTGTCAACTTGCACCAGCAAGAAAACACTGGCCAGCGGAGGCAGCTTCACGTGCTCCTCTAACACCCTGGCCGAGGCGAAACTTGGCGAGGAGTGACTCCGTGGTGCATCCGGCATCCGCAGCGTGAGGCTGTTCGAGCCCAGGTCAATGACAGCACCATACTCGTAGAGGAATTCCATACCTAGAATGATGTCTCGGGAGCATTTCTCC
The DNA here is from genome assembly GCF_048455015.1 of Haemaphysalis longicornis. NCBI lineage: Eukaryota > Metazoa > Arthropoda > Arachnida > Ixodida > Ixodidae > Haemaphysalis > Haemaphysalis longicornis. The sequence continues at coordinate 204,407,126 of NW_027526361.1, read as the reverse complement.
AGAACGACAAACTTCAGAGGGCATGGCTCTCCGTGGATCTCGACGCGGGCAGTACACAATCCAACAGGCGTCACCAGGTGTCCTCCGGCGGTTCGTATATCCGGGCCATCCCACGCTGTCATCACTTTACGTAGGTGACGGGAAAGCCTACCGCTAAGAACGGAGTAATCAGCACCAGTGTCAATGAGCGCCGTCGCGTCGTAGCCGTCTAAGTGATCGACAGGTTGTTCGATGGCGCAGCAGTATGGATGAAAGGGTTGCGGGAGTCGGAGTGGGAGCTTCGCGGCGTTTGCGGAGGTTCTTGATGGCTTTCGTCGTCGGCAACACCACCTCCAGGCGTTGCCGTAGTTAGTTTACCCGGCGAGGCACGGGCGAAAGGCTTTCGCGGCGAGACGAGCTGAGAGGCGAAGGTGGGCGACGGGGCGACGGCGAACGGGGTCCACGAGGAACGGCTGATAACGGCGGCGTTGAGCGTCGAAGGTATTCTTCGATTTCGCGGGGTTTCTGACCGTAACGTGGGCACGGATCGCTTGGACGGAACCCTGGAAGTCCAAGCTCACGGTAGGGGCAGCGGCGAAAGGTGTGGTCTGGCTCCCCACAGTGGAAGCAGAGTGGTCGGTTGTCCCGTGTTCGCCAGACATCCGTTTTTCGCGGGCGAAGCTGCTGTGGTCCCGGCGGGGGAATATTCGACGACTCACCGGTCACCCGCTGTGGTACCAGGTTTGAGTAAGGAGCGGCGACTGACGAGGGCGGCTGGGAAGCCGGCGCGACGTACGTCACAGAGGGACGTTGGGGGACAACGTCGACCGGAATTATGGGTGCAAAGGTCCGCCGCACTTCTTCTCTGACAGCCTCCGCAACCGATACTGAAGCAGGCCGCTCGCGCGTTGGGAACAGCTTTTGTAGCTCCTCTTGGAGCACCCCGCGGATGATCTCGCGGAGACAACTATCATTATTGCTGTTCAGGTCGAGGCGAGAAGTAGTAGTGCAAGCAGCAATTGTGGGGGAAGCCACTAACCTGTGGTAATGGTTACTCCTCGCCGCTAGCACCTGTTCAATGTTGGTGGCTTCCGTCACAAACTCATCGACAGTCGTCGGTGGATGGCGAACGAGCCCTCCAAAAATGTCGCTCCTCACGCCTCTCATAAGTGCCCGCACCTTGGTTTCCTCAGTGGCCAGCGGATCCGCCCGTGTGCTCAATTGCAGAACGTCTTCCACGAAGCTCGTCACGCTTTCGGTAGGCCCTTGGGCCCGGGTTCTTAAAAGTTCCTCGGCCATTTGACGTCGAAAGCGGTTAGGGAAGGCTCGCCGAAGGCCCTCCTTGAAGGACTCCCATGACTTCAGGCCCGCCTCGTGGTTATTGAACCAGATGCGAGCAGTTTTCTCCAAAGAAAAGTAGGCGCTCTTGCGGCACTGGTCTTCCGTCCAACCATTGTGGCGAGCTACACGCTCGTACTGCTCAATCCAGTCTTCTACGTCCTCGAAGTCTTCGCCATAGAACGGGGCAGGATTACGGGGCGCGATCGGCCAGAACATAATCAGAGGCCCGAACGCGTCAGTCTGCTGCGACTGCGACGTCATGCTAACTGCACGTGTCACCTGTGTCCTTTTGGAATTCGCCGTCAACTGCCCGTATTCCGGTGCTTGGCCTTGGAGACGTCTACTGGTGCGGACACCGGGCTCTTCGAGGAAGGCTCGCCGGCCCGGACTCAGTATCGGGCTTGGCTTACAGGGCCTTGAGGGGGTACTCTGCATGAAGGGGGTTTACCCCGGCTCCTCCACCACAAATGTCACGAATGACACTCGGTACTTCTAGCGATCAAGGCTATAAAGAAGATTTAATGAGTCTAAACTCAAAGCTGCAACCCAGAGCCCGTGAGGACAAGCGCTTGCCCGAGCGTTGTCGTCTTCTTTTCTGCTTCGCTGATAGTGATAGTGGCGGCATTTCTTCCCTGACTTGCTGTTGATGATAGTATCGGCAATATTTCGTTGCTTCGCTAGGGGTGTCTGACGTAATTTTGAGTTTGCCGAAAAACACTCGCTGTAGCGATGGAGCAAATCCAGCAATCTGTCCGGATTTTCATGCGGGAGCGCCGGGTTCACGTCGAAAGGTTGCGGCGGCTTGGAAGCATCTGCGCGTGCGCATTCAAAGTTAGCGACCGCGATCACTTGACTTGCTTCTTGCGTTTCTTTGAGGAACGCAATTGAAGTGTCCTTGTTTAGATGCTGGTACTCCTCGGTGAAATTGGTTACCAAAACATGGGATTTGCAATGCTTAAAGCGCACAATGCCTCTTGCGACGGAGACAACACGGTTGAGAAGCAACCTTTGGTCACCCTCTACGATAGCGTCGATGTCAGGAGCAGCATCCTCACAGTAGACGGCGATCATCAAGCTTGCGCGGGGTGGCAGGGTGACGTGATCGTCGGCGACCCTTACAGCAGCACGGCGATCGGGGTTGAGTGGCGGCGTCGTGGAGTGATCAGAGGAAAAAGTTATCGACTTGGTCTGGAGATCAATTATTGCGCCGTTGTCCGTCAAAAAGTCCATTCCGAGTATTACGTCGCGGGAGCAGTTAGGTAAAATTACGAACGCAGCAGGGTACGTGATGCCGTCTATGGTGACGCGGGACGTGCACGTTCCACTTGGCGTTACGAGATGGCCTCCTGCTGTGCGTATATGCGGACCGTCCCATCTTGTCGTAACTTTCTTCAGCTTAGACGCGAATGACCCGCTCATTACCGAGTCGTAGGGTCCCGTATCGATGAGGGCGACTACGTCAAAGCCGTCGATGGACAACTGGACGTCAGGACGCCGCCTTCCTCGAGTTCCGGGGGCGTCGGGGCATGGCATCTCGGCTTGTGCATGTTGGCGTTCGGGCACCATGCGTCGTCGTTGTCGTCGTCTCAGCGGTAGGTTCGGTCATGTCAAGTACGCGTCGCGCCGTGTGGTCGTCGTCGTGTTCAAAGGTCACGTAAGAGTTAGGTCGGGTCGTCGGGATGAGAGCATGTCGTAAGTCACAGTCTTCGGCGAATCGTTGCGTCGTTGGAGGGTTTTCGTTTTTCCGTCGTTGTGTAACTTCACCTCCAGAAGTTGCCGCCTTTAGTTTCCCCCGCGTGGGCTGGGGGACCTTCCACGTGCAAAGGTAGCACTGCTACGGCGGTCCGGCGACTGGTACGGGTAGGGCGACGGCGAACGGTTGAAACGGGCTGGTCCACGGCTGGTGTTGGACAGGTAGATGTGGTCGGCCTCTCCGCAGTGGTAGCACAGAGGACGATTATCCGGTGTTCGCCATACGTCAGTCTTCCTCGGCGTCTGGTTTCGTACTAAAGGGGTCGGGTGGGCGACAGTGGGCGGCGGTAGGGCGGGACCTCTTGACGGCGTGTTGGAACAGGGGGTGTCGACGAACAGCCGCGGAGTAGGTTATAGCCTCTGGCTCGGGGGGTGCTTCGGATGGCATGTAAGTTCCCAAAGCCTGCTGTACTTCTTCCCGGATCAATTCAGTCAGGGAAGCGACTTGAGGGTGTGTCGTCGTCGTCGGGAAAAGTTTCCGCAGCTCGTCCCTCACCACTGCACGGGTGGTGTAGCGTCGTGAGTCGGAGTTAATAGCGCCGGCACCAATCGTCTCCGAAATCAGTGCATTGATGGGGCGGTCGTACTGCCTCGTTCGGATTTCGGGCGTCTTCTCCATCGCGGCGGCCTCAGACGCGAATTCGGACACGGTCTTGGGGGAGGTTGCGAACAAGGCACGCAAAGAGCTCTTGCTTCACACCTCGCATCAGAAACCGTAGTTTCTTTTCTTCCGTTATTTCTGGGTCCGCACGGCGACAAAGTCGCTTCCTCTCCTCGATGAAGATCATGACCCCTTCGTTGGGGTGCTGCGTTCGAGTTTTCAGCAAAAGCGCTGCGCGTTCTTTTCTGACCCCGGTAATAAAGGCCTTCAGGAACTCGCTTTTGAACTGAGCCCAGTTTGTCAAGGAGCTCTCGTGGTTTTCGAACCAAGTGCGAGCCGAATCTTCCAAGTAAAAGAAGACATGCCGGAACGTTTCGTCGTCGTACCACCTGTTGAATTTCCGGACGCGCTCCAGTTTCTCCAACCATTCTTCTGGGTCTTCTCGGGGCTCCTCGGAAGGATGGCGGATCCCGTGGCTGCTGCACAACGACGGGACGATCGGCTTGGTTGACCATGGTGCTGGTTGCGACGTCTTTCTTCGCTTTCTCCGGTAGTGACCGAACTCGGGTGGTAAATCTTGCCGGCGGAGGCTGGCTCTTGTTAGACTGGCTTGGCGGCTTTCAGAGGTTGGACTGGGCATGAAGGGTGCGTACCCAGCACCTCCACCAGATGTCACCAAGCCAAGGACGACGCAGTTGTCGTGAAGAGAAATAAGTTTATTGGAGCGAACTTGTGCTCCCCTAACAACTCAAAAGAATACATAGGCGTCGAAGCAGCGGTCAACAAAGTGACTTGCGTCGGCGAGTGTCGCAGAATCGAATACCCCGGCGTCTGCTCTGCAGGCATTTTATCTTCCGGCGCACGTGGTTCTCGAACCGTCGATTCGCATCGAGAACATTTTAGATCCAAGAAGATTACTCCGGGCTGTTCACGTTAGATCGGAATGCTCTCCCTATCAGAACAGATAACACATGCGGCAAAAAAAGAAAGAATGGAACACGCGCTTCCCTTGGCACAGAGATAACACAGACCGGCGCAGTCGGGCGGTAAAAGCAAAATACAAATAAACAAACCCAATGCATGGTTCGCGGCAATATCATCAAAAAATAATGTTCCCGAGCTTCATGCGCATGACAGGCACGTAAGCGCTGAGCAAACAAGCAAACACTTACGTGCTCTTCCATTCAAAAAAGGAGGGTGCTCCGACAGTCGCCTGACACTCACAGCGTACGGAGGGGGGGGGGGGGGGCGCTGCGGTCACCGAGGTGAGCTGACGTGTCTCGCATCGGCTCCGTCGGTTATGCTCAATTGTGCCGAAATTTTCCCGAGGACCCAGGAAATTCTACTACCACGAGAAACAGCTCGACCCAGGGAACACTCCGATACCAAATTTTGGTGAGTCGACTCGACTTTCCACCCATTTTTGGCGATTGAAGACTTCGAACGTGGCCCGGGAGCTAAGCCTAACCTAGGCTTAGCACGACTTCGGGCCGGCGCGCCCGCCGGCCGCCAGCCAGAGCGCCACAGCCGTCGCCGCATCGCGGAACATGGCGTCTGCGATGGACACGGATCATGCGCCAGACCGAGAACAAGCAGAGCCACAGAATTTCCACATGCAACTGGACCAGCGAGACGGCCGCACCGTAATCGCGGTCGCCGGTGAAGACCTACAAGAATGCGACACCGCGGGGTGGACCCTCACCGCGCGGCGCCCGACGACATCGCACAGGGACCCTCAACCGCCACATGCAACCGGTGAGTCTCCCGCCAAAAGGCACGAACCTCGTTCCTCGAAAGCCCACTTTGTGAGAAGAGTAACTGCTACTATGACGAAGGCGGCTCGTATGCCTACCAACATTCCTAGGGACGAGCACAAGATTATAGTACGACCTAGAGGCGGGCTCAACACCGGCCGCGTGGAAGCCACAACCCTAATGACGGCAATAATGGCGGCTACAGGCATAGCGAGACACGAAACCCTGCAAGATACTGTATGTGCTAACGCGGCACAAAATATCATAGTGTTGAGCACCCCAAGCGAACAGAGAGCGGTGAAATACGCTCAAATCCGAACGCTCAACATAGGGGACCAAAGCTACGAAGTAAACGCTTACCACGCGGCGCCCAACGGCACAGCCAAAGGCGTAATTTACAATGTCGCGGCAGCAGACACGCCGGAAGAAATAAGAGCTAACGTAGTGAATCAATGCAACCCCATGGCGATCGACGCACACCGAATAGGAAACTCGCATGCCGTCATGGTCCTGTTTCAAGGTCACAAAGTCCGGCAACGGTGAAATACGGCGCGGTCTTACTCCGCTGCAGCCTGTACCGCCAGCACCATCAGGTATGCCAACAATGCAGAAAAATCGGGCATCGTCAAGACGTATGCCCGCATCCTCAAACGAAAATATGCTTCGCATGCGGAAAGCCCAATCCAGGAGGGAATCACGAAGAAGAATGCAAGCCTCACTTCAAGCTGTGTAGTGGCCCGCACCCCACAGGGGCACCCGGCTGCTCAAATCGATTCAAAATGCCATACTTAGTCAAGAAACGACGCTGGGAACGCAAGCAGCCACCCCTGCCGTAGAGCGCACGTGCACCGAGCCGACACCCCGCCAATTTCCCACCTCTCGAAACTCAAGGTCAACGGGAGAGGAGCCGCAGCTGCACGTGGCGAAACCCCGCCCACCAGGATCGCTCGGCCTCCGGCAGGCGCGAAAGCCGCAGCAGAAGCGCTCGGCGCGGTAGCAGAAACGGTCGCGAAACGTCTCGCTCCTGTGAAAGGGTTAAGTGGTCGGACGTAGTTATAAACCCCAAGCAAGGCACCAGCCCGCCAAAGCAGCACAAGACCGCGATGCAAGCCCAACAAGAAGAAAACGCCGAACTCAAGGCAGAGATCAGACGTCAGGATCAGCGCCTCGAAGAGGCGTTACGGCACCTTCGCAACCCACCGCAGCAGCAGCAGGAGCAACCGCAGGCAGCAGCAACCGCTCCGCAACCGGAGTGGGAACAAGGGAGAGTTCCCCGGCCCCAGTCCCTAACGCCACGGCATCAACAACCCCCACAGCACACAGCAAGAACACAGGCAAGTCCCCAGCCTACCTTCCAAGTCCCACCCCAAACAAGAAGCAAAGCCTGCACCCCACCCAACCTCCCCCGAGGAGAGCATGGAAGAACAAGACGACGAACCCCCCCAGCCTGCCAATGATGAGACCGAACCCCGCTCAACAAGCAGGATAAGCGTTGCTGTGCGCCTACGTAGATGCACCGAGAGAATTGATCGCCTCGAAAAAAGAATGGATTCCTTCGAGCACCGAGTGAATGCCCGCTTCACCGCCATAGAGCGCCGCCTGGACGCGCTCCAAGACTTCCTATATCCCAAGCTAGGCCGTGAAGATGACGCACCAGAAAAGCGCAACCCCACCACCTCCCCGCAAGCATCAACATGGCCCGAACACCCGCAAACACAGGCCTGAAAATATGGCAGTGGAATGCCAACGGGTTTCGCTGCCGAAAGGCGGTCCTCCAACAACACCTACAAAGCATCGACTCACTGCCCGACATCATCATGGTACAGGAGACCCACACGGAGAGTGCACCGACCCTGCCTGGTTACCGAGCGCACGCCAGCCCTCCGAGCGCGAGAGACTGTGGCAAGGGGACAGCGCAGGGAGTGTGTACTTTCGTGAAAAAGGGGCTCACATTCATCAAGCATGACCACTTCCTCGACCGCAGCACCATAGAACACTGCGCGACCGAGGTGGTGGTCGGCAAGAAACGACAGGAAACCCTCCTGCTCGTCAACATTTACAGCAATCCAACGCACCGGCAACAAAAGTTCAAAGCCCTGTTACACAAAGCGACACGCACGGCAGCAAACGAAACGATAGTTATCGGAGGCGACTTCAACGCCCCGCACAAAGAGCTGGGATACGGCCGCACAACCACCAGAGGGAGAGATCTTCTCGACGAAGCCAACGCTGCAGGATACACCCTCTACTCGGACCCAGAAACCCCCCCCCCCCCGCATCGGGACCTCCACGACGAAAGACACGAACCCGGACTTGACATTCATCCGACTGTCAACCAAGACTAAGGGAGACGTCATGTGGACCAATACGGGCTGCATCCTGGGAAGCGACCACTACATCCTGGAAGTCGTAATCCCAACAAGTGTACACCATACAACTGCACTACGCCGCCAGCACAAACTCACCAACTGGACACAATTCCGCAAGACCCTAGAAGATTCCCATCAACTGCAAGACATCACAGACATCGAAGAGTGGACGTCAGCCGTCAAGCAAGCGGCAACTGAAGCCACCACCGAAATCGACACCGACGAGGACATCATCCAAGTCGTCAGCAAATTAGCCCACATGATCGAAGCTCGCAAATCGCTACAACGCCGATGGAAACGACAGAGACATAACCGCAAGCTCCGAAAGAAAGTGGCCGAGATAGGACGAGCCATCGAAAAGTACAGCCAAGAACTGTGTACCCAACCGTGGTACGCCATGTGCAGCGCCGCCGACGGTCAACTACACAAGGGCCAGACATGGAAGCTCCTCCGCCAGCTCCTGGACGAGACATCGACCAGGGGTTACCAACAACACAGGCTCTCCCAAACCATGCACGCAGCACTAAAAGAGTTGGGAGAAAAAGAGACAGGCAAGCGCATCAATGCAAAATATCTGCCCAGTACCCCTGCAGAACAGCACGAAGATTACCATGGAACCGACAATCCAAACCTGGATAAAGACATCGAGGAGTGGGAAGTCCGGGCTGTGCTACAGGAACTCAACTGTAAGTCCGCAGCCGGTCGCGACCAGATCTCCAACAAAGCCTTACGAAATCTGAACGATGCGGCCATCACGTCCCTAACGAACTACTACAACCGCTGCTGGCAAACTGGCAAGCTACCGTCGCAGTGGAAAACGGCCCGGACGGTGCTGATACCCAAACCCAGCAAACCCCCCAGCATAGACCACCTCCGCCCGATCTCACTAACGTCATGCGTGGGAAAGGTGCTCGAGCACGTACTACGAAGCAGGTGGCAACGTTACCTCGAGCAAGAAGGCCTCTATCCGGACACTATGCTAGGGTTCCGGGAGAAGCTCAGTACCCAAGATGCTATGCTGTTACTACAACACGAAGTCCTCGACACGACAGCCCCCACCAGAGACAACAGAGCAGTGCTCGGCCTCGACCTCCAGAGCGCCTTCGACAAGGTGAACCACTCGGCCATCTTGAAGCAGGTCTCTCGGTTAGGAATGGGCCAACGCACCTACAACTACATCTGGGACTTTCTGTCCAGTCGAACCGTCAAGATCCAGGCGGGAAACCTGCAACTCCAAGAACGAGCGTTGGGCAGCATAGGAACCCCACAAGACTCAGTAATATCGCCATTACTCTTCACTTTGGTCATGATTGGGGTGGCCACCCACCTGCTCTCGGAGGTCCCGCAAGTCCGCTACACTATATATGCGGACGACATCACGCTGTCGGTCTCCGGGGGCAGCGACGGCCACATAGAAGAAACGCTACAAGCCGCTATTAACACCATTGAAAGCCACCTTGCAGACACGGGCCTTAACCGTTCACCACAGAAGTCAGAACTCCTCATCATCCCACCACCGGGAAGATGCCGGAAACAAGCCGCCCAAGGCGCAGAAAAGATCACATTACACACAAGCGATGGCACCGTCATCCCAAGAGTCACGATGCTCCGAGTGCTCGGAATGTTCCTCGAAGCAAGCAGAGGTAACGGAACCACAGTCGACAGACTGGTGACCAAACTGGGGGCTGCTACACGCCTCATCAAGCGCGTGGCCAACCGGCATCGAGGCATGAAAGAGGCAAGTCTCCTCCGGCTGGTCCAATCATTTGCAACAAGCCACGTGTCTTACATCGGGGCCTTTCACGGCTGGAAGGCCCACGAACGAGACAAAATCAACGCTGCAATATGCAAGACCTACAAGGCTGCCCTGGGACTCCTCAATTGCGCCAGCACGGCCAAACTACTTGAGCTAGGCGTCCACAACACCATAGAAGAAATTGCGGAGGCCCAGCGGACAGCCCAAATAGAACGCCTCAGGAGAACTAAGACGGAGAGGAACATACTCACCAGACTGGGCATTTCAGAGGCAGAAACACCGCACACACGCACAGCCCCCTCCCTACCGGAAGGCGCCAGGCGACGACTCCAAGTCTCACCAATGCCCAGGAACGTTAACCCGGCAAACAACCCGGGAAGGCGCGCAGCACGAGCAAAGACCCTTACAGACACATACGCTGCCGACACCAGGGCCCTCTTCGTCGACGCAGCAAAATACCCACATAGACAAGACACCTACGTGGCCGTGGTGGTCAAGGCCACCACCGGTGAAATCTGCAACGCCTGCAGCGTCCGAGCATCGTCGGCAAGCCAGGCGGAAGAGATGGCCATAGCGTTGGCACTCACGGATCCCCGATGCTCCACGATCCTGAGTGACTCGCGCTCCGCCATCAAGAACTACGCAACAAACACGGTGTGCAGCGAAGCAGTGAAAGTGATACGGTGCAGTGAAGTGCGTAAACTAGTGCGCGACGCAGTGCCCACCACACATCTAAGGTGGTTCCCGGCACACACTACCACAGACAGCAACGGGTGCAGTAGCAGCAACCCCAACCGTAACGAGACTGCGGACGCCTCCGCGCGAACTCTCACCAGATGCGCGACGACCACCACCTCCCTCGTCTCAACGGCTGGGGCGGACTGCGAAGACTGTGAAAGGTGTGGTGCTGTGAACGCCGACACAGGCGATCGAGACGACGAAGAAAACGATCCAATACAAGAGTATGCAGAAATGCTGGGGTGGTACAGGTACGGTCGTCGGACCATGCCCCCACCCCACCCTAAACTCACGCGAGAAAAAGCAGTGCTTTATAGGCAGATACAGACGCGATCAGTGCTGACTCCGGCGCTCGCGCGCCACGTGTGCCCAGAACTGTTCCGCAGCGACGTGTGCAGTGTGTGCAACAACTCTAAGGCGACCCTGACCCACATCTTGTGGAACTGTGAACTACACCCCACAGAAGCGGCAGCCTTCCCTGGACGGCTGCCAGAAGACATAGAAAGAGCAGTGCATTCACACGAACTAGCAAATCAGCTACTGGCAGTCCAGCGGCTCGAGGTGGCTTTCTCCCGGCAAGCGCGAGAGACTGAGCCTGCGGGTGGTCGAGGGCACGTCCCGAACGGCCATCTGCGGGCTGGTCCAGCATAGGCTGGGGAGGCAACATCACGAAGACGCCATAAACAAAGTCGGGTGGCGGGCGACCCTGCGTGGTCCCCCAACCACCTCCGCAGGACATTTTCAATAAAGTTCATTTCTCTCTCTCTCTCTCAAAGCGTACGCGCGAGTGTCCGTCAATTGCTTGCAACCCGTAAGAAGCGGTCGATGCGGATGAGGGTTGTATATTCTGAGTTCTGTATCATCAAGGCATCAGTTAGAAATGTCATTGTTCATCCAGAACTTCACATATTAATCAGTAATTGAGATAAAACATCCCACTTGAATATCTTCCGTTCTGGTATTTCGTTTAAATATCGCGTCCACTTATAGAAACGATGTTATTGTGCTTCACGCTGTCACAAGAGCAAGCTGAAGTTGTTACCATGCGTACGCGACATCTTTTAAACGAGTTCTTAAAGTTCCAGAGGCTTTTAGGGCGCGTCAGAAAAGCGGGTCATTGCTGTCTGGATGGCTTACTCTGTCTACTAGCTGTTCGTATTGGCAGCCACAAATGGTAAGTATATAACAATAAGCAAACAAATGAAAATTTTCCAGCAAGCAATACAAGGAAGTCGAACTGCAAGGCTGTCCTAAAGGTGTCATTATTCAGCGAGTCCAATGAAGCATGATATAAATCAGACAAGAGCAAGACCGAAGACAGAGCTAGCTGCAATTAGGGCTCATCTTGTGCATGCGCTGCGCTTCTTTGAATTCTTTCTTCTTGAGTTTCTGAGAATAACCATTTTTGGCGACTGGTTCAAACACAAACGTTTATAACTTCTGTGTGATACTGATTTCTAGTAAAACTTGGCACAATTGTTTTTCACAATTATGGGGTGTGCAACAAAAGTCAACAAGTAAAATCGCACCATAAGTTTTCAGTAATGTGTTCAGTAATCTCAGTAATGTGTCTGATTAATTTTGGTTCATTGCACCTGTTAAGGCCTAATCTTTTTCACTACCAACCACTTTAGACCTATTACCATGCAGGAAGCCGAATAGGCAAATATTTTTACCATACAGGTTCAGAGATTCTTCAAGCCTTCGGTAAAACTATATGCGGCGCTCTTGATTGTGCATATTGCACGTGTTGCACTAATTCCTGCAAATACGTTTTTGGAGTAATGCCATATTTTTACACTTGTGGGTAATTTATAGGTTTGCGCTTTAGAACACAGAAAAAATCGTCCTGAAAGCTTACTCGCCAAATATAGCACGTACGCTTCGAAAAAAAAATTGAAAAGCCAGATACGTTTATGTTGTATTCAGTCGAACAGCGTAACAAGAAAACTAGTAGAAAATTGTGCGCAAAGTCGAAACACTAAGAGAAAATAGCCACCTGTGCGCATACTTACTCGAAACTTCAGTGAAATCCCTGCTGCCCAGTCTTCATAATTCTCTTTCATTTTTCTTTGTTCAGGTCTTTACCTGTCTCTTTTAAAGTGGTTAAGAAGGCCAAATGCAACAGTATAATTTGATGGAGCCAGCCTTTGGTCACCCACAAACTCCATACCAGCCCTGAAAGACGTTTTTTAACCGAAAAGCAATACGAACATTTGAAAAATAATTGAAATTTTACGCCAAACTACGATAGCGGTGACGTAATAGAGAAATACCCACCCTCTTCGGTTCAAGACCATCACAGTGCTTAACTGCGCACATCCCCACAATACCTTTATTTCGCGAAGCCCATCTCCACTTTATCCTTAATTTACTGTACCGCAGCCCAGTCTGCAAGGTACTGACTGCGCTACTGAGCACAAACTTGCGGTTGGTGACTACGCAGGGTAACGTAGGAGACTCAATAGCATCATTGTGTCTACATTTGAGTGCACGTCATCAAATAATCCGCATCCCTCCAACATGCATGGCTTTCCGCAAAATACCTGCTGTATATTTTCTTCCGAAATCCCTGTTTTAACAGATGTTTAATATTTTCATAATGGATATCGGGATAATAGATACTGCTGTCGGATATTGCTCTCGGATCGCTCTCGGATGGAGTAACATACAACTATTCAGGGGTGGACAACTATGCTTGCTATGAAGGAGCGAACAGCAGAGAGAGGTTCAGCCGCCGATGCTGATTTATTGCAATTATTTATTCTAAAGCGGTTCAGATGCTTTTGTGTGCACGTTAATTCTAGTCAACGATTAAGAAGTGCTCGAGCTAACTCGAGAAGATAGCCCATACGTTGCTAAAAACTTAATTGATCAGAAGTTCCTTTTTTCTACCGTAAGGGTATTTGGCGAAATTTTGTTATTTCCAGGCCAGTCTTATACGCCATTAATCATACGATGGTACTCTGTGCCACCAACAAAAATATTTGTCTTGTAAATTCCCATACTCAAAATCACAGTTTCTTTTAGTTTTGGGGTGGAACTATTCTGAGTAAATTGTCAGAAGCCATCCGTTACGTCACGTTCATGTAGAGCGCTTTATATTGAGGCAAAAGTGAGGCCTGCCCACGACGACCTGGACTTTCACAACGCTCATTTTATTAACGTACTGTAACATTTGGCACAACCCACTTGAACCTATCGCTATCAGCTTAATCTAAAAAAAAAATGCGTGTCTTGAATGAAACAGCGGGGCATTAGTATTGTTGGACCCTTCGTCTCAGTAGACCTTTAATGTCGTTTGACATTAGGTTCTATTGGACCTTAAGACTAGGTGGATCTTTCGTCTCGTTGGGCATTCAGACTCGATTGGTCCTTCAGACTCGGTGCAACTTTCATCTCGTTAGACATTCAGGCTCGATTGGACCTTTCGTCTCGTTGGATATTTCGTCTCGTTGGACATTCAGGCTCGATTGGACCTTTCGTCTCGTTGGACATTCAGGCTCACTGATCACGTGACGAATTTGACCGTTCGCCTCGTTGAATATTCAGGCCACAGGCGTGTTAGCGGAGGTGGCCCCGCTTCGGTATCGCCGCTACCGCCCTAGCGCGCCACGCATGCGCAATGGCGCTCCCGCTAGCTATCGGAGCGGAGCATACCGTCAAAAACGGTCAGCTAAAACTCTTTAACAACAACATTTAAAAATTTCCGCGCAGACCTCGCTGAAACTGCCAGCGGATCGCGTAAACAGCCATACGCGCCTGTGATGCCGGGACACGGACATATTTCTGTGATGGGTGGATGTAAAATACAGGCAGTCCGTGAAGACAGTAAAAAAAGACCGGAACCAGGAAGTCGTTCAGACATTTTTCGTTACTTTGCTTAGCCGGTAGAAGGAGACGTGATAAGCAAACAGCGTCCCAGTGCGTGCCCGAGATTGTTTTTTTTGTGGAATATGAAAGTGTTATTTCCCAAAACGGGAGAAGGTTCTATAATAACTCCCTGAATATTACCTGATATGAGCAGGGGCAAAAAAACAAAAACAGTTTTCTTCCGGGTAACCTCGTGTTTCTTCATTTTGGGATTTGTTTTCTGCACCTGAAAGAGTAAATGCGGCATTTGGACTAGATAAATGTTAAAAGTGATGAAGTTTTTGTCTGCGCTCTCGCAGGCTTCTGGGCGAGTTATTTGCGTGCTTGCTTTTATTGATTTAGTAATTACTGTAATTAAATCTCGGCTGTTTTCAGTGACGCCTGTGTCTCTCCAATTTGTGCTTGTGTCTCTCCAGTGTTTCGGGAAACAAAAAACCCTTGCAGCAGACAAGGCATTAAAACACACTCTTGACGATATATTATGGGGACATTGATCGGAAGGCTTGTGCGAAATTAATTAAACCTGAAAAAATTGGATTGATTTGAAACAAAAAGGCGGCAGTGATTTTTACTGTACGTTGCAAAAAAGAACAATCTATAGAAATGAGAAGTCACATCGGTACTCACGGCTGTAGTTGATGTTACAACTGGACTGAACTACGCAGCGAAGCTTCGTGAGCTGAGCACTGTACTGCGTGAGTAAAACACTGGCTGACGTGGCATTTGGGCGCACATGGACGTAAGATGAGGCCAAGGCGAACACAATTCCTTTATTCATCAGTTCAATCTAGGTAGAAAGCCCTAATATTGAGGTTTTCAAAAATCGTAATTATTCTAATCAACCCCAGAAAAATTCTGTTTGATATTGTTAGGCTTGCGTACAACAGTACACGACGAATTTCCTATATAGGCTTTAAGATGAAAGAGGTGCAATTGTTATTCCTTATGTTTTTGTTTGGCTCACCGTCAGCCATTCGATTTCGAAATTCTTCGCATGTGAGAACCGCTGTGAAAGCTCTCATCCCCCACACTGCCGACGTTGTCTTCGTCAGTCACAACCATCGATGGCTGGATACATCTTGGATTAAATGCCTTGATTGGAGGTTCACCGCCTGGCAACCAACGAACACCCCGTCCGCTAACGAAGATCTGCAAGTGTTCACACGCCGAAGCCGGGTTTTTGACCAACGAACAGTTATGTTGGTGAGCCTTTCGAGCAAAAGTCTAATTACCTTCACAAAAACGCTGACACGCCTGCCGGTTAACGGCATTCTAACTCATTGGGTGCTGCTGCCCGATTCTGAAGGATTGAATGCAATTGATGAGTCGTTGAAAAGTATTGCCTCCTATATTGCCGTGTGCACAGTGCACTACGAGCCTGTGTTCAAAATCCAATGTTTAAAAAGGAGTAACCGAACGACATTTCAGACGTCGATGCTCCCAAAGAAAAAAGAAAAAGATAACATTGAACATTCACGTTTTTCTGGCGAAACCATTCGCTTTGGTTGTCTGAGAGCCAGCTTCGGCAACTGGTGTGACGCGAAAGAGAATGTTTTACTGCGCCGTTTATTATCCCTAAAAAATGTAACTCTGTCTCTTGTCATTTACCGAACCACAAGTAGTATCTTCCGCGACATACTTTCGTCAAACATCGATGTTATGCACGCTGGTATCGAATTCGTAGAGAGAAGTTTGTCTTCGCTTGCTTTCGCTGATATGGATTATGGCTACAAAACGTTCTATTCTCGAGCAAGTGATGCGCACATTGTATCTCTTCTGGAGGCAGTTGGAAGTTCAACCTGCGTTTTTATTTCCCTTTTTTGCCTGGCCTCTTGTTCAGTAACCATAGCCTATATCCGGCACAAGCGATTATCTGGTTCTATGTTTGCCATCATATCAGAAGAAGCGTTCTTTTTTTTGGCATCGCTGCTTGGCACATCGTCAGATGAACCAATACTTCCTAAGAATGCATACGCGGCTTTGGTATTACATGGGCTATGGTTTTTTAGTATGCAGCCTTTCTCGGTTTATTTTAGAGGTCAGCTAACGTCAATTGTTACTCTGAGCCGTCCAGCGGACCATTTGGACACGCTGAGGGAACTTGAATATGCACTCGACCGTAATTTAGTCCTGCCATGCGTTGGCGAAATGTCCAGCGCCTATGGGGACTTAGAAAGACATGCTGAAAAACCGTCAGTGTTGTTTAGAAAATTGAAGGACATCTATTTTCGCAACAAAAACAAAGGAATTGTCAAACATACAGAGGAAGAGTGTCTTCGCTGTGCACTGGCCAGAGACCGTGTGTGCTTTATAGGGCAGCAGTCTAAGTGCGTTTTGAAAGGAGAATTCTCTCACCTCGTAGAGTTCAAAGAACCATTCAGAGTGGAAACAGCGGCGTTTCCTATACCAAAAAAGTCATGGCTTCTGCAGCCCTTTAGAAAGTTTTTGCATTCTCTCCGAGAAGGATCGCTGCTTAAGCCAGCTTCTTTGTCCTGCGGCCACGATATCGCAGACGGGGGAAGCAGATTTGAGCTGTGGGGATTTTTCGCACACTTCTTGGTGTTGCTTTGCATTGCTGGGGCGGTTCTGCTCCCGGAAATATTCTCTTTTACTTACCTGCAAAGAAGGCAAAAACCATGACTCTAAGTTACATAGGTGATTATTCCTAGGTCAGGCAAAACTGTATTTGAAGTAGGGCCAGCCCTGCATGTTTTCGAAGACATTAGCTTTTTCGCTGACCCTTTCGACAAGGCAAAACGCCTTTTGAAGACCAGGCGCACTGCTGGAGCCATTTAATGAATTGGGTAGTAGAAAGCTGAATGTGTACGTCGAAGTTTTAGTAAATGCTAGCTGGTTTCTTAAGGAATCTGTTTTAACAACAATGCAGTGATTGAACGCGGAATTATACCTGTAATGTGGTCTTTATGCCATAAGGCATGCTATCGCAATAAAAAAGAGAAAGCGGAATAACTGGAAACAGCTGGTCTATGTCGAGTTGTGTTATACAACGCCTGTTTTCAGTTTTCAAATTTTTCTGGTTGGAAGTGGAAGCTTACACATTCGTTTCACTCCCGCTGACAGCCTGTCAGGCCGCTTTTCTGAGATCTAATTAGGCCAACCAAAAAAAAAGTGCTAATCGTTTTTGTGTGGCTGTGTCAACGGTGCAACATGGACATCACGTCATTTCTGGAGAAAGTGTGGGACCATTATCTGGTGCTGCGAGCCCTTTGTGATGAATTTAATGCGAGAAATTCTTTTTGGCCAGTTCAGACGAACGTGACCCGCACGGGTATGACCAGGCAACCGCCATGTTTTGTCCATTGCTAAGAGGAGCCCCTTGCTAAGAGGAGCCGTACCGTCTCTACGGATTGGTCATTGCGTACCAGCATTGCGCACCTCACTGGAGCACCTCCAAAGATACCGGTGGCAGTAATCATAACATTACAGTGTTTGGCCCTGCTTCGTGCCATCAGGGTGAAACAGAGATGGTAGTATTGAAAACCACGGCTCATACATAAACAAACTGCATGCCTTTTTTTCTGGGTTACGATGGTGCAGCAACAACCAGGCTCCTGCTTTTTCTTCAAGTCATCGACTCTAAATGGTACTGTACATGGTTTTGTTGTTTTATACCATGGCTATCGTTCTTTGAGTAGAATAATAGCCTTTATTGCAGTAGATTATTTCTTTTATTTAAAATATTTCTATACTTTTCACCTACAGTGACGTTGCTCTGTGGTTCTTGCTGCGGTGCTACGGGCCTAGCCAGGTGATCACAAGTGTCGCCTTTCGTCCAACAGCCGCTGCATTCAGCTTTACTGTTGAATAAAATAAATCAGAAGCGCAAAATATAGCATGAACCCTCACACTGAAAATACTAGGTATCTGTCAAGATTAGTTTCAGAATGTTAAATTCTGTGATCAGGCAGTGCGCAATTATTCTGATAGTTCACCGTTAGTACCTTTCTCAATCTAAACTTCATTATGAGCACAAAATGTATTTGGAGCGTCGGTTCTATACTTTCTCAAAACAATCGTCCATTCACGTAGTTTAGAGCACGAACCCTGCTCGTGAACAAGATAATATTGTGCACCTCTGGAAATTTCTTATCTATAATGTATTGCACGCCAACACCTCGCTGCAGGCCCTGAAAGGATAGTAATGACACGCCTGTAAACTTTTCGTCAGAACGAACTGATGACTCGGTCTGGTATTTTATCCGTGACTGGGTGGCAGGTAGCATCTTCTCGCTGTAGAAGCACCGGCATATGTCTTGAGGATATATCTGCTTGATGTGACATCGTTGGTACTCCACTTACACCCTGTCAGAACCCTATCTTACAATGTTTAGGGGAACAACCAGCCGTCTATGCTTCTCCCGCATTCGGCGCTGACATGAGTACTGTAGCGTAGCAGCTGTCCTTAATTACTGTGAGGTTTTGGCGTTACTATTAAGTCTACAATTAGGTGTGAAATCATAAATGTACTTGGCGCTACATACTATGAGCTGTATTTCTTCATGATGTGGTAGAAATTGTAGCCTGCGACATCATTTTGTTACAGCCCGCCACCCACTGCCACAACGTCTGCATCTATGAGTTGGAAATGGTCTGTGAACGCTTGTTATGCGTCAACTAGAAGCTCAATAAAACGCTGTCCATGTGGGCTCACTGGCTGGCTTCGCAGCTGGAACGGTTATGAAAAGACGCCAGTGACAAGTTGGGCTGAGAAGTTGTTTTATACACTCAATGATGTGCCAGATGAAGGGCACATTTACAATCATACAATGACCGACTATCTTCCGTCCTTGGACTACCCACGATACCAATCTCGTGCGCCCGTACGTGGGAAAGGGGTAGAGGCCTCTTTGCTATTCCAGCGTCCGAACGGATTAGGCTAGGCTGCCGCGTTGTTCCAACAGCGTAACCTTTCCTTATTGATACTGTCACGAAGCCAAAGACGACGCAGTTGTCTTCAAGGAAAATAAGTTTATTGGGGCGAACTTGGGCTCCCCTAACAACTCAAAGAATACAGCCGGCGAAGCAGCAGTCATTAAAGTGACGCGCGAAGGCGAGCGTCGACGATTCGAATGCCATGGCACCGGCTCTGCGGGAATTTATCACTCGGAGCGAAGGTTTCTCGAATAGTCGAAGTGTATCCAGCACACTGTAGATCCACGAAGGCTATTCTGGGCTGTTCACGTTAGTTCAAAACGCTCTCAATATCAGAAGAGATAACACAAGCTTCACAAATAGCAAGAACGGAACACGCGCCTCCCTTCGCTCACAGGCAACACCGATAACACAGACCAGCGGAGCCACGCGGCAAAAGCAAAACACAAATAAACAAACAAATGCATGGTTTGCGGTATTACCCCCCCTCCCTCTAAGAGTGTATCGACCGGATGGTAATATAAGCGAAAGTCTGAACAAATAAAAAATAAAAGTCCGTCATCGCGCGTAGAAAGGTTTTATGCCAACCACATGGACGACTTCGGGTCGCGTGCGTCGTCGTGATGTTCCGGAATCACCATCGGGGATCACCTTGTAGGTAAGGTGGCCAACACGTTGTACATTTCGGTAGTGTCCTAAGCACCGTCGTAGAAGCTTTTCACTGAGTCCACGTCGTCGGATGGGAGTCCAAACCCATACACAATCCCCTGGGCGGTACTCGGCGTCTCGGCGGCGGAGGTTATAGCGGCCGGCATCCACCAGCTGCTGGTCTGTTGTACGAATTCGTGCGAGCTGGCGGGCCTCCTCCGCACGCTGAAGATATCCTTGTACGTCGGCGTTGACGTCGACATCTTCTACTTGCGGAAGCGTGGCGTGAAGCATCGTGGTCGGCCGTCTTCCGTAGACAAGCGGGAATGGTGTCATCTACGTAGTTTCCTCGATAGCCGTGTTGTACGCCAACGTGACATACGATAGGACTTCGTCCCAAGCCTTAAGTTCAACGTCGGCGTACATAGACAACATATTGTCTTGTTCAGGCGTTCCGATAGTCCGTTCGTTTGGGGGTGCAACGCCGTCGTTCTTCGGTGATCCGTGTTGCTGTAGCGTAAGGTTCCTTGCATGAGCTCCGCAGTGAAGGCCGTTCCGCGGTCCGTGATTCAGGGGCTCTATGTCGCAGCACAACTTGGTTTATAAAAAACTTGGCGACTTCTTGTGCAGTCCCACTCGGAAGAGCGGCGGTCTCGGCGTAGCGCGTCATGTAGTCTGTTGCTTCTACAAACCACTTGTTCAAGGATCGTGACGCAGGGAATGGGCCTAGAAGGTCAATCCTATTCTTTTGGAAGGGCCTCCATGGGACGGTGATCGGCTGCAGAAGTCCGGCGGGTCTCGTCGGTGGCGCTTTTCGTCGCTGGCAGTCACGGCATCTCCGGACGTAGTGGGTGACGTCAGATGCAAGGCGGGGCCAGTAGTACTTGGTCTTAATTTTTTCAATAGTGCGAGCTGTGCCGAGATATCCGGAAGATGGGTCGTCATGGAATGCTTCCAAAATTTCGTCACGAAGGTCTGTAGCGATGACAAGAAGGTAATTCGTTCGTGTTCAGGGGCTGAAATTCTTCACGA
The DNA here is from genome assembly GCF_048455015.1 of Haemaphysalis longicornis. Classification (NCBI taxonomy): domain Eukaryota; kingdom Metazoa; phylum Arthropoda; class Arachnida; order Ixodida; family Ixodidae; genus Haemaphysalis; species Haemaphysalis longicornis. Next base: position 204,386,390 of record NW_027526361.1, on the reverse strand, counting down.
GGACGACGTTTTTCAGGCTGAATGCTGGTAAGTTCCGTTTGAAGGCCCTGCTGACAGCGACATTTTGTCCTTCGAGGTAGTCGATCATTACGCGTAACTCGCGGTCGGCACGGTGCTGGCCGGCTAGGTCGCTTTCCGTCAAGATTCCGAAGAATGCGGTGTCTTCGTCAGAATCTTGAGGTGGTGGGTCGATGGGGGCGAGAGACAGGCAGTCGGCGTCGGAGTGTTTCCTCCCGGATTTATAGACTACTGTAACGTCAAATTATTTCAGGCGCAAGCTGCATCTACCAAAACGGCCAGAGGGTGCCTTCAAATTGGCGAGCCAACACAGCGCATGGTGGTCTGTCAGAACCTTGAACGGTTTTCCATACACGTATGGGCGAAATTTCGAAATGGCCATTATAATCGCGAGGCACTCTTTCTCAGAGGCTGAGTAGTTTTTTTCTTCCTTTGACACACCACGGCTGGCATAAGCGATTACGTTTTCGCCCCCGCTCAATTGCTTCTGGACAAGCATGGCACCCAAGCCTACATCACTCACGTTCGTGTGCATTTCCGTTTCGGCGTTTTGTTCAAATGCGCGAGCACGGGCGGGCTTTGTATGCAGTGTTGCAGCTCGCAGAATGCTTTTAAATGCAGAGCATTTCAGTAACTCACGATGTCACCCGCGTTGACGTCCGTAGTCGTAGTCCGCACCCCTCCCCCTACACTATATAAAAAAAAATACTATCCGGAGACTGGTTTCGATCCCTCGACCCTGCGGGCGGAACGCAATGTACATGGTGCTCTACCCACTGCGCCACAAAGCCGACACAGAATGGGAGGCTACGAAAGCGCCTTATATCCTTGACTCATTCAAACTACGCCAAGAAGCTGCTGGTACAACGCATTCACTACCACCAATTCCCCAAACACTAAATGTGAACGCAATACACCCACCCCCTATGCGACGCAATTACTCGAGTCCCCCTCGAGGGGAGATGGGCCCAATTTTTTTTTCTTGGGCGTTTTCTCAGCGGGAAGGGGTGCTATCTTTCGTCAAGCGCGTGAGTGGCTCTGCAATGCGTGCGAATTTTGTGACGAAGCGCCGGTCGTACGCGCACAGTCCGAGAAATCTGCGCTCGCCCTTATCTTTCGGCGTTGGGAAGTTTGCTATGGCTGAAGTTTTTGCCGGGTCAGGCAGGACTCCCGTGGCATTGACGACATGGCCCAAAACCGTGAGTTCCTCTTACACGAAGCGGCACTTTTCCGGCTTCAGCGTTAACCCCGACGTACGGATGGCCTCGACTACAAACTGCAACCTTGCAAGATGGTCGCCGATAGTACTGGTGAATACCTCAACGCTATCGAGGTATAGGGGCTTTTCAGTGAAACGTTTAGCGGGATTTTTCTCCGCCTGGCAACACTGAAAACCGCCATGTCGGTGGCCACCATGCCAGCGCATGCGCTTTGCGCGCGCATCTCGAAGAAAAAAAACACCGGCGCACATCGTCTGCTGTGTTTCAGCCAGATTATCGGTAGTGGCGTCAACAGATATAATATTATTCACACTCAGATTAAGTGGTGGCGCTGTCCCTACCGTCGAGCACTTCGAATCCACGGAGGATGAAACCGTGGCTGCGAACGGCGCGTATAAGCAGCACAAGTCTGACGCTTCATTTGGCTGCCGCAGCGGGTCTCGACGCTAATGCACGCGCACCGCATACACATCTTTGTCTGGTAGGTGCTTTCTAATACGTGGTTGAGTACAAAAACCGAATAATTCCTTTGGAGAAATGGTTTACGCGTACACCGATTTTGCGCTGTCTTTCTAGTGCGTTAAATGTTTCACACCCAGCTAAACAACTCACGTCTGACATTAGACCGCGGCGGCTGGCAATCAGCCGATCTGCGGCGGCTAGTTCATACGCGTCTGGCGATAGGCAGATCGTACTGTGCTGCACCCAACAGCACTTGCCGTCGAGGTATTACTGTGCGTACCGAGGACAGCAGTTTCGCAATGATGCAGTTCCAGCTGTCAAACGGACCAGTGCGCTCACGTTGCAACCTTTGTGCTACGACCGACTTGCACTCGCTCGTAGGTGTGCGCGGAGGCTGGGGTTGAATTGCAGATAAGGTGGTCACACTCATGAGCCGAATCGTGGTGTTTCGCGTAACCAACGCTATCGCGGCACAACTGACTATCGAATCACTACCACAAGCCTTGCACCGGAACCCGAGGTCACTCGCGGCCCGCGGCCGGCCTGGCCGGCATGAAGGCATGGAGGAGAACAGGGGTGCCTGATCTGGAGGCCGGGCGCACAACGTTGCCTTGGCAACAGACGCTTGTATACCGATATGGCGGCGCACTCGCACGGTTGCCTGCATGCAATCAATGCTATTGAATACCGGCTATACGAGGCAGGTGTGCCACTTCAGGTCAGCTAGCTAAGTGTTCATGACTTTCTGAAACGTTGCTGGCGCCGTGCAGCGCCCAAACAGCATCACCTTAAACTCGTATATGCCGTCCGGGGTTATGAATGCAGTCTTCTCTCGATCTCTCTCCTCCACTTCAATTTGACAGTAGCCTGTCTTCAGATCCATGGATAAGAAGTAATTCGCATGACAGAGGTGGTCGACGGCATTGTCGATTCGTGGCAGGGGGTGCACGTTGAGTTAATGCAAAGCATCTCTTGCTCGGGGCTATGTCAGACGTCCGTCCGTTGTCCGCACCCCTCCCCCTACACTATAGAAAAAGAAATAGCGGCGCCCGGTTTCGACCCCATGACTCTCTGGCCGCATTGGGAGGTACGCGGCGCTCTTCCCACTGCGCTAGAAAACCGAGAGAGGAACAAGTACTGCAAAAGCGCCTTATGTCCTTGACTCTTTCAAACTACGTCAAGAAGCTACATACAATGAAGGCACGCGAAGCTGAATGTCAACAGAAACGACAAACTGAAACATTTAGAGGCGGATGTTAGCGTCTCTTGCTCGGGGGAATGTCCCGCGTCCGTGCCTCGTCCGCAGCGCCTCTGATGACGATTCGGGCAGGATGCCACTAGGGACTGGCCAACCAAAGAATCCATCACGAGATGGCTTCGCGTTCAACCACCGTCGTCATCTTCCCGTAGGGGAACTGCTGAAGACGAAAAAGGAGACAAAGACAAAGCTAAGAGGAGGGCGTGTACGTAGCTCTCGCGCCGTCTGCAGCGCTTCTGATGATGATTTTGGCAGGATGCCCCTAGGGATTGGCCAACCAAAGAATCCATCACGAGATAGCTTCACGTTCAACCACCGTCGTCATCTTCCCGAAGGGGAACCGCTGAAGAAGAAGGAGGACAAGAAGACAAAGCTGCGAAGGCGAGGGCGCGTACGTTGCTCTTAGCCGGTGCACCAACGTCAACAACCTTTACCTCACCAACGCTGACGGAGACTACCAATTCTACCACAGAGACGACAACATCGACAAGAACATGATGGAGGAGTTCCGGCGTTTCGAGCACCACCGCCTACTCACCGTAACACAACAGTACTTACGTGCCTTTGCCACCGGTGTGGACCCGGACGTGGAATTCCCTCTGGCGCTACTAAACACCAGATCACTCAACAGAACGGCAACATGCCAGCTGCGCGATAACCGCGCATGCGGGTCTCCTCTCTTATCTCCTCTTTTCCATACCATCTGCTCAATATAATAAACCCGGTCCGCAAGTCGCTTCTTCAGTTGCTGCTTCGGTTGAGACACGCTGCACCGTCCGATGAGCTGAATGAACGTCAACAATTCTGCTTTGCATCACCACATAGTTCCCTTCGGGGAGATGGTGTAATTTTTGGTGATGTTGTTCAATCGGCGGTAGTCAACGCAGAGCCTCAGTGTGCCGTCTTTTTTCTGCAAGAGAATTACCGGTGCAGCCCACGGAGTTTTTGATGGCTGTATGATGTCGTCGTTGAGCATGTCGTCGAATTGAGTCCGAATGGCTTCGCGCTCGTGCGAGGAGACGCGGTACGGTGACTTTCGGGTAGGTCGGGCTCTATCCTCGTTTATTATCCGGTGCTTCGCCAGATGTAACTGAGTTCGACGAGAAAGACTCGGTGTGGCGACGCCGCAAAGCTAATAACTTGTTCCTTTCTTCTTGTGATAGCGCCGAATTCACGTCGAAGGGATGCAGAAGTTGAAGGTGTCTTCGGGTGCGCGTTCAAAGTCGGCGATTGCGATCACGTCACTTGCTTGTTGCGTTTCTTCGAGGAACGCAATTGCAGCGCCTTTGTTTAAATGCTGGTACTCCTCGGTGAAATTGGTAACAAAGTTAAACTTCTCGACTCTGGTGTCGACCCCAGTGCCTCCAACACTAAAATCTCTGAAATGGAGGATAGCATGGGCCTTCTAAATGATTTGGTCGAGGGCGTACGCACTAAGCAAGTGAAGATGCTTAAATCCAATAAGGCCCTGAAACTTGAAAACGCCGACTTGAAAACCAGGGTGTCTGCCCTTGAGAGGTATTCAAGGATCAATAATGTCGAAGTGAAAGGGGTACCTGTCACTCAGGGGGAAGATTGCGTCGCGAACATTTCCTCGATCGGAGAACAAGCGAAATGTCCTGTCTCGGCTTCCGACCTAGAAATTGTGCACAGGGTACAAACCAAGCCTGATCAGCAGAACATAATGGCACGCTTCTACTCTCGTACGCACAAAAATGACTTTGTGAAGAAGGCGTGGAAGGCTCGGCTGAACACTGGTAGCTTGGGTTATTCGGGTGAAGATAAGCAACCCGTTTTTGTGAACGAGCACCTCACCCAGGAGACTAAATGGCTCTTCGCGCAAGCCCTGAAACTGAAAAAAGAAAAGGGGTGGCTGTTCCTTTGGATAGAAAACTGCCATAAAAAACGCCGCCAAACTGAAGACAGCCGTTCCTTCCGTATCCTTTCTGAATCCGACCTGGCTATCTTCTCTCGAATCTTGCACTTGTGCTGGTTGAGTGCCCTCGCCTTCATGGCCAACTACGTCAGCCCTTCTGAACTTGTAAATCGCCTATCTTCTGCTTCTACTTCCATCATTCACCTAAACACGCGTAGTTTAAGGAGACACTTTGATGATATAACATGTCTGTTATCAACCATTCGTCACCGTTTTTCTATTATCTGCTTGAGTGAAACGTGGTTGACTCCGAGTGATGGAAATCTTTTCGCGTTTGAAGGGTACACCTCTTAAAGGGAAGGTGAAGCGGTTTTAGAATTGAAAGAAAAGTTGACTAGCAGCAAGTACACATTTATTAGTTCATGTGTACTAAATATTTTCGCAATACATGCAATAGAAGCGGCGCAATGAGCAAACAAAAGTGGCCGGATGCCCCACCCCCATCTCGCCGCGCGAGGCCGGAAGACCGAAGAGCGCGGGCGAAAACCGGCTGAAAAACGTCATACCTGGACTTCCGGCCGGATCGGCCGCCTCGGCCATGCTCTTTTCGCCGTGTTTCCTTGTGAATGATACTTGTTGTTGTTGTGGTTGATAGCACTCATTCGTATAATTTTCGTGTTCAAAAAGTATGCACGAACGCCAAACGAGGCATACGTTATCATGCCGTATTCCTAAGCAGAATAATGCCACGCCGGGATGCTTGATAACATACGGAAGCGACAGCCGAGGTGGCTGTGCTTGATGACAGAGAATATACTACACTACATTAAATACTTTATAAACCGCTCCAATGCGTTTTTTTTTATGCGATGGACGTGAATGTTCACATTAGATTCTAGATTTAGGAAGAATGGGGAATACTGCTGTACTTTGGCCGGGGATGATTCGTTCCATTCCAGAAACCAAGTCACATTTGTTCAGGAAATACTTGTTTCGTTAAACGCGTCGGTTTTCTTTCCCTATGGGCTCAGGACAGTGTTCAAAAAAACAATTTTTTGGCGAAACTAAAACAAGGGGCTAATTCTGATAGAAGTTCTCTCCCGGCTAAGAGGTAAACAGTATTCCTACAAAGTAAAAGAACCAAGACAACCAGATTACTTATTTTGCAAGTATACATGTCACGATAAGGTGATGTTTGTCTGGAATTAAAAAAAAAAACACCACTCCGAACCACTACCGTACCATAATTTGTGTTGACTGCGGGGGCCTAATTTTTTCCCCAAGATTCCGTGTGGCTGCACATTATAACCTGGCAAGCACTTGTTGTCACTGAACCTCAACTGTGCTCCAGTGATATAGTCGGTGATATATATAACGATGATACTAAAAAATTTAGGAGCGAAGAGTAGATATACGGCCTCTGTCCGACTAGCGCGGTAAATGCTTAAATCTAGAAATGCTGAAACAGGCCAACGATTCATTATCACACACGTTTGGTGATTGTTACCTAAAATAACGTAACTAACTGCCTTGTGCGACTGGTCTGTTAATTATAACGAGGTGGCCGTAATATTGTAGCAGAATGCGCAACGCACAAGCGAAAATCAAGCCCTACTACAGCCAGTTATGCTGAGCAGGCACTAGTATGCTGCAGTTTTCAGAATAAATGCATGTGAAGCAGTAAGACGCCACTCATCGAAGTGCAGCTAGCAATCGCGGAGGCGCCGTAGCGCCGCTGCCGAAATGGCGCGCGCGTGTGCCTGTGTGCGGGGATGAGTAACGGGGCTGGGGTGGGCGACAACGAACAAAGGAAATGCGGAAGCAGAGTCTGCTTGTTGGTTTATGCGTGTACCGGCAAGATGTGTCTCGCATATACGTTTACAGCGCATTAACGCTATTTTTTCGCGCAGTGCACGGACGTGCTTTTCGGCATAAATGGTTTTGTGTATAATAAGAAACAATTAAGGCAGTACCTAATACTAACATAAGGTATAAAATCCCCATATGCTGGTTGCCTAATGCAAAAATATTTTGATGGAACCCACTAGTCGACGTCACAGTCACTGCTTTGAGGTTCTCTGTCGTGTAAAGCAAATTTAAGCTCCAAGATAATTGAACCAACAACACGGGAAATTATAAAACAAACTTCCAGTCATGTGCGAAAATTAAACTGCCAGCTAAATTGCCGCAAAGACAACCGTGCGATCGTTCGCAATGCTTCCGACAACCCGCGCGGCCGAAGGGTGTCCTCCTTTGACGTCATGACGGGCGCAACCAATCAGGGGCGTCAACAGACGAAAAGCGTGCGTCTTTCAAACGGGGCCGCGCTTTTTGCAAGATAAATGCCACTTAGACTCATGTACGGTAAATTTCAATGTGATATTCAAAATCAGCGCGCAAGAAACTATATAACTGTTAATCCAACTAGAAGTTTTTGAAAAGCGCTTCAGCTTCCCTTTAATACTGTCATCGTGAACATAGTGGCCATGGCCGGGCAGCAGTTTGCATCACAACTTCATTATCTTATCGCCGTCGCTCTGACTTGTCACTGGTATTACATAAGTGCGAATCTGTTTGGATTGAATTTCCTGATGCATTCCTTCCGAAAGATACTTAGCAATTAGTTATCGGTTGCATTTATTGTTCGCCCTCATCATGTTTCACTGATTTCTGTACAGCGTTACATAATGTCCTGCCCACGTTATCATCAGAAATGAAAACGTCGTAATAATGGGTGACATAAACGTCAACCTACTTGACTCTACAACTCCTTCTTACATCGAATACACTAACGTTCTAAACGCATACGGTTTCGAATGCCTTATTACACTTCCAACTCGATGTTCTACCACTGGACCTAGCACGTTGATCGACCACGCCTTATTTATTCTTGTTCCTGTACCCTCGTCAGGAGTGATTGAGATAGAAATAACAGACCATTACCCCATATTCGTTCAAATAAACATGTCCTCTAGGAACGACGGTATGCTGTTCATTAAGCAGAGTCTAAACGCGCCCTTATTTCTTGAAGAAATCGGAAAAACTGACTTGCCAGCATTTCTGCTCCAGGACGACGCGGAAAAAGCATTCGAGCTATTCGCCTCTATGTTGTCTAATGCTCTTCAAATATCATGTACCGCTGTCAAGTGCAAAAAAAGATTTGCGGATCCACATAATCCATGGATAACAGGTAGTCTCTTGAAATGTCTTCGAAAAAAAGAAAATCTTTATAAGAAAACTAAAAAACAACCATTTAACTAGTGTGTTCTAGCTCACTACAAAACGTACTCTGAAGTATTGGCCAAGCTGCTCAAAGACGCTAAAAAAATTTACTATGCGAGCGAAATCACCAGTGCGGGGAATGACGTGCGAAAGCAATGGAAAGTTATAAATAGATTCCTAAATGAAACATCGGTGAATCCTTCCGTAACAAAAATAAATTCAGACAACAGTACACTTGACAACCCATCTGACATCGCAAACACTTTTCTGGATTCTTTGGCACCCAACCGACCAGTTCAGCCTGAATCGCTCAACACGAATTTTCCGCGTTTGCCTCAGAGTTTTTTTCTTTTACCCACTTCGCCTGAAGAAGTGTATAGGGTTATTAACAATTTGAACGACATGGATCCGGGATTAGACAACTTTAAGCCTTCATATATCAAGATGATTGGGCATCTCGTCTCTGGAGCATTCGCCCACATTGTAAATTTTATCTTTAAGACTGGTGTATTCCCATCCGTTTTTAAAAACGCCAAGCTAACACCGGTGTTTAAAAAAGGGGACAGACTTCACATATAAAACTGCCGCCCCATAGCCGTATTATCTTTCTTTAGCAAAATTATTGAAAAGCTACTTGTTCTGAGGCTCACAAGTTATATATCAAAATTTAGCATACTATCGGCGAATCAATTCGGGTTCAGGGCTGGGTATTCCACTGAACTTGCTTTTATATTTCTAACTGATAAATTTAAAGAAGCCATTGATGCGGGATATCTGGTTGGTGCGCTGTGTATTGACCTGTCTAAAGCTTTCGACTCTCTGAACCATGCATATTGTTAAAAAATTAAGTGCAATTGGGATTACCCGCCCTGCTCTAACCCTAATAAAAAGTTGTTTCATTGATACGAAACAAACCGCATGCATCTCTGGTACTTACTCTGAATTCAAATTAACAAATATAGGTGTACTACAGGGATCTCTTCTTGGTCCTCTTATACTTTTAATCTTTATCAATGATCTCCCGCAATGCCTTACATTTTCAACTGGTGTACTTTATGCTGACGATACCACTATCTTTACAACTTATATGAATTTAGAATCGCTAATTGTGAAGCCTAATGCTGATTGTAATAATTTAGCTGCATGGTGTCGGGAAAACATGTTAACCATTAACTCGTCCAAATCTCGATTTACTATATTTAGATCTCAACACAAAATAATCCCGGAAAACTCTTCCATCTGCCTAAATGGTACTCAACTTCTTTGCTCGGGCTACGCCACTTTTTTAGGTGTTGAGCTTCATAAACATATCAAATTCCAAAAACACACCTCTTTGTTAACTAAAAACGTAGCATATGGAATACGAATATTAATTCAGGTTCGTCCTTATTTTGGCTTGAAGACTCTAATTTCATTGTACTATGCTTTCATTCATAGTCACATTAGTTATTGCATATCGTCGTGGGGCAATACATAGCCGACGCACCTGTCCCCCTTGCAACATATCCAGAATCAAGCCATACGGGTTATTACTCATAGTCATTTCCGTTGCAGTTCCCTACCGCTGCTTCGTGCACATAACATTTTATCGGTTTCTAATTTGGTTAAGTATTCTCTTTGCATCATAGTATTTAAATTATCCAGCGGTAGGCTTTCTATTGAAATTATCACTGCTAACCAGCTTCCACTTCAGAGCTGCACTAATTTTGCCCTTCAGAACAATGTTTTACTTCCTAAAGCTCAAACTAATTATGGTAAACAAGCTGTTCATTTTTTTGCTGCTTACGAATAGAACTATTTGCCTCACTTGACAAAAAGTGCTTCAAATATTTTTTCTTTTAAAAATAGCTTACGTGCTCATCTTCAATCAGTTTGAGTTCATTTTGTTTGCGTTTATCACATGTTTTGTTTGCTTTTTTACTTTGATTGTGCAATCTCAGTTTTGCTATATCTGTTTGGTCGGTTTCAACATAATACTGTAACCCCTGTTTGTTCAAACTTTTACTTGTTGATGCTTGTTTTATAGGAGGTCCCCCTGCAATCTTTGACTTCGGGACCTCCTCGTGTATATACCCATTGTATGTTGTTTTTTGTGTTAAATAAACCACCATCGAATCCAAACGTGGGATTTGAGCAGCCTAAACCGCACATTGCCTCTTGCGACAGACACACCGCGGTCGAGAAGCAAACTTTGGTCACTTTCCACGATAGCGTCGACGTCAGGAGCAGCACCTTCACAGTAGACGGTCATCATCAAGCTTGCGAGCGGTGGCAGGGTGACATGATCATCGGCAATCCTTACAGCTGCACGGTGTTCGGGGTTCGGTTCTGGCGTCACGGAGTGATCGGACGAAAAATTATCGGCTTGGTCTGCAGATCGAATATTGCGGCGTTGTCCGTTAAAAAGTCTATTCTGAGAATTACGTCGCGGAAGCAGTGAGGCAAGATAACAAACGCGTCCGTGTACGTCATGCCGTCTATGGTGACGCGGGATGTGCACGTTCCACTCGGCGTCACTAGGTAGCCTCCTGCTGTGCGTACATGCGGAGCATCCCATCTGGTCGTAACTTCCTTCAGCTTAGCCGCAAGTGGTCCTCTCAGTCGGACGACTATGCATAAGGCCCCACGGCCAACACGCACAAGCCGAGATACGACGCCCCGACGCACCCGAAAATCGAGGAAAGCGGCGTCCGACGTCCAGTTGTCCATCGACAGCTTGATGTAGTCGCCCTCATAGACACGGGAGCCGCAAGTGGCCGGCTACGGACCGACCGACGGGAGCCGACTGAGCGGACCACTTGCGGCTCCCGTGTCTATGAGGGCGACTACATCAAAGCTGTCGATGGACAACTGGACGTCGGACGCCGCTTTCCTCGATTTTCGGTTTCGTCGGGGCGTCGTATCTCGGCTTGTGCGTGTTGGCCGTGGGGCATTATGCATAGTCGTTATCTTAGTCTTAGATTCAGGCCTGGTCAGGTCGGGTACGCGTCGCGCCGTGTAGTTTTCGTCATGTTCGGGAGTCACGTCCGGGTTAGATCGGGTCGCCGGGCTGAGGGCATGTCGTAAATCATGGTCTTCAGCGAGTCGCTGCGTCGTTAGAGGGTTTTCATTTTTCCGCCATTGTGCGACTTTACCTCCCGAAGTTACTGCTTTTAGTTTCCCCTGCGTGCGCTGCGGAACCTTCCACGTGAGAAGTGAGCAATTCTTCGAGGGTTGGGCAACTGGTGCAGGTAGGGCGATGGCGAACGATTGAAACGGGCTGGGCCACGGCTGGTTTCAGATAGCTAGTCATCGATCTCACGTGGTCGTTGGCCAGGGAGAGGGCGATGTGCGTCGACGGAGAAACCACGCAGTCTGAGTCTCTTGTATGGGCAGCGACAGTAGATGTGGTCGGCCTCTCCGCAGTGGCAGCACAGAGGACGGTTATCGGGAGTTAGCCGTACGCCCGTCTTCCTCGGTGTCTGGTTTTGGTCCAGATGGGGTCGGGCGTGCGACAGTGGGCGGCTGTACGGCGGGGCCTCTTTACGACGAGTTGGAGCAGAGTGAATTCAACGAACAGCTTCGGCGTAGGCCATAGCTTGTGGCTCACTGGGTGCTTCATACGGAGCAGAAGTCCCCAGTGCGTGTTGAAATTCTTCTCGGATAACGCCGGACAGGGAGGCGACTTGACGTTGCTGCGTTGTTGGGAAAAGTTTCCTCAGTTCTTCGCGAACGACGGAGCGGATTGTTTCCCGTAAGTCTTCTGTAGCGAATCCAGGGGCGTTGACGGGGTTCGCCAAAAACGCGTTGTGTGGTCGATCGTACTGGCTTGAACGCATATGCAGGGTCCTCTCGATCATGAACGCCTCGGTCACGAACTCGGCGACAGGTCCTGGGGGGTTGCAAATGAGTCCAGAGAAGAGCTCTTGCTTTACGCCCCTCATGAGAGAGCGTAGCTACTTCTCTTCCGCCAGTTCTGGGTCAGGTCGTCGGAACAGCATCTTCACCTCTTCAGCGAACACTACAACACCTTCGTCTGGGTGTTGGATTCGCGTCTGCAACAATACCTCAGCTCCTTCTTTACGCACAACAGTTGTGAACGTTTTGCAAAATTCGTTTTGAAGATGCTCCATGATGTTAGCGAGCTCTCGTGGTTTTCAAACCAGTCTCAAGCCGATTCTTCGAGGTAGAAAAACACTTGCCTCAAGGTTTCTTCGTCATCACATCGGTTGAAATTTCGGACGCACTCCAGCTTCTACAGCTACTTTTCGGGGTCTTCCCCAGGAGATCCTATGAATGATGGTGGCTCCCGAGGTTGCTGCAGAACGACGGGAGAATTGGCTTTGTTGACCATGGCGCTGGTAGCGTCGTCTTCCTTCTTCACTTTCTCCGGTACTACAGCGAGTTCGGGTGGGAGGCCTTCCTGTCGGGGGTTGGTACGAGTGGGGTTTGCTTGGCGACTTGCAGATGGTTTAGGGTGCATGTACCCAGCGCCTACCAGATGTCACGAAGCCAAAGATGAAGCAATTTTCTTCAAGAAAAACAAGTTTATTGAAGCGAACTTGTGCTCCACTAACAACTCAAAGAATACAGGCGGCGAAGCAGTAGTCAACAAAGTGACGTGCGAAGGCGAGCGTCGACGATTCGAATGCCGCGGTCGCGGGTTCGATTCCCGGCCGCGGCGGCCGCTTTTCTGATGGAGGCGAAAAGCAAAAACGCCCGTGTGTACGAGATTTCGGCGCACGTTAAAGATCCCCAGGTGGTCAAAATTAATCCGGAGCCCTCCACTACGGCGCGCCTCATCGCCTGCGTTGCGTCGGCGCGTTAAACCCTACAATCAATCAATCAATCAATCAATCGAATGCCGCGGCATCTGCTCTGTGGGTATTTATCACTAGGCGCGATGGTTTTGCGAAAAGTCGAAGTGTATCCAGAACACTGTAGATCAACGAAGATTATTCTAGGCTGTTCACGTTCGTTCCAAAAGCTCTCCCTATCAGAACAGATAACAGATGCGGCGCGAAAAGAAAGAATGGAACACGCGCCTCCCTTGGCACACAGGCAACACCGATAACACAGACCGGCGCAGCCGGGCGGCAAAAGCAAAACAGAAATAAGCAAATCCAATGCATGGTTCGCGTGCATGTTGGAGAGGTGGTGTTCCGGGCGGTGGCGCAAGTTTTTAATGAACATCCCGGCGTGTAGTGGCGCCGGGCTGTTATGTAGTCGCGCGTTCAGGTTGGTCTAAGAAATTCAATGGCCAGCGTAGTTGATGGATGATAAAACGGCATTTTATTCATTCTACTAAATATCCAGCGCCGCGTATTATACTTCTGATGAGCTGGTTTATGTGTGGTGAACAGTTTGAAAATATGGTTCTTGCGCAGATCAATTCTGGCAATGTCTTGACAAGCTAACAATCCCGCTACTGGTCTATAAACACTTCCCGCTTTCCATTTCTGTGAGCTCTGACAAGAAGCAATACTTTTTCCGTCGTCTTGGTCGACCTTTATTTACAAGTAACCGTTTTTTTAAGTTAAATAGCTAAAATTGGCTAGGCTAGAGCCAGGCAGCTCAGGTCAGTGGCTTCCTTTGGTTGTCGTTCCGGCATTTGTCCCTTCCTTATGTATAGATATTTTGTAGCCTCTTCCTAGAGGGTTTTCGTTATTCTGCACACCTTATTTTGACTTGCCCAAAACCACAATCACTGTGCCCGGACAGGATGATGAGCTTCGGGGCCGCCGTTTATAACGTCATGTACGAGACTGATACCGTTGCAAGAATATGAAGAAGTGGTCAGCGATGCACTGCGCCATAGAAGTCTGACTGACGACGACAACGTGCTGACTGTGGCCTCGGTGTTCACTCGAACTGTCATGGCTGCGGAGTAAATCATGCCCTCATTCACCATGGCCCGTCTCACCTTCATCTTGCCATCGCGCAACATCTCTGGTGGAGGGTGCGGTGTTCACCCCCGCCCTGGCCTTCAAGCTCCGCAAAGCTGTGGTTTTTAAATGACTGTCGCATCTATGTAGGCCGTGTCAGGCAGCTCCAGCCCCGCCATGCGCCACACCTGCACGACTATATCTTCCTCCCCGTGACCCCAGCATGGGACCTGAGGAAGTGGGACCAGACCAGAGAAACCAAACAAAACAAGACGAGCGCAGCGCAGGCCCATTTCAGGTGACTCATCCGCTGTTCGATCCCGCCTCGCTCCAAGCGCCTCAGCCTTTCTTATTCACAATGGCGGGCATCGCTGTTCTGGGGCCAGTATTCATCGAGCACTTCATCTTCATCCGCGGCGGCGTGTACTTTCTACATGCTCATTTTCATAGCGTCCCATTGTTTTGCTTTCGTCTTGGGGTTTACGGCCTCAGAAGCGATGGCCGCCCTCGACCATGAGGATATGTTACAATAAAAAAAAATTACACCATCTCCCCGAAGGGAACTATGTGGTGATGCAAAGCAGAATAGTTGGCGTCCATTTAGCTCATCGAACGGTGCAGCATGTCTCAACCGAAGCAGCAACTGAGGAAGTGGCGCTCGGACCGGGTTTATGATACGCAGTGTCTAGAGTGCCGTCCGACGGCACTCTAGCTGATCGCGGCAGGCTTCGCTAGAGTGCCGTCCGACGCCATTCGAATAATAAAGACCAGGCTAGCACCGGTCCGAGCGTCTGTCGTAGTAGGGTAGAGGGCCTGTTTTAGCTTTGTGATCCCAAGGACGGTGGTTCGAGGCCGGCAGTTGGCTAGGTTGTTTTTTTACCGCTCAATTGAGCTATGATTTTTATGGCTTAAGTTACTTTTGGTGTTTTAAATGATTTTTTTGTGTGGGTTAGATACTTTTATGTTATGTTTAGGTTAGGTTGCCTTTTTTTACGTATCTAGAGCGATATAGTGCCAGACGCGCCATTTTGTTACAAAACGCCGTTGGATGTCGATATAGTGGATTGCTTGTAATACCGTCGGACGGCACTCTAGACACGGCCTTTAATAATAGAGCAGATGGAGTGGCGAGGAGGAGATGAGAGAGGAGACTCGCATGCACGGTTATCGCACAGCTGGCGTATTGCCATTATGTTGAGTGATCTGGTGTTTACTAGCGCCAGAGGGAATTCCACGACTGGGTCCACACCGGTGGCAAAGGCACGCAAGTACTGTTGTGTTACGGTGAGTAGGCGGTGGTGCTTGAGGCACCGAAACTCGTCCATCATGTTCTTGTCAATGTTGCCGTCTCTGTGGTAGAATCGGTAGTCTCCGTCAGCGTTGGTGAGGTAAAGGTTGTTGACGTTGGTGCACCGGCTGAGAGCAACGTACACGCCCTCGCCTTCGCAGCTTTGTCTTCTTCCCCTTCTTCTTCAGCGGTTCCCTTACGGGAAGATGACGACGTTGATTGAAGGAGAAGCCATTTCGTGATGGATTATTTGGTTGGGCAGTCCCTAGGGGCATCCTGCCACAATCTTCATCAGAGGCGGTGCGGACGGGGCACGGAAGCAGGACATTCCCTCGAACAAGAGACGCTAACATCCTCCTCTAAAGTTTTCAGTTCTTCGTTTCCGTTGACGTTCAGCCTCGCGTGCCTTCATTGTATGAGTAACTTTTTGACGTAGTTTGAATGAGTCAAGGACATTAGGCGCGTTCGTAGCACTTGCTCCTGTCTCGGTTTTGTAGTGCAGTGGGAACAGCGCCGCGTCCCTCCCGTTGCGGACAGATAGTCGTGGGATCAAAACCAGGCGCCACTAAATATTTTTATAGTGTAGGGGGAGAGGTGCGGACAACGGACGGATGCCCGACGTAGCCCCGAGCAAGAGATGCTTTGCATCTAAAAGAATTGGTTAACGTTGTACTGCCCCATGTAAGACTTACTGAAAAAAGTGATGCGCTGAATGTGGCGTAGCCCCAGTATTGGCTTGTGCTATCAAGCTGCCGATCTAATCAACACGTCATTCACCATGGTAGTGTTGTCTTCGTCCTACAGCACCCGAACAATAATACAGAAGGATCCGGGCAAGAACCAAAAATGTTTTTTAGAGGGGGTGGGCGTTATAGATCATGGAAAATGGGGAATTTTGCCAAAATGGCACGGAGTATCGATCACGCGCATCCTAGAAAAGATTTCGGGGGGTGGGTACGAATCCCCCGCCCCGTGAATGATACGCATTCAAAGAGAAGTTATCTACGGCAAGAAGTGGCTGGAGGACCAATAACGTACTGTTCACATATATATTGACCTAATTTATGTTATGTTAGTCAAAGCCGATTCCCGCGTTTGTGTCCTGCAGATGTTATGTACAAAATACGCACATGCCCACCTGATGCTTGCGATTGCTAGTGAGTGTAACGCATTAAAATTTGTTGTGAAGAAAAATTGTACTTCCCAAAAACGGTGGCAATCACGAATATTTTCGAGGGCCACTGAGCCATACATACCTTAACAGCGCTTGTAAAGATATCTGCTGTCAGGAAACTTCTGTGTTTTGCTTGGCGTACCTACATCAATGCCTGATGAAGAACAGTATTATTCCGTATGTCCAGCTTTTGAAGAGCGTTCTGTCTTAGCAAGTAAAATACCAGAGGGAATGCTTCTGCACTGGCATATTTCTGCACCCTAGCGCACATAAGACGTCATCATGAGGTCCTGTAACTCCGGGTTTTCACGAAATCATGCCTTCAACTGCTGTGTGTTTACGCACGTTTGACAACCCTACCGCCAAGGGCTTATCGACGGTTCTGTGTGATGGACGTTTTGACTGGTTGTTGTCGGACAAATTTAGGCCGTGATATCCCAAAAACGATGTTGCACGCACCGAATCGCCTCGTCCGAATGATAGCAAAATGAACAACAAAATCCTGTTACAGAAAAAGGAAGCTTGTTCGGTTCACCAATTGAAAAATGTATCAAACGAAAATTATTGCTGATATTTTTACTAGTTTTTAAGTTCTGCGGCTCTAAATCGGTGTGTTTATCTCTCCATTGTACATGCTTATGTATGCCGAATAAAAATTTGCTTTGACAGCGTTTTACCGTTGTTGTCTTTGTTGTCTTTGTCTTTGACTTTGTCTGTGTTGTCTTTACCCCATGCTCGAACTATCCCCCCAATGGGACACCGTTCTTCTATATGACTCACTGTCCGGGCTGGGCCCAGCCTCTATCCCTAACACGGGGCGCGATCTGCGCGGGATCGCCTGGTCTCTTTTCACGATATCACTATGCACTACCGCCTCTCCGACTTGACCTATCCTCAGGCGGACAAAACTTTAAACAATTCTAAGGCTAACACGTGGTGACTTCTTCAGACAGGCACCTTTCCAAATCCCGCCGTCCTGACCCACATCCACCCAACTCTGTACCCTACTTCGGCCTGCTGCCTATGTGGCGGTCATGACACACTATCCCACATCATCAGGGCTTGCCCGAAAAACCGCTTTCCCGAAATACCCTCCCAGGAACGGAGGGAGGCCGCGCTGCGCAGCTCGTACCTGGCCCTACAGGCTCACTTGGTCGCCAGGACTGCCGAGGTAGCTGATCAGTTCACGCTGACAGCCATCAACGGGATCTAGCCACCAGCATCGCTTTCATGATGCATAATCACTGATATACCTTGAAATAAACTTTATTCTTTCTCTTTCTCTCTCTCTCTCTCTCTCTCTATATATATATATATATATATATATATATATATATATATATATATATATATATATATATATATATATATATATATATCAGAAAAAAAAGAAAAAGAGGGAAACAATGAACAAGAGAAGCAAAGCAAAACATGAGCGAAAAGAAGCGTGTAAGAAGTATTTTATTTTGGCGTCAGTTGTGGCTCATGACTTGGGTGACTTGTAATCACATTGTGATACCCAATGCTGGCGTTCACGGAGTGCGTGCGTCATTCCTGTCTTTTCGCTCATGTTTTGCTTTCTTTCTCTTTTTCATTGTTTCCCTCTTTTTCTTTTCTTTCTTTTTTTTTCTTTTTTTTGGTTGCCCCGGAGGCACGGCACATACCGACGGTCACCTCTCTCTTCTTGTCTTCATGTTTTAAAAAATTGCCGCGCCCCGCCATATTTTCGTAGATTGGGCCCAGGGGTCCACGCGTGCCGGCGACAGGCCGAGTACTAGCAGTTAACCGGCCGTGCAGAGAGAGAGAGAGAGAGAGAGTGTTTATTAACATGAAAATATTTACAGGGCGAAGTTTTGCCTCTCGGTAGAGGGCACAGGTCTCGCCGGGGGAAGAAGGGGTGAGAGGGAATTGTTGATTAAGTATGATAACAGGCTATGTACAGACTATGTATAAAAGGCTATGTACAGACTATATACATACGCTCTCAGGTTACCTGCAGCCTATTTACACACACACGCACTCACACATACACAGCCACGCACACACGAGGGCTAACAGGGGGTGGATGGCCGGTGGGTTCTGGTTTTAACAGTTCATGGGCGGGTGTTGAGGCCTGACTCGTCGAGGTACGAGAGAAGCAGCCTGAAGGCCTCCCGGTGCAGCATGAAGGGCCCCCTAGGACGCAGGATGTCCTCTGCGGTGCTTGATGGTAGCCCCAGCCGCCGGTACCCAGACACCAGTTTGTTCCGGGCACCAGCGTACGCAGGGCAGGAGCAGAGGACGTGATCCAGTGTCTCGGGGTCGGGGCAGTGGGCACAGGTGGGTGTGGCCTTGCGGCCCTGCCTGTGGAGGCGTGCTGCTGTGTTGTAGCAGCCGGTGCGGAGCCGGAGGAGGAGGGACCGCTCCGACTGGGTTATCCCTCTGGTGGGAAGGAGCCGCGGGGCCTCGCCGGTGGCCGCTCGTTTGCAGGGGTGGCGGGCAGTTACCTCACGCCTGATGACGTCCCTGGCAACATCATAGCGCACCAGGGACGCAGAAACTGGGGCCGTTGGGGAGTGGTGGGCTGCTTTGGCTAATTCGTCTGCAGCCTCGTTCCCCGGTATACCGACGTGGGCAGGAAGCCACTGCAGTCGGAGGTTGCAGCCTTGTCCCTGCAGGTCGCGCAGCTTGGCAACCAGGGACATCTCGGGGTGGCCACCTCGCCCCCGTGGTGCAGATGCCTCCCTCAGGCGAAGTAGCGCCGGCCGGGAGTCGCAGAAGATGGTGGCCGCTGGCGGTAGGTCTTCTCGCAGCATGCCCGCGGCCAAGTGTAGGCCTGCCAGCTCGGCCGCTGTGGAGCTGGTGGGGAACGGCAGCCGGCATTGCCTATGAGCTCCCCTGGCCGGGGCAGTGCAGGCAGCTGCTCCGCGGCCCTCACTTGGAAGGACCGAGCCATCTGTGTACACCAGCAGTTGTCCCGGCGGTTCCAGGTCTATGAGGGCAGCCGCTTCCTGACGAATCCCAACCTCCGGCAGTCTCGCCCGGGACCTAACTCCTGGCAGCGTGGTGGTTATGTCTAAGGGTGCGGCTGCCGGCGGCGGTGGGGGCAGAAGGCACGCCCTCTGAGGGACTTCGACATAGTCCTCGAATAGAGCGGCCATGCTGCCCATGCGGGATTGTCCTCTCGAGCGGAGCCTGGCGAGGAGGTGGTCACCTCCAGGTGCTCGGTGCAGGCGCTCCACATGTTGCAGCGCTGTCTGCGTGGCGAGCAGCTGGATGGGCCAGCTTCCAGTTTCCGTCAGGGTGCTAGCCACTGGGGAGTCTCTTGGGAGGCCGACGCAGCGCCGAATGGCCTTTCGATGGGCCAGCTCCAGGGTCTTCCATTGGGCGTCCCTGAGGTTCACCAGGGGGAGTGCGTAAAGAACACGCGAGACAGCGCAGGCTCTGTAGATCCGGAGCGCCCACTGGTGCGAGCACCCTCTACCCTGTGCCACGAGCTGGTTGATGCCCCTAACGGCGCGGGTCATCTGGTCCAGCTGTGCCCCAACGGCAGACTTCCATGAGAGGGTTTCGTCGATGGCCAGGCCGAGGTAGACGACTTTGCGTCGCCAGGGGAGAGATCGTCCGTTGAGATGCAGTGGAGCAGTGCGTCGAACTTGAGCTGAGCGCGGATGGATTGCGATGGCCTCCGTTTTGGCCTCGGAGAGTCTGAGTCCCTTTCTTGTCAGGTGATTCGCCACTGCGTCGAGGGCCACCTGTAGGGTCGCGCGAACCCGCCTTCCGTGTTTGGTGGGGCCCCGGGTCCAGAGTGCCACGTCGTCGGCATAAATGGCCATCTCTACCGGGTACTCCAGGGATTCCAGTAGACAGCTGGGTAGGTCCGCCATGGCAAGGTTGAAGAGGAGTGGGCTCAAGACGCTGCCCTGCGGGACACCAGTCCCCACTCCGCGAGGGCCGCTCAGGGTCTTGCCGACACGTACACGCAGTGTGCGGTCTCTGAGAAAGCCACTTACGTAGCTTCTGAGCCTTCCCTCCGCTCCCAGGCGGTCAAGTGCATCGTGGATGGTCTGGTGCGGTAGCGCGTCCAAAGCTGACTTGACGTCCAGGAGCAGGAGGTACGCCCCCTCTTTCTCGTGTCGGGCCTGCTCTAGAAACGACACCACATCCGCGAGGGCATCAGCGGTGCAGCGAGACCTTCGGAAGCCACTCTGCTTTTCATCAAGGGCATTTCGTAGGCCTGTTAGCCATTCTAGTCTGCCCAGGACCACCGTCTCCATGAGTTTCCCCACCGCTGAGGTCAGAGAGATGGGGCGATACGAGGAAGGCTCGCTAGGTGGCTTGCCAGTCTTAAGCACCGCTGTCACAATAGCCGTCCTTCTGTCCTCAGGGATGGTGCCGGTCCTCCAGACATGGTTGAAAAGGTCCAGTAGACGCAGGTGCTGGTCGGTGTCGTTTCGTAGCATGACATAGGTGATGCCGTCGGCGTCGGGGGTGCTGTGCCCCCGGGGGCAGCGCCGCACAGCCGTCAGGAGCTCAGCCAGTGTGATGTCTGCGTTGCAGGCCGCTTCTACACGAGGGTCAGCTGGTCTCCGTGGCGGCTCGGCGAGGGAGACTCTGTATGGTAGCAGGTAGCAGCCGGCTCTCGTGTGGGCCAGCCCGAATATAGTGGCCATAGGGACCGGCGTTGGAGGTGGGTGTATCGGGTTGACGCAAGGGGCAAACTGCTCTGCAAGGAGCTCAGCCAGCTCCTGCTCCCTTATCCCTGCCCCTATGGCCACTGACTGGATTGGGCGCAGAGCGCAGACCGGCTGTGTGATGGAATTGAACAGCTTCCACGCCCGGGCAGGGTCCCGGCTGCTGTCAAGGGAGCTGCAAAGGCTTTGCCAGCATCTCTTGCGCTGCTGCCTGGCGTGCCGTCTGGCTGCTGCGTCCAGTCGTCTGAAGGCCGTCCAAAGGGCGGGGGTGTTGTGGCGGATGGCCTGCTTCTGGGCTCTGGTCCTGGCGGCCCGAAGGTTGAGTGCCTTAATATCAGGCACCGGCTTTCCCCGGGTCACTTCGGTGTAGGTAGTGGCAGCTTCAGTGCAGGGAACAAGTTCCTTTAGGAGGGTGCTGTCGTCTGCTGTTTCCAGTCGTTCGCTCAGTTTTTGCCTGAAGATGGTCCAGTTGATCACGCTGCAGCGTCTGGTGTCAAAACGTCGGCACAGGGAGGACGGGGTGAGGAGTACTGGGAAATGGTCGGAGCCCCAGGTATCGTTTGCCGTCTCCCAGTTGTAGGTACAGCGCTCGGACACCAGCGTGAGGTCAATGCACGTCTGGCAGGCTCGGCGAACAAAAGTTGGGCTGTCAGTGTTGATTATCAGCAGTCCTGCAGCGACCGACCAATCGAGGATGTCCCTACCCCGTCTGTTGCTCCGGCGACTTCCCCAGTGTCGGTGGTGGGCGTTGAAGTCCCCGCAGATAAGGCAGTCACGACCCAGGAGGCTCCGCAGTCGGCCCAGTTGGCTGGCGTCCCAAGGTTCCCCTGGCCTGATGTAAATACTGACAACCGAGGTGTCTGTGCCGCCCATACGTACTGTAGCGCCGACGCACTCCATAGGGCCACCAGCTGATTTATCCAGGTTCAAAGCCAGGCTTGATAGGTCCCGTCTCACGTACAGGGCCGCCCGTGACGGTCCCTGTGGGTGACTGAGATCCAGGCAGGGGGTCGTGGACAGGACTCTAGCTCGCACGAGGTGCGGCTGAGGTAGCCTACGAATCCAGGAAGCCGGGGTGGCTCCCCCCTCACCGTAACCTCCTGCAGGGCCAGTACATCGAAGTCAGCAAGTAGGAGGCGGTCGGCCAACTCTGCACTGCGTCTCCGCAGTGAGTGAACGTTCCACTGGAGAACGCGTGGTCTTGGTCCGTTAGAGCTGGCCATGCGTCAGGGTGGAGGAGCCTGGCTCTGCCTGGGGGGCTGAGGAGGGCTGCAGGACGAAGGATTGTGAACCTGGTTGAGGAGGTGTAGTTTGGCGGAGTGAGGTCTGGAGGGCCACTCGTGAAACAGGTTGTGTAGCCCGCACCAGCTCTGTCGTCACCCGTCGTGCATGTTGCCAAAGGGGGCACTGAGGGTCATTGACAGAGTGGGGGCCACGGCAGTTTGTGCAGGTGGGCACTCTGGCACCGCAGTCGACGGGCCGATGCGGTCCCCCGCAGCGCGCACACCTCGCGGGGCCTGGGCAGGAGGCCGTCGCATGGTCCAACCGCCCGCAACGTTTGCACTGCAGCGGCCGAGGGCGACAAGCTCTCACCCAGACAGGCCTCTTGAAGAGCCTCACTTGCTGTGGAGGGGTCGGCCCGGCGAAGTGCAGGGAAAGGTTACTCCGTCCGGCTCTCCCGGCGGAGATCAAAGGGACTGTCGTCTCAATCCCAGCAAGGAGATCCGCTGTGGATATGTTCACATCAACGCCGTAGATGATCCCGCGGCTGAAGTTGCGGCCGATGGGTTCTCGTGCGCGGACCGTCAAGCCACACAGCGAGGTCACATCCAGGAGTCTGGCGAGGCACTCCGGAGATGAGGCGTCGGCAGCCACCACATTTCGCTGCACGTTCACCCGCACCTCGAGCACTCCCGCTATCACTGCAAGTTGACGCAAAATCGCGTCTGGGGATGCGGAGAGGAAAGAGATACCTCCCGCAGGGCGGAACAATACGGTCCCCGAAGTTTCCCTGGCCGGTAACAAAAGCGGTGTCTGCCGTTGACGGCGCCGCCGTCGCTTGCTCTGAATCTGCCAGGGGCCTGCCGTGGCGTCGTCTTCCTTGGAATCTACGGCGAAGGATTGGGGAGTCGGGGGTGGTGGAGTAGGAGTGGCGTCAGGCCTGGGCGCAGCCATGTTGCTTTCCTTCTGTCGTGCAGGGTGGGGTTCGGTGCCGTCGACAGCCGGCAGCACTTGTGTCGGCGTACGCCCGGTCGCAGTATGCTCGAGGGGAGCAGCGGCAGCCCGCGCCATCTCGATTGCTTCAAGACCACGGCGCAGCTCGGAGCGGCGCTGCTGTCGGCGCGCTCGGGCCTCATGTTCTTCCTCGCGTCATCTGCTCTCCGCCGTTTTTGCTGGGGCCCCTGCGTCACTCCCCCCGCGCGCCGCAATGGCGGCGTAGCTGTGCCGCGTACCTTCTGTCTGGGTGGTGAGGCGCGCGTTTGTGGCGCGGCGTGAGGGGCTTTCTTCCTCGTGGGTGTTGTCCGTCGCCATACCGGTTTCCGGGCCGATTTTTCCTTCTTTGTCGCCGGGGGTAGCTTCCTCGCTGGGTCGGTTGGGATCGTGGTTGAGTCGCCCGTACGAGGTCATGTTTGGAAGCGTGTGCCCCACGCTCCGTCCCGCGTCGCGTAGGAGATCATCCCGTGCCTCTGCTGCGAGGTCAGCGAGGGAATCTCGGACTCGCTGTCGAAGGTCGCTCGCTGCCGTGCCCCTCCGTGACTTCAGGAAGCCACGAAGCGTCATCAACGCAAGTACGGCCGCATGGGACTGCTGCAGCTCTCCGGCGGAGTAACGGTGTGGGCTGCGACTGCTGAGTAGGCCAGTCATCACACGCCCGAGTGTAGAGGAACCGTCGCACATGTCGATGGTCCAGTGCCCCGGCTAGGGCTAGCCGAGCGTGCGATGCGGGTCCAGCACGGCACAGGGGCGGGCTGGCGGGGAGCTCCGAGAAACACGTCCGCTCCGCGCGCCGCCGATGCTAACCGGCCGTGCATTGACCTGGCGCGACACGACGCGACGCCGTGTACAAAGGGAGGCGTAGGCGGGGAAGGGGACGCCTCAAATGGGCTCCCCCATTGGCTTTTGTGGGACCCCCCCAAAGTCGCGGAGGCTGCCTGCGCTTCAGATACAGTAATGGGCCCCGCTTGCATTCTTGACCATGCCGCTGAAGACGGTCGATAGTTAATCGTTGTTACCGGTGACGCGCATGTAAACTCACTGCTCGTGGCGGCGTGTGCTTTGTAGTTTTTCCCTCTGGGAGACACCAGATGTTTTTGGGCCTTTCGTCACCCGTGAACTCGTCGCATTTCCTGTTATCCCGACCACTCGCGTTCTTGCCGTGCGTTCCTCCTTGCCTCTTTCTTGCCTCCTCCTTGCCACCTTGTTCCTCCCTCTTCCTGTCGTCTTTTTTTTTCTGTTTGTCGCTTGACTTTGGCAGAATAAGCTCTGGATGGTGTGTGTGGTCGTTTCAGTGTTTGTTTCCCATGTGGCTTGTGTTTCGGGGCGCCGCCCCCACTCTGAGTCCGTACGATTTCACCCAAATCTTTCATTCCTGAGGAAGACCTGTCTCAGGTCGAAACGTTGGAAATAAAGTCTCCGAAGAGCGTACTTCTACTTTGTGCGTATTCCTGCAACAACTAAGGACTCTACTTCACGACTATAGATATATATATATATATATATATATATATATATATATATATAGATACGGGACGAGGGACTCGGTAAAGATACATATCAAGGTTGCAGTCGTCATTGCCAGTGCTATTCGGCTTTTTCGAAATATTTTTAATAGGGCCGAATGGCGTGTGCTTGTCACGTTTCTTTGATTCATTGATAAATAAGCGAAAATATAAGTCGAGAAAAAATCCGCCGTTTTTCCGGGAGCGGGACTCGAACCCACATCTCCGCATAACCGGTGCGGTGCGTTCACCATTACGCTATCCCCACAACGGCTTCTCTCTCGACTTTAAAGCGGGGGTTTATATTTACAAGAGCTCTGAGGCGGTCAACTAGCGCCGCCCCTCGACTACCGCGGGAGACGTAGAACGTCTTCTTACCAGCGGCCGCCACGTAGAACGTGGTCGGAGGTCGGGGTTAGCAATTGGCATATCCGAACTGCTGGAGCCAGTGCCTCGTAATGCATGTAGCAGAACAGAGAGATACGGGACGAGGGACTCGGTAAAGATACATATCAAGGTTGCAGTCGTCATTGCCAGTGCTAATCGGCTTTTTTCGAAATATTTTTAATAGGGCCGAATGACGTGTGCTTGTCACGTTTCTTTGATTCATTGATAAATAAGCGAAAATATAAGTCGAGAAAAAATCCGCCGTTTTTTCGGGAGCGGGACTCGAACCCACATCTCCGCATAACCGGTGCGGTGCGTTCACCATTACGCTATCCCCACAACGGCTTCTCTCTCGACTTTAAAGCGGGGGTTTATATTTACAAGAGCTCTGAGGCTGGTCAACTAGCGCCGCCCCTCGACTACCGCAGGAGACGTAGAACGTCTTCTTTCCCGAAAAAGCCGAATAGCACTGGCAATGACGACTGCAACCTTGATATGTATCTTTACCGAGTCCCTCGTCCCGTATCTCTCTGTTCTGCTACATGCATTACGAGGCACTGGCTCCAGCAGTTCGGATATGCCAATTGCTAACCCCGACCTCCGACCACGTTCTACGTGGCGGCCGCTGGGAAAGAAGACGTTCTACGTCTCCCGCGGTAGTCGAGGGGCGGCGCTAGTTGACCGGCCTCAGAGCTCTTGTAAATATAAACCCCCGCTTTAAAGTCGAGAGAGAAGCCGTTGTGGGGATAGCGTAATGGTGAACGCACCGCACCGGTTATGCGGAGATGTGGGTTCGAGTCCCGCTCCCGGAAAAACGGCGGATTTTTTCTCGACTTATATTTTCGCTTATTTATCAATGAATCAAAGAAACGGGACAAGCACACGTCATTCGGCCCTATTAAAAATATTTCGAAAAAAGCCGAATAGCACTGGCAATGACGACTGCAACCTTGATATGTATCTTTACCGAGTCCCTCGTCCCGTATCTCTCTGTTCTGCTACATGCATTACGAGGCACTGGCTCCAGCAGTTCGGATATGCCAATTGCTAACCCCGACCTCCGACCACGTTCTACGTGGCGGCCGCTGGGAAAGAAGATGTTCTACGTCTCCCGCGGTAGTCGAGGGGCGGCGCTAGTTGACCGGCCTCAGAGCTCTTGTAAATATAAACCCCCGCTTTAAAGTCGAGAGAGAAGCCGTTGTGGGGATAGCGTAATGGTGAACGCACCGCACCGGTTATGCGGAGATGTGGGTTCGAGTCCCGCTCCCGGAAAAACGGCGGATTTTTTCTCGACTGATATTTTCGCTTATTTATCAATGAATCAAAGAAACGTGACAAGCACACGTCATTCGGCCCTATTAAAAATATTTCGAAAAAAGCCGAATAGCACTGGCAATGACGACTGCAACCTTGATATATATATATATATATATATATATATATATATATATATATATGTAGCGAATCAGAAAATGGGAAATGAGAGGCTCGGTGAAATAAGACAGAAAATAAGGGTTGGCAGTCAAGAAAGCCTTGGAAAGCAAAGGGGAGGTTGTCGTGGGTCATAGCAAGAGATGAAGAATTTTTTGAGTCGAAACGAAAGTGGTGAAGAAATGCCCGACGGGTGGGATCCGAGCCCACGACCTCTAGAATACCGGTCTGGTGCGAGAACCACTACGCTACCGGCGGGGCTGTTTCCCCAGCACTTTCTCGGGTATTTATGTTAAGTTATTTTTGTTTTCAGCACTTGGGGGCGGTAGCCAGCGCCACTCGGAGTACTCGGGGTGAAGGGGACCTTCTTTTTAACCCCCGGGCCGTGACTCGAGTGTCTACGACATGTCGAGAGTGGTCGACCAACGTTGAACCCTCCTAAACTCCCTTTTGCACCAAGACTGCCATAACAGAGGCCCTCGCTAAGCATGTAGCGAATCAGAAAATGAGAAATGAGGAGCTCCAAAATTCTTCATCTCTTTCTATGACCCACCACCCCCCCCCCCCCCTTTGCTTTCCGAGGTTTTCTTGACTGCCAACCCTTATTTCCGGTCTTATATATATATATATATATATATATATATATGGCTGAAGCGGCAAGGCAAGAGTGAAGAATGCACAACACGCGTTCCCTCCAGCTGTGCACGGCGAAAATCTTCTATTTTACGTTTTATAAGCAGTGAAAACAGTCATAGCTTTCAATACATGTTTTTCCGAGAAAAAAGTCATACTACTGCCGATAGCTTCAAACAAAGTAAAGATAGTTCTTGTGGCAATAATTATACCTCGCAAAAAGCAGAAAAAAACGGCGACACATGACAGAGCACTCACGCCGGAAGGGAGCTTGACATCAACTATCGCTTTATGGTAAGAAAAGAGCAACATTCAACTAACTGCGCAGAAAATCTAAGAAATGGATGAATGGCCGAGTTTTGCAGAAATTATGATTGCTCCTTTACGTTTGATTTTTCCTCTGCATGCAAGACCGGGGAGGGGATGCTCACAATCATTTTCGTTGCTGATACAAAAGCCCTCGAAGATTTCTTTTTCTTATTGCGTCCCAAAGCTGAAGAGGACGCACGACCCCTGAAATTGGTGCTCGCAAAAGCACCGCCGGCAGTAACCTGCCAAATGTCCTCCCTCACACAGTGAGTGAATTTCAGTGCTTTTTAAAAAAACATTGTCAACATTTTACCCGCAACGAGCCCAATTTCTCCCTTGTGGGAATATTTTGCGTTTCGTAAAATTTGTTACGAAAGCTTCCATGTTGTCGCATGCTATTGTTCAAAAGAATTGGTAATAACGCGTCGCGTGATCGTCAAAGCTTGTGCTGAAAAATAACTCATCTCAAAGAAACCAACATGGGGTACCCTTATAATTACTATAGTCTTGCTGAAAACTGGTCAGAGGCCCCCGTCCACATACCGGTGCAGTATGATGAACGACCAAAACGGCAAGTCACCAATGATTATTGAGAAACCAAATAACGGAGCCCGAGGCTATTTACGCTGTGATTTATTCTTAATCACCAAGTACCGACCAAATCTTCTTCATACCAGTCGTTCCCTTAAGTTGCCCGCAAGCGCAGCGCCTTTTTTCGCGTAGGCTTGAGTGGTGCACTGTTTTATATGTTTGTGAAATTTGCGATGCCTTTCATAAAATTGCTATGGTTTTTCAATCGCAGCTATTAAATATCAACGACAATACCACTAGTTTGTCTCGTTCTTGTCTCAAACTCGCAAAGGCGCAGGCAAGTCGTTTCCTACACCGAGGTACCCTGAACGCGGACACAGTTCAGTTTGATCGTGGCGTGCGTATTTGACTCATTTGTTAACAGCGGAGATCTTGTAGGTCGAGGCAGTCGATCTGCTAAAGGTGTTACGTCTCTGTGGGGTAGGAGCAGTTTCCCCGAGCCGCCGGCTGCCTTGCAGAGATCGTTTGGTCAAGGCCGCCGAGACCCACCAATGCGGTGCGCAGTTGCAACAGAGGTTGGTTCCTCTCCCTTCCGCCAGGGTGGAGAGGGTTGAAAGCATGATGGAGAGCAAAGACGCTAGGGTGAAAAGGGCGGAGAGGCAACTGATGGTAAACTGCAGAATCCTTAGTGCCAATCTAAAAATTTGCGTGGCGACAGTGCTGCCATTCTCGGGCGAGCGCCAGCAGAACTTGGAACTGACGCAGGAGAGCAACAGCGCGGTGTTTGTGCCGGTTTCACACTGGGTGGGACGCGGCTGAGTCATTGGCTCAAGCAACAGGCGAATTTGTGAATTTAGTGCGAATTTGTGAGCAACGCTGCTGCTCCAAATGTTTCACTAGATTATATAAAAGCATTCCATGTATCACCGGCCCATGAGGACATTCGCTGTGCAGACTGGTTATCTGTAAGTAGGAATGGCGCAATAAAACCCGCCAGTTTTCCCTCCGGAATTCTTTCGTCTGAACAAAACATCGTCACGCTGCTTAAAGGGCTTCCAAAGGCAATGCAACGCAGCGGTACGGTGAGCAGCTTCAAAAGTGTCAACAGTGGCTGACACGCTGATCCTGCAAGTCAAAGAGGGTGTCATGATAGGTCCTGCCTCATACCGGAAGGCATTTCCTAACTCACTCTCTTCGGGCGGAAGTGGTGTCAGGTACAAATACGCCTTTTCAGGGAAGACTAGGTCATGCACTACATTAAATCGATCGGAGCTAGAAGAAACTAAAAAGTCAAAAAAGGAGCCTATAGAAACTAAAACGCACACAAAAGGCTGACATGCGGGCTACTGGAAAAATTGCCTCCATCTCCCGGCGAGGGAACCCTGGTGTGATCCCGTGCATTGGCGTTTCCATTGGGTTGATTCTCTACATCGCGTGAAACGTATTGTGAACGCGTAGGATGCCTTCCATCACATACGGATGTTCTCAAACATGGGACGATGGAGGCAATTTTACATTTTCATGCACATGCATACGCGAAATGAGAGGGTACACGTGTTTTAGCGGCCACCACCTAGCGCGATACCCACTTTATGTTCACAGCCCTTGAAGGAGAGGAAACCGCGGAGGAGAGTAGCGCATGCGCGCACATGCGCACCGGAGCAGCTGTTAACGCAGCGTTAACGCAGCGAATCGCGCTCCAACCAAGCGCGCCAGCTGTCGTTATGCTAATGCGCCCGAGTGAGAGTGTTGCACACAGCTGTGGGAGAGGCGAACGGAGGAGGGCTGCGGACGGACGCCGCCGCGGCCGACGACGACGCAGGAGGGACATGCCTCAGAGCAAGAGATGCGCGGCATCTAAAAAACTAACCAATAATTGGCAGTGATTTCGCATACGAGAAAACAAAGACGACGAGGCAGTTGTGGCCGAACTCCTACTGGAAAGCTCGTCTTATAAACTTTTTTCATGGGCCGGCGACTTGACCACAGCGGCGAAACGAAGCTCCGAAGTGGGACATATTGTTACGGGAAGCGCAGGGGGGTGCTTGCGCATAGCTCCAGGGGACCCACCACTGACGACGACGAAACAGTGGAAGGCATGGACTCGTGGCTCAAGCAATTTGGGGTTTGCAAAAATGGATATACATATAATTACATTCAGAATTTTCTTTCTCCTTCAGGTTGTTTGAATTGCTGAAGGGTGCTAATTAATGGGTAATTGGGGTTTTATTCATGACTAAGTTTCCTTTTACTGTCTCTTTCCGGAAATGAAATAATTTAGTATTTTTAGATTCTCCCGTTTTTCAACAAGCGATTTCGCCGTGGCCAATCTTTCCTTGGGCGTACATGTCAACATCTTTGAGGACACCATAATCATCATCATCACCATTAAACATGGCGTCCTGTGAATAGATCACACCGCTCCGTGGCAACATCATATAAATTCACTGCTCGTATCTTTTATTAAGAGTAGGGGGCAGCTCAATGAACTTGACAAACCGACGACGAGACAAACACGAGTGGTCACGTACCAACCGGCTCAAGCTTCAACTCTTTTGAGCATCTTCCGCACTTCCTCTCATTTGTCTTGCGGCTACGTAGCAATATGTTCTTCAGCAGAGGCCGTCGGACTCCTGAGCCAAGGGTAGCACATCTGTTGAACCGCGCGGAGAACTCTGGCACGTGGCACAAGATCCCGGTGGAGTGCCCCCCAACCACGAAAAAAAAAGGCTTAGGAATAAACGCTTTCCCAGTCGCAGTCAGGCTGTTGGTAGCCCCACCAGCTTGTACAAATGGCAGGGAACGATGGACGTACCATAAGGGGGGTGACAGGGCAAGGGCTTTTACTTTGCAACTTATTCCCAAAATTCATAAATTCATACCTTAGCCTAAGAAAGTAGGATTATGTTCAAACTGAAGGCGACTGAGTCGCTCTAGACTACTGCACTGAACGAACTTTTTTTATTTATTTAGAACAAAGGTCTACATTGTATACATTGTAAAAACGAATGTCAGTTGATAGGTAAGTACTGACTCCGCACTAAGGATCATGGAGTAGAAGAAAACGTCACCATTGCAAGAGAATGGTGACCTTAATAGGGCAATGACTAAACGATAGAAATTGAGCAAGATTCTTTAGAGGCAGTAAATCTGCATTTTTGGAATAATATACACGTAAATCTCAGCTCGCCAGCCATGAGACTATATGTGTAAAAATGCGGTTTTTCCTGCCGTGGACACGCCTAGCCGCATTAACAACAACGCGGTCAGGAGCACCTTACCAAGAAGATGCTAAATGGTATATTTTATTTAAAATTACGGCTTAATTTCTAGCTAGAAAATGCACAACACGTGCTGAACACGTAGTCGAGACACTAAGCAGCTGTCGGTCCCCAGTCAAGATCGAAATACTAATAGCATCCCGCTTTTATGCTCCAAGCGCTACATCCAATAATAAATCTTATATAAAAGACGGAAAATATAATACATTTTAGGTGGAAAACTGTATTAGGCTTACATTAGGCGGAAATCTGTAAAAAAGATTTTAGCAGAACACCAAGTGCAGGTGGGGTTTACCTACACTTAAAGGCTGTGTAGGGAAGAAATAACTGCAATGCCTTAAGCGCAACTCTGATCGCAACACAACTTGACATAAGCAGGAACAACAGTGGAAATTGGCAAGACAAGGCTTTGATACTTTGATGACGCCAAACTTATCTGCCCCTCACAGCAGCACAAAATAAATCGAAATTGCTTTCGTATGCGTGGCCCTAGTTAGTCATTACGGGATTATCTTAATATGCGCCTATCCACTATTTTGTATTTGTTCCCGGAATACCTTTTTACCGATACTAAAGCCGAAAATGCAGATAGCGTGTTTAACCCGCAGTTTTGACTCATAATAGGCTCTGAAGACCGCCAGACGAACCGTGAAAGGATTAAGGGTAAATTAGTGAACAATAGTAACCCTTCACATTAGTGTCAAAAGGGAAAATGCTTTTGGTACCACAAATCGTTCCCGCGAGGTATACACGCTTAATCTGCTCTGGCGCAAAATGATACGCTCCCATAATTCAGCAGGCATTTGTAAAACCATTCTTTCAAACCTCCGCATCAGTGTCATTTACTTTAAATTATAAGTATTTACTTTAAATACTTTAAATAATTAAAGTATTTAAAGTAGTGGAGTTTGCTGTAATAACAAGTATGAGTTGGCTTCGTGGTGCACGGCGAAAACAATATCACAAGAAGCATTTATACTTTAATGTACAGACACCTTACAAAGTTGTATGTTGTCAAAGTGACAGGCGGTGACAAACAAAAGCATGGAAATTCCATAATATCACCGGTGAATAAATAGATTCACTGAAACATGTTCGCAATTAAGGTTATCTTAATCACATAAAGGTAAGAACGGCATAATTATGAATACCCTTTCATCAGCTTTAGCAAATTCATGTGCTCATTAGATTGGGGCTAGTTTTGAAGATCAGGTTCACAGGCTTAACGCAGCCGGGTACCACCAGAATACCGTCGGGCAAACATGCGAAAGGCTAATGAAATTTCTCAAACGCAAACGGGACCATGAGCGAAAACATGATAAAAAGAAAGGGAGAATAGCAGTCATTCCACACATTCACCCGTCTTTGAACCAACGTGACCAGAAAGCTTGCAAATCATCTTCTCGTTTGCGCCAAATATCCTTTAGTTGTTCAGTGGTGTGTCGGTGTTGATTGTTAGATCGCAAGTTGGTAATGCTGTCAGTCGCCTTCGGACGCGAAAGTCTGCTGGGGACAGACGATATGGTTCCTCAAATTCATCAAAAACGTAAGTTAAAGTCCGCGAATTCACAACGGCCTCCACTTCTGTTAGTAGCATGGCCAACTCTGTCTCGTTTAAGCGCCGCCGACCAAGAAACTTCTTTAAACAGGTTTTTACAGAGCGTACCAGCCTCTCGTAAAACCCATCCCACCAGGGAGCGCTCGGGCATATGAATTTCCATTCAATTGCCGAGGATGAGAAGACGGCAGGTACGTCGGGATTTCAAATCGTTCTCCAAAGCTTCTGAAGTTCCTTGGAGATCTTGACAAACGTTCGTGCATTGTCACTATATACAGTTTGAGAGAGACCATGTCGGGATATAAACCTCCGCAGGGCAAACAGGAAACTTTCCGTCGTCATGTCTGCCACTAATTCCAAGTGAACAGCCCTTGTTGTGAGCGAATCCGTCGGGTTCTCTTTACCAGGACAGAATCCCCACCGCATTTTATCCGTTAAAGTGTCGGTTTCTTGCTTGCGGTTTCACACAAACGCCTTCCAGGAGGTGGGGTCTTTGCTTATCCAGCAAAGTGTAATCTGCGAATCTGACCAAAATATTGTGTCGACAATGCCGAGGTCACAGTTCTTGACGAAGTAGTCGCACATGCAGGACGCGAGCAAAGCCGAAATCAATTCCAACATCGCTAGGGTGACCTTCTTTAAGGCGCAACTCTCGTCTTCTCGAACAGCAAGATTGTGCTGACGGCACCGCTGGCGTCGACTGTGCGGAGGTATGCTGCAGTTCCATACGCCGACTCACTTGCGTGCGAGAAAATGTGAAGGTCGGATTTCTGGTAAGGGCCTTCCCCGCCGGCTCCTAGGAACCTAGGAATCCAAAGGTCCTGAAGCAAGGCGACTTCGTTGCTCCACTGCAGCCAGACAGAAGACAACTTGGGTGGTAAGAGGTCATCCCAGTCAAACTTTTACCTCCAAAGATCTTGTAGGAAGATTTTCGCCCGCACTAAAAGAAGGCGACACAAACCCCAAGGGATCGTAGAATCTTGGCGACCGCCTGAAGCACGAACCGTTTGGTGCATTGATGCTCCTTGATGAAGTGAAGGATTCGTTCCGGCTTGAAAGAAAAGGTGTCCGACTGCTTGTTCCCTTGTAGTCCCAACACTTTCAGAGTTACAGAGGGCGAGCAAAGGGATTTTTCCGCTGATGTCATTCCTTGTTTTAACTCTGCAGCTACAACAGGGTCATTGCTGGCCTTTTTTCGAATGTTCATGGAAGCTTCACGGAAAATCTCCAATATTTCCCTATGCATCTGGATCGCGTTTTCAGTGTTATCGGCTCCAATCAGGAGATCGTCCATGTACATCGAGAGAGAACTCTTTAATGTGGGCTGGAGAGGTCAGCTCTGCTAGCAGCAGTGCTTGCTACGCCAGATGGGGATGATTATAATGCAGGGAAGTGAATGTGAGAGATCGGGAAAGCAGCAATAGAGAGAAAACAAAATTAAATAAAAATGGCACGCAATGTAGTGCAAGAAAAAAGTCGAAATAAAGTTGAGCAAAAGAAAAGAAAAATTGAGCGAATGGAGCCCAGGAAGAGCAGAGCGCCTAACAAGAAAAAGGAGTCAAAGCGTACACAACGACGCAAACGCGTACAGACGTAGCCATGCGCACAATGGAAGAAGTACAAAGTTTTGTCTAGTCCTGAATCTCGCAAAAAACGCAGAAGAATTTTTGTCTCTAAATATGAGTCATTGTTGTTGTCCCAGGGTCCAAGAAAGTGACAAAACAGAAGGCTTGCTCCGCGTCGAACAGGAGACAGGCAGCTCGCCGCTGTAACTCGCGGAGCGGAAAATCGCGGACATATGTACTTCGAGTCTTGTAGGAGTTGAGCTGTCACCGGCAACCGGTTTTCTACGGAGTGAAAATGGTGCTTCAATGTAGCTGACAGTAGAAAAGGACTCGAAGTTGCTCCAAAGGCCACCTTAGTTATTCTCCAGACGTCTAGTTCTGGTAGTGGTTGACCTGCTTTCCGTGATGCCCAGAAACTAAAGCCGTGAAGCGCATCTCTGTCTGATTCCCGGAGGCAAATCTGGTGGAACGCTTTTTCAATGTCGGTAATCAACGCAACTTGGTACTTTCGGAAACGGAGCAATAGCCTTGCTACGTCGGGAATTAGACTCGGGCCGGCTTCTAGGTTCTCGTTTAACGACTTCGCACCCGGTTCGTGAGACGACGCGTCAAACACGATGCGCACTTATGTTGTATCTCGGTCCTCACGTAGTACACCTCGATGCGGCATGTAATATAGCCTTTCTGAAGAGTTCCCTTTTGTTGGTGGGACTCTTTCCGCAGATCCCTCTTTGAGGTATTCTCGAATATTCGAGTCGTATCTTTCTAGGAGCTCAGGGTCTATGCTGAGCTTCTTCACGAAACTGTGCAGACGCTTGTTTGCAACAGCGTAATTATCACACAGATCGACCCTCTCCTTACATGGTAACGCGACTTCGTATTGCTGGCTTTTCTTCGAGATGTTGTCTTCGAAATTCGTCATCACTGAATCGTTGCTCATCGCTCGTTCTTCTTCGGCCTTTCGGCAATTATACGGACAGCAAATACATGCACAGCAGTGCCACAGTGACAATTAGGGATGAAGTTTTTAACCTTTTTGTGAATTACTATAGTAATGATATCTGCATATATTATTCTTCAGAGCTAAGTGAGCACTGTCTGCGCACAGAAAATGAAACCACATAGCTCTTCTGCAGGGAGAATGCAACGTATATATGGGGGCTCTACTATGTGCGGCTTAGCTAGAGCCAAAGCTTGATCTCCACCCGGACTAGGCTTTTTACCCTACTTTGCCCTATACCTCGCCGTCTTTGGAAAGGAATGCTCTGATTTGCCTTCAGGGGCTCCGCAAGACTGAAAGCCAATTAAGAAGGGTCGTTGTGGCGCCGTCCTGGTGTAGCGGCGCACAGGCAAAGTCGACACTGTGGCTTGGCTTTTTCAGCGTACTTTGTGACGCGCTCTTTAATGTCCACAAAGTTAAGGAAAATGCGAGAGGATAATGACGCGATTGTTGTTTTCCGCGTTTATATTGAAACAAAGATGGCTTCGTTGGGTGACGGACAAAAGCCCAGAGAGAGCTACGAAGTGCTAAGCAGCAGCGACCTTTTTAATTAGGGACGTATCGTTCCTATAGTGTCGTCTCTTTAACGCCAGCGCTTTCTTCAAAACTTGCAGGTTTATAGACATTATTTTCCGTGCACTGCTGACCTTCAATTGGCATAAACAGTTACAGTTACCATGTGTAGCAACAAAACTTGCAAACGGAAGCAGTTTCCCCTTAGAGTGTTTTCTTTTGACGTTGTATATTGTGACCGACTTTTTAGATAGTCATCCTTACTTAAATAGCACGGTCTTAGGGAGACAACAGTGCAGGAAAATTTCTGCAGCAGCGAAACGTGAGCGAAGCGTCCTGAAACAGGAACTCAGCAGCTCAAGGAAGTGCTATGCTTGATGACAAGTTGTCGAAGGAGAATTTACCGGGCTTCAGGGCTTTGAGATTGACTCGCTGCTTCTGAAGTGTGGAGACGGGCTTCAAATTCATTTGTTCATAGAAGCTGCCCCTTCTACATAGGCCTCGTTAGGTCACTTATTTTATGGTTTCTCTGGTAAGACATTATCTCTCGGCGTCTCCGATAGCAGATACTAAATCCAAGGGAAGTGATAGAAAGGTGGAAGCAAAGAGCTTCTGAAAAGCAACCCACAATTAGTAGTTGGAACACACTCTGTACACCGCAAAAGTTTGCGCATTTTTGAAGGAGTGAAGGGCGCATAAAGCGCGTGCCATAAAAAAATTTAAGATGGGTTAATACACCCACTGAAAAGTGAGACACCCAGTACTCTTGAGATTTTTTGTAGGTACCACAGGTATTGTTACGCCAAAACAAATGGTTCATTGAGCATAAAATCTTTTTAAAAGAAAGGTTGTATCTTTTCCCCTTTCGAATGATAGAAAATCAAGTGCTGTGTTGAGAACACACACAAAAAAACATAGATCCGGTGAGTTGCTTCAAATCATTGTACGACAGTGGAAAATTATATTAAACAAAATGCAAAATAGGACGCTCCACAGACAAACACGCTGAAAGTGCTTCTACGGCAATACAGCTTTATTCGAAGAGAATGAGCTTCGTTGGTGTTGCCGTGAGTTGCGCGGGCGAAATGTGTAAGTTTTCCGCGTAGCAGTTGGTATTCTACCAATTAAATCGTCATCCGGAAGGGAAACGTCCTCTAAGCCATCGGGGCTACCCTTCTCATTAGTCGACCAGACTTCTCAGCTAAGTATATATCGCCGAAAGGAAATGGGGAAGCTACTTTGGCGCCACTAAGAATGCTTCGGAGGGGGAAAGGACAGCACTGAAGCCAGTCCCCGATTCCCTCGCTGGGCGTTTACCCTCTGCAGCCCCTCGCTAATCCAATGGCTCTTTCTGCGACGCGAGAAAGGCGTAGACGGTGCTTCATGTCGTCACGCAGACTACACTCGAGATATATGCGACGTCTCTGCCAGTGGCGGCACTTAGTATCCACTCACAACCACAAGAGGCCGCGCTGATGGCTCGCCGCGCTGCTTCATTTTCTTGCGCCTTAAAATTCACACTACCGAGAGTCTCTAGGACACGTTTTTCTATCACAAATCTGTTTGGCGGCTAAACACTTGTTGAAATAACGCTCATCAAATGTTTGAAGTGTATTTGGTAGTGCTGAAACGTCTGGCTTGAACAATTTATATAATATTGTTACACGGTACGAAAGGACTCCTCCACCATTGTAAGTAGCATGCGTTACTTTATGGGCAAATCTACCTTGCCAGCAGCCCGGGCGATGAAGAAGAGCACGAAGCGGTGTTGTGGAGGAATAGAGAGAGAGAGAGAAGCTCTTTATTAAAGGAGGAAAGGCACAGAGGTTTGCCAACATGCGTACGTCGACATACTACTCTGCAGGAAGGGGAACGGGGAAAGAGACAGATGAGTAGTAAAAAAAAGAGTAGTAGGTGAAAGAGGGAAAAAAAGAGAGAGAGTCATATACAGGGACATGCGGCGTAGCATAGACTGACCGCTTAAGCGGGGCTATAAAGTCTCGGTGACGCCAATATCTTCAAGATACCCAAATAACGCATCCAGGGCTTTCCGTTGAGATGACGGAGAATGCCACGGTGCAAGTAGCAGGCTCAGCGTAATTGGTCCAGGGTGAAGACATGTGATCCTTTGCTCTAACCGACTCCTTGCGTCAATGAGGCGGAGCACTCTAGCAGGACATGCTCGACGGTTTCGGGGGCGCCACAGTTGTGGCAATGTGGGCTTGTACTTTGGCCTATGCGATGTAAGTAGGCATTAGTCAACGCCACATTAAGTCGCAGTCTATGAAACAGTGTTTCCCGCCGGCGAGGTAGTCGTTCTGGCAGCCTCAGTCTTATCTCTGGGTCAATTGAGTACAGAAAATCATGATGATGTTCCGGAAGGGTCCATAAGCGGTTTCTTTCTGCTAGAGCTAGGGCCTTGGTCATAGTTGAGGCATCATTTTTTGTAAAGAAAATCCTTCTTTTGTTTTTCATTTCTAGGCCCCTGCGTGCAGCCTCATCTGCTCTCTGATTTCCTAGGACAGCACAGTGTCCAGGGAGCCACTGAAAGGTTACGCGATGGCCAGCAGCGTAAGCGAGATGGTGCAGGTATTTTACTTCGCGCTGGATGTGGTCGTGGATGCTGAAGCAGCTAGCACGTCGGAGGCTTTGTAGGGTGGTTTTCGAGTCTGTGAATATGGTCCAGTGTGTCGGTGGCTGTGGAAGTATGTACCTGATTGCTTCTTTAATTCCATAAAGTTCAGCTAGCGTGGACGAAGTCGCTCGCTCAAGCCGGCATGACAGTGATTTGTTAGCTGACGGAATAAAAACTTCTGAAGAACTGCGCTCAGATGTTGCCGATCCATCTGTAAAAATATGGGCCGTTGCGGAGTAAAAGTTTTGAATATGGGCAAGTGTAACCTGAAGTATGACAGTTTGGGATATGCACTTTTTCGAATCAATTCCAGGAATAGAATGTTTTATGGTAACATTTGACAAAGTCCATGGCGGAAAACCCAGTGGCATGGTCTGCGGTGCTTGATTTGGCACGGAAGCATCAATTGCCCTTATTGTTCGTCCAAAGCTAGAAGCGTCTTGATCCGCACTGCGAGCCAGGAAATGGGTTGTGGCATGTAGTCTGTACCTCAAGTAATTTCGTAGCGTCTCTTGAAGCCGTAACACATCCATGGGCAGGCAGCCAGCTTCTGCAAGGGTCCCACAACATGACCAGCCTGCAGGGAGACCAAGGCACTTCCTCAGACAGTTGTTCCTTACCGCTTCCAGCTGTTTTCTGCTTGTCGGGAACAGTGTCTGCAGGACGGGAAGGCTATAGCGCAAGATACCACCAACATATGACTTGAAGAGGAGCACTCAATCACTGCCCCAGCGAGTGCCACAAAGATATCCAATAATTTGGGATGCTGCTAAAATTCGCGTGCGTAATCTTTTTACTTCTGGGGACCAGGAGAGGTTTCTGTCTATGACAATGCCAAGGTATCTTTGGGTGCGTACGTAATGCAGAGGCCGGCCAATGAGGATTAGAGGGTATCGGTCCATTCTCTTGCGGGTGAACGCCATTGCGACACTTTTTTCCGAGGAAAGATGGAGTCCTCTCGGCGACAGGTATGCCGATATTCTTGAAAGAGCCTTCTGCAGGTTCTGCTGTGTGATCCGACGCAATCTTGAAGCACTCCAAACACAGATATCATCCGCGTAGAGTGTGACTTTTACACCCCGGGGAAGAACGCGTTTAAGGTGAATAAGCGTAAGATTAAACAGCAGCAGGCTTAAAACTGCTCCTTGAGGGACGCCTCTATTTACGTCGTACAATGGTGTGGGGCCGTTTCTGTGCACATGAAAAGTTTCCGTCCGTCGAGATAGTTCGCAATCCATTCATATAGCCTCCCTCCTAAGCCGAGTGCAATAAGAGATGCTAGGATAGCATCATGGTAATCCGAGTCAAATGCTGACTTGATGTCTAAAACCACTGCAGTTGGCATATGGCCAGAATTTAGTTCGTCTTCGAAAGATGATACGAGTGCAATTATGTTGTCAATGGCCGATCAAT
The DNA here is from genome assembly GCF_048455015.1 of Haemaphysalis longicornis. NCBI lineage: Eukaryota > Metazoa > Arthropoda > Arachnida > Ixodida > Ixodidae > Haemaphysalis > Haemaphysalis longicornis. The sequence goes on along the minus strand of NW_027526361.1, from coordinate 204,346,360 downwards.
TCTGTCGAAAGCCGTTCATTTCAGGGGGGTAAAGTTTCCTGGTTTCGACATACCAATTCATCCTTTTGAATATCATTTTTCCATTAATTTTCCAATGCAACTGAGTAGGGCAATCGGTCGAAAAGAGTCATAACGTGTCGGTGGCTTTCCAGGCTTCAGAACGGAAGTAATCTTCGCTAGCTTCCAATCAGGAGGAACGATTCCATGCAGCCACGTAGCGTTATAGTACTCCAAGAGACGCAAGCGAGAGTGTTGTCATAAATGCGAAATAGCCTCATAAGTAATTTCATCGTAACCAGGAGAAGAGCGTTTTTGGACATCGGAAATAGCCGCATTAAGTTCTTGTTTCGAGAACGGGTGATCTAGCGCAGGCACAGCAGCTGGAGGGGGACGGAAATAATTGAACTGTGGACGCGTGCTTGCGGATGTGGTGGCGGACAGCAGCTTGCAATATTCTTCAGCGCCTTCGTGCTGAGAAATATTCTCATGCAATGACAGCGCGCTGAATGGGCGTAGTTGCGAGATGTTGTTACGCATGCCCTTTACTACACGCCAGATGTGCGACAAAGGCTTGCGAACATCCAATTTCGCGCAAAATTATTGCCATCGCTGCCTGTTTAATTTCTCTAAATGGCGCCTCACGTGTCTCTGCGCCCTACGTGCGTGCTGCATGTCTTCCAAAGTTTTGGTACGTCGAGCCTTGCGCTCTGCACTCCTGCGAATGGCTCGTAGCCTCTCATACTCCTCATCATTTCTGACATTTGTAGGCCTTTTCATAACACGCGACAATTCCCGCAGGCAGCGAGGAATTATAGAAATTATGTCGTCATCGCTAGTTGATGCTGTAATGGTTATGACCCACGCTCTCTTCATAGGCCTCCCACCTAGTGCACTTGACCTTCACTCCTTCTCGGAGCGCGTCTTTGTCAAGGTAAGAAAGCAAAACTGGGGAAAGCCAAACTGTTTCCAGGTCTGAGCACCAGAAGAATTTTGCAGTCCATCTGCTTGAAATAAAAGAGACGTCAATGTAGCTGCTCACTTTCTCGTTTTTCATGTAAGTGATGCTGCCGTCGTTAAGAAGCTGAACAGAGCATTTGATCAGGGGCTCGGCTAGCCGCGCTCCCCGGGAATTTGTATGTGCGCTGCCCCAGATCTCATGATGCGCATTAAAGTCACCACAAATTAGATAAGGCGGGGACGTGCCAGTAATAGTATTTTCTAGCCGCGAGGCGTCAAAGTGGTTGCTTGGCTCTATGTAAGCAGCAATTAAAGTGAAGCACTGGGTACCAATTCTGGTTTTCGCACAGGCGTATTCTTCGGATTCATGAGCAGGCACAGTAACGCTTGCTACTGGCACATCATGACGGGCGGCAATAAAAAGTCCACTTGGGCCGTTGAAGCGCTGCGAATGAAGCAATTAATAATTGTTTAACTTAAAATGTTCTTCAGCTCGAGATTCAGATATAATAATGAACGGAAATTGATATGTCCGCACAAGCTGGCGAAAATCAGCTAGTTTCGAGGGTAGGCCACGTGCATTCCATTGGAAAATTGTACAACTTTTGAGACTTGCGTTAATAAGCGGCTACAGGCGTAGGGTCTCCCATGCCATCAACTTTGTTGGGCTCCAGAACGATGCCGCGAAGCTGATGATGTGGAGGCCACAAAAGGTTCCAAAAACAGTACCGCTTCTACCTCGGGGATATGGCCAAAGGAGGGGTTGGCGCGCAGCAGTGCCCTGATTGCCGCAAAAAGCACGGGGATGAGTATGCCAGTAATGTCAGGCTGCGCGGGCTGAGCTGCAATCTGTCCACGTTCCCTACGAGGACGTCGAGTTGAGGGGGAGTCTGCGTCCTGTGAGCGTACATCAGGTGCGGCATGATTAATTGTGGTTGTTTGATGATCCCGTGTGGGCTGCGCGTAGGACTTGCTTGTGGGAGCTTTGCCCTCAAGCGGAGGGTCATTTGAAGCCACAATCGCAGGTGAAAACACAACTTCTGGGTTTGATGGTGGCTCACGTCGGGAAGGAGCTTTCCCTTGTACTTGCTCGACACTGCGTGCAAGAGTAGCTGCCTTTTTCTTCGGGCAAGATCCATACGACGCGGGATGCGGGCCGCCACAGTTTGCGCATCGGGGTTGATTGCGCAACGTACAGTGCTTGTGTGGGTAGTCCCCAGAGCATATTTTGCAGCGAAGTTTTCCTCTGCAGTTCCTGGCGCTGTGGCCGTGCTTCTGGCACTTGAAGCACTGTGTACCAGATCCAGTGTACTCTTCTACGGGAAGCTGTTAAAGCCAAGAAACACCCGAGCTGGCAGATGTGAACCTGGCTTGAATTCCAAGATGACTGAGCGTCGGCGGGTCTCAGCAATGACTTGATTTTCATCTCGTATGTAGGTGACTTGCCGACGGGCAGAGATAATTCCTTGGTCTCTAAGGTAATTCCCTAGTGCCTCATCAGTGTACTCAAGGGGCACACCTAGGATTTTCCCATACGTTGCCATGTACGATTGTGACACGCGCACCTCGACTGGTACACCAGCAAGGGTGGAGACATGTAGAAGTCGGTTCGCTGCAGCTAGGGACGACACGGTCACAATAAGGCTACCATTCTTGGCCAGGCGATGTGTTAAAACGTTTTCCTGTGCCGTCGCCACGACTTCTGACGCCAATACGTTGGGGTTGGATTTCCACAAACGATAACCTTCAGTTGGTTCACAGACAACGGGAATCCCGGCGGCTCGCGTTTTCTTGTAAGTGACAAGGGTAAAGTCGCCTTGGTTTACTTCCATGTCAGTAGCGTCAGAGCAAACGTTCCGATCTGTGGTATCTTGGTCAGTAGCACGCTTTTTAGGAGCTGACGGGCTTTCCAGGTTATCATCGGGAGTCGATTCAGGCGAAACTGCAGGAGTACCTTGGTAGGGTCCGCTTGGAGCGGCCAGACCCTGGTTGGTTCCGTCCATTATGGCAGCATGAAGCGCAGGCGGTGAAGGCACATTGCTGAGCTGCAGGGTCCGCACGCAGCTTCGCTGAAGCCACCAAAACTTTGGAAGACATGCAGCACGCACGTAGGGCGCAGAGACACGTGAGGCGCCATTCAGAGAAGTTACACAGGCAGCGACGGCAAGAGGTTTGCGCGAAATTGGATGTTCGCAAGCCTTTAATTGTCGCACATCTGGCGTGTAGTAAAGGGCATGCGTAACAAAATCTCGCAACGGTCGCATTCCAAGCTCCCCGGTCAACCGACAAAGTCCTGCTTATGAACCCTACTTCGCCTCTTAGTCGCCTGTTCATCCGCGTAACAATATCATTGTGTGTGAGAAAATTGCTAGGGTTTTACCTAACAGACCTCGTATAATAGCATATTAGAGATAAATTCTTTTCTCTCGTGCGTTTATTATTTGTGTATGTTTTTTGTGTGTGGTAAATAAATTGCGTCACGCATACATCAAGTGCGCCTTGTTAATCAGTACTCCCAGCTCTCAAGTATTTTTTTTTCGTGCCTGTTTTACTAAATGCACCACTCGAGTAAGCGACAGCGACAACATAACATCAGTGCGAGCAGTCCGCTGTTGAATTAAGTCAATGGATCAACACTAGTCCAGCGGTTGCATGGTACAACTGAATGGCTATGCTCAACTGCTGGCGTCTGTGTGCCATCACAAACTACAACATTTTTAGTTTTCCTGTGGCAGATACAGGTCATGGACGTCTTCGTTTGAAATTATGTGAACTTATGTAAAAGCTTAAGGTGCGTATATTTACGGCGTTAGAGGCCTGAAACATTGCTTCGCGTGTTTGTTTCTGGTGCCGAAAACTCAATCTTTTAATGTCTAAAATTCCGACCTGTACTTATTACTTCTCTACGACTTCGCAGCCATCCACAAATTCTATCATTCAATACAGTTTCTTACATTCCCAAATGTAGCTTTGCTGCAGCGTTCTGGCCAACAATTATTTGTCCCCAAACAAATGCAAGAAGCTAAATTAGCATACTGTGCATACATTTTTAATTAAGAGTGTGTTTGCATTTTATCCCCCTTTTTTCTATGTCTTTCTGCGTTAAGATGATGTGCGTGAAGTATAGAGTATAGTAATAGACTACTGATTGCGCTCTTTCCGTAGGGCCTATCCAGCCCCTGTATGCATTTGCGTCCCAGCGGGTGCCTGCGAACAATGTTCAACGCAGTGTGGGAGTCGTGCGAGTGACGTAAGAATGCGCGAGAGTGATGCAGTGCGCTTTCTGAGCCTTTATATCGACATATGTGGACACCCGTTGACAAGCGGCAAAGTGGCTATTTGTAACGAAGCGAATTTATAGACGCCTTCGGTTTACTTACCATGAATGTCTTGTGTAATAAAGCCTGATCTGAATCATCCTGAAGCAAGTTCAAGCATAAAAGGCGAAAATCACATATTATAAGACCTATTTCGGGATAAAAATTGCGAAGAAATTACAACGAATACCAGACATACACAGATTCATGTTACCCAACTGTGTGCTACAATTCACTGTGCGCCGAACAGCTGCTTTTCAAGCGTAGCAAGAGTTTCCATTGATTACGTTGGCCCCATCCTTTATTCCTTAAGTGTTGCAGAACATGTATTACAGAATGCAGCTAGGCCCACAATCACAATAGTGTCACAGTAGAAGCTCTAGACATCCATAAGATTCGATGGGCAGGGCTTTGTCCTCCTGTTTAAAAAGACTTGATGATATTCCGGAATAACGTATTCGGCAAGCTATTGAAAAAGCTAAGGATTTCAATGAAAGACCGCTGATGCGGCCGCAGGAGAAGGTGAAGATACCCATAGAAATGAAGGTAAGAAGTGCTAAAGACAGACAGAAACCGCTACAGTCAAACCACTGACATAACCGTAGAAAACGCTAAAAATACTCACAGGGATATCCCTGTGAGTATGTCTATATAGACATAGTCTATAAAAGGCCAAAGACCGTCATAAAAACGGCTATAGGTAATCGGGGCAAATGGCTAAAGTCCACAATAACAATGATTTTAAATTGCACCCGTACGATATTTTCGTGTGGTGTGTGGTTGTACAGCAATTTGGTGCCATTTCTCTACCGTTAACACGTAGACACTACACCATGTCGAAGGCGCCCACATCGGTAAAAAGCCGTAGGTATGCCTGTCAGACCTCTGTGGCATTGCACAACAAATTAATAGCATTTCAGAGAAGCGACTGAAGGAGATATAGCAAGAAGCTATGTCACCCTGACTTTACCTATATGGGTTTTTTCAGCTTGTTCTGTGTTGCAATAACCCCCTCTATTGTTTTATAGAAATGGGGGAACGCAGAAATTTGAGTGATAACTACCCCGTATGAGCGGCGATAATAAATGAGGCGAACTTTCTCTACTCCCCGTGAACAGAAAGGAATACATAGCAGACTTAAGAGCTGGCAATATTGGGAAGCATGGAAATACCTTAAAAACTAAACATAGTACTTATCCAAGAATTCTACCAAATAAAGTTCCTGGCAATGCTTCCAAAGCCTAAAGGGAAGCTGAAGCGCTTTCCAAAGAAATTGAGTTAGAGGCACGTTTAAATAGGTTCTTGCGCGCTCACTCCGAATATCACTATGAAGTTATGCGTACATGAGTCCAACAGGCATTTATCTTCCAAAACGCATGGGCCCGTTTGAAAGACGTGCGTTTTTCGCCTTTTGACGACCCTGATTGGTTGCGACCGTCATGACGTCAAAGGAGGACACCCTTCGGCCGCGCGGGTTGTCGGAAGCATTGCGAACGATCGCACAGTTGCCTTTGCGGCAATTTAGCTTGCAGTTTAATTTTCGCACATGACTGGAAGTTCGTTTTATATATTTCCCGTGCTGTTGGGTCAATTATCTTGGAGCCTAAATTTGCTTTGCACGACAGAGAACCCCAAAGCAGTGTCTGTGACATCGACTAGTGGGTTCCATCAAAATATTTTTGAATTAGGCAACCAGCATATGGGGATTTTATACCTTATGTTAATATTAGGTACTGCCCTAACTGTTTCTTATTATACACAAAACCATTTATGCCGAAGATTAATGGGCGTTTTATAAACAATCTACCAGCGAAAAGCACGTACATGCACTGCGCGAAAAACTAGCGTTCATGCGCTGTAAACGTATATGCGAGACACATCTTGCCGGTACACGCATAAACCAACAAGCAGACTCTGCTTCCGCATTTCCTTTGTTCGTTGTCGCCCACCCCAGCCCCGTTACTCATCCCCGTACACAGACTCACACGCGCGCGCCATTTCGGCAGCGGCGCTACGGCGCCTCCGCGATTGCTAGCTGCACTTCGATGAGTGGCGTCTTACTGCTTCACATGCATTTATTCTGAAAACACTGCAGCATACTAGTGCCTGCTCAGCATTATTGGCTGTAGTAGGGATTGATTTTCGCTTGTGCGTTGCGCATTCTGCAACAATATTACGGCCACCTCGTTATAATTAACAGACCAGTCGGACAAGGCAGTTACGTTGTAGTTACGTTACTTTAGGTAACCATCACCAAACGTTTGTGATAATGAATCGTTGGCCTGTTTCAGCATTTCTAGATTTAAGCATTTACCGCGCTAGTCGGACAGAGGCCGTATATTTACTCGTCGCTCCTAATTTTTTTAGTATCATCATTATATATATCACCGACTATCACTGGAGCACACTTGAGGTTCAGTGACAACAAGAGCTTGCCAGGTTATTATATGCAGCCACACAGAATCTTGGGCAAAAAATTAGGCCCCCGCAGTCAGCACAAATTATGGCACGGTGGTGGTTCGGAGTGGTGTTTTTTTTAAATTCCAGACAAACATCACCTTATCCTGACATGTATACTTGCAAAATAAGTAATCTGGTTGTCTTGGTTCTTTTACTTTGTAGGAATACTGTTTACCTCTTAGCCGGGAGAGAACTTCTATCAGAATTAGCCCCTTGTTTTAGTTTCGCCAAAAAATTGTTTTTTTGAACACTGTCCTGAGCCCATAGGGAAAGAAAACCGACGCGTTTAACGAAACAAGTATTTCCTGAACAAATGTGACTTGGTTTCTGGAATGGAACGAATCATCCCCGGCCAAAGTACAGCAGTATTCCCCATTCTTCCTAAATCTAGAATCTAATGTGAACATTCACGTCCGTCGCATCAAAAAAAAAAACGCATTGGAGCGGTTTATAAAGTATTTAACGTAGTGTAGTATATTCTCTGTCATCAAGAACAGCCACCTCGGCTGTCGCTTCCGTATGTTATCAAGCATCCCGGCGTGGCATTATTCTGCTTAGGAATACGGCATGATAACGTATGCCTCGTTTGGCGTTCGTGCATACTTTTTGAACACGAATATTGTACAAATGAGTGCTATCAACCACAACAACAACAAGTATCATTCACAAGGAAACATGGCGAAAAGAGCATGGCCGAGGCGGCCGATCCGGCCGGAAGTCCAGGTATGACGTTTTTCAGCCGGTTTTCGCCCGCGCTCTTCGGTCTTCCGGCCTCGCGCGGCGAGATGAGGGCGGGGCATCGGGCCACTTTTGTTTGCTCATTGCGCCGCTTCTATTGCATGTTTTGCGAAAATATTTCTTACACATGAACTATTCAATGTGTACTTGCTGCTAGTCAACTTTTCCTTTAATTCTAAAACCGCTTCACCTTCCCTTTAAGTGATTTTCTATAGTTTTAAACAGGTCTTTATGCACCTGAGACTGACAAAAGCCGCAATTAGGGCATGGTGACAATGTTAGGCGTCGTTTACATAACAAGTGACAGCCACGTGGGACGCACCTGAGATCGGTTTCAAGGCAAGATTGATTTAAGTTATTCTGTACAGTACACATCAACAAAAACAATTGGCTCCAATCCACGCTGTGAAGGTGGTTGGAAAGCGGAGCTTTAAACGGCACCTGCAATAATTGCCCAATCGACGTCCCTTGAATTCATACACGTGGTTTTACAAAGAGCGAAACCGGAGATTATGCCAGCCGTTACCTGGAATGGGTAGGGGGAGAGGGGAGGGGTGAGTCCCGAACTCAGCAGCGTCGGCCACGGCCAGGTTAGAGCGGCGGACGCCGCCGCTCTAGCCCGGCCTTGCGTCGGCAGAAAAAAAAACGGAGAGGAGCGTGCGGAACCTAGCCGTCCTGATGTGCTAGCTCGTGGCTACACCACCGCGCGACACAAGTGCTAACACGGAAACAATTCGGCATGTGAGCTTAGTGACTCCCATTTATACCGATTAAAACTAGTTAGTTTAGTAAGTTTGAGAATTGCGAGAAACAAGAGGGAACTTTATCATTTATCATAACCAGTTGCTACTTTCGCCTTTTTTAATGCCTCTTAAAACGCAACCGAATTTGTATTCACAAATTTAAAACATAGAGTCCCATTTGTTGCAAGCAGTGGGTAAAAGGTAGTGTTCCTTTCACGGCCAGATATCTGCATGTCGTCTCTACATTCTGTTTTCCCGCCCTGCAAACCACTCATTAACTTAGCTTGGCGGTGTGCCCACTTAATTTCGCCGGGTTCTGGTTACCCAGGAGCTGCTTTCGAACAAGTTAATCAATCCGTGCGAAGAAAGAGCGCAATGGGCGCGAAGCTTCTCCAAAACAGGCCCAAAACAACCGCCGCCAAAGCCGACGACAAAGCTGTACCGCCGAAGCGCCCGCCGTAGAGCAGGCACCTCGGCGCTGGGAGCACTGGATAAATTCGCCGCGCCATCTACAGTGCTCTCCGTGAGTGAAACCTTCTTCCGCCGCCCCCGCCGCCGCCTCAGCCACATTGGGAGTTTATCGTCCCGCACGTCGCGAAAGAACCGTTGGCTGGTACAGGTAGAAAGCTTTGCTTTAAAATGTTCCAAGCGAAATTAACTGCGATTTGGCTTATGCGCTTAGTTGTAGCCATTGAGGAAAATATTTCTTTATTCGGCTCCGAAAGCAGCTTCCTTGATGTACCTGGCAGCTGTCTTTCCCCGTCCATATTAAGCATAGATCTCGTTACAAATACGGGCGCATTCCAAACTTCAATCTAAATGTCAACGGTGTTGCATAACATGAGCTAAAAATACCTTCACGCCTTCGTAACAAATAGCCTTTTAGTAAAGAAATCAGTACACTGTCAAAATGATTTGCAACGCATCGAAAATAAAAATACCAGTAAGAGGTGGAAAGCGTGGTGGCAAAGGGGGAATGCGAGAATGAAGATATTTTTCGGGCAGGAAAGTTCGAAGTAGTGTTTCGACACGACTGAGGTTTGATTAAAGGTACAGGCGGGGTACAATGTGGAATTTGAAGACTTCTAAGCAGTGATAAAAAAGAAAAATTAGACGCTAGATCGCTTCTTCCAACTAGAAGGAAAGTATATGGAGCTGAAAGACTGATGACGATTCAGACGCTTAAAGTATCCTTTTGTGAATGAAAGGTCGCTCTCCTGCATGCTCCAAGCTGACAATAAGAAGCGCTGTAACAAAAGTAATTCGTCAACGTGCATAACGTATTGTTGACAGTCATTTCCCAATGTTTCGAATGTTGTGAAGTTGAAGGAGCTGCTAAATTTCTTGGAGAACAAGGCACGAGGATACATTTGTGACTGTGAGTTTTGTGAGAGGATATAAAGGGTATTTATTTTGTCGTGCGCATAGGTTTGAAAAGAGAGCCTCGAGAGTAGCAAAAATACTGGCTTTGTAGTCCAGTTTTATGACCAAATATAGATTAGTTGCTATAGAATGGTAAGTGACATAAATCAACTGTACGCAAAATATAAGAACTAAATTTTTAACAACGGTTTCAAGGCGCAAGTTATCTTAGAAATCTGAAAGCAAGCAAAAACGAAAAAAACTAAGCGATAAAAATTCCACGGGCGGCCAGTGCGGCGCCGCAAAATGGTATCTACGTTTCCGGCGAAGATATTAGTCTAAGTAGCCTCCTCTAATTTTTAAATCTTCTCCCTTGCGTCGCCCGTACCATGGTCACTGTCTCCAGAAAATTCAAACTTGGCGCCACACTTGCTTCTTCCAGGACAGCACGAGAACAATTTTCGGGCTCAGCAAACCATCCGTAAAAGATCTCAACCGCGTCAATTGTGCACAAAATGTCAAAATCATCACCGCCACCATCCATACTAACACAAATATCTTAAGCCTCTCCTTTGTCACCACAACTACCACAACTACCACCCTAATATTCACCAACAGCACTGTCATCCACACAACAATTGTTGTCTGGCCTATGCCAGATTGGTACAGAAGTCAAATGGAATACTTTTGTTTAATTGTAGAGTGGTCTTCGTGCAAGAGACGTGTCGCCCACGTCCTCTGCATTGTATATAGTCTACTTGTTGAAAGTGTTCCAGGGGAAAGGAGGCACGGACGACAAAAGAAACCTTGATTATCGCTGGTCCCGTTTTTGTAGCCAGAGATACAATGGCCGCGTTCTCGCTGTTTCTCTGTTGCCGGTGGCCGCTCCGCGAGCTTAGTGGTTGCCTAAAAACTGCCGCAGCTGGCAGCGCCGCTCGCCGCGCAATCTGGCGTGACGTCAGAAGAATAGGTGGTAGAACCATGTTGCAACAACATAGGAGGAGCGGTCGACTGAACGACGAAACATTGAGGGTGCTACGGCGACAAATGAGCGATTTCTAAAACAAATTCGTGAACAGACCGCTTCTCTGTTCGGCTCCAAACGTGACACAAATATTACAATCTGGGGTGTTTTTCATACTCCACCAAGAAGGGCGACATCACTTACCCATGTAATCAGCAAACAAATGGCAACGACTTTGACCTAGCAGAGAGCGGCAGCACTTGTGGATGTTTGCGGCGATCTTGGCGCGGCTACGCCAAAGGAAGAGTGCCCACCAGTACGCATGGTGCCATTTCGGGAGTGGAACAAGAGAAATAGGCGGCAAATCAAAAGCCTCTTGTCGTCGTTAGATAAAGATGGCCACAAAAAGGATATATTTCATAATAATCACAACAAAATATTCTAGCTGTGTTTTGTTACTTATAATAAAATGCAACAAAAGTCAGTCAGTGAGTTGCTCAGCTTCCTAACCAATATGAAATCAATCTTATTGCAACGATCACCCCAGTACTATAATAATGGTGTTTCAGCTAATTTTAGCCGAAGTTTAAAAATATGCCACTCCACTCGAACACGACGCAACAAAATGCACGTTTCTCTATTTTTTGTGTAGTGTGTCACAGTATTTTCAAATTTCGCTTAATGAGAAAGTAAGTCAACGTTAATTAACGAACTTCTGGAGCAACCAAGCTGGCATCGAGGGATTACAGCTTTGCTGTAAAAGTCTCGTGGCTTTGAAGCACGAAGCGTTCTAGCGCGAGGAGTTTGAAAACGAATATCCCGGAGTGTATCTTTAAAACTTGTTTTTTCCCACGGAGACGAAACGTTCTAGCGCAAGGCATTGGGAAATGAGTGTCCCGGTGTTTTAGTACCATGACTACGTGAAACGACGACGACGACAGCGGACGCCGATAGCCCGAGCCCCTAAGGGGCTTTGCACCTAAAATTATAAGGGCCCTCGTAAGAACCCATCTTCTCGAACCCCAATTAATCGCAGGGGTCTCGGCCTTTTCGTCTCTCCCTTGCATACGCAAGTACAGGACGGAAGAGAAATAAAATGGCTCACTCTGCTATTTGCAACCAATGCTTTCCAGTGGAGGTACTGGGCGCAGCAAGTATGAAGTGAAGTTTGAAGTGAAGTGAAGTTTATTTTCCTTTTCATAGAAAAGAGGGGACCGAGGCAAAAGGCGGTTAAGCCTGACGAGGCCTCGGTACCCTAAGCCTGTAAGTAGTACAGATGCAAACGCAAAAACACTTAATACATAGAATGGGCAGCAATCAAAATACAAAAGTAATATATAAGCAGTAACACTTACTAGAATACAAAACATGTGCACAATCATGGGCAAATACAAATTGATACTTGTACGAGTTCAATTTCGTACATACGGATGAAATAAAGTAAATCATTCGACTTAAGTACTTGTGTGAAAAAGATAGAACAATAGATATATACACTTACATCCATGTACACACATACATACACATACGCATATATATCAAAGACGGTAAGCTGCATTTTTACATTAGAATTTCACCTTCAATCAGATGCTGTTTGGTCTTTTTTTTGAACATGTTTCCAGATAGAAAAAAGTCATCAGGAAAGGGGAATTTGTTTAGCGCATTGGGTACCTGACAACTCAGTATTTGTTCACCGTAATTTGTTCGCGTTCGCGGAACTCTTAGTTTTACTACGCGAAGATTGTAACCTATGTTTGTTACAATTACAACAATTACAACAAGATTGTAACCTATGCACACCCCCGAACATAAAACACCCCCACGCGCACCGCTCAGTCCCTCTTTTCATGACCACTCAGTGGTACAGACTTAATGTCACGTAAAAAACAGCAGCGAATTGCCGGGGTAAACTGGGTAATGCAGGCGTTTCGAACAATGGCTGCGCACTGTTACATAGGCGAAGGCGCCCAAGGGCCGTCCTTCGTCAAGTCGTAGTAGCGCGGTGGACAAGCGGCCGTCGGAGGAGTTGCCTCCGTTCCGAACGACGAAGGGTCCAGGGCCAAACTTTACTTGTTTACTTAATCACGAGTAGAGACCCGCGGCGATATAGCCACTAGCACACTGCGGTGCTCAAAACAGGCCAACTCTCATGGCCTGAGCAACATTCAGCAACAGAGTTTTTATAGCACTGCACGATGCTCGCCGAAAGCGCCTATTTATAAGCAGACCTCACAACGGTCAACATGCGGTCCGCAAGTGGTGCACGGAATCAGAGTTCAAACACACAAAAACAAACACTCTCCCAAGCGGGAGAGACGATGAATCAGGGTGTGAGAATCCTGTCCCATGGCGAACACCTTCAGAATTTGTTTTGTCTAAAAAAGGGTGTAAGGATGAACAAAGGGTGTTCGTGTGAATACCGTCAAAGGGTGTAAGGTTGCTCAACACCCTAAAATAAGGGTGCGGGCGGATGAGCTACGAGCGGCCGTGGGGTTGGGACAAGAGCGCAGCATGACATACAGACACATTCAACACACACACAAGTTACACTTGACTATCAAAAATTGGGCGAGATAGCGAGTGCCTGCTTACTTTGAAATACACCACCCCATCTTACTTTTATGGCGAGCAGAGTAAAGTCTTCCAATAGAGTTGTGGGGCTTGTCGCAAAAACAAGATGTTTTAGCGCTAATTTCGAAATTGTTCATTTTAATATCAGCATATACAAATCACCATGCGGATTTACAAGATCTTTTGATTGGTGAGTTAGTTATTATGTTAAAAAATTATAGAATTTTATTCCATACCAAACAACTATTTACTGGCATCGCAACACCCTTGAAGAAGGGTGTTCAATACTTCAAGACCTTTTTTCCCAAAAAGGTGTAAAGCTACAAGTTTCGGTGTTGGAAACTAGAAAAAGGGTAGAAAGAAAAAGAGTGTAAGAAACGACCGCCAACCGAGAAAAAGGGTGTCAGATACCTCTAACTTTTAAGGCATTCATTATCCGTTTACATGCGTGGACTGAACATTCTCTACAAGTGGAGTATGCATTGTACCTCACGATGTTTCACACAATACAAATTTGCATAATTTATTACAATTGAAGCATTTCAAGCTTGAACTAGGCTCGATGGCGTTAGCGACGAAGACATAAAAAAGAACTGCACCACTGTAAAAGGTATAGCACCGCAGATAAGGCATCATATCAGTCAAGCCGTCTTAATGCCTGTTCGAGTGTGATCCCAGAGGATGCAAGCATATGCGCACCTCTTACTATACCATTTCAAAGACGCTTGTCTTTTGGAGGCTCTAAAACGCAAAAAATGGCGTAGCTTGCAATGGTGGTGTAAGGCAGGAGAAATAGCATAGCTGATTGTCGACCTAGCGTTTTTGCGCCTTGGATCCGCTGTCACTTTGGGGGACACATTGGAACAGCCTTGGAAAAACCCGTTAAACTCTACTTTACCCCATAGCGCTTATCCTAACTTCGCAAGAACCTCGCAAAGCCTAGCAAACGTAGCAAAACGTAGCCATACTGAAAAAAACTAGGACGATCCCCAGCTCTGCTGTTCTTCCTTTGCAACTAAACCCCTATTTCAAATCTCTTCAACACTACAAAAATCCAAGCGTGCTGCAGTCGGTCAACACCCTTTACGGCACACAAGAATAGTCTTTTTCATTTTAAAGTTTCGAATTGACATTTCACGTGATAAGATAAACTTGGGGCATCGGGCACGCCATATATGGAAAGCAGCGATCATTGCAGGCGGACAATTTTTTTGCTTTCAACATTTTTTTAGAGTACAGGAGGGTATTAAGATCGCTTGTTTTTACAGTGCTATTATACATAAATGTATGGCGTTATTCAATAAACAGCTGAACACCTTTTCCACACCCTTTCAACGCACTAAGATAAACCGAAGGCGTTGAAGTTCATCAACACAATCTTTTCAAGCAAAAAGGCTGTAGAACTAGGAAAAGGGGGTTGAGATTCAAGAAAAAGTGTCTAATGGGCTCCCAACACCCTTTTTTTCCCTTATGCTGCATTCGTTTTGGTCAAAAAAGGTGTAAACAGTCACACATTTCCACGCCGTGAACGATACCGAGGGTGCGAAGCACTGGGACGCAAGTTGTGTATTGCCTGTGTGATTAGCGTCATCGTAGGTGCGTGCTACACTATGCACTGTAAATGACAAGCGCCACACGACAGACAATTCGCGTCCCAGTACTTCGCACCCACGGCATCGTTCACGGCGTCTTTTTCCGCAAATTATCTCTAGATAGTTTAGGGTTTTTGCTTTATTTTGGCGTTTTGTACCCTTTTAATTTCGCACTCTTTGCTACTGCAGTTACCGGCGCTCTCCCCAGATGGCGCGCGGATGGTACCACAGTGTGCGCCGCTCTTGATAGATGGCGTACAATGCTGTGCGCATGTAAAGCCCCTTCCGCACGGACAACTCCGGACATCGGTACGGACATTACCAGGTCCAAAAGGCTTCCCCCTTAAAAGATTATCGTGTACCAGAAAGCGCGTGGCCGCGGCGCTTAGCGTATCGCAGTGACCGATAAGTGGCGAGAATCGGAGACAACCGGCACATCCGCGCCCGCAGCAAAAAGCGAGAGGAGTCCCCCGTCGTCCGCTACGGCGCAGCGCCATGCAGCTGAGCCTTGGAGAGGCTAGAAATATTCCGGACGGCTGAATGAAATGGAAAAACGCGAGTACATTTTTCTGTTCTCGCCTTGAAAATGAGCTCACTCTCTGGCACGCTTTATTACGTTTTGCTCAACAGCGACGCACCGCGAAACCCCTACCTGTTCTTCTGCGCTTTGAAAGCAAAGTTGCTCTCTGGCTTTGTAAAAATATTCGGTCCGTGGCTGTGTCGTCCGTACGCTGTCGTCCGTACGCCTCGAAATCACAGTTTACCTGGATTTTATGTTCAATCACTTCGTAGAGTCCTAATTCGTGGCCCATTGCTAGGGCCCACGGCCGAGAGTGAGAACTGTCAAACCCTGTTACAGTGAACTGCAATATGCGCCACGATTAGTTCGATATATCCAATAGTTCGAAATAGGCGAACCCGCCTATAACAAGTTTTTTTGTTACGAATTCGCAATACGCGGAACCCCCTTACTCTCACTGCCCCCCCCTCCACCTTTTGCCATCCCCGCATAGAGAAACGAACACAAAAAGTATGGCATTACCGTACACCAAAATATCTATTTATTACAAGCAATAAAGCTACTTTCCGCTGTAACTATCTACTTTCCCAAAAAGCGGTCATTCTTGCTTTCAATTTCGTTTTGGCGGGGTCAACTAGCACAGCAATCTCTACATGAGACATCATTTGCCTCAATTGCAGTCCTCGTCCTTCAATATTGAAGCAATATTGGTGCAGCACATTGACTGCCGAAAGCGCTTCATTAGGCATCGGATGGCTTTCACTCGCGACATCCTCCGCCTATTCGGTGACTCTAGCAGTGCCAGCAGCCATGACACCGGTGACGGTGTCGGAGTCCGAGGGGCTCACAGTGGAGGCAACATCGTCGTCGGCACTCCGGCAATCCTCGAAGGCACCCCTTCAGGACAACATCGGTAACGTTGGCGAGCTCTTCTCGCAGCTCATCGATGCTTCCATCTTGGTCCGGACACGCTGACTGGGAGGGTTTATACGCGAGTTAGGCTCGTCGGAAATAGTTACGGAAAGTGCGGGAGTCACGTCGCTCAATGGGAGGCTCAACATTTCCATCGCAGCCAACCAATATCTCAATCGCCGCACCGAAACCATGCTTTTTGGCGCCAGTTCCAGGCGCGCCGAGTTAGATATATCAGATGTGAACTTCGTTATAAGCAATATGTTTCGCGTGTATTTTCATAACTGATACTTCTTGGTTCGATTTATAGCATAATTCGCTCTATCCGGGTTCGTTATACTAGGGTTTGACTGTAAAAGCCTCTAATACTGGTACAAGTTACAAGAACAAAATTCCGACGTCTCCGCTCATCGAAGCCATCGCATCGTCTCCCCAATACCTCTGTTCGCTCTCGGGGTGCTCGAGTCTGGTTTTTGGGCGAGGATTTTGATGGAGCGGCTGGTTTCAATAGGGAGGGAGGGAAGGGGAAGGCTCTGGCGTACGTGTCTAGACGCACGTCGTAATGGAGCAAACTATAGCTGTGGTTACCCAGCGGCAGGTCAAAGAGGAGACGGGACATGATAGGTAAGGAAATGATTTAATGGGCAGGCATGATAATCGTCGTCTTAAACCTTACTTTTCTGGTGTAGTGCGTGACTGGCACTTCTGCATTGTCTTTTAAGACTATTTGAAGGCCAACTGAACTCAAATTTCACATCGATCAAATTTTTTTTAATGTGTAGTAGGCACCACCCAATCAGCCCGTACACGAGTGGTAGCCCCATGAGAGGCCTTGTTAATCAATAGAGAGTTTCAGCTGACCATTTTTGACACTCCGCTATGCTTCCGACGGTACGCTAAGCACAACCGCAGCGTCAGGGGTAGAAAAGAAATGAGCTAAGCTATAACCGTATCTCCCTCGACGCGGAACGATTCACGTTGCTGGCCGTGCCCTGTGCGTGTGCAAACCAAAACGTCATCCCAAAGTAAAGGTACAAATTGTAATGTGGTCGCTCAACGAAAGAGAAATAGCGTGTTTATTCCATTATTTCACCTTTTTACTTTTACACGGTATAATGGTTCTAATTTATTTTAAAGAAGCCGATAAACTTTAGAATAGCCAAGACAAGGCTGTCTTTTTCGGTGTTGCATAGAAGAAGCCCCGCGCTTCGGTCGACGCTTTTCGCCTGTGTTCCCCTTTGCCTATTCGGAAGCGCGTTCGCCATTTCGTCGCTTGTGTTTCAACTGAAGAAACGGAGTTCGCGGGATCGCGCTCGCATCACGGGGCAGCCATGTTGAAATTCCACAGAGTAACGTAAGCTGCCGCGACGGTCCGTAAAGAGGCTCCTGTTAGCGGATTAAGCGTCTAAATGTACAACGAGACGAAAGATCCAACGAGACGATAGGTCCAACAGCGGATTTTCCGTCTCGCGTGACGGAATTCCGATGGACGGAATAAATGGCCGGAATAGACGTGATAAACAAACAGCGTCCGAGTGCGTGCCCGAGATTTTTTTTTGGTGGAGTATCAAAATGTTATTGGGAGGTCCTACAATATCTCCCTGAGGAGGTCCTACATTTATCCCTTAATACTTGCTGAAATGACCAGGGGCAAACAAAAAAAAAGCTTTCTTCCAGGTAGCCTCGTGTTTCTTCATTTCTGGATTTGCGTTCGGCACCTGAAAGAGTAAATGCGTCATTTCGACTAGATAAATGTCAACAGTGATGAAGTTTTTGTCTGCGTTCTCGCAGGCTTCTGGGCGAGTTAATTGCGTGCTTGCTTTTATTGATTTTGTAATTAGGGTAATTACATCTCGGCTGTTCTCAGTGCTGCCTCAGCTGATTGAATTTTTTTTTGCCCGTGTCTCTCCAATGGTTTGGGAAAAATCCAACCCTTGCAGCAGAGAAGGCATTAAAACACACTCTTGACGATAAATAATGGGGACATTCGGGTAGGCTTGTGGAAAATAATTACAGCTGAAAAAAATTGGATGGAGTTGAAACAAAAGACGGCAGTGATTTTAACTATACGTTACAAAGAAGAACGAACCTTTAGTAATGAGAAGTCACGTCGGTACTCACGGCTGAAGTTGATGTTACAGACCAAACTGCGCAGCGAAGCTTCGTGAGCTGAGCACTGTACTCCGTGAGTAAAACCCTGGCTGACGTGGCATTTGCGCGCGCAAGGAGGTAAGGTGAGGCCAAAGCGAACACAATGCCTTTATTCACAGCAAATAGTTAGTTCACCCTCGACAGGAAGCCCTAATATTGACGTTTTCGAAAATCGTCCACATTCTAAACGTCCTTAGAAAAATTCTGTTTCATAGTGTTTTTCTTGCATGAATAGTACACGGCGAATTTCCTATACAGGCTTAAAAATGATACAGGTGCAATTGCTATTTCTTATGTTGATATTTTGGTCACCATCACCCATACGATTTCGAAATTCTTCGCATGTGAGAACCGCTGTGAAAGCTCTCATCCACCACACTGCCGACGTTGTCTTCGTCAGTTACAACCATCGATGGCTGGATGCATCTTGGATTAAGTGCCTTGATTGGAGGTTCAACGCCTGGCAACTAACGAAAACCCCGTCCGCTACGGAAGATCTTCAAGTGTTCACACGCCGAAGCCGAGTGTTTGACCAACGAACATTTATGTTGGTGAGCCTTTCAAGCAAAAGTCTAATTACCATGACAAAATCGCTGACAAGCCTACCAGTTAATGGCATTCTAACTCATTGGGTGCTGCTGCCCGATTCTGAAGGCTTCAATGCAATTGATGAGTCGCTAAAAAGCATTGCCTCCATATTGACGTGTGCACATTGTACTACGAGCCTGTGTTCAAAATCCAATGTTTAAAAAGCAGTAACCGAGCGACATTTCAGACATCGATGCTCCCTAACAAAAAAGAAAAAGGTAACATTGAGCACTCACGTTTTTCTGGCGAAACCATTCGCTTTGGTTGTCTGAGAGGCAGCTTCGGCAACTGGTGTGACACGAAAGAGAATGTTCTATTGCGCCGTTTGTTATCACAAAAAAATGTAACTGTGTCTCTGTTCATTTACCGAACCACAAGTAGTATCTTCCGCGACATCCTTTCGTCAAACATCGACGTTATGCACGTTGGTATCGAATTCGTAGAACGAAGTTTGTCTTCACTTTCCTTCGCTGACATGGATTATGGCTACAAAACCTTCTATTCTCGAGCAAGCGACGCACTCATTGTGTCTCTTCTGGAGGCAGTGGGAAGTTCCACCTGCGTTTTTATTTCCCTTTTTTGCTTGGCGTCTTGCGCAATAACCATAGCCTATATTCGACAGAAGCGATTATCGGGTTCTATGTTTGCCCTTATATCAGAAGAAGCGTTCTTTCTTTTGGCATCGCTGCTTGGCACATCGTCAGATAAACCAATACTGCCTAAGAGAACATACGCGGCTTTAGCATTACACGGATTATGGTTTCTTAGTATGCAGCCTTTCTCGGTTTATTTCAGGGGTCAGCTAACATCCCTTGTTACTCTGAGCCGTCCAGCGGACCATTTGGACACGCTGAGGGAACTTGAAAATGCTATCGATCGTAATTCAGTCCTGCCATGCGTTGGCGAAATATCCAGCGCCTATGGGGACTTAGAAAGACATGCTGAAAAATCGTCAGTGTTGTTTAGCAAATTGAAGGCCGTCTATTTCCGTAACAAAAACAAAGGAATTGTCAAACATACAGATAAAGAGTGTCTTCGCTGCGCACTGGCCAGAGACCGTGTGTGCTTTATAGGTCAGCAGTCTATGTGCGGTTTGAAAGGAGATCTCTCTGACCTCGTAGAGTTCAAAGAGCCATTCAAGGTCGAAACAACGGCGTTTCCTATACCAAAACAGTCATGGCTTCTGAAGCCCTTTAGAAAGTTTTTGCATTCTGTCCGAGAAGGTTCCCTGTTAAAGCCAGCTTCGTTCACCTGCGCCCACGATATCGCACACGGGGGAAGCAGATTTGAGCTGTGGGGATTTTTTCGCACACTTCTTGGTGTTGCTTTGTATTTCTGGTGCAGTCTTGCTCCTGGAAATATTCTCTTTTACTTATCTGCCAAGAAGGCAAAAACATGACTCAAACTTACATAGGTGAATTACGCCTAGGTCAAGTAAAACTGTATTTGAGGTGGCGCCAGCCCTGCATGTTATCCAAGATCTTAGCTTCTGCGCTGACTCTTTCGAAAGGGCAAAATGAATCTTGAAGACCAGGTGCACTTCTGGGGCTATCTAATGAATTCCCTACTATAAAGCTAAATGTTTACATCGAAGGTTTAGTAAATTTCAGCTGCTTTCCGAAGGAATCTGTTGTGACAACAATGCATTGATTGAAAGCGGGATTATACCTGCATTGTAGTCTTTATGCCATAAGGCATGCTATCGCAATAAGAAAGCGAGAACGGGATTAACAGTAAAGGGTCGGTCTATGTTATATTGCCTTGAAGAACGCTTGTTTTCAAATTTTCCGGGTTGGAAGTAGCGCCTTACAGATTCGTTGTTCCTCCCACTGACGCCTGTCAGTCTGTTTTCTGAGATCTCAGTAAGCCACCCAGAAAATAAGTGTTCATCGATTTTGTGTGGCTGCGTCAACGGTGCAACATTGGCATCACGTCATTTCTGGAGGAAGTTTGGGACAATTCTCCGGTCCTCCGAGCCGTTTGTCATGAATTTATGTGACACATTCTTCTTGACAAGTTCAGACGAAGGTTGCCCGTGACGGTGTGACCAGGAAACCGCCATGTTTTGTCCATTGCTGAGAGGAGCCCCTTGCTAAGAGGAGCCATACCATCGCTACAGATTTGTCATTGCGTGCCAGAATTTTGCACCTCTCTGGAGCACCGCTACAGATCCAGGTGGCAGTAATCATTACATTACAGTGTTTGGCCCTGCTTCACCAGAAAGTCGATGCTCCGGTATCCTATCATTATTGAGGGGACACTGATACCTTACGTCACGCACCACAGATTTTTGGGAGTGACTGTAGACCGCGGTCTGTCGTGGACGAAACACATAGCCTCGTTGAAGACTAAACTTGCAAGCCTAGTACATGTTCTTCGCTTCGTGGCGGGGATGAAATGGGGTCCATCTGAGAGCGCTCTTCTCCAGTTGTACCGGAGCCTGTTTTTGGGGCATCTTCGTTACAGCCTGCCAGCCATTTCAAACCTGCGAACTTCTTCCCGGCGCACACTGGAGGGTTTGCAAGCACAAGCCCTCAGAATATGCTTGGGGCTACCACGATGTACCTCTACTGTGGGCACAATTGCCGAGGCACGTGTTTTTCCAATGGATGCACTTCTTTTGGGCGAACCCCTTCGAGTCTACCTTAGATGCTTCACAAGGCATGAACACCATCCATTATCGGCTCTTCCTACTACGTGTTCGAGAAGTAGTTTTGCGGCAGCCATTTTGCAACACTAACATAAGATCCCATCAGATTTCGCCCCAATGGTGGTTTCCCAGAATCCTCTGTGGGTACTATCAAAACCATCAATTTACCTTTCCATCCCAGGAATTGGGAAGAAGTCCTCTTTGCCATCAATAGCCCTCAAACAGTTGACTCTAGCGTTCTTGACAGACAAGTACGCCGGAACTGTACATGTATATACTGATGGCTCTGTGACTGCATCCCGGTCCACCGCGGCTGTGGTAATTCCAAGCTTATGCGTTACCCGAGGATTCACACTAGACCACAAGACAACTTCTACTGCCACTGAGTTGGTTGCCATACGGGAGGCGATTCGTTTAGTCTCCCGTGAATCACCTCAAGCTTGGACCCTGTTTTGTGATTCCAAGCCGGCACTCCAGGTCCTCAACGGAGTTATGAGGCAAGGACCTTATTACGCCCTTGCTGCGGAAGTACTCGAATTATGCTCATTGGCACTGCAACAAGGACATGTCCTCACCATTCAGTGGGTACCAGGCCACTGCGGGCTAGCTGGTAACGACTGGGCTGACCAGGAGGCGAAGAAGGTTTCTGCAAATGCAGATGTTGTACGTCTGCCCTTCGCAAGGACGGACACGACCGCCCTTCTGTTTACCATTCTCCACCACGCCTCGGCGAATCACTGGTCCCACCCTGACAATCGTCATAGAAGATTACACCGCCTGGACCCCGACTGCAAGTTTCGGTTACCTCCTGGTATTCAGCGAAACTACGCCACGCTGTTTCACCGACTACGGCTTGGCGTAGCCTTTACCCGTCGCTACAAGCACTTCATTGGCTTTACGAGTGACCCCGACCTTGAGACATGCCATGTACCAGAGACTATTTCGCATGTTCTCTGCCACTGTCCACGCTATGCGCAACCTCGAGAACAATTAGTGAGAACATTGGCCCGTTTGGACTGTCGTGTGGTGTCGGAGGAAGTGCTGCTGGGACCTTGGCCAGACGCGAAGCATTCCTACAGTGCATTTAAAGCTGTGCTGACATTTCTGCGCAGCAGCGGCCTCTCAGAGATATTGTAGTTGAGGCCCGTCCGACTTAACTTTAACACATACACCGTATCGGTATAGGCATCTTCTATACATAGCCCTTCATTTATTTCTCCGCCATCTTCATCTCTCTCGTCCTCTATCCACAATCTTTCCTCCACTTTCCCTTCCCACACACAGAATAGCTGGCCAGATATACTACCGTCAGGCCGACCTTTCTGTGTTTATTTCATTTCAATAAAATTTCTCTCTTGGCCCTGCTTCGTGCCATTAGTGCGGAGCAGAGACGGTAGTATTGCAAACCATGGCTCATACATAAACAATCTGGATGCCTTTTTTTCTGGGTTATGTTGGTGCAGTAACAACCAGGCTTTTGGTTTTTCTTCACATCATCTACTAGAAATGGTACTGTACATGGTTTTGTTGTTTTATACCATGGCTACCGTTCTTTGAATAGAATAATAACCTTTATTGCAGTAGCTGGTTTGTTTTATTTATAATATTTATATAATTTGGAGATACAGTGACCTTGCTCTGTGTTTCTTGCAGCGGTGCTAGGGGCCTAGTCAGGTGATCCTAGATGTCGCCTTTCGTCCTACAGCCGCTGCATTCAGCTTTACTGTTGAATTAAATAAATCAGAGACGCAAAAAAAAATTACATGAACCCTGACAGTGAAAATACTAGGTATCTGTTAAGATTAGTTTCAGCATGTTAAATTCTGTGATCAGGCAGTAAGAAACCATTCTGATAGTTCACCTTTAGCACCTTTCTCACTTTAAACTTCTGTAGTCCTACGAAATGTATTTGGAGCGTCGGTTCTATACATCTAGAAACAAGCTTCACGTTTTTCACGTAATTTGGAGCTCTAACTCTGCTCATGAACAAGATAATATTGTGCACTTCTGGAAATTTTTTATGTATAATGTATTCTACGCCAACACCTCGCAGCAGGCAATGAGAGGATAGTAATGAGCCCCCTGTCAGCTCTTCGGCAGAACGAACTGATGACTCGGTCTGGTATTTTATCCGTGACTGGGTGGCAAGTAGCATCTTCTTGTTATAGAAGCACCGGCTTGTCTTGAGGGTATATCTGCTTCATGTGACATCGCTGGTACTCCACTTAAATCCTGTCAGAACAATCTCTCATAATTTGTAGGGAAACAACCAGCCGTCTATGCTTCTCTCGCATTTGGCGCACACTTGAGTACTGTGGCGTAGCAGCTGCCCTTAATTACTGTTAAGTTTTGGCGTTACTATTAAGTCTACAATTGAGTGTGGGATGATAGATGTACGTGGTGCTACACACTCTGAGCTGTATGTCTCCATGATGTGGCAGAAATTGTAGCCTCCGACATCATTTTGTTACAGACCGCATCCAAGCCCCGAAACGTCTGCATCTTTGAGTTGTCTTTGGAAATGGTATGTGAACGCTTGTTATGTGTCAACTAGCAGCTCAATAAAGGAGTGTTGCGGAATGGGCGCCCCCATTCTATTCCAATTCCATTCCGAGGAATTGGAACTTTTCTTGATTCCATTCTTTTTAATTCCTCGGAATGACAGAAGTTAGCCCATTCCCATTCCTGGAATTGACAGGAAGTTCAATTCCATTCCTTTAATTGCTCAACATAAAAACTACCTCAGGTGCTCTATCGAGTTGCAGAGGAACGCAACATGAATCTGATGTTATCATACGGGTAGAATACTGCAAAAGTACGCAAAATGTGTCGCTTGTCACCGAATTAGAGGTGGTAGCAGGTTGGTTACATATCTCGTGCAGAACAACTGCCCAATGCAAAAAATTAGCGCCCCTTCCTAACGAAAGCAGACAGAAGCGCGAAAGCTTAATGTTCGTCCAACTTTCTCTGAAAGTGCGTCTAACCGATCGTCAAATCAACAGACACCCAAACCGCAAGCGAAGAACGAACCCATGCAACGATTTTTCGCGCACTAAGTAAACGCAGCTACGAACGATCTAAATGCACACCGTTACGTGGTTTATGAGATAAGGGATTACTATTGTACTCCTTCATGATCGACGCAGGAGTTGCCTTATTTAGAACCGTTCGTTTATGCGATTTTCCAGTTAGTATTTTGACACAATGCAAGCACAGTTTCTGAGCGAGAGCGAGAGAGAGACAATTTGTGGCCCCCGGTTTCACGCACGCGCCGTGTGTGCAGAGACCTTGTCAGAGCTTTTCGGTCGCGCAACCAGTCTAAAGGGTAATGAATTAAGTTTTCCGATCGAGTGTGATCTTCCCCACTAAAAAAGCTGTAGCTTTAAAAAGGGGCAGTGTCACACTGCTCCTTTTTGCATAATAAGAACAGGAATCTCACTACTTATTATACTATTCGCATGTTAGCATGTTTTAACGGTTTGTTCTTGCGGGACGCGAGGTGAAGCAGCTATTACGTTGATGTCCTCTTTTTCCGTTTTCTTGCACAGTCTCTGGCGTGCTATCTTGCTATGTGCATTGCATGCCGTCATACCAGCGTAATTAGTATGCTGTGGATAACTGATTGATTGTAGGGTTTTACGCGCCGACGCAACGCAGGCGATGAGGCGCGCCGTAGTGGAGGGCTCCGTATTAATTTTGATCACCTGGGGATCTTTAACGTGCCCCGAAATATCGTACACACGGGCGTTCTTGCTTTCCAACTCCCCCAGAAAAGCGGCCGCCGTGGCCGGGAATCGAACCCGCGACCTCATGCTCAACAGCGCAACGCTGCTGTGGATAACTCACAGTCATGTCGCGTGGAGCGTGCTCACATGTACACGCTTTCAAAGTGCTTACTTGGATGATCCCTTACAAAAATGGTTATTGAGATTGAATTGAAAGTCAATTGACTTTACTCAGTACATTGTGTTGACAGTCAATTGACTTTGAATAGAAATTTTGTATTGAGTTCTCGTTGAAAATTGGCCGCCGCGTTTCAATTGAAACTCAACGCTGAGTTTCAATTGAAAGTCTATTGACTACAGTCAACATGTCTGTTGATTTCCAATTGACTTTCTGTTGAGTCTCAATACACTTTTCCTGTTGAGTTCCTGTTGTGACGTGTCAATTGAAAGTCTATTGAGAAAAGTCTGTTGAGTTCCAGTTGAGTCTGTGTTGACTCTCTATTCATTCTCCTGTTGAGTTCCTGTTGAGAAATGTCAAATGAAAACCTACTGAGCATATTCAAGACAGCCTGTTTGATTTCCTGTTAGTTTTTTGTCAAGTTATTTCAACAATTGCATAGTAAAGTTCAGTTAACTGTACTAAATATATACTAAGTCTGCTTCAATATTGCAAAAACATTCTAAAAACTGTCGTCAAGGTGTACAATAAGCAGGGGAAATAGTGAGGTGTTGCATGGCAAAGCTTGCTTTATTGCTCACGAAAGCATCACGGGAGGGCTGGAGCCTCGCAGGGTCCACTTGCCTACTTGACTGTGTAGCCTGCAAAATACAAGAAACAGACTTGTTTGTTTGCACCAGTCAAGTACGAAATGATGATTGCATCCCTTCTCATTAAGCATGCTGGTTTAAGTACCTGGCTATTTTAAAAGTTACCTGGCTTGAATGTTTGGAAAGCAGGGAGATAGCAGTTCAACAAATGTATAAGTTTTCATCAGATTTTAATGCCGTAAGCCAAGCTAGCCGAATCAATTAATTCTACAATTGGTAGGGAGTGGAATGCCTTTAGTTGAATGCCTTCCGCATTAAGGCGCCTGAAATCTACAGGAACGACTATGTTTCAACGCGGCAGGGAGCCAAAAAATCCCCCACATGGGTCCGTAATCGTGTCTTCCCCATCTTTCAGGCCCAAAAGAAATCCAAATAGGCCTATCAAGACTGGTTGAGCCACTACCTGACAGGAGAAACCCCAAACCTGTGCAAAAGCATACCTGTCAACCTGTGGATTTTGTTTTTTGAAATTTTAATGCTTGAAATCTCGTAAAACAAAAGTAGACAATTGTCAACTTGCATGAACTTGTTTACAAAACTAGCCTTGATTAAAAAAAACTAGGGTCAGATGGTACTGTAATCTAAAGTTACTACATCAGGCAATCATCGCAAATGGCTTTATGAATGGATGAGCGCATAATACTTTGTGCTTACCGACTAGTGGAAAAAAATACATGAACCGTGATGGAAAAAAACGTGCCAAAAAGAACGTGACAGGAAAAATACATAACTTGAATTCCGCAGTCTTTTACACTCTTGTAACGCTGAAGTATGGTGTGTGCCTTGCAGTACGTTTACCAAACAAGTAGCACTAAGCAGCAGCTTAAAGGGATCATATGAGACATGGGTATATCCACATTTTTGCCTTCATCATAACAATGCCAGAGGGGTATACCAGTATAACAAGGCCGTCTAATGCCAGTTTACACACAAGGAGAAAACGAAACAGTTTTGTTTGGTGAGGGGAAAAACATCAGTTTCTGTAAATGAGAAAAAATTTAAAAGCTTGTATCCCTTTGCTTGGCGAGATTTTCTATACACTAGCAGCACTAAAACAGTATAGTGATACCATGCCGACCAATCATTTGGGTACTTCCTCGAGGCAGAACATCTGTCAAAACAGATTGACTAAGCCCTCGCGCAATGCCGGTGTAGCATCAGTCAGTGGCACGTCTGATGCCACATTCAGCCAAAATGTTATTCAGTGATTTTGCTATTACTCACACCACATTCAGCCCAACTTATTCAAAACTGCTCCGAGAAAGGCAGTCAGCAGGTTGTGATCAGAAGCAATGGCAAATTTCAATTTATGCTAGCAAGTCGAGCAAGTGCTTAAGTCAAAACTGGTATTCATCAGTTTGAAAGTTTGACGCCTGTGCATGTTCTAGCGCAAGCTGCCTAGCACCTGTGACAAAAATTGGCAAATGAGAAATTCACGGAAAGATACATGGAGAGAATTGGCACTTAGTGGTAAAAGACTAATATATGACAACAGTGTGCAGTCTGTTTCCAACTACTACTAACGCAGCAGGTTTTTTTCTGCATTGGTTTTAAAGGCAAAGTGTCTGCTTGCCTTTAGGGTGCCGAGGTAACACATCAGACTTGTGTAAAGATGTTTTGGGTTCAAACCCTACCTTCTCTATTACATAGTCTCTATTTTCCAAAAGCAATCACTGAATTTGTTATATTCTTGGGCATTATTTTTTTAGCTGGAATGAAGTACGGTTTAGGCCACATTTGTCGCTGCTCTGCACTCAGGGAACGCTCTTTCTCCAAGCAATCGTTCAAATTAATACGCAAATATATTGCTGGCTGCCAGCACTTTAGCTTGCAAGTATATTTTACCGCCATGTCTCCTAACTGGTTGAACACACTATCCTATTTGTGACTGGTAGATCTGCCTCTCAGCCTAGCGCTGTCAGGTGGGCTTGCATGGCGCAGTATTCGTGCGTCTGTTATTGAACCGACAGGCACTTGCTCGATTCAACCTCCTTCATTTTTTTTTTCATTTTCGTTAACTTCGTTCGTCAAACATTTTATTTATCTTCATCATGGTGTTCTTTCTTTTTTTATGACACTTCGTACTAGGTAATTAATGGCTGCTGCTCCGTTCTGTAGCGGCACTGCATCTGGGATTTTATTAATTCGTCAATTGCCTTCAGAGGTTTCGCTAGATCTTGAGCTTAGATCTTGAGAACACGCGAAAGCAATACAGCAGCGCGGAACACAGTAAAACACTGATTGATGTCAAAATGTTGTGTGCCGGTACAATAGCCTCCCCCTTCAATTTGTTACACTTACGTACAGTATTTTTGAAAGGCTGAAGTGAAATCATACCCTTTAGGTCGATCTGGAGACAGCGGGAATAAAAACACTGTTCATATACCGACAAATAACCAAGTCGTGAGTATCGCCATTCAGGTAGGTCTGCACAACATTTGTCATGATGAAATGTACAGTGTGCGTCAGGCTTGTCTAGGGCAAGCGAGCGCACGGCTCCGGAGCGTGCTGGCGACATCTGCTGATAACTGCTGGGTTAGAGATAGCTTGCCACTGCGCGTGCGCGGATCTCAGACAGGGTCGGGCCGGTCGTCATTTCGCATGGGCCACTCTTATTTGCAGACGCCACCACCCACGAGGGGCACTGGTCTTCCCCAGTGCCAGCCATAAGCGGTGACAGGCCAGATAGACGCGCCGTTTGACGCGTTTATCGCAGGCAGTTACGTAATCGCATAAAGCAACGAGCGCCAATCTTCTGAATCTCAAGCGCACCAAACGGAAAGCACGCAACAAGAATTCACTGCAGAGCTTTCGGTCGAACCTGTTGTGCGATTACGTAAGTCCCTGGGGTGATAATGCACCGCGTCAAATTACGCACTGATCTCCGGCGTCACCGCTCACGGCTGGCACGAAGAAAACAAGCACCCGTTGCGGGTGGTGGTGTTTCCAAATTTTGGAGGCCAAAGCTGAACGACGACTGGCCAGGGCCTGTCCGAGATCCACGCACGCGCAATGGCAAGCTATCTCTAACCCAGCAGCTATCAGCAGATGTCGCCAGCATGCTCCGAAGCCGCGCGCTCGCTTGCCCTTGACAAGCCTGAGGCGCACTACACAGGAGCGCTCGGAAAGAATAAACTTACCTTATAACAACGTCGCTCCCAGCGGCGCTCCCAGCGTGGTGAATTTGACGGATTCCAAAGCGTTGCTAACAGGGAAGGTAACACCTCACTTCGCAAGCTTCTTCACCGTACGATCACAGCGCACAGACACAACACGGACACAAAGGATGTTCACCGGCGGTAGAAAAGCGCATACGATGGCTTTTCCTTCAAT
Organism: Haemaphysalis longicornis; assembly: GCF_048455015.1. Classification (NCBI taxonomy): domain Eukaryota; kingdom Metazoa; phylum Arthropoda; class Arachnida; order Ixodida; family Ixodidae; genus Haemaphysalis; species Haemaphysalis longicornis. The sequence goes on along the minus strand of NW_027526361.1, from coordinate 204,316,949 downwards.
AAATTCGATGTATCGCCAGCTGCACTGCAATGTCTGACCTTCGATGCTCGTTGAAAAGATTCGCACACAGCACATAAATCGTCAACAACACGAGCAACGCTGTAAATTTGCACAGAACAGTGAGAACGACCGCACAGCGTTGGTGCCCGCCATGTGCCCGCACTGGCCGCACATCCGGGACTGCGAACAAGCGACTTTGGCTTGGCTTGGAGTCGGTTTGCGATGGCTATGCCACGGCTACGCATTCTTGTGAAAAATTGAGCGTGAAAACATTGACACGAGATATTAAAAAAAACCGACGGCGGCTTGTGAGTCCTATGTTAATATTTACGATCATTGTTTTTAGAATTATTACCAACCCGTCGAGCAGTAGTAATATTATTTTGCAGATAACCGAACTCCGCCGAGGTCGCGATGTTGGCTGTTAGCGCCACTGGCGGCAGTGGCAACTCAGCGTACTAGACATTCGCGGGGAATCTCGGAGGCCATGTCGGGACAGCGCGGTCACTTTAGCTTAGCGTGGGAGGATGCCAGAGGAACCAGAACAACTGGTTATCGGAGGGTGTGGATGTGGATGGTACGTCTTTTGTGTCCGGGCGCCCGCGCCCTTCCAAGTTTCCCGCTTCGGCGAATGGCAGCAGAACAGAGAATCCTTCAAAACAGCTTTGAAGTTCGTGGTCTGCTTGCGGGCGCAGGATATTTGCGAGGCGCTTGTGTTTGAGAAACATTCCGCGGACGCGTTAACATCTTTAAAATACTGTTGTTAGCGAGAGAGCGGCTCGGAATGTAACAAGCGGCACCCCAGCTCACTAATTTGTTCGGTTTCTCTATTTTGTTTTCTTTTTTTGTAGTGACGTGCAGCAGTGTCAGGCTCGTTCTTCCTTTTTGTGACCCTGTGCAGTAGAGATGAGTTGTTAATCAGCGCTTCAGTTTGTCTTTCTTCTCTTTTTTCTTCGTTTGTTCGTTTAGTTCGCGTGAGCGGGGGCGCCTTGTGAGTCTCTTCCGCTTACGAGTACAGATTTCTTTTGCCGTGAAAGAACTGTTTTCACCTGTTTTAATAGAACATATATGCGCGTTTGCTCCTTGCGGGATTCTCTGTATTCCACACTGCAGTTCTACAGTTGTTATCGTAGACAGTTCACGGTATCCTCAAGGAAAGTTATGTATGCGAGGGATATTGATTTGTTTGACTACGAAATTTAAGGCGCCGACGCTACACTGGCGATAAGGCCCGCAGCAGTGGAGGGCCCCGGATTCACAGCCCGAGCCCGGGGTCTTAACGTGCGCCTAAATCTCGAACACATTGGCGTTTTCGCTTTTTGCCTCCAAGAGAAAAGCGGTCTCCGCGATGGGGAACTGAACTCGCGTCCTTGGGCTCAGACCACGGCAAGGTGTAGTTCTGGCTACCCTAATGAAGTTCACGAGTGAACGACGATGAGGCCAAGCTTGCGTTCGCTTGATTTGAAGGCTTGTTTTAAAAGTTCGCTGTATACAAAAATTTAATTGTTCTTTTTTCGACGTGTAGTGATTTACACCAACGTTTTGCAATTTTTTTTTTCTGAGTATGTATAGGCACATTTTCGTTACTGGAATATTCTTTCGCGTTTGGGTTTGTGAGATAAGTATTCATTTCTGCATAACAGCGCTGTTATTATCGTGCCTCCACAGAAAAACACTGAATCATCGCACTGCGATGTCGCATATGACTTTTGTAGATGTAGCAGATGAAATGACTTTTTAAATCTACCTCCTTCCCCCCGCCCCCCCCCCCCCCCCGTAACACAACGTATCACAGCATTGTATGTGTGAAAAGAGGTAGGAGGAGTTATGACTTTTTTTTTTTGTCCCCAGAACTGGGACCCGAGATGATTAGCCCCCCCCCGCCTTTCTGTTTTTTCCCGGCCGAGATATGCATGCTTCATGATTCCGCACCAACCTTCCCGGAAGACTGACTTCGAATATCTCCACTGCCGCTAAAGCGCCCCAAAGCGGAACCTTAGCAGTACTGAAGATTGCTCACCCATTATGTCAATGTGTGCTAAGGTATAAAGAAGAAAATCAGCTGCTATAGCAAGGAAACGTTTCCGCGGGAGTCACGTGCCAGAAGAGATGAGTCACTGGAGTTTTGTCAATGTTTATTTCCTCCATTGTTTTGTGCAAACCATGTTGCGGCAGTATTTGAGGAAATGCATTCAAAAATTGTCCAATACAACTGATTTCCCCACTTAGCAGATATAATTATTATTTGTGCAAAGATATGCTGCTGGTAAAGGCTACTGGATTACCCTACGGAGTTTCATCAGTGTTGAAAATTAAGCGCGAACCATAAAACATGGAAAAGAAAGAAGGACACCGGTATAATTTTCAACAATGTATGTTCACCAACTAGTTCGACTCTCAATCCTACTTAGTTTTGTCAGTAGAAACTCTATTGAGTTTCAATTAAAGGAAGTCATTTGACATTCTGTTGAGGTTTGTCTATTGAAACCTTGTTGACTTTTTATTGACTGCACTCAATAGAAATGTCAATGTAAAATAAAAAAAGCATAAAAGTAACCTAGTAGTCTTAATTCCGTAGACACAGTGGGCAGCGCTGAAAAAAATAACCCTTCAAAGTGTATGTTTGAGCCTAATGAGTTTTGTACATTGGTTCTTCAAAGAGTTTCAATTGACCGGTGTCAATTGGTTTCGTGTTGCGTTTTCTCAATAAAAATCCTTTTGAGTTTGTACTGACACATCTCAATAGCCAATTGAGTTTGAATTAAGTTTCTGTTGATTCAATAGAAACTCAACAGGAAAAGAATTGAAACTCAGAATCCATTTTTGTAAGGGATTTCAAGTGAATTTACAGCCTTGAGCACTAATGCTTCTTATACCTCGGTGGAACGGTAAGGGTTTCAGTTTATGAGCCAGTTAATAAAGCGTGCACCAACGCGAGAGACGGCAGGGCAGCGGCACAGAACACCGTTAACAGTTCTTGCAATCACCGTACGAAAGTCGCGACCGCTTCCACGTTCACCTCCACTGCGCTTGTTTATTGTCCTTGAACTTCCTCAGTCCAATGCGCCCAAAACGGGACATTATTTATGACCCCCTCATTTAAAAGGAGCGAACCACACCATGACGGGAGCCCTGTCAAAATAAAGAAGTCTAGTCAGGCAGTTTGTGTCCATGAAAGCGGAACCAATATGCACGAGGACCTGATCAAAATTTTGAAATGAGATCTTCCTACCTAAATAGTGGCGATGCTCCAACTTTCAAGCCGACGACTAAGGCTTCAGTAATCAGGTATGTTTGTACCCAGGCGTAAAGGGCACGGGCACAGAAGGACAACAACCAAACCATGAAAAATTTTGGCACGTCTGGAGGAGAGGGCCGCACATTGCTTTTGAAGCAAACCACGGCGTCGCACTGCTGAGAGCTGGCAAAGCACTCGCAAATAGGGGCGCTATTGGAGCCGAAACTATTGCAAACAAACGCCTTTCGGCAGCTGTGTGTTCTGCATTGCCTTATTGCACGAGGACGCGGGTTCGACTCCTGGCCGCGGTGGCCGCTTTTTTGGTGCAGGCGAAAAGAAAAAACGCACGCGTGTGTACGAGATTTTGGAACACGTTGAAGATCCCCAGGTGGTCAAAATTAATCCGGAGCCCTCCGCTACGGCGCGCCTCATCGCCTGCGTTGCGTCAGCGCGTTAAACCTGACAATCAATCAATCAATCAATCAATCAATCAATCAATCAATCAATCAATCAATCAATCAATCAATCAATCAATCAATCAATCAATCAATCAATCAATCAATCAATCAATGCATTGTCTAAAAATATCTAGTGTAGTGGTATAAGCCAGCTGCCCACTACCCGAGCTTGGAGGTAGAAAGCTCAGTAACATATCCGAAGCCCGCTTCTTACGCTCACATTTGCTGGTGCCGGGCACGAAAATTCATCACCCACAATTTTTTTTCTGCCGTTATTTTGATTTGCTGGAGCACGGGGCCCCATTGCAACACACGGACAGACGGTCGAGGTCGACAATTTGGCCCATATTCCCGCGACATGCCTACCAGGTCGGCTTGCAAGCTGCAATGCTACTCACTGCGCGCTGGGTACGGAGGGTGGAAGGAAAACGCCAAGCAGACTCGCTGTTTCATGTTTCATACGCGAACGCTTTGTATTGTTAGCTCCAGGATTTCGCGGCCTCTGCTTGCGGTGAGAAACACCGCGGCTTATGCTTCTGGATGCTATTCCCCGCCTACTGGCCTGGCCGCAGTGCGCCTGCCATTGAGACGCCGGTCTGCTATTGGCGCCACGGAGTGTTGTAAACAGAAATATATGCCTCAAAAAGCCTTCCGAAGCACGAAGAGCCGACCTACCGGAGCCACCGGCCATGCGCGCTTGCGCTATAGTGCCTAAAATATACTTCTAGGCACTATACTTGCGCGACTCGCTAGTTGATTTTCAAACGCGCTGAGGCAGGCTGCGCGGATGCAGTTTCTTTAGATGCCGGGTATGCGTTCTCGTTTTCGTCGCCGCTGCTCCCTTTGAGATATACCAACGCAGTCGTCGCCACAGACTACTTAAGTAGCCAGAAGGCTCCAGCGATGGTAACACCGTCGTCTGAAAATCACCATTGCATTCCCATTCCATTCCGGGCAAAAGGAGCCTAATTCCATTCCCATTCCATTCCTCCAAGCGTTGTCCTCATTCCATTCCCATTCCATTCCGGTATCTCGAAAAGGTGGAATGAATCCGGCGTAATTCCAATTCCGGAATGGTAATTCCGCAACAGTGCAATAAAGACGCTGTTCATGTGCGCTCAGTAGCTGGCTTCGCAGCTGGAAGTGTTATGAAAAGAAGCCAGTAACAAGTTGGGCTGAGAAGTTGTTTCATACACTCAATGATTATCCATATGAAGGGCACATTTAAAATTATACAATGACCGACCATCTTCCGTTCTTGGAGTACCCACGATACCAAACTGGTGCTCCCGTACGTGCCAAAGGGATGGAGGCATCTTTGCTATTCCAGCTTCCCAATGGATTAGACTAGGCCGCCGCGTCGTTTTACCAGCGTAGCCTTTCCTCCTTGATACTATGTTGAAGAGTTGGTGTTCCGGGCGGGGGCGGACGTTTTTCATGAACAGCCCGGCTCATGTAGTAGCGCGTTCATGTTGGTCTAAGAAAGGTCAATGGCCTGCGTATTTGGGGATATAATTTATAAAATGGCATTTTATTCATTACACTAAATATCTAGCACCGCGACTTATACTTTCTCATGAGCTTGTTTATATGTGGCGAACAGTTTGAAAAGATGGTTCTTGCACAGATCAATTCTGGCAATGTCTTGACAAGGTAACTATCCCCCTACTCGTCTATAAACACTTCTCACTTTCCATTTACGTGAGCTCTGACAAGAATCAATACTTTTTCCGTCGTCTTGGTCGACCTTTATTTACAAGTAACTGTTTTTAGGTTAAATTGCTAAAATTGGCTAGGCAATCTGTTTATCCAGCCTGGCTGCTCAGGTCAGTGGCTCCCGTTGGTTCTCGTTCCGGCATTTTTCCCTTCCTGATGTGTTAATATTTGTAGCGTCTTCCTAGAGGATTTCTTTTATTCAGCACACCCTGTTTTGACTTACCCAAAACCACAATCGCTGTGCCCGGCCAGGAAGATAAGCTTCCGGGGCGCCGTTTATAACGTCATGTACGAGTCGGATACCATTGCAAGACTAGGAAGAAGTGGTCAGCGATGCACTGCGCCAACGATGTCTGACTGACGACGACAACGTGCTGAATGTGGCGTAGCCCCGGCGTTCACTCGAACTGTCATGGCTGCCGAGTAAATCATCCCCTCATTCACCATCGCCCGTCTCATCTTCAAGTTCCCACCGCGTAACATCTGTGGTGGAGGGTGCGGTGTTCAACCCAATCCTGGCCTTAATGTTCCGCAAAGGTGCAGACTTTAAGCGACCGTCGCATCTACGTAAGCCGTGTCGAGCAGCTCCAGCCGCGCCACGTGCCACACCGGCACGAAGATATACTCCTCCTCTTGGCCCCAGCGCGGGCCTTGAAGAGGTGTGAGCAGAACAGACGAACCAAGCAAAATAAGACGTGCGCAGCGGAGTCCTATTTCACGTGAATCCCCCGCCCTTTCGTCAGGCGAGGCTCCAAGCACCTCAGCATTTCTTATTCAAAATGGCGGACATCGCTGATCTAAGGTCAGTATTCGGCGAGCACTTCAACTTCATCCGCAGCGGCGTGGACGTTCTACATCTTCATTTTTATAGCGTCCCATTGCTTTGCTTTATTCTGGGGGTCCGGGCCTCAAAAGCGACGGCGGCCCTCGACTATGAGGATATGTTACAATATAAAAAAGAAGTCGTCAACGGTGTACTGCTCCAGGTAAGACTTACTGAAGACAGCAATGCGCTGAATGTGGCACAGCCCCTGTGTTCGCTCGTTCTGTCAAGATGCCGATCTAATCAACACCTCAATCACCATAGTAGTGTTATCTTCGTCCTACAGCCACCGAACAATAATACAGAAAGATCCGGGACATGACCACAAATATTTTTCAGAGGGGCGGTATGCATAATGGGAGATGCGAATTTTGCCAAAAGGGGCACGCAATCTCGATTACACACTGCCTGGAAAAGATTTCGGGGGCTCGGTACGAACCCCAACCCCGTGAATGACATACATTCAAAGAGAGGTTACCTACGCCAAGAAGTGGCTGGAGGGCAAATAACGAATTTTTCGCATATATATTGAACTAATTTATGCTACGTTGGTCACAGCCGATTCCCGCGTTTCTGCCCTGCGGATGTCAGGTACAAAAAAGTACACGCCCACCTGATGCCTTGAATACCTTAACAGCACTCGTAAAAATATCAGCTGTCAGGAAACTTCTTTTTTTGCCTGGCGTACCCACAGCAATGCCTGACGAAGAACCGTATTTTTCTGTATGTCCCGCTTTTGAAGAGAGTTCTGCCTTGGCAACTAAAATACCAGAAAGAATGCTTCTGCACTGGCATGTTTCGGCACCCTAGCGCACATAAGAGGTCATCAGGAGCTCCTGTAACTCAGGGTTTTCACGAAATGAGGCCTTCAACTGCTGTGTTTTCACCCACGTTTGACAACCTTACCGCCAAGGACTTATCGGCGGTCGTGTGTGATGGGCGTTTTTACTGCTTGTTGTTGGCCAAATTAAGGTCATGATATCCCAAACACGATGTTGCACGCAGCGAATCGCCTCGTCCGTCTGATAGCAAAATGAAGATTAAAATCCTATCACAGGAAAATAAGCTTGTTTGGTTAACCAACGGTCATATATCTGAAATGAAAATTATCGCTGATTTTCACTAGTTCCTAAATTCTTTAGCTCTAAATCAGTGTGCTTATCTCTCAATTTTACGTGCGTATGCATACGGAATACAAATATGCTTTGACAGTGCTCTACCGCTCATTTTCTTGTCCTAATGGGTTGTCTTTAACCCATGCTCGAACTATCCCCCCAATGTGATACCGTTTTTTTATTTGGCTGAAGAGGCAAGGCGAGAGTGAAGAATGCAGAACAAGCGTTTACTCCAGCTGTGCACGGCGAAATTCTTGAATTTTATTTTTTATATTCGGTGAAAACAGAAATGGCTTTCAATGCTTGTTTTTCCGAGAAAAATTAAGTCATACTATTCCCGGTTGCCTCGAACGAAGTGAAGGTGGTTCTTGTGGCAATAATTCTACATGGTAAAAAGCACAAAAAAAAGGCGGCACATGACATAGCACTCATTCCAGAAGGGAACTTGACATGAACTCAGGCTTTATTGGCGAGAAAATAGCAACATCCACCTAACGGCGCAGAAAATATAAGAAATGGATGAAGACGGAGTTTTCGCAGGAATTGTGATTGATCCTCTAGATATGATTTTTCCTCTGTGCGCAAGGCCAGAGAAGGAGTGCTCACAATCATTATCGTTGCTGATACCACAGGCCACGAAGATTTCTCTTTCTTATTTTGCGTCACAAAGCTGCGCAGGACGTAAGTGCCCTGAAAGTCAGGCGCGCAAGAGCACCGCCGGCAGTAACCTGCGAAATGTCCTCCCTCGCACAACGAGTAAAGTGCAGTACTTTTTTAAACAAAACAGTGTCGAAGTTCTGCCACCAACAAGCCAAAAGTTCTGTATTGTGGGAACATTTTGCGTTTCAAAAAATTTGTTAGGATTCGGAAAGCTTCCATGTTATCGCATGCTAGTGTTCAGAATTGGTAATAACGCTTCACGTGAGCATCAAAGCTTGGGCTGAAAAATAATGCATCTCAAGGAAACAGACGTGAGATATCGTTATAGTTACAGTTGTGTTGCTGAAAACTGACCGGAGGCTCCCTTCTACATATCGGTGCGGTATGATCGACGACCAAAACGGCAATTGGCGAATAATTATTGACACACCAAATACAGGAGCCCAAGGCCATTTACGCCGTAACTTATTCTTAACCGGTATTCACCACCAAGTACCTACCAAATCTTCTTCATACAACTCGTTCCCTGAAGTTGCCCGCAAGTGCAGCGCCATTGCTCGTGTACGCTTGCGTTGTGCGCTGTTTCATATACTTGTGAGGTTTGCGATGCATTTCATAGCATCGCTATGGTTCTTCAATGGCAGCCAATAAAGTCCACCGCAATACCACCCGTGCGTCTCGTTGTTGTCTCAACCTGCACAGCCGTAGGAAAGTCGTTTCCTGGCACTGAGGTACTCTGAACTCACCTCCAGTTCAGTTTTTTTGTGGCGTGCGCTTTTTGACTCCTTTATTAACAACGGAGCTTTTGTAGGTCAAGCTTTTCCGTCCATCTGCTAAAGGTCTTGCGTCACTGTGGGGTAGGAGCAGGTTCCCAAACTCTTGGGAGGAATTGCAGAAACTGGTTCTGCAAGGCCACCGAGACCAAACAATGCAGGGCGCAGTTGTAACAGAGGGTGGTTCATCTTCCTCCCGCTAGGGTGGAGAGGGTGGAGAGGCCGATCACGTTCAACTGCGGATTCCATAAGATAAAAGTAGCGTGGCGACGGTGCTGCCATTCTCGGGCGAGCGCCTGCTGACCTTGGAACCGACACAGAAGAACCTCAGCTCGCTGTTTCTGCAGGTTTCACACTGGGGCAAACTCGGGTTAGTCTTTGGCTCAAGCAACAGTCGAATTTGTGCTATGCGCATATCCTGTAGCAACACAGGTGATCTAAAGTTTGCGCTAGATTTAATAAAAGCATTTAATGTATCAACGGCACAGAAGGACATTGGCTGTGCAGACTTGTTACCTGTTTAGTAGGAATGTCACAATAAAAACTCGCCAGTTTTTCCTTTCCTCGGGGCTTCTCTCGTCTGAACAACACGTTGCCACGCTGCTTCAAGGGCTTCCGAGACCGTTAAAGGCATTGCAAGACAGCCTCAGGTTGAGGAGCTTCAAAATTGTCTACAGTGGCTGACGCGCTGAACCTTCAAGGCACAGAGGGGGTTATGATAGATCCTGCCTCATTCCGAAAGACATTTCCTAAATCACTCTTTTCGAGCGGAAGTGATGTTAAGTACAAATATGCCTTCTTCAGGGAAGTTAGGGTCATACACTACGTTAAATCGATCGGAGCTAGCCGAAATTAAAGAGCCAAAAAGGGACCCTTTAGAAACTAAAATGCGCAGAAAAGGCTCACATGCGGGCTTCCGGATAAAAAAACCAACCGATAGCTTGCAGCGACTTGGCATACGAGGAAGCAAATACAATGAGGCAGTTGTAGCCAAACTGCTACTGGAAAGCTCGTCTTATAGATAGTTTTTTCAGGGACCAGCGGCTTGATCACAGCGGTGAAACGCAGCTCTGAAGTAAGACATACTGTTACGGGAAGCGCAAGTGGGCGCTTAAGCATAGCTCCAGGGCACCCATCACCGACGACGACGAAACAGTGGATGGCACAAGCTCCTGTAAACCGATCACATCCCTCCGCGGCAACGCCATGTAAATACACCCCTCGCATCTCCATTGAGAGTAGGGGCGGCGCAACGAACGTGACGAAGCGACGATGACACAACCCTGAGTGGTTACGTACCAACTGGCTCAATACTTCAACTCTTTTGAGCATCTTCTATACTTCCTCTCATTTCTCTACCGGCTACGTAGCAATATGTTCTTCAACAGAGGCCGTTGGAGTCCTGGACAACGGGCATAATATTTATTTACCCTATGTTTAACACAAGACCCCAGTGGAGTGCCACCCAACCACGCAAAAAAGGCGTAGAAATAAGCGCTTTCTAAGTCTCAGTCAGGCTGTTGGTGGGCACACCAGCTTCCGGCCGGGAACGATAGACGTACCGTAATTGCGGTGACAGGGGAGCGGCTTTTCCTTTTTAACTTATTCCCAAAATTCATAAATTCGCACCTGAGCCTAAGAAAGTAGGATTATGTTAAAACTGAAGCCAACTGAGTCACTGTAGACTGCTGCACAGAACGAACTTTTTTTATTTTTTTAGAACAATGGTCTTCATTGTAGAAGCGAATGTCGGTTCATAGGTAAGTACTGACTCCGCACTGAGGATCATGGAGTTGAAGAAAACGTCGCCATTGCAAGAGAACTGTGACCTTAATAGGACAATGACCAAACGATAGAAATTGAGCAAAATTTCGTTTAGGCAGTAAAGCTGCGGTTTTGGAATGATAGACACGTAAATCTCAGCTCGCCAGCCATGAGACTATATGTGAAAAAATGCGGTTTTTCCTGCCACGCACACGCCTAACCGCATTAACAACAAACCGGTCAGGACCACCTTACCAAGAAGGTGCTAAATGCAAATGTTTTATTTAAAATTAAGGTTTAATTTAAAGCTATAAAATGCACAACACGTGCTGAACACGTAGTCTAGACACTTAGTAGCTGCTGGTCCCCAGTCAAGATCGAAATACTAATAGCATCCCGCTTTTATGCTCCAGGCGCTACATCCATAATAAATCTTAAGTAAAAGGTGGCACTTTAGGCGCAAAACAGTGAAACAAATTTCGCAACGCACAAAGTGCACGTAGGGTTAGGCTACACTTTGAGGCTTTGGGGCTGTGTACATATATTTTTACACACTGTATTTTCAATACGAGAATAAACTGAAACTGAAACTGAACTGAACTGAAGAGATAACAGCACTGCGCTAACCGCAACTCTGATTGCAACAAAACTTCACATAAGCGGCTGAAACAGTACAAGTTTGCAAGACAGAGAATTTTCATTGATTATACGATGACGCGAAAGTTATCTGCCCCTCAAAGCAGCACAAAATACATCAAAATGCTTTTTTAGGCGCGGTCCGAACGTAGTCAAGACAGGATTATCTTAACATGTACCTATCCTCTATTTTGTATTTGTTGAGGAATACTTTTTTACCCATACTAAAGCCGAAAATACAAATAGCGTTTTTAACACGCAGTTTTGACTCATTATGGGTACTAAAAACCACAAGTCCAACAGAGGAATGATTAAGTGTAAATAAGGAACAGTAGTAACCCTTGACATTAGTGTCGAAAGGGAACAATACATTTGGCAACACAAAATTGTTCCCGCGAGGTATACCCGCTTCATCTCCTCCTGCGCAAAGTGATACGCTCCCATAATTCCGCAGGTATTTATAAACCCGTTGTTTCAAACCTCCCTCATCAGTGTCATTTCGTTTATTTGAAGTAGTTACCACGCGCTGCAGACGGAGTTTACTTTAATAATTAAGAATAGGTATGGCTTGCCTTCGCCGTGCACAGCGAAAGCAATGTCACACGAAGCATTCATACAACAATGTAAAGACACCTTACAAAGTTGTACGAGATCAATGGTACAGGGGGCGATACAAAAGCACCGCAATCCCATAGTATTACCCATGAGTAAATAATAACCGATGTTGGGAAACAAGTTTTCTTCAAAATCAGGTAAAGTAAACTGTCGAAATAGATTCCTAAAAAAATGCCTGTTTTGTGGAGTCGTGCATTGCTAATGTGCCTTTTAGGAGCAGAAAAGTGAAAATCAATGGCGAGAATTAGTATTTTGTGACCCCTGCAAAGTTCCCCAGTGTTATTTGGATAGTACCACGGGAGATGTATTTTTTTAGAATCAAAATAACCGCACCAACGGTAGTCAACAGGTGTTAGTGTAGGTCGCATGAACATAAGGTCCTCATTGGTGAATGTTCACTGCGCAGCTGTAGGCGGCCATTAGTTGGGATAGTGGTGGCGTGACAGCAAGCTCGCCTCGAATATTCGTGAATATGCGGCTCGCAATAGACCACTGGAGAGTTCCCTTTGTACTCTTTCGCTATATCAGCTCACCTTCTACCCATATATAGAGATAACAAACTATATATTGCTCATTTAGTAGGAGCGAATACGAAGCTGCACACAGCACGCTTAGCGCGGCACAGGCTAAAGCATGGAGCCAGGTACAAACGAACACCTGCCCTAACCAGGCGGAATATAGTCACTTCCATCCAGACATATTCTCATATAATGGCAAACGCTGGTGCCACGGTGCAGACCTCCCACGCATTATGTGAAAATGCAAGGAGAAGCCACGGAACAAGACTTCGCTACCCCTCATAGCCACGAAACACACAGACCAATGTGAGACATTGGGGCGCAGCTCCGATACCGGAATCCAGCTACGCCTCGTCCAGATGGCTTAAGTAGCAGCCAGGAACCAAACTCTCCTGGCTAACTAACCCAAAAGAATGATCCCGAAGCTCTCCAAGTCTGGGCCAACAAAGTTATTTCTCTCGTTCTCTCGCGAGGGGGTTCGACAACCACGGGTGCAAAAGTGCGGTGGAGTGGTCCTTGTTAGTTATCGCGCCACGCCACTGTGTCCTTTCGCACTCGCCCGCTGTCTTCCGTAGAGGCGAATCGGATGTAGCGGTGGCATGGCTTCGCGAACGTGATAGTTTTTCCAAATCATATGGACCAATTTCATGCAGTGACGCGCGAAATGCACGTTGCACGTTTCTTCGAACAAATTGAGTGCCAAGCCAACCGAGCACGGGTCACGCCTGTATAATTTTCTCTACCGGCTTGTTATTCAGCATTCGAGGAGCACAATAAAGGCACAAACAAGAATTACAAACTGCACTTCTTGTACTGGCAATCAAAGCCCAAACAATATAACTGAGCTTGTGGTAATTTTTATGTTGTCATTGTCCGGAGAACGTTGCACTCTCTCCGGAAGAAATATATTTTTTTCTCATGCAAGGTACACAAAAGCGTGCCCTGTTTTTTTAATTTTTCCTTTTTTTTGTGAACCTCGTTCTGTTACGCGGCACAGCCAAGCGATAATGAAGGCGCTTTGAGGGTAAGCTTTTGTGGACGCGTTTTGCGGATACCAGGTGAGTAGGAGCATTCAACACATTAGCCAAACAACCCTTTCGTTTTAACAAATCACGAGGTGACTAGAGGCATTCTCTCGTTGGCGTACATTAAAGTACACGTCATGATACTCAGGGCATAATGTCGGGAAATATATTTCCGTGGTGCGGCGTGGTTACGTGGTTTATTCACAAATATGGTAACGACTGCTGGTTACAAATATGGTTACTCTACTTCGTGTTATGCATCGCCTGCAAAACAGCAGTAGCTACGGAAGTAGTTCGCGCTAAAAAAATAGCGAAACTTGCACTAGCGGCGAAAGGCTGGAGAAACAGCGGAGCTGCACATACACATATGCCCCCTTTGCTCCCACTCGAGCCGGCCCTAAAGCCGGCTTCACTGTCATGATGCCCTATCTGTGCTGGTGCCCCCTTTACAGGCGGCGCAGTTTTTTTGGCATTTTTTTTGCTAACGCCACTGGACCAAGCTTAATCTTAAACAGCTTTGCAGTTAAAATAAACTGTCTCACTTCGCCACAAGTCCTGGCTCAGGGGTACGAGGTTCGCGTTTGGGAGTACAACCCATTCCAACGACCGGGGTACCGAATGACCTCAAAGAGAGCCTCCGATTTTTAACAGCGGAGCTTTTACAGAAGCCATAATTTTGCCGTTGCAGGAAAACATACCAAGCAAAGGTGGAGCGTTCATGAGCGCGCGCCTCGCGGCCATGGCTGAGTACCCGGTTCGCGCTGTGGCTTTAGCAAAAAAAACCCGCTGTCGTCAAGCGCTACCCTGCATGCAATGCTTGGCATGAGGAACATGACATACCGATGCATATGACGATGTCTACTACTAGTGCAGTGCAAAGCAATGAAGAAACAAGTAAATAAACAATTTAAAACTTGTACCAATGCGTGTTGATGTGTCCTTCAGTGCTCACGTATAAAGAACTCCTCCAGCTTCGCTATGGTTCAAGCCTTGCGCAACTTACTGCAAGCTTCGCCAGTTCAGCTGGTGGAAGTGCACAATACTGAGGATGACTTTGCATCCACCCCTCTCCACGAGGAAGACGACGGCCTCTTCGATGCCTATCACGAAGATTACAACTTCCGCCACTATGCAAAGGTGCTGAAACTGTATTGGTGCTGAAACTTAACTACGCGTCCGGCAATCCCGACCTACAAACGCCTCTACAATCCTGTTTCGCGCGTGAGTGAAAGCTTTCCTGTATTTGTTTTGTAATAATTTTTATGAAAGTTGGAAAGAATCAACAAATAAACTCAGTCTAGACCAAAAAATGCATTTCTGGCTTCCTATTGTATTTGTTATACCAGTGAAAGAAGACTTTTGCATGCCTTTCTACTGGATGTGAGGTGCCGGCGGTGCAGTACTCCCCCCACAAATAACAAAAATATGCATGGTGCTCCACTTTGTACGCGGGCTAAAGTTCTGCAATATGCTAAAAAATTCAGAGGGTATACAAGCGAAACATTATTACAAAAGGTTTGAAAATGAAGACAGGAGTTGATGTTTATTGTTCATCGAATCCCTGCGGATGGAAGGTTTGTAATTGTAATGGCGACACCTCACTCAGCAAAAAAAATCACCAATTTCATAGCGGGCAAATATAACACTCGCCGTAAAGCAAGTGTGGCGGGGTTGCAGCCGTTCAAGCGCGGAAAAGTTCGATCTTCTATTGTCAAATTGTGGCGAAAACTGGGATTGGTCTGTTAAGTTTAGCGTCCCGCAGTGGTGACCTGTAGAGTTTGGCCACATTCGTAATGCGACAGGCGCGGTGGCAATAAAACTCGCGCCAGTCTGGTGAACAGCTACATTTCCCTACTACTGAGCAACCGCGGCGGTGTGGTACATTTAGTTTACAATTTAATTTAGATTTCACGTACTTCTACATCTAATTTACAAATGTATAAAGCATACTGTGCACCTGCCCTGAAGATTTCGAAATTGCTCAATGGCTTTGAAGTACTTCAGACGCCGGAAGATGATATCATCGCGTTCGATGAGTGGCAGCTTTCATTTTAAAGCGAAGCTTTCTTTGCCTCACTGATGGCAACCACCCAATTCAAACCTAAAGTGAATAAAACCCAACTTTCTCTGACGATGATTATCATCGTGGGTGTAGTGAAAGACGGTGGAACCATCTTTCTCGTTATACGAAGAGGCGTTGGTGACGATGATCGTAGGAGAAGTGAAAGATGAATGACCCAATATTGTCGGTAGACGAAGGAAGGGATGATAATGATGATAATCGTACGTGAAGTGGAAGACGGTCGAACCATATTTGCAGTTACACAAAGGCGGATGGTGCTGATTATCGTGGGTGAAGTAAAACATGGTTGAACCGCAACGACCACAGTCCAAACCACCAACGATCAAAGTCCAAGCCTCAACGATCAAAGCGCTAACCACCAACAAGCAAGGTTCAATCCACGAAAGATCAAAGTCCAAACTCAGACTTCAACGTGCGAATACCTGACGAGAATTCACTTCGACTCGTTTTCAGGCGGAAGGAAGCTTGGCGTTTAAACTTTCTATGTCGTTATTCGAAGGGGCTCTCGTTCTCATCTTCCGAGGCCAACGCGAAGTCCGATGATAGCTTTCCGCCCAATGAGCCAGTTATTCTTTCGCAATTAAGGCGCGCATCAGAAGACCTGAGAACGGCAGCTACATTTAACGATGTGCGGGAACAAGCAATGGAGTTGCCTCATGTTAGCTCTGGTCTGATTCTTGTGGTTTCCTCTTGTTTGTTCTACACTTTGTTTAAATAGTAAAGTAGCATAACACAAACCTTCTTGTGTCTCCTGCTTGTGGTTGAAAGTTTCTATTACATCTTATTTTAATTGTGCATTTTCAGGATACACGCGAGGACGCATAACATCTCACATCCCGAGGAAAGTGGTAGCTGTGGAGTAGAGCAAGTCAATTGGCGCTTCACGAAGGAAATGCCTATGCTAAACTCTGCAACGACTTGGGTGATTTCGTTCGTTAAGAAATTTCCACTAAAATCCCGCGCCAATATGATGATGATGATGATGGTTGGAGTTTTTTGGCGCAAGGCCAGCTGGGGCAAAGAGCGCCAAACAAAAGTATCTAGAAGAAAATAGTGGCTACTAAAGCCAGAATAACACTAAAATCAATTAACGACAATGGTGATGGCTGGTGCATAGGGCCAGTTTTGATTACGCATGATAGAAAATGAGGTTTAGAAATTTAACATCAGACAAATATTTAAAAACGCGTTGCACAGAGACCATGGCATTATCACCCAAAAACAACGAAGGGTGTAGCGGAATGTGTTGTCTGTATAGTTCCTTGAAGTGTCTGTGTCTTGTTGTGTCGAGTGCCTTGCATGTGATTAGGATGTGGACTACGGATAGGCCCTCCCCACACCTGCTACACCCAGGTCTTGGAGAGCTAGTGAGCAGGTGTGAGTGTGTTACATGAGTGTGGCCTATCCGCAACCTAGCTGAGGTAACTTCAATGTGTCTGTTATGTGAGTCAGTAGCGTATGGTCCCAAGTGAGGTTTTATTACATGTAACTTGTTATCTGTCTGTTCACTCCAGTGTGTTTGCCACGTGTTGTGAAGTTGGTGTCTGATGTGTGGCTTCATATCTGTACGGAAGTGTTGCTATGCCCACTGAATTCAAGAGTGTAGCAGCAGTGGCCATTTCATCTGCAGTTTCATTCCCGGCTATTCCACAATGGCCAGGAACCCAACATATTGTTATTTCAAGACTTGATGCGTATGCCACCATAAGGCCCTTAAAAACAAGATTGATTACATAATTTTTTGAGTGTTTTCTAGACAAAAGTGCACGTACAACACTAAGAGAATCTCTAAAACTATGGACTTTGGAATTTGATGTTGGACAATGTGGTCTAAAATAAGTAAAATGCCGTGTGCTTCAGCTGTAAAAATGCTGTTGTGGGAGTTCATTCGTTTTGCCATGTTAAAGTTCGGTCCATGCGCAGCACAAGACACAGCATTAGCTGTCTTTGATGCGTCGGAGTAAAACTCTGCACACTGGTACTTATCCTGTAGGAAGAGGAAATGCTGCATAATAGCTGCCCTTGGTGCCCTGTTTTTGTCGAACTGCACAAAGGACAGGTCACAAGAAACATCCCTGGCTTGCCATGGTGCAATAAAATCAATGATCGCTGTCTTGTGAATATATGAAAATGACACTGCTAGCTCAGAAGCTTCTGCTCTCACTCTGAGAGGGAACGGCATGGGAATAGATGGACGGTTTAAAAAGAGCTGCTGTGAGGATGCATCATGAATGGTCGAGTTAAGATGATGATTTGTGAGAGACATGATTTTAGAGGCATACAACAAGTAAGTGTATATCCTCTGGTGATACAGGGACCATTTGTGGCACTCTGCATAGAGGCTTTCAACAGGGCTGGTGCGAAAGGCGCCACAAGCAAGGCGAAGCCCCAAATGCAGAACTGGGTCAAGCATTTTAAGTGCCGTTTTCGTTGCAGACCCATATACGACGCTGCCGTAGTCCAAGCGAGATCCAACCAGTGCAGTATACAGACGCAGGAGTAGCTGCTTGTCTGCACCGTACGATTGGTGAGAGACAACTTTAAGGATATTCATAGTTTTTAGGCATTTTTGCTTAAGCATTTTCAGATGAGGAAGAAATGTTAGTTTGTTGTCGAATATTAGGCCTAAAAACTTGTGCTCCTTTTTTACAGGAATCGACACGCCGTTTAGAGTAATGTCAGGGTCCACATGGATCCCGCGAACACGGGTGAACACAACGCAAGTACTTTTTACGGGGTTCAGCTTAAAGCCGTTTGTGTCCGCCCAGCCAGCAAGTTTGTTCACGCCGAGCTGGACTTGCCGTTCAAAGATTGACATATTACATGATTTAAAAGATATTTGAACATCATCTACATAAACTGAGCAAGAAATGGTTGGTGGCAATGCCTTACGGAGTGAGTTCATCTTCACTATGAAGAGTGTGCAGCTCAAAACACCTCCTTGAGGCACGCCATTTTCCTGAACATGTACATTAGAAAGTGCACTAAAAATTCTTACACGGAAAGTTCGTTCAGACATGTAGCTAGAAAGAGTGCTAAGCATGTTGCCCGAAACACCGAATGACTTCAAGTCACTCAAGATGCCGTATCGCCATGCCGTGTCGTAGGCGTTTTCCATATCAAAGAAGACTGTAATGCAGAACTGTTTGTGAATGAGGGCATCTTTTATGTAAAATTCCAATGCAACACGCTGATCATTGGTGGAGCGCCCCGCCCTGAAGCCTGCCTGGCAGCTCTCGAGAAGACCGTTGTACTCGAGGAAGTACACGAGCCTGCGATTGATCATCTTCTCGAAGAGCTTGCACAGGCAGCTCGTCAGGGCTATTGGACGGTAACTTGAGGGGGACGACGGGTCCTTTCCCTCCTTCAAGAAAGCCACTACAATGGCCTTCCTCCAAGAGTGTGGAATGTGCCCCGAAAGCCATATTTTATTATATAGATGTAGAAGTGCTTCAAGTGTGTCTGCGTGTAGGTGTTGTATCATTGTGTATGTGATGTTGTCTGGGCCTGGAGCTGAGGGTTTACACGTGCTCAGAGCAGCCCTCAGTTTATGTAGTGAAAACAGGGAGTTGTAAGAAGTTGTGTGCTTTGTTGTTGTCGTGTAGGGACTTCTTTTCACAACAGGCTTTATGTTTCAGGAAAGTGTTCGTGTAGTGTGCAGAACTGGACACGTGTTGAAAGTGTTGTGCGAGTGTGTCAGCCTGGTCTTCCAGAGTGTCCCCAGTTGTACTGACCAGGGGCAGGCTGTGTGTCTGTTGTCCTTTGAGTTTGCGTATACGTGTCCATACTTTCCGTGTGTCTGTGTAGGAGTTTATTGATGTTATGAATGTACGCCAACTCTCTCGTTTTGCCTAACGGCGCACACGTTTTCCGTATGCCTTGGCCCGTTTGAACAAGAGGAGGTTTCCCGACGTGGGGTACCGACGAAGGATACCCCACGCCTTGTTCTCGGCCTCTCGCGCCCGCCTACAGCCCTCATTCCACCACGGCCTCCGCTGGTTGCACGGGGCACCAGAGGCGTGGGGAATGGACCTTTAGGCGGCGTCGAGTATGTGCGCCGTGAGGAGTTGGGTAGCTTCTTCAACGTGTAGGTGTCCTATGGATACGTGGTGTAGTTTGGATGTCTCTGTAAATGTATTCCAGTTAGCTCGTGCTTCATTGAACCTATTATGGGAAGATGAACTGCTTGGGCCTTTACCTATGTATGTAAGTGAGTTGGGGAAGTGGTCACTGCCATATTGGTCAGTTCCCACACCCCACTCGAGAAGAGGAAAGAGAACTGCGGAGCCAATAGCCAAGTCAAGACATGAGTATGTGTTGTGTCCTATGTTATGATATGTAGGCTGTTTATTGTTGAAAAGGCATGCTCCAGAGGATGTAAGAAACCTCTCTATCAGGCGACCCCGGGCATCCGTACGAAAAGAGCCCCAAAGAGAATTGTGAGCATTGAAGTTGCCTGTTAGAATGTATGGTTCGGGCAGCTGGTCAACCAACGCCTCGAAGTCAGAGCTCAAAAGTGTGACATCAGGAGGAATGTATATGGAGCATACCGTTATCAACCTATTAAATATTATTAAGCGTATTGCTACAGCCTCAAGGATAGTGTTCAAAGTGACAGGGTGGCATGCTAAAGATTTCCGGGCGAGTATGGCCACACCCCCAGAAGAGTGTGTGCAGCCATCCCTGTCCTTTCTGTATACCAGGTAAGTATTCAAGAAATTTTTGTGCTTGGAATTCAAATGTGTTTCCTGAACACACATTACACTTGGCTGATTAGCATGCAGTATTTCATTTACATCGTCAAGATTTTTAAAGAGGCCTCTACAGTTCCATTGTACTATGTTCTCTCTTCCCATTATGAAGTGTTCGGAGCTACTGGACTGTGTTGTTTATGTGTCGTCTTTCGGGGCTGTGATTCTCGCCTTTTTTGGCTTGTCGGGAGGCTTTGGCGTCGGGACGCGTTCCTTGCGGTGCACCGCAGACAAGAACGGACCGACGTCCATTTCATCCTCGGATGTCCTCGGAGCGCCTGAGGGATCAGGCTCCTTGGACCGCGAACCCTTTGGGGTGCGCTTTTCCTTGCCCGCAACCACCGAGGGATTCAGGAACGCCTCGGATGGCGCAGGCGTTGCGGTGGTGGTGGGTGCTGCCGCTGGCTCCCCCAAGTCCATCTCCTCTGCGCCCTCGCCCGTGGTTTGGGACGCTGGAGTGGAAGTGGAGGATGCAGCATCGCTTCCACCAGACGTGGTTGCGGCCACAGCCGCTGCTGGCTCAGCGAGCGGTGCGGAGGCGGGTTGGGCTGCCAGAGGCAACCCAGGGGTGGGGCGGGGGCGGGACCAAGTCCGACTCGCGGTACTGGGTCCCCGCCGAAACCAGACGCCGCTCCGCCCCCCGGCGAGCTGCGTCGGCGTACCTCCCCAGGGGGAAAGAGGCGAACCTCTTTCGCGCCTCTGGGAAGGTGATGTTTTCCGTGACCTTGATGTTTATTATTTTTTTCTCAAGCTTGAACCGCTCGCAGGTTCGCGAATATGCCGCGTGAGGTCCTTGACAATTGGCACAGAGCAGTTGATTGGATGAACAGTCATCAGTGAGATGATGTTGGGCACATTTAGCGCAGGTTGGCTGGCCCCGGCACGAGTTAGTACCATGCCCGAACCGCTGGCACTTGTAGCAGCGACGCGGATTCGGGATGTACGCTCGAACGGAGCACGAGATAAAGCCTGCCTTAATGGATTCCGGAAGTGTGGAGCGGTTAATAGTCAGGATTATATGCTTTGTGGGGATTTCCTTCTTGTCTCGTCTGATGGTTATACGCCTCACTGCAGTTACACCCTGATCTTTCAGGCCTTCTAACAGATCAGCGTCGGTCTCATTCAACAAATCAGTCTCCGAAATCACACCCTGAGAGCTGTTGAGGCTACGATGGGGAGTGACTCTGATGGCCAGATCTGCCATGCAGGTTTGCCACAGGAGGTTAGTGGCTTGTTGCTGCGTCTTGACATTGACTAGAACTTCACCGGTACGGAGTTTCTTACCATCGAACGATTTTCCGAGGATGCCTTCCAGGAACTTAGTGATCAAGAATACGGACATGGAAGAAACAGGGTTTGTTTTGTCAACTGCCTCGATAACCAATAACCGAGGATAGTTGTCAGGTTTCGGAATGTGGATTGTTGGAAGGGATGGCAAGGAAACTTCGGTGCGGCCCCTTTTCGGGGGCCGATCACGTTTGGGGGGGGGGGTTGAATTATCCATATAGCATTGGAAAAAATTAGGGGACGGGGGTTCTTTCGTCTCAAACCTTACCCTAATAGCTTGAGAGGTCCCGGAGCTCCCTGCCTGGTGAACAGACAGGAAGCCCATCCGCCGGAGCTTGACCTGGGCTCCGACGGCCACCATTCGTGGTTTCTAACCCTCCACCTATAAACACATCGCCACGGTTGGATCCAGCTTATGTTTGGGGGCTCAGGGTCCGCGGTATCGCCAGTACCGTCACCAAGATTACTCAAGGTGCCCCGTGCGGGGCCCGCGCCAATCTCTCGCATATCCCCAATCCCAAGCAGGACATAGAAATATTTAATCTGATTTTCAGTATTAACCCATGAAAACTCCTGAAATTGCTTCGCTTTTCATTTGAAGATACGAATGCTGCGTCTACGTGGAACTAATCATGTATAATTGCGACAGTACACACGGCGCTGCGAGGTAAGCCTAATTAAAAGGGGAGTTCGAAAAAGTATATTTTTGCAGGACATGTGAAGCAAAGCTGGCGTTCAATGTGCTATGTTTATGCAACAGGCAAAAAAGAAACCAGCATTTTTCTGCACGTAACACGGCGGAGACAAGCCGTCCTTTACTTTCCCTGAATTAAAAGTCAAATATGTGAAATGACAGTAAGAGGGGGACAAATAGACGACAATACTGCCATTAGAAGCAAGAGGAGGCAAGGTATGGGTGTGTGGCTGAAACGCTTGTTGTAGCCTTACCACAGCTGAGGGGTTTTCTAAGCAGCTCGTATCTGCACGCTATCCGAAGCTTCAAGCGGTATGTAGTTGTCGTTTCTCTTCGCCCCAATTTGACTCAGCGTTAAAGCTGAGGGGGTGACCAGCAAGGCAGCTTTCTGCACATTAGCAGGCATCTGCCTAAGTCAAGAAAGATAGCAGAGGGTCGAGGGCACGTTTCAGAGGCTTTTGCACATAATGTCCCTCGGAATTTGTTTGAACGAGGGCGGAAGCGCGATTTAAAAGTGAAATGGCGGTTCATTTTACATCGCATATGGGTCGCAGAGTATTGCCATACCTAAGCCAGTGTGCTTGGTTCGTTCAGTGTTTAACTTAGAAAGAGATAGAGATAAAAAGAATAATCTGGGTAAGGGGCGCGTTTAAAACCGGTTACCTTTTGGCGCTAATCTTCCAGCTTTTTTTTCTTGTTTGAGGAGAATTATGTCTCAAGTTACATTGATCGTTTGTATTAACCGACTCCCATTTTTCTGAACAACTTCTCTGCTGCACGTTCTTGTGTCAAAGTTACTGTATTAGTTTTTGCCATCGCTGCTTATTATCAAATATATTTGGAGGTGAAATATTTTACTGCGTCCAGCGGGATAAAGATGCTTGTATGTGCCAGCTTGACGTCCGCCTTAACGTTATTATTTACGGCGTAACACCGTAAAACGCACCAAGAGCTTGATGTGTGATAAGTTAGCCGTTCTTGCGCAGATCATTAGGCTTTACCTGGGGAAGCCACATAGTAAGCTTCCATAAGGCATGACAATATGGGCAAGGCTTTTGGTTATAGTAGCAGAGACAAGAAGAAAAATAAATGAATATTTATGTTTCGTCAACAATTCGCATCTTTTGTATTTATTTTATGGTTATGACGGCTTCATGAGCGACAGTTAAGTCACAAAACCTTAGATTTTCTCTGCAACCGAAATCAAGCTCTTCGAAAGTGGCACAAGCCCGCAAATATTTATTTATTTATTATTTATTTAACAGAGAATCACTTGTATTATCTGAGCCAGCGAAGAAATTCGATCACTTCATTAATTAGAGCGCAAGCACTGCCTCAAGGAGTCAATGTGCACACTCCGTATCCTGGGTGCGTAACTATGAAGCGTAAAAATCTTGCGGACCCACCGAGTAGCAGATACTCGCTGTAGTACATTGGGTAGTGTTTTATAATCCGCAAGGACCGACAATCAAGTTTGTTTCGAGATATATTGAAAAAAAAAATGCAAGGGAGCTCACTCTAAACCTAAGACTTCAAGGTAGCGAAGCTGTACGCAAACGTTACGACCTTCACGACGGTTTAAGACCGCGATTGCAGCCGATTTGCTTCTTTTTTGCTCCCGCAACGACCTTTACTCAATTAGTTTTGTTATTAGGCTTATCTTCCTTCACTTTGTTGGAAGTGACAATCCTTAGAGATTACCTTAGAGGGGCGTACGCTATGACATGACTTTGTAGTTTTGCAAGTACTTTTGCAAGTTTTGCGACGATTACGGCGAGCGCTGGAGTTGTCTTTTCTGGCCAATCTTGGCGAATCTCCCTAAGTGGGTATGCGTGGCTTGATAAACGTGCGCCGGGGAGGCTGGGGCACGCACGCATGAATGCTCGGCATTTTCTTGGTATTTTTATTTGAGGAAAGGAAAAATTACGACTGGCTAAACAGCTTCGCTGTTACGAACTACACAGGACAAGCACCAAATGAGTTCTTCCCTTCGCATTGTCTTCTTTCGCGCTTTTTGAATACGTCACTTCATAAGGGCAAAAGTTGATATCTTCGCACGATATTGAGTAGCTCTGTCAGCCAAAGCATCCGTCGTTCCTTTTTATTTACGGAAATCGGTCTCTACACAGCCTAATCAATTTGAGCTGGTCCGACCTGACCTTAAGGGATTTCCCTCTTTGTAATGAGCTGTTTTTCGAGGAGGCAACCACTGACTTTACATAGACGCAATCATAGGCACAGCAGATAGACGCACAGCAGTGTCACAGTGATCATTAAGGATGAAGTGTGTAACCTTTTTGTTAAATATTAATAATTATATCTCTGTATATTATTCTTCAGAGCTACATGAGCACTGTCTGGGCACAGAAAATGAAACCATGGGGCTCTTCTGCAGGACGGACGCAACGTATATATGGGGGCGCTCAGATGTATGGCTTAGCTTGAGCCGGGGCTTGATCTTCACCCGTTCTACTTTGCCCTATACGTCGCCGTCTCTGCGAACGAGTGTTCTGATTTGCCTTCTGGGGCGTCGCAAGAGTGAAAGCCAATTTAAAATGGTCCTTGTGCCGCCGTCTTTGTGTGGCGGCTTACAGACAAATTCGACACTGTGGCTTGGCTTATTCAGCGTACTTTTATGACGTGCTCTTTATTCTCCAAAATGTTAAGAAAAATGCGAGAGGAAATTAAAGCGGTGGCAGCTTTAGGCGTTTATTTCTAAACGAAGAGGGACTCGATGGGTGCCGGAGAAAAGCCGAGAGAGCTACTATATGCTAAGCAGCTGCTACCTCTTTTGTTTGGAAAGTATCCTTCCTATAGTGCCGTCTCCATAACACCAGGACTTTCTTCAAAATTTGCAGGTTTACACATATATTTTTCGTGTACTTCTGACCTTCATTTTCAATGAACAGTTGTAGTTACAATATGAAGCAACAAATCTTGTATACGGAAGCAGTTTCTTCTTAGATTGTTTCTTTTGACGTTGGATATTTTGAACGACTTTTTAGATAGTCATTATTACTGATATAGCACGAGCTTGGGAGGACAACCGGGCAAGTAAATTTCCGATGCGGCAAAATATGAGCGAAGCGTCGTGACCGAGGGACTTAGCGGCTTAAATAAGTGCGCTGCTTGGTGAAGGGTTGGCGAACGAGAAGTTACCGTGCTTGAGGGCCTTGAGGGCCCTCGACTCCGCTGAGGGCCCTGGGGGCCTTGTCTCCGCTGCTTCTGAAATGTGAAGAGGGGCTTCAAATTCATTCGTTCATAGAAGCTGCCTCTTGTTCCTAAGCTTCACTTAGTCACATGTTTTATGGTTTCACGGGTACCCCACTATCTATCAGCCGCTTTTATTACAGAAACTATATCCAAGGGAAGTGATAGAGGGGTGGAAACCAACAGCTTCTGACAAACAACCCACAATTAGTATTTGAAATACACTCTGTACACCGCGAAATTTTGCGTATTTTCCAAAGAGTTAATCGGGCATGACGCGTGTGCTGTAAAGAAGTTTCGGTTGAAGCGATGAACCAAGTATAAAGTAAGATACTCAGTAGGCTCCAGATTTTTTGTAGGCACCACAGGTATTGTTACGCAAAAAGAAATGGTGCATTGAGGGTAAAATATTTTTAAAGAAAGGTAATAGCTTTTTACCTTTTGAATGAGAAAAAACGGAGTGCTGTTGGGAGCATACACAAACAACATAGAGCCGGTGAGTTGCTTCACGTTATGGTACGAATGTGCGAAATAATATTTTAAAAAATGCGACTACGACGTCCCACAAAGAAACAAGCTGAAAGTCCTTCGGCGTTAATCACACAGCTTTTTTCGAAGAAAATGAGGTTTGTCGGTGTCACCGTAAGGTGCGCGGGCAAAATGTGTACTTCTTCGCTTAGCAATTGGCATTCTACCGATGAAGTCGTCATCCGGAAGAGAAATGTCCTCTAAGCCATCAGGGCTAGCCTTCTCAGTAGTCGACCAGACTGCTCGGTAAGTGTATATCTCTGAAGGAAATGTGGAAGCTACTTTAGCGCCACTAAGAATACTGCCGAAGGGAAAGGAGAGGCCTGAAGCCAGTCCCCGATTCCCTCGCAGGGCGTTTGCCATCTGCAGCTCCTCGCTAATCCCCAGGCTCTTCCGTCGACGCGAGAAAGGCGTAGACTGTGCTTTATCTCCTCACTGAGACTCCACACGAGATATATGCGACGTCTCTGGCAGCGGCGGCACTTAGTAACTACCCACCAGCACGAGAGGCAGCGTCGTTTTTGTGATCCGAGGCATACCTCACAGAGGAAAAAAAAACGTTGCTGGGAACCCCTTCCGGTCCATTCGTTGGCGTTAGCTTCCTCCAGCTCTCTTCGTGCCCCAATGGCGCGAAGGTTCAGAGAGCCGCTCATGTCGTCCGTTCAAATTGTATGCAGAAGCACAAAGTATGAGCACTCTAGTTGAGGCCAGTTTACGCATAGTCGAAAATGTTTCTCATGGCAGCCAACACTCTCTGGAATCCGGATAGTCTGCATGGGCGAGGGTGAGTAATGGGACCAGCGTCGCTCCTTCTTTGATCCCCAGCTGGTGGAAACTTTCCTGGGGCACGGTAAATTTGCTGGTTCAGTTTTGTCCCTATTGTGCTGCGACAAGTCGAAAAAAGAAATGTAACTAACCCTTAGTTTCTGAAGAGACTTATTTTTAGCCCTTTATTTATTTACAGAATACTGCCCACCTATAAACTTAGTTCTTTGGCACAAGAGAGCTGTACAACTTACAACGCACAAAATGTGTCGACATGTAAGAAATAGGCGTTTTCTGGGGCAGTGATTTAGTAGGTTTCTTTACTGTGCGTACAAAAGTTTAGGACAACCTCTGAATAAATAAAAATAAATATAATAGAAATACAACATAGAAATGCTGCGTTATTATTTACCTTCACTGAATAAAACTAGCGCAAAATTGTGCAGTTTCGTACAACAATCTTGAAAGAGACGTTCAAAAGCCAATACTTCAAGCTACGCCTAGCGACCATTGCGTGAGGGTGAAGGAATAGGGGCTAATAATAGACTTGTGCACTCTAAAATAATGTTTATGCGGCTAGAAAAGTCTCTGGAAAGCCACATTCCGCAAAATATCGTCATCACCTGCCTATTGAGGTGCACTGAAGGATGAAGGGTTCTCCCTTTGACATCCAAATGCTCCATTCCTGCGGTGCTCGAGTCCACAGTTTAGCCCCGAATTCCATTATTTCCTCTCCACCAGAATAATGGCTTTCCCCTTCTAGCCCCATCTCTTGATATCCACTCTCTTACCCTAATTGTCCACTGCTTGTCGGTTCGCCTCACTACATGGCCAGCCCAAGTTCATCTCTTTTTCTTTATTTGAGCTGTGATATCTTCTATTCATTTATGTTCTCTGATCCAGGCAGCTCGTTCTCTATCCCGGAGTATTACTTTTAACATTATTCGTACCTTGGCCCTTTGGGCGATTTTATAGTTGTTAAGTAAGGCACCAAGTTTCCCCGTCATATGTCATCACCGGTAGCACGCATTGCTTGTTTATATTGTTAGTATAAAAACGAGGCGTATTTGCGAGTTTTCCCAATTTGCAATGGTTGCATGCAGCAGCGCACAGACGAAGTGATGATGATGATGTCCTCAAATATTTTGGCAAGTACCCACCAGGGGGGATCGGCCAGGGCTAAACCGGTTAAAAACGTGGGGACTTCAAAATACTTATTTCCGGAAAGAGGCTGTAAAAGGAAACTTAGTTGTCAATGAAACCCGAATTACCCATTAATCAGCACCGTTTGGCAATTCAACCGACCTGAGGCTGAAAGAAAATTTTGAATGCAATTATATATATCCCTTCTTGCAAACCCCAGCTTTGATGCGCCAATAGATAATATAAGTGTTAAACGAAGTGTTCGCAAGCTGGCCGATCAATCTTCTCCTCTTCTTTCTCGAACCGAGCACCGCCCAGTGCCTCTCGTAGTCTTCGTCGTTTGCCTGTATTTGGAGCGTCGCGTAACACTATTATACTTTTCAGTGACAGAGGTAGCTTACTTTTCGTCCTATTTTGGAGTTCTCGCCGAAAGCACCTTAATCCATACCAATCTTACGCCGGATTTCTTCTTCGTGGCTGGGGTCAGCCCTAAGCATCTGTCCTAGGTAGTTGTACTCTTTTACTTGTCTTAGCGTTTCGTTTCTTAAGGTAAATTGCACGTTTTTAGCATGCTTATTCCTCATTACTTTATATTTATTCATGTTTATTTTTAGCCCCACGGCCGTGCTTTCTGATTGTAGTTCCTCAAGCATTGTTTGCAGGTGTTCTGCAGTGTGCCTCAGCAATACTATGTCGTCCGAAACCTCAGATGGCTCACGTATTCCCCGTTTATGCTAATTGTATGTTTTCAAAGTCAATCTTTATAAATACCCCTTCCAGACATGCCGTGAATAGATCTGGCGAGATGGTATCTCCCTGTCTTACGACCTTTCCGATCGGGAATTGAACGCTTTGTTTGTGGAGGGTTATCCTGCCTGTGCATTCCTTATATATGTGTTCTAGAAGTGTTATGTGGATCTCCTCTATTCCCGCGTCTATCAGTGCTTCTGGCGCGGCTGCGGTGAATAGGGAATAAAACGCTTCCTCATAGTCTATAAATACCATAAAAAGGCTTATTATTGCATTCTAAGGATTTCTCTATCACTTAATTAACAACATGGATGTGATTCATGGCCGAGTACTCTTTTCAAAACTCAGCCTGCCCTCTGGGCTTGGAATTCCAGGCTGTCACGAATGCGGCTAACTATAGCTTTGGTAAAAAGCTTGTACTCAACCGAGGCAGATGGGTCTATGATTCTTGAGGTTCTTGGAATCGCCCTTCTAATAAATCAGAATAATTCTAGCGTTCTGCCAGGCTACGGCCACTTAAGAGTTTTCAAGCATTCAGAAATTACTGTAGCAAGCTTCTCTAATAGAATATATCCTCCCTCATTCAAAAGGTCTATGGCTATGCCGTCGTCACCTGCAGCTCTTTTCTTTTTCATGCATTTGAGAACCTTTCCTACCTCCTCTTTAGTTACAAGTGGCGCCAGTTGAGCTCGTACACTCAGTTTCCTTGGGTCTAATGTCGCTGACATACAGCCTGGTATAGAATCGCTCTGCTACTTCTACCTTGCCCAAGTAGCACGTTGTGTTACTCTGCTCGTCTCTGAGTGCGTACGTTCTGTCTTCGCCGGTGGCTAGCTTTCGCTTACTACTTTCACGCTTCCCCTGGTTTGCAGTATTTCCTCCATCACTGCAATGTTATATGCAAGCATGTCAGTTGTCTTACTTCTGTTAATAAGTTTCGGCAGCTCGACTTATTCAATCTAATTTGCCGTACTCGACAATTTTATGTGCTTACGTATAGCAATGAGTTCCTTCGTTTTCTAAGTTTTTCAATTTGTTCTTTACATGTTGCTTCTTCCACATCTGCTGCCGATTCACTGATTGCCGATGTTAGGTTGTCATTTAGCCTGTGTACGCTGACCTGGTTCTGGTCATCTGGAAGCGCGAATTTCTTTTGAAGAGCTTTTTTAAACACCGACGATCTGGCTATGACTGACTCCGTGCGGGTTTTCGTAGTTTTCACGAGTTTATTCTTTTGTGTAATGAGATTTAGCCTTAGCTTGCTTCTAACCATCCTGTGATCGTTGCTCCAAATTTTACATAGCAACCTTAATCTTTTTTTATTTTATTTTCAATACTGCCAGTCTCATGCGAGACCATAGCAGGTGGGCATACGTACAATTTCAGCAGGAACAACAGCGATGGGCCTAACATTGGCCAACAAGCAAAAACAACAATGAACTGTACAATAAAAGGGTACCACACACTTTCACTTCACGTGCAAAACCGTTGAGTTGTTCAGCATCGTCATCGTTGAGGTTTCCCTCAGGGAGCCCTTGCGGGGTGTTACATAAGGGGAAGGTAAAAAAAAATGGTATACAAAGTCTTACAACGACATACAAAGTCTTTGCGTAGTGTGGACCACCGCAGTTTAGTTTCGGAAAAGCATCAAATTCCCTCCACCCCGACATCTAGTTCACGCTTCAAAGCGAACGCGACGGCTCCCTCCCCCCCCCCCTTCTTTCATCTTTGATGTCCAAGTGACGAGTAGCAACAGGAGCTCTCCGCTCACAGGAAGACGACGCACACCGGTCGCCACCCTCAGTTTAGTTCGGCTCCCCCCCTCGACCGAAGGGCCTCAGCGGTGTCCTCCCTATTCCCAGAGCGGCGACTTTGTTTCCCGCAATATGCACAACACCTGGGCCGTCACTTAAAATGAAGTCCATTTCGTTTTTTGTTGTATCATCAGGACTTTTTCATGTCCATTTAGTACTATTTTGTTTGTAAAAGAATGTGTTTGTCAACCTCAGGTTCATTCTCCCTGCAAATCGCACCAGTGTACCTACTCGACTGCTGCGATTGTCTATTTCGAAGCTTCCCATTGACCCTCCTCCAATTTGCTAATTACCGACCTTTGGGTTGAAGTATCCCATCACAATCGTGAACTTGTTGTTTCCTTCTTCATGGGTAGTTTGACATCCTTGTACAACCTGTCTACGGTTACATAATCATAGCAGGTTGTTGGGGCATAGGCCTTGACTATATCTTTAACCTGTATTGCTATAGCTTAATCACAACCGCCGCGACTCTCTCGCTAATGCTGAAATACTCCTCCATGTTTCTGCCAATTTCTCTGTGGATTAAAAATCTCATCCCATGTTCTTTCTTTTTTAGGGGTCCCCGGTGGCCAAGAAATTTCTGCTAGTGAGCCCCATGAAGCCGTCTCCAGTTCTGACTTCGCTTAACCCTACAATATACCCCTAATGCCCGAGAGCTCTTTATTAATACAGCTAAGCTTCCCTCAATAGATAGGGTGCGTTCATTGAACGTTGCCAGGGTCAAGTTGCAAAGGTGAACTGTCCGGGCTCGGAGATTCTCAGTACCCTGTGGAGTATCGATGTTCTGACCGCCGCTGTGGACGACTGCTCTACATCTACCGGGGACTTACGGCCGAAAGTTGAGTTTTCAGTCATCGGAGATGGCGGCCGTCTACTACACCAGGGTGGCCAGGTCATTCTCTGGTGAGGTAGCGCTGTTTGTGTCCCTAAGAGCCGTCGTATCATGGTTTAACGTTCCTAGTGTAGTCTTTTAGGTATACGGGATGATGTTTACTTCCGGAGCGGGCAGTACTCCGTACCTGCATGGGTCCGGCATAGAGCCAGACAAAAAAGGGAGAGAAAGCGAGAAAACCTTCCCACTGACAACGTTGCCACGCACACCTTTAGTGATACTGAGCCAGCGTTGCTTGCTGTGTTTTTACAAGCTGTTCGTAAGGAGTAAGCTGTGGATATACTTTACTGATAAGAGATACACTGACGTCTGGCCGTCAGAAAAGCGAGCCAACGCTATGCTCATGTGTATATCTTGTCATGAGTGAAAGAACACGATAACAAAGAAACTACGAAGCAGACGACATGCACAAGATGCTCCGCCAAGTTGATGGACACCAGCTATGGCGCCGAGCGCTCGCGACCATGGCAGGAGATCGCGCCGGCCACCAGCCAATCGGGAGCAGCCAGCGACAGCGACGGGCGGGCAGAAGCGAGCCAGGTAGAGATCAGAAGAACGCCGCAGCAGGAAGGTCAGGTGGCACGAGTCCGAGGAACAAGCCGGGGGTACGAGGCCACACCATCGACCAGAGCCACGTCAGCCTGGGCGAGAGTGGACCGACGTGGCATCGGCTCCCACTTCCGCGTCGTACCACCAACCTGCGCTTTGGTGGCCCCAGCGGCGACGGTCGGGCGCCTGCATACAGCGAGCACGCACCGTCAACTAACGCCTTGGCGGTCCCCGCGTGGCGACGTTCCCGGAGCTCCCCGGTGCTACCTGCTACCACGGTGACGGCCCCGAGGCCAGGGGCTGCTTCCTGCTACGAGGGCTACCACGAGGAGTTGCTGAACAGCGGTCCACCGGGTGACTACCACGCACAACTACGTTGGTACCACCACCACCGGCACCGCGGCAGCTGACAAAGACGACCACCAACATGTCACGGCCACGCTACGTTTACGACACGTCAGCGCCGGAGACAGCGGCAGGCCCGTCCGCTAGGGACTTGGGTATTATATGACCCTTGTTGTTAAGATGGCTAACATGGACTTAGGTAGGACGCTCGACGCGTTCCGATCTGCGTCGGCTCTTCAGCGACGGGAGCTCGGAACGCGTTGCCCTACCTTCAGCCACGAGATGTCACGCCCTGACTGTGATACCGGGAAGTGAGGTGCGGCGGACCATTTACGGGGACAAACACGTACTTTCTCTACTTTTGTTTGAACTGTAACTCCAATAGTTAGCCATGCTCACCTTTCGTTATTCCCTCATCACTGTATCTGTTTTTGTTGTGTTTATTGTGGGTGGTTTGGAGCAATACAACTTAGTCTCGTCGAAAGTTTTTCGTTCTGTTATTATTATTGTCCCGAACCTTACAATAATTGGCGTCCGCGACAGGACGAGACTAGTTCTTAGTGTATACCCCTAGAAACCCGAAATGGACACAGCAGAACTTTTTGAATTGGGGGAGCGCTTAGACTTAAGCGGCGAAGTGCTGGAGCAGTGGGTGCGCGACGAACAAGAGCTCCGACGCGAGGAGATGGCTCTAGATCGCGAGGTGGCCAAAGATTTAGCCGCGATTTGAAAGGAGCGTGATGAGCACGTGCGAGCGCGTGAAAGAAGTGAAAGAGAAACGCTGCCGCTAAAGTTATGGCTGGCGGAACTGGAAGCGAGACGCGAAAGGCAGCATCTCAATCAGATGGTATTCAAGAAGAAACTGACCAAATCCGCCCTGTCGTAACTTCTAGCTTTAGCTCAGAGCAATCTCTGCTACTTTTTGGAGAGGCACAAGATGCCAAACAACAGTGGAAACCTGATATACTAGCGAAACATCAGATGGTTCTTCAATCAGACCGTACCAGCGAAACATCATTTCAATCCCATGCAGCAACATCAAACTTGATTGTTTGCAGGCCCTTGCAAACTAAGTTTGATAATGAAGGCAATTCGGAGACGCAGGACATCCCGCCTCCGAAGCACTGCTCTGTAGTAAAAAAGACACCGACTAAAGGCACAGATGTCAATGGCCCCCATACTTTAGTCCGACCAGACCGCGTAGTGTCCCAAATGATGCAACCGTCACGTCAGCTAACGAGGTGCTACCCAAGTCGAACTAAGGAGTGGAAATCGAAATCCAAGAGAAGCTATACGACTGCACAGAGGGCTACATGTAAAAGCACCGGTAGCTTGCCAAGATCTAAAACTACTAAAGGAAATGTTGCTCGGTATGTGCCATGCTCACAGCCTGGCCGAGAGTTAGCGTGTGCGTGCGTAGTTTGTGATGTAACGGGAAAACCTTATGACTATGCTGCACTCGGGGCCCCCCCAAAAAGTTTTATTTTACGAAGAAGCTCGGTGATGAAATGGGCGATAGTCGCAAAGTCCTGAATAAATCGGCGAAAATATGAGCACAGGCCGACAAAGCTGCGCTCATCTTTGGTCGACCGTGGCTGAGGAAAGTGTTAGACGGCGCAAATTTTCTCTGGGTCAGAACTTACTCCATTGGCGTCAAAAAGGTAGCCAAGAATGATTATTTGGCTATGCGCGCAGTTTAACTGAAGACCCACCCCTCGGAACACACCAGGTACATCGGCAAGTTGGTGAAAGTGAGTATCCAAATCGGGGGAAAAGACAACGACGTCACCTAGGTAACAGAGGCATCTCGACTATTTTAAGCTATGTAATAGAGAATCCATCATCAATTTAAATGTAGCTGGTGTATTGAAGAGGCCGAACGGCATCACTTTAAATCGTTGGGGCTTCCTCGTAACAATATATATCAGAAACAAAAACTTCAAACAAAGTATCCCCCACGATTGTTGCCAACGTTTCAGCAAAGAGACTATCCTGCGTCCTGGCTTCACATCTTTCTCGTCTGCAAGGACTGCGAAAGCAGGGAGTGGAACTGCGAGATTTTCTCGCCGCATCAGATACGTCTGCCGTTTCTGTTTTGCTTTTGTGGCTTTCTTTTTAAAGTGGGCATCGAATGTGTTCGTTGCTGCAACTCAAGTAAATCCTTCTAATAGCCGCAACATTCCTCTAATGACCTAATTCCAGTCGTCGTAGAACTCCAAGATTGGGAAAGGGAGAAAATATTTTGAGCAAGTTTTAGTTGAAGGAGTTTCATTGATTTATTGATTGATTGATTGATTGATTGTGATGTTTAACGGGAAAATATTTTGAGCAAGTTTCAATTGAAGGAGTTTCATTGATTGATTGATTGTGATGTTTAATGGGATTTCTTTTGACAACCTGAATGTCCTTACGAGCGCTGAAATCTCAACCACACAGGCGTTTCTTGCTTTTCACCTCCACCAGAAAAATTAATTTGTAAAATAATTATAAAAAAGACATTATATAAAAGACATATAATATAAAGACATAATATAAAGACATATAATATATAAAAAAAGACATTACCGACTTAATAAAAACAAATAAGCGACATTGAGAACACGTTTTACCTTTATTTATAATGGGAATACAATTTACGGTTGTATTATTTGTAACGTAAACAGATAGCCGTGTAGTGTCCACACATTTCGGTGCTCGTAGTCGTAACTAAGAGATCCTTTGAAATGCAACCCAATGCCTCTACTCTTAATTATGCACCCAATCATGACGGACTCCGTGTCGCAAGTCACCCTTCCGCGTCAAAGCTGAAGGCCGAATGTGTTCGTTGCTGCAACTGAAGGAAATCTTCCAATAGCCGCTACATTTCTTTAATGACTTAATTCCAGCAGTACAAGAAATCCAAGATTGGGAAAGAGAGAACAATCGTTTGAGTAAGTTTCAATGTTTTCTCACGTACATAGAGCAGTAATTTTTGCTAGGTACTTAGCGAGCGCCTAAAGCAAATATTAGATGTATTGATTGGCTACGTCCTGCAAGCCTTTAACATTTAAAAAAAAATCTGGAAAGATTGTTGTACGGCCCCTTTAACTTCTATCCGAAGTGGGTTTTTATGCATGCTTATCAGGTTGCACCGGAGGATTTCCCGGGCATGCACAGGACGCCCAGAGTTTTTATTTGCTTAGCTATTTAAAGTTTGGCTTTAAAAACTACCAGAAAATCGAAGCATTCCTGTGGGGGTAGTGTCTTGAAAAGGTGTCTTCTCATGACCATGCATTCTAAGCGTGCCCAAAATGTCTATCTTTATCCTGTTCCTCCTGAGACTTTTTTGTTTGCTAGGTTACTGTAATTTAGTACGTACCACCATCTGCGTTCCGGTCCCAAAACCAAGAAGACATTTAGTGGGGACACTACTTTTCTAATTTTAATGCCGGAAAAACTTATGCAGGCTTAAGTACATGTTTCTGACATGTGGAATAAAGTAGAAGGCCACAACTCATTCACTACACCGGCGCCTGAGTCGTCTAGAGCAGTGTTCCTCAACCACGAGTGTGCCGGCGACCCATTTCAGGCATGTAAAGGTAGGAGGTACCCCACGATGAACTCCACCCACATACGTATTTAGTGCCCGGCTGTTGCGTCTGATTTTTATGGTTATGCGGGTAACACTGCCAAACAATTTGGTCTTGCAGCTAAAAGTCACCCAGCCTTTTGGGTTTCTGGCTTGTCCGCATAGCTGACGTGTCGTGCAAAAAACCAACGTGGAAACATGGACTACGCGAGGGAATGAATTGTAGAAGTCATGTAAGGAAGCCACCTTTTTCCATTTCCAGCAAGGTTTAGCAGGAAGAAGGAATGATTAAGAGAGCTTTGGGGAGAGCTTCGTGGACCTGTGCAAAGCCCTCGGGGGTTCCCATTTTAGAACCACTGATCTAGAGCCATTAGACCATTGTCGCGCTCTGGATACGTTCTCTTATCGCATTCCAGGCCAGCGTTCCTGGGTTGGTTTCTCATCCAGACACGAATTCCTGCAATTTTGTTGCAATGGGGGAATTTATACCTTTTCCCTGGGACTCTAACCCTTCCCGCGTGCAAGAGCTGTGCACAAAAGCAGGATATTTGACTTACCAAGTTCTCTCAGGCTTTCGTCTTAAAATCATAAACTGATTGTGGTCTCTGGCGGCGAGAAAGGTTCCTGCACAACATGTAAACAATGCCACACATTTGCAAGGCGTACCTGTGGAAACAAAGGTTTTTCGTTTTTGTGTTCACACAGTGCTCCGCAAACAGTACAGTTCACTACTCATAAAACGCTTCGTAATCATCTTGCGTTGGTGCAAGTCTCGGAGGTAAAACGACTTGCAAACGCCTAGGTTCTAACTACCGTATTATATGAACATATGTTCTCCTGTTTGTTTTTCCTGAATTGAAAGGCTTATTAACCACATAAAGCATGTTTCCGGATCTTTAGGCTAACGTAAAGGGTTCTTAAGAATAATTTTGTTTAGGGCACTGAAAAAGAAAAACGCCTTTCTTGTTTTTGCAAAGGCATTGAGGTTTGTTTATAGGGCGAATATTTTAGGGCTGTCGTTATGGTTACTTCGAAGTGAATAAACGTAGCGGAACTACGTTTAACTCACTA
Source organism: Haemaphysalis longicornis (assembly GCF_048455015.1). Taxonomy (NCBI): domain Eukaryota; kingdom Metazoa; phylum Arthropoda; class Arachnida; order Ixodida; family Ixodidae; genus Haemaphysalis; species Haemaphysalis longicornis. The sequence continues at coordinate 204,280,155 of NW_027526361.1, read as the reverse complement.
AGAAGGGAAGCAATATTCGCGCCATAAAGGCGGACTCGTTTGAGCCGTCATGAAGGGATTATGGGCTCTGCGCAATCCGGATTACTCTCTTGTCTAATCACGAAAAATGAAAACTAAGTACAGATATCCCCAATATTTCGCAATGGCTCTAAAGGCGCTGGCAGTGTCAAAACTATCCAAGCATACTTTCACATATCGGCAGTCTTTTACCGGGCGGTACCGATTGCCGCAGGGTAAAGCAAACACAGACGCCCCTATTTATCCAGTTTGGTGCGTACCAGCAGTAAAAGAATGGAGAGATAAACCCACATGACGTCCTGATGAAGTGATATATCGGTGGGCCACTGCGCATGCAGTAAACAACTGAAGTTTTACATAAGGCTCATCAAGTGAACTCTCCCTTACTGGTACAGACAACGTCTTGCAATATTCGCCCCATCAAATACGCTAGTACAATATAGCAAGTGCATGCGTTTAATGCGAAGAAGACCCGGTTAAATTATTGGTTTACCTGCAATGTAGGGCTGTGCGGGTCTGGTATAACCAAATATTTGCTGACTAACTCATCACGTTAAAGAAACCTGTAAACCACAACACACGATGAAGTGGAAAGCAAACGATATCGCCTGAACAACAAACCAAAACCTCAAACTCATCAGTAGTTGACATTCTTCCAGGCCTTTCTTTCAGTGTGCGCTTATCTAAAGAAACTTAAAATCGAAAGAGGTATATTCATTACACAGCTTTATTACATTTCTTTTTAGAAGGTGGATGCTTAACAATCGTCAAGCTCTGAAGAAAACCCTGCGCAACTCTCATTCGCCTGGTTGCGGACTCAGCCTAATCTCTCTTAAAAGCTTTGGACCGCTGCAGCACTCGGACGCGATGAGATTTTCGTCCACCGCCATGAGATTTCCTTTGGTGTCTTTGCACTGGTCTGCCAACTCTCTCGTAGCAGCCGTCAAACCCCGAAAAATCCCAAATCCTTTATTTCATGCGAGCAAAGGAAAAACAGCGCAAATGCTTTTCTCTTCCAGGCATTTATATGTATAACGTTCTTGCTACACCTTCTTTCCTCCGTCTTGATAAACTAAGTAGGCTATTTTTTAGATTTCTCAAAACCAAATCGCAAACTTTATAACTGAAAAAACTTTTACCTCTTGTTGTCTTGCATGGTTTGCTCCGCCCCCGTTGAACTTGAGTTTCAATAGAGCTAATAAAAAAGATCCGAATAAAGTGCACAGAAAGAGCTTCCCAGGTGATAAAATCTCGGAAAGTACAGTTCGGACCTGAAGTACATCGTTGGCCAAGTAAGCGGCAAACTCACGAGCCTTTCGCAAAAAAACTTACCCAAGAGTTGAATTGTTTTTTATCGCCTTAGAGACGGAAAAGCATCAAGGAAGTTCTCAAGGTTTGCAGCAGTTTTTCCGCCAGTTTGAACAGCAATAACATCGTACCAATGGTGGCGCCTTTCTGCAGCGTGAACGTTCCACTTTCCTAGACGTTCTCGGTTCCCTGAATCAGATAAATCCTTTGTTTATGTCCTGCAGGTCGGCTGCGTTTCTCAACGCCACTCGGATGTTTCCCTTTAGTTTAACAGAGAAAAGGCAATGGGCAACAGGCGGAATAATCGCGAAGCCATTACTTCCAGTTTCAGCCCGCAAGCAGTTACCTGGACTAACATGAATGGTCGGAAGGCTTGTTTTCGCCGTCGAGAAACAATTCTTGAGAGGAAACTTCTTTCACAACTGCGTATTGCGCACTTTCTTTGAAGCCCTGATAATGAAGCCCACACAGTGTAGCGCTCTCGCAGTAAGAAGCTGTAGGAGTGGTTTATATCTACCTTTTTAGGCACTTACGGAACGGAATACACTGCTGCACTTGTCTGAATAAATTTGTGTTAAAAAAAAATGGTTTCCGACTCTTCAAAGGGCACCGTCGTAGTGCGGATTCCGAGTTAGTAGTAGCATTTCAGAAGAAAGAGGGTTGCGGGCAAAAGCCAGGGTGCGCACGTATCTGTTTGAATCTGTTTGACGCTGACGCAGTAAATTAGCGCCTTGGTCTTATCCAGAGTGTATAACAGTGAAATTCTTTCCACAACTTACTCCCAGCACGTTAAAATATTTGCTGTATATTATTAACTTACCCTACAGTAGCGAATCAATGTTTAGGATGTAGTGAATATGAAAGCATTATTGCTGAATTCTGTACGCATATGCCAATACCGTGTGCACAGCCGTGTTTCAGAGCTGCTACTTGTTTAGATAGTTCCGAGCACCTCGTTGTATACTTCGCAATGATGACATCTGTAGCGCGAGTGATGCGTGAAATTACGCGCGTTCATTGCTTGTATGTTCTGTCTGACCTTAATGATTGCACCCCACCTCTTTACAAAGGTGGTCAGTCCCGAAATTGCGAATCAAATCAACCATGAAGTCTACAAAACCATCGGGAACGCGCATGAGTTAAGTATATGCTGGAAACTTGTATCGCAGCAGCAATTAACAAGAGAAGTAGCGATAATATCGCCCGTTGCAAACCGACTGAAGACATTGCGAAGATTATCAATGAATAACGTAACATAGCTGGGACGACGCGTTGGTTCGCACGAAGAAAAGATAATGGGAAGGGGTAACAAGTTGGCGGTTTTCTTTCAGCAGAGGTGCACGCCTTTGTAGCGTGCGAACTCCCCGAGAGATTAGCGCCTACCGGGTATCGGTGGCTTGCGTGAAAGCGGTACAATGAACAAGTTGCCGAGCACTAGGTGAAAGACCCTTCAAAAAGTCCGTGCTTTATAAATCTTTATAAATCTTTGTAAACATCTTTATAAATCTGAAATGCTTTTAGACGGTCGGTAGTAAGCCATTCAGTACTAAATAGGGAGGGGGGAAGGGGGTCACACGGCACTTAACTAACGGAGGCAGAAACAAGACAGGGGGCAAAACTCCACTTCAGGTGCGCCCAGATAATGTCACAAGCAGTTGGCGAAGGCTGAGATAGCAGCATTTGTTGCGATACATGAAACTGTGCGAACGGCGCTATCGGCATTTCACTGCAAAGCCAAAACTTGGTATGGCGACGGAGTGAATGTTGCCGCTATCAACTCGTTCATCAGTTTTTTTTTACACTAATAAGCCCCGCGGCCGACGCAATCGGCCTTGAACCCGCATCTTTGGGATCAAACCACTCACCTTAGCAACAGTGCCACCACGGTGACGACCTTTGTGGTGTTTCGTCTGCTTTCTCAAGCGTTCGTTTTCAGCGATAAAAACTTACCGCGTAACCGAGCTTATATTAAGGATATCGTCTAACGGGCTGTAGTGTCTGCATATTATTGGATTGCGCTGTCACATGAGTATGCGTTCTCGACAACCCGCTGCTTTGTGCGTGCGCGTGTGCGTGTGCGTGTGCGTGTGCGTGTGCGTGTGCGTGTGCGTGTGCGTGTGCGTGTGTGTGTGTGTAAGTGTGTGTGTGCGTGCGTGCGTGCGTGCGTGCGTGCGTGCGTGCGTGCGTGCGCGCGCGCGCGTGCGGGTGCGCCTGCTTGTGTCCGCTTAAGTGGGTCGTATGTGTATGTGTGCGGGGGAGCAGATGTGTGCATACCTGTGCGCACGTGTGTGGTTGCAGCTAAGCCTGCGTGTGGGCGCGCTCGAGTACGGTTTCGGCATGTGTGCACGCAAGTGTGTTTTACGTAGAAGCTTTGCTGTTGATTCTGCGGACGCAGGTCGCATTTCGTCTTGATGGACAATGAAAGCTCCACTCCGGAGGTGCCACGGTGCGACGCTGGCACTATTCATCTTCGCATCTGCTGCCCACTGGGCTTCGGAGGTAAACACACAGAAAATGTCCTTGGTTCTTCGCACTTGGTTATGAATACACTTTCTAAGCTGGCTTGGGAATTGGTATTATGGGCTTCAACAAAGTGAGGAATCTGACCCGGAATTGGTGTGCGATAGTCGAGGGATGCAACGCACTCACAAAAACAGCGAAATAAGTTTGGCCAATGCGCAGGTGCGCCCAGCTTGTACCGGGCGCCCTACCGGAGCAGGTTCAAACCTCTACGCAGTGCTATAGCTCTCTATTGTCTAGTCCGGACTGAAACGGAACAAAATCTAGACAAGCGAATCTGATCCGAACCCAACAGTATTTTTTTGGACCCTACACACGTGTTAGTGCCCTTTGCAAGGGCAGCACTAGTTCGTCTAAACTCTTATCAAGTCGGTAATTCGATATTGGTATGTTATGTAGAAATGCCGGCGTTACAAGCTTACACTGCAACTTTATGTTCACTGAAGTTAAAATATTCCTTGTGTACTAGGTACTGATCGCCCAGGAAAACTATGCTCAATTTGTTTTGTGAGCTACTACAACTGAAAATAAACAATTGCCGCGTATGCACTCCTCCCGTTGAGCACGAGGTCGCGGGTTCGATTCCCGGCCGCGGCGGCCGCTTTTCTGATGGAGGCGAAAAGCAAAAACGCCCGTGTGTACGAGATTTCGGCGCACGTTAAAGATCCCCAGGTGGTCTAAATTAATCCGGAGCCCTCCACTACGGCGCGCCTCATCGCCTGCGTTGCGTCGGCGCGTAAAACCCTACAATCAGAATCAGAACTCCTCCCGTTGCAAATGTCGACGAAAGACCATAGTTGACTGGCGCCCCTGCCAAGCAAATACTCCCTTACCTTTCCGCTCACCTCTAATGATGTTCCTCTACCGTCTCGTTTCTCCCAAGATAACACGCTAGAGGTTTTCTCAAGTCAATTTAAATTTACCGCGTTCCACTGCCCAAATGCGGGTGCCGGGTTCTGCCGTTTGGCGCAGACGCGCGTGAATCGAGGCACTCTACTACAACGTTTATAGAACCACGTTGCCCGACTGAGCAAGCGTTTGAGGTGGAAGTTGGAACGTGGAACCTGTCTAGTGGAAGCTTTCGTTGCTGTTGCGCTTGATATCTTAAATTCCGCCTGGAGCTTTAGTAGCTCGGGCAACAGCAGGCGACTGCTTTCGCAGTTGATATAGTATTTCATTTGGTATCTAAAGAAACAAACATCCCCATTTTTTTTAATGAAGGAATGCTGCCAATGTAACTTATGTATTGATTTTCTGCCTTATATTTGCGTAATGTCCTGTTGTTTTTCAACAGTGTTGACAAGTATGAACATTGACACGGGACTTATATGTTTTGATTTGGTGTCGGTATGTAAGACTATTGCGCAGCTTCTGTTTCACTTGGCTGAGTGACTGAATCAAGCTACAGACCAACAGATAGACAAACAGACCAAAATTTCTGCTGTTAAGGAGCCCAAAAAAGACATTCGTTTTTAAAACTCAATTCGTGTTCTAGGAAAAAAGCATGCAGTCCAGGCTATAAGATAAATACTGAATCTACCTTCGGTCTACATTCCTTTATTTATCCGCAGAGCTGTTTATGCCGACACAACTTCGTCCGTCACATCCAAACATTTGCAAGCCTCAAGAACAAAATTTGGCTGGGGAGGTCTAGAGAATAGTACCCGGGACCTTTACGGAGGGAAACCGGCAACCTAACCACTGGGAACCCTGAAGGCCGGAGGGTTAGAGGGTTGGCAGCGGCAGGGCGCAATAACATGTGCATCCTATTGAAAAGAAAAAAAAAAAACGCTTTCGTTGATCGCAATCGAACATACGACTTTCGCGTTAAGAAACCGGCTTCCCTCGGATAGAGCTATTATCGCGTTGCGGGCGCACAGCATTTCCTTTGGCGTCGGGCATTGTCTTTCGACTTGGCCGCGGGTTATAGCGCGTTCTTACGCGGAGCATTTTGGGAGAGATATGAAAGCCTGCGGACAAAACGATCCGGGTTTGCCAGTCATGGAGAACTTACAGCGGCAAGTTCTGAAGTAAATGTGAGGTGATGACACATGCAGCGGAAACTTGGCGTCTTGCCCAACAATTTGAAAGGAAACTTAGTTCGGCTCAATTGGCCATGGAACAAATAATGATCGCAGTAGCACCCAGAGACAAAAAGCGAGCTTACTGAATAAGAGAAAAAAACTATAGAAGATATCATAGATCAAATAAAGAAAAAGAAAGAGATTATGGATGGCCACATATTATGCGAAATGGCGATCGGTGGACTACCAGGGTGGCAGAATGGGCACCGAAAATGGGTCAAGAGAAAGAAGGCAAATTATTGGATGGATGAGCAAAAAAATTGGCTGCGTATCTGCTCCTTTCGTTGCAAATGTCGTCAAAAGACGATAGTCTTGGTAGACATCTGCCAAGGAAATTCCCCCCTTTGCTTTCCCGCCCACCTCTCATGCTGTTCCTGTTCCGTCGCGCTCATCCCAAGGTAAGCACACTAAAGGTTCGCTCAAGGTGATTTGAATTTACCACGTTCCACTGCTCCAGGCAGGGATCCTCGATGCCAGCGCTGCGGTACGGCGAAGACGCGCGTGAATCGAGGCGGCCGACTTCAAGGTTTATAGAACCGCGTGGCCGTGTCCCAAGTGCGTTCCATGCAGAACGTGGAACCTAGCTAGTGGAACCTTTCGTTGCTATTGCCGCGTGATTTCTCATATGCCGCCAGGAGGTGGCGCGGGCAACAGCAGGCCGACGGCCGTTTTCTGCAGTAGATGTAGAATATCATTTGGTATGGAAAAACCAAGCATCCAGGAATTTTATAATAAAGGAACACCGTAAATGTCCCTTGTGTACTATTTTCCTGTCTTATATTTGCGTAATGTATTGTTCTTGTTCAACAAAGTTGACACGTATGAACATATAAACCGGGCTTAGACGTTTACATTTGGCTTTGAGTATATACGCCTCGAGATTCGCGATCGCTGCGCCGCCTGCCGCCGCTTCTCCACGGCGTTTGCGGGATTAGCGCTGCGTGGCTGATAGGTGGTCATGCAGTGTTTTGGTTTTCTTTCGCTTCTCTTTGCCTTTCCGCGCTCTAAACAACTTGTTATGGTGACGTCTGTAAGCTAACTGCACGTTTAGGGCACTTAAAAAAAACAGCTGCGTCTTGGTAGAGCGCTCTAACGCCAACAAGAGCTACCCGGGGAGGCGGTTCTGCGCGCTTCTTGGCCGCTCTTGCGGGCGTCTGCGATGGCAGCAGCATCGAACACGTCAGCACAAGTGAATTCTATTTTTTGTCGCCTCGTTTAGACCTGATATTGGCACTGTAAGAGGTTGGTTCGTTTTGCAGCGCAGACAACAAATGCGGCTTTGCTTCGAATATGTACGTCGTAGAAAAATATGTTTCAGGGACGTGATAACCCAATAGCTGACAAAAACTTGTGCCTTTTATGGGAATATAAGCCACGCGAAAATGCTAAGTACAGAAAAGAAAATGTTAAGTCAGGTATGTGCCCACTCATGCCTTATAGTAAGAACCAAGGTATATGTTAATGAAACAACGGGAAAATGAATCGTCTGCAAGTAAGGAATGAATAGAATAGTCGTACGGGAATGAAAAAAAAAACGAGTGCAGCTTCTGAAATGCTAAAGACGTTTGTTTGAGCAAGGTGGGATTCACCAGACCAACTAGATGCGAAATGCACTGATATTTCGCTAGACATGGAGGGGGGAGGAGGAGGGGGGGGGGGGGGGCTGAGGAGGAGGACGCTCAACTATCCTTGTTTACAAATGCGGAGCGAAATCAACGACTGAACGTTTTAGTAATCACACACACAAGCTGCGTGTTCACTTTTCGTTTGTTTTTTGCCTTCAATGAACGGCTGATCACTCGGCGAACGCATTTTTTGAAGAATACAGGGTAGGCAGTTCACAAGCGATACGAAGTGTCGTTGGAAAAGTTGATTGATTGATTGCAGGGTTTAACGCGCCGACGCAACAGAGACGATGAGGCACGCCGTAGTGGAGGGCTCCGGATTAATTTTGGCCACCTAGAGCCTTAACGCGCGCCGAAATCTCGTACACACAGGCTCGTTGGAAGAGTGTCGTATCCGATAAGGGTCTCCGATTTCGGTTTATGCTAGATTCTGCAGTCTCCCTGTGTCATGACTCATATGACGGTGTTTCGAAGAAGAGTTTGGTCACAGACGCGGATTACTGTATAAGCCCATCTTCGCGCTTCTCGTGGAGGATAAATGTAACAGATGAATCTTTGCGAGCGCTCACCTCGGTACAAGACGACCCAGCATTAAATTTGTCGTCGTGTGCTGACTCCAGGGTGTAATTTTGTATTATCCATCGTACTTCTTTGGTACAATGTTTGTGAAATTTATGCCGCATTGGCTTGTTCATGGTACTTTTCAATATCTGATATGTGATATTGGCACGCGTAACTTGCGTGCTGTCAGGTATGAGTGCTCCGCTAGATTTTGTAAGTGTACAAAGTCGATTTACATCATAGTGTGTATGGCCGCAACATGACCATCGGAGGAAACACTGCTTACGGAGACACAGTCACTAAATTTCAGGGCAGCGGAATTGCAATCAGCTGCATGCAAATGCTGGCTTCGGGACGCCGGCCTGTGACACACGCCCGGCGCTCATATAGATCTCACTAAGATCGCGTCATAAACGTTTATACGCTCGTGAACATACCAGGCTTGCAAACACAGGGCCTGCTCCACGTTATTCGGTATTTCGAACGCGGACAAACGGTAAATCGCTGTCTTGAACGAGCCCCGAAAGCAACGGCGACAGGGGGGAGCGGGCCGGGGACTCCCGCGCCTGCTTTCGAAACGGGCCGCTAGGGGGATTTCAGTGGCGCCCCTACAGGCCGCGCTCGAGGCGTATAAGACTACCGCGCAGTAAGCATTTTACTTTGACTGTATTTGAACGCGTAAACTGGACCACCACGCCTGGGCGGTACCTGGGGGTACCGATGGACAGTTATTTGGACAGCAATCGGTACTGGCAAGGCGAAACCCAAAGACTGCGCTACAAAGCCACAAAGTGGGGGGGGCCGTGCATTGTCTGTCTTTGCAAGGCCCACTGTCTCCAACTTGTTTTTTCTGGCGAAAGTGTGGTTCGTGATGCAAGCTATTCACTGTTCCCGTGTTCATGTGAATAAGTTGCATCGTATTTTTGCTGTCTTTATTTGGAATTCAACATGGGAACGCACGAGCCGAAGTTCTCTTTTTCGAAGAGTGAAGCAGGGAGGGCTCGGACTATCGCATATATACGTAAGACAAATTGTTAATCGTTTTATGCTCTTCAGGGACTCAAATGACCCTTTCTTGCGAAGTTTTTTCCAAGTTGCACTTGCCAATGGTTTACCGCAGTACATCGTTTCTTCATGCAACGAAGAATGGCTTACAATTAGAGGTTATCTGAAAGAAGTAGTTGACGCAGTTAGATTCCTTTCTGTGCGGTTTTCTTTGGATTATCTCTCAGATGTTTCCAGGAAGGGTTTGAAAAAAGATCTGGAACAAATTCTCTTTACTGTACCTCTGTACCGAGCAGTGTACCCTGGAGGCCGAGTACAGGATGTTTTGTCCAGGGTGAAAGCTATGGAAATCCCAGCCTCTGTGAAAACCTTCTTTTTTAAATTGCACACCAAGACACTCCCTGTGAAAACATGGATGGAAGAGCGAGGTGTTTTTGTTGCTTGGAACAACTTGTGTGTTTTTTGTCAAAAACCTGAAACTACAAAACATGTTTTTATAGACTGTTGGGATGCCATTTTCTTTTGGGACGTCCTCATGAGAACTCTAAAAAAGGAGTATCCAGTGACACCCTATGGAATCAGGTTCCTCAGTGTAAACAATGAAGACGATGTTCCGCATGATATGATCATGCTCTTAGGATTGTATAGTATCTGGCGCTCTCGAATGGCAGTGCGCCGTGCGGATGTCAATGCGCAAACTGCGAGGGCATATTTCAGGAAAAAAGTTAACTATCAGTGCGAGTTGTACAAAGTGAAAAATCCTGACGCGGGAATTTTGCCTGTGCTTAAAAAATTGACATATTTTGATGTTTACAATAGTTTCCGCCAGCCAAAACATGGCAGGCGCTTTTTATTACATCGCTGACATGTAAAAATGTAAAAAGAAGGAAATAAAGACAGAAAAACTTTGGCCGGGTGGCTGAATCGAGTTACAGACAGCAGACATACAGACAGACCAAAATTTCTGGGTCTAAGTAGCCCAAGAAAGACTATCGTCTTTAATAAGGAAATTCGGAGACGAAGAATCCACTCGAGTGGCGCGGGACAGAAGCGGTTGGAGGTCGATGGGAGAGGCCTTCGGACTGCAATGGACCTAGTGGACTGTTTTTGTTGTTCATGATGATGATGCAACAGTTGGGTCCCCGTCAAATGGTGAGGGAATGCCAGCTCTGCTGTTTCTCCAGCCTTGTACCACTTATCTCAAGGCTTAGCTCAAGTAACTTCCACTTAGCTCAAGTAACCTCCGGTGTTCCACAGGGCTCAGTCTTGGGTCCTATCTTATTTTTAATATATATCAATGACATTAACACTAATATCTCTTCTACTATCCGATTATTTGCGGATGACTGCGTCATTTATAAACAAATTAAAAACCCCCAAGATTTCTTATCCTTGCAAGCAGACCTCAATCAACTGACGAAATGGTGTAGGAATTGGCAGAGGGAAGTAAATGTGCCCAAAACAAACGCCATAACATTTACTAAAACTAGCGCGTCTGAGCCCCGTCACTATTTTCTCAATAGTATGCCTGTACAAACCGTAACCATGGTAAAATACTTGGGGGTCCACATAACGTCTGATCTAACCTACAATCACCATATCGATGCAATAACCAGCAAAGCTTCTAAATCACTCGGATTCATTAGGCGCAATCTGCATTCAGCTAACACATCCACAAAGCTTCTGGCGTACCAAACACTTGTTCGATCAAAGATTGAATATGCAGCGCTAATCTGGAACCCCCATCAGTCGTATCTCGTAAATAAACTTGAGGCACTCCAAAATAAAGCTGCCCGATTCATTCTCAGGAACTACTCACGAACATCAAGTATAACAGAAATGAAACAATCCCTGAACTTACCACCTCTACAACAACGCCGGCTTTATAGTCTTTTATCGGTTTTTCATAGGCTCTACCACAGCCAGTCTTCTTTCGCTGCCTCGCACATAAGACCCGCTGGTCGCGTTTTTTCCCGTTTAGATCATGCATTCAAAGTTCAACCAATATTCGCGCGTACCAACCTATTTTTCTTTTCGCCACTCTTACTTGCTATTCGTCACTGGAATCAGCTCCCAGGTAACATCGTCACCCTCAGTAATCACGACTCATTTATCAAAGAGTTGCAGTTATTCCTCAATGTATAAATCATTTTTCAGTGTTTGTGTCATTTTTGAACCTCTTAGATTGGTTCAATGTTCGATGTTTGTGTAATTTTGAGCCTGAGTCATTTTTTAACCCTCGCATTTTAGGGATTGGATAACTGTTGTGCGCCTTTTGTGTACCCTTTTTTTGAAACTATGCATTTCGACATGATTGTATTTGTATTCGCATTTTTTGGGTGTTGCTGTTTTTAATGTTGCAATGTGTTCTTTTTTTCATTGCGACCCCTATGTAACGCCCGTAAGGGCCTTTAGGGTAAATGAATAAATAAATAAATAGTGCGAGCTGCGCCAATCTTTTGGGACTCTCGGTACAAACTGTGTAAGTTGGCACTTGTTGCTACCGATTAACCGGGCCCATGGGCCAGTCTAGGTGCTCAAAGGTGCGCCCGCTCATATACTGCACTAAAAAAGAACGAATTATCAGTGTTCATTATTCTGTAATAAATGTTGAAACCCGGCGGCATCGTACATGTATGGCTCTCCGAGTCCTCGATGTCTTGCACTGCTCAATCGGCCTTTTTCAAGACGCCACAGCGCATGCGCGAAGCCCTAGCGGTGAACGCGAGAAAGTGTTTGGAGGGCCACTGCACCATCCTTCTCCAGCGTCCACCGATACTCGGCTGAGTCCCATGCATCATCGGCAACGTGAAATGCAAATATCTAGGCACTTTTGTGTCGTTTGCATGCAATGCCGCTTTAGCGTGCTGCATACAAGTGTACCTCTGGGGCCAAGGGTGACAAGAAGGAGCGTTTTTTTTGCTTCCCATCAGCTACGTGCGAAAGGCAACGCCGAGAAGCCTGGATTAGGGCTGAGAGACGCCACGCTGAAAATGGGAAGAAAAAGTAAGCGCAGTTAAGTTTACCCGCGGTTACAAAACTTTGACCGCGGTTATCGAAAACTGCGGTTTTGTCTGTTACACACGAAATTCCGAATGTGGTGACCGCGGTCACTTGGTTGTGGGAGTAACAAAAATAAATTACCACACTTTTTACTTAACGAGAAAAAACAAAAGAGAAGGAGTGTAGACAAAGCGAAATATCGTTAAAGCAGTCGCTTCAGACCCAAACGCATCGCACTTGCGCGCGGCGAGAAGAGGGGCTTCCCCAACTGCTCGCAACCGGCTTGCTTTGCTGAGATCTGCTTGGTGTTGGGAACTTTAGGCTTAGCATAGCGGTGGATATTTCACCGCCCCTATCTCTACAACAAGGACGAAGCAGTCACCTTTCGCATGGGCTCCGTGATTTTTCGTTTCTAGGGGCGCACATTCCTCATATACCTAGCTACAACTCATCGTGTCGTGTTCCGGACGTCACCAGCTACCCGTGGAGCCCTTTCTCAACAAGCGCGGCCCTCTGGCCGCTTGTCGGCCGTCCACTTCGTCCCTCGACCACGCCAGGCTGCGCTAGGCCTACTCAGCGCAGCGGCACTTCCCACGCCGGCGGGTGGCGACTGTCGGCGCATGGAGGTTGCACGTGCCACAACGGAGCAGACTTCGCCTTCCTCTGCCCGCCTCAGCGTGACGGTTACGGCCATGGAGGGAGTCGCGGTGGAAGGAGAAACCATCTCACCAGAAGAGTATGACGACGACGCTGGCTGGCTTACAAGTCACCGCCGGCGCAATAGCCGCGCTCTATCGCGCCTTGGTTCGACGACGAAAGACTCCGCCGGGCATTCGGCGGCTGGCAGCGGTACGCCCGCGCGTTCACCCCAAGGTCAGAAGCCTCACCGACTCCCTAAACGTCTCTGGCAACCACGGCTGCCCAAGGAGGACATCAAAATTGTCATTCGCCCCCGCGATGGCCTGGATGTAACCAAAGTGAGTGACGCTCAACTTCGGGACAGTGTTTTTTGCGCGGCTGAAATCCCATCTTCCCAAGTCTCGGAGGACATTCTCCGGTCCGACTCCCAGCAAAACATTATTATTGTGAGTACCCCCGCCCTGTCGAGTGCAGAAAAGTATAACAAGATAAGGGAACTCCGAATTGGCGAAGCCTGCTATGCGACGTCTGCCTACATTGCTCCCCCCGAAGATACCATCAAGGGAGTTATTCATGACATCCCCAGCTATGACACCGCTGAGGATATTACCCGCAGCCTCGTGTACTCAAAGAATCCTACAGTACTCCAGGCCCGCCGCATGGGCAAGACAAACTCTGTGATCATCGTCTTTGAAGGTCAACGGGCCCTTACTTTGTTTACTACCGTGGTGCGGAATACCGCTGTTTCTTGCATAAGAAAAAAATACGAAGTGTGCGCAACCTGCGGCGCGGTAGGGCACCGAATGGATGTGTGTCCGCACCCTAACAGTCAATGGTGCAAAGCATGCGCCCTCCCAAACCCATCTGAGGATCATGCCTGTGAAATCAAATGTGCCATATGTGGACAAGATCACCCGACAGGAGACAAAAAATGTCGTCACAGATACAGGACCCCCTTTGTGCTCAGACAGCGCCAACGGTCGCGACAGCAACGAGATCAACGAGGACCTCAGCATCGATCGGACGTCTCCGATCGCCAGCAAGGAACTTTCAACAGTGCCCAGTGGTGTGACGAGGACAAGAAACAGCACCGAGGCCGCTCCAGCTCCTTCCCCAGGCTCCCCCCGCTCCATCCGGGCCCTGAGAACGGAGCAGTGGCGAAGGACGGTAACCGCTCGCATTGCTCTCGTTCCAAATCCCGCCATAAGGAAGGACATCGTGAAGCCTCCCGTTCCGCTTCCCGCTCGAGTCACATGGTCGACGTCTCCGTGCAACCGGCAAAGGTGAGCTGGGCAACTCTGGCCTCTCAGCCCGCTCAACACAGTGCAAACACACACAACACAAGCATGACACTCCGCGCAAGTCCCTCCTTAGAGGAGGAGATTACACGCATTAAACAACTGCTCGAGACTGTCATTGAAGAAAATAGGCAGCTCAAGGCGGAAAACGCTCAGCTCCGTGCTCGCTTTACTCCCTCCACAGGGCAGTCGCAACAATCCGCCCCTCCAGCAGACGCACCTACCTCAGTTGAGTCTAGGCCTTTATCTGTAGCGGTAGTCTGTGCATCGGAGGAAGACAGTCCCCCTACCAAACGAAAAGCCGGGTTGCCCTTGAGCCCTCCTTCTCAACAAGAAAGTCTCACAGAACTGGAATCTAAAATCGAAAATCGATTTGCCAAGTTGGAAAGCATGATCTCCACACTGGCAAACACACTCACCAAACAACACACGACTCTGAACTCCAAAGTTATGGCTCTAGAGAACTCATACACGCTTCCTAGACAAGCCTCTGGGGCGGGTCCCCTTAAATTCAAGCCTTATCTCCGGCCCCCCGTCAGCGAAGGACTCAAGACCCCTGACCCTACTGGCAGTCATCATGGCGCGGACCAAACATCATAAAGAATACTGCATCTGGCAGTGGAATTGTCGAGGGTTTCGGCCCAAACGAGGAAACCTTCGGCAATACCTAAACACACTAACCCCTGCAGAACCGGATGTTATTGCACTCCAAGAGTCTGGCGGTCTCGCTAAACTATCTGGCTATCGTTCTTTCAGCGCCGACCTCCCCGGTATCAAGCAAATTGTGGTTACTACCCTTGTCAAACGCAATATACCGGCCATTCAGCACTATACCGGTGTCGACACCGCCGAACATGTTTTACTCGAACTCCTCTTAGACAGAAAGCGGGGGGGCAGTAGTCTATTTATTTTAAATGTCTACAGCAGCCCCAGGAAGCATCACAATTTCGCACAGCTTTTCCGCAAAACACTAGATATCGTCAAAAAACAGACTTTGCTTATAGTGGGTGATTTCAACTCCCCGCACTCTGCTTGGGGTTATAAGAGAGATACAAAAAAAGGCAGGCTTTTATGGCAGGAAGCCCAGCAACTAGGCCTCACTCTTCTTACCGATCCAGCCTACCCAACACGCATTGGCAATAGTGTCACCAACAATACCACCCCCGATCTTACTTTCGTAAAAAACACGCGAGATACCATCTGGCAGAACACGTACGAGAACCTTTGCAGCGACCATTATATCTTGTCTATAACGGTCCCTTCAGGTCCGCCCCGCCGTCTCGGAAAGCAGCTTCGAATCATGAACTGGGACACTTTCCGCCAACTTCGGGAGGCGGTGGCTGAGTCGGATGCCACTAACATTCAAGACATCGAAACCTGGATATCCGAGCTAAATGACCATGTAAACACTGCCACGAAGATCATTCCCGAGGAGGCCCAGCTCCAGCAGGTAGACACTAAGCTCCTCCATATGTGGGAGGCTAAATCTAGTATCCAAGCCCGTCTGCAAAAACAAAAACTAAATCGCCCACTACGTCGACGGCTTGCTCGTCTCAACCGGGAAATCGAAGAATATGCTACCCGCCTCACGCAACAAAACTGGCACAGTACCTGTGATCGTATGGATGGCCAAATGGGGGTATCGAGGACCTGGAACACCCTTAGAAGTCTTCTTGACCCCGAAAACAGCAGGCTCATCCAACGTAACAACCTACAAGCACTGTTGCATTCTTTCGAGGGCACTGACAGCGATTTATTGCATGATATACAGGCACGCTATATTAGCCCCAGCCCGCCCGATCCCCTCCCTGAGTATACGGGTAATCCCAATCCCGAATTAGATAGGGCCATCACGATAGCAGAGGTTCGCGCTGCCATTCAAGGTCTTCGCACTAAATCGGCGCCTGGGCCTGACGGCATTACTAACAAGGTCCTCCGCAACCTTGACGATAGCTCGGTAGAGGCCCTAACGAATTACATGAATAAATGTTGGGAGCAGGGCGCTATTCCCGCAGCATGGAAAACAGCCAAAATCACAATGATTCCTAAACAAGGAAAAAATCTTCAGCTCGGCAACCTCAGGCCAATCTCGCTAACATCATGTGTAGGAAAATTATTTGAACACGTTGTGCTCGCTCGCCTTAATCACTTTATGGAAAACAAGATCCTCTATCCACACACCATGGTTGGCTTTCGTGCCGGACTCTCCACCCAAGACGTCATGTTGCGCCTCAAACACGAGATAATCGATGGCTACGGCTGCTCTCCGCTGGACACCAGGGCCGTTCTTACTCTAGATTTAACTAAGGCCTTTGACAACGTACGCCACGACGCTATCCTGGCCAACCTTTCTGATCTCGACGTGGGTCAACGAGCTTATAATTACGTCAAAGACTTTCTTTCTGAACGCACCGCCCGGCTCGTCGTTGGCGGACTGGAATCAGACATTATTACGATGGGCAGTAGGGGGACTCCACAGGGCTCCGTTTTGTCCCCTTTCTTGTTTAACGTGGCCATGATTAAACTTCCTCAGCTACTCAATTCCTTGCCAGGTCTTCAACATAGTTTATATGCCGATGATATCACGTTATGGATGTCTGAAGGCAGGGATGGCGATATTCAAGAGAGGCTCCAACAAGCTGTTGACATCGTTCGTGATTACGTAACCCCTCGAGGACTTGCGTGTTCTCCGCAAAAGTCCGAGCTCCTTCTCTACCAACCTTCAATTCGCGGGCGCAGATGCCCTCAAGCTACCCCAGATATTCACCTGCAAGTAGAAGGGCACACTATTCCTCGAGTCCCGTGCATCAGGATACTAGGCCTCAGAATACAAGCTGATGGCTCCAACTCAGAAACCATTCGAGCGCTTCACTCGAGCGCGACACAAATAAGTCACCTCATCTCTCGGATCGCAAATAGGCATCATGGGCTCAAAGAAGTAAACCTCGTACGGCTTGTACAGGCATTTATTATCAGCCGAATTACTTATGTCGCGCCATTTCTGACTCTCAAAAAAGCTGAACAAGATAAACTTAACTGCATTATTAGAAAAGCCTACAAACAGGTGGTTGGAATTCCCATAACCGCATCTACTGAACATTTCGAAGCAACGGGTATCCATAACAGCCTTGAAGAGATTCTTGAGGCGCAGAGAATAGCACAACTTCAACGGCTCTCTAGTAGCGAAACGGGGCGCACTATCCTTCAACAGCTCCACATTACTTACGCCTCCCAGCATGGGGAAAAGGTGATGCTTACTGACTCACAGCGGGCGAATATCCGTACATCTCCACTTCCTCGAAATATGCACCCGGTATACAACGTTGATCGACGCCTAGCCAGGGCGGCTGCTCTCCACCGCCGCCTTCGAGAGGAGAAACAAGTGTTCTACGTCGACTCCGCAGAATACCCAGACAGAGCGGCCATGAGCATAGTGGCCGTGGATCAGCAGGGTAATTCAACTGCCTCTGGTTCAGTCCGTACAATTCACCCAGAGACCGGGGAGGAAGCAGCCATTGCACTTGCCATATCCTCCACACCCGCAAAAATAATTGTGACTGATTTGAAAACAGCCATTAGAAACTTTGAGAAGGGTAGAATTTCACCCCAAGCGCAGCGCCTTCTTCAACCCTTTACTGGGTCTAAACTCCGCGAGGTCCTTCTTATATGGACGCCAGCACATTCGTCCTTGCCAGGTAATGAGCACGCTCACGAAGCGGCCCGAGGTTTCAGCTACCGGGACCGCCTCGATCTTGATGAGCAATCGCTACATACGGGGGGCAGGGACAGGCTTGTGACATATAGGGACATCACCGCTCACTATCGCTTAGGCCGCCTGAAGTACCCGCCGGCGCATCCCTCCCTCAGTCGGTGGCAGTCTGTGGCCTGGCGACTCTTGCAGTCCAACACCTTTCCGAACCCCGTAGCCTACAGCCGCCTATACCCAGACCTTTACAAAGAGCAATGTAGATGGTGCTCCGAACGAGCCAACCTGCAGCACATGGTATGGGCCTGTCCCGAGAAACCACAACACACATCATCACAGACAATAGTGATCAGGACTCTGGAGCAATGGGAGGCCGTGTTGCTCAGCCCCGACCAAGAGACTCAACGCAGCCTTGTCCAACTGGCCGAAGATGCCGCTAGGGCTCACGGGCTCCTGGCCGCCATCTGACGGGGAAGGACCGTCGAACGCTCCCTTTCGTCCCCTTCCCGCCCCCAGTTTGGGCAAAATAAAGTTTTCTCATCATCATCATCATCTCTACAACAACGAATTACATTCCATAGCGCAATTTTTCACGGCCCTAGCATCAACTTTCTCGATTGTGGAAGATCTTTTCTGCGATCAGATTGATTTTGAAGAGCGGCAATAAGCTGTTGCTGCCGGGGTCTGGGCCGGCTCGAGCCGCTTGCAGTTCCGTGCAGGCAGGCGCCCGGCGTGTTCACAGGCACGGCCGACGTGCGCGCCGATTGTTTCCGAGTGCTGAAAACGCTTCATTATTGCCGGGTTTGTCCATTTTTCTGGCGGACGACGCGCGGAATTTACAAAGTTAGCACGGCTTTTGTCGTAGTTGATCGGGTGGGACGGAAACGAGCCGCTGCTGACGGGCAGTCGCACTGCTTGCGAGAGCAATGCAAAGAACGCCAGCGCCTCTTGGGGGAAGCGTTGGGGTGCCCGCTATTTGAGAACCTTTGTCTCCTCCGAAAGCCAGGTGTTTTTTTTTTCGTTTTTTTTTTGCCTGCGCTGATGCGCCGCCCCTTGCGTCCGAACTGACTTTCGCGATTTTGAGCACTGCGGCTGCGGGAACTGCGGTTAGCGTGACTGAACTGAGGTGGCCACGCTCAGTATGCGTTAACCATGGTTAGCGGGGCAACCGCAGTTTTGCCGGCCGTGTAACGCAGCAAGCTGCGGTTTTGTCTAACCGCGGTTCGCTTAACCGTGCTTAACTGCGCCCGTGTAACTAGGGTATTATGGTTAGTCGACAGGGCCATGCCCTTCCAGCCGTTGGTAACGGCAAGAAAGCCTCCCGGAATGACTTGTTCCCCTGGTGATTGCATGCTGATGCAGTTGCAGTCATCATAGGAATTATAAGATTAAAAAAAGCGACTAGGTGAGACGGAAAGCTACCTTCTCTTCGAGCGTCGAAAAACAACGCGCTCACGCCGAAGGCAACTACCACGACGCAGCGCGCTAAATTTAACATCCGATCTGCTTTCCGTCGCTACCTCAAGAGGGCGCCACATCGCAGTGAAAAAGGCGGATTGTTCACAGTAGAGCAGCAAAAGCGAGCGTTTTTAGGTTCTAAGGTCTAGATTAGCGAAGATGACAAATGGTGGAACGATCACGGCAAAGCGCTTAGCTCTTTTTCAAATGGTCACCTACCGATATTATTCAGCAAAATGTACGTTACAAATGTACGTCCCTCTACTCACTTATCTATTTTTTATATTTGCTCATCATGAGACTTCTGTAGAAATTCAGAAAATATTCTACCACAGCGTATCATTCCTAGTCACTTGTCTACTTCGTGAGTTTTTTGCAGCCACATTTGTCTATCAGTAGCCATACGCTTGGTTTTAGCATTTGTTTTTAAGTTTTCGTTTGCTTCCTTTGTCCAATTCTGTAAAGTTCTATGAGTATAGCGAGTGAGTGCCTTTGCTTTGCTATTTTTGTATTTTCCCGTGGATGCAAGGGGTAATGAAGCGTCGGACCGTTACTGCTACGTTTTTGTTACTATTTCCGTGGTTCTTTTCTGAGATTTTCTAGTTTTGTCTCTTTTTCTTGGGGACCCGTTTGAGGCGCATATTATTCATTTCATCAGTTTACTGCTGAGTCTGACAAATGTTGTTGGGGTAATTTTTCTCCGTATAGGCTATCATAACGGTTAGTCGATTACTTCGGCCAATCATCTATCTTTGTGTATATGCAGGGCGCTGCACGGTTTGCTCATTTTCACTGAATTTCATTCGTATTTCCATCCTTTTTTCCGAGTGTTTGTTTGGTCTTTGTTTTTTGGAGGAGGTATATTTATTAGATACTCAATTATGCATCTTAAGTTGATTTTTGTTTTTTGTATTTCGTGCCTTTCGAGAATTCCGTTCGACGAATTATCTCCGCGCTATTTTAACAAAAAATGTGTTACTTTCGCCATTAAGGCATTTTTTCAATATGCAGGCCCTTTCACGATCTCCGAAGTATTCACTGTATGTTTATTCGTATTGCCAACGTTCTTTTTCCGGCTTCCTTAATTGAGCCTCGATCTTTTGAAGGAGATCTATACGATGATCATTCTTCATTTCTCGGCTTAATTTGTATAAATTTTAAAGCGAATCTCTAGTGTCCTCGCTGATGCCATTGGAAGCCAACATGCCCTGCAGGAAAGCCCTTTCTCTGATGGTGATTATGATGATGAATGATTGTGGGTGAATTGAATAAAAAAATTAAAGCCGCTGTCAGAAGTGCTGTCAAAAGCTATCAGAAGTGCAGAGTAGTGGTTCGCCATAACGGGCTGTGGCGCCCTTATGCGCTCGCTGCTACCACCCGTCACAGTCTTCCTCTCCCTGTCTCATTCTTCTCTTGATAAATTGAACGTAGGTTTGCGAAATGTAATTCAAATTTCGCGCCATCGCAGTGCTCGCGCGCCCACTCCTTGGAATAGCGCGAGCAGGAATTCTTTTATTTGTTTGCTTGCTTTCATGTCGCACGTGCGTGCGCATTACTAGGAAGTTTGGAATGCGCAATTTTTTTCTTGAACTGCTACTTTTTTAAATGCAGAGCATTTCAGTAACTCACGATGTCACCCGCGTTGACGTCCGTAGGCATCCGTAGTCGTAGTCCGCACCCCTCCACCTACACTATATAAAAAAAATACTATCCGGCGCCTGGTTTCGATCCCTCGACCCTACGGGCGGAACGCAATGTACATGGTGCTCTACCCACTGCGCCACAAAGCCGACACTGAATGGGAGGCTACGAACGCGCCTTATACCCCTGACTCATTCAAATTACTGCTGACGAGCGCTCTCTCGTCAGCAGTTGCCACAAGTGCAACAACATTAACGTAACGCAAACTACTTAACGTCGTGTGCCCCCGGAAATGCTCTGCATTTGATCGTGCCCCTCGCGAGGGGGATGTTTCACTGCGTCGGCATGCGAACAGTTTGCCATTATAGTTTCAGCCCGCTCCGGTCGATGTCGCCACGGTTCAAACCACGGCAGGGGAGCAGCGCGGGCGTTCGTTTTTCGCTTACTATCGTAAAAACCAACTGAACGAGTGTTGCTAACCAAATAAACGCGGGGGCTGCTGATTATGTACATATTTTTTGCCTCAATTCTGCCTGCAGTTTTCTTTGCTCTAAATAATGAGGAGATATATGACAAGCGTATGCGGTTAACGAGTTTTGGATAGTTATTTTATTTCATTTCATTTAATTTATTTCCACCTTAAAGGCCCAAAAGCATAACATAAGGGTATGATTTACAGCTCAACTATGAATACAAACAGCACAAAAAGAAGACGAAGAAGTGTTGCAATGAAAATGAAGGCAAAAAACAGGACCCCGAAAAAGTAATCTACAAGGGCATCTACAAGGGACTATATATACCGCTTGTTTTTAGAAGCTTGTGTGGTGCGCCGTTAGTCTCGCTACGCCCCCTGATTCCGGCAGTCGCTTGATATCGATCAGCGTGACAGCAAACTGCCACGAGGACAAGGCGATTGCCTAAAGTGCTCTGTACTTAAAACGCTTTCCTTAAAACGAACCTGGGTACCTCGCGTTATCAAGACGGCGCCCATCCGATTGCTCCATTTCGACATGGTCGAAGCAAACGCCCAGCAGCATGTATCGATTCTCGCCCCACACCCCAAACTCAAATGTTAGGCCTACGGAGTACACACTCGGGAGTGGCTGTGGGTATTCTAGAAAATGTGGTGAATTCCGCCAGAGTATTACATACTCGCACTCTGGGATTGGCCAACCAAAGAATCCATCACGAGCAAGCGTCGCGTTCAACCATCGTCGTCGTTAGATGGAGGGGTGCATGACTTTTTTTTAGTTTTCCTTTTTTTGGTACATTTTATTTTTTTCAAAATTCCCTTCTACCAGTTGTCGATATTTACGTCATTATAACGATTAAATGTGTTACTTCCGCCAATCATGCAATTGAGTAGAACCTGAGGGCGTTACACAATTTTTCTATTTTTGCAATGTTTTATTCCTAGTATTTCGAACGTTCTCTTCCGAGCTTTTTTAGTTAATTATTCGTTGTTTGCAGGATATGTATAAAGCGCATGTTTGATATCGTCAGTTCATTTTTATACCATTTCATATTTCCTCTTTTTCGTATGTTTTTGTTTTTCAAAATTCCGTTCGGCCAATTATCTCAATTTATGCTATTGTAACCATTAAATGTGTTTCTGTCGCCAATTTTTTTATTTTTTGTGTAAATGCAATGCGTTACTGGCGTTACATGCCTTCAGCAGTGGCGGTACTCCTCAAAGAATGCTACACATCAAAATTCATTTGTATCATGGTGTTCAACTTTCTATACATTTTAAACGAGTGATTATTTACCTGGACCAGCACTTTGCAATGATGATTGCTGGTTTATATTCGCCCTATGTCTTTTGAGACTCGCCATTATTTCATTCTTTTTACCTCTACCTCAATGAGGACTAGCTCCCTAGAGGCATTCCGTATTATTTAAAGTTGTAACCTGTTAGAATTTGTTAGCTTTTATCGGGATTACTTGTCGCTCCGGTCTTCCTTCCAGATATCTCAAAAAATGAGCGTTTAATTCCTCGTGTAATTCTCGGAGGCTTTGCAGCTGCTTGGTACAGGGAATGTATACAGTCCTCAATGGTGACTTTTATGTTGTCGTGTACGCAAATGTGTGCAGATTATAATCACATTTCTTATTTTGGGCTATGACTTTCCTGCATGTTATGAATAAGATTTACTGGAAAATTCGGATGGCGGTACCGCTAAAGAAAGTTCGCGTGATAAAGTATGCGCGTATTTTTTCCGGCAGCTGACCAATATAATTTATAGAAGGCAACTTTCTCAAACCTGTAGGTGGGAAAATACCGTGGTACACAGACAGGCTTATATATACAAGAGAAAGAGTATTAAGACGAGCCCAAGCACTTCACAAGCCGTTGCTCAAAATCTCCGCACACCCGTTATGCGTATTTAGCCAGCAGAAACGCTTACGCCCAGAGCATGCCCTTATGGGGCTGTTCACCGATTGTTAGTGCACTTCACACACGCCTCTCACACATCAGGCAACACATACTCGGAGAAAGCCGGGCCGGGTGAGTATCCCAATAGTGCCAACGCGAATAACATATAATGTCTTCAATTTTTCTATACTGCGCATAAGTTATCAGTTGTCTCTCTGGCCTGCCAGACAAACTATGGCTAACAACGGGGACGAAATGAAGAGGCTTAACAACACATGGAACAGCGCCTGTATTATGCCTACCGGATACGGGATTAAAGGCAATGCTTTTGTCGTGCTTTTCTCATCATAATATTACACATCACTATTTCTATTTTGAGCACACCAGACGAAGACTGCGTAGAAGCTCTACGGCGTATCACGACCCTGCAGCTTGGAACCGCCGCCTTCGAGGTCACCGCATATCTGAAACCACCGCCCGGTACCGTTCGAGGGATTATACATGGCATTGACCCCGGCACCACACCGGACCAATTGCGCGAAGCCGTCGTCACAACTGGACCAACCATCCTAGAAACAAGAATGCTCGGCGCCTCGACCACAGCAGTCATCACATTTGAAGGCCCACACGTGCCCTTCTACGTAAGGGCGTACGGCATACTCACACGCTGCAAACCTTATAGGCGAACGTACCAGTGCTGCTCCCTGTGTGGTGCTCTCGGGCACCGACAGGACGTGTGCCCCAATCCACAAGTGGACATTTGCAAACAGTGTCATGCAAAGAACCCTGCGCCGGACCACACGTGTAAGCCAAAGTGTCAGCTTTGTGGACTAGAGCATCTAACAGCCAGCAAGGACTACAAACGCAAACTTAGACCTCCACCACCACCCCTCCGAGTGCGTGAACGTGAACTGAAACTTCAGGACAACCTATATCATCGATACCAACCTGTGCAGCACCACCTGCATCCTCCTGCCCTGGAAACCCGCCACCAACAACCACAGGTGAGCTGGTCGGCAGTTGCCGCTTCTCCACCCACTGCTCAAACGCATTTTCCCCCTCTCCCACTACGCGAAACACCCCAACTCCCCACCCTGCCCAATCATGATGCACAAAATGAAGCACTAAGGCAAGAAAACGCTCAGCTCAAAGCCTTACTGGAAGAAAAGTCAAAGCAGTTCAACATTCTGGAGCAACAAATAGCTGAACTCCGAGCACAAATGCAACGTCAGGTCACATCACTGGAAATAACCAGGACTATTGATAATACCAACACAGTAATTACTACAGCTCCGACCTCTGAAAACACGAACACCTCAACCACGTCACAACCGCAATACCGTCCCACAAACACGACTCTACTGTCATCATTCGAAGATCTTAAACGCTTCATTCACGACGCGGTTCAGAGGTTCCAGACCCAATACCAACAACTTGACGAGCGGCTCACGGTCATAGAGGCAAACAAGCGCAAGCGGCCCAAGACACCTAAACACAGCCCTCTACCACAGAGCCCGAAAGACCCGGCCGAATCTAACTGGGACGATGGCGAGTCTTCAATGCTCTCTACATAACACGGGTTCTGCCCCCGCCCGAAACAACACAGTTATTTGGCAATGGAATTGTCGTTCATTCCGAAATAAGAAGAGTTCATTGCTACAGTTTTCACAACAACGTTTTCCGGACATCATAGCCCTGCAGGAAGTAGACGTCAATCGGGTTGCCCTTCGAGACTACAATGCTTTTTGCACAACCCCACAGGCCCGTACGGCAGTACTGGTGCGAAACACATGGACTGCCCAGCTACACGCACTCTCAACAACCATAGATTACGCATTCGTGGAGCTCCTTCCGTCCACCAAGAAACAGCCAAGCCTGTACCTTCTTAATATCTACAGTCCACCCTCTGGGCATCTACCGGGAATTAACTCCATGATAAGAGAAGCCACCACACGGGCCAAAGGAAATCAGCTGGTAATAGTAGGGGACTTTAATGCGCCTCATACGGCTTGGGGCTACGCCCGTAACACCCGCAAAGGTACAGTGTTACAGGAAGCAATCCAACAAAGTTGCTTAACCCTCTGCAACCAACCTCATACACCCACGAGAATTGGCAATAGTGTCTCCCGAGACACCTCACCAGACTTAACGCTCACGCGCAATATAACAAATTTTTCATGGCGCTGTCTCGCAGAAACTCTTGGCAGCGACCATTATATAATAGAACTCCAGATTCCAAATCGGTCACGTGGGAACCAAAGACTGGGTACATCTCGCATAACAGACTGGAAGAAATTCCGAGAAGAAACACCGGATAATCCAATCCGAAATCTAGAAGAGTGGACCAAGGAGCTGCTAGACCTCCTCAAAAAGCACACCAGAGAGCTTCCGCTGACGCAAGATTACCCCGCTGTTGACACCCACCTCCAGCACCTTTGGGATGCCCGTCAAGGACTGATGAAACGCTGAAAAAATAGAAAAACAAACCACAAGCTTAAACTCCGCATCGCAAAACTGACTAAAGAAGCAGAAGAATACGCGAACCACTTAAGCCGACAAAACTGGACACAATTTTGCGACAAACTACAGGGGACACTTGGTACACGCAAAACATGGAATCTCCTGAGGACTCTCATGGGTACTCACGAAACCAAAACTGCCATCAGCCACCAAATTCGGAGACTTATCCATAACTACCCCGGTACTGAACAGGACTTACTTAATGAAATCATGGCACCCATAAAGGCTACGACGACGCACAACCCATCCGTGCAACCTACCTATACTGGTAACCCTAACCAAGATCTGGATGCCCCCTTCACGATACAGGAAATAGAAGCGGTAACAAAAAACCTCACTCGGAACACCGCCCCCGGTCGTGATCAAGTACCCAACAAATTACTACGCAACCTCGACCTTCTAACACTAGATCAACTATTGGACTACATCAATAGCCAATGGACAACAGGAATTTTACCACCGCAGTGGAAACATGCCGACGTCATTCTAATTCCCAAGGCAGGCAAACCTTTAGTCCCGAAGAATCTCCGGCCCATTTCGCTGACATCATGCGTAGGTAAAGTGCTGGAGCACTTAGTACACAACCGCCTTTCGACGTACATAGAAGACAACGATTACTTCCCCCGCACAATGTACGGATTCCGACCACATCTGTCCACACAGGACGTACTGTTGCGGCTGAAAGAAGATGTAATTCAACGGCTTTCAAATCAGCACAAATACTCTATATTGGCAATTGACATTAAAGGAGCATTTGATCACGTCTCGCATTCGGCCATACTGCGAGGCTTGAACTCCATACATTGCGGGGAAAGACTATACGAATACGTCAAAGCCTTCCTCACCGACCGCACCGCCACTATAGGCATTGGACACCTACGATCTGATACATTCCCAGTATGCCCAAAAGGAACACCGCAAGGCTCGGTAATCTCGCCATTGCTTTTTAATCTGGCCATGAAAGACCTGCCTCCACAGCTCCTAAACATCCCGAACTTACGGCACGCCATTTATGCCGACGACCTCACACTGTGGACACCGACCGGCTCCATTGGAGAACAACAAGAAGCCCTACAAGACGCAATAAATACAACGCAGGAGTATTTACGCGCCCGAGGCCTCCAGTGTGCCCCTGAAAAATCAGCCTTGCTAACACTCCGTAAACGGCTATCCAAAAAGAACGCGGACACAATACCAGACCCTACAGTTACCATCGATGGACAAACCATCCCCAACGTACCGCACCTGAGTATTCTTGGCTTGACGATTCCTAGAGACGGATCAGGATCGCAAACCATCTTACCACTTCAACGCACTGTTACCCAAATAATGCACCTTATACACAGGATTTCCCAAAGACGCTCAGGGCTGAAAGAAAAGGATACTATCCGCATAATACAGGTTATTCTCATCAGTCGAATTGCTTACGGAACACCCTATCTAAGTCTGAAACCCGCCGAAATTGCCAAGCTTAATGTTATGATACGACAAGCATTCAAAACAGCACTCGGTCTCCCCCCGAAAACCTCGACGAAGAAGCTCCTGCAACTAGGAATATCCAACACCTGGGAAGAAATATGTAAGGCACATCAGACTTCCCAATTCCGCCGACTACGCCTCACCACTGCCGGCCGCTTCACTTTATCTCAACTTGGCTACCCCGTTCCTTCTCAGCAGGACCAGAAAACGCGCATCCCACCTATCATCCGACAGAACATACGGATAGCACCGATCCCCCGTAATATGCACCCCGAATACAACAAAGCAAGACGGCAGGCTCGAATCGGATACATCCGCAAACGGTTTCAACATGTGCCGACCACCAGGTACACAGACGCATCGCCCTACCAGGACCAGCCGGCTCACGCAATCAGAGTAATCGACGCAGCAGGAAAAGAGCTATCGGCAGCGACCGTCCTAACAAAGTCAACGGAGATAGCAGAAGAAGCCGCAATTGCCCTCGCAGCCACGACTGGAAAAGAGTACATCACCATCATCACCGACTCACAGACGGCGTGCCGCAACTACTTAAATGGAAGAATCTCAAAACCCGCTCTGCACATACTGCAACGACACCCCCAATTGCCAAGCATAGAAATCGTATGGTCGCCCGGACACACCGCCCTCGAAGGAAACGAAGTGGCTCACGCCGCAGCCCGAGAACATTCACACCGGGCCGTCTCCGAGAGGGAACCACACGAACAGAGAGATTCATATCCCAAGTCTATGCCTCTTCACACATACGCAGAAATATTATCACACTACAGACAGGCTCGTCGCAAATATCCAGCGCCGGACCACCGACTAGCCAAAGAAGACGCCACCACGCTACGGAGACTCCAAACAAACACTTATCCTCACAACAGCATACTTCACGCCATGTACCCGACACAATACACTGCCAGCTGCAAATACTGCCCGCAGACAGGCACCCTATACCACATCGTTTGGGAGTGCTCCCACACGCCACAGCTCAAACCAAACCCCAATCCCTCCTTTCAGCAGTGGGTGGAGATGCTGACCAGTTCTGACCTCTCCGACCAGCAAACGTTGGTCGAGAGAGCGAAGAAGGCCGGTAGCCTCCAAGGGGTCCTGGACTGAGGACTCCTCTCACCGGGCGGGTGCCCCTGACACCAGCACCTTGCTGTTTAATAAAAGTTTATTCCTCCTCCTCTAAAAATAAATAAAGCACAGAAAGGTTTTTACCGCCAACTAAAATACCTAACCGCTCATCCGCTCATTTTTGGGCCCTATGTGCTCCGGTTGTTTCGGCTTTGTTTAAATACTCACTCGCTATCGTTGCTCGATCAGTCCAATCATAGCCTGTGTTTTGTTCCTTCCTCTTCAATTCTGCCTTACGTTGTCCTTGGTCACCCTGTTGTTCCCTCCGAATAATCTAAGGTGGCTCCGTTTATGTTACCATGCTCAAGATTCGCTTGCGGCCGTTTACGGGGGAAATTACCCATGCTTCATATGGCCGTCCTTCCTTATATCAGAGTCCTTCAATGCTTTACTGGTCACGAAACTTCGGCGCTCGCTTCATATAGGGACCGCGCGCGCCACTACAGGCGCCACCACCGCGCGTGCGGTGTATTGGCCAGCTCTTGGCGTGCAAACGCTCGCTGCTTTTGGTGTCTGCGCGCTGATTAAGTGCGTTTTTTTTCGTAGTAGCTAGCGATGAATAGTCCAGTTATTGTGTTTATCACCTGCCTTCAATTGGGTTTTATTTTTCGAAGTTACCGTAGACTTCGGCCTTGAACGGCAACGGCTTCTGTGTGCTCTGGCACAAGCGCTGCGCCATCGTGTTTACGGATTTTAAATCTATATTGCTTCTTTTCTTAAAGCAAAGTTGTAAATACCACACATACGGTAGCTGTGTAGTCACGGACTGCTGTGGGCCTATCGCTAATACAAAAAAAAAAACCGAAAGAAACAAACTACGCGTCGTTCAGACTACGCTTAATGAATACGTTGATTGCTATGGAATGCACAGAACGCTTAAAGAGGTAGCCCAATAGTATTGTCGTTTCGATGAGTGGGTAGATACTTGAGAACATCTAAAAACGCTGCAGAAACACGAAGGATCAAAACACGAAGATATCTATGTGGCACCATGTGTCTTTCTGCTTCCACGCTTTGCAATCCTTTCAAAAACAGGAAGCTAAAAAAGAACAATGAAACTTATTTTATCACATGCAACAAAAAATTTCAATGTTACGAAGGGAGACCAAAGAGCTTGGTCCAGCGTACAAAAATTTATTTTTTCGCGCTGCGATGTGGAGCACACGGCGGAAACAGAATATTGCCACGCAGCCAAGAACGACGCAAATCTTTTCTGAACGCCGCGAGCTAGCGATCTCCTGCACTAGAAAAGACTAGAATGAAATACAAACGTCGAAGAAGTAGTCTGCAGTGTGACGTGAACAGATTAACGTCGATAAAGTGAGTTGCGCGGCGTTTGCTATGCATGCATTACTCTTGGAACGTTATTAATTTCAGATCCATGGAAATAGGGTCGAGAACACCGTCGAAGAAACAAAAAATCAAGTTACGACAAGTTGACACCCTTTCCATATCAAACAATATTGCCCGACGGGACGTACGACAAAAAGAGCAAAAGGGCGCTCCGGTTCAAACGCCAAATAAGAAACCGGAATCGGCCACGCGCGGTTACAAAACAAACAAAACGAACCCTAAAGAATAGTTCGCGCAAATATGAAAAGTAAAAGCACAAGGACGTCCCAAAGCTTTTTTTACACGCGAGCCTCGGCGGAAGGTAATACAAGTTTGCAAACAGGTAATGAAGCACCGCTGCAACCTGACTGATATGACAAAAATCCGGCTTTAAGTTAGCCTTGTACTATTCTAGGTCCACGATGCTCTCAAAAGGGTACATTGCTTTTTCCATTCTCACACACAGTGCATTTCCACACACTGTCACACACTTATAATCGAAGCTGAAATCTCCCGTTGCTTGCCTTGGAATGGCGCGCCTTCATTTCTCACGCAGCTCCCCGTCGCTCGGTCATCAGAACAAGGAAACATTTTTTGTGGTATCGTTGTACAAGGGACGACATCCCGGGACGCAACACATGTTCGGCATCGTCGTTGCACTACTTAAGTCGCATCACAAGAGCGCGATATGCACGTTACATGTTTTTCCCGCACCAAACAAACACAACTCGCCGCGACTCCGCCGTTCGAGCCAGCGCAACGCCGCCCGAGGAGTGACCTCAGTGAGAGGGCGGCGCCACGGCGCGGCGGCCAAACGCAGCATATGAAGCTCTCCCATTGAGTTACGGAGCAGTTTCGTGACCACTAAAGCATTGAAGGACTCTGCTTATATGGACACCTGAAAAGCACTAAATTTCAGGCCTTCCGTCGCACTAGACCGCACAGGTTGCTCGGAAAATCAGCAAAAACGTATGAATAAAGGCACATTTGCTTAGATGGGCTTAATAAAGTTTTTCGTTTCTGTGCTGGTGCCCGTGGGGCCCTCTTCACCAGTACGTTGGAATTTTGCTAAAAATCAAGCACAGGAGTTCTGAATGGAGAAAAAAATGATAAGAAAACACCGGGGTTGAAGTGTTCCTGCCTTGTTCTTTTGATTTCACGTTTATTTTGTTTGAATGTGTCGGAGCACGTGGCCATAGAAACGACAGCCTGTTTATATAAAGAGGCAGCTTCATGGCGCTGTGGGTCTTGGTTAATGAATATGAGTACTCAGCTTTAATTATGGCAGATGGATCTTTGGCCTCAAACTAGAGAAGCAACTTCTGCACCTCAATCTACCGCAGGTAATTTTTAACACGAGCAAAATTAAGAAATGAGAAGGTTATGTTAGTCTAACAGAATTATGCCTTCTCAATAATGGAGTATTGACACTTCGTCGCGAATCTTTACTTTTAATATTGCGCCGGAATTTTTTCTGTATGTAAATACTTTGCAATAAAAATGCCTGTGTGCACAATTTTGCGTGACCTCAGTGCTATCTTGCCGGATTTTTTCTTAATATATGGACACATACGCACAACCCCAGAGGAGTAATAGTAGCATTACGACATACAATTTTGCTCGACGACCGGATAAAAGGAGAGACAACAAATTTTTGTCGAGTATTTTCTTTCTATTTTAAATGAAGGGGTATCAATGAAAACACTCGAACTCGAAACGGTTTATCTGATAGCGCCCAGAAGTTTCGAAATCGGGGTCTTTAGATCTGCCAGGCATGCATAGCGTGCCAAAAGAAATGCTGGCAACCTTAAACAGTGAGCTGTGCGGAACATACCCGCAACTGTACGGGAGATAAAAACAGGTATTTAAAATAATATTCCCGGCCTTACTTGAGCTCGAGTATGCGGCGATCTTTCCTTTGCAGTTTACACAGTTAAGGGGAACTTCGCAGTATCGGATGTTTGGTCGGAAAGGCTACACTTCCCGCATGCTGCCATGACACGGTAGCTTGGCGAACCATGGCGACATTTTGGCAGTTATAGCACCGGCGGTGGTTTAGAATATACAAATGTACAGGGATCTTAACGTAGCCTGCCTTGACAGAGTCGGGTAGGCTACTGGTCGAAAATGTGAGGATCACATTCTGGGTTGGAATTTCCTTCCCTTTCTGCGTATTTTGATTTCTTGAACATTCACCGT
This sequence comes from Haemaphysalis longicornis, assembly GCF_048455015.1. Taxonomy (NCBI): domain Eukaryota; kingdom Metazoa; phylum Arthropoda; class Arachnida; order Ixodida; family Ixodidae; genus Haemaphysalis; species Haemaphysalis longicornis. The sequence goes on along the minus strand of NW_027526361.1, from coordinate 204,248,239 downwards.
ATTCTGCCCCTCGAAAACTTCAAGAACTTCTTGCTCAGACAAGCTTAAACAGTTTTCACAAGAAATTTACCCTCTGATAAGTTTCATAGACCGGTGGGTAGCGTTGCTCACTGTGGTGTCCCCGACATTGGCTATTTTGTGGTCAATTTCGCAGACTGATCTGCGTCTTTGACATCCAAGAGAAGGTCACTGCTTCCTAACTTGCTTACTTTATAGCCATTTCCTATGTCATTCGTAAAAAGTTTGGATACTAGGAAAGGTGACCTTCTCGTTCACAATGCACGACGTTGAACTTCAGAAAATTGTCAGGCTTTATTGGTATGAAAAACTGCTGGACTGCTTCGTTGCGCCACCATTTTGGAGGACGATCATAGTATCTAAAAGGTCTTGTTGGCAAGCAAATGAACTCAGTTCAGCAGCTGTGCTGGTCACCCACCACCGAGCCGAACCTTGGCGCGCACTATATACACGTTAGCCAAACAGGGCTTCGAAAACCCTGTTTAAGTCATCATTAAAGTCAGCCTATCTACGCCCACTGCAGGGCAAAGGCCTCTCCCATTATTCTCCAATTACCTGGGTCCTGTGCCAACTGTGACCAATTTATCCCCGCAAACTTCTTGATCTCACCTGCCCATCTAACTTTCTGCCGCCCCCTGCAACGCTTGCCTTCTCTAGGGATCCACTCTGTTACCCTTAATGACCAGCGGTTATCTTCCCTTCGCATTACATGCCCTGCCCACGTCCATTTCTTTTTCGTAATCTCTACTAATATGTCCTTAACACGTGTTTGTTTCCTGACCGACTCCGCTCTCTTCTTGTCCCTTAATGTTACACCTATCATTTTCCGCTCCATTGCACACTGAGTCGTTCTCAATTTAAGTTGAACCCTCTTAGTGAGCCTCCAGGTTTCTGCCCCGTAGGTGAGTACCGGTAAGATGCAGCTGTCATACACTTTCTTCTTCAGCGACAATGGTAGGCTGCTATTCATTATCCTAGAATGTCTGCCATATGCACCCCACCCCATTCTTATCCTTCAAATTATCTCTGCCAAATGGTTGGGATCCGGGGTCACAACTTGGCCTAAGTAGATATATTCGCTTACCACTTCCACTGCCTCGCCACCTATCTCAAACTTCTGTGCTGTCCCGAGGTTATTTTATCATTACTTTAGTTTTCTGCATTTAATTTTCAGGCCCACAGTTCTACTCTGTTCGTCCGGTGCGGAAAGCATGCTTTGCAATTCGTCCCCCGAGTTACTTAGCAAGGCAACGTAATCAGCAAATCTGAGGTTACTGAGGTATTCTCCATTAACCCTTACTCCCACCTGTTCCCAATCCAACGTTCTGAATACTTCTTGTAAACATGCTGTGAATAACATTGGAGAGATTGTGTCTCCTTGTCTGACACCCTTCCTTATAGGTATTTTACTGCTCTCCTTATGGAGGATGATGGTAGCTGTAGACCCATTGTAGATATCTTCTAGTATTCTTACATAATACTCATCTGCCCCCTGGTTCCGTAATGCCTCAATGACTGCTAGGGTTTCGACCGAGTCAAATGCTTTCTCATAATCTATGAAGGCTATATATAGGGGTTCAGTATACTCAGCGCACTTCTCTATCACCTGATTGATCGTGTGAATATGGTCCATTGCTGAATAACCTTTACGCAACCCTGCTTGTTCTTTAGGTTAACTGAAATCTAATGCTGCAGAAATTCTGTTAGCGATTACCTTGGTAAGTACCTTGTAGACGACTGACAGTAAGCTGATCAGCCTGTAATTTTTCAAGTGCTTCATGTCGCCTTTCTTATGGATTAGGATGATGCTCGCGTTCTTCCAAGATTCCGGTACACTTGCGGTCATTAGGCATTGCGTATACAGGTTTTCCCGTTTTTAAAGTACAATTTCTCCGCCATCCTTCAAGAGGTCTGCTGTTATCTGATCGTCACCAGGTGATTTGCCCCCTTTCATTTCTTTCAAAGCCTTCCTTACTTCTTCGGTCATTACTGGTGGGATGTCTATCTCCTCTGTACTACTGTCCCGTTCGGAGTATCCTGGATGTCCCGGCTACTGTACAGGTCCCTATAGAACTCCTCGGCCACTGTGACTATTTTATCCCTACTTGTGATGGCATTGCCTTGCTTATATTTAAGTGCATACATCTGATTTTTCCCCGCGCCAAGACGCCTCTTCACTGCTTTCAGGCTACCTCCGTTCTTTACAGCGTATTCTATCCTCTCCATATTATACTTCCGTATGTCAGCTGTCTTACGCTTATCGATTAACTTTGAAAGCTCCGCTAGTTCTATTCTCTCAGCTGCGGTAGAGATTGTCATGGATTTCTGTTTCCTAATTAGATCTTTCGTCTCCTGTGAAAGTTTACCAATATCCTGTCTAGCAATAGTGCCCCCGACTTCTACTGTACACTCCGTGATAATGAGTGTAAGGTTGTCGCTATCTTCCTGTGTCGTAAGCTGGGCTTCATCGTTAAGAGCTGAATATCGGTTCTGCAGCGCGATCCTGAATTCTTCTGCTTTACGTCTTACTGTTACCTCATTTATCGGGGCTTCTTCAATACTAACTTGTTGCGGGCCCTCCTGAAATCTAGCCTAATTCGAGATCTTACCATACGGTGGTCACTACACCTTACCATTCCGAGCACTTCCACATCCCGCACGACGCCAGGGTTATCGCATAATATGAAGTCTATTTCATTTTTATGCTCCCCATTCGGGCTCCTCCAGGTCCACTTCCGACTCTCCCGTTTACACAAAAAAGTATTCATTATGCGTAGGTTATTCCGTTCTGCAATAGGTCCCCCCTGCTATTTCTACAGCCCAGATCATAGTTCCCAACTGCCTTGTCTCCAGCCTGATTCTTGCCTACTTTAGCATTGAAGTCCCCCATAACTACGGTATACTGTGTTTTTAGTTTAGCCACTGCCAATTCTACATCTTCATAGAAGCGTTCCACTACTTTGTCGTTGTGGCTGGATGTGGGCGCGTAGCCCTGCACCACCTTGAGCTTGTACCTCCTATTGAGCCTAATTACAAGACCTGCTGCCCTTTCGTTAATGCTATAGTATTCTTCTATGTTGCCAGCCATGTTTTTATTGACTAGAAGCCCCACTCCCAGTTCTCTTCTGTCCTCTAGACCCCGGTGACATAAAACGTGTCCATTTTTCAGCACCGTGAATGCTTCGCCTGCCCTCCTAGCCTCGCTAAGCCCTACTACATCCCATTTAATGCCCTCTAGTTCCTCGAACACCTCTAGACTCGCTTCGCTAGATAAGGTTCGCGCGTTAAACGTTGCCAGGTTCAGATTCCATTGGCGGCCTGTCCGGATCCAGGGATTCTTAGCACCCTCTGCTGCGTCACAGGTCTGACCGCCGCCGTGGTCAGTCGCTTCACAGCCGCTGGGGACTCAGGGCCGTGGGTTAATTGGCGTATTCATGGGAGGTTGTGGTCGTTACTACACCAGGGTGGCCAATCCTGCTCTGGTGAGGGAGTGCATTCCAGGCAATGGTCGCCGGGGTCAGGCCACACCCCAAGCCCCTTTGTGCAATTCCATCAATACGCGGATTTTTTTTCTTTTTTTTAATTCGGAGGGAATTGTCCGGCACCGGGATTCGAACCATTGTACTTCTGCACGTGAGGTGGATGCTCTACTTCTACGCCATCGCTAAGTACTCAAGGTTGATTCGTTACCAAGGGCTAGCCCTTCCCACTCTGAAAAGGGGGGGGGGACGCGAAAAAGAAGATATGACAGGACAGTGGTAGCGAAGAAGATAGGAAGGTGAAACAGCTAAGAGGCAGGCAGCAAAAGGGGATTGGCCGATTCCCCCAGGGTGAACAGACTTTACGAAGCTTGATACAGTTTACAAACTTACCAACTAAAGCCACATTCTTCCAGGCATAAATCTTGCTGTGGCTGTTTTAATTCATTGGGCGAATTGCAATGACCCGACTGCGGCAGCCGACTGAGTCGGACGGAGGGTTGGCGAGGCGCGCATTAGCGCAGTCCAGCCAAGCCTGCCCCGAGTAACCGTCATACGAAACATCATTGGAAATCAGCAAGGAGGATGCAGACAGGAGGATAGCATTTTAGCATTAATTTGTATACTAAATGAAGTCACGTAAACTCACCTAGAGTGGTGGCAACATGACGTAAGGCCTCCAGACTCCAATTTTGCAGGTAATCCCACAATTTCTACTAATCACTTAAGTGTCTCTCTAATCACTATAATGATTAAAGTCACATAATCGGACACAGGGAATAACAAAAATTCTAAAAGCGGTAAAACGCCTCAACATGTCTTTCTACTCATAGCAAAACCTGGCTGCACTAACTACATAATGTAGACAGCGCAAAAAGAATACTATGAATTATAGGGCAAATCTTTCCATTTCTGCTCATTTTTTCAAGAAATCGTGATTCCTTTGTTTGTGTAAAAAGTTCGCCACATTTCTGCCCATTTGTTTTATAAATAAAAGCGGTATGGTATCTCTTAGGTCAGATTGGGGGTGGAGCGCGGCATATCAACACATTGTATTTATTGTTCTGCATCGTACCTTAGGGCCGCTTTGTGCCTTTCTTGGAAAGAAATATCGCTCATTGTTTGCAGCAGAGAAAAGCACACAAGAATGACTGATTTCGCAACTTGGGGATGTAGTGCAATAAAATACATTTTCTTTCCATGCCGTATGCAACAATAATTTTGTCAAACGCAGTTTTTGCTGATGGGGCCTCATGCTGATTTTGGGAAAGCAGTGAACTTTTCAGCAACAATAGCGATTGATTGCGATTTGGTTTGAAGTTTTGTATATGGAGGGGAACACATTTATTTGATCATTATTCTGCTGCACCTTTTAAACTGACTCATTGGCACTACATAAACAGCGCAAAAAACAAAGGGCGCACTGCTACTCATAACACTTATCATACGCAACCAAAAGCAGCGAGAAGAGGTGAAATTATTCGCAATTCCAAAAGCCAACCTGTTGTTCAGAACAGCACATGAAACACGACCAGCCAAGAAAGGTATTTGCACTGCCCTGAAACAGTTGCCGGGGATTTCCTAACTCGCCTCTAGCACCACTGAACCCGACACCTGTGCTTGGCCACGTGGCATAGTTTGCTGATTTATATTTCGTGTGTCACAAAATTACGTTGCCCTCGCTGATGGTCCTCTCATGCTGTTTTAAGCTCACCCAGATGCAGTTGCTGAAACGATTGGCGTCATGTGCGCCCATGAGGCCGTACACTCTAAGAGGAAATTTTACTCTGGGAAATAGGTTACTGAAGGTATCTTTTTTTATATGGTATCGGATACTTTACTGTAGAGATTAAAAGGGTAGAGATTAAAAAGGTCATATGTTGCAATTTCACTCAAAACACCACACAAACAGTTCACAAACCCTAACGCAATAGGAGCCTGTAATCTTCGGAATGCTGTAGAATAGATAAAATTAACAATGTATCCCTAATCTATAGGCTATGCATTACATGCAGGATTTTGGTACATGGCTGGGTCCATTGTACGCGCACATGTGGGCTACGCGATGCAAACATTGCGTGTGATTTTTGTGGTGTCGTGCTGGTGTCCTGTTTGCTTTACGTTTCAATGTTGGTTGCCTTTGCGACTGGCTGTTCTGCCACCACTCGTATTACAAGACAAATTCTATGACGATTGTAAATTTATCCTTCTTCAAGGTGAACAAAGAAACCCATAAAAACTCCATCGAAATCACGTTGAAAGGATTTTATGTTGTTTAAAAAATAAAACAGACTCTCTAAAAATTCAGCGACATTTAAAAACTTATCCTTGTAGGCAGGCATTACCAACACACTTCATAAAATACATAAATAGCTTTATCAAAGGGCAAGAAACTTGCTTCGTGTTTGGATGAGTTCAAATAAATGTATTTTTTACTTATATGTGGGTACTTCCCGAAGATGACACAATCTGTGTAATTCTACGAGAATCCCAAACACATGTCATCTCTGATAGTCACTACGCCATTTCCGCAATTTAAATCTTATTTTTCTTGTGTTAATCGTTGGCAGCCCATCAGCACCACTGTCAAGCAGCAGATACAGAACGCATTTACCCCAAGTTGTGTGTCATCCAGCCGAGATAGCGCACCGCCAAGAACAGGCGGACGCCCGCGAGGACAGGGCTTCTTCAGTGGGGTCTGGAGGTTTTAGCGCCCCTTCAAAAACTTTCTTTAGCGGGTCAACCTGAAACTCCAGAGAAAGCGTAAGAAACATCACGTTGTCGCGATTTTTGACACAGTTCGGGAACACGAATTCATCTTTACGGGATAGCTGCGTGCTAAGAGAAGCGTATTACTCCGCGACAGTTTTCGGGCGACGAGGAAGTAGGAAAACTCGACGGGCGTGTAAGTCCGCAGCTGGAGTCGGTTTTTGAAAGCTTTACCCAACCCGCATTCCTTTCCCGGTCATTCTTCCCTGGCGCTTTGTTTGGCATTCATGGGCAGGGCGCGAGACCAATGGTGTCTGAGGGTATAATTAACCTTTGCTGAAACTTTGGCCTGCCTCCTTAAACTGAATACCGCGTGCAGTTGCCTAAAGGGTTGAAGAACGACTGTAAAGCCACACAAAGTCGGATAACGAGTACATAAATTTCGGTGTGTCGTGACAAAAATATGTATTTCGAACACACACTAAATGACTGAGTTGGTGTGTGAAGGAGAGCGAAGCCTAACCGCAAAATATTAAGTAATCTCCAATAGTTTGTCATCCAAACGCCTTCTACCATTGCAGGGGATATGTGTAAAAAGTAAATTAGGCAATCTTTCTAGCTTGGTGAAGTCTGAAAATCTAGTTTAGTCTTGACTATACTGCGCCCGGTTACGCTATCGTTGATGCAATAAATTTCTTGTTCAGGTGACAAGAACCGCTTCGGTAAAAATGTTTGAGCATTTTCCTGCCGCCATTTCGTAAAATACAAGCGCCACTCTTGTATGGTATAATATTTGGGTTAAGCTCTTTAATTTCTGTGTTCGCCTATCATGAGTAGCTGAATTGATGAATACAATATTTAACATTCAGTATAACCTTTTAGTGCGCCACACTTTGGCGCCCGATAAAGTGGTGTGGTGGCAGCGAAGGCTATGTCCACGTAACCGAACGAGCCAACACGACACCAAAGGCAGAAAGAAAACGGCGCAGGAGCACCTGCTGAGTGTGAGTGTGAGGGGGATACGCCCTGTTATGGCGTCATCTCCCAGTGGGTCCCCACGGCTCAGTATGCCTCATTGCCTCCTCCTCACACTTTCGCAATGCTTCACCACCGAGGAGCGCCCTTCCCCTCATACTTTCGGCAGACGGTCCTTCTCCATTCGTGGCTCATCCGTATCACGTGACATTTGCGCGGGATGTTAAAACATGGTTTGCAAGAAACTGCTTGGTGACAGCGACGCTCTGCGAGATAACCGCCGAGCAGCGCGCGCCGCAGTACATTCGCTGATCAAGAGATAACTTTCTGTCTTGCAGCAGCTAGGCGCTGTTACAGCGAACACTGTAGTTCGCGCTGCGCACAATTTTCCATTAGAAAGTAAACTAATCGTCAGCTTTCTTTTCTTTCATGTTTTTCTTTTATACATAACGGTGGCATACAGCCGATTAGAAAAAGGCACGATCTACTACGATCATGCCTTATGCTGTTGCGGCACTGATCGGTCTTAATTTCAGAAAACGCATACCTGTGCACAAGCTAACGACATTCTGCCGCCTACGTAGCACCTACAGTGAGTGAGTTGAACACTTTTAAAACGATAGGCCGTAAGGCCTCGGGGGGAGGGAAAAACGGGTGGAAAGGGAAGGTTACAATTCACACTACGAACAGAGGTTTAATTTCTTGATCCTATTCACTGATTGATTGATTGTAGGGTTTAACGCGCCAACGCAACGGAGGCGATGAGGCGCGCCGTAGTGGAGGGCTCCGGATTAATTTTGACCACCTGGGGATCTTTATCGTGCGCCGAAATCTCGAACACACGGGCGTTTTTGCTTTTCGCCTCCATCAGAAAAGCGGCCGCCGCGGCCGGGAATCGAACCCGCGACCTCGTGCTCAGCAGCGCAATGCCTTAGCCACTGAGCCACCGCGGCGGGTCTTGATCCTATTCACAAAAGTCCCTCAGTTTAGTCAGTCAGTGGGACCAAATACTCACAGTTCTCACTGTAGACATTGAGGGTGGATTGTCGGTGAAAGTCAGTCCGAACACTACCCCATAATGTAAAAACAATTCTTCAGGGGGCACTTAGGCATTACTTTTAGAGTAGGGGAATCGTCACGGACACTAGTATGATGCAGTTCAGTCTCGGGTTCTGGAGGTAGAGTTAAAAGCTGGTCGCAGTTACGGGCGAATACAGGAAAAAAGCAAAATTAAGTGCAACAGATTCGTTATATGTAATCACGACTACAGTGGAGGCATCGACGCAGTTCGTATCCTGCTGGGACCGTCTACTTAGGTACAACGTGTTGGGTATACGCTGCATTCGCATACTCTGTATTAGGCAATACTGCCCCTCTCAAGGGCTTCAGAGTGGTAAAGATGGCAACCTGAGTTTTTTTTATTAGAACCATTTGAAAGCCGCATGCTGTTTTATATTTGTATACTTGGTTTCATTTCTGCGATCACTGCCGCTAGTAGCGCCAGTGTTGTTTAAGTATATAAGCATCCGCAAGCCGGGATAAAGGATGTTTTGTTCCGATGTGCACTCAAGTTCTCTAGTCATACATACATCGGTGGCACACGCTGCCACTACGTTTGAGACGAGGATGCTCGTTTAAGATGGGGGCATGATTATCGTGAATTAAGCCAACAGTTTCCCGCGCCATGAGAGTTTCCGAACGGGCACCACCACCCCCATTCCTGCCCACGCCTGGCCGCAATGAGTCCGCCTGTTGGAGAATTTTATGCTCGCATCGGGTGCCTCGGACTGTGCGCCGGACTGTCGCAAGGCTCTCCTACTCCACAGCGTCGGTGTCGAAGGGTAGCGCATATCTCACATTCTGACGCTTCCATCTTGCCCGGTGAGCAATCAACTATATATACTGATTCAGAATCGGGGGCTATCAAGGAGACTACTCAGACAAAGCATGAAGAGTCGTCGTACGATATCGCTGTCGCAGCGATGCATGCGCACTTCACGACAACAACCAATGTTGTGGTAGAACGGCACCGTTTCAGTAGGCGCGTTCAGAAAGTCGTTGAAGCAATCATTGAGTACGTTACCGCATTACGTGAGCTTTCTGCTACGTGCTCTTTTCCTTCTCAGGAGGATTCCCTGCGTGACTAGTTCGTTGCGGGTGTAACATCTCGGAACTTGCGCGAGCGGTTGCTCCTTGAAGGGTCTTCTCTCTCGCTCGCTGGAGCTGTACTTATAGTGACGCAGTTTGAACCAGTGATCTCCAACAATTTGCCACTGCAAATTTTCAGTGCATAAATGCTCGCGAAAACACCTCCGCCGCCCGCACTTTCTTCCGCCGGTCGCTCGAAGCGTTCACGCAGCCAACAGGAACATTGTTACCGCTGCGGTTCACCGCGGCACAACGCTGCTTCACTACAGTGCCCCAAGAAAAAGAAGGGATGTCGTGGTTGCAGTATTAGGGGAATTTTCGCTCGTTCTGCAACAGAGACTCCGCTCCGGTTCGTGAACTAGAAGGCGAAAATTCTCGAACTGACGAAGTATTAAGCATTCTGGCTGTGACAACGTTCACTCGTCCCGCAATCTACATATCAGTAGCAGTTGGTCGAATGATATTAAATTTCCTCGTGGATTCAGGGTCATCAGTTTCTATCTTGACGCATGACCTGTTTAGGCAGCATTCCGAAGGAGAGGCGGTATCAGCTCCTTGAATTAGACTAGTGGATTAATCGAAGAAATCAATTCCAATGTGTGGTTGCTTCTTAGCAGATGTCAAGTAATATGACTGCACAGCAGGTCTTCTTTTTTATGTAGTTGAACAAGGCACCTCGCTTTTGGGTATTGATGCTATCAAGGCGCTCTGTCTGCAGATTGACGGGTCCTCACTAACTGTAGTCTCAAAGTTACAGCACATGTGGGAAGCGCTGAAGAGCCTTAACAAACGGTGGCAGACACAAAAACACAATAAAATCCTGAGAAAGCGCATCGCTAATGTGGCAAAAGATACGACACTATACGCTCAAAAACTAGTTAGGGCAGGATGGGAGGAGCTATGTGACCGGCTGCGAGGACCGCTTGGAATGAAACGCACACGGTCTCTCCTTAGGCACTTGCTTGACGCTAATCACTCCAAAACCGAACACACAAACAGAATCACTCTCTTGATCCATGAAGCGGCAAAGACCCCGAACGCAGTGCTGGAAAAGCTGAAAGCTATGTATATCCCTCAAGGCGAGCAGGTCCAGCCTCACGATTATGCCGGCTCCCCCAATCCTACTCTGGATGAGGACATTACTAACGCGCAGCTGCGGGAAACCTTGCATGAACTGCGTACAACCTCAGCCCCGGGTGAAGACAGGGTTCCCAATAAAATTTTACGAAATTTAGATGACGCCTCCATAGCTTACTTAGTGTGGGTATTCAATTACCATTGGAGGGAAGGCACGCTCCCTAAAGAGTTTCACCATGCGAACATTACACTTATACCAAAGCCGCGCAAGCCGCTGTCTCTGGAAATCGTAAGACCCATCTCGCTCACCTGATGTGTTGGCAAATTACTAGAGCGGGTAATTCTGGATAGGTGAAATCGTTTCATCGAAAACATGCATCGAAATCGTTTCATCGAAAACTGTCCCCCAATATGTACGGCTTTCGAGCAGGGCTTTCCACAAATGATATACACTTGAGGCTACATCACGATATTCTGGAAAACCCACCCATAGGGGATGCCACAGCTGTCTTAGCCCTGGATTTAACCAAAGCCTTCGACAGAGTTACCCACTATGCTATCCTGATAGGTCTGGAACGCATAGTACCAGGAGCTTGAGTCTGTAACTACGTGCGCGCGCTCCTCACACACAAGACGGTCACAATCCGATTGGAAAATCTCACACTGCCCGATATACCGCTTCAATCGTGCGGTACTCCCCAGGGATTCGTTATTTCCCCGCTACTCTTTAACCCAGCAGTGGCTCGTATTCCAGTCTCTTTAAATCAGATACCATAATTGCATTACACCCTCTACGAAGACGACGTCACGCTCTGGGTCAAGGGAGGCAGTTATGCTCAGCTTGAAGCCACCCTACAGGCTGGAACAACAGCCGTAGAAGAAGGTGTGGCCTTGGCTGACCTTCCCTGTTCACCAGCCAAATCCGAGCTATTAGTCCTCCCACCCAAGATATCTAGAGCCCTACACGCCCCCCCCCCCCCCAATCGCGGTACAGCTGGGGGGGGGGGGGTACACCCGTACCACGGGTAATGCAAATAAACATACTTGGACTACCGCTACAACAGGACCGACGCAACACAGCGTACATCTGGAAAATATCGGCTCATGTAGCGCAAATAATCGGGCTTCTTAGACGAATTGTAGCACGACGACGTGGCCTCAAAGAAAGCGATGGGGTAAACTAATACAAGCATTCTTGATAAGTAGGAATATATATGCGCTCCCGTATCTTAGCCTTACCGAAACGGAAATTAAAAAAAGTGGATTGCTTAATTCGGAAGGCTTATCGAGCCGCTCTACAAATACCACCAGGAGCTTCCACTGCCAGACTGGATAGCACAGGCGTGTAAAATAGGGCCACAAAGCTGATCGAAGGACATCGCATGGGGCAGCTAGGCCGCCTGACGCGCAGTGCTGCCGGCAGAGCCGTCCTAGACAGCATGCGCATTGGCTACCTACAAGAACCCGAGACAAAATCACTCATTGAAACGGTGACTAGAGAAAGCATCATTACTCGGCCCCTTCCTTGAAACATACACCCCCAATATTATTCCCAAAGAAGGGCGCAACGAGCCCGTGCATTAACAGAAAAATACCCTATTGATCCAGGCACACTGTATGTTGATGCAGCGGAGTATCGTCACGTGGACGCTCTCGCCTTGGCAGTAATTCACTCACCCGATTCTCCCCCACTCACGACCCTCACCATCCGAACCCGTCACCCTCAAGTGGCGGAAGAGGCGGCGATGGCACTTGCACTCACACATAGGCCAACTCCCCGATTCATTTTCTCAGATTCGAAAACGATCGTTCTAAACTATTCCAGAGGCCAGATCGCGCCTCATGCCAGGAATTCTTATTCAAAACCCACCTACCGATCCTGTAGAATTGATATGGTTCCTTCCCCACACGGGTATTGGAGGAAATGAAGTGGCACACACCGCAGCCTGAACTCTCGTCTCCCGGGCCTGTGATGCCAGCACTGCCTCCCATGGAGCCAGATCAGCCCGTGATAGTGTACTCACGTACAGAGACATCACGGAACATTACCGCCTCTCCCACCGCAAATACCCTCCCGCCCACCCTTCCCTGTCAGTGGAAGAAGAACGCCTTTGGCGTCAGCTTCAAACGGAATCCCTTTCCTGTTTAGTCGTACTTCACATTCACCCCTCACTGTGCCCCACAGCACTCTGCCAGCACTGCGGAGAACCGGCCACATTACATCACCATATGTGGGCCTGCAAATCTGACCCCTTCCCTCTCATCACCTCCCTCTGCCAGTGAGAAGCAGCGCGGGGATGCTCAAGCCTGGATCTCCAGAAGTCGCTCACGGGTCGGGCAGCCACAGTCGCCGAAGCTCTACGGTCTTTGGCCACTAAGCTGCACTAACCCTTGGTTAAATAGAGTGTTATCTCTCTCTGTCGGTGGTTCAGACATTTTTTCCAAATTAAAAACCGCCATTGTCCGGCCTCTTCACAAAGCACGTCCAACAGATAAAGGCAATTCATATAGGCTCATACCTATAATGCCTATCATTTCCCAAACATCAGGAAAACTCTCTTTGCGTACTATGGACCCCTTCGTTTACACATTTGCTATCATTTCGGCTTGGCAGTTTTCTTTTACAGTCGGACGAGGAACCATAACACTGGTTGGAGAATTTGTGCATGAATAAATTTAGCATTCGGCTGCAATCTTCTGTACTTTGCTTTTTTAGATTTACCAGAAGCGTTGAGACCCTGTCTTGTATTGTTACAGGTATTGTTACAAGAACTACAATTTTTAGGTTTCCGCGGTGTTTTATGACTTGCTCAATAATTGTCAGTGTCGTCGTCAGGTTGCAGAAACGGATAATATTGTGAAATTTCGAGGTATTCAGTTTTTACCGGTGTACATAAGGGAATATTATATCCTCTGCTTTTCAATACTTACATGAATGATTACTTGCGATCCTTCCGATTACTTCCGAACTAAATCCGAACTTACAAATTTTCCGATCTAACGAACAAAGTCGGATTCCCCCGCAGGTGATTATACAGTTCATGCTTTTATGAACCTGAAATAACAAAACTGGTTCACCGAAATTCCCGAGTTATTGAAGTATTTCAGCTTTCGCAAGGCCTTAACACGAGCAAGAAGAAAGCCCACCGAGTTCGTGAGAATACCTTTGTCGGCATAAGAAGTTGCCAGCAGATCCGAACTTCCACGACTATCTGAGCGACGAGGGATACACAGACACGACGGACGTTATGAGTGACGAAGACATCTTGCAGGTAGTTTCTGGAGCACAAGAGGTGTCAGAGGATGCTGACGACGTAGAAACTTCTTAAGCTCCTGTGCCCGCTCCTAGCCAGCTGACGGACGCAAGTGGCTTGCTCAGGCGCTTTGCTTGTACTCGCGGAGGAACAGACGATCCATCGAACGCGCGCTTGCCTGGAACGAAACGTCTGTCCGCCGTATGCTAACGAATTGCGCTCAGGCGAAAATCACAGGCTTTTTCTCCAGAAAACTAATTCGTTTCCCGAAAAATTCCTAGCGTTTTATTGTTAGTATTTTCACCGGGGACTTTTAGAACCTTGCTAAATTATCAGCAGGTGAGTGCCGATCTAAAATCAACTGCTTGTAAACGGAGTGTCTCGATTTTACGGAGTTCTTAATTTAGCGAAGTAATTTGCGGTTCCAAGTAACTTCGTTAGATTAGGTTTTACTCTATTGCGAAGTGTTTCAGTACTCTGATGATACGGCCTTTCTCGCAAGCGTCCCAACTATGGTAAGGGTTTTGCAAAGTGACATAAGTAATGCTCAGGCTTCTTTTCACATATTCGAATTATTTTAAATTTTAATACTCTAAAAATCATATGATCTGCTTCCAGAACACTGTAAAAATTACACTGAATAATATTCCTTTGTGCTTGCATGACCACAATCACTCGTGCAATTGTGAGGCGCTTGAGGATGTTGAATATATCAACTATCTAGGTATTTTTCTTGACTGAGCCTCATCGGGGCAACACCCATTACCTTTTGTTTGCGATAAACTACGCAAGGTGGCTTGTGTGCTATTTAATATAAAAGCTTGTGTTCTCATGCATTCTATGCATTCGCATACAGTGTACTGATTGGCGGCATCACCGTTTTCGCTAGGTGTACTTCATGATGAACAACCTGTTAAAATCTTTATCCTACAATTTGTCAATGTGCGACACCACCCACATTTTCAAAACATTGCGTTTTCCGACACGTTATTCTCTGGTTATATGGAAGGTAGTTAGCAATAATTTTTGGGATGCTGGTTTTAGGTTGAACGTAAGTGTAAGTAAGGCATCTATGCTTGAGTTGTTTAATGTGTGAAATGAATGTGAGTTTTTTGTCTAAGACTTCACCTAAAAACTTGTGTCCCTGTTTTACTGGGATTGAGTCGTTATGGAGCTTAATGTCAGGGTCCGCTTGCATACCGCGTCTGTTTAAAAATACAACGCAGGAACGTTTAGCACGGTTAGGCTTAAGCCCACTTTCGTCTGGCCAGCGAGCAAGTTTGTTAACCCAAGCTGGACCTGACGTTCACATATAGACACATTACATGATATAAAAGATATTTGAATGTCTTCATACATCAGGCAGGAAATGGTTGGCGGAAATGCCATTCGAGAGAGTTTATCTTAGCCATAAACAAGTTGCAGCTCAGAACGCCACCTTGAGGCATGCCATTCTTCTGCACGTGAACGTTTGATAGGGCCGAACCGACTCGGACACAAAATGTTCGTTTAGACAGGTAACTAGACAGTGTGTTCAGCATGTTACCAAATATGCCAAAGATTTATGTCTCGAAGATTGCCATAGCGCCATGCAGTATTATATGATGTTTCTCATGCAATAGCACCCATGTCCGCAAGCATATTTAATGTAGAACTGCAGTGCAACCACTTGGGGATTGGTAGACCTCCCCGCCATGAATCTTGTCTGACGGCTCTCATGGAGACCGTTGTACTCTAAGAAGTACACGAGTATCCTGTTTATCAGCTCCTTGAGAAGCTTGCACAAGAAGCTTGTGAGGGCGATCGATCGATAGCTGCAGGAGAGAATGGGTCCTTCCCCTCCTTTAGGAAAGCCACTACAAGCCTCCCTCTAAGACCTTGGAAGCTGCCCCGAAAGCCACAATACATTGTAAAGATGTAAGAGTGTCTCAAAAGTGTCTGAGTGTAGGTGTTGTATCGTGGGGCATGTAATGTTACCTGCACCTGGAGCTGAAAATTTACATGATCTCAAGGAAGCCCTCAACTCGTGCAGTGTAAATTCAGAGTTGTAAGCAGTTTTTTACTTGTCTTTGTCATGTCAGGACTTCTTTGTGCAGTTGTTTTGTGTTTTATGAAATTCTTTGTGTAGTGTGCTGAACTGGACACGTGTTGGAAGTGTTCTGCGAGTGCGTTAGCCTGACCTTCCGGAGTGTCGCCTGTTGTACTAACCAGGAGCAGGCTGTGTGTCTTATGTCTATTGAGCTTTCGTATTCTTATCCATACCTTGTGTGTGACTGTGTATGAGTTCATGGGTGTGAGGAAGGTGCGCCAACTCTTCCTTTTCGCCTTACGATGCGTGCACTTCCCATGTGCTTTTGCCCGTTGAAATTTTAAAGATAACGTGCTGGGACGTGGGCCACCGACGAAGAATACCACAAGCCTTGTTCTGGGCCTCTCGCGCTCGTCTACAGTCCTCCGTGTTCCTGGGCCTCGTTGGGTTACACGGGGCAGCTGAGGCGTGGGGAATGGGCTTTTCGGTGACGCGAAGGATGTGCGCCATGACCAATTGCCCGGCTTCCCCCACGTGTACGTGTGTTATGCATGTGTGGGCAGTTAGGATGTGTCTGTAAATTTACTCCAGTTCGCTTTTGCTTCAGTGAAGCTTTTAGGGAAAGTGGAACTATTTGGACCTTTAACTATGTGTACTAGTGAGGTAGGGAAGTGGTTACTGCAATATGGGTATGTGCCCACGTGCCGCTAAGGAGATGTAAAGAGAACTGCAGATCCAACAGCCAAGTCAAGACATGAGCGTCTGCTGTGTCCGAAGTTATGGCATGTAGGCTGTTTTGTTGAAAAGGCATGCTGCAGAGGATGCTAAATCTTCTCTATCAGGCGACCATGGGCATCCGTGCGAGAAGATACCCAAAGAGAATTGTGGACATTTACGTCTCCAGTGAGGATGTACAATTTGGGCAGCTGGTCAACCAGCGCCTTGAAATCGGAGCCCGAAAGTGCAAACTCAGGAGGCATGTAGATGGAGCATACCTTTATCAACCAATTAAATAATATTGTGCGTATTGCTACAGCCTCAAACACCGTGTTCACTGTGATAGGCTGGTATGCCAAGGATTTCCTGGTGATTATGGCTGCACCACCAGAAGCGTGTGTGTAGCTATTACTGTCCTTCTTGAATACCATATTCTAAATTCTGAATACCATATACATTCGAATCTCGATAAAACGAATCACGCGGGACAGTCCAAAAGCATTCGTTATTTCGAAATATTGTTGTAACTAAAATCTTGCAGCTATATGCCAGTGCTCATATCAAGGTGTGAAAATGGCGTACCTTGGAAGTACACGCGTGTGCAGACAAGCAAACTCTGAAATCAAAGAGCTGCACTTACTTCAAAACAGCTTTATTTGAAGAAATCAGTTATTTTGTTCTGGAGAGTGCAGCAGACACGATGGATTACACTCTGCACAATACCTCATGGGGTCCACAGTTTAATTGAAACGAGTGATGAAATTGTGGATTTCGTTCTTCTTAAGGAAAACATCCATTTTGAACACTATCTATCTCATCCTCATCTCCATTCTGTTATCCACAGACGTCTTGGCTCACGTCGGGACGATGAGTGCTGTCGCTTTTTGGCTGTGTCGATAACTGCATTCATCATTGAAGCTCGCACAAACTTCGCAGCAGGATCATTCACAACAAAGAAATACCTGCACCCACACGTGAATAGCGTGAGAAACAACAGAACCACTGACCGGCCACTGAGTGACACACCAAGTATACAGCGAGAAAAGGGGAAGGGTGGCTAGGCTAGGTAGGCATTAAGCTGTAGTTTAATGTGCACTAGCACATTAAACTACAGCTTCGTGGTGGCGCTAGCCTTTGACACTCAACATGGTGATGATAGCTACTCTACTTTGGGGAACACACACAGAAATGGGGGTTTTAGTGTCAAACGAGAGTTGCGGCGCTGTTTCTCTACTTGAATTCGTGATGCTGATGTTCCTATACTGTAAAAAATAAAATACGTGCGTTATTATGAAATATGCGCTAGACTGAAATTCGTTGTTCTGAAATATTTTACGTTGGAAATATAGGCAAAATAAAGGGGATGTTGAAAGTGTTCGTAAATGCGAGAAATTATTTATTGAGGGCTTCGTCGTAACGAGATTTGACAGTAATTATTCAGGAAATTATTTTGTTGGGAATTTAATTTAAAAGAATGCAGAATCTCGTACACATCGTCAGGATTATTAGGAAGGCCTCTGCAGTTCAGAGCCTCTGGAGTGTGATTATGTAAGAACTTTCATGACTTGGACTCTTGGAGGGGGTTGTTTTACATTCCCTGGAGGTTTGGATGAAGCAACCAGCTCCTTCCTCTGAGAAGCAACCAGGAAAGCTCCCACATCTATCTCCTCGTCAGATGTCCGAGGGGAGCCCGGCGGAGCGGACCCCATGGACTCCGCATCCTTTCCGGTGCCCTTCGTTCAAGCCGCCACCGCTGAGGGTGTCAGGAGCGCCACAGGTGGCATGGGTGGCGCGGCGTGTCCATGTCCTCGGCAGCCTCCAATGTGCTGGAGGCCGGGGAAGCTGCGCGGCAGTGGCATCGGTCGCGGTAGAGACTGTTGCCACCACAACCGCTGCTGGCTCAGCAAGCGGTGTGGTAACGGGTTGGGTTGCCTGACGCAACTCCGAGGGGTGGGCAGCGGGGAGGAAGGAATGAAGCAAACTTTATTAAGGAAGGCTGGCCCGAAGGCGCAGGGGAAAGGGGAGGGCACGGAGGACTGTAATATTGCCCAGCCATGGAGACCACACAGACGAAGATCCAGAGCGCTGTCAATGTATCCTTGACGCGCCAAGAGTGCCGAATCCACTGTTCGTATGCGTGAACCCATCTCGGGCGGTGTTGTACGCGAAGTACGTCAAGGCCCGGGCAAGACCAGAGGATGTGCGTAAGGTCAGGCGTGGATGCGGCATGGCATGCCTGGAGAGTACGTGGGGGTCCCAAAGACAAGCGGAGTAACTGTGTGCAGATCAGGTCGGTTGGAGTCCTGAGAGGTCTCCAGAAGAAGAGTTTCCCGCAGAGGTTGCCGTCGGAGAACCTGCCGGCGGTATGTTGGGTCCTTGCTGGGAGTGGTAGCCCACGGGCTCAAAGTGAATGCTCCGTCTCGGCCACCTTGTGACGATGTCGGCTGTTGGGACGATGCTGGAAAGGGCCCGGTTGAGAGAAAACGTGCGCAGCGTGATGCATGTACAGTAATTAATGTGTCATGTGTCATGTACAGTATTTAACAAATTAAATGAGAATACAATCAGGCCTTACATGTATTTTGCACCTCGCTTCATGAGAAGGTCTCTGGTGTAATTGCGTACAGTGCTTGCTTAATTCCTCCTCTTCAAGTATTCTTGTCTGTTAAAAACGGAGCGGCATCCTGTTCATGAGTATTACTCCGTTCCAAGCCAGATACAGGGGTCGGTCGCCGTGCTTTGAAGAAAAATTTGGCCTTTGAACATTATTTCTGACACTTTTTTTAAATCAGACGCATGTTGTTTGTATTATAGCACGCAGTTACTTCTTTTTATCGTGCAGTGTTACGTGGAAACACACCACAACTTCTTATAGCCCTTGAGTAGCCACACTATACTACCCACCTTACCCACACGCTAATGGCACACAGTGAAGCACTCAAAATAACTCTTGCTTGTTCAACATGCGTGATAAAACTGTAGCGGAGGGCGCTTGAGAGCGCTATTGCGTAGGCTGCAACACGCGACAACTGTAGACGTTCTGTGGCAGGGGCAAGCAGCGGTAGCTGCTACCTAAGGAGTCAGAGAACCGAAAGGCCATGCGGGTCTTCTGAAGCAAAACATGGGAAATAAACAACGTATCACTCACGTCATGTACCGTGAATTAAGGGGAGTAGAGCACAAGGGTGCTATAGCTAATGTATCATAAAAATAAAATGCCCCTTTCACACGGACCTCACATCCCGGAAGTACCGTAAGATGTACAGGTTGTACAGCGTTTGATACAATGAATACAGAAAAAGAGACTCCTTGTACCCTCATATTTCGAGTTAATAATGCACAACTCTCAGCGTTGAGTTGCATTGTTCCCAGATAAGCTACCGGTAAACTAAGACTGCATGGCATCCGAATATGTTGAGCCTTTCCAAATCAGAAAAATCGCGTCACATGAAAAAACTGCGCACCAATCCACCCTGTGAAGGTTGCTAGAAAGGGAAGCTGTAAACGACACCTACAACCGTTACCCATGCGACATCACTGGAATTCACACACGTGGCTCTACAAAGAGTGGAACTAGAGACAAGTGAAATGAAATTATCCACACTCTTTATTACTTCAAAGAGATATTTTATGCTAAGCATAAAACAATGCATGATTCATGAATGGTGGTTGGCTGAGGTGTATTGGTGAAGGACATGAATGGAAGCTCTTTTTTTTAAACTTCAAGGAAGCTCAAACCCTGTGCTAGATCAGGTCACTTTTCCTCCGTCTGTGCCGCCGCCAAAGCAGGCGCCAATATCGGCGGCAGAGAAGGAGGACAAGTGCGAGGCCATGTGTTAGTGTGAGGTTACTTTAATTTTTATGACTTATAGTGCATGTGCTAGGCGCGCACAAGGCCTCCACAAGTGCCGTAAGCTGAGTGCACAGCGGCGTGAGAGGTCGCGTCACACCACGACGTGGCAATCAGCGGGAACGCAGAGGCGAACCCACAGATGTGCTCGGTGAGTGCGCCGTCTGTCTCCCCCGTTTCTGCGGAGGCTCGTAGCTCAATCGGTAACACACCGGGTTCTCGCTTTGTTTCTAGATTTGTTGTATGTTTTATCTTTGGTGGTTCCAATAACTTCTTTTATTTGTTCGCGGGCCTTTTTTTTTTGTTGGCACCAACCGTCGTGAGAGAAGCCTTCGGGGGTAGAGGTAGAAAGTTTCCCTTTAAAAACAAATCCGGCCGCCGCTTCTTTTCGTACAAATTCTACCTTTTTCTGCTGCATGAAAAGGGCTGTTCCTCACCTGTAAACAGTCAACACTTAAACGGACAGAAAGAAAGCAATTACGAAAATCCTTATTAGTGAAATACATGTACGTATGCCTAGGCGATGAGTAAACGTATTGATACCTATGTTGACTTCTGGTTTAACATATGTAAGTGATCAAACATGCGTCATAAAACACTCAATTCCGGCGCCGCATGTTTTGCTCCACAGGGTTCTTGATGTGGCGCATTAAAGAGGTATAAAAGACGATCGCCGGCGGAACGAAATTAGTAGTTTTATTACGGGATTCATAAACTTCACACCGCAGTACTCTGCATACAAACTGTGCATACAAATTAAAGTGCGCAATGGGTAATCCACGTAGACTCAGAAAAATATTGTTTTGGTGATCATATAAAGTGTTGGGGAGATGGTTACACTGGTAGTGACTGAAGCATACATGGCTTGCAGGAAATAATGTATGAACGAACGAAAACTTATTGCCGAAGCACATTACCGAAACGATGTTTTTCTCCCACCAACTACTTGCGTCGCGCCTAACGCAAATCTCCCTTTACTGCACCACAGATTCGACAACAGCTGTTGCTTCTTTTTCATTAGAGTAAGAGTGCCGGATTCGCACCAGCGCCTAATTTACCTGTGCAATACGTGGAAACGTATAACTTCTCCGAAACGGACCTCGAAGTAGGAGAAGACCAGAAACAAATTTACGCAGAGCATGGGCAAATCCTAGTTCACAAAGAGCATAGAACGGTAGTGTGGTTGTATTGCAAGCGCACGGAATTGAATGTACTCGTATTTTGTGCTGAAGCGACAATTCCACGAATGCCCCACGCGGCGATAATCCCTCCGCATTGCTGTGAATATCGCAATCCGGCTAGCGTAGCGCGACGGTATAGAACAAAATTTCTGCAGCACAGAGACGCAGAAAAAAATTGAGGGGGAAGAAATTAGGTCCCCGTAGATGCGTTTTTTTATGTTCTGGAGCATAGGCAGTCTGGATGCTATTCAAACCCCAGAGAGAAGATCGCGAACAAAATAGGCTCCGCGTTGTGAGAGAAAATTGTAATAAAGCAGATCAGTTTCAATTACGGGGAAACTGGAATTAGGGCGTTTTTTACTTTGGAGTGCTAAAATTGAACAAATCTGCATGGAAATATCAGCCTTTTTTTACTTATCGCCTTCGCTACAGTACATAATCACTAATGTATATTACTAATGCAGAGTTCACAAAGCGTCATTCTCTGACACAGCGCAAATGTTGTTTTCGAATGCACCAGGAGCCGCGCTGGCTCAGTGGCTATGGCCCAAGGACGTGGGTTCAATTCCGTGGGCGAGGCGGCCGCTTTTCTGATAGAGGTGGCGAGCAGAAACACCCGTCTGTAGAGTTTTCTGCGCAAGTTGGAGATTCCCAGGTAGTCGAAATTAAGCCGGAGCCCTCCACTATGTCGGCCTGCGTAGCCCATGTGTAGCTTCGTCGCGTCAAACCCAATGAGCTATCTACCTGTTAAACTTTGGTGCATATACTTTTTCCGACAGCATTTTCTGCCCAATGAAGAAAAAACCCGGCATTGGGAGGAGCGTGAAGGCTGCAATTTTCCAGTGCATTCATATAAAAACGTAAAATATGCTTGAAAAGTGAGTCAAACCCTGATACACGCAGTGACAGGCAAGCGGTGCGTTCGGCAGGGCAGTAGATCACCCACATCTCACGCCTCAAAACATTTGTTGCCTTTTATAGCTCTCAATACAGCACAACCAAATAACATTTTTTTTTATTTTTTGTGCAATCCAACCAATAGGCACACGGCTTTGTCACTAATATTTTTCAGTGCACTCTTACACAAGAGTGGATTTTTGAGGTTTACTTAATTCTGCTGAGCTCCTCTGAAGGAGAAAGCAGGATGGCTTTCCCTGGCAATGACCCACTGCTACATCTTGTGTGTAGGGCTGGTTCTGCAAAGCTACCATAAAAAAAAATCTTACACCTCTCCGTGTAGCGACGACGATGGTTGAATGCGAAGCTTTCTCGTGGTGGATTCTTTTCCTCGCCAGTCCCGCACTGCGAGTATGGGCTACTCTAGAGGTATGCACCACTTTTCCAGAATACCCACACCAACTCTTGGTGTGCCCTCCCTAGCCCTAATGTTTTGGTTGGAGCTGTACGGCGAGATAACGGTACCTGATGCTTGGCGCTCAATGAGCACTTTTTTGCGTGGGTGCCGATTTGAGGTGTTAAACCGCAAGGTGTGACGTCCGGCCTAACCTCCTCTTTGTCGAAAAGGGCGACAAGAAGTATTTGTCTGGTTTTGCGTATTTTCGCGGGGAGTACTGTCGTCTCGTCGTATTCTTGAAGTGTCGTGATTATGATGTTCGGTCGTCTGTCGTACTCCTGTCCGGATTTTGATGTTTTGTCGTGCCAAATTCCTGTAATGTAATTCCTGTCTTCTTGTGATCCTGATGGTCCATCAGTGGTTGCACATGGTTTGAATGTTATTGCCCATTGTAACGAGTAGTAGTCTATGAGGCAGTTCTATTGTGTCTACAGGAGTGTTTGTCGTTGAGAAAATGGACTTTGTTGTTACAAAAGAAATGTGGGCCGCAACAACAGATAGCTTTGTCGTAGCAACAGGACTTTTGTTGTCACAAGAAAGATTTCGTGATACTGTTAGTCTCTTTCGCTACTCCTTTCGTGATTTTAGACTGGGCCAAACCTCAAATGGGAAGTTAGGCCTAACTTCTTGTGGTTGAAAGCCTTACGGAACGCAGAACAACGCCATTCTCATCCTACGTCGGCGTGGCGGTAAGGGCTGTCGATGCTCACCTCACAACACGACATTAGGCAAATTTACGTAATGCTGTCGCACACCTGCGTCGTCGTCTTCCTCTGCTGCATATCAAACTGAAGTGAAGGGAGCGTACCAAAGCTGTCGCCGACCTTCGCTGGTAAGCGCTTTGTATTTGCTACACTAACCCACAATCTTGATCGTTAGAAAATGTTGGCTTTCCTGCAGAGCGTATTTGCGTTGCAGAGGCCATCAGGGAAAACACAAGGTTCGCTTGAATAGATTCGCATCGTCTCGGTGCGGAGTTTTAAATGGTGTTCCCACTGGTAACGTACCGAATGTAGTGGATTGTGTACTGACGACGACGACGGCCACCAGAATCTCAAGATTGACTGACCGAGTGGAAGTCACATCATCCAGAAAGCGACATTGCCTTTCCTCGACATTACTGAAGCAGCACGCCCTGCGTGGTACAAATTGTTAAATAAATATTGGGATTGGCTACACACGGTGACGTGGCTGTGCAGCATCATCGGTCGAGTGCAGCTCTGTTTTAAAGGCCAACTGCAACAAAAATTTACCTGCCAAAATATTCTATTTGAACGTACGGTACGCACTACTAAAGTACCTCGCGAACTAATTTTAAAATGCACACACGCGCAGTATTTTTAATAATACGTTCGATAACACGCCGCTTAAGCCGACGCATCTTCTAGAGGATTGATGCCACACGTGGGCGCCACTGCAGAGAAGTTCCGGATGTGACATACCGTGCCAGTCAGTATTCCTGCGCGGCCGTCGCCTGCCCTTCGTTGCCTTTTTACGTGCGTCGTCACGCAGCGTAATTCGCGCCTCTTGAATTAATAATTACCGTAACGTGTTTCTGTAATGCCAGAAGCTGAAGTACCTCTTGGTTGCCGAGAAAAAAACAAATAAATTCGAAGTGTGCCGGGGCCGGTCGACGCCAGGCGATACACCGTCGGCGAGCGAGTACGGCAGATACACAACGCGAATTTCGCGGTCGCTACGGCTGCAGCAGACTTGCGGCCTACTCTACGAGCACGCGAGACGCGTGTACGGTCTATGCGAGGCGATACGCTGTTGACGCAGGTAGTCGGTGCGTCGGCGCGCGAACGAGTACGGTGGTTGTGCGGCGCGCTGCAAGGTCGCGGGCGCGCGTCTCTACGAGTGCAAAATATGCGAGAACGGCCGACACGAGACGATACGCTGTTATCGCGGCCGGTCGGGGCGCCAACAAGTACAGCATGGTGCGCACTGCACGGAATCAAATCAATGCAAGCAACTGTCAAAACGTAAATACAAACCAGCCGCTGTCCGAAACATTTCGCTCACCGCTTAGAAGAGCGAAAGATAAATGATCCCGTACCATCTCCAATACCGTGAAACCTGGGAAGGGATGAAGCATGCAGTGTATAAGTGTTTTCTTGGCTCCTTGGCGTTTGTTTTCCACGGAGATGAAACCGTTGGGTGTAGAGGCATACTTTGCTGTGGGTATCATGTCTTTGAAGCGTGAGTTGTTGGAAAATGAGTCTCTCGGTGTTGTAGTACCGTGACTAAAGAATACCATGTCGACATGAGATGCCTACAGCCCGAGCCCCGAAGAGGTCTTCGCTCCTAAAAAAAGAGGCCTTTTTGGCAGCGTTCAGTGTCGTGAGAGAGAGAGAGAGAAGGAACTTTATTTGAGCCCAAACTGGTAGAAGGAAGCAGGCGACAGGGAGGAAGTCACCTAGCCTTCCCCGTTAGATGGCGGCCATGAGCCCGTGGGCCCTAGCGGCATCTTCCGCCCGCTGGACGAGTAGTTGTTTTACGTCGGGGTGAGAGCTGAGCAAGGCGGCCTCCCATTGCTCCTGAGTCCTCATGTTTAATTCTCTATTAGGTGACCGAGGTTTCTGTGGGCATGCCCACATGATATGTTGTAGGGTGGCTTTGTCTGCACACCACTTGCATCTGTCGGAATACGTGTCTGGGTAATAACGGTTGTAGAGAACAGGGTTGGGGAAGGTGTTCGACTGTATTCGTCTCCACGCAACCGACTGCCATCTGTTGAGGGAAGAGTGTGGTGCAGGGTACTTGAGGCGACTCAACCTGTAGTGGTGTGTAATCTCCCTGTACGTGGCCAGCCTGTCTCTGCTCCCCGGGAACGTAGGCCCGATGTCTCCGTCGAGGTCAGCCTGGTTGCCGAAATCTCGGGCTGCCTCGTGAGCAAGTTCATTCCCCGGCAGGGACGAGTGAGCTGGTGTCCATACTAGGCGAACATGCCTGCATCTGTCGCCAATAAACGTAGAAAGAATTTTGGCCGCTGGCAGGGATATTCGTCCCACCAGGAAGTTTCTTTCTTATTGCCGTCTTGGAATCAGACACAATAATTCTGGCTTCCGTGCTGGCTATTGCGAGCGCAATAGCCGCTTTTTCTGCCACCTCAGGGTGCGTCGTCAGGATTGTGCCCGAGGTCACTGAGTTTCCTTGCTGGTCTACCACGGCTACGGCCGCAGCCGGTCGGTCGTGATAATCCGCAGCATCCACATAGTTCTCGCACAGCTGCCGGTGAAGTGCAGAAGCTCTGGCGGTTCTTCTGTCTTAATGATGATCCGGGTGCATAATTCGTGGTATGGGAGAACAATGGATGTATGATCGAGTGCTGTCATCCAGAGAGCATTTGATACCGTGTTGAGAAGCGAAGGGGATGCGCAGGGACCTTAGAATTGCGCGGCCAGTCTCGCTGCACGAGAGCCTGTGCAGCTGCGCCATCCTTTGTGCTTCTACTAGCTCTTCCAGGGTATTGTGCACCCCCATTGCTTGGAAGCGCTCCGTGGATGCCATGACGGGTATTCCTACAGCTTGCTTGTAGGCTTTCCGGATGATGCACTGGAGCTTCTCTATTTCTGCTCTTTTGAAGTTCAGAAAAGGAGCCACGTATATGATGCGACTTATAATAAAAGCATGAACCAGGCGCAGTAAATTTGCCTCCTTGAGGCCGTGGTGTTTGTTAGCTATGCGGGCTATAAGTCGGCTGATTTGCTCCGCACTAGATTTCAACGTCGATACAGTAGCTGTGTTGGCTCCATTTGCTTGAACACGAAGGCCCAGTACGCGAATGCACTCGACGCGTGGAATCAGGCTGCCCTGTATATACACTTGAATGTTCGGGACGTCTTTCTTTCTTCTTCCCTGTTTGGGAGGTTGGTAGAAAAAGGATCTCAGATTTTTGAGGTGAGCAAGCAAGACCTCTCGGGGTGATGTAGGCGTGGACTGCATCGGCAGCTTGCTGCAGCCTTTCCTCCAGGTCCCCATCACTGCCTCCAGTCGCCCAGATTGTAATATCATCTGCGTAGAGGCTATGTTGGATTCCCGGGATAGCCTCTAGGAGGGGGGCAGCTTGATCATGGCGACGTTGAAGATGAAGGGCAACAGTACGGATCCCTGTGGTGTGCCCTGACTCCCCATTTGAATGAGCTCCGATTCAAATCCTCCCAGGGTGAGACGTGCCGTGCGATGAGACAGAATGTCCTTGATGTAAGCATAGGCACGTTGCCCGACTCCAAGCTCGGCCAGATTGTATAGAATGGCATCGTGTCTGACGTTGTCAAATGCCTTGGTGAGGTCCAGTCCAAGTATAACTCTAGTGTCAAGGTCCGAACATTGAGTGTCCAAGATCTGGTGTTTTAGTTGCAGCATAACGTCTTGCGTGGAAAGCTTGGGCCTGAAACCCACCATCGTGTGAGGAAATAAGTGGTTTGACTCCATGTGCTTGTACAACCTATTCAGCACCACGTGCTCCAGACGCTTGCCCAGGCAAGACGTAAGAGAAATAGGCCTTAAGTTCTCCAACTTGAGTTTCTTGCCCGGTTTCGGTATCATGGAGATCTTAGCTGTTTTTCAGGCGGGCGGGATTTGCCCTCGTTCCCAGCACTGGTTCATGTACCGTGTGAGGGCGGCTATGGAAGGATCGTCCAAGTTAGTCAGCAGTTTATTCGTGACTCCATCCGGGCCAGGCGCCGATTTGGTCCGGAGGTTCGTTAGTGCAGCTCGAATTTCAGCGTCCGTTAGAGGCCTGTCGAGTTCGGCGTTTTCAGGACCAGTGTATTCTGGCAACGGCTCTGGGTCTCCCTCTTTAATGTAGAGGTCCTTAATAGTTTTCAAAAGTTGCTGCTCATCACCGCCATATGTATGTAGGAGAGCGAGCAGGTTATTTCGCTGTACCGTTTTACCTCCGTTTGGGTCTAGGAGGCTTCTTAACGTATTCCACGTGCTGATTTTCCCCATTTGGCAATCCATGCGGTCGCATACAGTATGCCATTGCTGATTCGTGAGATAGTTAGCGTGTGCTTCAATTTCCCGATTCAGTCTTGCTAATCTTCTGCGAAGGGGGCGATTCAGTTTCTGCTTGTGGAGCCGCGCCTGGACGCTGGCTTTAGCCTCCCACATGTGTAGAAGTCTGGAGTCAGCCTGCCATAAGTCGGCCTCTTCGGGTATAATGTGTGTGGCCAGGTCAGCATGGCTTTGTAGCTCCGAAATCCACTCATCCAAGTCTTCGATCGCTGCCCCTTCTGGTTCTACATTTGCTTCTCGTAATTTCCGGAATGTGTCCCACTTGGTAATCATATGTCATCTGCCCATTGATTTAGCTGGTCCGGTCTGGATAATTGTTTCTACTATGTAACGATCACTTCCGAGGTTTCTACGCGTGTTGTTCCAGATGGCCTCCTTGATATTTTTTGTGAAAGTGAGGTCCGGGGTGGTGTCCCTTGTGACGCTGTTACCCACCCTTGTGGGGTATGTAGGGTCAGTGAGCAGGGTCAATCTTAATGACTGCGCATCTTCCCATAATATTCTTCCTTTCTTGGCCTCTCTGGGGTATCCCCACGCCGGGTGTGGTGAATTAAAGTCACCAAGGACAACCACAGGTTGACGTTTGGCTAGGTCCATAGTTTTTCTGAGAAGCTTGGAGAAGGAGTGCGTCTTACTAGGGCTGCTATACACATTTAAAACAAAGAGAGTACCTCCGCCTTGTTTCCGCCCAGAAATAATTTCAGTTAACACATTTTCTGGTTCCTCGATGTCCGTTGAATGCTGGATGACTGGGATATTTCTTCGAATGAGGGTTGTAACTCCCATACGTTTTTTCCTGTGCGCCAACGAGGGGGAGGAACTGAATGGGCTAAAGCCCGGAAGCTTCGCCTGGCCATTAGTTTCTTGAAGGGCTATAACATCAGGATTGTTAGGTGTGAGCATGTTGATGTATTGTTGCAAATTTCCTCGTTTGTTTTTGAAACCTCGGCAGTTCCATTGCCAAATTCGATATGTTTTATTGCGGTTCTGCTCCATGACGGTCGCCAGTAGACTCAGATTTCTTGGGTCCTTCCGCTACAAGATTAAGGGGACGCATGTACATTTTTGTTGTCCTTTGGGGGCCCGCGTTGGATGTAGTCTGTTGCATACGTGTGATGGTGTCTTCTATGGCGACAAATTTGGCGCTCCAGGCTTCTTGCTGCTTTGTGAAGGTGTCGGCTAAGGCCGTAACCATGCTGCCAATTTTGTTGATTTGGCCTACAAGATTATTTTCCAGATTCAAGAGGTCTTGCTATTGGGCGGTGCCCTGAAAAATATCCGCGGCTTTCCTTTTAATGGGAGGAGAGGTGTTTTCGGAGGCGCACACGATGTTGGCAGCTGGTGGAGAGGGGGTGAGGGAAGTTACGTTAGCTGCAGTTGTCTGGTTACGCTTCAGCATAGAAATTTCAGCTTTGAGCTGCCTGTTTTCCTTTAGAACCAATTCGAGGGTTTGTCGAATGCGAGCGATTTCCTCGCCTGCAAGGGGTGGGGTATCATTTTTCTTCGTACTTGTTTCTTTGTGTGCGGGAAAGGTCATTGATTCACAGCGCCAGCAAAGACTCTGCAGTGTTTTTGTCGCGGCATGGCATCATTATCGAAAGATTTGGCGCGGGCACTCTGCTAACTGTACCAAAACTGCCAGTTTAAACAAAAATAACGAAATTATAATTTTACACTTTGATAAAATGCGCTGAAACCGAATTCGTACCCACTGCCAGCATGTCTCGGCGCTTTCCTCCCGCGGTACTTTTTTTTTTTATTCTGTCACAAACACAGGACGGTTCGATTGGCAGAAGGCGTATTGGATTTGCCGGCACTAATCTAGCAGTCGACACTGCAAAAGGCAAGTGGCCGAAATTGTCATTAGTGTTGGTCTTTATTGCACTGCTGCTGTTTATGAAGCTACTGCTATTGGTTCTGTCTCACCTGTTGCTGGGCCTGCAGTTGCTGCTAAAGTTGCACTGTTTGGCAAAAAAGGAAGGAGGAAGAATATATAGGATAGGTAGAATATATAGGACGAATATATAGGAAGAATATATAGGATAGAATATATAGGATATAGGAATGACCCATTTCCGCTGGCTCGGGTGATCGACCAGGTAGTGTCACGATGAAAAACAACACGACTACGAAGCTTCGTAATTGCGACGTTGAAAAGATTGTAGCGGCATCTGATGGACGAAATGATAGCGGCCACAATACATTCCGGGGCTGTTCAGTGTAGTACGAGTGAAGCCTGGGCCACCCAGTTCATTCTCGCGCGACAAATGTTGCTATCTTAAAGGAGCCATGAAGACACAATACAAGTTGGGTTTATTTGAAACAGTGGTTAGTCCCGATAACAATAATACCAATATCATCGCAATCTTCGAACAAATAACGGAGATATAAAGAAAACGTATGAATCAGTCGCGACCCCTTAGCCAATTTCCCGTAACTTTTCTATGACGTCGCAGAACCTTCTTTTTGGGATTGGCGGCCGCCTAACTGACCTGTCGCGACGACACATGACTGGACGTCTGTAATGGGGCCTGTAGTTCCATTTGACTGATCACTTGAATGCTAACGTGCAGTTAACGCACTGAAAATTATGTTTTATTGCTGGCCCGTATGACGTCCGTCTTGCTCATAACATGTGACTGTGGACCAAAATTTGAAAGTTTTGAAATAATTCTTGCTTTTTTGTTAAAAAACATCTTTTTGTGGCTGCAATGGAGCTGAGTGGGATACTGAATCCTAGTTCTTTCATAATAAACGAAGTTGTATTTTTTTTTCATGGCTCCTTTAACCTTGGCCAAGCGTTTGTGACGGTATCTGGCCGCCCAGAGAAACACCGTTTCTCCACCTGCCTTGTTCTTAGCCCGTAGCAAAGAACAGTGAGAATATAGAAATCGGCCGTGGTCTGCAGATGTGTGCAAGCATTCCTTTATAGCTTCCAGTCTAAACACATTGCAGCAAATTTTGCCGTTGCGTGGTGCGGTTACCATTATCTAGCAGCGGTTGACGAGAGTGTCCTTAACTTCACCGCCGCTTTTTTTGAGACGCAGCGAAGCGGTGCGCAGCCGCGACAGTGGAGCCGGGCCATTTGACCACAACTGCAATGTTACCTTTTTCCTTGCCGGCGAAGCCATGACCAGTGGCAGAAGCAACTTTACTGGACCTAACGGGTCGAATAAAGTTGTACTATATTCTACCGAATCAATATTAAATAAATAAATAAATAAATAAATAAATAAATAAATAAATAAATAAATAAATAAATAAATAAATAAATAAATAAATAAATAAATAAATAAATGAACAAATAAGTAAATAAATGAATAAAAATAAACAAATGAAAAAAAAAGAAAATTACACTATTCTGATTTTAGAGTAGTAATATTAGATTATCTTGTGTGGTGGCCTGGTAAGACTTGAAGTCAAGGATGTGGCGGACGCCCGTTCGGTCGGGATGCATTTCGATGAAGAAAGACAAGGACGTCGACTACAAGTTAGTTGTGTTTAAAGGAAATTAACTTTTTGGCTCTCACACAAAATCCTTGGTCACGATGGTTAGAGTTGTAATGAAAACACACGTCGGACAGTAATTTTCTCAACATTTTGATTTTTCGGAAAAGAAAGCCTA
This sequence comes from Haemaphysalis longicornis, assembly GCF_048455015.1. Taxonomy (NCBI): domain Eukaryota; kingdom Metazoa; phylum Arthropoda; class Arachnida; order Ixodida; family Ixodidae; genus Haemaphysalis; species Haemaphysalis longicornis. The sequence goes on along the minus strand of NW_027526361.1, from coordinate 204,216,801 downwards.
AGAGGTTGACCCCCGTGCATTCAAAAGATACAACTTTATGTAACGCTTACTCCGAGTATCCTCCGGGTACATTTCAGAGTTCTTCTTTATTATCTAATTATAGCGAAACACCTCAATAGTCAAATCTTATAATTAAAACTAATTACAGTCAAGCTTCTGTATTTTGAAATGGTATAATTAAAAGCAACGAATAATTTGAACTGGTGCATTTGTACCTGAAGAGTGGCGTGCAATAAAATGAGGAAAAACTCCCTCGAATCTACACCAAAAAAAGAGATACCGGTAATTAGAACAGCCTCTCGGTTTTCGAACATGGTTGCCTGTCTGTCACAGCAATGTGCGGAAGGCGGGTGCTTGGAAATGTCGCTTGATACCGATATTGTCTGTGTCGCCATGGCCACTCCCACCTTTCTTGGGATGTGGGTGCATCTTTTTGCGGTCTTTCTACCCATACACACCGTGTATCGGAAAATTCTCGCCTGCTTCTCTCGCGTCCTATTTTAAACTGGCAATTGCTTACACGGGCTTTAGCGCAGTGCAGTCGCGGTCAATTTGAAGACAACCCCGCAAGAATATGATATTGATTATGACGGTTGGAGCTTAATGGCGCTTTGCCAACAAGTGCAAGGAGCGCCAGAGAAGAAGTTACTGAATTGTTGATGACACCGTAAATACAAAAACATGTAAGTAAAAGTAAAAGTGGCGCAAAAACAAAAGACAATGGAGAGGGCTGGTGTATAGGGCCAGGATGATTACACGTGATATGACGAGAGCTGCGGAAACGTAAGCTGTAGAAACTGCAGAAACCTCAGCTAAAAACATAAGAACGGGTTGACTACAACACATTGGTTCGTACGCTAAAAAGTATGATGGGTGCAGTGGAATGACCCCGCAAGAATACACCAGGGGGCTTTTCAAGCTGCATAGCGGCCGATTTTGGAACTGAAAAGATGAAAATTGCACTGCCTTTTTCGCCTACGCGAGGAACGAAAGGTTGGATGGTCATTTAAGGGTTATTAGGAACGCGTTCCTAATAACCCTCAAATAACCATCCATGATTTATATAGTGCATCACTTTTCTGAAGGAATCATAGGGGTTTTTTATATCCGGATTTGTTGGTACCTTGTGGAAAGCAGTCTACAGTAAATATGGAGCCGAAAACAAGCTCATCTGCAGACTTCTTGATAACGGAAAATGCAAACATTTGCAGCACCGGTTTTTCAAGCAATAATGTTTGCGGGATTTTTTTTCTTTTAATAGGGAGTCGTAGAGCGGTTTTTTAATCTTCATAAATATCCTATTGCACTACCCCAACTCAGTGCGGGCGGGGTTTGGGGTCGTTTTATAAGAGCCAAATAATAGTTTCTTCTCAGGTGGGGTAGGGAAAGAAGCTGGTAGACCAGGTCTGTTTGACAGCACGCTACGCTATCTGGAAAATGAGCTATTTCTTAGGGTCTTATGTTCGTCAGGCAGACAACATGGTACTATTCCTTTCAATCTGTGGGCAACAATTAACTCAACAATTAACTCAATTAATTCAACAATTAACTTCGTGGTAGGCGATCAACACTCTTTTTAAATATTGTAACTACCAAACTATCAACACTAATTTGACAGTTTTATGCACCAAACTGATTTAATTAGTAACATCGCTGCAACAATGAATATTACAAACAATACATAATGCGCAATTTTTATTTGTTGCGTCAGAAAAGGGGTCCCTGTCGACGCATTTATGGTCAGGACACGTGAGAAAATATGGTTCGTGATAACAACTTATTGCAAATGAGCGGTTACTTCGAAGTTTTTATTCGGCTGCTCATCTTCGACAATAGCTGGAGTTTGCCGGTTTTGGAAGCGAAGCTTTCAGCCCCTGATTGATAATGCCCGCACGCGAAAACGCACTGCACCAAGGCCAACTTTCCCTGACGGTGATAATCATCGTGGGTACAGTTTAGCAAAATAAAATGCTTCGCTGGGAAGCTTCGCAAAAGGTCTGCCTTTCCCCTCCGCTAAAGGTTCGTGTGCTCAAAGAGAGTAGGTGATGCGGGCAGGCGACGGCGCGACGCGTATAGCCCTAACCTGATGATCTGTGGTGAGCGTCGACAGCCGTTATTTACAGCTTGACGTACAATGCTCTGTATGCTGGCTGTGAGCCGCAGGACGTTAAGCCTAACGTAGCATTCTGAAATTGAGGACGTTAGGCTCAACGTGGAATTTCGAGGTTTAACACCTTGAACCGCACCTACTTGAAAATGTTCACCTTACGCTTAGCAGCAGGTCCTGATTCCCGCCGTAGACTCAAGCATAAGACCTACGCAGTGCATACTCGAGTGTTGCTACGGTTATTCAAGAAAGCGGCTCATACCTCCAGAGTGTGGGGTTGGCCAGCCAACGAATCGAACACGAGAAATTTCGCTTTCAGCCATCGTGGGCGTTAGATGGAGGCGTCCATGATTGTTCTTGAATAGAGCGTGGCGCAATTGTTCCTTGCCTAGGCGTTGTTCGACACTTCTCAATGTACACTTGAATGAGCAGTTGTTACGTGCCTATTCGCTACTAACATGAGGAGTATTCCGCTGCTAAGAAAAACTATTTCTACTTTCGGGTATCTTTTGTCTTGAGAACGGTCTTTTGAGGCACCCAGTCCTTACGTCTTCCTTGGTTACTGTAAGCAAGTCAAATCCTTAACAAATTACATTTAATAAAACCACATTTCGGTCAATATACTACAGAAAAACGAAACAGATGTACAAAAAGTTTCATGTACAGAGTAAGAATTGGCCACACGTATGGCACTCATTCTTACCTGTTGAAAAGCACACAACCACCAGTAGGCAACATATTTGGAGTACGGCTCTCAGTGTTGCATATCTTAATGAAATCTTCAGGGTTTGATGATGCTAGACGCACCCACTTTTCCTAGGTTTATAGGTATGCCATACCCCTACACTCATTGCTATTTTTAGTAGATGAACCTATGTCTCCAACGAATGACCTTTCAACTTAGATTCAAAACATTGGATTTTTAAAACGTCTTACACAGCACGCGTAATTCCAAGTTTGTATATGCCAGGATCTTTAAATTTTTACAGCAACGCTGTCTATGGCTGGGATCGAGGAAATCGTCTCCGGTAACACAGCTGTGTAGAAAAGAATCGCAAGCGAATGTAGCACCGCGTTGTGGCGCCCACTCATATTCCTGGATCGTAAAGCTGTGTGGCACACTTTATGCGTATGGAAGAGAGAGAGACAGAAAGAGAGAGAGAGAGAGAGAGAGAGAGAGAGAGAGAGAGAGAGAGAGAGAGAGAGAGAGAGAGAGAGAGAGAGAGATACTTTTATTGGCTGAACGACCAGCTAGGACTTGGTCCTTGCCGGTCCGAGGTGGTAGGCCTTCCCAGTCCAGGAAACCTGCGGTGGTGGCTACTCTTAAAAAATAAAATAGGTTCTGGGGCTTTCGCATTTTAATATAAGACGTCTTATAATTCACCTGAAAAATGTCCCTGGAACCTTTTGAGTTAAAATGTGAAGCCGACTTTAAAGAAATTGTTGTAAGCTTATTTTTTGTAACATGGGTTTCTCACATTGAAGGTTGCACGGTGAAGCACGTCCACCGTTGGAGGGAGTATCATTACAGAAAGTGGCTGTAACTCTTGCTTTATTGAAACAATCCCGAAACTAATCATGCGAAAATCAGCCGCTAAGAGGACTCTACTATTACGCTAAGTTTTATTTAATTTTCAGAATTACATTGTGAGCCAGCGCACCGGCTACTAGCGACACCTGCCCGACACATCAGAAGCCAGCGCCGCAAGCGCACAGACTACGGCGACACCTGCCTGCATCATCGAAAGCGAGCACGAAGCCGAGGAGAGCGAGTGTGCGGCGCGCGGCCGGCGGTAGTAGCTTGAGAGGCTCCTCGAGGCGTCTTGCCTCGCTAATAAAGTTAGTTTTCTGCCTTCGAGTGCCTTGGTCGCGTCTCGGGCCCTCGCTGGCCCGCGTCGCCCCTCACAACTGGCGCAGTCGACCCCGAACCGTGCCTGGAGCAGCGCCCCGTGAAGTTTCGTCGCCCAGCGCTCCCTCCGTGTGCAGGTGCTACCGCCCACTTCGCCGGAGCCATTTCGCGCTTCGCCCTGTGTTTCGCCGACTGTCGTGTTGGCGCCTGCCCGCCCGATGAAGTAACCTGCCTTCAGTGCCCAAACCGTTCGCCCTACTCGCCCTCTCGTCTCGTAACCAGTTGCGGCCTTGTACCGCCATGCCGCTCGTGAATTGGAACGAGGCTACGCCAGAGGACCTCGCAGGCTTTACAGCAGATTATCTCCGTGAAGAGTTGGCTCGCCGAAATCTGGATGCTACCGGGTCGAAGGAAGAAGTAATAAACCGCCTTATCGCCGACATCGCTCAAAACCGCTCAGCCACGCCCACTTCCCCAGACTCCGCGACGTCCACCCAGCGCCCTGACACAGCACCGCCTCCGCCGAGCTCCGATGCAGCACAAACTACCGAGTTGCTGACAGGTTTACTTCAGCAGCTCCTTCATGTGTCGCAACGCGCTGCAGTCCCTGTTCAAGTCACAACTCTTCCAGACCTGTCCACATCGCTTCCTACTTACAGTGGGGACGGCGGCATTTCAGCGTCCCACTGGGTTGAAGAGTTGGAGCGAACTCAAAACCTTGCTTCGTGGCAGCCTTCAACACTACTCGCCGTCGCCATGGGCAAACTTCGTGGAGCGGCCGCTGATTGGAAAGCCGTCATTGGCCGTCAATGCCCGACGTGGGAAACGTTCAGGCAAGCGTTCCTAGATCAATTCAGCGCCAAGCAGACCTTGCTGCAGTGGCAACAAGCAGTTACTTGTCGCGTGCAAGCACACGAAGAGAATCTTGTCAACTACTCTCTGGCAAAGCTGAAGCTCATCTCTGGATGCCCAGTCACTCTCTCGGACACTCAGCGCATAGAGTACGCCCTTCAAGGCATTGCCGACTCGAACCTGGCCACTACTATAGCAGCACAACGCCCAGCGACCGTCGCAGCATATATGGACATTGTCACTCAGCTTGATCAAACACTGAGCCATTCGGCCATTCCATGTTCACGCCCAGGGTATCTAAACGCCACACCACCCACCCCAAGCCTACAGTCGCCTTCCCGCAACTCAGCGTACATGAATCCTCAGGCTGTGTCAGACAGAACGAGCCGGCCACAGCGAATTTCAGCCCTGCCACCAGACCAACAAGAGTTCCGATACCACACCATCTCCGCTAAACATGGTGCTCCTGCCTACCGTCCTGGACAGAACTTGGCCGAAGCTGTGTGCTTCCAATGCCGCCAAAAAGGACATCTCGCATCCAAGTGTCCATCTAGAGCTACCGCTCCAACGTCTAGTACACATTCTTCCCCAGCTCTCCACAGTACCCCTTCGGAAACCCTCGATGGATCACTGGTCCAGTGTGCCCTTGTTACCACCACAATTGCTGGGATTGGTCAAGTGGATGCATTTCCCGACAGTGGATCGAAAGTGACGCTTGTTTCCCGCTGCCTGGTCAGCTCTTTGCCCCTCTTGCCCTGGACTAGACCCCCTCTAGTCGTCGTCGGTGGAGAAATAGTAGCTCCAGCTGGTGCCGTATGTTTGAAGGTTTCTGTCGGACCTATCACCGCCTTGGTTGAAGCAGCCGCCCTCCATAATAATGCTGTGCCACTTATATTAGGTGAAGACTGGTTTTCTGCAAGCCATGCACAATTGGTGTTTCAGCCACCCATGCCAACTGAAATTCGCCACGCACCCACAGGAACGATTGTTCGGTGCCATGAACGACTGTTGCCCAGGATGTCGAACGCTGTTATGATCCAGGGGTCCTTGTTCAATCACCATATGCCTGGACACCACAGCTCAGCAGGACTCCAGTGTTTGCCACTCCCAGGACCAGATGAGCCGCCGTGGTTAGCACTACCTTGCCAAGAGGATGTTCCCAACAACTACAGCCCCTCTCCGGCATGCAAGCAAGCTGCTTCTCCAATAGTTGAGCAGAAACGTAGCCAATCCAAAAGCAAGTTGAGCAAAAGTCGCAGCAGCAACAGCACAAGTGGCAGTTCCCGCAAGCCCTCGTCCTCATCGAGCAGTAAAGCGCACAAGAGCAGTTCAAGAAACAAGGAGCGGCACAAAGATCCACCCCAGGAGAAAAACAAGTCATGTGACGCCAAACCTTCATCTGCAGGAGATGTTGAGCACAATGCAGAGCACAAGCCACCCGAACTAAAGCAGTTGGAAGGCAAAATTCCAGAGCCAAAATTGTCTGAGGCCAAAAGTTCATCGTCAGAAACTGATTCAAGGCGAGCAGAGAAGTCAACGCAGAAGCACCGAGACAAGTCGAAGGACAAAAGCTCCAAGAAGCGTTCCTCCAAGGGGCACAGTTCTCAAAAGGAAGCAGCATTGAAAGTCTCTTCACTTCCACCGCCAGCGCACGCAGAACCCGCCTCCGTAAAGCCTTCAATGAGCAGCTCCGTGCTACGTCGTCCACCATCGTCGCCGCCTCCCCCTTCCAACAAACCGCGAAAGCAGAAGTTGGAACGGAAGAAAAAGGAGTCTTCCAAATCGCATCAGCCCAAGAATTCGCCCAAAAAGCCCCGGTGTCAGCAAAGCAGAAGCCACCACCAGAACCCTCGGAACGGAAGTTATGGCCAGAGCCTCTGGAGTGGAAGCTGCCAGTGGAGCCCCTGGAGCGGAAGCCGCCCGAACCCCCAAGCGCTCCAAGGACTATTCCCTCTAGCAGTGAAGGCAGCAAGCAGTGCCACCTCCGTGACCAAAGGGACTTGGTCCAACAGAGAGGAGCCGGATGTGAGCCAGCGCACCGGCTACTAGCGACACCTGCCCGACACATCAGAAGCCAGCGCCGCAAGCGCACAGACTACGGCGACACCTGCCTGCATCATCGAAAGCGAGCACGAAGCCGAGGAGAGCGAGTGTGCGGCGCGCGGCCGGCGGTAGTAGCTTGAGAGGCTCCTCGAGGCGTCTTGCCTCGCTAATAAAGTTAGTTTTCTGCCTTCGAGTGCCTTGGTCGCGTCTCGGGCCCTCGCTGGCCCGCGTCGCCCCTCACAACATAGTTCACAGTGAAGTAAATTTTGTGGAATTCTCGCCTGCTGTTAATACATGGACTTTTAAGGGAGGGAAATAGACAGCCCCGTGTTTGCCCTCTGGAATAAAACTCTCGTTCGTCAAAGTTTGATAACGTTCGTCAATGTTTGGAAGTTTGAAAGTTCATAACGTTTCACAGTGAGGGCCTTATACACACCCACACCAATGATTTATTTTTAAAGCTAAGCTTTCTACCTCAATCAGCCAACCGTTCTTTCGTTGCGTGCGCGACAAGAAACTGTAACGCGGCTGGGGAGGGTGAGGCTGGTTGACACTCTCGGAGCACAGTGTAGATGTCGCGGTGATAGGGCGCTATTACCCATCGTTCCCTGAGCGCAGGTGCCTGCTGACACCAGCAGGGCGCGTCGGCGGGACGGCTTTGTCGTCTGCTCTAGCGACGGTTATTGCAGGCCTGTTTTGGCGCAACTTCGCGTCCATTGCGAGTTACTTTCGCACGACTTCATCAACTTGTTCTTGAGCATCTCTTCGGTAACCTGGACCCGACAGAATTAAGTGGTCGTACGGCAAAGATACGTTAAGCATTGGATTGCTGGGCGGGATAACAAAATGTAGAAACCACATACAGACATCTGGCAGCTAGATAAACGGTGCATTTCGCGCACTGCTTACCAAAAATGGGACTCCGTTTTTTAAATTGCGGAACAAGAATTTGGTTGTGTTTTAAGAGGTATTACAAAAGGCAAAAGCAGGAACTGGTCGCGATAAATAGCGATTATAAAAGCTTCCTCAGCTTTCTCGCAATTCCAAAACTTACTAAACTAACTAGTATAAATTGGTATTAATCGCTCTCATGCAAATTGTATCGGGGCTTGCGCTTGTGCAGCGCGGTGGGGTAGCCCCGAGCTACCCATCAGGATGGCTAGGTTCCACTGTCTCACTCTTCGAAAGACTCTCCTCTCCGTTTTCTTTTCTCCGGGGCACGGCTGGGCTACACTGGCGGCGTCCGCCGCTCTAGCCCGGCCGTGGCCGACGCTGCTGCGTTCGGGACGCCGCCCCCGCAAATCCCATGTAACGGCTTGCAGAATCTCTGGTTTCACTCTTCGTAGAGCCCCGTGTGTGCATTCAAGTGAAGCCACATGGGCAGTTGGTGTGAATGTCGTTTACAGCTTTGCTTTCCAACCACCTTGACAGCGTGAACTGGAGCGAGTTGTTTTTTTCGATTGTCGTTTACTGACTAAAATACCGCTTACTTTGACATGGCGCTCTTCGGCGTCGATGTTCTTGGGCCTAAACGCAAACATGCATACAATTCTATGTCGCTAAGGCGTAATGCCAGCGCTACAACGAATTTCTGCAGGCATTTAAATCTTTTTCCTTTCAAGCGGTTTATAGCATTGTAAGTGTATTAAGAGTGCAATATTGGTTATGTACATAGACAGCACAGTGTGAAAAGGAAGTAGATTAACACACGGGCAACTTTCAGAATGTTTTTCCAACAGTTCTGGGGGCGTTAGTCGCATCAACAAAAGAAAACGCCGGCGAAGGATCAATAAGGTTGATAGAAGTAAGAACGAATGGTAATTGCCGAAAATAAATAAACCAGTTCTCTCCTTAACAATATTTGGACCCGTGTGTGCTCAATATAAAAATCAAGAATCAAATAGAGGAAATGGTGCCTCTCGACAGCTACCCGTATGGCCAAATGTGTAACATAATCATATTGCCTGATAAACAACAAGATGTACTCTGACACGGAGAGAAAGTACAAGCCGAAAATGAAACTATTGTCACGTGGCCAAAGACGACGCGGTTGTCTTCGAGGAAAACACGTTTATTGGAGCGAACTTGTGCTCCCCTAACAACTCAAAGAATACAGAGGCGGCGAAGCAGCATTCAACAAAGTAACGTACGCATGCGAGCTACGGCGATTCGAATACCCCGGCGTCTGCTCTGCAGGCTTTTTATCTTTTGGCGCCCGTGGTTCTCCAACCGTCGATTCGCATCGAGAACATTGTAGATCTAAGAAGATTATTCCGGGCTGTTCACGTTAGATCGGAATGCTCTCCGTATCAGAACAGATAACACATGCGGCACAGAAAGAAGAAATGGAACATGCGCTTCCCTTGGCACACAGATAACACAGACCGGCGCAGTCGGGCGGTAAAAGCAAAACACAAATAAACACAACGCATGGTTCGTGGCAATATTGCCGTCGGTTCAATTGAAGTTTAGAGCCAGCTCAAGAAATAACAGAGCTTTGAGATGTCATATCAAGACGCCACTCTGCTGTAAACAGGGCATAGTACCGGCCTAACTATAGGTAATTCGAAATGTTGCGTCAAGTAGTCATCATACACTAAAGAAGACATTTTGTGGGCGCACAAAAGGCCTTCAGAAAAAAAACGGAATAAACCGTTTGGCGCGTGTCAGATTTACTACGTTTGCTTCAAACTGGGGAAAATATTTTCAGTACCGAAAACTCGGATTGAAAATAGACGTATCTGGGCACCTGAGCAAACAAAAAAATTGATGCTGTGTTGGACGTATCCTAATTCGGATGCGCGTGCAGGAGGCGTCTTTGAGTTTTGAATGTTTGTCTGAAGTTATCGCACTAGGCGTTGAGCCCCTGAAGCATTCTGCATTAAAAACCGCAAGTTTTTCGAACGCTTGTACAAGATGGGACTTCTACCTCAACAAGTACCAACCCGATGTCAAGATTACTAAGTCAAGATGAAATTTGTTTCTTGCATCCCCCTTTCAACGGATTTGAATACTAGAAGTACGAAAATGCCCTATAAAACTATGCGCAATGTTTTTTTTATTGGCCACCTGTCCCTAACACCTGTCGCAGCGTTGGTTCTCGTGTTGGGATTCAACTCTATCTTTGAAAGGAATTTCCCGTCTTACAAAATACTAAGGGGCACGTGGCATTTCACGCAGAATGCGACGTTGAGCGACTTTCCATTCACCCACATCGTCTGCAGTATAAAGCAGTACGCAACCAATGTATTGCCGGTGCTTTTGTAGTCATATTATTTGTGAAGCTCAGGTACCTCCAGTAAAACATGAATGAATTTAACGCCCGCCTTTCATCTCGCATTTTGCGGTATGATTTCATTCCGTTATTAGGCAACGTTTAGCAGAAAAACAGGCAAATGGTTTCAATGGTTGCGTAAATCGGCCTTTAGGTCAATATTTCTGTGAACCCATAATTTCTCCAAACAAACACATTTATGGTACGTTAATTTGGTGATTTTAGGCTAACACCTCACTCTACTTGTCTACATAAGCGAATTCAAGCACATGATGGGGTGAAATTACGCGTGAATTGTGGCCATGTGAGCCTAGTTTTCCTATGCAGTACAATCCAATGCGTGCTTATTTGAGTTTAGGCTCTGAAGCCGCCAGGGTCTATCCACCACGCTCATTACAATCTAACCATTCTTGCAGGTTCGTCTACAAATGTATTAGATGCTATTGGTTGAATATTACTGGCTTTAACGTGGGTAGGCTTCTGTTACAGGAAACTTTTCAAAAGTCGTAAAAATATATTACCATAAAATAACTGTAATAAAGTTTGACGAGTTCTGAAAACACTTTTCTGATACTGTTATATCTAAAAAGACGCGATGTACTAATCTTGTTCCCATTGGCACATGCATACAAGGTTTCTTTTCTTTTACAAAGAAAAGATCAAACGTGTTTTGGGACGGTTTGATCTTTTCTCCGCAGGCATTAGTAATAAGTTGTGGCTTTTCTTGTGGTGACCCCCAGAGCCGATATGTGGTCCTGGAAAAGGCTGGGAGCATTTATCAGTGTTACCCGGAGCGGAATACTGCAGATCCGGTTCTCTATGGGAGTCGCGGATCGCCTATTTTACACCCGTAATCCACAGGCTTTGCCGCTCGTCTCGAATTCCCCCAGTTCTGATCAACTACAGTACACACGGTGTGATTCAGGGCCTGCTGAAGCAAGGAATGCTGCCGGGCCTACCTACCCAGACGAACGCAAAGTCGCATGAGAGGCAACGCGAGTGTTCGCGAAGATAGTCCCGATGACTGAAGTAACGTCATGGTCATTTTTTTTTAATTTTTAGTGCATGGTATGCAACACAATAAAAGAAACACACCTGTGGGTGCAATCCGTAAAAATGAATGCATTGGCCGAAGCCTCATTCCGATCCACCGTAAAGAAGGCGGCGGCCATCAACCGATTGCTGTGCTTATATGAGGAGCTGGCGCTAGCAAGTATTTCACGAGGTATGTTGTAATATAGCCATAATAGAAACCTCCTCGCTAGAGACGTTGTGAAGCCAAATGTTGATAGAACCCAACGCGGATAAAATAAAAGCATTGAAACGGCATTCCTACTAATTACAAATAGCTATTTCTTGTTTCCGCAGACAACGGAGAAGATAAATGGTAGTTATTTTCGTAGGCAAGTTCTCCAACCTGAAAAAACATAAAATCCCCTTTCTTAAGAGAGAGGTGGTAAAACGCGTAGCTTTTTCTATGCAATGAGGCAAAGTGAAACCGAAAACGGCTCGAACGGGTCGGAATAGTGCAATCGCATAGACGTCGGTATCGCAGCGCGAGGGACCGAGGTTTCATTCCGAACACGGGAAGCGTATTTTACTTCAGCCGCTCGATATGCCTTCGCATATTATGGTTATTGTTTTTTGAAACTCAGTGTGGGAAGTTACCTTTCTCGCAGTGCGTTTCGGTGTGACATTCAATGCCATCAGTGACGCATAAAAAGCTTCGTTTTCAAAACAGATTTTTGCGACCAACAAAATTATTTTGTTCTTTCTTGATTCTTCAGGATATTCATGGAAAACTTGGCTCCAATGCACGCTGTCAAGGTGGTTGAAAAGCAAAGCTGTAAACGACATTCACAAGAACTGCCCATGCGACTTCACTTGAATGCACACACGTAGCTCTACAATGAGTGAACCCAGGGATTCTGTCAGCCGTTACCTCAGATTTCCGGGGCAGCGTCTCGAACGCAGCAGCATCGGCCACGACCGGGCTAGAGCGGCGGACGCCGCCGGTGTAGCCCGCCTGTGCCTCGGAGGAAAGAAAACGGAAAGGAGAGCCCTTCAAAGGATGAGACCGTGGACCCTAGCCATCCTGATGGACTAGCGCGGGGCTACCTGACCGCCCGAAACAAGCGCAGACACCGATACAATATGGCATGGGAGCGTAATTTATACTAGTTAGTTTAGTAAGTTTGAGAATTGCGAGAAAGCTGAGGACGCCTTATAATCCCTATTTATCCCGACCAGATGCTGTTTTCGCGTTTTTTTTAATGCCTCTTAAAACAGATCCAAATCGTTGTTTCGCAATTTAGAAAACGGAGTCCCAATTTGGGTAAGCACTGCGCGAAATGCAGCGTTTGTCTAGCGGCCAGATGTCTGTATGTGGTTTCTTCATTTTGATTTCCCGCCCAGCAATCCAATCCTTAACGTATCCTTGCCGTACGACCACTTAATTCCGTCGGTTACCGAGGAGATGCTCACGAACAAGTTAATTAAGTCGTATGAAGGAAACGTGCAATGGACGCGAAGCTGTGCCAAAACAGGCCTGCAAGAACCTTCGCTAGGACAGACGACAAAGCCGTTCCGCCGACGTGCCCGCCGGCGTCAACGTGCACCTGCGCACAGGGGAACGCTGGGTAACAGCGCCCTATCACCGCGACATCTACACTGTGCTCCGAGAGTGTCAACCAGCCTCACCCTCCCCAGCCGCGTTACAGTTTCTTGTCGCGCACGCAACGAAAGAACGGTTGGCTGATTGAGGTAGAAAGCTTAGCTTTAAAAATAAATCATTGGTGTGGGTGTGTATAAGGCCCTCACTGTGAAACGTTATGAACTTTCAAACTTCCAAACATTGACGAACGTTATCAAACTTTGACGAACGAGAGTTTTATTCCAGAGGGCAAACACGGGGCTGTCCATTTCCCTCCCGTAAAAGTCCATGTATTAACAGCAGGCGAGAATTCCACAAAATTTACTTCACTGTGAACTATGTAATTCTGAAAATTAAATAAAACTTAGCGTAATAGTAGAGTCCTCTTAGCGGCTGATTTTCGCATGATTAGTTTCGGGATTGTTTCAATAAAGCAAGAGTTACAGCCACTTTCTGTAATGATACTCCCTCCAACGGTGGACGTGCTTCACCGTGCAACCTTCAATGTGGGTTAAGCCATCTTACAAAAAATAAGCTTAAAACAAGTTATATAAAGTCGGCTTCACCTTTTAACACTGAACTTTGCAGGGAAAGTTTTAGGCGAAATTTAAGACGCCCTATATTAAAATGTGAAAGCACCAGGACTCATTTTATTTTTGAAGACTAGCCACCACCGCAGGTTTCCTGAACTCGGGAGGCCTACCACCTCGGACCGGCAAGGACCAAGTCCTAGCTAGTCTTTTCAGCCAATAAACGTTTATTTCTCCTCTCTCTCTCTCTTCCATACGCATAAATTGTGGCCCACAGCTTTACCATCCGAGGATTTGAGTGGGCGCCGCAACGCGGCGCTACATTCGCTTGCGATTCTTCCCTAAATCTCTTTGTTACCGGAGAAGATTTGCTGCATCCTAGCCCTAGGCAGCTTTGCTGTAATATTCATAGCTTAACGAGTCTGCAACAAACAACACCAAAAATTCGGGAAGAAATAAAGTTTGGCATTCACAATATTTCCAGCTTAGGAAGAGCTTGACTGAAAATCAGTTCAAAACAGCAATAAACGCCAGAAAATCAGTGACACCTTCATCACGACTCCTGCGTTTTTGCAGTAAAGATTGGAATATTTGGGGAGCATACTACTGCTAAATTCCGTAATTTCACTATTTTTCATGTTTCGTGCAATTTAAACAATTATTATAGTTACTTTCCACCTCTCATTGCCACTTTTCTACTTCATAAATAATCGATGCAATGCACCCCATGTTTCCATTCAGGGCAGGCGAAGAACACCGGTTAAAGATTACGAAAATGGCGAAGTTTAGCATATTAATGCACTCAAAGCCATTTTCAGAAGCACGTTTTGTTAACCGCAAGATAGGCAGATAGGAATGCTCTATTGATGTTTATGTGTTTTTTTGTTTTTGACAGTGAAGATAAGCACGCTCGAGAAATTCTAGGAATTGGTATGAGGGGAAGAATGTATGTAGTAGCCAAAGAATGCCTGGCAATAAAATAAATACAGAAGGTAACATCCCGAAAACCACTCAATGACGAAGGTAAATTTCAGGTTTTTCGAGCAAGTTAGTCTCCAATATTCGTATGTTGAAAGTTCAGGCATATTATTCATGGCGTGTGTGTAACACCAAAACACTTGGGGAGAAACGGAATTTGTAGTTGAATCGCCTTGTCGAGGTTTGTTCTCAGGTGACTGAGTGTTCTTAAACGATCAGTGTGGTTAAATCAGCGTATAGTGGGATAGCACAGAAAACCGCGAACCAAGAAGTAACAGTGGCCGGACACATATACACACAACAAAACACGTGTGTGTGTGTTTATGTTTAGGCTGCGTGTGTCCACTGTCTCTCACGTCCGATTTATTGTTTTTTTAGTGTTTACTGAATCGTACTGAAGTAAAGGATTGCAAAACTTTTTAGAATTTCACCTTTTAAACGAGCGGAGCACATTTGTTCCGCGTTTCTTTCTGCTTTGTTCTTAACCCGATGGCATAAACCGCTGGTGCTGTGAAAAGTTCGCGTCTGGTTCGACTACAGCGTCGTTGTTTGGGCGAGTTGGTATATAAATGTAAAAATTTCAAAGTTCTCCACAAACGCGTTGAAGTGTATTGGCCAGTGATGATGCAACTGGCGTCAGAAACTCACTATATACTTAGCAATTACCACATTGATGAGGCTTTAACGTAAAATTAACATCAAAGGAACGCATTATATTCAGCATTTAGAAAAGTATTAGAAGAGTGTTTACTTAAATATTGACAGTATGTACCTAAGTGACAATACAGGAGAAGGTCGCAGAGCCAAGGGTTTAAGGGAGACCTTCCGCGAGTAATCACATAAACAATTGTACTTGCATGTGCCGGTAATGAACTCTAGATCATTAACTTCAATGGCACGTGGAAGAACATACGACCACAAAAGCGAGTCTCAAGAGAAGTGAGTGAAGGGATGAACCTCCCCCAAAGCGACAAAAAAAACAGGTGCTTACCTTACCAAAATCGTAACCACCGTCCTTAGGATAATGCCAAGTAAACACCATGGAAGGTTGCCACGTGCACGCCGACGGAGAGACGGAGAAGTAGGACAACGTGACGATGAAGCTGAAAATTGCCAACATAAAGAATTAGAACATGGACAATGCGAGGTTAAGCCAAACTTAGCAAGCATCAGTTAAAATATATTTTAATGGGTACTTAAAGAGTCTTGGGTGTCTGTTTCAATATTTGTGTTGGTATCAGTACTTGACCGTGCAACAAATGATTTGTATATCTCAATTTTTCACCACGTTCCTGTCGTAAGACTTTTTTGCATGATAATATATACTTTGAGGTTAAGGAAGACTATCTTCAGATATAAATACGCCATCTTTCTCAGAACAACAAAAGCTTCAAAAAATGGTCATCACTATTTCGGGCCTGCAAAGGCAAAGACATTGAGATTTTTTGGTCTTGAGCAAGCACCGCGTGGAGATGAACAGCATAGAGATACCACCACGTCCGTTTTTTTTGTTTCCCGTATGCTTACGGCCCCTTCAGTCACCATTGTGCAAAGCAAATATTCATCGATCAATCAACCCTAACCTCAGGCAATTTGTAAACACGATAGTGTTTTTTGGGCTACTTAAACCCAGAAATGTTGGTCTGTCTGTATGTCTGTCTGTCTGTCTGTGACTCGATTCAGCCAACCGCCCAAAGCAAAACAATGCCTGCGCAATAGTCTTATATAGTCACAGCTAAATCTACCGGTCATGTCCGGTGTAATGTTCATACTTGTCAACATTGTTGAAGAAGAACAAGACATTAAGCATATATGAGACAACAAATCAATACAGAAGTGATATTTGCAGTGTTCCTTTATAAAAAAATAAAACATGCTTGACTTTTGCGAAATTAAATACTTCATCAACTGCAGAGAAAGAATTCACTTCGCCGTCGCCAGCTGTCGCCCACGCCACTATCGCTTCTGGCGCCATTTCAAGAACTCAAACGGCAACAGTTACGCAAGGTTCCACTAGATACGTTCCATGTTCTGCTTGCAACGCACGTAGAGTAGGGAAACGCGGTTCTATAAACATTGAAGTAGGGCGGCTCGATTAACGCACGTCTTCGCCGTATGGCAGCGTTCGCATCGAGACACCCGGTTTGGAGCAGTGGAACGCGGGAAATTTAAAATGATTTAAGCCAACCTTTGCCGTCTTTACCTTGGGAGGAGCGCAGCTCAAGAGGAACAGCATGAGAGGTGAGCGGGTAAGCGAAGGGAGGCATTTACTTCGCAAAAGCCGATAAAGGCTATCGTCTTTTGAAGGCATTTGCAACGAAAGGAGCAGATACGCGGCCAATTTTTTATTTTTTCTTCTGTGAAAATTGTGTGCAGACGAAGGAATTCGTGCAAATGGGTGTCCCTCTTACAGAGAAAGCTGCTGAATTCTTGGCTTTGTCCTGCGACAATGTTTTGCGAAAAAATATGCTTTGCGAAATCTCAAGCCGATTGCATGGTTGCCTTTACTGTAGCACAGGCAAAGCGGGAAACCCAGTTGGTGAAAGCGAAGGCACATTTTAGTGGGTCTGACTGCACCACATGCATCAAAGCTGACTTCAATTGTATATACATTTACATCCCGAACCAATCGAGTTACCCGTCATATGAAAAAGTGGAGGTCCTCGGAGTTTCGCATTCACTTTTTTAACTCTGTAGCTATGGGCTATCTCCAAGGACTGCACGTCCACAGCATAAGCAGAAGTGATTTGCATCTGCATCTGTAAATAAAAAAAATTCTGCTTGTACTAACGGATGAATTAAACACATGATGATAACACTTGGCTTATAAGTATTTGGGTATGCTTTTAAAGGGAACCGCTTGTTGTGGAAAGGCTGACCGAACTGTTTCACATCTTTCTACGGCGCTCGCTATGTAAGTCGATAAGAAACAGTTTATAGACTTCCTTCGCATCGGCAAAGCCTGACGCCTTGCCGAAATAGTTAGTCGTTTCTGCAACCTTTTCAGATATTCTGTGGCAGGCATGCTCAGATAATAAATGGCAGACTACCATTTTTTCTGAAGAGGAAAATTCTGTATAACAGCGGCATCTTGCCATTACTCACCAATGGCGGATCAAGCAGGGAACGCCGGACCCAAACGTCCATTTCTCGTGGTGGTAATGGTTGTTACGTTGGTTGGTTCCTTTAATCAGGGCGCGTACCCACGTGGGATTTGGCCAAGAAGCTGTCTGCAATAATTAGGCTGCACCCGGTGTATTTTATGGAGAGAAAAAAATGAAATACGAGAAAAATATTGAAAGTAGAAAAGGAAATCTTTGGATGGAACAGGATTGTCAGGAAAAAAATTGCAAATGAAGACATAGCTATATAGCAGGGCATCCGGCCTGCTAGGAATGGAAGGTGATCACAACATCTCTGTGGCAATGTCCTATGACGGAAGCACCCAGGGAAAGAATAACGGTTAAAGATAAAGGGTGATTCAGCCTATTAAACGTGTATTCAAGGTGCGTGCGTCGCATCGAGGAAAAGCTGCGGCAATTTGAAAGAAAGTGTTCTATAGTTTCGGGGGCCTTGCAGAAAGGGCATTGAGGCGATAAAGCCTGACTAGCTTTGTGTAGATAAAAATTTAAAGGGGGGATTCTGCGGCGAAATTTTGTGATTGCGACCTCACATTTACGAGATTCGCAGAATTTAGGCTTCCATAAGTGAGAGAGGTGAAGATAGTTGGAGAATGAACGAAGGGCATCCTGCAAGTTAATTTGTAAATCTCGAAGTCGCCTGAACCTCGCCCCCAAAAGAAAACTGTCAATTGGGCAATTCACGATGGCAGGACCCCCATGAGCCAACTTGGCTAATTGGTCTGCCAGTTCATTGAAGATTATCTCTGCGTGACCAGGGACCCACACTAAGCGGATCTCCCGAAGCTGGTAAGGAATGAATGAACGTAATGACCTGAGAAGCGAAGAATCTTTATCATTTCTTAGAGCAGTGCACACTGAGAGAGAATCCGAAAGGATAACCACCTCCGCAAATCTGTGCTGTAGTTTATTAAGGGCTTAGATTAGCGCCAATAATTCTGGCTGAAAGATCTGGGTATAGTCTCGCAGCCTCATTGAGAAGGACCAATCTAGAGACTGAGAATATATTCCTACTCCAGCCTTCTCATCACATTGCGAGGCATCTGTGGCAATGACGACATCAGTATGAAGAGTAGGCAAGTGATCTTCAAGTAAATTATTGAGTAATCGGGCCGGCAATTATTTCGCATGCGGAGGGAAAATGTCTAAGCTTATGTCGACAGGCGGCAACTTATCAGAATAGGGCTGGTGTAGAAAAAGATCTGCACGAAGAGGCTGCAGCCATGCCTGAACGCAATCCAATTGAGGACGCTGAAATCCGGGCAACGTAAATCCTCGAAAAAGGTCAGGCCTCAAGAGGAAAATGGGTTGAGCCTCGTATAATGGAGAAACAGTTTTAGAAATGTTACAACAGTTAGCAATTTAAATCGCTACTGAAGTGAAGGTAACCGTGCCTCAAGGTAAAATACAGAGTTAGCTACATACTTTTGCAACCTTAACCATAAACGCAAAGGCAATATCTCAATAGGTGATGGAATGTGTACTTCGCGCAGCCAGAAAATAACACGCAACCAAATTCCGGTACAGGGCGAACATAACAACAATTATTAATTAGCAGGGTGTCTCTACGCATACCGAATTTATGATTGCACGGCCTACGCAGCACTCCCGCAGCTTTTTTACTTTTGGCAGCAATGTGCGAAATATGAGGACGCCATGTGAGGTGGTCGTCATAAATTATACCCAAATATTTAATTTCCGTGAACTGAGGGATGAATTGCAACCGGTATGTTGGACATAATGATATAGGGTTATTGCTGGGAAATACTATAACGGCACATTTACTGACACTCAGCGAGAGATGTAACGTGCTGAGCCGATTATCCAGGACAACCACATAGTCCTGCAGTCGCTGATTCAACGCTTGGATGTCCCTATCAGCTGAGAAAAAAGCAATATCATCGGCATACACATAAGTAGATATGCCGTTCTGTATTGGGATAGACCTTAGAGTAACTTAAAAAATTCCCCGCATTTCCCCGAGGGGAAGAATGTGAAAGTGCGAATGCACGAGTTGAATTTGCGCGGTTCGGTAATGTTCGCGAAAGAGAGATCACACACACACACACACAACTACAAAGAAAGAAAGATGCATTTATTCACAGACACCTAGTTGTGTTGTCGTTGTACTTGATTGCTAGAGCGGATCTCAGCTTTGAAATTTCGTGTCAGTACTCTTTTAAGCAGGTGCATTAGCCCTTCTCACGCCCGATTCTTGGCCAATCCCCCACGTGGGTATGTGCCATGTCAGCGGCCAGGCAGCGCGCGCCCATCTCCCCCCGTTGCCAAGGAAGACGAGGAGATTCCTGGCCGATACCCCACGTGGGTATGTGCTATGTCAGCGGCCAGGCTGCGCGCGCCCATCTCCACGTGCGCGGACATCGCCGGTGGACGCAGGTTCAGGGTCGCTTAAGAAGTGCATTGCACTTAAAATAACTGGAGAAAGAACTGATCCCTTAGGAACTCCACGAAATTGGTGATACTGGGATGTCGATAAACCACCCTTGGAACAAAAAAATTTCCTTCCCTTTAAAAACTCACCTATCCATGAGCGGATGTACCCTGGAATCTCGCTAGATGTAAGGCGTGACATCAACGTTCTGTACTCCACGCTGTCGTACGGCTTTGCTATATCTAGGGTTACAAGTGCACTGACATGTTTTAGTCGGTGAGCTAATTTAATGCGGCTCTCGATGTCGACGTGGGCCTTCCAAATAAAATTCTCAGGTCTGAAGCCAATCTTGGCGGGGCTTAAAATACGATTAATGTTCATTAAAGACATAAGCCGACCATGCAATACCCTTTCAAACAACTTTACCACGTTGCTAGTCAATGAAATTGGCGTAATATTGTCTTATACGAAACCCAAACTTTCGTTTTTCAGCAATGTTGCTACCTTAGCGAGTTTCCATTCCGAAGGTGTCCAGCTGCTTTTTAAGAACATGTTGACAATGTTTAGTAAATCATAAGGAGACACCTCAAGCAGAAATTTTAACGTTGCGGCCGTAATGCCGTCTCATCCTGGAGGAGACTCAGACAGCTGCAAAGCAATATCAGCTAATTCCGCCCTTATCCCTGGAGTGAAGCCCTCATTTGAAACCTGGCACACAAAAGGAGAGGCCAACCCAGAAGAAAAACAAGATTCCAGTTCCTTCGCAATTCGTTCCAATGTTTCCATGGACTCACTTCTTGACTGAACAATTGAATTGCCGTTGTCCTGATCTTGTTCAACCTTTTTAGAACGAAGAAATCTATACAATATGCGTCTATTTTTGCACTTTGACTGAGAGGCAAACTTTTGCATGCGTAGAGCGCTGCAGAACGCGCTCATGTCAGTGTAACCTGTTCCCAAACGTAGAAGCGTCAAGTTTATGTAGCCTTTAGTGCATTTAAGAAGAAATAAATACTAATAATAGTAGCTTTATTCGTACTCAGAGCGGGTGGAGCCAAGCGTAGATCGCTGCAAGAAGCGCTCATGCCATTGTAGCTGATACCCAACTTTAGAAGCGTCCGAAAAGTTTGCGTAGCCGTTACTGCATCTAAAAACCTAACACGTCTGTCTAGACTTCGTTTCATCTCACATGTCTGCCCGCAACATCACCAAAACATTTAAAGCACCGAAGCAAACACGACAAAAACAACAGGAGGCTGTGTAGTCCAGTGCACCGGCTCATTCCACTGACCACAGGAGCGCCGAGTGGTAGCGCCACCCGTCCAGCTGCCCGGTCCCTATAGAAAATGCAATGCAACCTGGAAGGTTGAACGTCACTGCCAAAATTTCCGATTCCACCGACATTAATTGAAATTAAAGATGGGCTTTATGGCAAAATTGACGGGATACTAAAGTTTGCAATCCTCCTCCTTAAGTTGCACTGTCTAAACGGAACGTTAGGTAATTGTGGAATCTAAATGGCCGACCAGAAGCCAGCGAAGTGTCCTCCAGAACAATAATATCTGGTTGGGTTTTAGAGACAATATTGTGAAGGTCTGTTAGCGCTGAAAAGACTGAACGACAATTCCATTGAAGTGTCTGAAGAGACATTATGGGGAAATGATTACCACCACAGCCGCCTACAAAATATCACCTGTTTTTTTACTCGCTTGACCTTTCTTTGTCTTTTGTTTCGGGCACGAATCAGGTGAACCCAAAATCGGCGATCCTGTTCTTTTATAAACAACCGATTGACACTCCATGTCTTCTGGGTGGTTGCCCGACTTGACGTTATCCTCATTAGCAGGACGAATGTTAGATGCTATGCGAGAAACAGGCAGGCCAGTTGCGGCTTTGGATGCATGACGAACCATCGAGGACGGACGACCGGGGTGCAGGCCAGCTACCATTTTGGAGGGAAGAGAAGTACCTCCGCATTGCGACTGAGACGGAGGGTTTGCAGAAGCAGAAGTGGATGGTAACGGTTGGCTGAAACGGCTTGAAGAGTGAGCGGGATCATTCTCATCTTAAGGTTGTTTATTGAGTGACACAACAGCATTAATATTGAAACCACGAGCAAAATCTGTTTGCACAGCTAGGCCACACAACGCGGAGACAGACTCTGTGATGTGTGCCATATGAGCTGTTAGGAGTTCTGCCGAAGCATGCCAGTAGCAATCCATCATCTTTGACTGACTTTTTTCGATTGCTGACGCGATCACATCAACAAGAGATGCGTCCACAGTAGCGGAGCCACGTGCCACAACTGAGGCATAGCCTTACGATCTACCTTCGACTACAGCCATCGCCTCACTTTGCGTGCACCGGCGCTTTTCAATGACCTGTAGGATCGTCACCTCTTGTGCTCGACCTGGATCATTGGAGTAGTCCGCAAAGTGTACGTTTACACACAGGCAGCAAGTTTTCTCATCTGTCTGGCATGGAGAAGGAGGGTGATCGCCTCCACAAGTACAACAACGAACGGACGACTTACAGCCCCCGACACTGTGGCCAAATCGCCAACATTTTGGGCACTGTAGTGGACGAGCGGAAAGCAGCTCAACCTTGAAGATTACGGGCCACGCTTTTAACTCACCAAGGACAGACACACCAGCGAAAGTTGCAAACTGACTCGGTCGGATAGCGGACATCGTTCTCCACTCGGCTACAGCGATGCACAGCAATGACACCAGCCGAAGCGAACTCCTCCAGCATATCTGACACTGACATTTCTGGGTCAACTCCGCGAATGATGCCCTTCGAGAAGGCAAGATGGGTAAGCACAAATGGGCTCACAGGGAAACAGGCAAAGGTTGAACACTGCAGCAAGTCCTGCACGCACTCTTGGCCAGGCGATCGGATCACAACCCCGCCTATCCCGAAGGGACGCACGCTGGTGATTTTCTGGAAGCGCTCCGTAGCAGAACGAAGGGCGCCTTTTCCCGGGATTGTTGTGCCGTATTGCGCACCCCATCGTGGAAACAAGAGCCACAGGGATGTCGGTAACCCCGCTGCGGAGGAAAGCCTGCGAAGGGAGCTCCTGCGGTGTAAGACTGGCTGACCAGGGCGAAGGCCCCCCGCCAAGAGAGTTAGTAGCCATTCGGCGCAACAGCACCTACCCCCACTAAAGCCTGAAACAAAACAGGCCACCAAAGGAAAGAGGTGACAAAGTCAACTAAGCCTCGCCAAAACCCCGCGTAGGAAGCCAACGCCTTGCTGAGACGTTCGAGCAAGAGATGGAGAATACCGGAAGACAATTCCCGCACTTCGTCTGAGTGAGGCAGTGGGCGCACATTCGTCTTTCTCTTCACCAACAGCTATCGCTGCCTGCCTGCGCTAATCTTATGCTTTATTTACAACACACTCTCCCCGGGCCAGGAAGGCTAAGGGTTGGCCTTAAAGCTGAGCCTTCGAATGAGGCGCCTAACTATAGTCCCAGCGATCAGGCGGACATACACGTTGTCGGTGTTGTTGCATCGATGGTGATGGAGCGGAAAGTACAGGTAGGCTAGTATCATGTGGGTAACCAGCGTATTGCAGTAGGAGGGCTGCACTGCTCGTGCGTGGTGACCCAGGTGGAGGGAGATCCGAAGATGAGGTCCAGAAGTGGCACCTTTTGCTCGATATGCAGCATCACCGTGACGAGCTCTGAGAACACCGCCCGCGTCGTCCTATGTCGGCTGACCGCGTTATACGCCGTTCCTGGTCAATTTCATTACCCCGTCTAGCGCAGTTCGTCTTGATGATGGTGTAGAGGAAATGCACGGTGTTAAGTAAACAAAAGCATCTTCTGCAGTTCCATGGGAGACGTAATGGGACCACAGCTGTTCGTGTACTGGGGAGACGTTCGCTGCCCATGAACCAGTGCTCCTTCTTCTGGCCTGCCTGTGGGAGGAAGACGCGCAGTTTTTATGCCTCCGGTGACCTCCAAGCGGTCGCCACAGGTAACGGCAGAAAGACCCCATCTTATGCTCTATTTACAACATCACTTACAGGGCAGAAACTCGGAGGCTCACTCAAAGGGTTGAGCTTAAATTGAGGGGGACTCGGCGAGCAATGTAACGGATGATCATAGCTGTAACGTAGAGGGACAAGAAGAGAGCGAAGTTTGTCAGTAAACAAACGCGTGTTAAGTACATAATAGAAGAAATTAAGGAGAACTGCGCGTGGTCAGGCCATGTAACGCGAAAGGAAGATAACCGTTTGTCTTTAAGGGCACTGAGTGGATCCCTAGAAAAGAAAAGCGTGGCAGGGGCGGTAGAAAGTTACGTGGGTAGATGAGATCCGGAAATTTGCATGGATAAACTGTTCGAAGTTAGCACAGGACCGGAATATTTAGAGATCTAGGGGAGAGGCGTTTGCCCTGAAGTGGTCGTAGGCAGACTGCTGCTGCTGATAGTGACGAAGCATATTTAAGGAAACATTGTGGTTTGTTAAATAAGGGCGCATGTCAAATTCTCAAAATGGCAGAAAAATTGTAGACTACATTCAGAATAGGTGGCAACCAAAATTTTGTTATATAAACTGTTCTATGCGCAAATTCTTCGGCCTGGCTGGCACCCTTGTTCCTTCAGAACATTGGGCTAACAAGAGAGAATTTCGAGATCTGGTCCCTGCTAACATTTTCGCAGAACTTCTTGATAGGTATACGCTTTTAACTATTGACACGCACAAGTTACTGGTTGCATAGGGACTTCTTATCTGCGCCCTCAATTGAATTGAATGAAACTGTTTCATTGGAGCTTTAAAATGTTTGCTTTGATATGGTAATAGTAATTTAAAACTATGAATAGCAATAACACACCCACGTTATAAATTATACGTACGCATAAATGTTTAAAACTTAAGATGCAGTCTCATCCCATTTTGTTTTGCAAAATAGTCATGTGCCACAATAAAACAATTTTTACTGAGGAATAGGGGATTTTTTATTCTTTCTATGGCATTTTTAGATCATGATGCTCGGGTCTTTCTTGAAGATTTAGGTTACATGTTCTCAGAAGAGTTTATTGAAAACACACAATCCTGCATAATTCCGGTCGGTGGTAAAGCGTTTGACATTTTTTTACGTTGAATTCGCGGAGCCGTACAGATGTAGAGTTTTCGTTTGATCGCTGTTAACTAGGGTCGGGTGGAAATGTCTCCCGTTTAGGTGGGGTGCAAAGAAAGCACGCCTTCTGCAACGTTCACATCATTGAGTAGTTTTTGACCTCCTTATGATGACATTCCCAATGCTTTATCAAACTACGTGTTTTAGGTTGCCGATTTACGACCCGTACCACTTTTCTTTCTGAAACTCGCGGATATTGCTAAAGCACTCCTGGAGTGAATAATAATAATAATGTTGAAGTCTTGCTTCTCATTTTTGCATAAGTAACATAAGAAACTCCGAAATAGTTGTAAAGTCATCTTTAAAGTATTACCCTAGCAGCCAAAGTCAAAAGGAGGTATTTTAAAATGCATTTTAAAATGATTTATTGAAGTATAAGATTGTATTATATGCGGTTTATGACTGCTTTTAAACGCATTTTAAACACTTATGAATGACTACAAATCCGTCGCAATTGTACAGTTAAGTGGTGTCAAGCAGTTTTTTTTATATTCATGTTTTATTAATTCGGATCTGCTGAAAACATACGCAATTCAAATGATATAGGTACTAGTACATTGCATATGAAGTGAGAATGCCAATACGACTATGTTCAAGGCGTACCAGTAATGTACTTAAAATGAAGCCGCGAAATTGTGCTCCACCTTAAAAGGCTGAGGTATTCGATTCTGTTATTGTTGTCACCTTATCTCTTGTTTAAACTCGCACCAACGGACATGTGCTTCTTGAATTTTAATAGAAACTAAGGATCTTTGTTTTATTACCCCGCACGGGGCACCTTGAGTATTATGGTTACGGTACTGGCGATACCACGGACCCCGAGCCCCCCAACATAAGCTGTGACCTACCGTGGTGATGTGTTTTTAAGGTGAAGGGTAGAAGCCGTAAACGGTGGCCGTCGGAGCCTTGGTCAAGCTCCGGCCGATGGGCTCCCTGCCTGTCTACCAGGCAGGGAGCTCCGGGACCTCTTTGACTACCAGGGTAAGGTCAAAGGAGAAAGTACCCCGTCTCCCTGCTTTCCAATGTATCATATGGCATTTTCAACCCCCCCCCCCCCAGACGTGATCGGCCCCCGAAAAGGGGCCGCACCGAAGTTTCCTTTCCACACCCCTACCAACTATCAACGTGCCGAAACATGACAACTATCCCCGTTTTTTGGTCCTTGAATCAATAGACAAATCCAAACCCGTCTCCTCCCAGTCTGTATTCCTCGTCTCCAAGTTTCTTGAAGGATTCATTGGGAAATCTTTCGGGGCAAAAAACTACGAACAGGCGAAGTGTTGGTTGAAGTCAAGACGCAGCAGCAAGCCACAAATCTCCTGACCCAAACACTCATGGCAGATCTGGACATCACTGTCACACCCCACCGCAGCCTCAACAGCTCGCACGGGGTGATATCTCAGCCAGATCTGCTAACTGAAACAAAGACCGACCTTCTGGAAGGCCTGAAAGATCAGGGCGTAACAGCTGTCAGGAGAATCACCATCCGTCGCGACAATGTAGAAATACCAACAAAGCACGTAATCTTAGCATTCCCCAGTTCAAAACTTCCTGAGCACATCAATGCTGGTTTTATAAGGTGTGGTGTACGTCCCTACATACCTAACCCGCGCCGCCTGTACAAGTGCCAGCGGTTCGGGCACGCTACGACTTCATGACGCGGCAAACAGACCTGCGCAAAATGCGCCGCACACGACCACCACGCTGAAAAGTGTGACTCGCCGGGGGGCGGAGCGGCGTCTTGTTTCGGCGGGGACCCAGTACCGCGAGTCGGACTTGGTTCCGCCCCCCCCCCCTCTGGGTTGCCTCAGGCAGCCCAACCCGCCTCCGCACCGCTCGCTGAGCCAGCAGCGGCTGTGGTGGACACCACGTCTCGTGGGGATGCTGATGCACCCACTGTTTCCTCCTCTCCACCGGCCCCAAGCACATGCGAGTGCACGGAGGAGATGGAGCTGGAGGAAACCGCAGCAGTTCCCACCTCCGCCGCACCACCTGTGCCACCCGGGGCGCTCCTGACGCCCTCGGCGGTCGTGGCCAAAACGAAGGGCACCGCAAAGGGTGCCCAGTCCAACTCTAGGGGGCCCAGTCCGCTGGGCACCCCCTTGCCCTCAGATGACGACCTAGAGGTCAAGCCGTTCCGGCATGCACCACAGCGGAAGGAACGGGTTCCGCCGTCCAGGTCAGTAGAGAGAATCAAAAAGCCTCTTCCAACAGTACAAGCCCCGAAAGCCGACACATAAACACACACATACTCCAGTAGCTCTAAACTTCAATAATGGGAAGAGAAAATATCATGCAATAGATCTGCAGAGGCCTTCTTAAAAATCTTGATGTCTATGAGTTACTGCATTCCAATGAGCCAAGTGTGATGTGTCTCCAAGAGACCCATTTAAGCTCCGTGCACACAAATTTCTTGAATAGTTACATGGTATTTAGGAGGGATAGAGATGGTGGTGGCACATCTTCAGGCGGTGTGGCCATCATTGCCCGGAAAACCTTGGCGTGCCACACTGTCCAACTACAGACCATCCTAGAGGCTGTTGCCATTCGAACGATAATATTTAATAGGCTTATAACACTATTTTCTCTTTACACCCCTCCTGACTTCCAACTATCGAGAGCACAGATTTCGAGGGTCTGGTAGATCAGTTACCCGAACCTTTCATTCTTTTAGGCGACCTCAACGCACATAACTCTCTTTGGGGCTGTGCTCGAACGGATGCCCGAGGTCGCCTAATTGACAAATTGTTAACATCGTCGGGAGCATGTCTTTTCAACCGAAAAAAGCCTACATATTATAATATAGGACACAACACTTATTCACACCTTGACTTGGCTATTGGATCTGCAGTTCTCTTTCCATGTCTTGAGTGGGGTGTGGGCACTGATCCAAATGGTAGTGACCACTTACCCACCTCACTAACATATATAGGTAAAGGCCCATGAAGTCCATCTTCCCATAATAGGTTCAATGAAGCACGAGCTAACTAGAATACATTTACAGAGACATCCAAACTACACCACACATCCATAGGACACCTACACGTTGAAGATGCTACCCAACTGCTCACGGCGCACATCCTCGACGCCACCGAAAAGTCCATTCCCCACGCCTCTGGTGCCCCGTGCAACCAGAGGAGGCCGTGGTGGAATGAGGACTGTAGGCGGGCGCGAGAGGCCCAGAAGAAGGCGTGGGGTATCCGTCGGTACCGCACGTCGAGTAACCTCCTCTTGTTCAAACGGGCCAAGGCA
Organism: Haemaphysalis longicornis; assembly: GCF_048455015.1. Classification (NCBI taxonomy): domain Eukaryota; kingdom Metazoa; phylum Arthropoda; class Arachnida; order Ixodida; family Ixodidae; genus Haemaphysalis; species Haemaphysalis longicornis. Next base: position 204,188,582 of record NW_027526361.1, on the reverse strand, counting down.
TACGAAAAACGTGTGCGCCGTCAGGCAAAAAGAGGTAGTTGGCGCTTATTCATAACATCTATAAACTCATACACACACACACGCAAGGTATGGACACGTATACGCAAACTCAAAGGACAACAGACACAGAGCCTGCCCCTGGTCAGTACAGCAGGAGACACACAGAAGATCAGGCTAACACACTCGCACAACACTTTCAACACGTGTCCAGCTCTGCACACTACACAGATAGTTTCCTGAAACATAAAGCCTCTTGTGAAAAGAAGTCCCTACGCGACAACAACAAATCACAGACTTCTTATAACTCTCTGTTTTCACTACATGAGCTGAGGGCTGCTCTGAGCACGTGTAAGCCCTCAGCACCAGGCCCAGACAACATCACATACACAATGTTACAACACTTACACGCAGACACTCTTGAAGCACTTATACATCTATATAATAAAATATGGCTTTCGGGTCACATTCCACACTCTTGGAGGGACACCACTGTAGTGGCTTTCTTGAAGGAGGGAAAGGACCCGTCGTCCCCCTCAAGTTACCGTCCAATAGCCCTGACGAGCTGCCTGTGCAAGCTCTTCGAGAAGATGACCAATCGCAGGCTCGTGTACTTCCTCGAGTACAATGGTCTTCTCGAGAGCTGCCAGGCAGGCTTCAGGGAGGGGCGATCGACGAACGATCAACTGGTTGCACTTGACTTATACATCAAGGATGCCTTCGTGCATAAGCAGTACTGTTTAACTCTCTTTTTCGACCTCGAGAAGGCCTACGACACTGCTTGGCATTATGAGATCCTTAGTGACCTAAGGTCATTCGGTGTTTCGGGCAATATGTTGAACACCCTTGTTAGTTATTTGTCAGAGAGAACGTTCAGAGTAAGAGTTGGTTGTGCACTTTGAAAGGTTCACGTCCAAGAAAATGGCGTGCCGCAAGCTGGCGTGTTGAGTTGCACTCTCTTTATAGTAAAGATGAACTCTCTTGGAAAGGCACTGCCACCAACAATCTTTTATTCTATGTATGTAGACGACGTGCAAATATCTTTTAAATCATGTAATATGTCAGTATGCGAACGTCAAGTCCAGCTTGGTGTCGAGAAGCTTGCCGGCTGGGCAGACAAGAATGGGTTTAAATTGAATCCTGCAAAAAGTCCTGTGTTGTGCTCTCCAGGAAGCGCGGGGTCCATCCGGACCCAGACATTACTCTTAATGGCGTGTCGCTTCCTGTGAACAAGAAGCACAAGTTTTTAGGTGTTGTGTTTGACCAGAAACTCATATTCATTCCACACATCAAGGAACTTAAACATAAATGTCTGAAAACAATGAATATACTTAAGGTTCTCTCCCATCAATCGTATGGATCCGACAAAGAACTCCTACTACGGCTCTATACTGCTTTGGTTGGGTATCATTTAGACTATGGCAGTGTGGTATATGGGTCGGCGACTGAAACAGCGTTGCGAATGCTTGACCCAGTGCTACACATTGGGCTACGGCTTGCGTCGAGAGCTTTTCGCACTAGCCCTGTCGAGAGTCTGTATGCCGAGTGTAATAAGTGGAGCCTTGAGAAACAACTGACGTACATGGACTTACTTTGTGCTTTTAAAATTTCATCGCTGAATAACCATCCTTTTTATCCTTTCTTTAACGACACATCCACATCTGTGCTTTTTGTAAATCGCCCATCCGTTCCTCTGCCCTTTTCACTTAGAGTGAGAGAGCGAGCCTCGGATCTGAGCGCTTCGTTTTTAGATGTGTACAGACCATCCTTTTCAGACATTTTACCTCCTTGGAAAGTTGGTCCTGTGTCATCCGACCTTTCTTTTATGAAACTTGGCAAAAATGGGGTACCGCGAGCTGCAATACTGCAGCACTTTCTGTCTTTGCAGTTTAAATACACATGTGCAGAATTTTACAGTGACGCTTCTAAACCCTCCAGTATGGTGTCGTGCGCTGCTCATGGTCCAAATTTCAATGCAGCCAGAACCATGAGCGTGCACATAACAATTTTTTCAGCAGAAGCATATGGAATTTTACTGATTGTACGACACATTCTTGAAAATCAAATTCCCAAGTCCATCATCTAAACAGATTCTTTGAGTGTTGTTCGCGCACTGTCATCGCACAAGGCGCCCCAAAACCACATAGTTAATCTTGTATTCAACACTATCATGTCCGTGTATGCACAAAAGCATGAGCTGGTCCTCTGCTGGGTCCCAGGGCACGCAGGGATCGCTGGGAACGAGTTGGTAGACGAGAGGGCTGCTGCTGCTGCACCCAGGAACACTGAAGACATAACAACCTTACCATATACAGACCTCAGCCACACATAAGACAACACTTGCGTAGAACATGGCAAAAACGCCGGAGTGAAAAGACAGATAACAAGTTACACATTGTAAAACCACGCTTGGGACCATACACCACTGACACACGCAACAGACACACAGAAGTCGCCTTGGGTTGGCTGCGGATAGGGCACACCCATGCAACGCACTCGTATCTGCTGACGGGATCCTCTTGACCCCAGTGCAGCAGGTGCGGAGAGGCCCTATCCGTAGTGCACATACTAATCACATGCAAGGCCCTTCACACAACACGACACAAACACTTCAGAGAACTCTACAGACAACATATTCTCTACATCCATCGTTTTTTCTAGGTGACGATGCCATTGTTTCCGTGAAACGTGTATTTGAGTATTTGTCAGACGTCAAGTTTTTAAACCTCATTTCCTATCACGCATCATGAAATCTGGCCCTATACACCAACGCCATTCGTTCCTACCTTATGACGTGTAGTATTTAGGTATTCAAAAACGCAAACACTATTCCTTTAATTTTCGAAACCACACATGCAACAGCATTAGGCCATGGGTTCAGAACAACCAAACGAGCTTTCACACTGTATAGTGTGATGACGAAGAGCCGTGCAGACCATGCATCATTATTGTGACAAGTTGTTTACAAGTAATTCTTGAGAATACACATGGCTATAGCCATAAAGCCACGATATGTCGGCATAATATGTCTCCCTTGTAGAGACAGGACGCCGGAAAAAATGACCCAAGTTTACCCTTTCTCTCGTTTGACAAATATGATGAAGCGTGATAAACAATCTTGCGGCGGGACTTCCACCCCTTCTCACAAAGTAAAAGATGATCAAAATAACAGGGAGTGGCCCCAACTGGATGCAGTGCTGCACTTAAGCAAATGATTTACGGGCTCTCTTGTCGTTGCAATAACTCCTTAGGACGCACTCAGCTCACGAACAAAGACGTTGTAATTTTGGATGTTTTTTTTTTGAAATTGCTGTCGGGATCAGTTAACGGGCATATGATTTCCCGTGCAATGCAGGCTTCAATGCATGTCCCTGTTTATTTAGCTCTTCCGAGGAAATAATTTTTCAAGAGACCTCAAAACAGACCAAGATTTTTATATATTTTGGCACTTCTTAGTAGTTTTTATGCCCGTTAGTGCATTATTTCAAAGAAATAATAAACAAAGTTCCAAGCGCTGGTGACGTTGAAAAAATGTTTCAGCGAAAATATATATACAACCGAAGAGGCCCCTCAATATTCACCGCAATTGCGCCCCAATGCACACCGCGAACTCACACACCGAACCGCCTGGGCACAGCCAGTATTATATTACCCATCAGTCACTGTAGCGGGATTTACTTCTCTAATAACTCAAAATAGCTCTCAGTCGATCTAATGTATATGGACTAAAATTTTTAAAAAAGAAATTGCGCCATGGTATTTTTAATATCCCAAAGGGACGTTTTCACAATTAAACCTTTTTACATTTTTTCAGACTTTTTGTCGTGAGGCACAGGAGAACTTATAAGATTTTTATGGCTTCACTCTATCGATGCACATAGTGAAACACTTTCGGTAAAAAATCTAGCGGCTGTTTTCACCGCTTAGAAGGGAATTCAAAAATCACAGTAAAAGCTGTCGCCAAAAGGGAAGAAAGAAATAATATTAAGAAGAAAGGCTCCTTCAAAACAATCTCCAGAACTTGATTTTTTGCATCCTACAGTTACGCGAGCAGTGGTAACTTAGCTTGTAATAACGGTTTTCGCATAAAATGCTGCTGTGTGCTGCTTCTTTACATATCAAACTATTCAACCAAGGAGAATGAGGGAAATATATTTGGTAACTTTTTATATTATGGCGAGTTGTGTGAAACCCAAACCTGTCATATATCAATTTTTTCAGTCTTTTTTACGATCACGCAACGTAGCCCAAACATGTAAAAATCGTTGAGGATAGATGCACAGGTTATTGTGCTCATTACGTTCCTGCCAGGTCGTGTTTCAATAGCACCTACCATTTTGTCGGTATGAGTGTTCCCGCAACATGCATATTTTTGCGCATTTTGATTTATATAATTTTTTTTCTTAGACATTTTAGCAATGTTACAATTTTAAAGTTTCGAATTGCGTAATCTTTACAAGCCAAAAATATAATTAAAAAGTTCAGGCTACATTTGTAAATTTTTTTTGGAAGGTGGAGGTGGGGCGCGTAATATCGAGACGTTCTATTGGCGTTTTGTATCGCGCCAGAACTACCGTGCTTGGAAATTTCTCGCTAGGGAATGTCGCCCACCTTGTAAACTAAATACCGACCAACCATATGCCAGGTTGTACGAGTAATTGAATGCCGCCTGCGTAAGTCGGTTTGCTCGCCTGCTCCGCCGGCGTTTTTACACCTTTCTGCAGTTGATTTATTAACACCCATTCTCCTACATTAAAAATCGCTCCGTATTTAATGCTTCGCTTTTATTTGTCAGCGCTACCGTCTGACAGTATGCGCCCTTTTTCTGGTTCCTCCCAATCCCAGTGGTGCTATGTAAATTTGTTTTAACGTGCTGGTCATTCAGCTAGCAATGTCGCTGCCTACAACTTTGAAAAATTGGGCGATACTCATCTACAAATATTGGCGGTCGGTTTTAGTAACCTTGCGGTTGTGTGATGGTTTATGGCTGAAGACCTACTTTCCCTATCCCTATCTCTTCTACGAAAGCTCGGAGCACCCGGAAAACGGCGAGACAGGTACCGGACGCCAAAAGTTGCAAAAATAACCTAAAAAGGTTACAATTAAAAGAGGCGTTTTATCGATAGCGCAAGCGGGATGTTATGGTCCTATAAGGATAGTATAAACCCAGTGGGATTGCAATAAACCCTTCGAAGAATTTCACGGGAGCAGAGGGACGAGAAATATTAATAAATCGCGATCGATATTGCTCCCGCAAATGAAAATGCGAGTAAGTATTCCTGTTAAAACCAGCCTGTGTAGGCGTAGCAACATTTATTCTTTCTACAGTCACTAGCAATAGAGAAAAAAATTCCGTAGGACTTCATCCTGCTGATGTTGTTTAAAGGGGAAAGCCTACAGATGACTTTGACTACTTTACATCTACGTTGGGTTTGCACCGCTTTCTTCTTTTTCTTCGTGTTTTAACGGGAATTACTCCAACAGGTAGACTAACCGAACTTCTCTTCGCAACGTCCTCGCAGCCAAAGTTCTCCCGTGAGTGCCACCCTTCCACGCAAGCGCTGCCACGAGCACCCGTAACGGTGCACGTATAAGGATTATTCTTCTGCCATTCTGAGAGCGCACCGGGTTAGCGCTGATATTAGAGCCCTCAGAAGCTGCTCTGGTGACCGGGCTTCGAACGCCACATGAACCCAATCGGTTTTCTTGTCACAGCGGCGGCCATCTTGGTGCCGTTCGTGCTGTAGCCAAAGACGACTACAGTCACATTTGGCGTTTGATGAGACACCTAAGGCTTTCGACTTAAAAGTTCGCCGTGTATCTGCTCCCTTCTGTGGAAATGCCAAATGATGGCAGTCTCCTGCCGCTGCTACACGTAACTGCCCATTCTTTTTAACCCACCCAATCTCACTGAATTCCACTCTTGTCTTATTATTCCATAGTAAACAGGATGGAGGTACGCCGAAATCAAATAAATTTTACCGAATTCCCACTGCTGGCGCCCCTTCGATTCGGATGTTTTGGTATTGTTGGGCTTATCCCACGAGCCAGGACGGGATGGCGATGGCGAGTTCTGCATTATTCAACGGAAATGACGGGCGATGCGAGTACCTTCTTGGGTATTCATTGTGTGTACCGTGCTGCATTCTCGAACCTGACAGTTGTGGCGGGGTTTGAACTTCATGTGCGCGGGGCATTTTCTTGCTACGCGACATAAGCTAGGCGACCCTTGTGTCTTACTGTCCCTAATTCACGAATAATGCCATGAGTGCAAGTTCCACATTGTTCAAAGCGTTGTTCAAACACCTCCACAACTCTCAGGTGCGAGCCTACAATGAATACCCAAGGAGGTAATCGTATCGTCCGTCATTTCGATTGATTAATGCATCGCTCGCAGCGCTGAGTTGTATTGTTTATAAGATGTCAATGGACTAAGACAGCGTGGCAACTGAATATCCTGAGCTTTTAAAGCACAACCGCAGCGCTAAGTACTTTAGCGCCTACCTTCTATCCGCTAAGGCGTAGTAAACAGGAGAGAAATTCTCACAACATATTCGCAATGACTGCTTAGATTCGAAGAGGCGATGCTTCTTTTCGAGTTTTTAGAATCACGAAGAATCGCTTTACTTGAGAACAAATTCGCCTGCCGCTTCCTCTAGGTAAAAATGCTAGCTGTTTCGGCTGCATGCAGATAGCTGTTCTCCGCAGTGATTTTGGTCATAAACACTGAAACTGACAAGAAGAAAGCAATTACGCAGACGTTATTAGAAAAATACACGTAAGTATGGCCAGGTCACGATTGTAGCAAATACGTTTGTAAGCTAAATGCTGCTTTTAAGTTATATAGGTATTCGCTATCGTCAAGACACTCAGTTGTACATAGGCTCACCACACTGAATTGCAAAAACGAGGTTGTTTTGTGCTAACAGCTCTAATGCACTCTAGACGCATTTAAGTATTCCGGGAAATTCTACAGGCTGGGAAACTGTCAATATAATTGATTGTCAACAAATAATATAACGTTACCACATACAATTTAAAGCACTTCTGCAAAGCTTTCTTAAATATATTTTTAAATGATCTTTACCGTATTTTGGTCCCTGAGCTATCCACCAACCAACGCGATATGACATTGTGCGATACACAAACATAAAGTGAACACAACGTTGAAGTTTTTTGGGATTATGTCAAATATGCGAGTAATTTTATTTCAAGCTAAAGTTCATACAAGATGTGTACGAGTGCCCGCCTCCTGACGAAACACATATCTAGTTCGGGTGAAAATAAGAAAATCTACAAAAAAATTACCTCGCCATTCCAGCCATTAAAAGTGGATCACCAGCGAAGCGTTCTAACACATGCCATGGAGGTGCCACAAAATTTGGGGAAAGATACGAGAATTATTATTTCTCTAGGGCTTAGACGGTGCTCATTTTTAAGAAAGGCCCATGTGCACACGCACGCACTTTATTTTCCCTCTACTATTCGCAAGAATTGTGCATAGTGATCATAACATACTAATTCGAAATGCACATCCAGGTGCTCAGACGTATCAACTTGCAATCTAAATCTTGTTGTGAGTGGCTTCAGAATTTAGCTGTGCCCGCGTTCTCATAGCACAAATACCGGGATGTTTGGTTCGAACTGCCGCGCTCTTGGTCGCCTTTTGAGGTTCATCCTACGGCGTGAGCTGCGATATGCGTTTCCATCTCTAAATACATTTGTTTTCCTGGATGGTTCTCGCTCTCTCGGGACAGTTCCCGCAGCATCGCGAGCGTCAATATGCGTTTCCATTGCCAATAAGCTTCGTCCTTGAAAGCTGGCTTTCCATTCTACGTTTTTCCGCGCACAGGTGACCACATCAAATCCTGGATCCTAGACTAAGAAGCTTTGCTTAAATGGGGCATGAATACAAAATACTAGTCGGTTTTATTCAAAAGGTTTGGTGTTTTGTAATGCACCCAGATCTTGCGTGGCAGCAAAAGTTTTATTCACTCGTAAAATAAACTATTGATTCCGAAATTTCAATACTCCCACTACATAATGTGTTTCCTGATGTGAAAGATGACGTATACAATGCAGGCATTTGTTACGATTCTTAGTCTGTTGACGTGAGGCTTCGGAAAATGGCTAAACGTGTTTTGTAGCCGTGTTTTGTTCTTCGTTTCAGTTTGAGCTACGATACTGCTCAGGACAGCATTCCTCAGTCACTTTGGTTTTGACAAAATTTGTACCTGGCTCAATTTTACGGTCGATAATCATGGCTTTGTGAAACATTGGTTTTACTCTACGAAAAGAGTCACGTTGACAATGTCGCTTATTTTAACTGGCTAGTGTAGCGAGAAACAAGCCCAACTCAACAGACTGCTGTGCAACTGTGGATAGCATAGTGTGCACAGTGCGCACTGCTGCTTCTACGTTTACGTGTGTCTGTATCTTTCATTGTTTACCCCACCAGTGTAATTTCTATGAAAAATGTGTACTTATTTTAGGCTGAATAGCTCGTTCTGTATGCGTATATTCCCTGTTTAATTTCGATATTGGAGGCCTCAGCCGATCTCAAGATTTTACTCATATTACGGCAGAATTTCAGTGCATAAAGTAGTAAGGGGGTTGCATGGGTATTCTCTGTCTTCCTGATTATACAACTTATTAGTGGGAACTTTTCGCTAAAGATGGCGTGTGTGTCGTTGTAACGAGGCACTCTTTCAAATCAACCAAACTTTTATTTTGTCGGCATGGCTCACTTAAAAAGGAAAAAAATTGGGAGAATGCTGAACCTCCTTTAAGAAAGGAGCGTGATGGCGTTATCTGGCTCCTTTCGAATTTCCTAATGTTTTCCTCGGCGGTGACAGCTTTCTTCCCATGCGTGCACGTTATCTATTGGGGCAGCGGGTGGCGAACGTGAGTTTCAAAAATTCACAAACAGGGCAGAGGCCTGCTGTCCAGCAGCAAAATAATGTTCTGGTGTTTGTTTCGCCTAAGGTACTGCACGCACCCCACGGCAATTGCCCGCCCAGAGAGCCATAACATACACCTAGGTATGCCAATGGAAGGTTAGAAGAACCGAGGAAAAATTGGTCGGGCACTGAAGTCTGCTTGCATGGTTTGAAGGCGAATGCCTGGAAAATATGAAAGGCTTGCTTTCAGCTTATTGCGCTTGCGTCTCTTTTTCGCTTTGGTTTCTTTGTCTCTCGGCGTGACATACTTCCACAGGCAGACGGGCACACGAAACGCGACATCTTTCCACAATCAGACCTCTCCATGTCTACAGTTCGGCAGTTGCACTCACGTGCCATCACGTCCTCCGCTGTGGTAGCGAGCTCGGCCCTTCTTCTCGTCTGGACAACCGGGAACAAATCCCACACGACAAACATGTGTTTTTCTCTTGAAGGTGGAAGCGCTCGCACAACAGGGAGAAAAGGTGGAAAACAGAGACGACACGGCGCTACCTTTTGTCACTGTTGTGCGAGCGCTTCCACCTTCAAGGTGAACAGCTACAAACTAGCCCAATTATCCGTTCTACTTTGTGTTTTTAGTTTCTCTTAAGTGTGGACCTGTTTCAACGGGGGCTGGAAGGTGGGGCAAGGAGATTTTTTTAACTGTTAACGACGCCGACGGCACACTCTTTTGTCCATGAGGTTCTTTACGAAGCTAAATTAAAAATGACCCCAAAACGCGCACTGGCGACATACAATAATAGTTTTGATGGGGGATCCATAAATTTCAGAATGCAGTACCCTACATACGAAGAAAAGAGGACAACTGGCCACCCGCGTAAAGGCTAAGAAAAAAATATTCAGTTTAATTTTTTTCTGCGTTCTATATGGAGTTTTGTAGAGACAATCACGTTGAAAATGCGCACGCCTACACGCCTTGCCTGAAATAGTGAAAGAAGAAAAATTTATCAGCGGCAGATACTAGCGAAGCCAGGTTATTTCCTTTCGGAAAGTACTTGCGTTGTGCCTAACACTAATCGTCCTTTAGTGCGCCGCAGATCCTACAATGGATGTCGCTACTGTTTGATTAGAGCACGAGAAACGCTATATCAGCGGCCGAAACATCTGCACAGTACTTGGAAACGGATAACTTCTCCAGAAACGGCCTCGAAATAGAAAAAGAGGAGAAACAGATTTATGCAGACCATGGGCAAGTTACAGTGCAGAAAGAGCATGAAACGGTCGTGGGAGTTTAATAGAAGCGGACGGCATTGAATGTACTCGTCTTTTTTGCTTCAGTGCACAAATACAGCATGCGGCCACAATCCCTCCGGATTGCCTCGAATATCATAATACAACTTGCGTGGGCCGACCATGTACAGCAAAATTTTCGCGAAACAAAGGCGCGGTACAAAAAAAATCCAGGGGAACAAATTAGGTTTGCGGAAATGCATTTATTTTCGGTTTTCTGGAGTTTAGGCCGTCTGTTTGGAACTGAGCTAGACGAAAGAAGAGCGCGAAAGAAATACGCACGCACAATTTTGTGGAAGAAAAATGCAAGAGGTGGATCTGTTTCAATACGGGGAAACTAGAATTAGTGCGTTTTTTTTTTGTTTGTACTACCTAAAAAAGAACATGTCTGCGTGGAATTATTAGGAAATGTTTTTTGCTTTTTGCCTTCACTATAGTACATAATTAATAAAGCATGTAAACATGAATGAGTGTTCAGAACGTTCAATGAGCGCAATTCTCTAAAACACCGCAATATTTGTTTTGGAATGCACCCACTTTGGAGAACAGGGATTTGTTCGAAAGCATTATGCGCCCTACGAGGCAAGAAATCCCTGCATTGAGAGGAGCAGAGAAACCACAAATTTCAACTTCATTAAAAAAAACTACAAGCTGGCAGAATAGGGAATCGAACCCTGGGACACGCAGTGACAGGCAAACGCTGTGACACGCAGTCCATTAATCACTGCTCAAGCTTAAAAATTATAATAGTAGAGCTGTATAATAGTAGAGCCGTAGTAGAGCCGTAAATAAACACAAGCAATACAAATAAAATAACGAGCCCATGTCAGCGTGTCTCTCGTGAGGAGCGCCTGGCATCGTCCAAGCTTGCGTATGATCTCGTAAAAAGAAAAGAAAATTGCCACCCGCACGTCAGCGTGTGCCTCATGATGAGCGCCCGGCATTGTCCAAGCGTTCGTGGCGTGATGTCTCCCGTGCTCTTGTCTTGACCAGATGACGTCGTGTAGTCAAAGCAGGTTGCTCTTCGCAAAATCAAGTTCAGAAAACCAGGTCGCAAAACCGGCAGCACCGAGTTCGCAAAACCGGTTGCTGCCGGTTCTAGCGCGCTAATGCGGTCCACTTTGTGAGGTATGTGATTTCCTGAGGACGAAACAACCCGGGCCTGCCATTATGGAGACCTTTCAGCAGAAAGTTCGGAAATCAACGCCACGTGTAATAGCCAGCTCTGTGACGAAGGGAGAGGGGCCGCACGCTCTGCTATTTTTTCAGGCTTGCACCACCAGTGGAAGCTGCGCCAATTTTTAAGGCCCTATTAAAGCTTTAAACACAACAAAACAAAATAGTGAGAAAAATTTGTTTTATTGTTACTTTTATGCAATAGGATTTGTTGCTTAAATAATTTAGGCATGCTGCCACACAAACGTAGATTTTGGAGGTATACTCTTAATTCTGCTTAGCTGGATTGAATGAGAAGGAAGGATGGCTTTCCAACGCAATAACCCAATTCTACGTCCCGTGTCTCACGCTGGTTACATGAAACTACCATACTACAGATTCGTATGTTTCCGGTACGGAGTTTTGAATAGTCTTCAGACTGGTAACGCAGCGACTCTAACATACAGGCTGCTGACGACTAGGACCGCCGTCAGAACCTCAAGAATGATTGATCGATTCCTAATTCTGAAGTCACTTCAACCGAAAAGCGACATTCCATTTTTCATTAGTACAGAATCAGCAGGGCCTGCTTGGTACAAATCATCAAATAAATATCATGATTGGCTGCACTCGGTGACTAAACCAGCAACAGACATAGTGAGCCACCCTTATTTAGAAAACATCTTGAAAGTTTATGTGGGGCAGTTTCAAAAATTTCTGAAGAAATTTTTTTTGAATTGCGATAGTATGGCATATGACATAAATCTTTACTACAAGTATGTATTGGCTCCCATGTCGCAGGTGAAACGCGAGAGGGTAGCAGGAGTGAGGTCTCTAACCCGCAGATTGACCTCGGTGGGTCTTAAAAACTGTGTCGAACCAGAGTCGAACCGAACAAACCATCAAATCCGGACCGGTATTTTTCGAACCAGAACCGGCCCGGTAACCCTCATTCTATATATTGGGCACGCTGAAACCGAACCGTAACTGAAACGAAAAAGAAATAACGGTTAGCAGTACACGACGGAACGGTTCGACCATCCGTTCTCAATACTTGAGCAGTCAATTCCCTCGGGCTTATTACTTTCACGCAGCTTCGACGGTGTATTTTGTCACGTACTTACCGCTTATATTAGATAATGATGATGAAGATTAGTGGCTCTTTGAATCGGGGCGTCGGTTGTCAGCAACCGACTTGCCTGTTTTATTACGCTTACTTGCCCAGCTAACCTAATAGATTTGCTTCCTCCCTCCCATCTCCCCCTCTTCCCTGTTTTAAAGTAATCGCTCCCACCCCCCTTTTTTCTTCCGTCGCACTTCTAACTTCTCATCCGTATGATTACTCCGCCTGCATACCCACCCTTCGGTACTTTTCCTCCACCACCACTCATGTCGCCTCTTCGTCGCCTCTACACTACCTGCAACACTCTATCAGCGCTATGAACACTATCAACGCTTTCTTCATGGTCGCAAAATGGATGCACAGCAATGTTGCGATGGCATGGTGATGTAAGCGTGAATAGAGTGCGAGGTTTAGTAATTGAAACGTCACACTCTCAGCAAGCGATACAACATATGCTGTGTGCCTTGTAGTAATTACGAACCAGTCAATACCTAGTTGACAGTTTTATACGTATAAAAAGAATGGTTCAGGTAGAAAACGTTGCAACAATAATTAGTCTCCACAACAAAATAAAGAACAATTTTCAATCGCTACGTCAGAAGAAGGGTCCTTGACCCCCTTACGGCCTACCATCAGAACTCGTTTACCAAATATTGTTCGTAATGCAACTTATTGCAAACGAGCGGTTAGTTTGAATTGTATTAATTGACTGAGTTATCTTCAACAACAGGCAGAAATAAATCTACTGCCCGCTTTTCGGTAGCAGAGCTTGGTGTAATTGCCCCTTAACTAGGCTTTGTTCAGCACTCTCAATGTGCGTTTGAATAAACAGTTTTTGCGTGCCTATTCTCCACCAAAGCGAACGGTACTAAGAAAAATTATTTTAAATTTAGGGTTTCCTTTTCTCGGAGAACGGTGAGCTGAAGTACTTACTCTTACATCTTGTTTGTTGACTGCAATCAAGTAAGTTCTACATATATTATTACGCTATGCCAGAGCAAAAGACAATTTCTGCGGACACTCAAATCTTCTGTTATTTGCACCGGTTTATAGCATTGAAAAGGTATTAAAAGTGCAAAATTGCCAATGTAACATACCAGCACAATAGAAGAAGAAAGTAGATTTGCAAGGGCTATGTGCAGAAAGGTATTTTCAACAGTTGTTTTTTTGCATACGATATTGATATTGACACGAAATACAAAGGCGAACGAAGAATACGAGATATAGAAATAAGCACGAATTGTAAACCCAGGAAATCGGTAGGCTAGTTCTCGCCCTAATAAAGATGTATCAGATAATGTTTCGATTAGCGTATCTTTCAGTTAAAAGATTCAGAATAAAGTACAGAAAATGGAGCCTCTAGACACCATCCTGTTTTATCAACTGGACAGAAGTATTAGATTGCCCTATAATCAACAGGATGAAAACTGACGCCGACCGACTATAAAAACCAAAAATGAAAATAACACCATCGGTTGAATTGTAATGTACAGTTAGCCCGTCATTTCGGCGTGGGCCACCTTTACTACATTTGTTTCCTACAACACAAAACATTTTGATTTTAACAAAAACTCTGACCAATATACAGATATATTTAGTCGCGTGAACGGAAGAAAATTTCGCTTCTGCGCCTGACGTAACCAATATTGTTGCGCGTGAAGGGCCTTTATTCCTTTTTCAGTGTTGGTTCAAAAGAACTGCGCGAGGAGGTGATGCCCACCACAAAAAGTACCAACCCCATGTCAAGTTTTCAAGTAGGAATGAAATTCTCTTCTAGAGTGCCTCTTTCGAAGGTTTTAAATTGTAGAAGAAATAAAATACCCTAAAGAGTGATGCACAATGTTTTTTTTTTTCACCTGTCCTTAACACCGGTGGCAGTGTTGGTTCTTGCGCTGGGCTTCAACTCTATCTTTGAAGGGATCTTCGCGTCTGACAAAACTGTAAGGACCTCGTGATCTTTCCCGCAGAATGGAGCATTGAGCGAATCTCTAGTAACCCCCATAGTTCGCGGTATAAAGCAGTACGCAACAAATACATTACCTGTGTTTTTGTAGTCTAATATCTGTGAAGCTCAGGTACCTGGCATAAAAAAAGGAAAACACGGAAGAACTTTAACGCCTGTCTTTCATCTCACATCTTACGGTATAATTTCATTTGCCCTAGTAGGCAACTTCTAATTTGAAAACAAATAACCGGTTTCTATCTTTATCTAATGTGGGCATTGCTACCGATATTTCTCCAGACAAACCCGAATTTTCTCCAGACAAAAGCATTGATGTTACGTTTTTTTTCGCGTGATTCCATGCTGATATATTTTTATAGTTCTCGAAATGAGAGAATGAAAGAACATTCAGGTGAATCATGTAGTCAAAGTACGCAATAATTATGGAAAGGTTTGCCTAGTTTGCTTATGCACTGCGATGCAATGAGGGCTTATTTGTGGTTATGCTCTGACGCCTCCAGGGCCTAACTTCGCCCGAAATTACAATGTAACCATTCTCCAAGTTGGTCAAATCTTTCTCATGGTATTTACCTTGGATAACCCAGTGTTACAGGAAACCTTCCGAAAGCCGCAAATAATATTATCCTAAAATTGGTGTAATAAAGTTTGAGAAGTTCCGAAAATAAAATTTCGATAGTTTTCGATCATTACAACAAGCGATGTAGTAATCTTTTTCACTATGGGACCTGCATATATGAATTTTTACGAAGCCCAACGCCATCCCTAAACAGGTTTGACCTTTCAATTGCGAACAGCAGAAATAAGCTGTGGCTTTTCTTGTGGTGACCCCCACAGCCGATATGCGGTCCTGTAAGAGGCTGGGATCATTTATCAGTCTCACCCAAAGCGGAATACTGCAGATCCGGTTTTCTAAGGGAGTCGCGGATCGCCTCTTTCACACCCGTAATCCACAGGCATTGCCTCTCATCTTGAATTACCCCAGTTATGATCCGCTACAGTACACACGCTGTGACGTAGGGCCTGCTGAAGGAAGGAATCCTGCCCGACCTACTTACACAGCCGAACTTAAACTCGCATGAGAGGTGACGCGCGTGTTCCCGAAGATAGGCCGCATGATTGAAGTAGCTTCATGTTCATTTTCATTATTTTCTTTGTAGCGCATGTCATCAAAATGCAGTGAAAGAAATGTAAATGTGGGTGACAACATCAAAATAAATGCATTCGGAAAAAGTCATTCCCATCCGTAGTAAAGAAGGCGCCGTCCAGCAACCGATTGCTAAGCTTATACGGGGAGCGGGAACTAGCATGGATTTCGCTAGATATGTTGTAGTCTCGTCATAATAGACAGACCCCTCGCTAAAGACGGTGTAAAGGTAAACATAGATACCACACAACAACGCCGGATGTATTAAAAGAATCAACACTGCATTCCTACTATATGTGAGTAGCCTGTCCTTCGTTACTGAAGACAACGAAAAAAGAGTAGTTTTTTGCACCTGCCGTCGTGGCTCAGTGGATCAGGCGTTTTGCTGCTGAGCTCAAGGGCGCGGGTTCGATTCCCGGCCACTGCGACCGCTTTCCTGATGGAGCGGAAAAACGAAAACACCCGCGTGTTCGAGATTTTGCCGCACGATCAAGGTCCCTGGGTGATCAAATTTAATCCGGAAACCTCCTCTACGACGCGCCTCATAGCCTGCGCCGCGTCGGCGCGTTCAACCTAACAAAGAATCCCATAGTCGTTATTTTCATCGGCAAGTTCTCTAACAACCAAAATATAAAATCACATTTTAAAGAAAACAAAGGCTAAACGCGAAGCTTTCTTCCATACAATCTGAGTCAAAGTTAAAGAACAATATCAAAACTGATCAAACGTACCGGAATACCGCTATAAGATCGACGTCGGCATCGTAGCGTAGCGCTAATCACTGTTATCGTTTTTTCAAACCCATTGTGTGAAGTTGGCTTCCCTGTAGTCCATTTTGACGCGACATGTAACGCCATCAGTGAGGCTTAAAAAGCTTCTCTTTAAAACATCTTTTACCACCAGTAAAACTATTGTCTTCGTCCTTGATTCTTTGACGATATTGACTAATATCGATGATTTAACACTATGCAACAAAAAACACACAAAGGAAGATTAAGAAAATAAAGTTTGTCATTGGCGATCTGTTCAGCATAGAAAGAGCTCGATTAAAAAAAAATCACATCAGAACAGCAATAGTTGTCACACATTTATCACAACTTTTCCGATACGATGACTCCGATACGTTGACGACTGTTTAGTTCTCAGAAAATCACGATTAGAACAGTGTATTTGTTGACATCATGAAAGCTTTTAAGGAGTGCGGCTTCGGACTGACTTTCCTCTTGGAGCTTCCTGAGGAAAATGTTCTGCAGTTTCTTGACCTAGGGTTACGTTTTTCTGATAACTATGTTTATTCGTGGTTCTCGCCTTGGTGGAATAGCCGCCCTTAAAGGAAGGATCGGCCCACTCGGAAATCATTAAGAATGGCATCTCGCTATCGTGCATCAAGCCGGCCTTCTCAAAATTCTGTGAGCACCACCTTCGAACAACAGGTGGTTAGGTTGAAAGCTTCTGGGTTTTCTGATAACTTGTTGTCAAGCGTATGCGAGGAGCTTGTGAAATGGGTGAAGTCTGGTTGTTGTTCCGAGCACAACCGAGGCAGGGCGTAAATTAGAAAAGGGAAGATTGCGGCGGATCCCTACATGCATTGAATTTCACACTGTCTGAAAAATGGGGCGAAAAGTTTTGGTGTTGACGTATTGTTCAGTGCCCCTGGTGAGATTTCTCGTGTTTGCGTGGCTGTCGTAGGAAAGGCTGTGTCATGCTCACGGCCTTTGTTCTATCAAACACGCATAAGAATGTGGCCTGCCGCGTGGCGGTCGCCTATAAGATACTGTTGCCATGCAAACGTGTGTATATGGGTTAAACAGAACGCTGTTCGAATATTCATCTGCGGGAGCGTGAAAGACAGGGGAAATCGTGGAGGAAGCTGATTTCGAAAAAATGGGTAACATGTGTGTCACTACGTCCTCCTTATCTGTGTCTAACCTTGAAGTTGACTATTTGGACTTTACTTAAAGAAGGTTCACCTGTGCCTTGCTTTGTTTATGCGGTATTTTATTTCGTGTGTTATCTCTTTGCTTGATGTATAAATTTTCGTGTTTTCAATAAAAGCTCAGTTGACAGTAGAGCTCCGTCCCGCTGTATTTGTTCCTTCTGGTTGTCGTGGTTTTTCTCGCTTTGTTTCGGGCACTCACCCAGCTGTCTTTGTTATTTGGTAAAGGCTCATGTCTTACACAGCAATTTAGTCTTTGTTGCTGTATCGTTAATAAACATTGGGCTTCGGTAAAGATGGGCCGTTATAAATGTTCTGAAAATTACAGAAAAACTAGAGACTATATTCGGAAAAGATGGCAAGAAAAGGTTCCTTTCCGTTTCTTTTCTTTTTTATTTTTCGGGCTTGATTTCGAACGATTTCTATTATATTGCTGTCTTTTTAGATGCGACGCATCTCTTGCTCGCGGATATGTCCCTCCACCGTCGTTGTCGCGGCGTTGTCCGCATGCTCACTGCACATGTGCAACTCCCCTCCGTTCTTCTCTCAGACAGCTGTGCGCAGCGCTCTCGCTCCGTCGCATTATCATAACAACAGCTGGTGTGTGTGCGCTTCGCCTACGTTCGCGTCTGCTTCGGCGTGCAAGCGTGCGCATGCGCGCGACTCTCCCCCCGGCTCCTCTCCTTTCAAAAGCATGAATATAAGCGGGGGAGCGCACGGCGGCGGATCAGTCAATCGCTCGCTCTCGCCCTTGACTTGATTTTGCTTGACGATACCTCCGTGCTTGACTTGCATGTGATGGAAATGCATCATACGCGTTCACAACACATTTCACGCGATTTAGAGAATCAACAGAGTAAATAAACCATGGAGTAAATAAAATAAATAAAACAATTTAGAGGGTAAAAAACAAATAAATAAACAAATAAATAAAAATAAATAAAAATACAGTGTTACATGCGGAAACTCTTCCGCCAGACTGGTACGCCTGTTCCTTTAAAAAATTAGAAAAACACGAACAACATTTCAAAATCTGCTTCTTTAATAACCCTATCCCTATTGAAGAAATTGTTCATAGTGAAGTAGTTTTAACTTTCGGCCCTCACAAGTTACGGTCTGTATAAGAAGTTAACTGCGGCGTAATTTGAACTGAAAACCGTGTGCCATTGCAATAATAAAATGCTACGCGTGAACGCGGCAATGGTACTTTAAATGTAAAAGGTGCATGGGACACCCACGTTATGTATTCTACGTAGGAAGAGAGGTTCAAAACTCCCGCCGTATTGCCGTCACAGTTCGTTTTGGGGAAATCGTCATGTGCAAGAATGAAGTTTTTGACATAAAAATGGTAGCTTTTTGGTTCCCTTTATGGCTTTTTTTTTAGCGCAATGGGGCCCAGGTCTTTTTTGACGATATACGTTTTATGCTCTCTGAAGAGTTATAATGAGCGCAATATCCGACGCTATTTATGTAGGTGTGGTAAAGCATTTGTCACCGTTTTTTGACGTTCAATGCAAGGAGCCGTACAAATGTAGATTTTTTATCACAGTCAACTGGGGTCAGTTGGAAATGGTCTATATCAAGGCACGTCTTCGGCAAGGTTCGAATAATTCATTTGTTTTGACGGCAGCTGACGACATGCCGAATTCCCCATGACACTACAAGTGTTTTCCTGTGTCGGTTGCACAGCTGTACCACTTTGCCCTCTTCCGCTCATCGGTATTGCTAAAGCACTCCAGGAATAAATAATAATAATGTTGAACTGTTCTGTTCCTAATTTTCACGTAAGTAACACAAGAAAATTCCAAAATATTTAGTTTTAAGGTCAACATTCAAGCATTACCCTAACAGCCTCAGTCAAAAGAAGCTTAAATGTATTTTAAACTGATTTAGTATATGTGTCAGTACATATTATTTCTACGTTATTGCCTGAGTTTAAATGCATTTTAAACACTTAAGAAGGATGAAAAACCTGTCACAATTTTACAGTTAAGTGTGGTCAAACATTGTTTTATATTTTTGTTTTAGTATTTGAAACCCGGTGAAAACGTTTACAAATTAAAATGACATACAAATAGTAGTGCATTGCATGTGAATTGAGGATACGGATACGAATATATTCATGGTGAAATTGGGCTCCATCTCAGAAGGCTATTCTCGATGTGCTATTGTTGTTACGCCGTCTGTGACGCGCACTCGCACCTACAGGCACGTGGGTTTGTGTTATAATGGATAATAGTGAGTTTTAATATGTCACAGATGAAAACACCTTTCTGCACCAAGAGGCACTTCGGCAATACCCCTAAATGGCTACATGATACGGACTAAATGTGTAAAAAATTCGCTCTACTTTTATAATGTGCATTCAAACTGAGTCAGCAGTGTACACAAAGTTCCAAGAATAAATGCTTTGAGGATGCAGTGTGGAAATTTAGCTAAGGAGGCAATAGTTTTGTCGTGGACTGGAATTTTTTCCGGTTTCCGAAACTGGTACGGGGTGAAAAACAAATACGTGCGTGCTTGTTGCCACAAATAAAACAGCCATGAGCAAAGGTCGCCATCAAAGAGCTTCAAACACAATAAGATAGACAAACAAATCGCAATATCATGAAACATTTATTGCAAACTTCATGTGGCGCAAGTTTGCCTCTAAGCTGCAGCTGCCTAAAGCAAACACTCCTACCGCCTGGGTTCTCCGTGCCATTGCATCATGTTTCTGTTTTTACCAAATGGACATCAGAGCCTTCAACGCCTGGGCAAAGCCTACTTGAAGCTATATTTAGATGCTGATAACTGGAAATAGACGAGCGAAACATTCTTTTTCTACGGCAAGTAGCAGTGATTCAGTGTTTAAGGACTCGTTCTGATTAACACGAAAATGCTGGTTTCGTCTTGGCTTGGATCAGTTTTAAAGACGGTATATTCTCTTCCGAGCAAACAAAACAGGAAATCTTTTGGTTTGTTTGCCTGTCTACGATTCTGCTTTCGGACAAAAAGGTAAGATAATTGGTCAAAAGAAAGTTTATGTGCAAAGAACTGTACCAAACAACTAAAATTGATAGCCGAAGTAAGACATTTCACCATTATTGAGCGCACAAAAAAAAAACGCCCGGTACACTTGACGGGAAATGTAAGTACACAACTTCGAGTACCTGCGCTCACTAAGGTATAATGCGTCAGGGGTAGGTTTTTAGGATCGCGAAAGAAAAAAAAACATGTCAATAAAGTGGCGCAGGAAGGCTCCAACTCGTGCGAGATAAAGCAAGCAGAAGAAAAACAGAAGCTTTCACTCGGGGTGTTCCATGGTGTTCATGGCACCCATGCAAAGGATGCATGATGCCCCAATAGAGGCACGCATGGTGCAGAAGTACGAAGGCGGCAAAATTGCACTGCATTGAATCAACCTCTATTCACATTATCAAGGCAGGAGAGAGAGAAGAGGCGAAGCGTGAAGGATGTAAGCGGATAACATAGGATTTACGCGACTGGTACGGAAGACTATCGTCTTTCGAAGAAATTGGCAGTGAAGCTCGACCAACTTTTTTACACAGGCTAGGTACGAAAACTCGTAACCGTGTGTTCTTATTTCGGCGGCCGTACGACACCCCAAGTGTTCTGAATGAACCTGTAGACATGAACCACGGTGCGACCCGTAGGCAAGGTGCAGCTTCATGGCGTGCTAACGAATAAGCAAAATTTGTTTTCTTCTTCAAACGCGAAGTATATCAATCGAGTGCACTCTTTAAAGGTAACAAAGGTAGGTTACAGCTGCGAAATTACAGTAGCAAAGTTCAAAAGAACATGAAGAGTTTCTTGTATTATGAAAAACAAGGTCATTTTAGGACGAAAAAAAAATGTAAAGAAGAACAAGTTTTTTTCTGCGATGCGGCGTTGCACCCTGTACAAGTCGGCACACCGCAACGACATTGTTCTTACCTTATGACGTGTAATATTTAGCTATTTAAAAAATACCGCTTCGTTTAATTTTCTTATTTTGTAAATCACATATGTAGGATATCAATAGGCCAGGGGTTCACAACACCACAAACAGCCTTCCCACAGTATAGTGTGATCACTGATAGCGGGGCGGACTATGCATCATTGTCGGACAAGTTGTTTACAAGTAAATTATAAAAATACACAGTGTCATAGCCATACAGCCACGATATGTCGGCGTAATATATTTCCCTTCTGGACGCTGCACTCGGGTCAAAAAAAAAATAATCATGTTTTCTCTCGCCGTCGTCTGACAAACGAGTATAAGTGTCGAGAACAACCAACCGTAGGGAGGTCGGCCTTCTCCGCACAAAATAAAAGATGACCAAAAAGAGGCAGAGTGTCTCAATGGGCGGCGATGCGGCACTTAAGCAACTGATTTACGGGCGGTCTTGTCGTTGCAATAACTCCTGACAACGCACTCAGCTCCGGAATACGGACGTCATAAATTTTGATGTTGTTCGAAATTACTGTCGGCCTCAAGCAACGGGCGTATGTTTTTATAAGCAATTCAGTCTGTGTGAGTGTCAGTGTTTATTGAGCTTTTTTGGGCAAAATGTTTTGTAACAGACATCAAGAATGTCCGGGTATTGTATATATTGGTTGGCATGTGCTTGTGTCCTCCAAGTGCGTGAATTACTAAATACTAAAGGGGAAGATACCGAGCATGGTGAGAGTCAGAAAATATTTGGCTAGAAATTTATAACACAGTGAAAAAGCCCCTGATTATTGGTCACAAGCGTAAGCAAATCTAAGCCAACAACACACATTCAACGAAGGGAGAAGCGCCTTACCCCATGTGACTGTTCCGTACTTGCATTTCTTAAAAATAAAACATCCTTCAACAAACATAACGTAGGTTGATAATAAAATCTTGAAAAAGATGACTGCGACAATTTTTTATATAACGGAGGCTGGGATATTTGTTATTTAACAAAAAGTTTAAAGATTTCTAACAGGTGTTGGCTAGGAAAAAAACAGTAGAAGAGTTTCTACAGCAGACTTTTCTGTGGCTAGTTTCTGCGAAATTTTGCAGCCGCCAGCAGAATAGCGTCCCCAGAGAAATTTGAATCCCGCAGCAAAGCAAACTTTCCAAAGAATAGATTAGGCCCTCAATCCAGTATATACGACACCTGAAAAAGAAAACTGAAATTGGCACTTCGGCGTTTCTAACATTACGCCGAGTTACATTAATTTGTCATCTTTAATTATTTCACACTGAGGTTGTAAACTTTACGCAATTACAATATGCTGTTAATTCATAGTGATCTACGACGAAGTAAGGTTCCAGAAAATTGTTATAATTCGTGTTTAATCAGAACTACCACAAAAAAAATTGTAGTACAATAAGCAGCTAAGTCTGCTATAACATTACGCAGAGTTTTGTTTACTTGTCATAAAACGTTAGTCCCCAGTGAAGTGCCAAACGTTACAGTGAATACATGACCATCTGCGGAAGGAATACGATTACAGAAAAAGGCCGCGCCTCTTCCTATTCCAAAATTTCCAAAACAAATTAAATCAAAACCTTTTTTAGAATACGACACAAATTCTACACATAATTTCGTTCTTTTTTCATAAATACGTAGTTCACCGTGAGATTGTAAACTTTGTGGAATGGGGAAAAGGCATTCTTTTTCCTGCTCTCCTGGCTTTGTCACAGTTCTACCCTTGTTCTCTACACGGCGACACAAAACAAGAAGTATATTAACAAGATGTTACTAACTTTTCTATAAAATCTTTAAGACGTGCAGCAGACTTGTGCATTCAAGCTCCCACATCTGCGTTCAACAGCCGAAAACTGGCGCCGGAGGCTCAGTACGGGTACAGTGCCTTCAAAGTACTACCTTAAAAGCACACATAGCAGGATAGAGACTCAACCATGCTTCTTATTTTTTTTCGAGTTTATTCGATCATGTCAAGAAAAGTTTGGTTTTCTGCTCTGCACCCAGCTTTGCTACTACAAACGAACGAGTAGTCGTCCGATCGCATGCAATGTGGTGCCCACTGAAATTCATGTGTGACATTCACGAAGATATTTTTAATGTCTTCTCTTACCTTGGTCTCAGGTGTAGCTTGTGAAGAATGGACTCCGATGATATATTATTTTTTTAGTAGTTTGCGAAACACGGACTTCTAACAGCACGGACTCGCCAAACATGAACAAGTTCATTTTTAGGTGCTGCAAACAGATAGAGGCATTAGTTTCTGAGGAATCACTTACAGGCACAATACGTTTTGGGTTTATATCTCTCTTTTTTTCTTGGTTGGGCCTATATGCTAAATAGGAGTCATAGGGATTCTCGAAAAACAAAAAAATGTTCCCGGTAGTTTTGTTCTTTAGTGATGAGCCATGGCAGATCGCCACATTCGATAGTTATCGGCAGTTCGCCGACTTCTCCTCAAGAGGCAAACTATATTACACTGTCAACTCCCCTAGTTCGAAAATTGAGTGTTAAGACGAAAGCATTAAGTGCCCACTTCAGTGACAAATACCCGTTGTTGTTGTTTTTAGGTCGTTGCCCGGTCTACAAAATGGCCGCCGCAATAAAGAGGAAATGAACAAAAAACATGTGTGGCGACGAGATTAGAATTTGTTCCCGCATAAGCCGCACACTGCTCTACCCATACAGTTCCATACTAATACAGGGTGTTGCAACGATAACTGGAACACTTTAAAAAATTTTCCTGAGCGATCCGCCGCTCTGTTCGCGCTCAAACTTCACAGAAAGGTCGCATTTTGTGGTCTATTTTGTTTGACACCGGGAACAATAACGGTAGTTACCTGTTTATTCTGAAAATAAATGAAAACGATTTTCGCCTATGGGAAAATGGTCGCTGATTTGAACGTGCGAGAAAGCGCAAGTTGATGTTGGAACGACGGAACCACCTGCAGAGTGAAACGCACGTTTGGGATTCACGTACGGAGCCAAATGGTGCAGCAGACGATCAGAAAATGCACCTAGAAATGAGCTAACAGACGATCAGAAAACCCGGTTTCGGGCTCGCACGTCCAAATCGCCGCCATTTTCCTATAGGCGAAAATCGTTTTTATTTATTTTCAGAATAAACAGGTAAGTACCGTTGTTGTTCCCGGTGTCAAACAAAATAGACCACAAAATGCGACCTTTGTGTGAAGTTTGAGCGTGAACAGAGCGGCGGATCGCTCAGGAAAAATTTTTAAAGTGTTCCAGTTATCGTTGCAACACCCTCTTTATACTAGAGGAAAATCAGGCGCCACTGTCTAGGGGAGCCGCGCTTCGGCCAGCGTTCCGTCATGTGCCGGGGAGGCATGTTGCCCTTGTGCTTAGCATGGCTCATGAACAGGCTGAAAAGTTGGCTCTGGCTGCAAAAAAGCAACAATGGTACTGTAGAAGGTTCAGCACATTTGCTTTGTTATTATAAAATTGAACTTCCAAAAAAAATAATTCGTAAAGCACGATGAACAAGAAAAAAATTTTGCCCTTTTTTGTTGATTTTGGCTTTGAGACAAAAAAAGAAGCCTAATGGCTAGCTAAGCCAAGTAGGCGAAGAACGTCGCTAGCGGTAATGGCGCCGCCCAAGGCTGCCCGCGACTGCAGCGACAGATTTTACTCTAGTATATATTATTATGAAACTCTAGGCTCTACCAACTGTCCGCGTGTTGAGATGATAGATTAAAATATCGTTGTTGTTGTTCCTTTCTTATCGGCCCGTAGGCAGTTTGGGTTTGGGTCGCCCATCGAGAGATTTTATTGTCGATATGCCAGCTTCACCAAATTCACAAAACTATGAATCTCTCAAGTACACGTTGTTGATTAGTGCGTGCCGCGTGGAACCTGAAAGGAATGGCACGTCAGTAGAAGCGGTGCACACGAGCCGGGCAGAAACCAAGAACAAACAAAAGCGAAGAAGGGGACGCGAACGGGGTGTAGCAGAAAAGAAGGCAGTTGAAGTAAGTTGCGCCGAACGACAAAGAATAGCAAGCGAAAAAAGAGATGCAAATGCGATGTTGCAACAAAAAAAAAAGATGGTGAATAACTATCTACAGGCTTTTGAATTCAAACACATGAGCGGAGTTAAGAGTTGCGAGGAATTTTTATTAATTTTTTACTCACTACTATGTTCCTTATTCGGAACGTCATTTTATATTTTTGTGTATTTTAAGTTTTCTGCAAGCTCGCCTTCTTAATTGCTCCGGACATTTTATTAACAACGCTATACATCACTGAAGACGAAGATGCATACTTTATAGGCATAATGTAGTTTCTTATCTGATTAAGCTTAACGGCATTAACGGTGACAAGTTGGACCGGAGGTGAATGAAAGACACGACAAGAAATAAAAAAAAGCGTCGTTCTAGACGGGACCTACTGATCCAACTAATGCTCACGGCAGTATCCCAAATCTTATTATAGCATAACTAATGCTTAAGACCGGGAAGACCACAGTTTTGTAGGCACAGTTCTGCGTACTCTATACACGGGAACATATGGAGGTTTAATTACGCGTCCCAACTGACCGTCCGCCACGGTCGCGACATGAATATTGTAACGAGTGCAGGCGCATGGCAGGAAGCTTTTCAGAAAATAATTACCCAGGGTTGAAGAACAGAATGAAGTAAACTATATAATGGAGCTAGAATCTTTCTTCGCGAGCAATACGGATGGCTCGCACTTACTTGAAGGAAGCGTACATGCAAAGGCTTAAGTGCAACAGAGGGTTTCTTTGCCAACATTTCGGAGCTCGAGCGGTTTTCTCGTCAGCCGCTTTCAGATGACCCTCAAGGGATAAAAGAATGACGAAGCTTGCTATTCAATTTATGCACTAATGAGCTTACCCGTAGAGCCACTTAAAAATGCATTGCTTGCCCTTAAAAAGGGAAATTAATTTATGCGCCTCATTTTTAGTTACTTTCAGTAATCTTCACAGAAAAAAAAGAAATAGACTTCTGACTCAACATTGGCTCTACATGAAGATCAAGTGGATCAATGTTCTCATCAAGGCGGGAGGAAGAGTTGTGAGGGACCACAGCCTGCTAGTTGGGAGGCGGAGTAACTTCGAGATCTAAAAATATATTGGCATATATCTAAGAGGACCCTCAGCAAGACTGGTTCGGGAGTGGTAGGTGTGGGTGTTTACACTGCACCGGTGGGCTCCCTGGGGCCAAGTTGGACTTGCCCTGCGGAAAGGGCATACAGGAGATTACTCGTGAGCGGCTTAACATGGAGCATGAGTGGATTGAAAGGCCCATCACGGTAGATGTCTACTGTTATAGGGATCCAGGGCCTGTTATTTGGGCGGGGCAGTAATCTCTAGGTCTCCAAAATAGCACGCACTATTTTGTCTTGGAAGACGTGTTGTCGAGGTGTCTGATGACTGCTACATCGATCGTTGGTGCCCAAAGGAAAGATATAAGCTTTGAGCTCCAAAGAGTGATGTGTGTTCTGGATTCCCCCTCATGTCGGACGGGCTCGCACTGGTTCCACCGGGTTCCCACTGTAGACCTTTGATTTGGATGAGGCCCCAGCTACCATTTTTCCCAACCAGCCAGCAGTAACAACAGCAACCCCTTTCCTTCCCATCATGCTCCTAGGCCTTTGAGGCTTATCCTGGACAACCCCTCCCTCGAGGACCAGCTCCTACTGGTCGGCAGAGCAGAGGCTGCGTTCATGACACTCGGATGCCCTTGAGCCGGAGTCCAGGCCTTCTTTCCCCAACCCCCTCCTTTTAAAGGCCGATAAATTGCATTCCACTACCTTCTTCTTCAAAGTAGACTTCTATTTATAGCAAAACAATTGTCCCTCCTCGGCTGTATTCTGAACACCATAAAAGCCATCATTTCCGGCGGTGTGATCTTCTTATAAGCATCTATGAAGGTAACACATCTGACAATTATTAATTTTGTGGCCTCATACACGCTAAGATAAGATATGCTCTAAAATTATAATGAAGAAAAAGACGCAGAAGATGAGGATTTTTTATCCTTGCTTTTATATTGATGAAGCCCCCATTTATATAATATCACTTGTCAACAATGCTTGTTTATTGGAAGAAAAGGATTCATTTGCTTTCATACCCACAGAATATGCAGCCATACTCCGGCAGAACTTCTTCATCACTTTTTAGGCCGATTTGGAATTGATCGAGTGAAAAACATCAGAAAATGTAATTCCGATGGAGAGTCCTTCAATAAAGTTACAGCGATCACTGTAGCAATGACAGGAGAAAGTGTTAGTAAATGTGCACATTTGATTGCGAAGCACGTTTGAAGGTAAAAAACGATATCAAGGTAATTCCAACTGCTTGTGCAAAGTAACGAAAGGAGGAGCACCTAGGATCTAAATCTGAACACCAAAACAAATATGGGTATGTGTGTGCAAAGGTTGCGGGTAAACGGTGGAAGAGAACGGAGAGGTGCAACTTGCGTCCAAACAGAGGAGCGTGGTGATGTAATGGGAGAAACACGATAGGGAGACTGAGGGAAAATTGGAGAGGGGGGGATGTAGAGGGCGGGTGAATTTAATGGAGTTCCACAGATAGATCTTATACACCAGCCTCTAAGGCACTTTAATTCCAGTCGGAATGCCGTACCGAGTTCGATGCTCGCCCAGGCAAAGGTCATACACACCCATTGTATTCGCACGAGGCTGTCTGATGGCTTCATACTGAGAAGACAAGGGACTGCTTGTCTGGTGTACACTGAATGCAAGACAGCCTACAATTTAAGACAACCCTGGGGTTCCGCCTTACGCAACGCCCTTGACTCACCAATCTAGGCAGTGTTGGGAAATGACTATCCCACCGCTGCCACCACTGTTGGGAAATGACGATCCCACCGCTGCCACCACTGTTGGGAATGACTATCCCAGGGCGGTCGCCAAGGTTGTGACTCGCATCCAGCTCGTCACCGATGGTGGGAATCAGCCATCCCGCCGCTGTCACCGCTGTTGGGACTGGCCACCCGAGCGCAGTCACCGGTGTAGCGATGTTGCCTTGCTCCGTCCGCTATCGACGCGGCGCAAAGCAGAGCGAAGTTCTCGAGCCGACGAAAACTTAAAGTAACATTTATATACAGTATGTACAGGGTAAGCAAACGTTACATGATTCGCACAAAGGCGACAGCACCCTTTCACTCGGTGCTTCCGAAGAGACTGGTGCCGGAGAGATGCCGCCGAGGAATGCCGACGATGAGAGCCTCCGGACTTCTTTTATAGCCCGGGAAGTTCGTTGTGGCCCCAAGAAGTTCGAAAAGCTCCAATCAGGGCTCTCGCTGCCTGAAGTTCGAATTCCGACGAATGGTAGCGAAGCGGTGAGTCAGCTGCGCCGCCAATGGGGAAAGGGAGAGCGATGCCGCCGCCGTCTCCGTGCCTCGCCTCCGGGCGTAGCGACATGCCCTTGTTTGGGTCGTTCTCCGC
Organism: Haemaphysalis longicornis; assembly: GCF_048455015.1. Classification (NCBI taxonomy): domain Eukaryota; kingdom Metazoa; phylum Arthropoda; class Arachnida; order Ixodida; family Ixodidae; genus Haemaphysalis; species Haemaphysalis longicornis. The sequence goes on along the minus strand of NW_027526361.1, from coordinate 204,159,681 downwards.
TGAGGGAATCGGCCGCGCCGCAGCGTTTCGAGATGCAGGAGTCGGCCGCGCCGCAGCGTTTCGAGATGCAGGAGTCGGCCGCGCCGCAGCGACAAAGGGAGAGGCGTGACTCAGCCTCGCTGTCGGCGCGTCGCCTCGTGCAACGCCTTTGGGCCAGGCGCTCTGGCACAACAGCACCCCCGCCGCCAGACAATGCGCCGTGAAGACGAGCTGCCTCCACGTGGCTCGGATGCTGGGCGCGCTCGTTCGCCAGGCTCATCCAGGTACACCTCCAGTGCCCCAGGAAAAAGGGCGGCTCCACCAGGTCCCTCTCCTTGAACAGGTACCGCCTGCCAGGTCCGGTTCACAGGTACCTCGCCGTGCTGCCCAGGTGTCTCCACCAGCTTCGTCCGGCTCTTCCTGTCTGTCCTCAGCACCGGTAGCTCATCGTTCTGGAGCTTGCAAAGAACCGACCGACAACAGGCAACACCCAGCGCAAGCAAGCACCCTTTGTCCTCCGTCAGAACACCAGACTCTGAAACGTGACAAACTCTCCTAGCTAAGTGTCTATCCCCAATTTGGACCCTCTACACCAAGAGACCCATGCGGGACGTAAGACTCTTAAAAGAAGAACTCACACTAAGTGTCAAACGTAACACACAACATTAAATGATAACTAAAATTGATTACTTGAAATCACGCGGTGCGGAAATAATCAACTGAGGCAGCAAATGAGGGCAATAATTTTGCTCCCATCTACCTGCTAAGATAAAAGCTGCTCACGAAGAAACGAAACGAAAGACACGGGGAGGACGAATGTAGCACTAAGAGCGCCCGCCTTAGGGCGTCTGCGTTAGCGTTACCGGCTACATAGCACGCAAACTTCTGCACTGCCCACACTACGCAACCACATTCCTTTCCGTAAGTACTGTAAGCCTCTTCTTTGCAAGTTAGCTTGCGGCTGAAGTACAAAACTGGTTGTTCCCGGCCGTTCGTATCCTCTTGGCATAGTACAGCTTCCATGCCACGATCGCTCGATCGCACTGAATAACGAAACTTTCGAAAAGTCGGGGACCGTTAGAACTGGCTCCTCGCTCAGGCTCGTTACACAGCGCTTAAAACGCGTCCTCCTTTTCTGTGTCCTTTCCACCTTAACTGGCTCACTCGTTATAAGAGCATCACTAACGGTCTAGCCAGTGTGGAGTAATCTTTCAAATAGGGCTAGCCATATCTAGTCAAACCCGAAAAGTCCTCATCTCTCGACTTAGTCGTTGGTCGGTGATAGTTTACGACTGCGGCTACTTCGACGACTGACGGTCTGCGTCGGCCGCGCTACCACCGCCACATGCGCTAGATACGTCACTTCGGCGTATCCTATGTGACACTTCGACTGTTTGATTAGTAGGCCTGCTTGTTTGAGCCTGCTCAGCACGACTCGTAAGTGCTCTACTTGCTCCTACCCAGAGCGTAATCTGACAGGCCACGAAACACCCGATGCGTTAGCTTCGACTCAAAAGGCCACACGGCACGCGTTTGAGACCGAAGCTGAACATGACGGGACGGACTGTCCGAACGGGGAAACGAAGAACGCAGCGTTACGACTAGCTCTTCCCCACAGGCTAGTTTCGTCATTCGAAACGCGTTCTCTTTCCCCGGTCATGTACAAGCCTCGCAAAGCTGACGCCCGTTATCGCGCGCGGAGCTGACTTCAAGGCCAACATAGCGGCCGGCACGCATGCCTCCCAATCGCGTTTCCGCTCAAAGCAGAAAGCTCTGAACTTTCGCTTTCGCACTGAGCGTCTTCGCTCCACTGGCTTGAAATGCGGGTGAAAGTGCCCCACCTTGCTTTCAAGCAAGTCATCGCGAACTGGGGACAACATCGAGTTCGCCTCGCAACGCTCGGCCACCTGGGTTTCCCCGCCAATGGGGATGGCGCAACCCGCTTCGGCCGACGGCGGCTCGATTAAGCTACTGCCAGAGCTTTCGGTCCGCTCGCCGCTCGGCCTTCGTTGCTCGCTCGTCTCTCGTGTCCCGCTCGCAGGCTTAGCCACAACATCGCCAGAGTTAGAGCTCGCACCCGAAGGAACACCTTCTGTTTCCGGGGGCTCTAGCGGCTTCGTCTGGCTAGCCTCGCCGTCCAAAGTTTCCCGCGAAACCTCGCTATCTCGCGCACTGTGCGCGATCCTGTTGGAAGCCGTCTCTGAGGCCTCCTCTGATTCTGAGCGTTCTGCCGAGATCGTTGAACATGAGACCGACACATGAACGCGATCAGCGGACCCGTACGGCCCTCTGTCGGACGTCTCAGCAAGTGCTTGATCTCGCTTAGGCACCCCTTTGCTCTCCGTGGCGGCGGTACGGTCTCTGTCAACGTCACTCGCGACGAGCTCACCGGATTTCTCTGTCGGCCCTGTCGGCAGCGCTTCGACCTTGAGCTCGTCTTCGCGTAACGGCTGATCGGAAAACGGTGACAACGTACTCTCCGTGTCGCCCGGCTCCGTTTCTCCACCGAAGGGTTTCACGCAAACCGCCTCAGCCGCTGGCGGTTCGACTAACCTACCGCGAGAGTTTTCGGTCGGCTCGCAGTTCGAGCTACGTTGCTCGGCGTCCTTTCGCGTCTCGCTCGCAGGAGAAGAGTCAACATTCTCCGAGAGCTTCCCCGCTTGCGAACTCGCAAGTGCCGTGCACTGGCCACTGCTCGCGGACTGTGCGCGCGTTTCGAAATCTTTATTTCGAAGCGGCTTCTCTGCCTGCGCGCCGTTCTCGCTTTCCCGGCTCGCTTCTCTGGCCAAGAATACGAGTGCGGTCGCTTCGCGTTTGGCCTTGGACGCTCCGTCTTCCGGCCCTAACCTCTCAACAACGAACGGCGGCCGTTGGTCCTGACTTCTCGGACCGCTCGCCTGAACCGTTAGACAAGTCACGCTAGGCGCCGGCGAACCCTGACGGAACTCCGACTCTAGCCTCATCAACTCGAGCTGCCTTTTGGCTTCCCGTTCCTGCCTTTCAGCTTCCTCCCTCCGTTCCTGCCTTTCCGCTTCCTCGCGCTCGCGGCGCTCTTTCTCTTCGGCCTCCTCGCGCTCACGGCGCTCTTTGATATCAGCCCTGGCCTCATTGACTTCCTCAGCCGTTACGTTCTCCTTCCGCATGATCTCAAGGATCGCATGCTTCCGTTTCGCACGGCCTAAGTCAAGGCCCAGCTCCTCGCAAATTTCGATGAGTTCCTTCACTTTAAGGTCCTCCATCGTTTGCACAGGCCTCTTGCTGCTTACCCGCTTTAGAATTCCCTTGCCGTTCCTGTACTATCGAGCTACTAGTAATTAAGACACGCGCAAGTAATTCTGTACGCTCCTTTGTTTACCTCTCGGCACTAGCTTTGGTTTCAAAACACTTTCTCTAGGCTTGAAACACTCAAAGCTATACAGTACTTCACCCAGCCCTTCTCTAAACTACCATAACCTGTGCTAGAGAAGTCTGGTGAACTGAGAGAAAACGTCGAGCGCTTACCACACTAGGTAGTAGCCGTTGCCGGTCGATCCCGCAGCTGCCATCCACTGTTGGGAAATGACTATCCCACCGCTGCCACCACTGTTGGGAAATGACGATCCCACCGCTGCCACCACTGTTGGGAATGACTATCCCAGGGCGGTCGCCAAGGTTGTGACTCGCATCCAGCTCGTCACCGATGGTGGGAATCAGCCATCCCGCCGCTGTCACCGCTGTTGGGACTGGCCACCCGAGCGCAGTCACCGGTGTAGCGATGTTGCCTTGCTCCGTCCGCTATCGACGCGGCGCAAAGCAGAGCGAAGTTCTCGAGCCGACGAAAACTTAAAGTAACATTTATATACAGTATGTACAGGGTAAGCAAACGTTACATGATTCGCACAAAGGCGACAGCACCCTTTCACTCGGTGCTTCCGAAGAGACTGGTGCCGGAGAGATGCCGCCGAGGAATGCCGACGATGAGAGCCTCCGGACTTCTTTTATAGCCCGGGAAGTTCGTTGTGGCCCCAAGAAGTTCGAAAAGCTCCAATCAGGGCTCTCGCTGCCTGAAGTTCGAATTCCGACGAATGGTAGCGAAGCGGTGAGTCAGCTGCGCCGCCAATGGGGAAAGGGAGAGCGATGCCGCCGCCGTCTCCGTGCCTCGCCTCCGGGCGTAGCGACATGCCCTTGTTTGGGTCGTTCTCCGCTGAGGGAATCGGCCGCGCCGCAGCGTTTCGAGATGCAGGAGTCGGCCGCGCCGCAGCGTTTCGAGATGCAGGAGTCGGCCGCGCCGCAGCGACAAAGGGAGAGGCGTGACTCAGCCTCGCTGTCGGCGCGTCGCCTCGTGCAACGCCTTTGGGCCAGGCGCTCTGGCACAACAGCAGGCAACAAAAAAAAGTAGATGAATAAGGAAAAATGCATACTTTTTTATTCAAAGGTGTGATCGGTGGTGTGGCACTGCGCAGTGAGGAACGTCATGCTTGCATTGCGTTGTTCCACAGCCCCTACCGACCCTTCCGCTCACATGGTATGCTGGACATCGCCTTTCTCTGAAATTTAATTGTTGTCTGCCTGTATTGCTAACTACTGTATGTCGTGCTGAGTTTGAAACACAAATTCCCTTATAGTGTACAAGGCCAACTGTCCAAATGCCGCATGAACAAACAAAACACTGAAGCAGTGTCAAGGGGTGTGCATATGCGACTATTTGGAACCCCGGCGCGGTGCGTGACGGTCACTTGAAGACGCAGTAACTAGCAGTTAACTAATTTTATAAGCAGATATCATTAGCACTGATTTTAGATTGGGGTCGCACCAGAAGGCATGGAATATGTGCCGCATGGGGTGCAAAGTGTCAATCGCAGAATTACCTATTTCTCCAAGCATTTTGCCTAGATAATTTACAGGATTGATGCTTGGCGGGTGAAATGTTGCACCGGAACCGCAAATAAGCTCAGATGTCGAAACTAAACCTGCTTTCAAAAATGTGACGCCATGTACTACTTCTAAATGTTTCTGATTGTTAAAGCATTTATTATTCAAGAAAGTACCTGAGACGCTTTGCTTCCACCCCACGCTCTTGAAGTGTGTCGCCCTCTTGAAGCTTGACAATCCACTTCGGGATCCGCTTCGACCTTACGTTTTCAATGGTTTCGATCTGTCTCCCACGCATTGTGCACGTGCTTGGTCCTGCAGCCAAGCCCTGGGAAAGCTAAAGACGATGTTGGATTTTGATGCCTGTCGTTCACCCACTAGGCGGAGTTCTTCCGCTGTGTTATTCGGCGGCGAACGAGTGTGAAAGGCGCAATTTCGTTAGCGCCAACTGTAAGCGCAGTCTATAGAAAGACTTGCCCAGTGAATTATTTCATATACACATGATCAAGGATCCATTTTTTAATCTTAGACACCGCCGTTTTTCCTACTGAGTAATTTATTGCTTCCGCAATATTAATTTTTACTTGGGCTATCGTCCTGGTATGCCGACACCGTATATTTAGTTTTTTTTTTTGCCGCCTTGAGTGTTGTTTTTGTTTCAAATTGTAACTAAATAGGGCTGGCGCCGTCATCCTTGAGTTTCGAGCTGATAGGATGTCTCTCTAGCTTGGTTTCAAGCGAAGCTTGCATTGGCTGACTTCCGCCATCGGGGGTGGCTTAGACTGAAATCCTCCTCCTCGGGTGCCCCTTCTCGGGCGCAGCCATCGCTCTCCATTGGCAGCTGGCGAGGGTGTGCGTGCAAAAGTATTTTGCTATGCTACGCTACAATGGGCCAATAAGCGTCGTAGCTCGCATCACACCACATTGCCGGCTCGGTCGCTCGCTTTTGCCGGGCTGTGCTCCTTCATGCGTGGCGTGGGTAGGCAGGGCGGGGTTCGCTCTGCGGAAGAGCGGGAAGCTATTGAATAACGTAAACGTAAACGTAAATATTCGCAGAAGAATAACTTACTGTGGCGTATACCAAAATTTTTGTTAAAATCAAGCTCAGCGAGATAACAGGGTTTTGTTTTCGTCAATCGATGATTTTGAATTTTGATTTCGGTCATTGCGATTCGATTTTGAATGTTTTCGTTTTTTATGAAGTCCAGCTTCGCTTGCGCCCCTATTTTTGGTGGAAGGGGTCCGTTGATTTTGTGGGATGCTTGTATGGTTCATAATTTCTTGTTTATGCGCAAGGAATGTATTTTGAAAAATAATTAAAAACTCAAGATAGAAAGGCGTTTGACGTCCCCATCCGCGCCTATTGCCAGAACATCAGGTTTGCGAGATTTCGTGTTGCAGCATAATTAGTTCTTTCTGTTCTCTGAGAGTACTTTCGGCACGCCGATTTACAGAGGATTTAAAGATAACAACTTATATGGTTATTTTACAATACGCCTTCTACGGCTCATCTGGCTTTTGCTTTACACAATTGCAGCCGACTTCAAAATGAAATTACTGTGTCTAGCCTTGCTCAATTTTCTCCCATTTATATTCGATCACGTCCCTCGCCGCGTGCCCCCAGCCCTTGAGCAGACGATGAAGACCAGTCGTTACACGCCGACACCAGACAAACGGAAGAAGCCGCGTTCCCAGCATTCTCATCAGACGTGGTTTGTAGTTCCTCAGACAGTCCGTTTCTGCCTTCAAGACATCGCTGTTACGGGGCCAGGCATCGTCGTCATCGGTGGCGGCAGGCACATCTTTACTCTATGATTTCATCGCATTGCTCATCCGCATTTGACCGGACCGGTGGTACACGACCCGAAATATGATGTTACGGAACTCAGGGGGGCAATGCCGCACAGTGACGTAACCCATGAACAATAACGACGACGACGAAGTGCCTGGCACGCAACTTGCGAAAGCCGCAATGGCCGCAATGTACATAATGTAAAGAGATCGTTTCACCCCATTGCGTCATTCGTCTCATTATTTAGAAATATAGCCAGGTTCCAAAGTAGCAGGTCTGAACATCACGGAGCAACCAGTTTACTCCAACCGTTAGCCGAACCAATTAACCCAGCAGACTTCCGAGCAGAGCAAGATGGCGTGAGGACCTGCACTACGTGTTTAATAGCGTTTGTGGCCAGTGAGAATTGCGAAAACAGGAACATTTGCGTCTGGTTCTGTATTCATTTTCTCTAACGTACTTCGCTTACTGTTAAAACCGTTTGACTGCAGGAAAAATCTAAAGCACAGTCGACGAGAAAATGTTAAAATGTCCCAGTCTCTTAAACTACCACGTTGCCGACCAATCGCTCTTTCTGGCAACGGTGCTTTCTTCAGAAGTATTCCGTTACGTGGACGCTGTACAATACATACGACGATTGATGCGCGGAAAAAGAGGGAAATTTCAACCTGACCTTATTGTGCTCCCGTTACCGATGTTGTGGCATAGTCGTCGTGAGACTATTGTTTCGGCTACCTAACACTTTCACAGCATGCCTTCATTGACTGGAGACGACCTGGCAAATTATAATGAAGCACTGCGAGTGAGTTACATTTGCTTTAGTTGCGACATCGATATAGCGGAGCTTGACGCGGACACATTAACGGCAGAAATAAAAGATAAATAAAAGAAGTAGACTCTGTGATTCATCTATTAAGCTTAAAGAATTGCGTAAGCGGCATTTGTGATCGTTATAGGCGGTAATCGAGTACACACACCAGATAGAAAGAGAAGAAAAATACTGTATATGTATGGAAAACTTGCCCGTTGTGTGTTTCTATAAGTACTCCCGAAATACTCCACTCGAATTCCACTGATCGTTCGCTCAATGAACACAAACATAATTATTTGTTTGGTTAGATGAATGAAGGCTTCTTCCGCGCCGCGTAGCAGCAGGGGCTGCACGCTGGCTGGTAGAGAAACCTGCCCTTGGGTCTTCCTATTAAATCAAACGGCGTCTTTGGAGGCAGTCCGGCCCTGGGCAACAGGGCTCGCTGGGGAGATGTTTCACGACTGGTAAGCCGGTCCGCCCGCCACTCGTAAGGTTCTGGGAAAGGAGGAAGCGGGGGGTGCGGTTGCACACGCGTATTATATAGAACAAATTTGGCAGGCTACGTAGGATCGTGCGCATAATTTTGGCCCAAAATTTGGCAATGATCTGAGGGGCTGGCATTCGCCTGACACTACAAAAGATCCCACACCAGTGCCACACTCCGGCACCTCTTTCTGTACTACCAATCACCATGCGCTGCACCGTTGTCGTCTGTTGCAATGAGCTCAACTGAACTGAGATACAAATGATTCAGTGCCCCTAATTGAACGTATGTGCGCGATCAAATCAAGTGCGCCAAACACCACGTACAGAATGACGTCTTGGTGGGATTTCCAGTTCTTGGGCGCGCCAAGTGAAACATATACCGCGAAGCCTCATGTCAGAGAGATCTGCCAAGGGTCGTTGCATGAGCCATGCGTCTAATGCGTTGAAACGTATTTTTGTTGCTCATTAAAACAACTGCCGAATAATGTAGTTGATAAGTCCACACAACAAACTGTACAGACGTAAACGTACAGCAACGTTTCAGCAGCCTCTAAAAAGTGCGGATTTCCAGAGCTAGCGTTTGCCGAATATTCGATGAATGATTACGCTACCTAACAGGTATCGAGAACGCAAATTAAGCAACGCTGCTTCATGAAGTCCAGCGGGAAGCAAGACACGTTATTTTCATACATGAGCATTTTCTAATTAATACAAAAACGTGAGTGCCTTCGCAGGTAAAAATAAATGCCTGTTGGCTGAATAGACCGACTCGTTAACTGAAACATTTTTTCTTCTTGTGTGTTAACATTTGTTCCTGGCACAGAACGCATAAACACAAATAAGCACGCTGCAGAGAAGTAGGGTCCAGATCCAACGTGAGAGCTGCAGTATAGGCTATGCGGGTAACAGTGTCACTTCAGCAGGAAAGCGCATCGAAAGTGCATGCAAACAGAGCACATTTTGTTGTGCATTATATAAAATGACCAAGAAAAAATGCCCTTGCCCAAAACCTAACACTACTGATGTGCCGGGCTGGTGTTACAGCCTCTCTGCAATGAAGATGGCACGAAAACAATAGAAAATTGTACCACGATCTCAAAAGCCGGCTGTCACCTAGACGCCAAGAATAACGAAGCATTTATAAAAATGTAAATGGCTGAGAAATTCGGTGATGATTGCTGTTCTTTGCATAGCCAATGGTCCACGTCAGGCCAATGCAGCTTATAATTTTACCCCTGTATGTGCAAATTAGCTGCTATTCCGGTGAGCCCAACCACCGGCATCGCTTTCGAAACTCCCAGTGTTCTTTTTACAAAACACCGCCTGGTTTATGAGTCTTCATTGTATTCCTACCTGGCCCAATCTTTGGTGGCCTAGAACAATGTAATTCTCTCGGTAGCAGACGACTTGGCTTCTGCTAAGCAGAGTTTCAGGGCTTAGTCCAAATGATATCATACAGGAGCATTTAGGTATGATTTACCCGAAGATAAATGGAATAGGAACAAGTCTGGAAGTTCGTGCGGTCAGCGAAACAAGCGGAACGTCATGCAGGCGACTGTTTTGTTTGCTGTAGTTCACCGTACCAACAGCCTCTGAATAAACACTGCATTTCCGTCCACCCGCACCCTCCATAGAAGTCTAGAGTACAGGTAAGGGAGTCGCTGTGCCATTTTCGTTGAAACGGGTGTATTTCCGCCGCTTAGCGCTAATGCTCGAGTCCACAGAAATGAGCGAATCAATCTTATGCTCAGCCACACAGACTCAAGTGGTACTTTAGAGCTCTTTCAACAGCTTATTTTTTGTTGGGACCTGCCGGCATGCAGTGGCATTGTATTAATTTGTGTTTTGAGTCCGAAATAAATCGGACAACCCGGCTGTGATGAGACTGCCCGAATCAGGTGTTTCCCTTAATGCTGTTCTCCTACTATAACTTAGACGCGTTTTAAGTGCGGCATATCCTTGAAATATTTGTAAATAATGCGCATTCGTAAGCGCAGTGTGACTGTCCAAAGGCGATTTTTTTTGTCTTTTGACTGGAGTAGGAGTACGCAGTTTAGGTGTACAGCGACACACTATTAAGGAATAAATTGCATGAAGCACCTTGCCTGCACGCTGGTAGCGATGTAATGGTGGTTGGGGCTAGTTGGTGCGTACTAACTAAATTCAAAACAGCGCAAAAAGACAGGGCAAGAAAGGACAACACACGGTGCTTTGGGTTGTCTTCCCCAGTGCCATCTTTTTGCGCTGTTTTGAATTCAGTTTTGTATGCAGGTGGTAGCGTCGCATGAACGTAGGCGCCCAACGAATGTTTCAAGAAAGTGCATACTACAGATTGTTCATGAAGGAAAATAACACTATCCGTGACATTTGTGTCAAGTGTCTCTCGGAACCAGCGGCGACAGATGTTTGTGGCCCTAACGTGTGAAGTATCCGCTATCTGCCCTCGATAAATCGGCGGTTTCCGTCTGATGTCCTCGCATGTGCAAGAATTTTCTGTGCATTAGCGAGATCGTTGACAACTGCAGCCGCAGTAGGGACCACATTTTATAAGTAGAGCTTGGCATGTTGATAATGTTTTAGGAATACTGTCATTAACAAGTGTACAACAGACTCCGTATGGAAGACAAATGTGTTGATTATTAGGAATGTTTTATGTCGCTTAGTTATACCTAACCTCCGATATTCACTACGAAATAGCAACTCGCGCGTGCCAGCTGGGGCCGAATCCTCCAAAAATGGCAGCATCTTCACTCTGTGGATGATGGCAAGGGGGCGGAGTACGAAGACTCGGAATGACATCAAAGTTGCGCCCCGAGGGACATCCGATTTGCGCCCCAACCGTCATTCGATTGGAGCCTTGAGTTGCACCTTGATTTTCCCTAAATGAAACTGCAACCCACGGCTCCAATCAAATTTCGCTTGATTTTCGCTTGATAGTGGTGTGCGCACGGAGGGACGCGGAAGGACATTGGGAGGTCCTAAGGTACTCCGCGCCGTTACAAGAGAGGAAGTAAGCCGTTTGACTCTCTGGTACTAACTCGCTGTCGTAGCACAATGGATGAGACGACTTTGCCTGTTCTACCAGACACAGGGTTGAATCCTGCCGGTGCCTGTGTGATTTTTTCGATTGTACATGCTATGCGGACGGACGCGGACGGACATGGTGCGGTCCTAAGGTACTCCTCACCTAAAAAGGGGCACCGTTTTAAAGCGACGCGGGGTTGGTATACGTGTGGGTGTATTCTTTGGCTGAGGCGTCGCCTTGAGGGGCAGGTAGGGAGTGAAAATGACACAGAGGAGCACTGTAGCAAGGGCGCAAGGCGACAAGCAAAACGACGGGTTGCAGTGCGCGTCGACTTGCTAGCGTGCTCCTCCGCGGTACCATTCTCACTTCCTACCCGCCCCTCAATGCGACGCATCAGCCCAAGAATGCACCCACACGCATGCCAACCCTGCGTCACTTTAAAGTCAAGCCTCCTTTTTTGAGAATTTGGCCCAAGGATTCATTAAAGAATTCAACTGGAAACCACATTCCAGCTTTATATGACGCTACCGACGAGTCACTTACACATGTGGTACATTTCATTCTAAGTTTTCTTTTGCCTACAATCATGACTTCAAAAATTCCCAGGTCAAATATCAAAGAATGCAAGCGAGAATTTATTTCGCCCAATTCATGGCATTTACAATTTCGTCATGGTGAAATCGTCGGTTATGCGTCATCCAGTTTGACCAATTACTGATTTTTGGTGCGAAAACACTATCAGCCTTCATCCGCCTGTTCCCCAGAAATATTCTCAAGCCTAGTTTATGAAGGGTCCAGTACTTTTCAATTTCTAGTTTGCGCCAAGACTGGCGTCCAGTGGGGGAAAGGGCCATGCGAAAATGTTATGCTCCGACATAAAGCCAAATGTGCCTACCGTGTGCTTTGCCGTCTAATGTCGCACCTTTACGTGAAATTGGTATGGTGCTGCTTGAATTTTAGTAAGGCTAAACTAGAATGTTGCCTAATGCTGAGTTCAAATAGAGTAGGCTTGAATTTGTTTCACGCTTCCAATTCTCATGTGACCACGAGGCAGCTCTGGAAAAAAGTACCCATTCGGAACATTTTACTTCTAGCTGGAGGCACCCAACTAAGTCTGAGGGCACTAATGCTAAATGTTGCACCTTAGACGCTAAACGTCAGGAATACCCTACGGTTTTAGTTAATAGTATGGAAATGGAGTACATACCCACAGGATAACACATACCCTCAGTGCTGTATTGGGCAGCGTGTTATCTTGGCGGCATGCTGGGGGCTTGTACCAAGCAATCATTTAGTTACTTATTCAATCCATTACGTTGGGCGCACCATGACGGTCTACAGCAAAATTATGCTCCGTATTTGGAATCATTTGTGTGTGTTTTGTATTCCGCCATAAATTTACAATTTTATACAAAATAGCCCATACCAGGGGAAGTGCATTGACGGAAACTCTGTAAGCAGCCGTGTATGATTCTTTCCCGCAATACTTCGTATTTCCCCCGGCAAGACCATCTGTGTATGTTTTAGACGTGGGGTGATTAATGATGTTGTAAATAGCACTTGTACCCGTCCCCTTTCTTGTGGGTGTTGTACCAGCGCCAATACCCATGTTTTGAGACGGTATTGCGTCAGTAAGCCAAAGAGATACATACCATTTGAAGCGACAATATAACCACAACTTTTAAACGCACAAAAATCCTTTGGTGACCGGTATTCGTTATACTATAATCTAATCATTTCTATACGGAACATGTAGGTCATATAAAAGATATCTATTTCCAGCTAACGTGAAAGCGGTCAAATGCGGAGCATTGATTTGCTAAAGGGGCAGCGGCGCCCTCTTTTGACTAGTTCTAGTATCAGCCTGGCGCTGATACCGAACGTAGTGAAGAGATGGCACCGCGGCACCTTAACATGCCTATAAAGACACACTGGGTTGAGTTTTAATCATTTTGGCGTAATCAATGCATTTCTTCGTGTTTTTTTATTGTTGTTTTCTTTTACTTTTTGGAGGCCTAGTAACGGCAGCCTCCATGCAACGGCGCAGCGCAAAGCTCACCTCAACGGTTCGCCTGAGAGTAATGTGTGACTGCGTGGCTGAATGGGGTCGCCATCAGCTTTGTAACATGATACACCCAGGTTCGATCCCGACCAGGGCAAGCGGTGATTTTTTCGGAGTCTCCGTTCTGGTGCGTCACGACATTTCACGCGTTAAGCGCCACTACAGCGGATGATACAGTGACCCCTAACGAGCAGCGCTACTACACAAGCCCTTATGGGCTCTGCACTTAGAATATAATGGGAGAAGTAAGACCCATTACCCCCAGTAAATGCGGGTGGAAAGCGAAGGTGCTTAGACGTAACACAATGTATGCAACAAGGAGTCCCACGAATGCACTTAAACAACTCCTTCATACAGTGAGAAATGCCTTCGATGACGCTTTTGTGATCACTTGTGTTACTGGTGTATTCGCGGAGTGCTACGGTTGCATCTTCAGAGCAGTGTTTAGCGAAAATTAGCCCTTTGCATTTGCATAACCTAAGTAGGGCGGTTTGTCTATGTAAATTATTATAGTAGTATAGTTCAATCTCCTCGGACGTTAACTAGATTAACTACATCGATTCTCTCAGTGGTTAAGGCGTTGCGCTGCAGAGCACGAGGTCGCTGGTTCGATTCCCGGGCCCGGCGGCCGCTTTTCTGATGGAGGCGAAAAGCAAAAACGCCCGTTTGTACAAGATTTCAGCGCATGTTAAAAATCCCCAGGTGGTCAACATTACTCCGGAGTTCTCCAATACGGCGCGCCTCATCGCCTGCGTTGCGTCGGCTCGTTAAACCCTACAATCAATCAATCAATCAAATCAACTACACCTGTTCTATATCGGGGAATCTACTTTGAAGCCACAGACCACTATCACAGGAGTGTGGTGATCACATTTTATCCCGACAAAGCACTCGCGAATAAAGTTCTCGTGGTCTCCTATAGGTTTTTTGGAGACAAGTGTAACGTGGATATTAAAATTATTTTTGCATCTCTAAACCACAGGCGCAATCTGACGAATGTGGCGTAACTTGCGTGCTATGCTTAATGCAGTTGCTGTTCTGCTCTTTCGTCGCTTTTCACACACAGCCTTGTCGATCACATTGTCTTCTCTGTTCTGGTAGTCACTCTCCACAGGCATGTTACTCTTCGGGACTCTTTAATTATGCTTGGCCTAGGCATGACATCGTTAGGACACAAATGAAACAACTCATAGACTTTGCCCTTCGGCGTTCACACACTAAGGGAGGGAATCCGGCATTGCGGCACAGTGCGTGCTGTCTTTAGTAACCCCTTGTCAATCCTTTACCAGGGTACGCTGCGTAAGTCGGTATGTTGTGAAGTGAAAATAATTTTTTTGTTGTAATTCAGGGTAGTTGCCTATTCATAGCTACTTGTGAAGGTTTGGCTATTGACAATCAAATTGTTGCCGATTACGTCAATGGGAGCGGAGGGTGCCTTGTATCTGCACAATAAGGCGTAATTGGCGTAGGTGAGACACTTTATGCTTCTAATAATGTATATGTAGATTACGGTTAGGAAAAGCTAAGACAAACACAAACAAAAGTATCAACAGGTGAAAAAACAAGTGTCCGCATTTGGCTAGCGCGATCTAGCAACATAAAAGAGAGGGGTCGGACACCTTTGGAGGTGGAGGGTCAGGTTGCGTGCAGCCGACATAGCGAGGCCAGAAACTATATCCGGGGAGGAGGGAGGGTGCATTGCTGGCAAAGAGAAAAATATTGGACAATCGAGATGATTCTTTAAAAGTGGTACGGAAATCATGTTTATTTTCAGCATGATTTAAAGAGGAAAACTTCATTCGTTCCTGTCTAAGCCTCTTTAAAGCGAAAAATGTCATGCCGGTCTTTATGTAGAAAGGGAGAAGAAGAAGGGGGCTTTGAGATCATTTCTGTGGCCGCATAATACTGCCTCGCGGGCCGCAGGTTGTCAATCCCTGGCACAAATAATTAAAAATAAATTAGAAAATTTTTAAATGCAGTAACGGTACCAGATGCAGTGGCTTAATAAAAATAATTTATAATAAACCGTAGCAGATACGAAGGCAGGCACGTACCCAGAGGGGGGGCCCGGGGGGCCCGGGCCCCCCCGAAATTTTTTGGGCCATACCCCCCTTCCCCGCGCCACCTCTCCTCTTCCCTCACACACATTCTGAAGCGGCGCCATACAAATCCTGGGCTTGATAGCTATTTGAGGCGTTTTTTTTTTCGAAATGAGCAAAATCCACCTAAGGGGAATTTGAGGGAAAAAAACGAAAAGTTTGGAACCGGACCTAAATGCAGTGCTGTCAAAACTATTAAATGACATGTTTCACATGTCAGCCAGGGGAAGTCTATAGTGACAAGTAATTAAGAATTATGCGGAGAATTTGAGCAATATTAGCATAAGTTCAGATTTGGCTCGTACTCAGTTGATACAGACAAATTGGTGCGGCATTCTTATTAAAACTTTATTGGAATCGAATTTCAAAAACGGTACGATAGACTTTTAAGAAAAAAGGCAATAAACACGCAACAGGGCTCAAAATATAGTAACACTATACATCAAGAGCCGGTGAGTCCTCTTGGCAGCATTAGCATCTCTTTATGAATGGCTCCGAAGGGTACTTTTTTGGACACGCCTCAAAACACTCATGAAGCTCTTCATTGCCTTGCCATAAATTTCCAAAACGCTTTACAAGAAGCCTGCTCATATCTTCCATGGCTTGCCATGGCTTGTAAGAGGCAGCTAATTTGTTAGGTAAGTAAGTGGGAAATATGGGAGTAATAGCAATAATAATAACCAGTTTTACTCCGTAAGTACGAGGGAGATGAGATAAAATGATAGTATCACACCTCTCAGTTTCATTTCGTTTACTTCCGCTTCCGTTCACGTTATTGTAGACGTGTGGCATCAGATCATTTGCCGCCGATCTCCTCATTGCTCTCAGAACTCATGATACGCCAGCTCTCAAAAGCAAAAAAAAAAAAAAAAAAGAAATTGATGCAAAAACGCACAAAACAGCCCGAAACGTCACACCAAACGCGAAATCCCATTGGGCAAATGAATTTGGCTCATTTTGATCTATGCACATTAGTGTCTGGCTTATTTTCCACACGAAGTAAGATCTGCGTACACGTTTGCAGGGAATTGTGTCAACTATTTATTTGCCACATTTTTAAAGGGAAAGTTGCCGGGATTTTCTTGGCAGTGCAGTTTTATCTGACTCAGTTTTGGTTTGTGGATTAGGTTCATTTAGAAAAAAAAAGATGTCTCATTTGGTGGTCAACGTGGGATTAAAAAAAAAAAAATGGACGAGGTATGTTTGCTCCGTTTACGCGGAAGCCAGTACCGCTGTACACTGGCTTCGTGCTCTGCTGCCGGCCGGCCACTTGCAATTCGCTGCACCCCCTTTACCCTGTTCGTCTGCAATCGGTGCTTTCGTTCTCTCGACGGCAGTACTTATCGCCTGTTTCGCCAGGGTGGCGGTTTCAGCAGCTCGGGTCGCATATGTTTTGGTGGGGATGAAAATTTTTGTCTTTAAACATTCAACAAATTCCTCCATCCTAGCGCGCCATGCCGTCGGCCGATACTATCGCCCATGCCTGGTGTTTGTGGCTCAACGAACGAATTCCTTCCCTGAGCCCGAATTCCTTCCCTGAGCCGAACTCACAGCGCGTTTTTCACTAGTTTTCGTAGGAATGTTGCTTTTGCTTTTGTCGGTAAGAAGGGTCAGAAGTCTTCTTGCCGCAGAGAAACCCTCTGTGGGGTTTCTCTACGGAATGCCTTCCAACGTCCGGCTCGCGCACGTGTGCAGCGTCCGCGGCCGCCGAACAAGCCAAGGCGACAGAAGGGCTTCGAACCGGATGGCGACGAGCGGAGTGGCGCGAGGGGATGCTTGACCCCACCGTCTGGCGCCTCTAACATTACGCCCGCTTAGGGAAAGCTACCGTGGGAGTACAAAAGCCTTGTGCCACAGTCGGCGCGCCCGTCTGGACAAGAAGGATCGCTCAAGGAGGAAGCGCAACAACGTTACCAAGCCCGGCGACGGCAGGGTGACAAAGTGAAGGCGCGCATCGCAGTTGTACGGCGGCAAGAGACACCACACCGGCAGCTTTGCTTTGGACAACTAAAGGCAGTGACAGCGGCACTGTTGATTGACAGCCATTGTTGTTAATGGCTGCTATGCACAACGGCGGTGTAGTGATGCCAGCGCCCGTGGACCCCGTCGGGGCGATGACCCTCCTCCCTTCTCGTCGCTTTGCCGTGTCCCCCAAGCCGCCGGTGAAGTGGCAGCCCTTTGAGACTGCCGTGCCAGCGACCTTCTACGCTGCTTTTGGGAAGGCTCGTTTCCTCCCGACTTTCTGGGGCGGCGGACAGGGGGGAGCGGGGGTCAAAATCCTAATTGGTACGTGTGTTGCATGCGCAATTTTGCTTAGTTTGTCCGGAGCTGGGGCCAAGAGCGGTCGCATCAAGACTTGCTCTCGTGGCAGTTTTTGGGCGCCAGACCCTAGCGAATTTCTCGCAAACCGCGCGGCGGTTCGGCACCCGTTTTGGCCCCCGGGCCCCCATCAGGGATCATGCCGCGATACCCTTTTTGTGCGCTGCGGCACCTTTTAATTGTAATGCAGTTTTCATTGTCTTGTGTTAGCTTATGTTCATGCTTCGTCGTCTCCTGTAAATAAGTGTAAACAGACTTTTTCTTCATCATCTACTTGCCTCGTCTCATCATCGGGTTCTTCACCATCCTCCACGACGACACTACCCACCTCAATGACGAACCAAACTTTACTGGTGGGTTTACGGACCCCGAACTGCATTCCTGTGAACAGACCTCGAAAACACCGGGCTTCAGCGGGGAAGGGCACGGAGTCAAGGTGGCCAATGGTCAACATGAGAAAGACGGGTGTGCAGCGGGCGATCGGTGAAAATGAACCCGGGCCGGACATCTCGACGGACACCAACCAGAGTTTTGGCCGAGAGCAATTTCGGCTTCAAAATTGGACTGCGAACTGTGTCTTTGTATTAGAGGGGTTATAAAACCCCGGGTACATATGATAGCTTAGTCTCGCGATGTCGGAGTATCGTCAAGGTGTCGGCAGAGAGCAACGAGTTTACTTCACCAACGGGTCGAACGAGAGGACAGAGGAGAGGTCAAGGAAGCGACAAGGCGCATCCCTGGATATAACAAGGTTCTTTACAAAACAGCCAGAGGTAAGCGCTGACGCGCTGGCGCTTGCCACCGTTTTTTTATCTACATTTACTGCAGTCCAGTGCGTCTCGATACTGCAATTTCCCAAGCAGTATCATTGAATCATTGGTGCTTTGAATGGCAGACGGTTAAACGTCGAACTCGGAGGCTGTTTAGGGTAATCACACACGGAATTAGGCGTATGACATCTCCGATTTACCTAACATTTTGTTTCCTTCCTTCATAACTAGTAGCCACAGATTTTGTTTGGAGAAAAATATGGAAGCGCAAGAGGTTTGCTACGTAGGTCTGAACTCTCGAGTGCCTAATGCACTTTCGTTTCTGCCGACTTCGATTGCGTATAACCTGTGGGATGCTCCAGAAATGTATAGTTACTGTGCAGTACGCGTATTTATTCCCGTAAATATTTTAATTACTGCCGTTCTTTTTTTAATGTTGCAAACTTCGTGTAGGGATCTTTAACATGCGCAGAAATCTCGAACATACGAGTATTTTCGCTTTTCGCCTGCATCCCAAGGGCGGATACACTTAATTTCATTTCTGTATGCAGGTTTAGGCGCATTTATGGTAAACGCTTGGCGTTCAACGTGTTTAACTAGTAACGGCGGGTACTCTCGCCCTCTCCCCTAATTTGCATAGAAAAGTTACCTTGGGTTGGGCCCCCCCCGAAAAAAAATCCTGGGTACGTGCCTGTACGAAGGTGTGTACATTAGTAGCCCTCATTAGATTACTTCAAAACAAAACAATAACAAGATGCACAACAGAAAAACTTCTGAAATAATAAATCCTTCCGCACCCAATGCTCTCCCAAGAATAAATAAAACGTTAAAGAACAAAATAAAAAGTGGGCCTCCATAATACCACAAAGGAAGAGTAAGGTTCAAAACTGGAGAAGCTCCGCAAGATTTTTAAGCATTAGTTAATAATTCTAAGAATGACTCGAGCTGTTTCTTGAGAGCCATGTGTTTTTTAATCTTCACCTATAAACTACACATACCCATGTGAAGGTATTGTACCTGCATTTCCCCTTAAAGTACCTAGTGAAATTTTATAAAAACACTTGTCTGATTATTTATGGTTTGACACCGCAAGAAGGGGGGCTTGTATTCGGCCCCAAAACAAACCACGTGCAAACGCATTTCATTTTTTGGTCTCGTTCAATTTTAACATTTATGAACGCACACAGGCGCAGAAAATTTTAGAAATTTAAGGTTATCTTACTGCCACAGGCATTTTCTGCTTGAATAAAAATTCACGTCCTGCAACACATGCACATTGCACATAATGCGAAGAAATCTTATTTCTTTGGCACCTTTTCCAGCTTCCAAGGGTGCTCCTGCTTTTACACAAAATAGAAACTCCGCAGGTTTATGCCATTTTGCCTTCAACCACACCTTACACGGAAAACTAGCCGCCACAATTTGTAACAGGAAGACTTCGCAATGAAGCATTTAACATAAGTTCAAAGCTTTCAAAGCGTAGCTAAGCTCAGGTATCGGCTGTTTTTCATGGATATAGAAGTGCTGCTGCAACAAAAGAAAGTAGCGCGGCGCGTTTTTTAGAAGCATAGTTGGTAGAGTTTCAATTATGCCTCGCATTTCGCAATTAATTGTCCTACTAATATGATCTGCTGAAGCGGTCTGGCGCTGCAAAAGATACAGGCGGATAAAGATAGGTGGACTGTACTGTTTGCGCACTAAAAATGGCCTTCGTTAACTAGAAACACGATCCCTATAGGCCGGCCAACGGCTGAAGGTTTAATTACGCGTCTCAAAAGGCCAGCTGACCTCGTGCCACGGCATGAATATTGTAGCGAGTGCTGATGCGTCAGAGGGACACTTTTGATGATGTAATTACTCGCCCGGCAAAGGAGAGAATGAAGTTAACTGCGAAAGAAAGGAAGGATTTTTGTTTCCAGTTTTGAGAACGGTTCTTACGCCAGGTAATAACTCTCTGTTGGGCTTAATACAACAGGAGGCTTTTATGGCCATTACTCGGACATCCAACGACTTTTACAATAGGCCTGTTTGGGAAGAATGTCCATGGATGAAAGCCATCACGAACCTCGGGTTCTACTTTCTGCCTGCCAGAATATAACTCGACAGTGCCTGGGTTCTTGAGAACCGAATACACAACTTCCGAGTTGTTTTTCTTTGAGCTGAAATAAGGACTTTTTACTTTTGTGAAGAAGAAGTCCTTGCTTTTTTATCTGAAAGCATGTTTAAAAAGACAATAATTACGTCCGGTACATTTATTCTGAACGCCGAAAACATTAAGTCGCTGG
This sequence comes from Haemaphysalis longicornis, assembly GCF_048455015.1. Taxonomy (NCBI): domain Eukaryota; kingdom Metazoa; phylum Arthropoda; class Arachnida; order Ixodida; family Ixodidae; genus Haemaphysalis; species Haemaphysalis longicornis. The sequence continues at coordinate 204,139,202 of NW_027526361.1, read as the reverse complement.
TTCTTGTTTAGTGATTGAAAGCCGTATGCTGTGAAGAATTTATGAATGTAGAAAGTATTTAGAGAGGACTTTTTTTGGAGTGAATACGATGTACTTTGATGGTTTGGCGATGAGGATGATTCACTGCAACATAAAAACTTAGAATAGACTTCGGCCTCATTTCAAGAAATTCATAATGCGCAACCGCTTTGAGTTATGCTCCGGGAAACGTCAGTTCCGCGTTCCCAAGAGCGCTTTGGGTAGCTGTTATCAATCTGGTAGCGTTTTTTGGATGTGGCGGCAGGGACTACGTTCACGCTTCTTTCATTTCTTGATTGAGAATCTCTGTGAGCATCACTGGCACGCACAAGCAGTGTAGAGGAAATCGGCCACTATGCAAGTAAGCCCAAAAATAATACAGCTTAAGGCAAACGCTCACTAAAAATAGCGGTGGTACACCAACTCAGTATGATGTTTCAAAAAATGGCCAGACTACCGGCTTGCGTCGCAAGAATTTTCGTTGAAAAACGATAATCTCCAGCCCATCCAACCATACTCTCTCTCCTATGTTTTCTTATACCTCTCACGGTCTTCCCCCTCTCGCTGCTTCTATGGTTAATGTAATAGAGGTTCTTTTTTACTTTACTTTTTACTTTACTTTTTACTTTACTTCATTTTTACATTATTCGCACAGCGCCCACGCATATTTTGGGACAGTGCATATCTCGCGTCTCCTCAGCAACACTTTTAGTGCTTTTGTTCAATATCCTGAACAAAACTCGAACGACCTTGATACAGAAAAGGGGTAACGGAGAGCACAGTAAATAGCCCACTGTTCGAAGGATAAAAAACAGTTTAATGAATACTCGTAACCACGCCCCATTTCTCTAAGAAGCTCGTGTACGCACATCCTGACTGCTTTGGAAATAAAACACTGCACTGGGAGTGACTCGAACCAGAGTCCTGCGGTATTGGATATGAACACTGAATATGAAACTGAAACCGAAACTGAACAGACAACCCCTGAACCACCAAAGTTTGAAGATTCTCTCGGACCAGAGGTAAACGACTTTATTGGGTTCTGGCCTTCGACTTTCAAACGTGAGTTAGAGGCATGTACATTGTAGTACAGGAGGAAGTTCAGCATAGTCATCATTGGACGCGGTGTTTTTAGGCATTAAAAAGGCGCTGTTTAGGCGCAAAACGGGCAGAAAAAACAAGGTTTTAGGCCTCCAAAGTCTAGATAGAGCCATCATACTTTTTGCACAAACGCAATTATTTCAAATGGTGATTAAGGCGTTGTGCTGCTGACCACGAGGTCGTCGTTTCGGCTCTCGGCCGCGGCGGCCGTTTTTCTGATGGAAACGAAAAGCAAAAACGCCCCCGTATACGAGGTTTCGGCGCGTCTTAAAGATGACCAAGAGGTCAAAATTAATCTTAGCCCTCCACTGCGGCGCGCCTTATCACCTCCGTGTCGTCAGTGTGTTAACACGTAAAGTCACTCAATCAATCAATCAATCAATCAATCAATCAATCAATCAATCAATCAATCAATCAATCAATCAATCAATCAATCAATCAATCAATCAATCAATCAATCAATCAATCAATCGATCAATCAATCAATCAATCAATCAATCAATCAATCAATCAATCAACTAATCAATCAATCAAATAATTTCAAACGAAGGCATCCGTGTCCTGAGTCTTCGACCACAAAACCAAAAAGTGTTTTGTTTATGGTGGCACAAGGAGCCAACATTTGAACATTGCTGTTCAATTGTTCATTTAAACTGCAAGTTTAATGACGATCCATCGGGTTAATTCAGAAAGCTAATATCCTCATTTATTTTCAATGGCCCCTATCATTTTACCGAGCGTCGAATATAGTGAAACAGGCATGACAAAGAACAGAAAAGACCTAGAAATACTTCTCTAAAAAGCGCTTCTTTAGATCTCTCTGTCGGAATTTATTACGGCGTCAAAAAACAAACACAAACAATAAATTCCAGAGAGACGACTATTTACCAAGAAATTAACATGCACTTATATGATGACAGTTAGACCCTTCGATGGAAAGTTTCTCATTTACAGTAACATGCGAATTATTCAGGCAAGACGCCGCAACACTGCCAAATACACTTCATCAGTTGGAAGAGCATTTTTCAAAAGGTGTTTAGCATTCGGAGATTTTTGATGGGCACGCGTATTTTAGAGCCTTTCGGCATTGTGAATGTCAAGGCGTAAGGAAATGCAGCTGTAAAGTGATATTTCGCCTTTGCCTCATCAATGTGGGAGTTATCTGCTAACAAAGGAGTGCAGGATGCTGAACCCTTGCAGTAGAAACAGAATTAGATTGGATAATGCTATTAGAAACGAGGATGCCACTGTTTTGAGAGCCCTGTTTTGAGAGCACACTGAACGTAGTTTAAAAATTACTGTGAAAATTGGGGAAACAATACCAAACTACCACTAACCCCGCATTTTTTAATTCAAAATTATGCCTGTAGTCACTCAGTCTGAGTGTCCCATTCTGCTGGGGGGCTAGCGGTTGTTTTCCGGGAGTTGGTTGAACTCGAGGACTGTGTTGAACGCCACAGCTTCCCACACAGTCAATTCTCCCCGGTAACGGGAATAACGACCTCAAATTTCACTCGAAATCGGAACTTGAGGCTAAATAGTGTTCATATATGCACCGATTTTGACCATAGGCATTTATTAGGACATATAAAAATTTAGGCACAAAACACCAAATACGGATTTAGAGGCGCTTTAAAACACAATTTACACTTTTAATTTAAGACCAAAAGATTTTTTAATCTACGTAAAGGACCTTCCTTCCGGCATTTCATCAACGCTTCGCGTTTTTGCGGGCGATTACGTCGTCTACCGTCGCATATCAACTAGCGAAGATCAACTAATACTACAGCAAGGCTTACACATGATTGATAACTGGTGCGCTCAGTGGGTGATGAGGCCGAATATTTCCAAGTGAAAGTTCATGCCTATCGCACGAAAACACAGGAACGTCATCTATCCGTACTCGTTAAACTCAGCACTGTCATTGCAAGTCGATTCATACCGATACCTGGTCGTTGTAATTACAAGAAGACTAACCCGGACAAAGCATATTACAGCACTAGCTTCCGATGCCTCTTAAACTCTTGGCTATCTCACGTCATTGTCATTATCACCTGCAATCCTTCGGTACATGGCCTTTGAAACTTTTGTTCGTACAAAAATTGAATGCGCATCTGGAGTCCTTTGGAGCCCTCATCAAATATACCAAATTAACATTCTCGAATCCGCCCAAAATCGGGCCTCCAGATTCATCTCCTCAAATTACAATAAACGTGCTTGCATCAGTCAAACAAAATCATCCCTCGGTCTTCCTGTTTTGTCAGCTCGGCGCAAAATTTCACATCTCTCTCTTGTTCACAAAGTATACAACTTTCCTCAACTACATGGCTAACTTTTACTTCCGCCATTCGTAACATCTAGTCGCTTATTTATTTCCATAAATTTTGAGCGTCTGTTTGGCTCTACTGACGCTTTAAACAAATCATTTCTGCCTACGGCTATTGAAGAATGGAGCACGAGGTCGCGGGTTCAATTCCCGGCCTCGGCGGCCGCTTTTTTCAAGGAGGCGAGAAGGAAAAACGCCCGTCCGCACGATATTTTGGCGCACGTTAAAGATCCCCATGTGGTAAAAATATAATCCGGAGCCCACCACTACGGCGCGACTCATCACCTGGATTGCGTCGGCGCGTTGAACACTTACAATTAACCAATCAATATTGAGCAGTGGAATGGATTGACGGATGCTATTGTGAGTGAACAAAGTTGCGAATAAATTTAGAGATTTATTGCTATCCACCCTTGACTCTTAATCGCTGTTTTCCTTTGTTCGTTGAATGTTTGCTGTCGCCTGTATTTTTTGGACTGCGAATTGACTAATAAACATTTCGTTTCACATGGTCTGTGTTCTTTTTGTTATTTGTTGCTACCTCAATGTTTTGGTAATTCAAGAATGGTAACCATGATCTGCACTTTTATTGCCATTTCTACTCTGAATGTCCCCCCCCCCCCTTATTTAATGTCCCGAGAGCGCCCCAAAGGGTAAATAAAGGATGATGATGAATGAAGCCGGTAGATTAATTCGCAAAGGTTTTACTTAACGTTGTGTATTCAAGGCGTGAAGGAAAGAGGTTTTAAAAACCTATAAGGGTTATATTCTTCCCACCCAGGGGAAGCTTAGCGCCCTAATTCTGGCAAGTATGAGCATGAAGATGAGCTAAGCATTAGAGAAGGAGAAGCGACAAAACGAGTGCATGACAAAAGAAGAGAATGCACTCCAAACTCTTGAGTTGCAGTTGCTCTAATGGCTTTCATACGAGCTTAACTCGCTAAACAATCAGCGAAGCGATGAGTATTGCTTAAGTACTTGACACCCAGGAAATAGGCCCCTGTGGAACATTCCAGACTCGGAAAAATATGTGGTAGCGCAGTCGATTATCTTCTTGCCGCGACGGACAAACCATTATGCTCGAAACATTGTCGAATAAAACGAGCCGCACAGGACTCCTTGTTGGAAAAAATCCACAAAAAACGGTAATCATTAGAGATGTTCCCGCGGCTGCATAGTTATTTCTCTTTTTCCTGCAGCCTGAATGACGAAGCGAATAATTACTTCCATCCTTGTTCGTAACAAACTCAACTACTATAACGCAGTCTCGGAATAGTTTGAGTTGGTCCAGCAGCTGAGCCTCTTTCGCATCATTTCACGAAAAACATAAAGGAAAATTTCAATGATAACGACTCCCTGTTCGGGTCGTTGTGCCAGATTCCATGGGGGATAGACAAGCGTGGTACGTTTGAAAATAAAGGGCAAGATCACGGAAAGAAAATTACAGAAAACGGGCGCTGAGCTGTGTGGACATATGGAAATGTTATTGTGTTCAAACCACAGGCTACTATAGCGCACCCTGTCCCAAATGACAACGGCGCCTATTTTTCTAGAGGCCATTAAAACCCTTCACAAACAGTTCTGACGTGAGCTACTTCTTTAGTATTGGTAGTGTGCTGCATTGCAATATTGTCTTATTTTGCGTCTGGAACAATTTAGAACAGTGCCCCCTTGGGAAGAAAGCCTTTTATCTAAAAATAAATATTTCGACCACCGAAACGATGATGGGAGTTCTAGAAATCATTTTCTTCGAGAAACATGTTCTTCGGAATAAACTACACGGCTAACGCAAACGTTCGAGATGTAGTCAAACACTGAAGAGGCCAAGGTCGACCATCGGCGGATCGAACTGGTTGGTGTCTGAATGCATTTAATTGGGGCCCAGTCCTGTCTAGAAACACCCTATCCGTTCGGGAACACAGTCGATTGAACTAAGACACTAGAATTAAAAAAAAAAAACGGGTGGTTCCTTTTGATAATACCAAAGATTGCTAGAGGCCCAAGACCTTTTTGTTTGCAGCTTCCAGGTGCTTGTGGTATCAATAAATTATAATTATAGCGCCATTCCAGCCCTTCAAAAATGTATTAGCAGATGGCATGGAGGGACAAAAAATGACAAGTATCTCTTACAGCATGCTGGATGGTAATAAGGAGAAATGTATTGAGGAATTAGGTGTTTAACCAGAGCTTCTCTGCCGCCCAAGTGTAATCCCGAGGGCTAACACTCTCAGTGTTTGACATTTGTCGCCATTGGGTAGATATGCCTTGTGGTCAAGCAACAAATTTACTCATTGAACACGGTCAATTAATGGAGCAAAATCCCTTTTGTTCACGGAAGTACTGACATGCAGAAAACCCGGCACTACCTGCAAGCAGCAACTGAAACAGAAATAGGTACACGAGTAAAAAAATCTCCAGAAATTCTCAGAAGTGTCTTTTTATCCCTAGCATATTTATGTCGCTTGTCATAGCTCTGAATTCTTTGCATCCAAATTCTTTGGTGTTTTCTAAACCCTTCTTTACCAATCATATTCGTTTACGCTAATATACCGATCGCAGGTGTTACTTGCGCTAAATCTGCATTATTTTGTAAATGAAGGACGTGTTATGATTAAGTGCACCGCTACCTAGCATGCGTGTGCTCTCACGTTTAGCGTAGTGTAGCGGTGAGGTTTAAGGAAACCTGCCTCGGACAAATTTCAACTCACCGGTGAATGGCTGGCACGTGTCGGTGACTCAACCTCGGCGGCTGCAAAACACGAAACAAAGGGTCCTTCGTTTCGAGCCGTTCACAGGCGAAATGGACATAGCTCGCCGAGATATCCTCTGTCCCTCTCATATACTCAACGAGCGCGGCTACTTCCTGCTCTCACGCACTCTCGAAAGAGTATTGTGTGAGTCCGTACAGTCTTTGCGCAATGTGCACCAAAGCACTGGGAAGGCTCCACCGCCGTTACCGCTTCTGTGTAGAAAACCTACCTTCTCGCGGGACAGATTCATTCGTTTTGTAGCAGCGAATTCACATTGCGCCTTGTGTAGTCCTGTAAACTCACCTGTAAGGGTGTTTTTTTCTGTATTGTCGCAGTTTCCCTCTCGCGCAGGAGTAAACAAGTTAAGTTCGCATTCTGCTTGTCGTCAACACCAAGGCAGAAACGTTTGCTCGCTGATCACCACCACGCTACCACACATGACGGAGGCCATGAGACCCGGTTCGGCAGTGCGTTCCCGAATGTAAAGGGCGCTACACGGTTCATTTTTATTGTGTTTCTATTTTCCAATATTCTCTTCGACTAATTACCTCCATTTACGATACTTTAGCGATTACAGGAGGAACTTCCACAAAATTGGAAGTATTGTGGAAATTGAGAGCGTTACGCTGTTCCACATTTTTCGTATTTCTTTAAATTTTTCAAAATTATGTTCGGCCAATTCCGCTGCTTGCCGAATTCGGCCAATTCGGCAAGCAGCGATGGAGCGAACATGGCTCAGACCGTTCTTTTTGATCACACAGGTTAGCCCTTCCTGCTCCTTGTATTCGAAGCGCACTAGTAACCGGTGTTTGCTGCTTGTCCCATGCCCAAATACGCTCTTATTGTTGGCTTGTGATTGTGTTCGAGTGACCAAGTTGCTACTTATGTGTGGTGATGTGGAGCAAAATTCCGGTCGTGCAAGCGATAGTTCCGATGAAGGAAATCGGAGTAACAATGAGGTGCTAGCTGCCATAAAATCCCTCGCTCGAACCATGGAATCAAGGCACTTAGAAGTGATTTCCTCCCTGAATAAAGTTAAAGCTAGCCGAAAACTGCTTGAAGAACGAGTCTCCAATATTAACACCAGGCTAGCTGCGGTCGAGTTAAAGGTAAGCTCGCTGAAAAGCCTTCCTGCTCCAACCGATATTCAACGCCTTGTTGCAGAAACTGTTAGTAGCGAGAATGCCGCCATTCAGTCCCGCTTGGATGATCACGAGGATAGGTCTCGACGGGATAATGTTATTTTTCATAGAATAACTGACACGCCCGCAGAGACATGGTCCCAAACAGAAGAACAAGTGCGAGCTATTCTCGCGAAAACATTTTCCCTGCAGCTGAATGACGAAGGCATCGCGCCAGCACATAGGCTAGGCGGTTACGTCGTGAACAAGTGCCGCCTTGTGGTTGTTAATTTTGCTGCGTTCAAAACTAGGGATAAAGTTCTGTCCCAGCGATCCAAACTGAAAGGCAGTGGTGTAACCTTGCAAGAGGATTTTTGCAAGTCAACGAGGCTTTCAAGGAAAAAGCTGCTTGAATTCGGTAACGCTTGTGGACAGAAATTTAACCTAAAGTACAACAAACTTTACATTAACAAAAGGTGTTATGTATATGTTGAGCGAACTGGCACTGTATGTGAAGTGACACCTTTGAACATGTCCGGCACCACAGCCGATATCGCATTCTCGTCTGCGACTGGCGATGATGCATGTACTTCTGCCGCTGTACCTCCCTCTTCTGCCACTGTACCACCCTCATCATTGTCCTGGGAAACTTCTGCTGTTCAGGCACGACGAAAACATGACTATTCATTTCTGTACACCAATATTAGAAGTATTGTAAATAAACGTGATTCTTTGTCTGCCTTGATAGATACTTGCTCAGCCGACGTAGTCATATCTGAAACGTGGCTTTCCAGTAAAGTGGCCAACTGCGAGTTGTTTACTTGCAAAAAAGGATACAACGTGTACAGAAGTGACCGATGCGAGCGTATCGGCGGAAGAACCCTGATTGCGGTATCAAATGACCTAGTATCATATTCCATCCCTGTCACCGTCCCCGCCTCTTTAGAATTCGTCTCAGTTAGCATCACTGTGAACCACAGAGACGCAGTGTTCTGCGCTTTTTATCGGGCACCTAACGCCGCAGATACCTTTTCTGCTGACCTATTTGACTGTTTGAGCAAAATTACTATGAGGTATCCTAGCGCTCCAATTTTTCTTTTGGGTGACTTTAATTTTCCCGCAATCTCATGGGAAGACCAGCCTGTAGTAACCAATGGTTCCTCGGAATGTCTGGCATTTCTTGACTTGTGTAACACATTCCATCTGTCACCTACGCGCGTAACCACTTCCTCAGCCAATGTGCTAGACCTAATATTGACTACGGTACCTGATTTTGTCTCTTCGCCAACTGTTTTGCCCGGTTTAACCGACCACGCGGTTATACACTTCAGCATTTCTTCGGCTCTACCCCGTCCACTTAAGTGTTACAAAACAATTACGGTCTACAGTAAGGGTAATTTTGACGCAATTAACTCGGAGCTTGCGAACTTCGTCGACTCATATTTTCCGCAATTCTGGGAGCGTAGCATTGATGATAATTGGTGCTTATTCAAAGATATAGTTAAAAAACTAACATTTAAGTATATCCCACTGGGTCGGTTGGCCCAGCACAAGTCGCCGTGGTTTAACCCAAGGCTTAAACGGCTTCTTAATAAAAAAAAGCGCATCTTTCGCCGCTGCAAGCATTCCAGGTCAAGCAACAAACTATCATCTTATCTCTCCGCAGCTTCAGAATACAAACGCGCTCTCTCAAGCGCGAAACACTCGTTTTTTACCCAAACACTTCCTGATCTATTAAACACTAATCCACGGAAATTTCGGAACGTGATTACCAAGTGCCGAACCAATGACGTACAATTAAGACTACCCTCTCACCAATGTTGCACCGTCCTAAATAACACATTCTAACCTGTCGTTTACAGATTCTACACCGACAACATTCCCTTCTTGTTGCACCGTACCGTTTGAACGAATGAATTATATTACAATCGAATCAGAAGGCATTGCTCAACTTATTCGTAAGGCCAAGCACTCATCCTCCTCCGGTGTCGGCGCAATTAACTACAAGTTTCTAAAAACCACTGAAGCATACTCATCCATTATCTTGTCATGCATATTCTCACAGTCTTTACGAAGTTTCGCCCTTTTTTCAGACTGGGGTATCGGCAAGGTGGTCCCAGTGCACAAGTCTGGTGATGTTCATTCTCCCTTTAAGTGCAGACCAATTAGCCTCACTTCTGTTTCGTGTAAACTCCTCGAACATATAATCTATACTAATCTTATTAGTTTCCTCGAATCAGATTTCTTCTTTTCACCATACCAACACGGATTTCGTAAATATCATTCCTGTGAGACCCCATTAATAGCCTTTACCAATGACCTTCTTTCGGCGTTAGATCCCTCGTTGTTCATTGACTGCATCTTCATCGATTTTGCGAAAGCTTTAGACACCGTATCCCATCAACTTCTTCTCTTTAAGCTGAGCAAATTTAACCTAGACGCGAGCATACCTAACTGGATTGAGTACGTCCTACATAACCGTACCCAATATGTCAGTGTCAATAGTTACCAATCCAACCTTCACCCAGTGACATCCGGTGTGCCACAGGGGTCAGTTTTAGCCCCTCTCCTGTTTCTCATATATATTAATGATCTTCCTGAATCTGTTTCCTCTTCCATACGGCTGTTCGCTGATGACTGCGTAAGATATTGACAAATTACTAACCAATCCGATGTCTCTTGCCTTCAATCTGACCTTAACAACATATCTGCACGGTGTGACCGCTGGATGATGAAACTTAATACTTCCAAGTGCAAATCAATGAGAATTTCACGGAAGACTAATCTTCATGACCCCGCTTATTCTCTGAATGACTTGCCTTTATCCCCCGTCAAGAGTTACAAATACCTTGGTGTCTACATTACTAATGACCTCACCTGGCACACTCACATTTAGCACATAACCAACAATGCAAACCGGATGCTTGGTTTTATTCGTCGAAACTTTTCTCTCGCCCCTACCGCGCTAAAATTGTTGCTTTATAAAACGCTAGTGTGGTGAAAAGTAGAATACGCATCATCAGTTTGGGATACACCAACTAACACGCTCATTTCCACACTCGAATCACTCCAGAATCGCGCAGCACGACTTATACTTTCAAATTATTACCGTGTAGCTAGTGTCACGCAAATGAAATCTTCATTACATCTTCCAGATCTTTCGTCCCGCCGACAACTATCTCGTTTATCACTCTTTCATAAATTTTTTTATACCAATGCAATCCTAAAAGAAAGTCTCTTCACCCGTCCCAGCTACCTATCATCTCGCATAGACCACGATTTGAAAGTTGGCATACCCCAATGCAGGACTAACCTTTTTTATGATTCTTTTGTACCCAGAACCAGCAGGGACTAGAACCACCTTCCGGCCTCTGTTGTATCAATCACAGATCATTCCACTTTCAAAAACACACTTCTTGGCTGTATAACTTGAGATTGTTTGCCATTTTCATTCATTTCTTGCTTGTTACTTGATTATTATTATTTTTGTACTTTGTACCCTGTCCTCTCTTTAACGCCTGAATGGCCCTGAGAGTATGTAAATAAATAAATAAGTAAATATGACGATTATCGGTGGAACTTCTGAAATTTCTGCATTTTTGTGGAAATATAGTGTGTCACACGGTTCACCGTTTTCCGTAATTTCTGTTATTTTCTTAATTTGTATTTTGTCAAAATTTTGTCCGGCGAGTTATCTTCATTACGCTTTATAACGATTACTGGCGAAACTTCCCCGCCAAAGACATTGTTGTGTAAAATTCAGGGTGTTACACGATTCGCCATGTTCTCTAACATTTTTATGTTACATTTATATATATTTTTTTCAAAGTTTATTTCGACTAATTATCTCCATTCACGCTATTATAAGGATTACAGGTAGAAGTTCCGAGGTATCAGCATTTTTGAGGAAATGCAGGGCGTTACACGGACCTGGAAGTTAGGGTACTCGGCAAAGAATGGCGCGCATTAAAAGGTTTGTGTGTTATCAGTGTGTGAGTTCTGGTCCGGTATAGTTTCTAGATATTCGGCCAAATTCTGCAGAAATTTAGAGAATTTTGTACTGATGCCTAGAATTTTTGGGCTGCTTTTCTTGAGTGTGAGATTTATCCAGCCAAATTTTTGGGCTTTTCTAAATCCTGTCCAACCAATTATCGCCAGTTACACTATTAAAACGACTAGAAGTAGAACTTTCGCGAAATCACAAATATTGTGGAAATGCAGGCCGTTACACGGTTTGCAATTTTCCGCAATTATTTTATATTTACCTTATTTTTTTATAGTTTAAAAATTTTGTTCTACCATTATCTCTATTTACGCTACGAGTACAGATGAAACTTTGTGCGAAATCTGCATTATTGTGGAAATTCCGTGCGGTATACGTTTTGCCCATTTCAGTATTTTTAATATGTTTCTTATTTTTATTGTTTCAAAATTTCGTCTAACCGATTATTATAACACAAACGTGCGTTTGTGTTATAATAGATAATAGTGATTTTAATATGTCAGAGATGAATGTACTTTGTGCACCAAGAGCCGCTTCGGCAATACCCCTAAATGGCTATAGAATATGGACAAAATGTGTAAAAAATCCGCTCTACATGTCTTCATATGCATTCAAACTGAGTCAACAGTGTACCCAAAGTTCAAACAATAAATGCAGTGAGGAAGCAGTGTGGAAATTTAGCTAAGGAGGGAATAGTTTTGTCTTGGACTGAAATTTGTTCCTGTTTCCTAAACTGCTAGAGGGTGAAAAACAAATACGTGCATGCTTGTTGCCAGAAATAAAAGAGCTATAAGCAAAGGCGGCTATCACAGAGCTTCAAACACAATAAGATGGAAAAACACATCAGACTATTGTGAAACTTGCGTTCCGTGAAAATTGCGTCCTTTACAAGTACGATGATGGGCCAGCTTGATACTTGGCTGTTTTGCAAGCGTCTTGTGTCAGATGATCTTTCGTCGTCCAAGTAGAATTCCGGTTCATTGACTCCAAATGACTACTGCAACTTTGTCTCCAGTGTAGTACTTGTGTTTGTCGTATCCAGCATGTCTCTCCAGTAGTTTTTTTGTCAGTTTCTTCTGCGGTGAACTGAAGCCCTTCTATAGCAGCCGCTGCTTTTGCGGTGAGACAGGTAAAGAAAAAATTCAACTTTTGTCCCCTTCTCATGTTAGGTTTTAAATGAACTTCTCACTCATACCGAGCCCAGAACCGGTGCCACTCTAAAGCTTTTCCGCCGATATTTATCATTTAAAGCTTCCGTTTACTAGCTCTATTGGATCTTGCTCTCTTCTCAGTGATTCTATTTGCCTTGCGCTACTGTTCAAGTCCATTCGTACAGCCTCGCTAGTTCTCAAATAGATTGTAAACAAGATTGCCGTTGTTTTCCTCATACTGAATTACTATTTCCAATTCGCCATCCGCTGTTTCTTCATTCAGATACTTCTCCACTTGCTCATTTTGCGTTCTTCAGGCTTTCGCGAATTCTTTTATTCTGCGCCTGCGTGGTGAATTGGGGTTTTCTGCTGGCACCTTCATTAATTTGCTGCTCGGCTGCTTTGATAAGCTGCATGATCCGGTAGAGAAGCGCATTCCTTTTCTTCGCTGCCACTTTTTTGCTTATTTGCAGGTGGGTAACGATGAAGCCTAGTTGATAGCTGTTGCGACGCCTCCGTCGCCCACTTCGGTCTCCTCACGCAATCCAGTTCAGTTCGCTGTCCGCCGTCGTTCCCTTCTGTGATGGTAAGTTGCAGGCAGGCGTTGCTTGTGGGCGGGGAGATTCAATCCTGGTCGCGGCATAGTTTTGTTCAGATGAGCTAGACCAGTTGTGGCATAGAAGAGGGAACATTTATGAAGAAGTAGAATCAGCACGCGCTCGCGGAAAGGAGCATTCTTCGTGCTCTTTCACTTCAACCACCTTGGTAATGATATTTCCCAGTAGATTTATGTAGTCTACAACTTCCTAAGGCCAAAGCCACCTTTCATTGTTTTATTCCTATTGGGAAAGGTAAAGGTATAAAAAACGTGGCATGGAGGCTTGAATGGAGCATTAGGGCAGCAAATGCAAGTTTTATCAAACCGAGTTTAATTGAAGCCATTTTATTGAACCCTATTTATTCAAAGCTAATCCATCGCGCTTCCATTTTATCGATTGCATAAAAGACTTAACTTTTGTTGGCGTGGTGCATTTCAAGTCATGTAATCATTTATACCGCTCTCTGCCGAATGAGTATAGTGAAGTTTATTTATGTATTGTAGAAGAACGCCGATCGCCGGCTTTTTCGGAGCCTCCCAAATCCTGTATTATTTGGAGCTATTACATAATAATTTCAGGCTACGCACGAGATTTAAGATTGCTTTACACAATTGGTGGCCTCAAGGTTGCTCAACCATGGTTTTTAGTTCCTGACATGCCTGGCTGTTGCCGAACCGAAGTTGATAAAAGATCTGCAGAAAAAAATATTTGGTACTGTACACCTAGTCGTAGAAGAAAGGCAGGGCGGCAACGAATGAGATCATCCTTGTATGTGAAAAGAGACGACGCACGGCACCGCAGGATTTTCGGAGATACTGATGGTTCGTTGAAACTCTGAGCCACGGTCGTACAATTGAATGTCATAACAGGTTTTAGATGCGACGCATCTCTTTAACTCGCCTTGTCCCGCGTCGTTGTCGCGGCGTAGTCCGCATCCTGGGTGTTGGCAGCTGTGCGCTCCACCGCTCTCACCGCAGCGCCATCTCTGCGTCAGCGCGGTCAGCTGGCTCCCGTCGCCGTGCCAGCTGTGCGTTAGCGCGCAGCTTGTGCTCGGTTAACAAATGCGCATGCGCTGCTATGCGCTGCTATGCGCTGCTCTCACTCATTCCGCTGCATATAAACGCGGTAAGTGCGGCACTCCGCTCAGTCGTTCCGCCGCCGGCAATCCGATGACATCGTCCCATGATTTCAATAACGCAACGGCAACCCACGATGCGTCGCATCTACCCCATGGTTCCCCTCGCGGGAAGATGGTGTAAATTTTCTCATTGAAACTTCCTGCTTTAAACTTTATTCCGGCTTTTCGCACAATCGAAACTACTAAAAAGGAAACGACGTGGCAAAACACAATCACGGAGGGCTAAAGTGGGCCAAATTCAAGAACCAACCTCTATCTTCCCCTGCACCAGGTTTATCCTACAAATGTAACTTTCGCGCATTCACGAATATGTTTGGAAAGCGATCTTCCTTTATCATTGAACGAAATAAAAACTGTCGCAACTGCAGAATGCACTACCAATAAAATGGTTGTGGGCAGTTCGATGAAACGACGTTCTATGAATTCGAGTTCAATAAAGAGCTCGCTTCTAAATAAATGGTGTTGTTATTACCCAGGGTGCATTCCGCGCGAAAGGTTTGTTTTCGGCTGCATTTTCCTTTTAAATTCATGCTCGATGATTGTACAATAGACCGCCTCCACAAGTTTCAAATGTCCTAGTCCACACCTAATGCACTTTCTGTCACGCAGCTGCTCTATAAGCTTTAAAACAACATACGCCCGGTGCAATGAGGAAAAATAGGGTAGGGGAAACAGGCGGAAGGGCAGAGGAAGACGAAAACGCTGTCGCGTTTACGCCGAAACTATATCAGTCGGGCAAGCCTCAAGGGTAACTGTTGTCATGGGATTCATGTGCGTGCATGCGTTCGGGCGCTTGTGCGAAGCATAGAAAGGGATGTTTATATTCACGATAAAGAGAAGTACGGCTAATTTCGTGCGGGAAAATGCTCTCTCTATGAAAGAAATACACCGACACTGGCTACAGCTCCAACCCTACTCGGCCAGCCTTTCACGTTTCCTTCGCTAAGTGCCGATTTTATCGGCGAGAGAATCTGAGGTCCGCCTCAATTAGGTAATACTGGAGCTAAACGTTGTTGCGACCTCCCCCGTTGTTGCTAATATAATTTAAACGAAATCTACTTGATGTCCCATAGCCCTTTGTTGGCCAGAGCTTTGGTTCTTCAATATCATTGACCACTAACTGAATATGAGCGAGAAACTCCTTGCAGTGGTTTTTCTTCTAGCACTGGGGACCCTGACTTTTTCCTGAACAGCGGAACCAAAATTTGGCGGGATGGATGTGAACACCTTCAAATATCCCCCCTAGATTTGGGTTTGACAGGAACGGTTCGCTTTTCAGTCGCACAACTATACCTTAAAGCGATTAACTGCAATAAAGTTTACGGATACTCCACTCGAAACCCCGCACCTCTACTTAAGTGTCCCTTCTTTATAGGGAGTCTAGATTCCAGTCAAAGTTTCTTTCCAGAAAAGTAGATTTTCTTCCCCGATGGAAAAGATTTCACAACAAAACTTGTCCTTCTTTGGATGACCAGTACCTGTATTTCATGTGGTCTTCAGGAGACGGTAAGGAACTTTATTCCTTGTTCTGAACATTTTTTGGAGGAAACTTTGCTTTCCATCAACCTCAGCCGACTTGCCGATCGCACTTGCAGCGCAAATGTCATTCTAAAACAGTTGATCCCACTACATCTTAAAGCGGAGGAAGAGAAAACCCTTAGCTATTTTCGCAAGCGTCACCAGCTCACCTAACCAACTGCAGTTCGCAAAAAATAGGTTGAGTGCACAGAGGCCCCGTATCCTGCCCTGTCATTTCTTCTTGATCTTTCTCCTGCCCCTACCGGTGCCCCGAACTCAATCCGCCATGCATGGTGCCTAAGCAAGCGATACGCCTAGTTAACCACTGTGCTTTTCCTTTCGTTTTCTTCTGTTGCTAGCTCTTTGACGCGGAATATGGGGCTCGGGTTGCCGCAGTACATATGTAGCACGTTTGGCAAGGAAAGACATAGACAATGAATTACACCCTCCCTCCCTTCCTCCCTTTTTCCATCCCACCCTCACACGCTCACTCTGTCACTTTCTCACTCGCGTTTAGGTGTACCCACCAAGCAACCGTAAAAAACAAGATCAAAAAACAAAATTACGCCCACCTCCTCTCGCGGGAACCCTACTGTGATGCGACGCTGAAGGGGGTTCCATTGTGCGTTTCCGTTGGGTCGATTACTCGAATTGCGTGAGCAATCCTCGGGTAATGCGAGAGAGAGAGAGAGAGAGAGAGAGAGAGAGAGAGAGAGAGAGAGAGAGAGAGAGAGAGAGAGAGAGAGAGCCCCCGTAGCGCGGACGACCGTCGACTGATGCTGTATTCGGGTGGTCGCACTGATACTCCGACTCGGAGTACGCCGATGCGCCGCTTCCCCCAATCCGAGCAAGAGTCACCGCTCCCCAACCGAACGTGTACCCGATCTTGGAGTAGCACGCGACCGTGGCGCCGCGGCGCGGCCAAAACGGCAACTGCAAACAGCCAGGCCGGCCAAGGTGTCTCAACAAATGGCGGCCTCCGTATCGGACGCGTTAGCTCCAAGCCAAAGTTCCCCGACATCAGCCGAGCGCCTGTTATTCGCAATGATTGAAGGTAAGAATAGGTGTGCACAACCTTGCGAACGTATTCCTGCACTTTGAACCCTGGAAGTGGTTCGGCGAACAGTTCGGCGAACTTCGCAGCGTAAACGTGCGAGTCGTCGTCGTCTGCTGCTGTCCTCCTCGGCGTCGATTTCGAGCTGCAGAAGTAGCGCAGACGGCTCCCCTACACTCAACAGGCGTCTCCGTTTCGACATGATGCGGAGAATAGCACGAGAAGCAAAATCGTCGATACACTCCCACAACTAACCGCTGTCGAGGCCTCAGCACAGAAAGGAAGGATTCAGCGAACGCCACCGACTGGGCAGGCGAGCGGGGCGAGCCAGATGCGAGCCGCGGCGGCCGGGGTCACGTGACCCAATCGCCTCCGGATTTCGGCGGCACTCCAACTTCGGAGTCAGAGCAGTCGGAGGTGCTCGGAGTGGAGTACGACGCTCTGAGGCGACCAACCGAACATACGTCGAGCGCTCGATTTCGACCACCCGAACACGGAGTCGCTTTTCGGAGTGCTCTAGAGCGCTCTAAAACGACCACCCGAATACAGCATGAGAGACCGGCCGGAGCGCGGCACTCCGCGTATATGCGCAGCGCACCCGAAGGAGAGGAGATCGCGGGAGAGAGAGTACTGCATGTGTGCACAGCGCGCAGCGCCGCCCACCGGCGGAGTGAGAGTGCGCTGCGCCACGCGCCCGCAGTTGAGAGAGAGAGTGTTCCCTATCGGAGAGAGCAGAGGGGTTGAGCGGAGGAGAGACGCGGCTGTGCGGACGCGGACACCGACGCCCGCAGGACAGGGTCGCCAGCAAGAGGTGCTCCCCTCAGCGTCGCATCTAAAAGGCAGGAAATCTGCAGAAATTCACACAATTGTCTCCTGATGCGTACCATCTTTACGCCGCCTGTTTAGACTGTGGTTTCATTATGGGCAGCCAAAAAATTTGGGTTGTTCTATTGTTTCTACGCTGTATTTGGTTTTTTCGCAATTGATTTAAATGTATAACATTATATCGATTAGGCGTCTTTACATAACCTATCATGAATTTTACCGCATATGCGAGGTTTAGTGCGGGGTTTGTTCGTTGACGCTTTTTTGCACGTATTTAAAATATTCACTGTCTTTTTGACAGCGGAGCTCTTTAACCTTGAGCTTGGTCCATTGGCGTTAGCCAAAAAATACCAATAAAAACTCCTCCAGTGCTAGAAGCCTGGCACGACCTTAAGGTGGCTGCGTAGGCGCCCGAATGTCGTGCCCGAGCCAAGGCAACCCTCACCTATCTATGACGTCACCACATGCGCTAGCACCACTCGACCTCCATGATGAACTTTGCCGAGAGTTCTGGCATGATGTCTGGCGTTCTTTTTTCACCAGTTCACGTGCATTTGTGCCTGAAGTGGCAAGAGAACAGCTCGCGCTACAGCACCGGTTTCGCAACAGCGGTGGCCGGTGCTGCTACCGAGTGCTAACGCGTTCCACTTTAGGAGGGATGTGAACGCCTGTGGACAAAACGATCTGAGCCAGCCAGTCATGGAGAACATTCAGCGGCAAGGTCGGAAATCTATATGAGATGCAACAGCCGGGTCTCCGACGAAGTCAGAGATGGGGCGATTGAAGAGTATCACTCGCGAAGAATAATAGGAATCGCGACATGAAGGCCACCGCTATTCGAGAACGGATGTGACGACTAGGGTCCAATCCCGAATTTCGCGCTGGTTATGCGGGGGCGAAACGTCAGCGAGTTGCAGAAGATACGGAGTTATGAGCTGGCATACCTTGTATATACTTAAACGACCGAGTGTTCATTATCATTTGGGGAGAGTGATGATGACACCACGCAGAGAACTTGACCGAGTCTCAAAGCATAACCATGCCAAAAACGTGACCAAACCTCAAAGTATAACCACACGGAAAACTTTACCAAGTCTCCAAGCATAGCCCTGCATAAACATAGGCGAACTAAGAATCAGCTAGGTGAGGCCGCCGGCTCCAATATTTCTTCAGTCTTGGCTTAATAGCGCAGACTGCACAAATTCTTTTGTTTAGACTTCAGTTCATGGAGGAGATATATAAACGTATATTGTTGATTTGGTGAGATCATTTTGTGAAAACTCAATTTTTCCTATTTATGCTGTTTTCTGGTTTTTGAAACTTCTGTTAAAGCAATATCACTTACGCAATTATAACCAGTAAATGTGTTTCTTCCACCACGTATACATTTTTACGGAAATGCAGGACGTTACACGGTTTGCTAACTGCCACTATTTTTCATTGGCGTTTACTCGTTTAGTGTTCGTTTTTTTGGAACAGGTGTATAAGGTGCACATTTTTATTGCGGGAGATAATTTTTGTCAAAATTTTATTTTTTACATTTCTCCTAAGTTTATATCGTTTTTCGAGATGATATTAGACCATTTGTATCTGTTTACACCGTTAAAGCAATTAATTGTGTTACTTCTGATAATTAAGCATTTTTGTGCGAATGCAGGGTTTTACACCGTCCTGGTTGGGGAAGCTGGTAGTCGGCGAAGAATGCTACACATTAAAAACAACACTTAAATAAAGCAACAGATATTCCCTGACTTATTTTCGACATGGCGCTGTACTTCACGATTAAGTATAGAACGCACGGCATTTGCTCTGAAGCCTTGGCTGGTTATGTTCACAGCGGCATTATTTGGATCTGCCACGGAGTCAATGGCTAAGGCGTTGAGCTGCTGAGCACAAGGACGCGGGTTCGTTTCCCGGTCGCGGCTGACGCTTTTCTGGTGGAGGCTAAAAGCAAGAACGTCCGTGTGTTCGAGATTTGGGCGTACATAAAGATCCCCGTGTGGTCAAAATACTTGTGGAGCACTCCACTGGGGCGTGCCTCATCGCCTGAGTTGCATCGGCGCGTTAAACGCTACAATCAATCAATTAATCGAGGTATTTTTTGGCAGTCTGTACGCAAGCACTAAACTACAAACAAATATTTTCTTAGAAACATAGATTTCTCTAAAAAAATAAGTTGATGCACAGCTGGATGTTAGAGAAAGAGGCAATCGACTGTCGTAGTTTTAACGATTAGTGATGATCTCGTGCGCGAAGAGAGGCAGGCAGGCGTGACAAAACCGACGCAGGAAATGATATCGGCAGATTTCAAAAACTTTGCAGCTATAGCCAACGTTGGTTACAGCGTTCAAGAGGAGCAGCTTAGAGTGAATTAAATTGACAGTTGGGCTAGTTGGTTTTGATTCATCGTAAGTTGCGCTTGAAACGGAACATAGAAAAGAACACACACACGACGGCGCTAACTCGCCATCGATTTAGCGCCGTCGTGTGTGTCTTTTGTTCTGTGTCCCGTTTCAAGCGCTACTTACGATGAATAGAGTGAATAAAAGCCAGACAGGAACAGCCAGAGCTTCTGAACCCCACTTAAACAAAAGAATCGACGAGTTGGTAAGTGTTTAAACAAGAAAGAGCGCAAAAGTGGCGAAACACCAGAAAGACACGGAGACAGCTCTATGTCTCTTCGTTCCCTCTCTTTGTTGGGTTTCGTCATTTTTGCGCAGCTTGTCCTTTAATGAACCGTGATAAATTTGCTAAATTTGCCATCCATAAAAATTGTGCCGTTGTAACTGCAATCACGTTAAGCAGGAGATGCCTTTTAAGGGGTATGCATAACGGCATCGCCACAAGCAGGCGCAGAGAAGTGAAGTGAGCGATGCATTTTTACGCACAATATTTATTTATTTATTTATTTATTTATTTATTTCAGGTACCCTCATGGCCCAGAGGGCATTAATGAGGGGAGTGGTACATCTGGGTGGTGGAATTGTACAGACATTTGTAAACAAATGAAACAATATACACAAACACTAAACCAATAAGTATGCAGCAGTGCGCAGGTATATACAAAGTCTTTACACAAATCTACACAGGTATTGCCTCTAGCATAGAAAACTAACAAAACTAACATTGAATATTGCATGCCAACAAAATTGAAAGAAAATTTGAAAGAACAAATTGAAAGAAAAAATAAACTGTGGCAAAAAAGGCCACAAACTAGACAGAAGTAAAGTAATCAGACACTTTTTTTCTAAACTGGTCAATGTTGTTAGTAAGCATTAGGGCTGGTGGCAAGTGATTCCACTCCGCTGTAGTTCTAGGAATACACGAATTTGAATATGATACAGTGCGGCATTTCGGGATACCAACTTTGCAAGAATGATCTATGCGCAACGAAACATGAGTGGGGGGTGAGATAAGAGCATTTTTAAGGGTGGCGTTTAGTTTATAGATTTTAAAGAAGAGGCACATGCGCGATACCTTTCTGCGCAGTGTGAGTGGTTCGAGAGATAGAGTTGTTTTCATTTGCGTTACGCTTGATAAACGGCCGTAGTCATGAAGGATGAAACGCGATGCACGGTTCTGGATTGCTTCAAGAGCATTTATTAATGATTTATTGCATGGATCCCACACTGAAGACGCGTATTCGAGTTTTGAACGAACAAGTGACTTATACAATAGTAGTTTAACCGAAGCGGGGGCTAAGAAAAAATGTCGCCTAATAAAACCAAGCATTCGGTTAGCATTCAAGATAATAGAAGAGACGTGCGTATTCCAACTAAGGTCTGCTGTTAAGATAACC
Source organism: Haemaphysalis longicornis (assembly GCF_048455015.1). Lineage (NCBI taxonomy): Eukaryota > Metazoa > Arthropoda > Arachnida > Ixodida > Ixodidae > Haemaphysalis > Haemaphysalis longicornis. The sequence continues at coordinate 204,117,799 of NW_027526361.1, read as the reverse complement.
CCGAGGTATTTATAAGACGACACTGGTAGCAATGGGGAGCTGCTTATACTGTAAGAAGAAGGGTGTAAGTTACGTTGGCGTGAGAACCGCATTACTTTACATTTATTAATATTAAGTGTCATATGCCAAGTCGAGCACCAATTGTCGATAGCATCAAGATCCTGTTGAAGCAAAGAAACATCGTTAGTAGTTTTTATTTCGCGGTAAATAACGCAGTCATCGGCAAAAAGTTTTACAGAAGAGGTCAGATTGTTGGGCAGATCATTAATATATATAAGAAAAAGCAACGGTCCCAAAACTGAACCTTGTGGAACGCCTGAAGTAACAGGAAGAGCGGAAGAGTTAAATCCATTAACATGAACAAATTGAGAGCGATCTGTTAGAAAACCTTTAATCCACTTAACAACATTAGGGTCTATATTCAGCTGGCTTAGTTTGTGAAGAAGCAGGCTGTGGGGCACTTTATCGAACGCCTTACAAAAATCTATGAATATGCAATCAGCCACGGAACCGTTATCAAGTACAGAATGAAGGTCGTTTGTGAAGGCTACCAACTGCGTTTCACACGAAAATAATTTTCTAAAGCCGTGTTGCTCAGGTGTAAAAAATGAGAATGATTCAAGAAAACTTGCCAAGTGAGAAGCGATGACGTGTTCAATTATTTTACAAGGGATACTTGTTAACGATATGGGGCGATAGTTCGAAGCGGAATGTTTGTCACCAGATTTATGGAGTGGAATCACTTTTCCTATTCTCCAGTCATCTGGAATCTCCCCAGATTGAAGAGACTGATTAAATATTTTGGACAATATAATGGCGGAATAAACTGAGGTGTTTTTAAGCACTTTTGTATTAATATCATCAGGACCACAACTAGAAGACAATTTGAGGCTCTCAATTATGCGTACAATGCCATCAAAATCAAAATTGATAGGATCCATGGGGAAATCAATGTGAGTGTGACAAGCAGGAAGTGACGGGTTAGTACAACTCGAAAATGTTTTTGCAAACGTGTCATTCAGAACGACGGCGCAATCAGCGTTGCTGATTCGGTTTGACTGCAAATCAACAAGAGAAATTGTTGAATCCTCGGTGTCGTTAATCGTACTCCAGAATTTTTTAGGGTTTTTGGAAAACAGTTCAGGTAGTGTAACATTCATAAACTTGTGTTTTGATTCCTTTAAAGCTTTCTTATAAGTACGTACGACATCCTTTAGTGCTGACCAGTGCTCCAATTTACCAGACCGCTTTGCTCTGATGAAGAAACGTCTTTTTTTGTTAGCAAGGCGTTTTAATGCACGGCTGAACCATGGAAACTGGCGGTTAGTGGTAATGATCTTTTGTGGAATATGTTGTTTAATTAAATTGTGAATGGTACTTTTAAACATGTGCCAATTTTCAGTGACCGATCGCTCGTCGAAACCAACAAGAAATTCATCCAGAAAAGTCTTCAGACCATCATTAATGGCGGAAAAGTTAGCCTTTCTGTAATCGTGAATAACCTTAGAATTATTACGGGACAAGCGAGTTGGAAAATTCAAGAACATGTGTATTACGGAGTGATCGCTTATTTTCGGTAAGTAGCTGATGTTGGTGACAAGATCGGGAGCTGTTGTTAACAATAAATCAAGTATGTTAGACGTGGAATCCGTTATTCTTGTTGGCTGATCGATAACCTGAGTTAAGCAAAAGGTTGAGCAGAGTGCCACAAAATTTGATGATTCGCATGTTTCTTCACTTGAGATAGCGGGTGACTCCCAGTTAACATCGGGAAAATTAAAGTCACCAAAAAGAAATATCTGCTGATCAGGAAACTTTGTGTGAATGGTGTTAAGGGTGTCGTGAAGATCATTACAAAAACCTAGTGGCGTAGACGGCGGGCGATAACATGCACAGATTAGAAACTTGGTAAAGTTAACAGATACCTGAACGCAAGTGAATTCAAGATTTGTAGCGATATTGACTCGTGAACATTCTAAATTGTGGTTCACAGCAACTAAGACACCACCGCCACGCTTCGAGGAGCGATCGCATCGGAATAGATTGTAGCACGTTTGAGTAGAAAAAATTTCACTGTCACGTACAGATTCATTCAACCAAGTCTCAGTTAATACAATAATGTCAGCGGCAGTAGTGTCAGCAGCACAAGAAATAGAATCGTGATTACGAACTACACTTCGTATGTTAGTGAAAAGAACTGAAATGTTACTTGGCGTCCGCGGTGAGTTATGTGGACGGACGGCGAGCTATTCTGGGGAAGCATGTGGAAAAAGCGTTGAATGCTCAGCTTCGGGGGCACTACGATATCTATTTTTTTCCTTTACTTCACCGGCTACTTCGCAATACTCGTAACACTTATCGTTTAAGATAAGCTTATTATAGCGGAGCTTGAACTTTTCATCTGGCGCTGAGCGTTTCGCAAAATCGACTAGCATTTTACGCGCATGTCGGGTAGCTGGCGAGAAGTCTTCACTGATTGCGATGTCTGATTCTTTAAGTGTGGTTTTTGCGCACAGAACCTTTTCTTTTGTTTTGTAGTTTGCAAACTTCACTATGATTGGTCGTGCTTGGTCGCGATGCGGTGTGCCAACCCTGTGAGCACGAGCGATATCGTTATCGACAAGATTAATGGACATTTGGTTAAGGACAATCTTCTTGACTTTTTTCTCTGAGTCCGCCCATGTTTCCGATGGGTGATCAGGCACATTAAAAAATACCATTCTGTGTCGGATTTGTGGCGCAGTGGTTAGAGCATCATGTACATTGCGTTCCGCCCGCAGGGTCGAGGGATCGAAACCAGGCGCCCGATAGTATTTTTTTTATATAGTGTAGGGGGAGGGGTGCGGACTACGACTACGGACGTCAACGCGGGTGACATCATCCCTGTACACAATATTCCATTCATCACAGCTGTCCAAAAGTAAAATGGTCTTCTTACAACTCACATTTCAGTGCTGTTGTAAAATCAGGGGGAAAAGTATAAAATCGCACGACTCTTTTCAACTGTATTTCACGACATAAAGCAAATAAAACCTATTGTTGACAGGACTCCTGACGAGAAAGGGACGGGATGTAAACAGCATACGTCAGGTTGCCTTATGTGGCTTTTTTTCTTCATATCGCGTTTTTTTAATTTTTTTTCCGGCCGCAAGAAAGATTTGTGGTCTTCCCGCATCACATTTGTCAGCTTTGCTTCTCTTCGCATTTCAAACCCTGCCTCAACAGCACCCCTAGCGCTCAGAACAAAAATCTCCGTGCTTGGGAACCGGGGCAGGGTACTTCATTCCACATGGAAAGAGTTGCATTTTTACGTAGGCGCAACGAACGCCATTCCCCGAATACAAAGATAATGCTCGTTCCCTTTTCTTGCGTCCTATGTATGTCATTTCATAAATTTCGGCCAGAATAAAACGTCGGCAGGGAAACTTTAATGTAAGCTTAAAAGCGTCCGTACAAGAGAGGCCAGCAACGACGGCGCCCGTACGGTATAGTTTTTCGCACAATTTGGCAGTTCGCGAACGACTTGAAAGCACAAAGGTAAGAAAATTGGGCCCATCTCCCCGCGAGGGGGACTCGAGTAAATGCGTCGCATAGGTGGTGGGTGTATTGCGTTAACGTTTAGTGTTTGGGGAGTCGGTGGTAGTGAATGCGTTGTATCAGCAGCTTCTTGACGTAGTTTGAATGAGTCAAGGATATAAGGCGCGTTCGTAGCCTGCCATTCTGTGTCGGATTTGTGGCGCAGTGGTTAGAGCATCATGTACATTGCGTTCCGCCCGCAGGGTCGAGGGATCGAAACCAGGCGCCCGATAGTATTTTTTTTATATAGTGTAGGGGGAGGGGTGCGGACTACGACTACGGACGTCAACGCGGGTGACATCATGAGTTACTGAAATGCTCTGCATTTAAAATATGCACTGACGACAAGTGATTGTGATATTCGACTTTCCCACGCGAAGTAGCGCCGTTTGAAGAAATGCTGTGCGAGGGTGTCAGCGTGTTGAGGTGCTGGGAGTGCGGCGCGTCTGTGACTGGCGGGCACTTGCAGGGAGAAATGTGGCAGCGTTCAATCATTAGTTATGCGGAAGCGCAGGTGACCTACCATTCACGGCTTCCTTCAGGTGGTGTGAATCCCGATGCTGCCACTTGTCACAACTCCAGAGTCAGGGCAGCGGTGGTGCTGTCACGATTTTATAACGTTATAACGTAATTAAAGCTACTTCCTTCTTGCCGGCTAAAATGAATGATAAATAATTGGCAAACAATAATGTATAAACAATTAAAACACAATAAGTGAAGATTTTGATTAAAAGAAGCAAGTTCGAGATAAGTTGAAAAACCGAAGAAATGTGCGCGTGGTTAGAAAACCAGAACGAGATCGGCTTCATCTAGATTCTGGGGGTAATTAGTTTTTGCAAGTTGTAAACACGCATGCAAACATTTGCGCTAGTAGTATTTTTGGCTCAAAGCCTAATCGATGAACTCAATGGCAGAAATATCGTTGATATATATTGAAATATAAAACCCCTTTAAGTGCTTTGCCTAGTCAAGAAAAATGTATGTAAAATAAACATGTAACAATTTGTACGTAGTCCATGTGCACAGAAACAGATTGAACCGCACTTTTTCTCTTTAAAACATGGTAGCTATTTTGGTATTTAACTTACACAAGATCTCCACGTGATATGTTGCCGCTGTCTGCATTCGAGATCAGAAATTCCAGGCAAGGAGGCAAATCAGGAGAGGTGCCTTCTTTATTTGTTACCAAGGAAGGAAGTTCAAAGCTGAAAAGAAGTATACCTACTCTACTTGTTTCCTGTTATATTTTAACTCGCATTGATTTCACGCCCGTGAGCCCAGGTACATTAAAAATCGCTGGACAAAGTGGAGCATCGGTTTTGAAAAGCAAGAAATAGTTTCCGGGGTGATTAGGAGCCTCTTAAATGCAGACCCCCAATTAGGTTCTACTTCGAGTAAAGCCTCGACTAAAAGCTTTCAATCAGGATCGATGTTCCGGCTCATTTCCCCAGGGCATTTGCTAGTTCGAGTTTCCTATCTTTACTCGAAAAAAGAAAGTTGCACCCGGCGTTAACGTCCAGCCTCAGGCAATGGCTGATGGAGTATCTGAGTGGGGAATCGCTTCAAGAAACGCCGAAAGCCAGCTACTCCCCAAATTCCAAAATAAAAGTAGCGAAACCTATGCCCTATTCTAAAGACCTTAGTGTAGTATAAACTGCTGCTCGAAGCTCATATTACGCTACCGCTTCCGGTGCATTACAATTCTGCCTCGGGCCAATGTCTCGAAATTACATTGAAGAGCAAGTCTCAGCTGCAGCTTTTCTGCCGGATTCCTGTCTCCGAATGGTGTACTATTTAGCGTGCCAAGTGAGTAAAAAAGCGCTCATTACAGCAATTTGTTACTTGAAAATAATACGGGGCCCACTGGCCTAGTGTGTACTGTACTCCAATTTTTCATGAAATAAAAAGCTCAAGAATAGTACCCTAAGTAAGGAACATATATAGCGTTCTCGGGTACTCTAAACTAAGGTTAAGAACAAACTAAAACTACTGCGTCAATTACAAAGCAACAAAAACGTGCTCTTACATGACAGTCTAGCTATATAATTTACCATAACGAGAGTGGGTGCGTACCACAGTTCTGTAGGTAGCAATAAAATGTACTCACACATAACAACCTGGTGATATATTCTACAATAATTACCAATGAATGAGATGTGGAAGTGCAAACCTACACACCATGCGAGACAGAGATGAAGTTGTAGGACAAGTGCATAAAAGAGTTCTAAGGATTACTGGGTCCTCGAAATATACGCACCCTATCAAACATCTTTTTAAGGAGCCCTGGTTATACCGGTCAGTTTTATCTATTTGTTAAACGAAGATGAAACTGTTCTTGAAACGTTGAGATTCAAAAGCCGTTTCCGCGTAATATTTTTATACTCCCGACATTTCTTCCTTGTGGTATCATGACCCACCTCGACCAGATGGGTTCCAGTCCAACCATAGATTTAACGCCCGAAAGGGACACCACAGCTGCAACATATAAATAATTTTACTTATCAGTGTGTTGCAAAACTAATGGCCCATGGTTCAATAAGTTAAGCAGTGCTCTGATCTGTAATCACATTCTTAACTGTGTCAAAAACGCAACCATATTCAGACAAGCACTAAAAAGTTGGGCTTAATATGTGATGTGTATCACAAGCTTATAGTTTCCTTATATGTCAATATGTCGTTACCTAGCGTTAAATTCTGACCTATACCTCAAGGCTCTAAATTTATTCATGTACAAGTGATTTAATTTCTCTGTGCGGATTTGTGAGTCTTGGGGATGAGTTTGTAACTACTCATAGTACTGTTGCTAACTGTGACGTTAAATCTAATATCACTTCTTGATCTATTTTTTAGAATTGATCTCATTACGAGAGACATGTTCGTCAATTCCCGCCGCAGTTAGGTTGTATTTATGATGGTGTAGATAATCTTATTCCCCTAAGGGTCCAGTAAAAATGCGAGAATGTGTTGTACATCACTTCATAAAAACGACGTGCATCATATCCCCTAATAAGAATATTTTCCCTTTGGCAAAAAACCGAGGAACAAATAACCATGATTCCTTTCTGGAACAGAGATCGTCTTGTGTAAACTGAACCTCCCTCCCGTGAGGACCAAAATAGGGCTTGTGTTTCGTAGATATAAATCTCAAAATCATAACATTTTGTATTTCGAACGATTAGTTTGACAGCATAATAACCCGGAAACATTCTGAATTTCTTTTTAGTGTACATAATTGCGGGATAGACTCACATAGCAGAGAAATAAATAGGTTTATTACGATTTTCAGAGTATTGATATCAAAATAGTCTTATAGAAAACACTTTTTCTTAGTATCACTGCGCTCACCTTGCATTGGCTAATGGCAGAATCAGCTTCTCTAATAAAGAGCAGACGTCCTTACAACGCAAGCGTTATCAAAGCTCAAAAGACCACCCGAACGAGTTACAAACAACGTGTTTCGCCATATCCCATGCTTTTGCAGTTAAAGAAGCGTGATACAAATAATCGAGTATGATAGTTTTCGTTCCTGAACCTGGTACATCTACAAGGTAAATAAATTTAATTAACAAAAGCGACGTCTCTATTTCGTAATGTGCATCGCCTACATGCGACACGAAATTTTTCACGCAACTTTTAATGCAGCCGCATGGCCAAATGCAACACGCACATTTTGGATCCACCTGTAACGCAGCTACACGGCTGCAAGGAACAGATTTCTTTAGTATCCGTACGTTTGCACTGCGTGTGAATGTCAAAGTTATCATCTGCTTGCACTCACTCCACCTTAGATGCGTCCCTAAAACGGCCACCCAGCGCCTACATGTGTCATGTGTTTTCCGCGAGCCCCGGGGCAGAGAGTCGCGGCTTGGTTCGACACACCAATATGAGTCCTCTTGAGCACGCATCCTCTTGCGGCAAGGTACAGCAACAACACACGCTGGACCGATACCTACTCCTTAGGAGCAGCCACAAGCTCTCAATGGTAACCTTCTGATAGAAAAATCTCCCGCGTTTTTCTTTGCGAAACAGGAGAACGGCCCCTTTTTCTCCGCATCATACCGTCATGTTCCACACCTCAGCCTTCGATCCTGTCATTCACCTTCTTCTGTCTCTTTATACACTTGGTTGCACCCACACTGCCTTAATGCTACATTTCAGTGCCACCCTTTTAACAGTCCCCTTCCCTACTCCCGCGGAGATATCTCTACGCTCACTTTACTCCCATGTCCTTTTCCCTCTATTCGTTTCCTCCTTCTCTTTCCCTTACAATGCACTTTTCCTCAACTTTTCTCAGTCCTACCGCTTTCATTCACAATCAGTGCCATCCGATCTTCTATCTTCTGCGGCTCCTCTTCTTCCTTCCTTCTGCATTCTCCTTTTAATATCTTGTTTCTTCTTCCCCACACTTCATTTCTCATCACTCTCCTTTACCTATTATTCTCCCCATCGCCCTGTATCTATTCGATTACCTGCCCACTCCCTTTGGTATTCTCTCCCGAAATAGGAACGTTTGGTGGCATAGAATGAGCTCAAGAAGCCCGTATCAGGAGTGGTTGAAAATGAATTGGAGATTCCTTTGTATTACAGGGGACATGAATGGGCTGTGGATGATGATGAGTGTAACCCCTTCTCCCCACCACACCTTCCTCCTGCGATTTCACTTCTTCCTGTACCCCTTCTGCTGCATATTGCATTCATGTTTATTCTATTTCATTTAATTTCATTTGTTTACTCTCAGGGCCGTGAAGCGTTACAAAGGGGAGAATTAAAACCATAAACAAGATCGATAAAACAGTCGGGCAGTTAGAAGAAATCATCGTTGACTGCGGATTCAAAATGCGCAGCGTCACTGATGAAGAAAATGGAGGATGGAAGGCAATTCTACTGCAAGCTGGTAACAGGATAGAATCAGTTACAGAAAGGTTATTTGAGGGGTTTGGCACACCAACTTTGTCCGGACGATCAGTGCGGATGATCGTCCAATTCTTTTGCCCACCCCATTTGACTGAATTATGCCTTTCATCTTCCCTTATACTTAAGCGCCCCTCACCGCCTTTTCTTCTCGTCCTCTCCCGCCTCCTCTTTCCTGACATTTCTCTACCTACTCTGGCACTCCTTCTACCCACTACTAGGTAACATCATCTATCTCTTTACTTTCCCACGATGTCCCCACACGCAACGCACTTGTTACCACCTACCTCTCCCTCCTGTTTTCACATAGCCTCCTCTATCTACAAAACTTTAAAGTGAAGCAAAGTGATGACAGCTTCAACGCGGAAACGCCGAAGGAAAGAAAGAAACACTTCCGGTGGCCGAAATCGAACCTCGGTCCCTCCCGCTATGAAGCCGGCGTCGAACCGATTTCTCCATTTTGACATGGTCGAACAATTGTTCGGAACACCTGGACGGGCAACCAAAGGATCCGTGAAGAGAAAGCTTCGCGTTCAACCATCGTCATCGTTCGAAGGAGGGGTGCTTGCGTTTTCTTCTTCGTCTGTCTTATTGCATTTATCCTTTCTTTTTTATTCTCTCCTCCCTTCGCGCTCCTCTAAAGCAAACTTCTTTTCCATTTCTCCTGCATTTCTCTGGTATATTCTTCTCCATTAGTAAGGTGCATTGATCCATCCATGGTCCCGTGACCAATAAAATCCCACGGGCGATATGCGGCTGACGCGTTACTTTTCGGCGGCCCAGTTGTGGGTCACGATACGACCGGTTGATTCGGGTGACAGACCGACAGACAAACAGATAGACAGACACATAGACAGGTAGATACACAATCGGTTTCCATATACAGCCCAACAAACACTACTTCCTACACTACAAACAAGAACAGAAATAGCGAAAAAAGTACCAGGAGTACTAAAGTACTGGGAACCCCGTAGGACATGGATTCGAGGGCCGTATATCCGCGGAATCATTAGCATGTGGCAGCGAAACGACAGTGACGCCATGCATATTTCCTAGGATAGTAAGACGTGAACGCCACCGAGGAGTATCAAAAAACCTCTGGATAAATGGACAGTCTCCGTTTGCTCACCTTGTGGGAACGACTGAAAAATAGAATGGGAACGCCTAAAATAAATGCAGTGTAGTGGAAACGAGGGTAGCTCGTGCACGATGTCAAAACTGATAGACCATTGATTTTATTTTTTCGTTTGAAGAAATTGCCGTTATAGAATTTTTATATGTTCTACACTTATTTTGCGAGAGCGTGCTTTCCATGTAGACACGCAATATGCGTTTCTGAACTTACTATATTCTAATAAATATGGGAGGGCTGCAAGCGGCAGAATAAAGCGGATCGCTGGTCGGTGCTGTGTAAATTGGACTCGGGACGCTCACGCTACTGCAAAAGTAACAACGCCCTAACTACTCCGCGGAATTCCCTGAGCGCAGTGACAAAACTCATTTCCCTGAAGGAGAGCTTGCTCGTACCGTTTCTTAGCGACATATAATTTGCGAGTGATTCCGACTAGTGGAAGTGGAACAATTTTTACGGTGGAGATGCTTTAACTTTTTGTTTTTTAGCGTTTTAGAAAGGAATATGAGATGAGGTCTGTAATATAAGAGCACCTATCTGAAAAACAACAATTCATCGTATTAAAATATAAAAAAAGTCTTTATGGTTATTTCCAACACAACTTATTCCATTTAAGCTGAAAAATTCCAGAAAGTGCCACCCTATTTTCAGACATTGTCTCGGCCTCTAAGAAATTAAAGGGTTTGCTCAAACGAACATCGTGTGCTTTTACGTTCTGCATTTACTACATTCACCTGTACTACATTTGCGTAATAATAGTTTCAAGCGCCAAATATTGAGACAGGGTCGAAAAATACAGATACATGCACTAGACATGTCTCTTTTAGTCCCCTGTCTAAATATTTGGCACTTAAAAATGGTATAATTGATTACTAACTAGCTCTAACCCCAACCACGGCCGCTGGATGAAAGCGCACGCATGGTGCACCCTGCCGCATCGCCCGGATTTCAGCGGGAGAGGGCGTGAGTGGCGGTGTTTACGTTTCCCGCCGCTGGACACCCGCGCGGCGCTAGCGTTCGCGGACTGGTTCTGGGACGGAGCGGGGCGGTCCCCGTAGGCGAGCGCTTGCGCCGACTGAGAGACGACACAGCCAGCGCCCGGGTTTTAAAGATGTCCTTCCTGGGCTACTCAACCACAAAAGCTGTCTCTCCGTATGTACGAATGTATGTATGTCTGTCAGTCTGTCCCTCGATTCAGCCGCCCGGCCGTGACGGAAGCAGCCAGAAGATAAAATAATTCTTGAGTGAGATATAGGCGAAGCATTTTCAATCTAATAAATCTTTATATATACATCATTATGTATGCTGCATATTTGACAACATTGTTAAAAAAGATAATATTCAACAAAAAGGTAATACTAGCGGTTTGCTTTAATTGCCTGAAAACAGCTCACACACAGCACGTAAACCGCGTTGCACAGTTTAAAGCTGCAAGTTGATTAGTTACAGTTCAAGCGGCAGGTAGTTGGTGGGACTTAAATCATCCGAAATATCGAAAATGTCACCTTTTCTCGGCAAACGCGTTGTTGACAAACGGGAGTGCGACGAATATTTGCCGGTGACAGATTAAAGCTTGCCCTAAAGAGACTTCTATTGCAAAAAAACATATCGGATGGGCATAAGGCGCCCCTCATCAAATGGGGACACTTAAAGCAGGATTTCAAAAGACTAGACATTTTTCTCCGTGTTGCTTTTGAAGTTACTCTTACTGGCTCATGCCTTGCCGCGCATAGAAATTTGGGTTGTTTCATTTTCGCAGGCACGACAATGCCTTTAAAGACGCTACTGAAAACTTGATTACAGAGTTTATATATAAAGAAAAATAAATGCACCGTGCGCTGTTCAAGAGACAGCACGTACGGTCCATTCTTCTGGCTGTTGCGCATTTTTTAAACTTTGGGATGAGTACCATTATTTCATCGCCGATTTGAACCCATATGCATTTCTCCCTGAAGCTAACGACCGGGCTCCTAGAGCAGCACCAGTGTGTGCTGAAATTAGCTCGCTCAAAAGACGTTACGGTAGTTCTGCTCTGTGAACATACTGCGCTTCAATTCGAATTATTTTCCTAGCGTAGGAAAATTTTCACATACGCTAATAATACGTCACCTTTCCTTTTTGAGCACCCAAGCATAATCTCTTCGTAATGCAAGAAGTGTTGAAGAAGAAGAAGAAGAAGAAGAAGAAGCCTTGTATCTGCACAAAAAATGCGTCATCCACGCAGTTAGAACATTTAATGGTTATGATATTCTAGATGTCTATAGATCGTTGGTTTAAAATAACAAAGAAAAAAAAAGGGTAAATGGAAAACCGGTGTTTGAATGCTTACGCATTATTAGGTAATTTTTAGAATTTCTCTACAATTTCGCTTTTCTCTTTTTGTGGCTGGGCAAAAATTTCGCTTGCCGAAGCTCGCTAAATATTTTTTTAAATTTTTTGTCGACCCGGACATCACATCTGCTCTCCTTAATTTTTTAAGGAGAGGAAGATTAAGATTAATATATGAGGTAGATACTCGAATCGGTTTTCAGTCAACTGCATATATAAATTGTCAAAATAAAAAGAAGGGCCAACATAGCTATGATGGTTGTATTACTTCGTAACTAAACAACGTGTAATCAAGTGGCATGTGCCGTGTAATTAATACGAATTGTGGGGTTTTATTTAGTGCACGAGGAAAAACCTACATAAAAGTTGGTTATGTCCTAAACATTGAGAAGTGTAGGCACTCATAAATAACAAGCGTAGTCACAAAAACATTATTTCTGTTTGTCCGGAATTTTAATACATTCTCTGAAGTGGTAGCTTGAAGACAAAACGTAAATCTCTGCCGGGCGTGAGGTCACAAAGAGCATGCCGGGTGATGTGAGACACATCAGTACAGCAATGCGAGACAGAAGGCACACTCAACGCATAATGATGCTGCTGCGAATGGAATTTAACTTCCATCTTGAACAAAAGAAGCTCGGCCACCATTAATTGTCTTCGTCTTTTAAGAGGCGTAACATTAGTGCTGGTAAATGCCTAATATAGAGCGTGGAACGCCACGCCGATGATAAGCCCACACTTCGAAATAAGCGGACCGAAAGCCGGCGTAACGGGGGGAGCGCTCGCCGCAACCAGTCCCGGAACGGTGGCGCCGTGGTGGCAGTATTTGGCTCTAAGCACACTCACGCCGCTGTGGGGGCACGCGGCAGGCAACACGTCAGTGCGCCTTTCATCCAGCGGCCGTGCCCCAACGTTCTAAAACATTTACGCATATTTACGTTTCCGTTCAGTTTTACACAGGGTGTTCCAACAAAAAAAGAGTGTCTTCAAAAATGTATTTGTGGAAACGGCTGCCTTGATCGCGCAAGAAAGTTTCACAGAGGTTGCCATCTCAATTTCCTTGTCAGTGGTTATTCAATGCACCCAGTGTGTTTAGGTTCTGTTTGCTGACGATGAAAAAACTTGTTTGTCTTTGGGCGCAGCCTAAGTATTTTGGCATTTGTATGTATTTGCGCACGGAAACATTCACCCGGCCTTAGGTTTTTACACGGGCGCAGTTGTTAAATCGCTAAAACACCAGTGTACTGAGGCCACCCGTGGTATTGTTACACAAAGTTTGCGCTAGATGGAGACCTTCCTTTAAGATTTTGGTGCGAACGATGAGGCGGTTTCTAACTGAAATACTCTAAAAGGCGTAGTGTCCTTCTTATAACATCCTGTAGGGTGTGGAGTGATAAGTAGGCTACTACCTTTTTACTCAAGCTTGATATAAACAGAAAGCTTCCATAGTAACTCTGGCAGCATTGGGGATCAGTTTACCGCGGAGCTGTTTAAGGGTGGCATGTCGTTCAACTTTGTTCTGCATCCTCAAAAAAGAAATGAAAACGCCTTGCAGCTACAAAAACTTTCTGTACATGTCATTGAAGAGAGAGGGATTTGATAGCGCGAGGCGACCGTATGTGTTTCTTTGTTCATTTGTTTTTATATATTTCAGTTTCTTTAATTTGTTCGATCGTAGTCGATATTTGTCCTTGTGTCGAGTTCTCTCACCTGATCGACGGCCAACGTGGGGGTTTCGCTCAAGCGTGAATTACGCGCCGTGACGCCGCTTGTACATGTTGATGCGTGCCATAAAATGAAGCGTGAAGCAGGGGCAGGATCCAGCAAATGACGAAAGATGATTGAATCAGCACGTCTATGGCGGAACGGCTCCACTTTTAACAATAAAAAGAGCGACAGGGCAAAGCTGCCGCCAAGCAAGCTGAAGTGAACACTGCGCCAAAAAAGTAAACCAGTTCCACTCAACCTGAAAGCTGTCACAAGTACAGAGCCGTGATTCTCCAAGCGGGCTCTGGCACCACTCTTTGCTCGTTGCTACGGCACCTCACGCTTTTACCCTCCCAGTATCGCTCCTGTCTTGATGATATAAACAGATGTGTGTTCATGGAAATTCAATTTCCCCGCCTTCGCAATGTTCGCGTGCCTTCTCCTGGGTCAGCTCACACCCTTTTCTTCATATTTTGTTTCTTGTCCTGCCTGCAACTACACGAGCAGGAGTTCTGTTCTTTTGCAGCGATCTACACTGGCCGAGGTTGAGCAGTTTCGCGTGGCTCCTGGGGAGCCATGCTACGCAACCGCAGCACGTGGCGGCTCGGTCCACTTGGTGATCATGCGAGGGGTGGCCTGGTGTGGAACCGACGGCTCGTGCGTCGCAGCAACACCGGCGTGCGCCTGTAGAACCAGCTTAGACAAAGAGATACAGAAAAACTTTTATTGAGCGACCGTGGCTAGGGAAGCGTGGTGGCCGCCGGTTGGAGGTCGGCGGCGACGATGGCAGCCCGGTTTACCAGGGCGATCTGAACGCCCGGGTCGGAGCTACCCAGCGCACCCTCCCATTGCTCGTCACGGGTGAATAAAGGGAAGGGATTGGAAGGACAGGCTTACATAGAGTGGGCAAGTGTGGCGCCCTGGCCACATGCGGAGCAATGATGTGAGGGGTAGAGGGAAGGGTGGATGTGATGGAGCACGGCCCTGCAGGGAAAGAAATGAACCTGCAGAAGTCGCCAGGTGTGCCCTTGCTTATTGCAGAGCTGGGGATGCGCCGGAGGGTATTTTGGGCGGGCGAGGCGGTAATGCGTGAGTATGACGTGATACGTAATTAGGTGATCTCTGGCTTATTAGGCCCCGTGCTAAGGAACTCAGCTGTCTCCCGCTCGGATTGTGAACCCTCGAGCCGCGTCATGGGCCGCCTCGTTCCCCCCGAGTCCCGAGTGCGCCGAGGTCCATAACAGTTCTACAGGGGAAGTTGGATGATTTTGAGCGATAATTATGAGTGCCAGTGGCGAAATCAGACCACGGGCTAAATTGCAACGGCTGTCTTTGAATCACAGATTACGATCGTGGGGGTCAGCCTTTGTGACTGGGCGAGCGCAATTGCCGCCTCCTCCGCCGTGGCAGGGCAAGGGGTGCGAACTGTAAGAGAGCATAACGTGGGGTCGTCCGGGCGATTCACGATAGCCAGGGCATAAGCATCGTAGTGACGGTATTCTACAGTGTCCAGGTTTAAAACGTCTGGTCTTACAGGTAGGCGTCGCTGAAGAGCCTGCGCTGAAGAGCCTGCGCCCGCAAAATACACAGGGTGCATGTTGCGTGGTATAGGACGGGTGACAAGTCGAGCATGAAAAGCGCGAGGAAGGGGGGATTTCTGAGCGGGCAAAGCAAGGGCACGAATCCCGAGTCGGTCCTGGATCTGCAGATAGGTTGAGGTAGTGGATAAGCGGGCTATTTGTCCTGTCAGGGGCGCCTCCACAAGCTCCTCGGCATTATTATGGATACCCAGACGGTCAAATCTGGCAGTGGAAAAGTACAGGGGTGTCTAAAGGGCCGCTTTGTAGGATTTTGTGAGGAGGCAATTGATTTTTTGAAACTCAGCAGCAGTGGCATGAAGGTAGGGGAGGGAGTATGTTATTCTGCTGATCACGAAGGCCTGAATGAGTCGCCATCTCTCACTCTCACACAGCCGATGCCGGTGGTTGGCAATCCTTTTTATGAGACCAATTGTTTGGACAACATGCTTCGTTAACTGGGTGAGGAATGGTGTATTGGTTCGATTCTTAGCTCTGGGGCGATTTGTGACGCAGCGCCGGAGCCGCTTGATAAATATACATGTGTCATATACTGTGTATACCGCGTGTGTGTCATTGAAGGAGCAGTAAGCGTGATAATCAAGCTAATCTAGAGAACGAGGCAGGCTAAGAATAACCAGCTGAACCTTAGATCACGCTACATATATCCTAGCATAGCCGAGCTAAAGCAGTGCTAATTTTTTGGCTTGATTTCATCTGCAACGTTCCCGAGCCTTTCTGTGCCATTTTCGATGGGTAGTTTTTAGATCGGCGTCCGCATTTTTTCCTTAGTATCGTAAAGCCAACCCCATTTAGAATTCCTAACTAAATGGATGTAGGGCCTGCTGGGTAATTACATATGTTTGCGTCAGGTATACATGCAGTTTTCTTTGCGCTAAAGAATGGGAACATGTATGATAAGTTCCAGCGATTTCAGGAGTTTCGAATGGCTCTGTTTATATAAACCTCTTCTTGAAGAAACATATTATATTGTGGGCGGAAGGCGGAATCGAGTGACAAGCGCGTATCTTTTCGAAGACTCTGTTTGGGTGCGTAACGCCACGTGACTGGGGTGGCTAGGTAGTGTGACCGCGGACTATCTCGGTCGAGAAGCTGGGCCACTAAGGTGTCCTGAACTTAAGAGACCGCAAACAACGGTTGAAAAGGGGTCCGGATGCGGCTGGTAAGAGGTAGGCGTCAAACGCCATGTTGCTGGCTTCTCAGCTCGTATCAGAGGGTGGGAATCGAGCAGATACTCAAGTTTGCAACGCAAAGAGGTGCGATCGCATCTGTAAAAATCAAACAAAAAATTTATCATTTTGGTATATTTTTACATTGAAGCTGTTAGCCTCTCGCTGCCCGGAACATTTTGCGTCCTTGTAAGCAACAAATCAACGCAAGGCCGGGTATTTGTCGACAAAGACGTGGAGCGCATGCGCCACGCTAATAAGGCATTCGGCACACAGCTAATTATTCGTGTAAAAAACACAAAATATGCACGCTAACCACATAATGAATGATATGGCTCTTGTGAACCAAATGTGCCTCCTACCAATCGTGCGTACTCAATTTACGCCTTATCATAGAAGCTCTGCAACTGGCCAAACGTTACCGGGAGAACTGTGGCCTCTCATTGTCTTACGTGGATTTTTTGTCTTCGTTACTTATCGGTTGTTAGAAATAATTGCCATCTTGTTACCTCTCGGGGCCAAGTGTTACTAGTCAAGCTGCCTACTACAGCTTTTTAAGTGCGAATGCACTTTATAAGCGACCCGGAATTCCGGCGACCGCCGTCCGTCCACATAGCAACAGCTGTGGGTGCGCGCGCTCCAAGTCTTCCTTGGCAACGGGGGGAGATGGGCGCGCGCTGCCTGGCCGATGACATGGCACATACCCACGTGGGGGATTGGCCAGGAATCTCCTCGTCTTCCTTGGCAACGGGGGGAGATGGGCGCGCGCTGCCTGGCCGCTGACATGGCACATACCCACGTGGGGGATTGGCCAGGAATCCGGCGTGAGAAGGGCTAATGCACCCGCTTAAAGGAGTACTGACACGAAATTTCAAAGCTGAGATCCGCTCTAGCAATCAAGTACAACGACAACACAAATAGGTGTCTGTGAATAAATGCATCTTTCTTTCTTTGTAGTTGTGTGTGTGTGTGTGTGATCTCTCCTTCGCGAACATTACCGAACCGCGCAAATTCAATTCGTTCATTCGCACTTTCACATTCTTCCCCTCGGGGAAATGCGGGGAAATTTTTTTGTTCTTTCCCGCTACTGTACGCGCACAGGACATGCATATACGTAGAAATAAAGACTTCATTCATTCATAAATACCATAGAATGAGAACACCATTCACATTCTTGTCATAGGGATTAGGAAAATTGCTCGCGTAAAAAGGAGTTGGGCACGTACACACACAGAAATATCCACGTATATGCTCTGCGACAATACGCCGACATAACTAATATCGGTGTCCGCAGGAACAGATGCGGCAAATCAAGAAGCTCGAATCTACTTTTACTCAAATACGTAATCTGCAATGGGGCTTCGCACAATCAAAATTTTCATGCTTGCGTTGAGCGAAGTCGAGTAAATTTCTTTAAAACATTGGGCTGGCTGTCGTCAATGTCCTATTGTGCCACTTCGATCGCACTGATTGCTGTTTGTATTCGTTCTGAAGACGCCACTCACAAGCATTCTTGAGTGTCATCAACATCATCGTCATCGTCACCTCCAATTATTCCGGTCCTGTGCTAACTGCCACCAATTTATCCCCGCAAACACCTTGATGTCATCGGCCCATCTAACTTTCTGCCGGCCCCTGCCGCGCGTGCCTTCTCTAAGGATTCACTCCATTACCCTTAATGACCAACGGTTAACTTGCCTTCGCATTACATGCGCTGCAACGCCCATTTCTTCTTAATTTCTACCAATATGTCCTCAACACACCTTTGTTCCCTGACCCACTCCGCTCACTTCTTGTCCCTTAATGTTACACCTACCATCCTGCGTGTCATTGCTCGCTAAGTCGTTGTCAATTTAAGTTGAACCCTTTTAGTGAGCCCTCAAGATTTTGCCCCATAGGTAAGTACCAGTAAGATGCAGCTGTCATACACTTTCTTCTTCATGGGAAAGGGTATTATTCAATTCATTATTTCAGAATGTCTGCCGAATGCACTTTACCCCATTCTTATCCTTGGAATTATATCTGCCTCATGGTTGGGATCCGGGTTCGCACCTGGCCTAAGTAGGTAAATTCGCATACTACTTACACTGCATCGCCACCTATCTCAAACCGCTGACTCTCCCGAGGTTTTTGAGCATTACTTTAGTTTTCTGCATATTAGTTTCAGTCCCAGGAATCTACTCTGCTTGTCCAGAGCGGTGAACATGCTTTGCAATTTGTTCCGCGAGTTATTTAGCATGGCAATGTCATCAGCAAATCTGAGGTTACTGAGGTATTATCCATTAACTCTTACCCGCACCTGCTCCCAATCGAATGCTCAGAATGCTTCTTGTACACATGCTGTGAATAACATTGGAGAGATTGTGTCTGCTTGTCTGATGCCCTTTCTTATAGTATTTTACTGCTCTCCTCATGAAGGACGATGGTAGCTATGGACCAATTGCAGATATCCTCTAGTATTCTTACGTAGTGCTCGTCTACACCCTGATTCTGCAATGCCTGAATGACTGCTGAGGTCTCAACCGAGTCCAATGCTTTCTCATAATCTCTGAAGGCAATATATATGGGTTCATTATATTCCTCGCAATTCTCTATTACCTGATTGATAATAGGAACATGGGCCATCGTTGAATAGCCTTTGCGATGCCCTGCTTGTTCGTTAGGTTGACAGAACCAAAGGTGGCCAAAATTCTGTTAGCGATTACCTTGGTAAGTACCTTGTTAGTGACTGACAGTACGCTGATCCGCCTATAACATTCAAGTGTATTAATTACAACAAAATCTGACGGACACGCATGCGTGCCGATGTTGTTGCGGTATGGTAGCGCCATCTAGGTTCACCACGGCAAACAAGGTCCTCTGATGTCATTGCAGACACGAAAACGCCCGATTGAGCGGGAAAATGAACATTTTAACTTAAAATAAATAATTTCTCAGTGAATAAAGCGCCGGCTGCATTCGGACAAGTGCTAGGGGCACTATAAAACACGAAACCTTTCGAATAACAAAAACTTGTGTTTTGTCTTCATGGATCCTTTATTAGGAACTGCAAGGGGATGCCCCATCAGTTCGCATTACTGCAAGTTACAACTTAAGAAAGTAAAGAACAACCGCTGTACAATGCTATTATGGGGCAGTAATGTATGTAAGAAAGTGAATGCTTGAAAAATTGTGATTGAAGCCGACCTTTTATGCTTGAAGGTGAAGGTCAGCACGTTTCGGTTCAACGAGCGAATGTAGCGAAGTGCCTCTTTTTCACGTATTACTCAACACTGGATAAGACACGGGTGGCATTCAGTCCAGTCATGATGTTCGAGCGGGCTACCGTACTGGTGCTTCGTCCTACTCGTCCCCGTTGTCACTGGCAGCGACAAGATCTCCGCTCCTAACCTCACAAAAGATGACATGTGTCAGCATCCCGCACACCCTGAACTCGTGTTTACATCGATGTAGTCCTAAAAAATACCTCGTCAAGAACGCATGTGCACGCTTGTCCCACCTTTAATTTACCTGTTTAAACTTAGAACGCATGTAACGCTGGTCTCACCTTGATTTTACCTGTTTAAACTTTTCTCCCACTTTTTCTCGCCCTTTTGGAGGCCACAGAGCCTCGTGTGTGGACCGTGGTGCTCTTAAATTTGCGAATGCACCCCGCACCGAGCTCCGTTGCCTCCGCCATGTTGCGGTAGGGTGGTGGACGAGTGGCGAGCAGAAGAGCTTCGTCAGTGTATTACGGTGACGAAAAGGTCAGAGCAAAACTTAACTGGTTTGCTGTATGGCGAGATGAACAGCGACGATTACAGGAGCAGTACTCTGGCGTGCTAACGGTACACAAGTGGAGTAATGGCAAGGTCTAATGAAGCAGGAGTACGGAAGAGCGCTCGAGGAGAGCGCGTATTTGCAACGCAATGCGCTAACGGTAAACACCCCTCCAACGTATTGCGCTCAGCAAGAAAAAGACTAATACACAAAACGCAGGTGTCTAGATGCGTCTGGCAGCGCACGTGGCGATGAGTCAGCAGGCGCTTCCACCGATAACGCTCGTTAGAAGGGTTCTGGGAAGGCCTGCCTTCAGCCGTGGCCTGTAAGGTTCTGCTTGAATTCTCTTTGCCGTTCTTCGGACCTGCGCACCTTGACGCGCGGCGAACTCATCGGTGAAATCAGCTGCCCAATCCAAAGTATTTACATCTGGCCGGTGGAGCACCCAGTACCTCACGTTTCCCGGTAGGCGGTAAAACTCTTCTAGACTGATGCACTAAACTACGTTGTCGGGCTCACCGAAGGTCTTCGCTTGATTGAGCCATTCTTACGCGTTTGCAATAAACTTATAAGCAAAGTGCGAGTACAATTAGCCCCGAAATTTCTCTGCCTTATAGAAATTCTGGCGAAATGCTGCAACAGATAGACTGTACTTGTGCAGGGCACTCGACTTCACCGTCGCGTAGTCTTCCACCTCCCCTTTCGGAAAGTGGGCAATTACGGCGGATGCCTCGCCTGGCAAAAGCGTAAGTTATCCTTGCGGCCATGTGTAGCGACTAAACTGTCCCTGCTGGCACGAACGATCGAAATTGGCCAAAAAAAAAACCAATGCCTTCTACGGGTCGCATTACGTCACTCATTCGAAGCTTGAGAAGCTCAGTCGCCACTGACTATACGCTGCTGTCCATCTTAACGTCACGTCGAGACATTTTGAGCTCCAGCCGCTTCATTGCTATTTGCTGCGTTCTTTTCTCCCTCTGGAGTCTCTATCGCTCGTACTCCTGTTCTGGTTTTTCTTAGTGGCGCTCAGCCTCTGCCACCTACGTTTAGCGGTCTCTCGTTCAGTTATCAGCTTGATGCATTCCGACAGCTCCTCATCGTCAGCCGCAGCAGCGAGTAGAGCCTATAACAGCACTGGTTGTCTCACTGACTTCGAAACATCCCAGCGCAACTCTTTTGCAAGCTCCAACAACCGTGGTTTTCTCAATGCTTTCAAATTCATGGCTACCTGAAGTACTAATTTCCCACTGAACCATAATAGTATTTCGCGAAAGCTCACGCGACAGACACACGTCCTATCTCCTACACGTCCTACCACCTATTCTATGAAGCAGCGCAAAACTCAGTCAGGAAAGGATCCGCACTGAACCTTGAGCGCTGTGAATTATACGAGTCCGAAGTCGCGTCTCTTAATTTCAATCCGCACAGCTGTCCCCAATTGTTAGATTGGCGAGGGAGTCCCCGTACCGAGCTCCGTCACCTCCGTCATGTAGTGGTAGTGTGGAGGACGAGCGCCGAGCAGATGAGGGGCCTTGGTCATGAAGACAAAAAGCAGAGAGCAAAACTTTACGGGTTTACAGCACGGCGTGATGAACAGCGACAAGAGCAGCACCCTGGGGTACTTACATGACTAGAGAGGAGTAACGCCAGGATCCGATTTCGTTGACACCCTGAAGGGCGCTCGAGGAGAACGCGCATTTACAACCCAAAGCGTAAACGGTCAACACCCCTTCAGCGTGCGGCTGTCGGAAAGAAAAAGAAGTAATACGCAAAGCACAAGTCACTGGATGCGTCCTGCAACGCTGGAGCATACTGTTGCCAGAGATGGAGGGAAAACAGGAGTTCCTTGTAGCGCACGTGGCGATGAGTCAGCCGCCGATGCCATAGACAACGCTAGTTGGAGGGGTTCTGGCCAAATCGTGTTTTCCAATGAGAAGGATCCCGGCAAGTGTCTTTCTCTTACGGCACCAGCGCGAAGTGGAAAACCATCCCGACGCGCTGTCGTGGGGTGCTTTATCGAAGCTGGCGCACGGCGCCAACACGCCCGCACACAGACTATTTGTAACAGTGTCTTCCACGACTCAGTCGCCAAGGCGCCGCTGTAGTTCCGCGTAGGTGAAAGTATCCGTGGCGGAGGCCACTGGAGTTCGAATTAAAGAGCTTTTTTATGGAAGACTTGAATAGAGCTTGGAAGAACCAAATCGTCCAGTTTGAAGTACCCACACGTTCGAATTCTTCAAAGTTCAAATGAACAAGCTTCCACTGTATATGAGAACAAAGTTAATACACCAACATTACCCCCCATCACGAAACTAAATGAAGGCCGCATCTTGGCGCAAAAACCATATTCCGAATTGTTCTTACGCGGACTCATGCAGAAAGGCTGGAACAATTTACCCTTGGCCACATGGGATTAAAAACATTCAATAATTCTCAGTGTCACACTGCGTAGCTGCACACACCAGTTTGGATCTTATCTATGCGCTCACTTTATGGGAGAGAAGAAATCGCGTCATCATAGGGGGCCCCCTTTATTACTGCGGCATCCTACGAATGTTTATTCGCCGCAACGTTGGCAACTTTGGCCTTCAAACCTGCATGATTTCTAGAAGATGCTGCCAACTATCGCTGGGCTCTCACCCAGACAACCGCAAATATTTTTTCTTATTGCTATGCTTCCGGGTACCGCTAATTTGAATTCGTGAAAGTTTATACGTGAGATTCCGTGCTCTGTCATAGACGTCCTGAAATTTTATTTCGCTGTGATGTTAGGGATAATGAAAACTTTCTTCCCCTCGCGTGCTGAGTGTTAGGCAGTCCGGTGAGGCTCTGTGGATAAAACGGCGCACATTGTTCCAACGATATATCCGTGTTGGGTCGCTTTACCATTGTTGCAACTTTACGTACTGTCCCCTGAGGTGTAAAGGAGTGCTTCAAAGAAATATGGTAATATTTAATTCTTTAACGAGCGTGTCCACACATGTAGGCGCACTTGGTATTTTTCTGCAGTTCAGCAGCCGTAGCCCCATCGTGAGAACAAGATTACTTTGGGCCTCCTATCAGCCAAAAAACAACGTTCTTTTAACGCAACAGGCTCAACCTTGTCTGAGGCGCAGTTTATTCTAGGGAGCTTTGTAAAAAACGCATGTAAACACATTTGAAAGAATAATAATGAAATAAAATTATGGCGCATTTTTTCTGGTAGACACAGGCTTTTAAGTTCGCAAACTGCAGGTAGAGGCTTCTGGTAAGTACATGGGGGCTGGGTGGAGCTTGAGCGTTACATACAACAGCTTCTAACATCTGGGCAGACAGCAGACCAGTGTTACGTAACGCTTTTAACAAAAATAATACCGAGTTAGGCCGGGCTCAGACTGTTCTCGCAACTGACGCCATATCTTGAAATAATGATGCCATTTGACGTTTCAGCGAAACGAACTGCGTGAAACGCCGTTTTTTACGTCTGTAGCGCACGTTATGGCTGTTACGTCGGTAGTGGGAACATCGCTTTCCATGTATGCAAAAGCGTTAAATGGTGCAGGGGGAGGTTTCCTCCGTAGAGAAGAAAAAAATTAGGGCAAAAAATAAGGAGGCGATCAACCACGTGGAGACGATTTTTTTCCCAGGTTGTATCGATTTTGGCTTGCGAAACGCGCCGGGAACGTTTTTAAAGGAAGGTTCGCCGGAGTAACAAGACGAAAAATAAGCTGCTTGAGAAACTGCCACGGGCTCGATTCGCTTTCTTTTAGAACACTCTTCGTGAAACCAGGATCAGAGGCGCCTTTAAGAGAAAACCGGCTGCATTACTCGAAAGGCTCACATTTCTGGCAAGACGAGAACACAAAGTAACGAAACACGGAGAAAAAATGAAAACAAAACAAACTGTCTCAGATGTAGGCGCTACGTGCACGAACGATTGACGGGGAGAGGGTTTCACCGTGGGAAAGCAGAAAATGTGTGATGGTATACTGGTTGCCCGCCGAAAATGTCCATTTGTTATCTTATGGTCTAGAAGAAGCATTAAAGAAACATTTATCCTTTATCGTGGCACATATCGCAGTTGGGTGTTGATTGATTGATTGATTGATTGTAGGGTTTAACACGCCGACGCAGCGCAGGCGATGCGGCGCGCCGTAGTGGAGGGCTCCGGATTAATTTTGACCACCTGGGGATCTTTAACGTGCGCCGAAATCTCGTACACACGGGCGTTTTTGCTTTTCGCCTCCATCAGAAGAGCGGCCGCCGCGGCCGGGAATCGAACCCCCGACCTTGTGCTCAGCAGCGCAACGCCTTAGCAACTGAGCCACCACGGCGGGTGCAGTTGAGTGTTGTGCTGTTTGCTTGAGTAAACCTGGTGATAGCTAAAAATGCAAAATGTTGCTTTACCCTTCAAAGAAGCTTGTTCATAAATGCGGCTGAAATTTAATATGGACAAGCCGCAGTGGTGTTCAGGGGCCGAGGATATTTCCATGCAGAATAAGTCCCCTGAAGATGGGTCCAGGGATTGAAAATCTTCACGGAGAAGTTAGTCATACGATCTTCTCGAATAATTGACATAAAAATTACGAGCTGGCACAAGCCAGATTATACAAATGTAAACAAATAGTGCTCCAAACGCTACTCCTCATATGGTGCTCCTCCTCAGTCCTAAATTATTACATTAGGAAGGCGGTGCGGCACGTGGGAGAATTGTTCCGAGCCCTCAAGCAATATATTTTAAGAATTACGTTTGCAGCAATAATATTTCTTTTCAAAGAATATAATATCCGACTAAAACCCATGCCTCGAACTTATCAGACCAGGAGCGCATGCGTAGAAAACACTTTCAAGCTGCCAACAGTCTTTACACTTATCTCTAAAAAAACCTCTAAATACAAAGCATACTTCCGGTGCTAACTTACAGGGAGGAACCTTAGGTATTACTAAGAACTTGAAATTACATTTACGGAAGCCCATTATTTCATCAAAAAAGTGGAAAACAAACAGCCTAACGATTTAAAAAGCGTCTTTTATTGAAAAAGATACTTTTGCGGAACACATGAGCTCATCTTTTGTAAGAAGTAGTGTTTGGCTGTTATGTGATGCGGAGAAATGGCAAGTGTTCGACCGTCACAGCAACAAACCTGGCTATCGGAAAACTGGCGTGAACCAGGGGAAGACTGTAAAGTCACGCACAGATGAGATGAGGGCGTCCGAACGCAGACACTTAGCTGCATGACTCATGATTCGACTGGTTGGAATTGCAATGAAGTGGGCTCATTACAGTTCGCGTGATCATACTTGCTGTCCTCGAAGCAAACTAAATCCCGTAGATGTGTATCATAGCGGGGCGTCAGTGCCATCATTGTATTGCGCTTCTCACTGAGCTGGGGTGGTTATAAAAAGCTTCCGAAATAAAACCGAAGCCTTAGTGACAGAGATACTATTGGCGTAATCGCCGAAGGCATTGTCTCTCTCTTTCCGGAGGTGACTTGGCGCACACAAATGTTCCTCTCGTGAGCGGTGTTGTAGAGCTACCGTTTTAAATTACATAAAAAAACTTCCACGCCTGGATAATATTTTCTTGACTTATCAGGGAACGATGGTTTAACTGCATCAGAGAATATCAAAGAATGAGCGGAAGGAAGAATAAACGGCAGGTTTCCCATCAGAGATAAACTGTAGAACAGTATGCTGGGTTAGTGTCTCTGTCAAAAAAGCTGGTCTCCTAAGATCCTGATCCTAAAAAAGCTGGTCTCCTAAGCTGGTCTCCTAAAAGCTGGTCTCCTGGTCTCCTAAGATTGTTTCGAATGATCGCGTTATAGAAGTCTTCCGACGGCCACTCCAAAGTTGTGGGTTTCTGGACGGCAATATTCAAAATCTATCGACAGCTAAACGAGCTACTCGCCAAACGCAATGCAAAGAAGAACAAAAAATGATGAGCGATTTCCCTTGTAGAGGTGCGTGACAAGCCAACATATTTAGCGCACGAAACGCACTTGACACA
Source organism: Haemaphysalis longicornis (assembly GCF_048455015.1). Lineage (NCBI taxonomy): Eukaryota > Metazoa > Arthropoda > Arachnida > Ixodida > Ixodidae > Haemaphysalis > Haemaphysalis longicornis. The sequence goes on along the minus strand of NW_027526361.1, from coordinate 204,091,633 downwards.
AAACTTCGAACAAAAAACGAACTGATTTCTAGGGAGCTCCTCATGAACAGGAAATTGAACTCAGTGCAAAAACACGGGCGTCTTAGACGAAAAATTGTCACTAAATAGGTGCTGGAAAAGTATTGATGAAGGAGTAGCTCAAGCCGTTTTCTCCAACCGTACATCTCCGGTAGATGCTCATGTACTCACAGCAGACGAAGACTCTGCATGTTTATTACTTTACTGTGATATATGTACTATGGACCTCTACACAAAACTGCGTAATAATATTGTGTCTTATTGTGTCTTTGAGTTGAATTGTCATAAAATGCTATGGCGAAACATTTAATAAAAAAGTGCTACAGCAAATTGTTTTGTGGCTACTGGCAACGACGTTGGCTTTGCCAACAAGTGTTTTTCTAGCGTGCACAAGAAATGCACAGAATCCTCTACATACTGAGTTTGTATTAGGTATAAAAACGTGTAAACCGAACATAGCAAAATCAATTAAAGATAATGGTGATGGCTGGTCCAGATTTGATTATGCGTGATAGGAAATGAGGTTTAAAAAGGGCCCATCTCCCCGCGAGGGGGACTCGAGTAGAGGCGTCGCATAGGGGGTGGGTGTATTGCGTTAACGTTTAGTGTTTAGGGAGTTGGTGGTAGTGAATGCGTTGTATCAGCAGCTTCTTGACGTAGTTTGAAGGAGTCAAGGATATAAGGCGCGTTCGTAGCCTTTCATTCTGTGTCGGTTTTGTGGCGCAGTGGGAAGAGCACCATGTACCTCGCGTTCCGGCCACAGGTAGTGAATGCGTTGTATCAGCAGCTTCTTGACGTAGTTTTAATGAGTCAAGGACAACGCCGGGTGACATCGTGAGATAAAGAAACCCACTGCATTTAAAACTTAACGTCGGACTAATACTCAAACACACGTTTTACGGAAACAATGGCATCGGCACCTAGAAACAGCGATGGATGTATGGTGATATGTTGTCTGTAGAGTTCTCTGAAGTGTTTGTGTCGTGTTGTGCGAAGTGTCTTGCATGTGATTTGTATGTGCACTACGGATAGGGCCTCTCCGCACCTGCTGCACTCGGGTCTAGAAGATCCCGTCAGCAGATACGAGTGCGTTGCATGGGTGTACCCTATCCGCAGCCTACCCAAGACGACTTGCGTGTGTCTGTTGTGTGAGTCAGCTGTGCACCGTCCCAAGTATGGCTTTACTACATGTAGTTTGTTGTCTGTCTGTTCATTCCAGTGTGTTTGCCATGTTCTGCGCACGTGTTGTCTTATGTGTGGCTTGAGATCTGTGTAGGGTATCGTTGTAATGTCTACAGTGTTCCTGAGTGCAGTAGCAGCGGCCCTCTCGTCTGCCAACTCGTTCCCAGCGATCCCTGCGTGTCCTGGGACCCAGCAGAGGACAAGCTCATGCTTTTGTGCATACACGGACATGATAGTGTTGAATACAAGATTAACTATGTGGTTTTGGGGGGCTTGTGCGATGACAGTGCGGGAACAACACTCAAAGAATCTGTATAGATGATGGAATTGGGAATTTGATTTGCAAGAATGTGTCGTACAATCAGTAAACTTCCATACGCTTCTTCTGAAAAAATTGCTGTGTGCACGCTCATGGTTCTGGCTGCATTGAAATTTGGACCATGAGCAGTGCACGACACCATAGTGGAGGTTTTAGAAGCGTCACTATAAAATTCTGCACATGTGTATTCAAACTGCAAAGACAGAAAGTGCTGCAGTATTGCAGCTCATGGTGCCCGATTTTTGTCAAGTCTTATAAAAAAAAGGTCGCACGACACAGGGAGAACTTGCCAAGGCGGTAAATGGTTTGACAAGGATGACCTGTACACATCTAAAAACGAAGCACTGATATCCGAGGCTCGCTCTTTCACTCTAAGTGAAAAGGGCAGAGGAACGGAAGGGCGATTTACAAACAGCAGAGACGTTGATGTATCGTTAAAGACACGATAAAAAGGATGATTATTCAGCGATGAAATTTTAAAAGCATAAAGCAAGTGCATGTACTTCGTTGGTTCTCAAGGCTCCACTTATTACACTCGACATACAGACTCTAGACAGGGCTTGTGCGAAAAGCACCCGACGCAAGTCGTAGCCCCATGTGCAGCACTGGGTCAAGCATTCGCAACGCTGTTTCCGTCGCCGACCCATATACCACACTTCCATAGTCTAAACGAGAACCAACCAAAGCATTGTAGAGCCGTAGTAGGAGTTCTTTGTCAGCCCCATAGGATTGGTGGGAGAGAACCTTAAAGATATTCATTGTTTTTAGACATTTATGCTGAAGTTTCTTGATATGTGGGATGTATGTTAGTTTGTTTTTCAAACACCACACCTAAAAACTTGTGCTCCTTGTTCACAGGAAGCGACATTCCATTAAGAGTAATGTCTGGTTCCATATGAACCCCGCGCTTCCTGGAGAACACAACGCAGGAGCTTTTTACAGGATTCAATTTAAAACCATTCTTGTCTGCCCAGCCGGCATGTTTCTTGACTCCGAGCTGGACTTGACGTTCACATATTGACATATTACATGATTTAAAAGATATCTGCATGTCATCTGCATACATGGAATAAGAGATTGTTGGTGGCAGTGCTTTTCCAAGAGAGTTCATCTTTACTATGAAGAGAGTAGGCGCGATGTCTCAGTCGCGGTCTTTGCTGAGTGGTCGCGGCCAGTCAACATCTCAATCGCCGCTCCGAGACCATGCATTTTGGCGGCCATGTTAGGGAAGCCGAATTCGATATATCAGATGTGAACTTCGTTATAAGGAATATGCTTGACGTGTATTTTCGTAACTGATTTTTTTTTCGTTCGATATATAGCGTATCTTACTCTATGCGGGTTCGTTATAGCCGGGTTTGATGGTACCTTTTAACTTTCAAAAAATCTGAATTAATGTGGAAATGTAGGGCGTTAACGGTTCGCCTTTTTCCGGAATTATATATTTACATTTTTCTCTCTTTTTTTTTTAAATTTCTTGCACCCTGTTATCTCCATTAACGCCATTATAGCGATTACAGTTTGAATTTCCGCGATATCTGCATTTTTGTGGAAATGCAGGACTTTACACGGTCTTGACTGTGGAGGTCCTCGGCAAGGAATGCTACGCATTAAAAAAAACTAAAAGCATGTTGGGGCCACACATTGAAGGGGTCCGTAAGGCCATTCGCATAGGCATCGCTTTAAATTAGGCCTGGCGCTGTAGTTAAAAGCTTAGCGCACTGAGGCATTTCAATTTCCGACATCCTTATTGTACCTGCGGCTCGAAACACTATTGTAGCCTGCTTGTTCAATTCTGGACCAGGTGCGCATAGTGAGAATATTTTTAGGCATCGAATGAGCATTCACGGTAAAATCAGAACTCAGCTTTCTACACGAAGCCTTGTTCGCCCTTGGAGTTCCAAGTTTACTATGGTACGAAGCCATGTGCACATCGAACGGCATCGTCGGGGTGCTGCCAACTTTTCTTGTCCGTGTATGTGGTAAATGGATATGCCCGGACTACGAGCCCACTAATAGATGTCCGTGTTCACGCATACGCCTTATTTATTCCCTTGTGCCGGAATTATTAACCTTCATGCTCATGCCTCTGCGTTCGTAAAAACGCTGTCCATGCAGAGGCCCGTGAAACCTTCATGTCACTAATGGAGCTTCTAAAATCTATGGCGAACTATAGGCTGGTTGAATCAGAATAAACGGCGCACTTTTTTTATATGCCCATTCTTTGTAAAATGTGCATCCTGTAAGGTTTTTTTTTTTATTTCAAGTACTCAGAAGAGATAACCAATTGTTTCTTTCAATACTGATGTTTCCGTGCTTACGTGGTAACTTAATGCGATACTTCGTGAAGTAAAAAAAGCCACTCCTAATCGAGCGACGTGAAAAGCGACTCGAAAAGAGACCTCACAAAATGTTAGAGGTCCCTTTATGATAAACAATTACACGTATTTACCATTAAGACGTACACATTCTCACCAGGACACAAAAATTAGTATTTTCCGGCGAATATATCTCAGAACTCATCCTGTAATATTCCTCTACCAACTTAACAATTACAATAAAAGAGCTCGTTAAATCAAACGGCAAGGTTTTCCAATTTCAAAATTATTTCTTTTCGACTTAATAAAAGTTCGAACCTCCCAAAGAGAATATTAGCAACAGTACACTGCCACTGGGCAGCCGTAGCGCAGGACAATACTTTGATGCTTGAACAAGCCAGTGATTACGGCAATGCCTTCTACTGCTAAAGGCGACAGTCATCACTTTTTAGTCAAACAAAGCAGTGTAGCGGAAAACCTCACCTTTGCCTTCTAACTGCACAAAACACAGGCAGAATGTGATCCAGCTGTGACAACTGAGCCGACGGCAACGCAATGCTTCATAGTCGTCCTTCTTGTCGTCATTGGCTGCTACATCTGGGATTCTGTCTTTTGAAACGATCCCCTCATCTGTAGCAACGCCACACACGCTACTCTACTCGCATCCTCATTGAAAGAGTTCGCAAAAACGCGTCTTATATAACAACCGCAATGTGGGATTTACAGTAGTTTTATACAACATATAGCCTTCGCCATATAGCCACATGGTGCGTTTCTCTGGTCTTGCGCCAGTCGACAGGGCTCCGGCGCAGTGGCACGTAGTTCCAATTATCACTGGCGGAGCGTAATGGGATTCCAATAACGAAATTTTTTAGTCATAAACTTCTACGGAGAATTTATCAAACCAACTCCAGAAAAGTTTAAAGTATCCATAAATTCGAATTATTGAACTTAGAATTAATGAGCTTCACTGTGCTACAGAATTTTACACTCAACCCCACCCTACAAGTGGAGCTAATATAAGCAGAGAAGCAGGATATAGCCACGCCCCGGAACGCCACAACCGGCTGTACAGCTCTAATAAAATACATAGGCGATGATACATGCAGACGAGCTAAAATACCACCGGCACCTCGCCCAGAAAACACAATACCTTGTATAGAAGAGAATTCAGTGCCGGAAACGTCAACCCTGAGTCCAATCAACGCCCCACAAAAGCCAGTACCGAACCCAGAGACCGCATAGTGTAACACAATACACACGAGCGCCAGCTGAAAAAATTAGTAGTGGCTTAGCTCGGCTATGTCAGGATATAGGCAGTTTGAGCTAAGGTTCCGCAGGTTTCTCTTAGGTTTCCTCGTTGTCTAGAATTCGCTTGTTATCATGCTTGTTCAGTTCAGTCCAGTCGGGTCCAGTCGATTCCAGTCATGACTTCTTAAAAAAAGCAATTGCAGAGTTGAAACGAGCCGATGAGATATGCTTAAACACGGACGCATATGTTAACAGGGGTCCTCGAAACGCACTTCAGTCACAAGAGTATAGGCTTGTGCAAGCAGCTAAGACTTGCAAAACTGTGGCTCAAGAGAGCGCAATAATAACGACGGTTCCTTGGTTTATACCTGCTGATGCGAGCATCCCAATTACCATGTGGTATTTTCAAGGGGGGTTTCAATTTGGCGGCCTCAAGTTCTAAGTATTATGGTTTTTGTCTTGCACGCCGCGAAGCGTGGTTTATCCCCATGAGGGATTTTGTACGGAAAGTTGAGCTAGTTGGATCTCATTCATCTTTAAAGCGCAGACAGATGATACACAAGAAGAGGATTACACGAAAGCTCGTGTTTTCCCCTTCTATGTATCGTCTGTCTTGCTTTACACATCGGGGATGTCGTATCCCGCTAGGTATAACAATTTCCTGAAAACGGTCATAATGAAGTTGGCTTATTTATTTTTGCGATTCAACAAAAATACGGCGTTACGGCCCCCTGCAAACTTGAGCGTTCAACTTCTGACAAGAGCTGGGCAGTGTAGAAAAAAATGATAGCCACGGGCTTTCTTTTGGCAGATAAAGCCCGGCGAAAGCTATACCGATTCGTGTGCACCCCTTTGTTAAACTGAAATGGTAATTTTGTCCACTACAACGACTGCGACGAAAAAGTCCGCATTTAAGCTTAAGCGCGAGAGTGCAACAGCTGCCCAGTACTTCCAAGGGAGAAAAAACATTTCAATACAAGAAAACAGAACAAACAGTTGTTGTTTGAAAAAAAAAATTGTGTATGTTTTGTACCGTAGTAGTCGAATGACCATTATTTATTTATTCATTCATTTATTTATTTATTTATTTATTTATTTATTTATTTATTTATTTATTTATATAATATACAGGCTCATGGGCAATACATAAGCTGGATTTGTTGACACACAAAAAACCCAAACACTGGTGAACAATAATAAAACCGCATGAACAGGAGACTATTCATGTCTATTCATTTAACATAAAAAACAAGGCAAAAATTCTTTTACTTAAAAAACTCTTCGCACTCAAACCGTCTCCATCTGCTCCTCCTGGCCTGACAAAATAAAAGGCAGCATTGACTCTGGTTTCGATCTTACTCTTTCTCAAATAACCGTACGTAAATCTCATTGTGCTCATTAATTCTTTCTTGGCTAGTGTTAACTGGTGTGGACAATTTCGAATCGCCTTTTATATCCAATACATCAAGCGTAGCTCGTAGCTGAATATTGCACTTTCGGCTAAATAGAACTGATGCGATAGGATGGTTTTTTTTTCTACTAACTGTTCGCAATTGCAAAAGACCGAATATTCTCTGCAAATAAAAAATAATATAGGTGATGTTACTCTTCTGTGAAACTGCATCAGGATTACAATATCCCAACTTAGGCTACATATACACTTTATATCAAATCCTTGAAATTCAAGTATAACTTTTAGTCGTTATGCTCCTTAACAAGTGGTACCTATACGAACTGGCTAGCTTCATTTGAGTTATGTTCGTGTGTAACTTCATCATGCATTCCTTCGTAGTCATGCGATACCCGCATGAATACGTTGTAGCCCCCACATTATTTTACGAGTGCGTCTAAAGCTCCTGCAACTTACATCTCACTAGACGTTGCTCTTGTCTGTTTCTTGTGGTACATGTGCACTAAGACAACGTGTTTCAGATTCACCACAATTGACTTTATTGAGCTATTCTTGCCGTTACTTCAGACTGTTGGCCGAAAGGCAACAAAGGGCATAAAATATTACTGATAATTTTAATTTTTGCTGTGGAACTAGGCAATGCTGAGCGTACTGCTTGATTTTTCACTTGGCACAAGGCACACTGAACTTTTGGGTCGAATCTATTGTTCGATATTGTCATTCCAGAAATTTCATTGTTGGCTGCATGGGTTGGTCACCCAAGTGTACTGTGATGAAGACGAAGGGCAGGATTGCCTTAAAATTAACTTTTATTAAAGTTAACATTTTCACTTTGCGGCAAATTGGCAACACTCATCAACTGTGGATGTGTTGGACGGGCCGGCGGTACTAGGCATTCCTAGTATATATTGGGCGGTACTATTTGCAGAAGCGACCGGTGGAGGGGTGTATAGTGCATGATTGGTGCGTTGTGGTTGGTGATTAGATTAGCGTTCTAGTAGTAATCAATGCCAAACTAGTACTTCTTCCTTAGTTCTTGAGAGTAGAGTGGTGTCAGGGTAACGCGAATATTTTCTGAATAGGATGCGGTGGCAACATCGATGAAAATATCACTTAATCAAACGGCGGGAGGTGGGAGAGGTTGGGCCTCGAAACCGACTTTGACGGAAGTGCCTAGCGTGGAAAGGAGCGGGAAGCCGTGAAAGCCACCTCATTCGCCTACACTTACCGGTGGTCTGACTTCGAGACGACATGTAGGTCTGTGAGTTACTTGAGTATTCGTACGAGGGGGAATGAGATGCGTACATGTAGAATGTTGCGGCGGGATTGCTTCTAATGTATAGTAATCATATTGCATTAAGAAAGGATTGTAACACTGAGGACCATGCATGATTATGCAGCGTTGGTGGTAGTTCTGAAAACGGGTCGGCCAAGACGGCCGCTTTTCTAATGGAAGCGAAAAGGAAAAATGCCCGTGTGCCCGAAAATTCGGCGCACGTTAAAGATTCCCAGGTGGTCAAAATTAATCTGGTGGCCTAAACTACGGCGCCCCTCATCGCCTGTGTAGCTTCGGCACTTTAAACCTCATAATCAATAAATCAGTTATAAAAAAAGAAGTGAGACAGGGGACGACTATGCATTGCCGGTGTCAGCTTGGCGTAAGGGGTAGAAAAGGACATGCCTGTAGCGAGGGTCATACTGATAATATAAGTTGCGTTAATACTTAGCTGAGAAGAGCCTTCGGTCTAAACGTGCAGTTTTAGTTGCATCTCATTGGGAATTGTTGACGCAGTGGTATAACCAAAACTTTAAGGTCACATGCGCTCCAATGCTTGTGAAGCAGCCGGGGTGTAGTAGCTGACAGTGTGGAGGGTATGACGACCGCTGTAGTTATGAGAAGCTGTCGCATTTTCGAAATAAAGAACCTAAACCCCGTTTTTGTACATTTGCATTTTCATGCCTTGGACACACGACTGGTAAGATACCCTTATAAGCTTAAGATCCCTAACATATCTGTGGAACTGTAAGATTTCATTTTATTCTTGCGCTTGAACTCCCCGCCTACTAAACTCCTCACCTTAACGTATTACCAGAACTGTTCTAGCTAGTATGCTATAACAAAGCTTTTCAGTCGGTCACACCAATCTTTATTTACTACTATTGGTATTTATCCATTGTTGCCTGCAGCTTTTCTTGGTAGAATAACAGATTCGATATTGCTTACTACATACGTTGCGTGCACAATGTAGATGGCAGAAAAAAAAACAATAGAAACAACCACAACACTATTTACAATTTTATTCCTCGACAGTGTCGAGCATGCAGAAGACACCTAGACGGCATCCCTAGAACTCCACGCTTGTTTTGCGTGCATGAAACATGCAGAAGTACCAGTTAGGCAAATGTCTAGCCGCTTGTAGAGAAAATATCAATAATTAATAAAGATGCAGGCAAGGAATATGGTGAGTGAAGCGGACGTGAAGCAGAACGTGAAGCAGCAGCGGACGTGAAGCGGATGTGAAGCAGAACGGGCAATAGTAGCTAGGGCCATTATTGTCGTCCGAATCTGTTTCCTCAGTTCCAATACAAAGTGGTCAAAGGTACTGTTTTTGTGACAACCTTCGTTGAAAAACGTGGGAACATAAAGTTTACAAAAATTCATGGCACTGTAAAAGTTCGCGACTAGTATGACAGCGAGCGTTTCGCACTGTCAGAGTTTACGATCGCCTCTGCGCTGGTCACGTACCACTACAACACCGAAGACGTGTTGAGATTGGAAGCATCGTTCGACCAGTCCCTGCTTCACGGCGAGCGAGCATGGTGGAAAGTCTCATTTCTGACCAGCCATCTTCTCTTCAGTGTGGACGTCACGTGCCGGCCGCCCAATCGACCTCTCTCCCCGGATATTGCCGAAAACGTGCAGTTGAGTTGGTGTTCCTTTGCTGTTTATATTGTGCACCATTCTGTCTGAGCGTATTTTTTGCACATATTGTGTTGCACATATAATACCCAGATGTGGTGTTAATTCTTGTACACGGCGGAATTCTTCCGGAAAGAAATTTCAACAAACGTTGAATTCCATGAAGTATTGCTTCGTTTATTTCCATACACACAATCACAAAGATTCCTAATTCCGCATCTTGATAACGTGACGCACAGACAACACGATGTTGTCCCGGTTAAGGGAATGGTGAACCATATCTCCCATGTGGCAGGAGGCACGTCGCTCGGTCAAGAATACGTGATTCCTCAGCTTTTGCACAAATGTGCGCTTCAGATCAGCTCTCCACTCATTAGCCACTACCGGCCATTATAGACTGTAGGGTATTAACGCATCGCCGTTGTTTCAATCAGGGGTGATAAGTGACCGCTGGGTATGTTTTATGCTTCAAATATTTTGTCTGATTCTCAAAGGAAACGTGTCTGTGCGTTCGCAGCCCGTGATATGATGGGCTTTATATGTGTACCTGGGAAATACCGGATAATTAAAAAGCCTAATTTAGTTGAAACGTCAGAGGCTGCGTCGAGTTTTCCGGTGTGAGGCGAATGCCCCACTGAACAGTGTCAGTTGCTGACTGAAAGCAGGACGGCACTCTGTTCAAGAATCCTTAGAGACTGTGGCACCGCTGGGAGAGAGGAGCAGAACAGGTTGGGGACAAATTCTGGGCTGGGTGCAATAAATCCGCTTAACCCACAGGCGATCCCAGCTTTTGCCTTAATGCAAGCGGCCTACCTCACTCTTTGATTAGGACATTGTCCTTGCGGTTCTTAATAACTTTAATTTATAGTCTAATTTCTCAGCTCTTTTCTTACACCCAACGTGCTTGTTACACGAACAAATGAAACGTATGAAAAGTAGAATGTTTTTTTAACCCGACAAAGTGGATTTTCTTTCAAAAATGATTTAGCTTCTGGCGGCATCTGTTTAGTTTATATTTGCTTAAACGTGTCCCAGCTTTGCTGGAGTGGGTATTGATCCCGAAAATAGGAGGGGTAATAAAATGTTGAGATGGGTGGAGGCCTCAGGGCCGAGATTTTGCAAACAAAATGTACGAAGACGTGTATATGGAAACCTCAGCCCCAGAAAGCATAAATACGCGCTATCTAACAATTTCCACTCGATATACCTATGAGATGTATTTACCGCAGTGCCTGCACTTTAGCCACATAACTATGTACCGTTTGGCCCCTCACGACTAACCTGGGTGAAAGAGACCCGTGTGTTTTTTCAGGGGGACGGATCGTGATCCTGCTTATCGAAGCGGTTGTACGTGTGAAGAGTTGCGCTCGTGATGATGGAGACTCATCACTACAAGCGCGTTGCCTCCGTCTGGCTTGGTAGCCAAATATGCATTTCATTTTATTTAAGCAGTAACCACTTTCACAACAATATGCGATCGTTCATACAGAGTAGATATTATATTTTGCATAACCCTTACCAGTGTAGCATGAGCGTTCCCATTTTTTACTTCAACGAAGTCGGTTACCGTCGTTTGGCCTGCCATGGTGGCTCAGTGGCAAAGGCGTTCTGCTGCTTAGCGGGTCTGATCCCGGCCGTTGTAGCTAATTTTCTGATGTAGGTTAAAAGCAAAAATGCACGTGGTGGGATTTCGGCACGCGTTAATAAGCTCCATGTGGTCAAAATCAATCCGGAGCCCTCCCCTACGGTCCTTCTCAGAGCCCAGGCGTAGCATCGGCGCGTTAAACCCCCACAACAAAAAATTGAAGTTATGTTTTTTTTGGAGAACATAGCGTACTTCCGAGTTGAAAAATGTGAGGGGTGTTTAATATTGCGTTTATAATTTTTCTGACCAGTGATTATCCCTAGGCTGCAGGAAATAAAACATGTAATGTTTAACGTACTGCTCACCAACGCGTCCTTTCCATATGCTATCTTAGGTAAACATTTTGGACGTTAATTATTTCAGAAAACCCGGCCTCGTAACTGCCCGCGAGTTTCACTGCTTACAGCTATATAAACGGAGTGATAGAGGCGCCAACATGTGCACCTGCCAATGTACACGCTCTAAAAAGGCCACTTGCAGACAGTAAAATAAAGAAATGGGAAACTAAAGCCCCGGTACAAATTACCCCTTTCGGAGTTCTAAAATGATATAAAAAGCAAACTTGCGCCAGTGAGAAAGCCATCGCCCATCAATCCCCCCCCCCCCGCGCCCAAAAAAAAACAATTATAAAGCGCTCACAACACTAGCAACAAATAGGAAAAAGAACGCGAAAGCAAAAAGGAGCTTGCAAAGACAGAAAAGAAGTTCTGAAGGCTCCGTATTTAATGGTCAATTGGAGCCCTCGTTATTAGAGGTATCTGCCACTCGCTCTGCTGGCGGAGAGAGTAATAATAACGGAAGCCTCGATGATACATGCTTTCACCTCATTTGCAACATATACTGAATACGGAATCGATAAAGTTGTCGACGCTTTAAACAGATATAAAATGTGTACGAACAGCGGTGGACTCTGTGCCAGGGGGTACAACGTGCGGATGTGGGGTACAACGTAGAATGTGGCTTTGTAATCATCGCCCGTTCAATCATGTTATGTGTTCAGGGGAATGTCTCGTTCGCCCCCTGCGGGGATCTGCGGAGCGAATGTAGAACTCTACGAAACGCCAGAGATAGCTAGACAACGCCAGTTATGGGAGGGATATCGGTAAATCGAAACTTGCTTTTCGACTAGTTGGTACATTACTGCTTTTAAACTCGGCGCTCAGTTGATATTGAGGAAGACGACGGACGATGAGACAGAAGATGCACACATAAGAAAGCGCAAGTAACAAAAATCTCGATCGCGGTGTCCCTCAGGGTTCGATTTTGGGGCCCCTGCTCTTCAATGTAGCCATGCTTACTGTGGCACAAGAGCTTGAAACTAATACTGGTGCCCGCTACAGCATTTATGCGGACGACATCACCATTTGGACAGAGGGACGGGACTACAGTGGGAATATTGAAGATATGGCCACCGAGCTCCAGGCTGCGCTAATTGCACTTGAGGAAACTCTTCCAAAACTAGGACTTACCTTAGCACCGGAGAAAACAGAACTCCTCTGTGTCAATGGAAGGCGGAGTGCCGTCCTGGCAGGAGAGGCAATCACGTTAACACTGGGACAACATGAAATTCAGACTAAGCATGGACATGTCAGAATTCTCGGCATTCCTATACACAGCTGCAACACGGGCCGTCATTGGATCATGGAACTCAAAAAGCAATGGCCTGCGGTCCTACACGCAATCAAACGCGTTTCCAATAAGTTCGGCGGAACACGACAGACAGCCTGCACGATCCTTTTGAGATCTATTGCAATTGGTAAGATCACCTACGGGGGTACAGTCGTAACCCTGTCAAAAACAGCTGAAAAGACAGTGCAAATTCTCCACCGACACATCCTTCGGACCATCACGGGCCTTCCCAAGTTCACCGATCTACGGAAGCTACGGGACCTTGCACCCCTACCGCCAATCGAGGACATCCTCAGAGGCGCTCAGTCGTCATTGGACAACCGGCTGCACCTCACAATACAGGGCCAAGACACCTTGCTTTGGGACACCCGACGAGTCTGTACAGAATCCCGGATCACTCCAGGCGAAACAACGACCTTGAGTTTTCCTACCCTGCACCCCTCCAAGACTTGCACGCCCCCCGCAAATGACGCCACTTCAGCCAGAGAGCACCTCTCTCATAGGCACAATCAGCACAACGCCAATGCAGTATTTACTGATGCCGCTCTCGATGGATTTCGTCTGGCCTTGTCTTGGTACAAACCCTCAACCAGAGAAGCCAGACGTTACGTCTGCACACTGGACCACGCCACACCTGCACAAGCAGAACTTTTGGCTATCTGGACAGCTCTAAGGGACAACACCGGGCCTTCCGTCATATATACGGACTCATTTGAGGCACTACGTAGCATTGAGGACCCAAAAACAGACGACGCCACTGCTCAACGCATCCGCCAGATACTCCAGCACAAGCAGAGGAACGACATTGACGCTAGGGTCACCTGGACGCCGGGACACGTCGGGGATCGCGGGGGTGGTGACGAGGTGGCACATGCTCTTGCCACCTCACCATCTGGAGTTCTACCTGTACATCTCCAGCCTCTCCTGCTGGGATCTCCCGACCTCCGCGACCACCCCTACGCGGACTCGCTGCCAGGCAGCCACTTCGAAATGGCGCGAGTACGATTCTACCTCCGGTTTCTTCACCGCGAGAGATTAAAAAGCATTACCCCTCCACAAATCTTTAAGAATTTACCCCTCAGCCGATCGCAAGAAATATTTATTAACAAAGTACTTGCCAACACGGCCACTACACCTCATATCATCCATAAGTGGCAGACACTTGCTGACAGGAAGAAGGGCATTGGCACCGCGGCCCCCTGCACATGTACATTTTGTCACACTGTGTGTGAAGCAAACATGGACCATCTTGTGCTGCACTGCTCCGCTTTTGATATTCATAGACTGGACCATAATGTTTTTCAAAATTCAGATATAGAATCATTACATAGGGACATTCTCGAAAATCCTCAACACCTGGTGACCTTAGCCCAGTTTGGCGTTGCCAGTGGCCTGGCGAGCATGATTTAGTGGGCGTCTACCTCCCTCCCTATTCCCCCTCTTCCCCCTCCAGCGACCTTCGGTCCTCCCCTTCCTAATAAAAGAATTTCTCATCATCATAATTTTTCGACCCTATCGAGAACATCAGATGGGTAAACAAAAAAGTAAACACTCAAAACCAACAGACAAAACCTTATCTGTGCTCAATTCTCTATAGTTGTAATCGTAACCTCTTTTTCTCGCGGTCTCAATCAGAGGTGCCCGACATATATGATATAAAAAAGGCCGCCGACAGATATGATGTGAAAGTCTTGGAAGGGTCACTGGCTATCAACAGGGCTGGATGCACTGAGTGTCTCGGGGGGCTGTACTGCTCGAAGTTACAGAATACACACGCAGTTCATCACAACGCGGTCTGTCGCCTATCTGCCGGGAATGGGTCGACGGGAGTGCCAGGTCCTTTTGTATTGCACGCGTCGTGTTTACGAAGGACTAGAATTTCGTCATTGTTAGCCTTAATTTCGTCGCGTGCCATATGGACAATACCTGAAAGAGGCCGCCCAAACGTGGGCAGCCCGCGTTCAGTGTTGCTTTAATTGGTTGGTTTCAACCTGTGCTTTGATTTTTATGGGCGAAGCTCCTTAAGTCATGGGTATGTCCATCCCTTGTGTCTCGCGGTAAGTGACCGCCGCATGTTTCGTTGCACGCGCAAGAACCGGCTGCAACCGGCAGCGCAAACTCGGCACCGGGAGCGCGAGCTTGTCTGTGTTCGCCAACGGAGGCGCGAGCGCACGTGCACTGCGAGGGGGAGATCCCGCAAGAGATCACGACACGAACGCAGGCAGTCGTTCTCGGAGATCGAACGAGACGCAAGGACCTTTGCTCGTTTCCTCGCGTCTTGTTCGGGCACAAGTGCGCCCTAAATAAAAGTTCTTTCTTTACCGTTGTGTCCCATCCTACGTGACAAATTGCGGTGGATTGATTGATTTTAGGGTTTAACGCGCCGACGAAACGCAGGCGATGAGGCGCGCTGTAGTGGAGGGCTCCGGATTAATTTTGACCACCTGGGGATATTTAACGTGCGCCGAAATCTCGTACACACGGGCGTTTTTGCTTTTCGCTCCATCAGAAAAGCGGCCACCGCGGCCGGGAATCGAACCCGCGACCTCGTGCTCAGCAGCGCAACGCCTTAGCCACTGAGCCACCACCGCGGGTCATTTTTTTATTCTTAGTTATTCTTAGCTGGTTATTCTTAGGTTTCCTGGTTGTCTAGGATTACCTGATTATCATGCTTACTGCTGCTAACACGATTTACAATTCAATCCAATCCAGTGCAGTCCGGTCCAGTCCAGTTATTGCTCCTCGCGCATGCGCAGCACGGCTCGCCAGGAGCCACGCGAAATGGCTATCAAGAGGTTCCGGCGAACCGTCAGACTTGGCTACTGCGCAACGGAGGCGCACAACTGTGCACGCGCCGGTGCCAGTGCGTCTGCCGCAGCTATGACGTCACTCCTCTGGAATGCGCACACCGGCGAATGTGCAGACCCAGTTCTCTACACGCCCGTAATTGGATTGTATTTCCAACCCAATCCAATACAATCCAATTTATTCCAATCCAATCAAAACCCAACCCAATCCAATGCTCCTCGCGCTTGCGCAGCACGGCCCTTCCAGGTCGAAACTGCTCAACCTCGGCCAGTATAGCTTACTCTACAAGAGAGCAGCAAGGTCCCGGGCTCATGTACTTAACACGCTGAGCGGGAGCTCTTTCCTCTCTCACCTCAGGCTGGCTAGCGCTTCGGTTTCGAGGAAACCGCGGAGAATGGGTGAGCTCTGCTCTATCGCTAACGGGGACAATAGAAGGGGGGCGCGTCGAGCGGCTGCTGCTGGCTGTCTGCTGCACCGGTATTTATTTATAACTAGGCCTGCGCAAAGCGACACCCGTCTCCTCGTAGTGGGCTCCCGCCGAGAGCCGCCGCGCTGCGTAAGCACGCATGCACGCGAGCGTGCCGACAGGAGAGAGCAAAGTTGAAATAAAAGCGGAGTTTCCGCGTGATCGCTACGCCCGCTCGTTCGTTCGATATAGGCTTGCCCGTTTAGAAGCCACCGGAGTTCGCTGCGTCGGACTGAGGCGCGCTTAGACAAACAGGGAAGCGACAAGCAGGGAGATAGCGCACTTTACGGGCGTTCCCACGGGTTCGCAGAGGGCCTAACAGCTCACCCTTGAACTGGCATCGCAGCTTAGCAAGACAAAATCGAGAACTTGTTTCCTATATACATATATCGTGGTAGGTCATTGAAACAGATAAGGAATTTGGAAAGACAGAAAGAAAGTGGAGAAAAAATGCCCTCCGGGTGGGATCCGAACCCACGCTCTCCAGAATACACGACTGGTGCAATGGCCACTGCGCTACGGGCGGGGCTATGTTCCCCTCCACTTTTTGGGGTATTTTTGTTTCCTGCGCTTGGGGGTGGTAGCCAACGCCAATCGGACTACTCGGGGTGGAGGGGACCTTCTTTTTAACCCCCGGGCCGTGACTCGAGTGTCGACCGGCGCTAAACCCTCTTAAGCAACCTTTGGCACCAAGACTGCCAGAACAGAGGCCCTTGCTGTGCATGTAGCGAATCGGAATGCGAAAATGAGGGGCTCCTTGCATTAAGACAGAAATAAGGGTTTGCAGTCAAGAAAACCTCGGAAAGCATATGGGAGAATGTGGTAGGTCATTGAAACAGATAAGGAATTTGGAAAGACAGAAAGAGCGTGGAGAAAAAAAGTTCAACGTAGCTTAAAGGGTTCAACGCCGGTCGACCACTCTCGACATGTCGTAGACACTCGCGTCACGGCCCGGGGGTTAAAAAGAAGGTCCCATCCACCCCGAGTGGTCCGAGTGGCGCTGGCTACCACCCCCAAGCACAGGAAACGAAATACCTTAAAATAAAATACCCGCGAAAGTGGAGGGAAAACAGCCCCGCCGGTAGCGTAGTGGTCATTGCACCAGACGCGTATTCTGGGGGTTATGGGTTAGGATCCCACCCGGCGGGCATTTTTTTCTCTAGTTTCTTTCTGTCTTTCCAAATTCCTTATCTGTTTCTATGAGATCCCACACCCTTCCCTTGCTTTCCGAGGTTTTCTTGACTGCCAACCCTTATTTCTGTCTTAATTAAACGAACCCCTCATTTCCCATTCTGATTCACTAATATATATACCGAAAACCGGAACTGAACCCTAACCCAACCGTTATTTTTTGAGCCCGCTGAACCCGAACCGGAACTGAACCGAAAAAGAAATAACGGTTACCGGTTAATGCTAAAACAGTTCGACCGTCCGTTGTTGATATTGCACAGTCAATGCAATTCAGATCTTTTTTCTTTCACGTATCATCAACTTCTTACCCTCTCGCGCACTTTCCCCTCCAGACAATTGAAGACTACCACGCTCTATGTTACAACAGGGGAAATGAATGAGCACCAATGTAGCAATGGTCTGTTGCTGCTGGAAGCGCGAGCGTAGTGCAAGCTGACCAAAGGAAATGTTATTCTCGGCAGCTTGCAGGGGATATAAAACGACTTTGCCCTTCCCTAGCTGCGACTTTATTGGAGTAGTCAGGCTGCAGGAGTGCTCCACTGCGCAACAGTGAAAGCCCACACCCGATGTGTGCTAACTTTTTGCATTTCATAATTTGTTTAAAATGTCCGACACCTGCAAATTGTTAATACTTGACACGTGCGACCGCAGGAGCTGCTCAGTGGTTAAGCCGTTCGCTGCTGACCACAAGTGACCTCGACCTCCCTTCCCCACGACCGTTTTTTCTGAAGTTGATGGAAATCAAATACGTCCGTGTATCGAGATTTGGATCCACGTTTAATATCACCAGCTGGTTAAAATAAGTCTGCCGGCCTGCAACATAAGCTGCGCCTCGGAGCAGAGATATAGCACGGGACATAATATGCGCCAGTTTTTTTTAAATCTGTTTACACAGAAAACAACAAAAAAGAAAAGGCGAAGCACTTTGTTTTAAAATATTGTTACGAGGATAGAAGAGGGAAGGAACACAATGTATTCACGCTAATCCAGTATTTACTGTAGACACCACAGCAAGCCGGAATCTGACGTGATGCTCGTCTGCCTTCACGAGCCCAAAAACGTCCCTTGTCGTCGTCGTTGTCATTCACTTCACAGACGGGTAACATAACCCCCCGGGACGAGGGGCCGTCCCGGCGCACTTTACAGAGCTGTTAGGCTGGGGCAAACATATGGCTTGAGCCGGACAACATGCACAATGTCTGTTGTAGGATGGGCAGGCGAAGACTGGAGTGGGGATATCTCGTAAGTCACATCAGTGACTTGGCGCACGACTCGATAAGGGCCAGAGTAGCGAGGAAAGAGTTTAGTGGAGACGCCCACACGGCGCGTAGGTGTCCACAGAAGCACTAGGGTACCTGGATGAAATTGGGCTGTGGAACGGTGCTTATCGTAGCGAAGCTTGCTGGAGGCCTGGGATGTCGTAAGACGGGTGGGTGCAATTTGACGAGCCGCGTCGGCCTTGGCGATGACGTCGCGGGCATATTCAGTGGGGCTTGCCGCCGAGGGAATCAAAGTGTCCAATGGCACGTTGGGGTGTCGACCGTAGAGTAGGTAAAACGGGGAATACCCCGCAGTGTGGTGGCAAGAGGAATTGTACGCGAAGGTCACGTACGGCAGTGCACCGTCCCAATCACGGTGATCGGGGGAGACGTACAGCCGGTAAAAGGCTTGTCTATAACACAGCTTTCGTACTCTCAGCCCTGTCCTGCCCCGCCGGGGCGGGATTTGAATAAAACTACTGCGGAATTCTGAAGTCTTAGCCCTTCGCTTTTGCCTCCGGCATGTTTGGAATGAGTATGTTTTTGCAGTTTTCGGATGTAGCTGGTTGAAGTTGAAATCGCTGTTATAGACAAGCGTTTTACCGACTGTACATAGATAGCATGTTGGTCAGGGTTTGATTGAGTCGCTCCGTTAAGCCATTTGTTTGAAGATGGTAAGCGGTTGCCAATTTATGTTTAGTCGAGCACGAGCGGAGAATGTCAGCGATCACTTTGGAGAGGAAGTAGCGGCCACGATCAGTAAGCAGCTGCTTAGGGGCTCCGTGGACGAGAATGACGTCGTTGAGCAGAAAGTCTGCGACGTCGGTGGCGCAGCTGGTAGGAAGAGCTCGGGTGATGGCATACCGGGTCGCATAATCAGTGGCCACCGCAACCCACTTGTTACCTGCGGTCGACGTAGGGAATGGCCCCAAGAGGTCGAGACCTACTCGGAAGAATGGTTCGGACGGTACGTCCATTAGTTGAAGGGGCCCAGCTGGGAGAGAAGTTGGTGTTTTGCGGCGTTGGCAGGTGTCGCAGGCGTTAACGTAACGTTTCACAGCACGGTATAAACCCGGCCAAAAGAAACGACGCTTGATACGGTCGTAGGTGCGAGCTACGCCAAGATGTCGTGCTGTCGGATGATCGTGGAACTGTTGAAGTATGTCTAGGCGAAGTTGTTTTGGTACGACCGGTAACAGCTCATGTCCGTCGCAGGAGAGATTTTGTCGGTATAGAGTACCGTCTTGGAGGTGATAAAGGCGGCACGACGGGTCCGAGAGGTTAGAGGAGAGAGTGTCGATTAGGGACCGTAAGGCGTCGTCGCGGCGTTGTTCATCGGCCAAATGGTGCAAATCGGAGATGGCAAAAACGACGGTGTCGGTGTCATGGCAGATGACGTCGGGCTGATCGACGGGATAACGCGACAAACAGTCTGCATCTTGGTGTAATTTTCCAGATTTGTGCACAACAGAGAACGTGTGCTCCTGGAGACGCAGAACCCAACGTCCGAGGCGGCCAGTAGGATCTCGTAACGACGAAAGCCAGCAAAGTGCATGGTGGTCAGTGACCAAAGAAAAATCTCGGCCGTATAAGTATGGGCGGAATTTAGCTACGGCCCACACAAGAGCCAGGCACTCGCGTTCAGTTATTGATTAGTTGCGCTCCGAGACAGAGAGAAGGCGGCTGGCATAGGAAATCACTCGGGTGTGACCGTCCTGTTGTTGAGCGAGGACAGCTCCGATACCGTAGCCGCTTGCATCTGTGCGGAGCTCCGTAGGGGCAGAAGGGTCAAAATGTGCCAAGATGGGAGGTGTGGTTAGCAGGGTGATAAGAATAGAGAATGCGTTTGCTTGCACAGGTCCCCAAGAAAAGGGAACGTTCTGTTTCAGTAGGTCCGTTAGGGGTCGGGCAACATCGGCGAAGTTCTTAATGAAGCGCCGAAAGTAAGAACACAGCCCGACGAAGCTGCGGACATCTGTCGCAGACATAGGTTGGGGAAAGTCTTTGACGGCACGGATTTTAGCAGGGTCGGGCTGAATGCCATTGGCATCAACAAGATGACCAAGGATGGTAAGCTGTCGCCGTCCGAAATGGCACTTTGATGCGTTAAGTTGAAGGCCGGCGGTACGAAATATCTCGAGAACTGCGGAGAGGCGCTGAAGATGGCTTTCGAAGGTTGGTGAAAAAACAATAACATCATCTAGATAGCACAGGCACGTATGCCACTTAAGGCCATGAAGGAACGAGTCCATCATGCGCTCGAAGGTTGCTGGCGCATTGCATAACCCAAAAGGCATGACTTTAAACTGGTAAAGTCCGTTTGGCGTGATAAAAGCGGTTTTCTCTCGGTCCAATTCGTCCACAGTAATTTGCCAATACCCTGAACGCAGGTCGATCGATGAGAAATATTCAGCACCATGAAGGGAATCGAGGGCATCATCGATGCGAAGCAACGGATATACGTCTTTTTTGGTTATCTTATTCAGGTGCCGATAATCCACACAAAATCTCCAGGTGTTGTCTTTTTTCTTCACTAAGACGACAGGCGACACCCATGGACTAAACGAGGGCTGGATAATGTCCTTAGCGAGCATTTTGTCAACTTCCTGCAGAATAACTCGGCGTTCGCTTACAGACACACGGTATGGGCGTCGACGGATAGGGGTTGCGTCGCCGGTGTTAATGCGGTGCCTCACTAAAGTGGTCTGGCCTAAGGGTCGGTTGCCTAGATCGAAAATGTCACGATAACGGGTCAACACGCGGCGAAGGTCCTCCGCTTGTGCAGACGGGAAATCTGCGGCGATCATCTGGTCAAAAGGGTCGTCAGAAGAATCAGAAGGATGTGAACCATGTGAAGATGACGGGGACGCGGACGCAGACAAACTGAAGATATATGAGCGTGTCAATGGAGAAAAATTCCCCCGCATTTCCCCGAGGGGGAGAATGTGAAAGTGCGAATGCACGGTTGTCGGCCCGCTTGCGGCGCTTGCGCTCGGCCCCCGCAGCCCACCGCCTTCTCTTCCATCTCTTCCATCGGGTTTGTAGTATCACGTGTACACCACGCAGTTATCAAGCCGCTATAACGCCGCTGAGTCGCCAACGCACGCCGCTGACGACGTAGTTTGAATGCGTTAAAGATATAAGGCGCGTTACTCACTCTGATATCAGCGTGGCTTCCGTGGCTTAGTCGGTAGCGCGTCGCGCTGCGGCCGCAAAGTCCTCGGATCGAAACCTGGCGCCGGATGCTGTTTCTTTTTTTAAATGTAGAGGAGCACTGCGGACGCCAACGCCGCCGACGCCGCCGCCGCCGCCGCCGCCGGCGGTGGATGGTTTGGGGTCGCTTATAAAGAGCATTCGCTCTTAAAAGAGTTGCAAGAGACATTCCAATTGGGAGGATTTGGGGAATGTGGCCGAAATTGAGAACAGGGATGCAGATTTGGTTGTTTTGAACTGTCACAACGGTATGAGGAAGGGTCACGTCACGTGAGAGCAAAATGTCCGTGATAGGCGAGATGATGTAATCCCCGTCTTCAACTGGGGGGCAAGGCGACAAAGGGACGCATGTGGCAGCTTGTGGCGATAACCTAACGAATTTTGTGGAGCGGAGGCGGGAGGGCATGTCGTCGACCGTTGTAGCTGCTTGCGGAAGTTCAAGGCGCACGAAACCCGAGGCACAGTCAATGAAGGCAGAGTGTTCCCCCAAAAAGTCCAGGCCCAGTATGAGGTCATAGGGACATTGCGGCAGCACATGGAACAAAACGGAAATGGGACGGTCGTCTATTGTTACGCGTGCAGTGCACATTCCGAGTATAGTAGGGACTCGTCCATCGGCGACACGCACCATGCGAGGTGGAGCAGGCGTCATAACGTTTTTAAGTTCATTTCGAAGTCTTGCACTCATGACAGATATGTTCGCGCCTGTGTCAACTAATGCTTGAACCGGGACGTCATCGACTTGTACGTTGATAAGATTGGGCCGGGCAGGTTCAGTGGACAGAGGATTTGAGGGCGGGGTCGTCCATGCAGCGCTACCTCTCGGCGCTGCACCATTTAGTTTTCCGACGATGGGGGGGGGCTGTTATAAGCGGCAGAAGGCGAGCGGCGAGCTTGCAGCGAAGGCGACTGGCGGCTGCGAGGGAAAGGGAAGCGGCTAATTCGGGACGTGGAGGCATCGGCGGGGAAGTTGTCTTGCGCCTGGTAGGACGGAGATCGATGAGAGGGAGTTTCCAAAGGGCGATAAGTCGGCAAACCAGTGCGTGGAGGTGAGGACCAGCGGTTGCGACAGTGGCGGGACACATGTCCGACGCCGCGGCAGCCGAAGCAGATTGGTCGGTCGTCAGGTGTGCGCCATTCTGTGGGGTTGCGAGCACGAGGAAACGAATACTGACGCCTAACTGGTTGGGCGGGGCAAGGATTGCAGTTGCCGGCATGATGGAAATCGCAAAGAGACCGGGCGCCAAAGTTGTCGATTTCTTGACGGACGACCGTCTGAATGAGGGAGAGAGTAGCGGCGTCAGGTCCAGCGAGATACGGTGACAAAGTAGCAGGGGACATGGCTTCGACCTCGCGGCGGATAAGTCGTGTTAATGCCGGAGAAGGGGGCGCTTCGGGATGTCGTAGGGGCTGGTCCTCACACGTCGATGTCGCGGCAGTATTCGGCAGCCTGGCGAAGTGCTGACCGATCCGGCGGCTTTTTGCCTCCTCGAAGCGTCGGCATTCAGCAATCATTGCATCCACAGTTGTGAAGTTCTTGAAGACAAGCAAATTGAAAGCGTCGTCGGCAATGCCCTTAAGCACGTGGCCGACTTTTTCTGACTCGGGCATGTTGCGATCAACCTTCTGACATAAAGCCAGCACGTCTAGTATGTACGAAACGTAGGGTTCCGTCGCAGACTGGGCTCGGGTAGCAAGTTCGTTTTTGGCAGCAATATGGTGAGCCGTAGACCGGCCGAACAATTTCCTGAGCTCCTCTTTGAACTGGTCCCAGCTTGTGATGGTCTCCTCGTTGGTCTCGTACCAGACAAGTGCGGGCTCTTTTAAGTAACAGTTCACATTGTCTAACATGATAGTTTGGTCCCACCTGTTGAGGAGGCTTGCGCGTTCATACATCTTCAGCCAGTCGTCAACGTCGATGTTACCGGTGCCGGAGAACTTCCCGGGGCCCCGCGGCTGGGAGATGACGATGGGAGGAAGAGCCATGGGCGGGGATGTTTGAGTGCCTTGCTGCATGGTTGTTACAGAATATGTGCGCCCACTGCGTAGCTCCGTAATGGTTGGTAGAGCTTGGAACCCCAACTGGACCCTTGGGTCCATGGAGAGACGATGCAGAGAAGGGGCGCCGGAGGGGAACGAGTTCGCGCACTCCACCAAAAGACGTTACGAGGATAGAAGAGGGAAGGAACACAATGTATTCACGCTATTCCAGTATTTACTGTAGACACCACAGCAAGCCGGAATCTGACGTGATCCTCGTCTTCCTTCACGAGCCCAAAAACGTCCCTCGTCGTCGTCGTTGTCATTCACTTCACCGACGGGTAACAATATTACGCAAAAAGTATGTAACAGCGAATAAGCAAAAAACATTACACCATCTTCCCGTGGGGAACCATGAGGAGGATGCGAAGCATCATGAGAGCATCGCTGGCTCGGGGGGATGTCCCGCGTCCGTGCCCCGTCCGCAGCGCCTCTGATGATGATTGTGGCAGGATGCCCCTAGGGATTGGCCAACCAAATAATCCATCACGAGATAGCTTCGCGTCCAACCACCGTCGTCATCTTCCCGTAGGTACACCGCTGAAGAAGGAGAAGAAGACAAAGCTGCGAAGAGGAGGGCGTGTACGTTGCTCTCGCCCCGTCCGCAGCGCCTCTTATGATGATTGTGGCAGGCGTGCCTTTGCCACCGGTGTGGACCCGGACGCGGAATTCCCTCTGGAGCTACTAAACACCAGACCACTCAACATAACGGCAAAACAATAGAACCACACGGAACGCCCATGATGCTTCGCATCCTTATCATGGTTCCCCACGGGAAGATGGTGTAATTTTTTTTCATTTATCGGAGCACGAATGGGAACGTAGTGTGAACCCCCATGTAGAGACAGAGAAATGTAGAAACAGCGAAGAGACCGACACCCACGTTACCTGATTGAACACCTCCTTGTTCTCGCCGTTCTTTATTGCGTGCTCACGCTCCTACCCCGCTGTCCGCCCTCTTTGAGCTGCAAGGCGCGTGGCGCTTCCCGCCATAGCTTTCCAGCAGGAAATTCAACATCCTCCTCTAAAGTCGTCAGTTCGTCGTTTCCGTTGACGTTCAGCTTCGCGTGCCTTCGTTGTATCAGTAGCTTCTTGAAGTAGTTTGAATGAGTGAAGGACATAAGGCGCGTTCGTAGCACATGCTCCCGTCTCGGTTTGTAGCGCAGTGGGAAGAGCGCCACGTATCTCCCGTTGCAGCCCGAGAGTCGTGGGATCGAAACCGGGCGCCGCCTAACTATTTCTTTTAGGGGCGAAGCTCCTAAAGCCATGGGTCTGTCCATCCCTTGTGTCCCGTGGTACGTGGCCACCGCATGCTTTTGGAGATGTCGCAAAGTGGGCCGCGTTGCACGCGCAAGAACAGGCTGCAACCGGCAGCGCAAACTCGGCACCGGTAGCGCGAGCTTGTCTGTGTTCGCCAACGGAGGCGCGAGCGCACGTGCACTGCGAGGGGGAGATCACGCAAGAGATCACGCCACGAACGCAGGTAGTCGTTCTCGGAGATCGAACGAGACGCAAGGACCTTTTCTCGTTTCCTCTCGTCTTGTTCGGGCACAAGTTCGACCTAAATAAAAGTTCTTTCTTTACCGCTGTGTCCCATCCTACGTGACAAATTGTGGTGGAGGTGCGGGGTAGTCCTCGAGGGCGCGGGGTCTTTCACCAGGTCTTGTTATGGGAGCATTGACTCCCAAAATAAAAGTTGATTTGTACAATGTACGCACACAGACTTACGCCTTTCTTAATGATGTAATGGGCGAACTTTCACGGGAGAGTTACTGTTACCGATGATCTCCCCCTCTCGAGCTTCACCCCACTTATCATCATTCATTCCGTAGATATGGCGTGATTTTTTTTATGGTGTAAATGTTTTTTACGCACGTGATTATGCTCCGCGTCATTGTCTGTGCTTTTCCCTTATGCGTATTTCTAACCACATTGACTGCTTTGTGCGTTGCGTCCAGATATGTGGCGATCTTTGCTTGTTTTATTTGTCATCTATCCTGACTGTTTTTGGTATAATTTGTAATTCTTGTGCGTACATTTCGCGTGGGACTACACTGTTGATTTTATTTTTTTCTTGTCATTGTCTTCCCAATTAAATCTGTATTGCGAACCTCGTAGCCATTACTTTTTCTGTTGTGTTTTGTTACTCGAAAATTTGTACTGTATTATGCGGAAACCTTTACTTTTGTAACCCCCTTACTCAATTTGCGTGAACGTGTTTGTTATTTTTTCCTGCAAGAATAAAATGAATTCAATTCAAATTCAATTCCGGGCAAAGAGCCTGTAAGGTATGTTAAATAAACTGCAATGTTGAATAACCATTCATTAAACGCCTATGTATTGTGCCTCTCGACACAGTTTCTTATGCAAGAAATTTAATTATGTTCCTGCATGTAAGAAACTTTCTATTTGCACATCTGAAGCGCAGTAACCGTACTGCGCATTTGTAAGACCAAAGTGGAAAGTACCATATGTGTTGCACCCATAATAGACGAGCACCAAAATCACAGTTATACATGTCTGGAATTTGTCCGGTGTGCTCCCTGAAAAAATTCGTCTAGCAGCATTTCTTTGGATTCTTGTTATCGCCAGATAATCTGCAGCCGGCGGTGTTCCCATGCGTATAATGTACTTGTCAGTGTGAATTTTAAATGTCTCACTTTATTTCGCCTCAGGATTATCCGACACCATATTTTAATTAAAAAAATGAAATGTAACAATAATGTAACTACCCGTTCCAATGATCGAAGTGTAACTGCAACGCGTTCCTTTCGCAGTAAAAGAACTAGTAACGGGAACTCATTTCAAAATTCGAAAAGAAGGGAGAACGAGCTTTCGTTCCTGTTTTAGAAGAACGTGTACAACACTGGCCTCAAGCCTTTTTGAACCTAATTCCTTTATACGATCCATAACTTAATTTCGAAAAAGTGTTGCGGTAGTTGGGATGAAATGCGGAAGCTAGAGCGAGAGCTTCCTATTCGTAGAAGCTGTTTGGTATCCTTATAATTTTATCCTAACCTTGTTAAAGCATGCCCATCCGCCGGTATCTTTCGGATGAATAAGAATAGTTTGTGCTTCTTTGGGCTAAATATACTTCCGGAGTGGTTTTTCTGAGTAACATTGAGTAAGTTTTTTTAGCCCGAGCCATTTCGTCGTTTGTTGCGGTAATTGTACAAAAGCTGCGTGCTTATTAAGAAAGCGGGGAATTCGGTTGTCCAGAATTTGTATGCCATAATTTGTTCGAATGATTGACGTCCTATACAACTCGGCAGAAGATCGCAATGCAGATTCACTGGTAAAAGACGATCAACAAATGATTGGTTCTTTGCTATTTCAGTGAGAAAATAAGGAGTAAACGTGTACTCAAACAACGGATGTATCGTCAGGCAACTGTACTTCAGAAATAACGGCGCAGAGTGGTGCATACTAGATACCAGCTCAAACCCGCCGCGGTGGCTCAGTGGCTAAGGCGTTGCGCTGCTGAGCACGAGGTCGCGGGTTCCATTCCCGGCCGCGGCGGCCGCTTTTCAGATGGGAGGCGAAAAGCAAAAACGCCCGTGTGTACGAGATTTCGGCGCACGTTAAAGATCCCCAGGTGGTCAAAATTAATTCGGAGCCCTCCACTACGGCGCGCCTCATCGCCTGCGTTGCGTCGGCGTGTTAAACAAAAAAACAAAACAATAGATACCAGCTCAATGCAGGGAATAGTTCTTTTTGGTAGTATTAGAAGTTTCTTTAAAATTGTTAACACCACCATCATCATCATCATCATCATATTTATCAGCCTCCTCAGGTTCACAGCAGAACAACGGCCCCTCTCACTCGCTTCCGACCGCTCCTGCCCTCCCCTACTCGAGTCCACAGTTTACCACCGAATTTCTTTGTTTCCTCCATCCCTCTGGTTAATGGCCGCCCCTTGTTCTTGACCCATTTCTTGGTATGCACTCTTTAGCACTAAAGGTCCACCGGTTGGTGGTTCGTCTCACTGCATGTCCAACCCAAGTCCATTTCTTTTTCTTTATTTCAAATTCGATATCTTCTACTCTAGTTTGTTCTCTGATCCAGGTAGTTCGTTTCCTGTCCCTGAGTGTTATTCATAACGCTATCGTTCCATGGCCCATTCAGCCGACCTAAGTGTACTTGGCAGCTGTTTAACAAGGCAGCAAATTTCAGATCCGTATGTCATCACCGGCCGTATGCACTGGTTTTAGAATTATCGTTTGAGTGACAGAGTTAGATCAATTTTGATTATTTGCTAGTTATTACCCAGTGCTCCCGAACGCATACCTATTCTCCGCCAGAGTTCCCTCTCGTGGTTACGGTCAGCACTAACCATGCATCCGAGGTAGTTATATTCTTTTACTTCTTCTAGCGTTCCGTGTCCGAAGTTGAAAAGGACGTTTCTGGCATGCTTATTCCTCATTACTTTCGATTTATTCTTATTTATTTGTAGCCGTACGACCGTGCTTTCTGATTGTAGTAACTCAAGCATTGTTTGCACGTGTTCTGCAGCCTCACTTAGCAAGACTGTGTAGTCCGCAAACCTCAAATGGCTCAGGTATTCTCCGTTAATCGTACGTTTTGACAGCCAATCATTACAAATACCTCGTGCATACATGCTGCGAATAGTGTGTGTGACATGGCATCTCTCTGTCTTACTCATTTTCGGATCGGAAATTTATCGCTTAGCTTGTTGAAGGTTAACCTGCCCGTGAATTCTTTGTACATGCCTTCTACAAGTATTACGTAGGTTTCCTCTATTGCTGGTGTCTTAGTGCATTTAGCACTGCTGCGGTGAGCACGAAATAAAACGCTTTCTCATAATCAACAAATGCCATGTAATGGGGTTTAGTCTATTCTGCGGACTGTTCAATCCCTTGATTGAAGACAAGGATGTGATCCATGGTTGAATACCCTTTCCTAAACCCTACCTGCTATCTAGCTTCGTGGAAATCCTTAATGTTACCTTATGCGGATAGCTCTACACGGGTAAATAGCTTGTACACACTGGAGAGTACGCTAGGGGGGTCTGTATTTTTGTGGTCCTTGTGATCGCCTTTTTTACGAATCTCTTGATATCTCCCTTGATGGGATCTACGTTTTTACTTTTTGAGTTTTCAAGTACTCCGAAACTGGTACAGCAAGCTTTTGCAGTACTCTGTATCCTCCCTGCTTCAAAATATTCACGAATATGCCGGCGGCACCTGCCGTTTTCCCAATTTTTATGCCTATTAAAGCCTTTCCAACTTCCTCTTTAGTGACTAGTGGGACATCGCTACTTCATCTTGTGCCGTCAGTAGTTTCCCTGGTCTAAGGTCCCTGGGGTAGAGCCCGGGGCAGAATTAAGCACATCTATTTTGAGCGTAATATTACCCTGCTCGTCTTTGACTGAGTACATCCTGTCTTTGCCGACGGCTAGCTTTCTCTTAGTTGCGTTCAAGCTTCCTCCTTTATGCGATGTTTCCTCGATCACTGCCGTCTAAATGCATGGTCGTCGTTAGATTTATTTCTATTACTACTTGTATTATTCAGTTTAAAAAGCTGGCCTGAATAAATCCATTCCGCCGTAATTGACAATTTAATTTTCTTACGTTTGGCAATTATTTATTTCGTTTTCTTAGTTTTCCCGTTTGTTCCCTACATGTTGCTTTCCCGACAGCTGCTGCTTAATCATGGAGTACAGATGTTAGGCTGTCATTAGCCTGTCTATACTGACGTCATTCTGCTCGTTCAGAAGCGCAGATTTGTTTTGAAGAGGAATTTAAACTCCTATGATCTGGCTCTCACTCCATAAGGGCCTTCTTAGTTTTTACAAGTTTCCTTCTTTCTACTTTAAGATTCCGCCTTAGCTTGCATCTAACCATCCTATTTTCACTGCTCCAAATATTACTTAGTATATTAACGTCTTATACCACCTGGGGTATCACATAACATGAAGGGAATTTGTTTGTTTTTTACCATAGGGACTTCTCCAAGTCCTATTCCTTTTCTTTCGTTTTAAAAGAATGTGTTCATCAAGCTCAGGCTATTTTTCAGTGCGTAACCCAGCAGTGTATCGTAGACTACTGCGATGGTCTATTTCGAAGTTTGACTCTGACCTATCTGCCATTTTCTTCTCATAGAACTTCCCGTTAAAGTCTCCCACCACAATTGTGAACTGCGTTGTTACCTTTTTTAGGGCTGATTCTGCCGTATTCGTAGAGGCTGTCTACGGTTTCGTCGTCATAGCTGGCTGTTGGCGCATAGGCCTGTACTATCTTTAACCTGTATCGCTTGTTTAGCTTGGTCACAGCAGCAGCGAATATCTCGTTAATGCTGAAAAACTCCTCCACGTTTCCTGCTATTTCCCTGGGTATTAAAAACCCCACCCCATTTTCTGTCTTCTCTTGGGCTCCACTGTAGCACAAATTGTTCCCGCTAGTGGGCTCAATGAAGCCTTCCCCTGTCCTTCTAACTTCGCGTAACCCTGTAATAACTCGAACAAGGTCCGAGAGCTTCTCTAGTAGTACAGCTATGCTTCCCTCACTACACATGATGCCTGTGTTTAACGTTGCCAGGGTCAAGTTCCAAAGGCGGCCTGGTTTGGGTGGTAAACATTGGTTGGGTATTGTCCCCGTACCCAGAGATTCTTAACACCCTCTGCTGTATAACGTCTCTGGCGCCCGCCGTGGACAGGTGCCCCACAGCTGCTGCGAACTGAGGCCAAGGAGTTGAGTTAGTCATGGCAGGTGGCAGCCACCTACTACACCAGAGTAGTCAGATCCTTCTCTGGTGAGGGAGGGCTGTTTATAACCCTAAGAGTCTGCCTAGTATGATTGAACCTTAGCCCTTTAGGTATCCTAGATGATGGTTACTCCAGGAGCAGGCAACACTTCATACCTGCATGGGTTGGGCACAGAGAGCCATGAGAAAAAGCGCGAGAGAGGTTTCCAGCGGACCACGTTGCGGCGGACGCCTCCAGTGAAATTGCGGCAGCGCTTGTGGGGTTTACATTTTATACGCGATGTTCTTAAGCAATAAGCTGAGACGCCGCCTTAGTGATGAGATACACTGACATATGGCTGTTGGAAAGGTAAGTAAGCCACTGCCATGTTCAAGCGTAGAGCTACCAAAAAAATGGGCAGTTTAAACCTCATTTATCCAAAAAGGCCACGTGAAGTTCTAGGAAAGTCCTTCCTCGTCTTTTTAATAGCATTCTAAGGCGACAAACGTCATCGTGCACTGCACCAAGAAGGGCGACCGTTTGTGAGCGATGAGCGAAATTCAGGCAAACCTGTTGTCTCTAATATACGGAAACATTGTGACCAGGACATGAGTGCAAATACTCTATTTCCCATTTTCTACGTGAAAACCATCGGCATATCTGCGTAACCCTTGCGCGGGCGCTAACGGCAAATGGTTGTACTTTTTTGTGTGCCCAAGGGTAATTGAGTTATTCAGATTTTAGTGATGCTATCTGTGTCGCCCTGTGTCACTTTTCCATTCCTAGCCCGGTATGGGTGTGGCGTTTCTGACGTTGCGCTGAACTGATATAGTTGTTTTCCCTTCGTAGTCTAGTGTCCGATGCTGCGGAATGTCGCTTTAGCTTCGCAAAAAATCTTTAACCCCTGCCTAACAAATAATTTTCCTTTTCAAATTTACCCCTCCCGCTGGGCCGGTTAGGCTTGCGCTTAGTGCGGGTTGTTGATGTCGCGCTTCGACGAGCGCTGTTGTTATACGGCCTTTTTTTGTTTCTAAGTGCCTGTGCGATGTAGCGTGAGGGGTTGTTAACCTATTTTAACTATTTATAGACACCGCCGGGGGAATAACGTGCTTATTCCGCGATTTTGCGCAGGCGGCTTCGCAGAATCGGGCTACTGTTACAGTTTTGTTTACATTCGAGATTTTGGCTCTAGCTTTACCAAAACTGCGCCCAACTAGTTGATTCAACTTGCCAAACTATCGGAACAGCCCCGCGATAGCTCGAGTATGGCTTTTAATGAGCCACCCTGTCGCGGAAGTGATCTGGGTTCGTTTTACCTCCTTGACACCAAGTGTGACTAAGCGCTGCCAACCCCGTGCCGACGAAAAGAAAACTTTTATACCTGTAAGACTATTGGTGTTAGGAGGCTTAAGTGTAGTACAGAGGTTTTCTACATATTTGTGAAAGAGAAGTAGGAAATAATTAGAATTTATATGGCAGATTTCCTGTTTAAAATTCGTAATTGGATGCAGCTCCATCTAAACACGTCGGCCATGAAGTTAAGTGGGAAGCTTCCTGTATCTACGGTGACTCTTTTGTTTACATTTGGGATTTTGCCAGTAAATTTACCAAAAAAAGCGCCTAGCGAGCTGATTTAACTTGCTCGCTTCCCTATACTAAAAGTCTTGCTTCCCTATATTAACAGACAGTACCGAATATGAGAGTGCACTGGTGCGTAGTAAATTTGGCGCATGAGCCAGATCGTGACCAGATATCTAATTTTTTAGAACAGACCAACATACGGTGATACAACTGTGTGAACCTTACTAGTATGAAGAGTCGAACTAAAGTTATCATCACAATATTTCCTAAGAATTTAAAAGCGGCCACAGATTTATACAAGAATACCAAAATTCTACCGAAGGATAACATTCATCGAGCTTGTTTCTAGGCCTAAAAACAACATATTTTGTTTTCCTGGAGTTTAAGCTAAGTTCATTTAAAGTCAGCCACGTTCACAGTTCACTAAGCAAATTGTTAACCGTTTATAAGCGACGCAAAGACAGACAAGAAAACAACACTCTAGTGTCATCGGCATAGAGTGTAATAACAAAACTGAAAGGAATAGAGGCTACAGTTGGCCCGAAATGGAACCTTGAGAGACCCGACATAAAAGAATTTTTTTCGAAGATCGGTAGTTATTGATACTTGAGAACTGGAAGCGTTCTGATACGTAAATTAGGGGTCGAATTCATGGGGACCCGGCGGATCCCAAACAAAAGAAGCTTATCAAAGAGTATGTCATGCTTTACGGGGCCAAATGCCTTTTTGAAATCTGTTGAAGTCTAACAGATATACTTTATTTTAAAAATGTACATGATTGAAATTGATCTAGAGTTTTTGATATTGTTCCTTGGACTCCCGTATGCAATACGGCTACTCGGGCAATTTTTATTGCATTCGGGAAGGTGACAGTGGTGAGGGCGTGATTGCAAATATGAAGCAAAGGCAAGGAGAAAATATTTACGACAGCTTTAATAGGCTGAGTTGTAATGTCGTTGTAACCGGCTGGGAAAAAGAGAGAGATAACTGTTATTTACATAAAGGGCTAGGGCGCGCCCGGAGGGTTCCGACGAATTCATCCGCTCGAGTCACAAGCTGCTTCTGGAGCTGGGGGTCCGAGCGGTCCAGCGCCTCCAAATTAGGAGTGCAAAAACGAATATATTTCGACATACGTGCATGTTGCGAGAAAAGTAGCCTTCAATGTCAATGTTTCAGTCATGTACTGATTCGGATACATAACACATCAGAAAATGTTGAATAAGTTTTTCATTAGGAATTCGTTTCTATATTATCTGCCATCAACGGTCAGTGTAGCTGGTATTGAAGTCCAAGGGTTGCTTAGGATAGTCCTCGCTAGATTGAAAACTTTTTGGGGTTCTGCAGCTATAAATGCGAACTCTGATTTGTATTTCTGCAGCTTAGCTTCTCTGAAGACAGCATTGAACCTGTTCTTAAACAATTGAATTGGGAAAATATTTCGGAATTTTTAGGCGAATGAATTTAGCAACAAGCTCGTTGTAATTCTTTTTCACAATTCACGCGATACCCTTATATTTCTGGATCGTCGATATTCCTAACTGGTTGCAATGGTGATGCAGTGTCATAGCATTTTCTTTTACCTTGCTGATAAATACGTGGAGAGACAGATCAGGATTGCCCGCATTATATACGCCATTACAGTGTGTGCCTTCCTGCATGGTACCAAAAGCATGCAAGGCGGACTCAGCGAATTTATGCGTGAATACAGGATTATCCCACACAATTTTGTTTCTTATTTCCAGCCTGTTGAAAGAAATGAATTCATTATTAGTGCTTATCTCTGCACGACAAAATACCCGTATGAACAGTACATAAAGCGAAATTAGTGACGCGCAATTCAATAACCATCGCGCTTTCTCATTTCATTTCATTTTTTTTGCTCCTTAAAGGCCCAAAGGCATTACATAAGGGGGGGCTTGCGCCAAGGTATAAGAATACATACAGCGAAAACAACAAAAACAACAAGACTACAATAAAAAGCAACATCCGTTAGGAATAGCGAAACTATTGTAAACATAATTACTGGAGAGAGAAAAAAAAGAGAAGGCGACAACGGAATTTTCACAATCGATTCGGCAGGGGTATTACGTGAAGGCTGAAAGGTTCGCCATTTCAAGTGTTTTGCGAAATATTTTTCGGTTGGGGCATGAAGCTATGTCATTGGGTAGGGAATTCCAAATTGCAATTGCGTGAGGAAAGAAAGAACTATTCATTGATAATTTACGGCACTTGATTCTAGAGATTGGGTGACTGTGGTTAAGGCGGGCAGAAGCTCCTGGTGGGGGCGTTAATAAAGCATGTCGTGATTGTGACGGGAAAGGAAAGGTGTGTAGAAGGCACAAACGAGGGATGAGGGTGGGGAGGTTGATGGACTGTTTGAGTGACGTCACACTGACTGTGTGGGAGTACAGTGATGTTATAAAGCGGGTGACATGGTTTTGCATCGATTCCAAATCGCGGAAAGATATGATTGCGAGGGGTTCCAAACTGATGATGCATATTCTACCCTTGATCGAACGAACGTTAGGTATGCAAGTTTTTTCACATCGGCGGATGCGGTTTTAAGGTTGCGATGGAGGTAGCCAAGTCTGCGTGAAGAGTCTGAGCAGATGGATTCGATATGGGACACCCATGACAACGATGACGTCAGATGAACACCAAGGTATTTGTACGTAGTGGCCGGCATTACTGGTACTGATTTGATTGTGTACAGGTGTTGAACAATAGTGTGTTTTCGGAAGAATGACAAGAGTTTGCATTTTTCGAGGTTTAATGACATGAGGGATTTATCGCACCACTTAGAAATTGTGTTGAGATCGTCTTTGGTGAAGCAATCAAATTACGGCAAAAAAAGACTCCACAATATCTCGAAAACTTTCGCGCTTTGAGGTACCGCCAGCGATGTCAATGTTAACGTCTCCGTCAAGAATAATCTGAAGATGGAATTGATAGAAAGAATTCAAATTGTGCGTTTATTGGAATTGTTCGAAATAAATACGTAAAGTTTTAGTAAAATATGTGTCGTTCAATTTTAAATCCGTGCATTTTATACCATTAATTACAAAGCACGACTTTAAAGTTTAATACGCCAGGCCTATTCACAAGAGATACACGATATTACTGTTGCAATGAAAACAACGTAATTAACTTGCTTGTCCGGCACAAAAAAGAATGCTTCCTGGCAGTGGGCTACTGTTATTAAAGGTGTGAAAGCAGCATTGGCTGACACAAAAGGAAAGTTTTAAACAAATATAATGATACGCATTACGAAAAATATCCCTAATAATATATTACCTTTAGTACTCGGATTACCTTGATATATTTAATGATTGCCCTACTCTGTTTCGCAAACATGTCTGTGAGTTTGTATTGGCGTAACTGCCAACTTCTCTTATTCTGCATTTGTCTTTTATCCTTGAGTTCATGCACTTAAATGACTTTCATTCCGTAACTTCAACATAAGCTATCCTTTCGTTTTTTTCCCCTTTGTATTTTGTATTTTATTTTGTATTTGAGAGATGTGTACATTATGTTTCGTGTGTTTCTGTTTCCGTGCGCCAGCACAAAGCCCCCCCCCCCCCGGCTGTTCCTGGGCACGCAAATAAATGATTGATTGATTGATTGATTGATTGATTGATTGATTGATTGATTGATCATTATATTATTCAATTGGGAGATCACGTGCTGATGTTGCCGTGCCGCTGGGCTCTTAGGAGCGCCGTAAGAGTGGGATAGCATAATTTCTACCCCCAAGAATACTGTAATGTGTGGCGAAACCTCGTCATGGCGTTTTTGTCTTTGGGGCTCAGAAAAAAAAAACTGCGGCTATGTCGCTATTAGTAGCAAAAGTATTATAAGGCACACATCGCAAAATACGCCAACATACCAAGCTCCGGACCCGAAGATTAGCAGGTAATATTTTTTAATCACTTGTACACGAGATGTATAGAAAAAAAGAAATCGGGCTTAAAAGCTATTTTACGCCGCAAGTGCCCATCCCACCCTTTGCCTGTAAAAGCGAGGAAGGTAATCGGATAGTAAGATAGAAAACAATTCCCTCTAACAGCAGGTGAACCAAGGGTGGTGAGACACCGAAACATAAAGAAAATGCCACGTGTGTTGGACATACCGTACATAGCGTTTTAAGGGCTACGAACACCGCGCGGCTTTTACCGCAAGACAGCTTATAAGCTCAGCTAAAGCCATTAGTAGAAGCAGATAATCGCTGGTATAAGAAAACCCTCTTTAATGGGCCCGGCGGCTCGTTTTCTCCGTCTACTCTGTCAGCAAGATTTTGGTCGCCGCCAGTCTGGGCGGAAGAAAACACGGAAAAAAATCGCC
Source organism: Haemaphysalis longicornis (assembly GCF_048455015.1). NCBI lineage: Eukaryota > Metazoa > Arthropoda > Arachnida > Ixodida > Ixodidae > Haemaphysalis > Haemaphysalis longicornis. The sequence goes on along the minus strand of NW_027526361.1, from coordinate 204,055,338 downwards.
TGCCAAGAACGAAGTTTGCAAAAGAAGGTAGCGGTACTTACGCTGGACCCCCGCTTAGTTAATCTCCCAGTTTTAACGCAGTAACTACCGGGCTAAGTATAGATTAAAGTATAATACCCCTTAGAAAATATTTAAGGTTTCTCTTCTGCTCTAAACAACGTTTATTGTTTTTCATCTGTTCATTGATGAAGACCACTTGGCCCAAACTGGGAGCAAAAAGTAAAGCTGGTGCAAAGACTGGAGAGATAAATGGCCTGATACACGTTGGAAATGCTCTCTTTGCTTGCTTTTTATGCTTAGGGATGGTTGCCCAATCAGATATATAGGGCTTCATTAGCTGGAGCACAGCAAAGTTCGCTCAGCCAAGTAAAGAACAAAGTCAAGATTACGCTTTCATCCAAAAGAGTAACGCGATGCAGGAAAAAGCAGAACAACAGTCGTTAGCAACAACATGAGCATCAGTGCTTGAGGGCACCATAAGACACAAACGAGTGTCTGTACTCCAAACGCCTAGGATGTCGGAACAGAAGTTTTAGCATAAGATACAATCATATTAACATTTATCCCGCAAACAAACCGACAGGAAGGCTTCAAACTGAGCACATTCAATAGGTGACCCAAAACTGTGCAATATATAAAGAGTAAAATCAGTTTATTTTTCTTATGAAGTGAGAGATAGCCGTTTATCACCCCGTAGCGCACGCGAGCCGCCAGCTGGTCCCCAGGCAGGCAGCCTACTCCACCATCGAGAAAGAAGGGTTGCCTTTAGTTTGAGGTATAGAAAGGTTTCAGTCGTTCCTGTATGGCCTAAGGTTCCTCGGTCAAACCGACCATCAACCGTTGAAGTTTATCCGGGAATCCAATACCGCCAATAGCCGCGTCTTTCGCTGGAGTATCAAACTCCAACAGCACAGCTTCCGGATAGAGTTCATCAAGGCGAGCGAGAACGTGGGATCGGATTACATGCGCCGTCGGTATGGAACGTAACTTGCCAGAGCATGTGAAGACTACTTAACGAAGTTTCGGTGCTGTGTGAGTTATTTTGGAGAGTAGTGGAGTGCGAGTGTGTCTTCTAAGCATGTGAAAGGTGTTTTAGAGGAGTTAGTATTTTTTTTCTTTTTCACTGAGAACGAAGTGTGCGGTGTTTCTCGTTTGGCGTGTTTTCGCGTAAGTGGACCTAGGGTGTGTCAGTGGTGAGCACGAACGGTGCGCGAAACCCTGGAACAGTTGCGTGTGCAAGGTGGTGGCGCGTGAATGTGCGCAGTACAGCCGACTGAAAGTGCTCTTGTGGGACCGTGCTCGGGTCCGTTTGTACGCGCTTCAACGATGCGTCGGAGCTGTGCAACCACAGGAACGCTGACTCTCGTTACGGACTTTTTGTTACTTTTTCTTATAACCCGTTCAGTGTGTCGCCTGTTTAGAGCGGTGTGTATGTGTGGTGGCTTGTCGTTTGTGTTGTTAGAATATTCTTCAGGGGTGAGCAGTGTCACAAACGGCCGCTCAGGCCCTCAATTTTTTCATTCGGGTGGCTGACATGACAGTTTCCCCAGATGGGCCGGCCATTTTTTGTCGCGCTTCGGTACCTTAGTCAACCCGGCCACTTTTCCCGTGTTTGTTTTTTGCTTTCTCCTGCCTTTCGTTGTCGCTGCTCCGAACAGGGCACGCGGTGGGGTCGCGGCGGTTCTGCTCGCTCGCCGCGTCTCCGATTCGGGGAAGGCGACGTCACAATCACGCGAGCAGCCCCGCACTCCCAGATGCGGCGTGGTGGCGGAGTCCCAGGGAAGGGGGAAAAAAGGTGTGGGACAGTCCGGCGATCGGGCGAAGTTTATTTAAGGGGGTGCGAGCGGGGGCTAGGGGCAGTCGACTGGAAATTTTTAAAGACGATAGCCTTTCTTGGGCTGCTTAAACCCAGCAATTTTGTTCTGTCTGTCCGTCTGCCTGACTGTGACTCGATATAGCCACTCGGCCAAAGTAAAGTGTATACTGCGTAATTCGCTCTTTCCAGCGAAGCTAGTGACGCCGCGCGGAATTTGTCCGAAGCCAGGAGACGGTGCTCGGCGGTCCGGTCGCTCCGGCGGAGCCGGCCTGCGGCATTCGTGCGGCCTCGCAGAATCGAAAGGAAAAAAAGTAATCGCGAGTATAGTAATCGATAATGCTGTCTAAATAATCGGAAAATATCGGCTGAACGAACGTTTATATTCTCTCTAATTCTTGAAGCGATAGAATCTGCAGGTAAATGATAGAGTTTTGGGCCTCATCGTTGTCTGATGCGGAGAAAAACGGAACTCTTTCGGACCCACCCGTGCGTACGTGGTGCCTAAACTATTCTTTACTGAATTACGGCTGCCACCTTTAATAGTTCTTTGCTGTGAGGGCGCCGATTCTATAGGCTCTTTTTATAACCTTGTGATGGTCTTTTTCGGATACTATTTACATTCACTGCCACATGATGTGTCAACCGATCTTCGCTTATATGTGGCTAAATTGGCTCCATTCCACTGCAAACATATAAGCAGCAGAGGCTGTCCAATCCGCTTCATTTTATTTTCAATAAAGGAATAAACTAAACTTTTTGCACGCCTAGGCGAGAAGCAAATGTGGTGATGCGTTTATCGATTAATGACTGAATACATAAATAATTATGCCGAAGCAGGATGTTTTAGCAATGACAATATTGTAACTGGGTCTGGTAGCTCATATGTGAGCTCTTGAATGCAGTTGGTAGCCCTAGTTATTGTTAAAAATATTACCGGCAGTCAAATCAACATATTTTAATTTCAGGCATGAGATTTCTCCTAAATTATTTATCACTAATCAAAAGCGCACCTATAAAGTACTACCTGTATTGTCATGTACGCTTCAATATCACACGTAATCTTGTAATTTTTTTTCACATATAATGCTAACACAATCGTTTGTATACCACTTAAAACGAAATAGGAGCCTCGCCTTCGCGGTTTTACTGCCCAAAGTCGCAACTAGGTTTTACGACACCCAAGCAAAACACCTCAATAAGCACATATCGTTCCTGCATGGGCATCTACTTAGTACGTACACACGGAAATGAACACGCCTAAAGTACAACGTGCACTGCGGCGACAGACACTGAAATAATGTCCCAAACTTAGCGTTGGACATTAGGTAGCAGGTTGCTTGCCCAATGATTGTTCTCAAACCCCTTCAGTGCGGCCTGAGCCATTCACAGCAAATTGCCTCGCACGCAGCGCTTTTTACACCGCAGCAGACACACTGAAACGAATCGAATGTTGCCTCGCAATCAACAACGTGTGTATGTGTTTATTTTTCAAGTAAGTAATTGTTTCAAGCGGAACTACGGGGTTTTAGGCCGCTATTGATGTTGGCGCACATGGTGCTATGAAGGCCGTATCACCATCTCGTCCGCCATTGCCGTTTTCCGCAGTGCCACCTGTAAGGACTAGAAAGAGCGGATAGTCTTACATAAGGCCAAATGTGAGCGTCAAAGCCCGGTTTATATGTTCATACTTGTCAACTTTGTTGAACATGAACAAGACGTTACGCACATATAATACCTAAAATTAATACACAAGGCATATTTACAGTGTTCTTTTGTTAAAAAATTCATGAATGCATGGTTTTTTGATAGCAAATGATGTTCTAGATCTACTTCAGAAAACTGCCGCCTGCTGTTGCCCGCGCCTCCTCCTGGCGGCATATGAGAAATCACGTGGCAACAGCAACGAAAGGTTCCACTAGGTAGGTTCCACGTTCTGCTTGGCGCGCATGTGGAGCACGGCAACGCGGTTCTATAATCCTTGAAGTGGACGCCTCGATTCAAGCGCGTCTCCACTGTACTGCAGTGCCGGCATCGAGGAACCAGGCCTGTAGTAGAGCAACGCGGTAAATTCAAATCGCTTTGACGAGCGATTTGACCTTGGGACGAGCGCGACGGAATAGGAACAGCATGAGAGGTGAACGGGAAAGCAAAGGGGGACATTTTATTGGCAAATGTCAAGAAAGGCTATCGTCTTTTGACGACATTTGCAACGAAAGGAGCAGATAAGTGGCCACCTTTTGAACGTGCAAAACGCAGGGAAGGGTCCGTGGGTGCCGCAGCTTTAGCAGATATCTGTCGGTAGGCCCGCGGCGGAACGATGAGCGCCTCGTCTTCGGGATAGAGCTCGTTTTGTCGCGCGACTACCGAGTCCGACCAGACTCTGCTCCCGGATCCCTGAAAAACGTAAGCGGCTGCCCGGCGAAGCCGTCTCGACTTCACCATAAATTTCCGTCATTGAGCTCGCGGTTACCCATTGCCACGCCACGCTCGCTTCCGGCGTCGAAACTCGCTTACGGAGCGCCGGAGAAGCAGCCTCTTCGCCATCGCCTGAAGCGCGACTGCATTCTGCACGGGCCACGTTTTTCTAGCCGGACCCAGTAAAACGTTGTTCGAAGTACTGCAGGGCTTCTGAAATGTTGACAAAAAGCGAGCGTTGCATCAATGTAAGGGCCGCCACAGTGTCGCGGGTACGACTCCAATACGGGGGTCGCATCGGCGACGCAATGTTCGCGGCAGGGCCGGTCCGTTTTCTCCAAAGCAGTCGAATAAGCGATGCTATGCATACGGAAGGATCGTTGTGACGTCTTCGAAGTGGGACCCGCGTCTCCGACACCAGAGTTTATCTGGGGCCACTGTGTCTTCGCCAAAGCAGAAGTCGCGTTGGAGAGACTAGAGATACTTCAGGGGCGTGGAGCCGTCTCCGAAGGGATTGTCGCGTGAGCGACACCGAGGTGCTGGGAGGGTACCGGAGACTTCTCCAAAATGGCAGTAACGGAAGCAGCCGGGTTAGGCAGTTGTTCGAACCTCTCTCCCCGGCTCAGCAGCTCGGGGTCTTGCTTGGTGTTCTGAAAAGCCCCAGCGCCGCCGACGCCGTTGTCCTGTTCTGCTACCCGAGCACCAGTCGTTGCCAGGACGGGCCGCACGTCACCGGAGACCATTGCCCACCAGGCCTCCGGAAACGAGCAGATATTCGACGTTACAATACGGGTAGTAAACAGGGCCGCCTGAGGTTTGGGTACCGGGCTCGCGGAAGTCTTGGCTCGCGGATAAACGTACGCGCGTTCGCCGTGCGGAGATACGCTCGCCGTTATCTATCGGGTCCAATATGTCAGCAGCCAATTCTTCATCCGTAAGGTTTTCCTGAACTATAGCGTCGAGTTTGTGCAGGCTCACCAGGTCTTGCAAGATGATGCCGAGAAGATTCTATCAGTCTATGGGCGTTGCTGCCGTACTCCGCAGTAAGGCGTCAAGCGCAGTCATGGTCCTGCAGACGGTCGCTCGCAGGACATCTCTTTGTAAGCTAACAGCGTCGTCCATGGCACCAGTCGGTGAATCCAGGCGCCGGGGTTTCGAACACCAAGAGGACGAGGGTAGCTTGTGCACTAGCCGGGGTGGTCGAACGCAAGGCTTCAGGATTAAGCAGTACGAAGGTATTGAAGCCTCGCGTGCCTCCAACCCGCTGCAACACCAAACGTGCGTCTGCTGCTGCCTCATGTCCCGGGTTTCACGGCCCCAGAAAATGTGTAGCCAAAGAATACCACCGTCTTCCTTACAAAATGGTGATGCAGTCTACTAGGTACGAAATAAGCGCCTCTGATCGTCCTTTTCCTCACTTCCTACAGCCGCCCCCTACCTGCGCATCTTTATTCCTCCACACTCTCTATGGCTTCAAGAATATCCGTGCAGGGGGACATCCTCATCGGTCTCATAAAAGAAACTGTCATCCAAGACTCCCAGAATTCCCCTCGAGTCTTTGTTGGATTGGATCTGGAAGGATCTTATCATAATGCTCTTATTCCGCAACCCTCCTTTAATCAAAGCGGTCCGTGTCTCGCTACTTGCTCCTGCGTTGCTTATTTTTTACCAACAGATTGATTGATTGATTGATTGATTGATTGATTGATTGATTGATTGATTGATTGATTGATTGATTGATTGTAGGGTTTACGCACCGACGCAACGCAGGCGATGAGGCGCGCCGTAGTGGAGGGCTCCGGATTAATTTTTACCACGTGGGGATCTTTAACGTGTGCCGAAATCTCGTACACACGGGCGTTTTTGCTTCTCGCCTCCATCAGAAAAGCGGCCGCCGCGGCCGGGAATCGAACCCGCGACCTCGTGATCAGCAGCGCAACGCCTTAGCCACTGAGCCACCGCGGCGGGTTTTTACCCACAGACAGACGATTGTAAAAGCAGGTGATCGCAAAAGCCAATCCTTCACCATAGGAGATAAAGGAACTCCTCTTTTTCACGATCCTTTTCCCATCAAGGAGGGTCACCTGATGTTAGCGTCACGTGGCGTGCAGCTAGAATAATCAGCTCGTTCTCACTGTTTAGGCCGCCACTACGTTTCAGTTTCTTAATATATCTTCGCGAGTGCATCCTGGGTGATTACCTACGTTTTCTTTGCAACGTATTTTGATGAATGCTTGAGCATATGGCGATTGTGCTGCGCTCGAAAGTGTAACACAGGTAAATGTATTTTTCGAAAAAACATAATTATTTCTTTTGCAGCAAATGGCTTTGCCGCTGCAATTGAATCATTTAAGAGATGCTTGCACATTGAAAAACCGTGCCAAATTCGTAACTGAGTGGGTAAAGCCCCAAAGCTCGCACGAATTAGCTTAAGTGGATTAGCTAGTCCGGCAAAACCTTTGATGGATCCCTATCTGCTGTGTTCAGGTTTGGGTTCTGTGACACTGTTCTTGTCTCACGAGAAGAATTTAGCTTCCCAAAAAATAGTTAAGTGTGATTTTGTGCACTGGTTTTTTCTACCGTTACAAGCGTAATAAGGAAGTCAGATAACGAAGAACCAAAACGAAGGTAAAGTTTTCATATACATGAGTGTCTTTTTTGTTAATATCGACAAGACTAAGAAGCAATATTTGAATGTATCAAAATTGTCCTAACTTTGGCTCACGCTGCTTTCTTTCCCCAGTGGTAGAACGTAGTGAATGAAAAGAACGGCACACCGATGAGCGATGGAAATAGCTATTTGCTTTACAGGGCAGAGAGGAACTAGTTCCCTGAACGTTCTCAGGGGCATAGCGCCATGTGTTCAGGTCTGCTCCTCGAGGCTTGGTTATTGTATACGTAAGCTAATCTTAGGGAGGCCAACTTATACCACTGTGAGCCCGCAGACGAAAGCCAGGCATCATCATGACCTATTTCGGGAAAACCGGGGAACTCAATCTTCGCTTCCACTCCCACGCTTCTAACGCAAGCTCTAATTGTTTGCCGCTTGCGTCAGTGGCCACGCAGTCGCGCTAATTGAGTGACAAACCAGCCTACCGCGGTAGGGCGGACTGCGTCTGAATAATCCCCGTCCTCCGGCCTCTTCCGAATGCTCACATTCGCACAACACCCACTGCAAACGGCGCTCCTCGTTCGCCAAAAGAAGCGCACAACGCAGGACACGTGCGTGCATAGTTTTCTTTATTTCTTCATTACTGCAAGGTAAGTTCCTTTCTAAACGTTGGTTGTGTCACCGTGTTTGGGACTCATGTTCGATGGACCGGGAGAGGTTAACATAAACAAAGCAACGAACGAAAATAAATTCGTTAACTTGTTTTCTAACTACCACGTAGGTACTTTGTTCCTCCTGATTAGAATAGCTGTAGCCTTGCTTGCGAATAGTAATAAACCTTCAGCGTTTTTTTTTCTGGTACGATTCGCAACGTATCCATTAGGCCCATAGAAACGTCGGGTATATAAACCTAAGGTACTATTAATTAGTGAAACAATCCGTTTCGCTAATTCATCAGCTATAAATGCAAAGAAAGCGTTCCGTGCATTTTAAAACAAGTGCACAGGAGCGGTTGATACTTTGGCGGTTTGCCACCTCTAATTTGTTTGAAAGCATGCTACAGCGTCTGAGTCCATCAAATTTCTTGGCGATCATTGATGTGATTGTAGAGCGTGTTCTCATAACGTGCGGATTTATATTAGTGTCCCGTGGGGTTTCTCATAAGCCCTAGGTGTCCGGAGTGGGTAAACGGGGGAGCCCATAAAGACTCAAAGACGAAAATGATGTGCCAACGGCGTACCAGCACAGAAACGAACTGCTTTCGCCGGATCTTTGTTTGCCGATATTTCGTTCCATTGGAATCGTAGAAATGCGTCTAAGTAATGCGCGAAGTTCGTCCTTACTAACAAACGTTGGTTTTTATCGGCTGCATAATGCATTGTCCTTCTTTCACACTGTCATTCCACCTGGATTAGATGCGTATACACGTTTATCGCCTTCCATGCTGCCGCGTTTGTCTCCAATGCCTCTCGCACTCGGATTGCGATATCTTTATCTTTCTATTACAGTGGTGTATTGTGGAACGCGCTGTTAAGCTTCTGTCTTCTGGAAGTATGCCTATAGAATACTTCCAGCGTTGTTTTATGGCCATAAATAGTTTCAACACCTTTAATGTCCAAACCATTGTCCATTGCGAATAGTTATCTGCACTGGAACGTCACGTCTTCAATGTCTGTATTCAGACTTGAATTTTAAAAAGACATCTACTGTAAATGACTCGACTTTCATTGTCCAAGCTGTTTGCAAACTGAGCACTTGACACATATTGGTGACCTTTAAAATTGGCGAACGAGACATTTGATTAGGGCCCCCAATGTGAACCGCAGAAGATGATGAAGCCGTTTGTCGCCATTCGTTGCAACCGCGATAGGTAAGATCGCGTTCATAAAGAGCACTGTGCCACCGCAAGGCCAGTGATTTCGTACCGCACATGATTACGTCGTCATGCCCGATCTACAGTAAGAGAGACGGGAAGCACCCGGCCAAAATGCGGGTGACAAAGAGGAAGACCAAAAGCGGCAGTGGCGCTTGCAGTTCGCATGCTTAGCATTTTTGAGTGGTCTTGTTTATCTTGAGGCTGTATTTGTTTCTCTCCTTGCCTGACGGATGGACAGACAGGTGACGCAAGCTATAGGAGTAGCAACAAATTCAAAGAATGGATTAAGGAAAGGTCCAGTTTTTGGTTCGTTGTGACAAGTGTGAATGAATAACGACAATTCAACAGCGAAACCCGTAGATCACAGCAAGACACCCAGAGAGAGACTTTATAGACTTCTGGCCATCGTTCTTGACCGCTTTCGATCGTCGCGTAGGGAAAATGTTTTCTGCTGACTGAGCACATCAGACCGGCAACCAGCCATGCGAAAGCTGCAGTAACATTCCTTCAACAGCCTAGTGTTCAATCAAATTTTGGGTGGAAAATGTTCGTTCTAAAACATGCAGCTCGGCCTCTCTCGTGCCCCACCATTATTATGCGGAGTTCACAGGGTTAAAGCAATCATCGGGAGAGGTCCCGGGGGCTGGTCCCTTTGTCAACATATTTTTGGTGTGAAACCTGGGGCAAGGGACCTCGAGAGGTGAGCCAGACTGAGTGTATTTTGCTTCTCTTTGGCCTCCCTCTCACCTCTTGAGAGCAAGAATGAAGCCTCAAATAGAAGCCGGATCAAGAAACATCGGAGCAGCCTAAGAAGAAGAAGAAGATGGAACAAGTCGAGCCTTAGGAGATAACTGCACGATGCAAGACGTGATGATCCAATGCGGGGCCGATACTGACACGGAGACGACGCCGACTTCTGCCCTCTGAGCCCGGTCGCCTGCCCCTACAAAATATGCTACGCTGGACCGTAATATGGAGGCCCTACTTGAAAGGCGGTGCATCGTCCGACAATGTATCAAGTTGATCATCCGCAAGGTTGAAGACCTCCTCCCAATCGAAATACCACCGATAAGTCAGTTTACAGCGCTTATTTTGAATTTGAATAAGAATCGTGACGCACAGAAAATGATCAACTGAGAAGTTTAAGACACTGTGGACATTGACGAATTAGCGGTCGAGGTCGAAGATCCGCTTACGTTCGAAGAATTAATTTGTATGGCAAAGGCAAAGGCCGATGTTAAAGTGGTCGAAGCGCAGAGACCCCGAGAAATACTAATTGCGTCTTACAGAAATCGAATTTCCGCAGAGCTGAAGAAACACCGACATGACATGAAGGAATACTGCGAATGTACTGATATTTCATACCCGAACCAACGAAATGCAGCAGTGAATATTAAAAGCCAACTTACGACAAAACCTAATGTTAATTTGCGCCGTGTAACGCTCCTTGAAACAGGCCATCTGGTATCAAATCACGGAGAGACTGAGTGGAACGAGGTTACCACTCGAAATAAACTGTCAGATCAAGGGGCAACGATTCCTAGCAACATCAGCAACGACCCGACTACAAACAACCTGACCTCACATGCAACACCCAAAGAACCATCTATAGTTAGTGCACCTCATGCGAATAACGAAGGAAAATGCAAGAGAAGACAGTCCAAGATGCTTTCGAATTATTTGCTGGTCGAAGACGAAAAGAGATGTTTGTTACGGCGCGACTTACTTTGTCCTCCAGAGTTAATAATATATCCTTCTAAAGAAAAAGAATCCCAAGCCTAGCAAAGCAAAAACCGCCAAGAGAAAACGTCCGAAGACGAAGGAGCTGGAAGCTGTTTTCATTCGCAATTCACCCCCTCCCCCTTCGAGAGAATCGGAGCCGCAAACAAAAGGTTGTGGTAGGGAAGCATATTAGTGGCACCGACCGCTTTCAGCAAAAGAACGTACAGGATGCCACGAGCCAAGGCACAGAGCTGAATTAGCCCCCAGGAGTCGCATAATGTGCTGTGAAAACAAGCCCACTTATAATATGTTCAACGTGCATCCGGCTGGCACTAAGAAAAATGACCTGAGACGGACAGGGCAAGCAATACGTGCAATTAAGTCAGAGAAAAGAAACTCAAATAGTCTTCTCGCAAGGGTGCATCTAGGGTGGGCAGTGGCTCGGTTCGTGGGTCCACCAACGCCAAGACATCGGTACCACCGGTGGAGATGGAAGACGCGAGGTGTCGAACTCTTTTTGCTTACATGAACTTCGATGGGCTCTTCATGAACTGAATAATTTTTGGCCGCGAACTTTGCTCATTCATTGTTGCGCTGGGGAGGATGTTGTAAAACAAGTAGCTATGGTTCTCTCGTGCCCCGCAATCATCATCCGTAGTTTACAGGAAGAAAGGAATCATTGGGAGCGGTCTCGGCGCAATTGCCGGAGAAAGTTTCCTGAACGCTTCTAGCCTCGACGCTAGAAACAGCTAGGCGAACGTGTGGTGAAACACGAATGCTGCCTCTGAACACGAAGTGTAATCAAATCTGCATTCCCAGCGTGTTTTTTTCACTTTTCGTTGTATTTGGGTCTGATTTAGATATCCAGCAAAACGAAAACAAAATACATGCATGCTTACTAATGCAGACAAATGTACAAATAAAATTGGAAATCTTCGCCTGTTCCGGAATATAATGAGAATTTTTCTAATGTGGAGAGTCCAGCAGCTAGGCACACACGAATATAATTGGTTTACGGGGGTTGTTCTTGGTTGCTGCCAGGCCTATTGGTATGTTAGCAGAGGGATACAAAATGCTATCACTAAAATTTTGAAATTGTAATTTATGAGCGCAGACAGATGGAAGGGAGATTACATGGAAGAAAAGTGGTTTTTAATGCGTAAGCATTATTGAGATTGTATGTTTAATATCAAGCGTAACCGTCAGACGGTAAGCAATGTTTCCGAAAAATACAATAACGACATTAAAAATAAAATGAGGTGAGTTTAGTTATGCATGATATTCTCCGAGCGATCCCGCAATGCGACACCAGCACCCATCTCCAACGTCGCCAGGGCCCATGACTCTAGCTGACTGAAGGCGGACCATGTGAATACATTGCGGCTTTGGACTCATAACGGGTTAAAGACGTGAATGCAGTCGCATGACTCATAACGCTAAGACAGCGGTAGTAGTAAGGGTGCCACCAATGTACAGTTAAGGCAGATGGCCTTATCGCTTCTAGATTCATACCCGAATATGTTCCGTGCAAGGTAGTGGCGCCTTTATGTAGTGTCCTTCGATACCTGCTATAGTACCGCACTACCCCACCCGATGGTGCGAGAGTAGTGCCAACACAATTATCTGTCGATCTGTTGTTAGGCCTTACGTTACGCTTTTAGTTCAAACGACTTTGACGGAGAATTGAAGTTCGATGTACAATCAGTTTGACTTTGCTTGAAAAGTCGAAGGCTCAAAATTCCACCGGCGTAACATTAAGCTCACAATGTAGTCTTAACGTTGATGATCAGCCAAGGCTCTCGGTCATAGTAACACAGATGAGAAAAGGACGCAAAGGGGGCGATGGTGATAATACTGACAACATATATTCGGCAACAGGCCACTGAAACTGTGCCTGCAATATATTTGTTTTTATTTTTTGTCACAGAAAGACATTCCGTTCTCCCGTACACGCCCAGGAAGGTGAAAAGATAAAGAAAACTCGGTGGATGTTCAATGTAGTTCATGTAGCGGCTTGCCACGTTAGAAGTGCCATTTTTCGGGCGGTATAATCCTGTTAACGAAGTGAATTCACTTTGCGTCTTTGTCAATCGTCTGCCTTTATCCTTTTTTGCACAAGGTGTATCAGTTCCAGTTTAGTTTGAGTTTCAGTTTATTATTCATTCCAGAAAAGTGGTAAATTAATAGTATCATACAGACGAGGGTCCCAAAGTTAAAATCGGTAACGGGACCCGGGAAGGAAAATGTGGAATGTTCAAACACTGCTTGGCGCATGCAGTATGCGTTTGATTTGTACAAACACGTCAGTGAGACATTGATTTTAGAAATCTTCAGACTATTTTTAGTTTTCTTTGAAACCCGCCGATAGCTTCCATCCGTATCATGATTTCATCTCGTGAGGTGGTTGACTCGTTTTGGCAGCTCAGTACAACCGTCTCTTAAGAGAAATCCGCAACACATTCGATAAACATTTTCTCACCTTCCTTCGCGTCTGGAAGCACTGCGAAAGGTACAGTTAGTTTATCGACTGTGCAGAGTGGCACTGCTTGATTTGCTCGTCGCAGCAGATGCGCCTTCCGTTCCTGCTTTGCTTCTGTGGCTTTTTTTTAGAAAACCTGCAGCACTTTCAAATTGCTCGGCATTCCTACCTTTCTGAAGAATACTGAACCAAAACATCCAGTGCTTAGAGTAGGGTGCCGTGAAGTATCTAAGCAAAATTACCGCTCTATGCCCAAAATACTGGCTTAAAACAGGCTAAAAAATGTTTCTCTCTTTCCCGGTCTTGATGTTTTTCGACTAGACGAATTTCGTCCTTACAGCTGTGTAGCGGCTATTCGCTGCCTTTCCTCCAGCTACAGAAATAAACGCATTCGATAGCCATTTTCAAAAGAAAGCCACAATAGCAAAGCCGAAACGGAAGACTTAACTGCAGGCGAGCAAATCACGCAGTGCCGCTCCGTGCTGGCGCTAACTGTAGCTTTTGCACTGTTTTCAGACGCGACGGAAAGTGTGAAAGCGTTTATCAAGTGCGTTGCTGAGTTCATGTAAAGTGGCTATCGAATACGTTCATGATTGCAACTGTAAGAAAGCCGGTCAATAGCCGCTACACCATTGTAATGATGTTATGGGAATCTAGGCTCGAGCGAAAGTAACCTGCATGCAGAGAGGAGCGACCGTGGAGACTGCTAGCTTTAATGGCAACTATGAGAAGAATGAGGAAGCAGCACCAGCTACCGGGTTATCATCACCACCGATGATAACTATGTGCATCAGCGATGACGACACAAAGTTTTTCCAATGTAATTCAAACTATCGAAGAACGCCCAAAAGGAAAATATAGAACCTTTTTGAGCAAGTTTCCAAGTTTTGTGGGACATCCTGAAGGTAGCGCACTTAAACACAGACCCTAGGGAAAGAATTGACAATCCACAGCGCTGACTCACAACTGTTTTTATTAGAACAGACACACAGTTTAAATACTTCAACCTAAATACATGTGACCACACATCATAGATACGTCACATTCCAGCGTATCTTTCATCAAACATGACAAGCATAAAACGAACTGAGTGGATGAAGGCGCGTCTTATATTAACGTTCCAGAGCGATTTAAAAATTCTAACTCGCTCTCATGTAAATGAATCGACGGCACACTAAAGCACCACTCCCCCTTTTTTCATATAATATATGCCTCAATAATCTCGCGTGTCAACTAGTCCCTGTGCACAGATAATATCACCGTTTCTTGAAACGCAGGCTCGCAGATACACTTGGATGCCTGTTGAGCCACGTGCGAGTAGGTTCCCTCCTAAAGACCTTTTATGTTCTAGCAACCTGAAATTGATGCATCGACTTGTATGACCAATATACACATACCCACAAGAAAATGGTATGTTAGACAACACACTTTTTGCATGGAACAAAAGGAGACGCATGCTTCAACCCACAACCCTTTCCGGTGTCATGCGACATGCCTTTAAGCTTTCTCTCAACAGATCCACAAATTTTGCTAAGTCTGTTGGGTGCCGAAAATAGAACCCTCACAACGAAGTTACCTGCAACATTTTTTAAACCATGGGACCACCTCTGACTATGTAGGAGTATTGCAGGAAATTTCTCATCCGCCGGTGCACGGTTTGAAACATGTTGCAGGTCACTTCGGTGTGAGGGTTGTATTTTCGGCAGCCAACAGACTGCTTGTATTTTCGGCAGACAACAGAATGTGGAGAAAAAACGATATTCTTCATCGACTTTTGCAAAGTAAATGCCTCATTTCGCTTTCCCGCTCACCTGTTGTGTTGTTCCGCTTGCGTCGCGCTCCTCCGAAGGTAAAGACGCCAAAGGTTTGCATAAATCGTTTTAAATATACCACGTTCTAGTGCTCCAGGGCGGGTGTCTCGACGCCAACGCTGCCGTATGGCGGAGACGCGCGTGAATCGAGGCGCCCTACTTCAACGTTTTACAACCACGTTGCCCTACTCCACGTGCGTTCCAAGCAGAACGTGGAACCTGTGTATGGGAGCCGTTCGCAACTGTTGCCGGTTGATTTCTTAAAATGACGCCCGAAGCTATAGTGGTGCGGGAGACAGCAGGCGACGGCGGAGTGAATTTCTTTTCTGGAGTTCAAGAAGTATTTAATTTCGCAAAAATCAAGCATGCATGACTTTTTATGAAGCAACACCACAAATATCACTTCTTTATTAATTTGTCGTCTTCTATTTGCGTTATTTCATGTTCTTCTTCAACAATGTTCAAAAGTATGAACATTACACCGCACTTAGACGGGTTCATTTAGCTGTGACTATAAAAGACTATTGTACAGGCCTTGTTGTTTTGCCGGGTGACTGAATCGAGTCACTGACAGACCGACAGACAGACAAACACACACACAGACAGACCAAAATTTCTGGGTTTAAGTAGCCGAAGAAAGACTATGGTCTTTAAAAGTGTTACCCCCTGTCTACGACAGAGGTGGTCGGCTTTACTGCATTGCGTTGCGTTGTAAGATTTGCAGCACTCTATCATCCCAATAAAAGCATTACCAGTTCCGCTAGCCAGACACCCTTTCAATGCGTGAAATAGTTTTCCCGTCGACATTACTACGACCATCATTTTACGTTTGATAGTTGGTACTAGGGTTCGGGTTTTCTGTTTTTTCGCAAGAGCGTTTTCGTTATGTCTATGTTCTGGTGATGCAGATTTACATTTGGCAATATCCACCTATATGCGGGCATTCGGCGTGCCAATAAAACCCCCTCGTTCATAACCAGTTGAGAACATCGCTTGCGCTTCGTTTTTGTCTTTCATCCCAACTGATTTCCTTCGGCGAACCATTTAGCTACTATACGGCGTAATGCCAGCTGATTTTCCGCCATAGTGTTTATGGAGATGACGTTGAAAACACAATGAGCACCACCGGAAACGCTGCGGTTGCGGGCGATTGAAAAATTTGTAATACTATAAAATAGCAGGATGTTAAAATCTCATTTTATCATCGGTAGGCCAGGTATCATTTCTTTTTTATCGGAAAAGACCAACGTAATGGTGCTAGTTTAGTAGAGTATTTGCTTAAAGAAGTGAAATATTATCTTAAGCCCGCAAAACGCGCGATCTATGCACCCTACCATTGATTACAAAGTTCTATGTTTCAATTGAGTAGCCGCCACGTACCAGCGGAATTCCGCGAATTCAGCCAGCAGGCTGTAAGCCTGAACTTGATGAGTGTGGAGTTTAATGGCTAGTTGTTTCTTAGAAACAACATTTAGGGCCTTTGACTTACTGAGCCCGATGCAGTTCGTGTCGTAATGACGTTGATTTCTAGCGATTACCGTATTAGAAAAACAACACTTTGAATTTTAGTATAAAATACCCTGTTTGTGTCCACTGGCCCTCTGCTTTGTGAAAGAGTGCAGGTAACATACAAGATGAAAGCAACAAAGAAAGGGCAAGTTTTTACTGATGACAAGCAGAAATGGCCCTGACATTTTTAGGTGCAGCTAAAATTGCTTCTTAAAGCAATCCATCCACGCTGCATCGGGATAAAATTTCCAGCACGCCAATGTGGCTGATGGGTTTCTATTTCGGGGTATTTGTACAACGTAATCCCATGCACGAGGGAAACCTGAGATGCTTTTGCCATTATTGAACCAAGAAAATATCGTAAAGGGAGGTATGGTTGAAATTGCTCCATAACATCTCTCCAGATCTTCAAATTCTCTGTGCAAGATATACCGGGATAATTTCAGTAATGGGTCATTTCTCGAATATTTACCCAAGACAAACCCAGGAGTTATAATGCCAGATTAAAAGCAAATAAAGCATTATCACAGTCGTACAAAAAATGGAATTAAAGCGGACGTTGTTTCGTCGGCCCATAAAAATCGAAAAAGAATTCAGCGTGACCAGATTGACGGGACACACAGAACGATTTTTTTGTGCTGGCTTCTCTTTCGAAAGCATAAAACAATTAGCTGAAGAGGAAGTTCTTCTAAGGCCTATAAAAATCGGATGTTCTAAAGGTAGCCGGCTGTGGTTTTATATTTAGAGCATAGGTTTTAAGCAAGATAATAACAGAAAAGTAACAGCTGAAAACGGGACAAATTACCTAATGTGCTGCGTTTCCGACAAACAAACGTATATTAAGGGCACCTACATAGGCCTACACCAGTACCTTAGGAATGGTGATTACAGAAGGAACCATTACACGACTAAAAAGTAGAACCGCGGTAAATTTCCTTATTTTTGTTTACCGCAACCAGTATGTGCCGACTCGTAGATGCGAAAAGATAGAGAAAAATGCCGAACAGGAAAATCATAAAAGTACTAGAGAGAGGAGACGTTCAAATTTGGGCACTAATGTTGGAACAGTGACCGCATCATAAGGGGGTGATGTATTGGTACCGTTCAGGATAAAAGGTACGCAAGTACTTATTCAAGCGCTGCATTTGACAGTGCTAGCAGTCTCAGTAGGAAACTGGGACGAAAGCAAAAATGGCGATGGCAGAGTGCTGTTTTCTTCTGTTTTGTGACTAGTACCGGCTAGTAATAAAGCTAGAGCCGCTACCTCAACATCTCCTAGTATTTCAGTTTGCACTCGCTTCGGCAGCAACACGGTATTCACGCTTTCTTTATCCCTCGCTCAAGAAAAATTTGCAGAAATGCTTCATCCGAACTGTCGCCTAAAATTTGCAGCTTGGTCTGCTTCGTCCAGGGGTCACCCTCTGACAAAAAACCCTATCTCAAGAATTTCGTGTCGTATTTAGTCCGGAAAATTAATGTTTACAAATGTTTTCACTACATGAATCACCACACCACACAAAACGTGTACTGCATAGGTAGCGGAAAGGGTAAGCCTAATTTATCAGCCAGGCACTGCCTAAGCCATACAGCAGGTTTTCTAATTTTAGGGAAATATTGCCCCTATTGAGCGACTTGCCCAGGTTTCAAGCAAAGCTGGTCCTTGAGGTCTGGCCTTGTCAGCAGAACCTCCCATTGGTCTTCTGTTGACGGTGCGTCTTGGAGAGTGTTTAGCCTTTTCCTGAATTTTAATACCGCATGGTACAGAGTGTTACAGATCGTTGGGACAGGCCTGCGTACTACAGTGAACGTAGTGGTCCGTAATGAAGATGATGATAATGACAGAGTCCTAGGGACATCCGGGCAGTACTCGCAGTTATTCTATATGTGCTCAGATACACCAGGTGCCGTGAGGCCATGAGGGCATGTTTCCGATGGTAATCTACTCTAAATGACACTCTCTTTCCGGTGAATTTCTTATGGGCACTTCGGTAGTATTTTGTGTTTTTTTTTTCGGTTTTTCTCCAATATATCCGTATATTCTCATGGGACGACCTCCTCGCCGTCTTCGGGGCATTACGGGGATTACAACCCTGCAGGAACGCGCCCCGGTATACACGTCCTGCAGCTGCTGCGTGTGCTCCGAGCTTACTTGGAAGGGTTGTTTCCCGGCATCCCTATTGTGTGGGCGTGTGGTATTGTCTTGGTCTCAGTATCTGTAGAGCTGCGTGGTTGATTCTACCCTTCTCTATTCTTGTGCAGGCGTCTTGAAGTTCTTTGTGAGAGTGCGCGACTTGTTATATGTGGTGATCGCCATGGCTATCGTCGTTTCTTAAGCTTCAGGGGCGTCTCGAACTGGCATGAATGTGGCTTTTACCATTTTTACTTCCCCGTCTATTAGGCATACAGTGTGAAAGTCCATGCCTTTCTTTTTTGCCACATGCGTGTATTTGATGCTTTTGCTCTCTATTGGCCTCAACATTTCTTTCATTTCTTTAGCCCTTGCCAAGATTCTCTTGTCGGGCTCTCGGTTCATGTTTCTTGGAATTGCACATATTTTCTCATATATACAGGGGTGACCGTATCTGAGGGTGGAAATCTTGCTCCACGGGTATCTTTGTTTTACTAGTTTCTTTGTTTTTTGTATTGCACAGCCACCTAGGTATTTTTTTGTTTGATATCTCTTGCTGTATTACGCAAGCGTACCAGAGAAACTACAGCGAGAGAAAAAAATTACGCGATGTGCGCACTCACGTGCAAAACATGAATGGACGAGCTGTTGTAGGTGATTATTGCCCAACACACAGTTAAGATTCAGTATGATTGTTGTCACGTCTTGTTGCACGTCTCGACCAGCTCAGAAGAATGGACACGGGAGAGAGAGAGAGAGAGAATTAACTTTTATTTGCACCCGTCTAACATGACCAGGAAGAGGGCATTAGCCTAGACCCCCGTTCACCCCCTAACCGTCGGCCGGAATCCCTTGGGATTCGGCGGCGGTCAGGGCCAGACAGATGACTTTGCTCTTCTGCTTTATGGTTGAGTAATAAGATCTCCCAGGATTCCACATTTCTGTTCGGGTCATTATAGAAAGGGCATGTCCAGACCATGTGGGCTAGGTCCGCAATGTTATTGCAGTGAGTGCACTTAGAAGTAAAGACTTCCGGATGCCATTTGTTGTATAGTTCAGGGTTCGGAAACACCCCGGTTTGCAATTTCCTCCACATAACTTCCTCTTTTTTGCTGAGCTGTTTATACGCCGCTGGATAGATCTTGCGACCGAGCTTATAATGAGAAATTATTTCTTGAAATGTCGTTAGTTCGTCACGTGAAGGAAGGGGTTCCGCGCGTGGAGGCAGTGAGTCAGCTGCGATCGACCAGTAAGTGAGGCCTCGGGCGGTCGCATGCGCCTTCTCGTTCCCCCGCAGACCCTGGTGGGCCGAGCACCATATCAATGAAATTTGATCTGCTGATACTTGACCTTCTCTGAGAATTTTGGCGGCTGCAGCAGAGACCCTGCCCATATCATAATTCCTAATGGCTGCCTTAGAGTCACTAACAACCACCCTTGTACCGGTTTGTGCTATTGCTAGAGCAATAGCAACTTCTTCTGCCTCAGTTGCATTTGTGTTTTAAGTGCGAATGCACTTCTTAAGCGAGCCTGAATCGTCCGCCGCCGTCGTCCGCATAGCAACAGCTGCGGGTGCGCGCGCTCCTCGTCTTCCCTAGCAACGGGGGGAGATGGGCGCGCGCTACTCTCCACCTCCTCCCTCCGCTCAGTGACTGCGGGTGTTGGGCGCCTCCTCTCCACTTCGGGCGGGAGAGCTCTCGCTCGCGTAGCGGGCGCTCCACATTCCGACGCGTGAGGGCGCTCGTGTAGCAGCCACGTGGCGCGGGAGGGTATTAGTCGAGCGCGCGCCGTCGTCGAGAGCGGTCGCTGGTCGTGCATCTCGATAACGATGATGGCGGACCGGGCAACGGTACCAGCAATAACGAGTGAAATATCTTTCTTTGTAGTTGTGTGCGTGTGTGTAATCTCTCGACTACTCATTAGGATCACGATATCCACCGTAATCGCGCAATCAACAACCGTGCATTCGCACTTACACACTCTCCCCCTCGGGGAAGTGCGAGGGAATTTTTTTGACGGTGCAGCATGAGACCGGGTCTCCACTCTCACGAAATACTACCGCTGTGTATGCGGTCTTGTCATTGTCGTATTCGGTAGCGTCCGTGTATAGCACATCAGACCTCCCTTCAAATTTGGCCTGCAAGGCGATTGCTCTATTTTTTCGTCTGCCTTTGTGAAATACCGGGGGCATGTTTTTAGGCAGCGGTATAATCATGAGCCTATTCCTAGTTGGTCTAGGTACGATATCAGTCTGCTTGGAACACTGAGACGGTTCGAATCCCAGGCCCTCCATGATGTTCCTTCCAGTTTTACTTCTCAAAAGTCTTTGATGCTGAGACACCGAGGCGGCTTCTATAAGCTCATCCAGAGTGTTTCATACACCTAGTCTTAGAAGCTTCACCGTCGGGGTGTTCGGAGGAAGACCTAGTGCAGTTTTAATCCCTTTCCTGAGTATGATTTCAATTTTATCTTTCTCTCTTTTACAAAGTTGGAGATAGGGTGCAACGAATACTACACGACTTATAACGAAAGCCTTAACCAATCTCAAGAGATTGGCCTCCCTCATCCCCACATGCTTGTTAGAAATGCGCTTAAGTAACCGGCACGTCTGGCTGGTACTCGCTTCAAGTCTCCTGATAGTTTCAGTGTTTTTTCCATTTGTTTGTATGCGCAGACCTAGGACTCTAACACTGTATACGGTCGGAATGGGCATTTCCATTCACTCGTAAAGCACTGTCGTAGGAAGGGGGATTGTTGCTTTTCCTCTTTGGAGATGGCAGAAAAAGAGCCTCTGATTTTTCTGCCGAGCATTTCAACCCGATCGGCTCAAGATATTTTTCTATTGTATCTATGGCCTTCTGAAGTGTACTTTCAATTTGGCCGTCGCTACCTCTGTTCACCCACAGCGTGAAGTCGTCCGCATATATGGTGTAATTCAGGTTTGTTATTTCGTCCAGCCGCCCTGGAAGCCCGATAATCGCTACATTAAACAAGGTCGGAGAGAGGACGGACCCTTGCGGTGTCCGTCTATTCCCCAATTTAATATTTTCGAGCGACTCTCCTCCCAAGCTGATGTTTGCAGTCCGATTAGACAGAAAATCCCTTACGTAGTTATACGTCTTCACGCCTACGTTTAGCACGCTAAGGTTCTGGAGTATTGCTGCGTGTTTTACAGTATCAAACGCTTTCGAGACGTCCAGGCCCACAATTACCCTAGTATCAACAGTCTTTCTGTCGATAACCTGCTCTTTCAGCTGCAGCATGGCATCGCATACCGACAGGTGTGATCTGAAGCCTATCATAGTATCAGGATACAGGTTTTGATCTTCCATGATTCTATTCAGTCTAGTTTGGATTACGTGCTCCATCAATTTTCCAAGACAAGATGTGATGGAAATTGGTCGGAGGTGCTCAAAGCTTAGCTTCTTCCCTGGCTTCCGAATCAAGACCAAGTTCGCAGATTTCCACTCTTGCGGTATCTCTCCCTTGTCCCAGAATTTTTGCATATACGTTGTTAGATTACTAATGGAGCAGTCGTCAAGATTCCTGAGCATCCTGTTGCTGATTTTATCCGGCCCGGCAGCCGTTTTGGTTCTGAGGCGGTTGATTTCAGCCCTCACTTCCGCGACCGTGATGGGACTGTCCAAGTCCGGGTTTTCCGAGCCCGCGTACTCAGGGAGACTCTCAACCCCAGCACAACAGAGGTATCGATCTGTAACCTGCGTAACAGTTTCTTCGTCGGACCTTCATATTTATACACGAGCTTTGAAGCTGCTGTCGAGCCTCCGACTTGGTTTTCTCTGAATCTAATAGATGTCGGAGTAGCCGCCACGTCCTGGCACTGCTAATTTCCATATCCATTTGATCACAACTATTACCCCAATTTTGCTTCGTGAGTTCTAAAGCATGCTCTTCGATTTCTGTGTTTAATGCAGCAAGTTGCTTTCGGAGTTTCCGGTCACCTCTTTTCTTGCTGATCTTTTCCTCCAACTGTTTCTTTTTTTTTTCCATAAACTCACAAGATGGCTATCAACAACGTCCTGATCATCTTTCAGTTCAATCTCTTCGGTGGCGTCCTGAACAGATTGAATAACCCCCTTACTGCAATCGTTAATATTATTTATCGGGTCCTGTCCCGTCCTTATTCTTCTAAATGTATTCCAATTTGTGGCCTTAACCCTCCTCTTACTGACCACCGGTGGGCCATTCTCAACTATGACCTCTAGAATCCTATGATCGCTACCTAGGTCTTCCCCGGTGTTGCACCACGTGGCCTCGATGCCATTACCGACCAAGGTTAGATCTGGTGTCGTGTCTGCAGATACGGTATTTCCCTTCCTCGTCGGCTTCATCGGGTCTGTAAGAAACGACTGGTTTCGAGATCGTTCGTCGAGCAAATACAAGAATCGCAGCCATTCGAGAGGGCGTTCGGAATCCTTCCCTTGACTGCCATTGCTTGAGACACATGGACACGGGAGAATCGTTGGTATATTTATCACAGCACACATTTATTATGTACAACTACAACCCCTAAGCAAAATAAACACAAAGCAAACAAAGAACTCAACCAAATAAATTCTTAAATATTAATCCCTAACAACAACCCAGAAAAGCCACCAAACCAAACCAAAAGTCACTACAATGAAGCCCTTAATAACGCAACCAGTCCTAGTTCCTCTCTATACAACGTCCATGTTAGCCATCTTAACAACGAGGGTCATATAATACCCCAGTCCCTAGCGGACGGGCCTACCGCTGTCTCCGGCGCTGACGTGTCGTAACCATAGCGTGGCCGTGACACGCTGGTTATGGTCCCTAGAAATATGTGCTAGTCTGCCGTCCGCCGACCGTGAAGGGGCCTCCTCCGTGATGCATGCAGCGGCGGCGCTGCAGTCAATCGGAGCGCGGTGGCCGGCCGGCGCGATGGGCAGCGGCGGACGGCGCTCTGCCGTGCCGCTGCTGCCTTCGTAGTTCTGCCCTATTTGTGCTCGGGTTCAGCCCATTTTAACTGCCCCTTTTTTAAATGCAGAGCATT
This sequence comes from Haemaphysalis longicornis, assembly GCF_048455015.1. Classification (NCBI taxonomy): domain Eukaryota; kingdom Metazoa; phylum Arthropoda; class Arachnida; order Ixodida; family Ixodidae; genus Haemaphysalis; species Haemaphysalis longicornis. The sequence goes on along the minus strand of NW_027526361.1, from coordinate 204,031,936 downwards.
TCAGTAACTGACGATGTCACCCACGTTGACGTCCGTCGTAGTCCGCACCGGCGTTGTCCGCACCCCTCCCCCTACACTATATAAAAAAATACTATCCGGCGCCTGGTTTCGATCCCTCGACCCTGCGGGCGGAACGCAATGTACATGGTGCTCTACCCACTGCGCCACAAAGCCGACCCAGAATGGGAGGCTACGAACGCGCCCTATATCCTTGAATCATTCAAACTACGTCAAGAAGCTGCTGATACAACGCATTCACTGCCACCAACTCCCCAACACTAAACGTTAACGCAATACACCCACCCCCTATGCGACGCATTTACTCGAGTCCCCCTCGCGGGGAGATGGGACCGCCAAAAACAACGCGTTGTGGACTGCGCAGTAAGGTACCGAGACGTGCGAGAACCGCTCGTTTTCGAACCCTATCCGTTTCTGTCGACAAACCAGATTAGCCAAATAAGTTGGTTCTTACCAGCACGAAGAGTTTTAACCGAAGCGTGAAGTGACAGGAGTACGTTTTCGCGTATTATGAAGGATCGAGCCTTGTAAAAACCACGGAATCGTGTCGCTACGCTAACCCCCGAGTATGTGTCGAACCGATTTCGACACATACACGGGGGCTTCGGGAACACTGCCGGCACGGCACCGTTTTCCAGCTTGGAAACATCATACGGGACTTCAGCTACATTAGCAAGCAAACAACCGTTCTTTGTGAATACCCCCGCCGTTGTCAAGTGATGTATTAGTCAGCGCGTGAAAATGTGTGTGTGGTGTGTCGGCGTTCCGCTTTTATGTGTGGCTCTTTGGAACCGTCTTTCTTGGCAAGTTTTCCAAGATGTTGTCCCCTGTACGTCTATGTAAATAAAGCAGCTCGAACCAGTGCCTTCTGACCTTTCGCATCGTTGATCTGGAGGCCCTTAAGCGCACGTCTTCGCGGCCCCCTCAGTTACGTCCAGTCAACTGGGAATCTGTTAAACGTAAATGCCGAATAAAAAAACAAGACGTGTGCACATGCATACGAAGTTTTGTCACCTTCAGTCATCAGATCGTGATTTCTCCATAACTCGAACTCGGATATCTCGATACATCGGTTAAGTCGAAACCTTTTTTTGCCGTGCATATACCTGCCATAGGTGACATTTTCCACCCTTTGTCTCGAAACGTCTTTTCGGGGATCACGGATATCTCTAAATGCTTACAAAGAGGACGCAACGCAACATCCGCTGCAGGCAGCTGATAAGCTCTCGGTTAAAGCTTAGCTCCCATTAGGCGCCGAACACCGTCGCGAACGGCAAATTTGCGCGGGGTACGCACTGTGCGCGGCCGATGTCTCGTTAGCGGAGTGCTGTCTGGCGCCTACATTGTTGATATAGCTGGGGAAGACGCTTCTGATGACGTGTCTCAATAAGTGCCAAAAACGGCAGGAACAAAAAAAAAACATATGCTTTGCCTGCTTCACAGCAAGATAGAATAAATTCCCCGCATTTCCCCGAGGGGAAGAATGTGAAAGTGCGAATGCACGAGTTGAATTTGCGCGGTTCGGTAATGTTCGCGAAAGAGAGATCACACACACACACACAACTACAAAGAAAGAAAGATGCATTTATTCACAGACACCTATTTGTGTTGTCATTGTACTTGATTGCTAGAGCGGATCTCAGCTTTGAAATTTCGTGTCAGTACTCCTTTAAGCGGGTGCATTAGCCCTTCTCACGCCCGATTCTTGGCCAATCCCCCACGTGGGTATGTGCCATGTCAGCGGCGAGGCAGCGCGCGCCCATCTCCCCCCGTTGCCAAGGAAGACGCGGAGATTCCTGGCCAATCCCCCACGTGGGTATGTGCTATGTCAGCGGCCAGGCTGCGCGCGCCCATCTCCACGTGCGCGGACATCGCCGGTGGACGCAGGTTCAGGGTCGCTTAAGAAGTGCATTGCACTTAATAGCGTTGGCGACCAACAGTTGATGCGGCATTGAGAAGCTCGAGAACACTTTTTTGGGACCAGATGTGAAGGCGAAACAGGCGAGCATCACGCAGTTCTTTTTCCGCAATATGTGCCTAAAAAAACTTTTTTTTTCTGCAAATTGCTTTGTCTGCATTCCGGAAGCGTCCCTGTGCATTGGAGCGTTTGTTACCAGCACTAGCTATTATTCTAGTGATCTAGCCATACATTTTTCGCATTTCGCTTAAGCAACACTCCGCTTACCTCGAAATTTTCAAAAATGTGGGTACTATCAACCCTCTTTTGCATGCCTGTAATTTTCATGAGTACCACGATGTGAAACACTCGCCAGCATTGGGTACGGGAAACTAATTTTTAATAACACCCTGCTGCAAATCAGGAACTTCCTCATTGCACAGGTTAATTATTTTTTAACACGCACACACTGGGAGTGAATTGCGAGCACGCGGGGAAAGCAAAACGGGCGAATATTTTTGTTATGGCCAATCAATATAATCGTGGCTCTTTGAAACCAAGGAGTAAAAATATTGAGTTTTATTTATACTATCATGACCATTTATACCTTGCTTTATCCCGCCTCCCCCCGCACTCTGCCCAAAGTATATAGGAACAAGTTTTTACTAGCACAACATTTTACTCAAGCTTCCGCTTTTCCTCTTGTCGGCCTACCAGCCGGCTGCGTGCTTGTCACCGTCAATGACGTTCAGGAATGACCCGGAAGTTTCGATGTGGAACAAACGCAGCTTCTCGTGCCGCAGGGAGCTCTTTTTGATCGAGATCTCACTTTCTGAACATTGATGGTTGAACGCGATGCTTTCTTGTGAGCTATTCCTTGTCGTCTGAGTTTTGACTTTGACGCATTGAGCTTTAACTTTGACTCGCACGCATTTTGAACTTACGATCGCGCCGGATTTGACATCGACCATTTGCCGTTTCATTTCACGCGAAGATGTTCAACCATCGTTGCGGAGTGGAGGAGTGGATAATTTTCTGATTAATTACATGTGCACGTCCATGCACTCCTCTTCAAATCCAAGCTGCTTTGACCATGTTGGAATTGCGCAATGAGATAGACGTCGGCTTCATAACGCGAGGTAGCCAGCTTCGATTCTGACCACGGGGAGCGTTTTGTTCCCTCTCACTTTGCTCACAAACATCACCGTCGTCAGAGACAGTTGTTGGGTTTCCTGCAGTGCTTTTTCGAGGCGGCATAGGCCATCTGTGAGACATAGAAGCTTCACTTTAATAATGGTTCAAGCGGTGGTAGTGAAACGGCTACGCTTGTTGCTGCGGTTTCATCCTTCGGTCTCGCGAAATTCAGCGGCCGCAAAGAGGCTCCGTAGCCAAATTCGCGAAAACCTCGGGGCGTGAAACTAAAAGGTCGTATAGTACTATCGTACCTTCAATTGTGAGCTGATGTACCTCGTGCCATTCTATGTCACCGCTCTAAGTGGTCGACAAACCCCGATGCGCGTTCACGCTCCGCGGCAGTAGCGCGCGGCACCGGCCGGCCTGCGGCCGCTCTCGCTCCGGCCGCTCGGGTACTCCGATTACTCGCAGCGCCCTCTGCGCAGCGCTGTGCGTGCATCAGCGGCGCGGACACGCCTTCCCATAGAGAAAGCGCGCGGATGGCATACTAGCACATATTTCTAAGGACAATACGCTGGTGGTCGTCGTTGTCCGCTGCCGCGGTGCCGGTGGTGGTGGTACCAACGTAGTTGTGCGTGGTAGTCACCCGATGGACCGCTGTTCAGCTACTCCTCGTGGTACCCCTCGTAGCAGGAAGCAACCCCTGGTCTCGGGGCCGTCGCCGTGGAAGCAGGTAGCACCGCGGAGCTCCGGGAACGTCGCCGCGTGGGGACCGCCAAGGCGTTAGTTGACGGTGCGTGATCGCTGTACGCAGGCGCCCGACCGTCGCCGCTGGGTCCACCAAAGCGCAGGTTGGTGGTACGACGCGGAAGTTGGTGCCGATGCCACGTCGGTCCACTCCGGCCCAGGCTGACGGGGCTCTGGTCGGTGGCGTGACCTCGTACCCCCGGCTTGTTCCTCGGACTCGTGCCACCTGGCCTTCCTGCTGTGGCGTTCCTCTAATCTCTCTCTCTCGGCCTGTGCCCTGGGAAAAAATAGCCTTTGCCTGGCCGTCGCGGCACTCTCGCATTCGCTGTGCCCGTGTCCGCCGCACGGGTCACCACCACATTGGTTATTTCTCCACGTGCCTCCATCGCGTCACGCCGTCATTCGTCCGCCCTCTTCGCGGGAAATTTGCATTCTCTTCGTCTTCCCCTTCGTCGGCCTCTGGCTCTACTATGACACGTCGTCTTTGCCCCCTTAATCATGACAATGGGCACCCTCTTCAAGAGTTTTTTCCCAAAAAACTGCTCACTTGTCGCTGATGTATCTTCAGATCACCACCACTGATCACTACTCTTGTACAACACACCTTATAACACACCACCGTTCACTTTTTTATCACTCTATAGTTCACTCTATCTACACACCATAATATACATTTCGTCCGCACAACTTTCATCACGTTACAAACCCCTAAGTAGTCATGTCTCACACCAATCTACTCATGCCGTCCGCTCTAACACATCATAAAAAATCAAATACATCAGTGATCTCTTTTTCAACAAGGCTTTCTCAATCCACATCTAATAACGTCTTTTCCCTCCCTACTCCTCAATCGACAGGTTGAAACCACTTCTTTTATATTTACACGTCATACACCTACACCACTCTACTCATACAATCTACTCGAACACACCATCCAATCAAACGTATCAATAATGTAATATTTGACACCACTGTCTCAATCCTAACTCCGTCACTACATCAATCATATCCCCATTGTATACATCTACACCAAGCTTGCCTTTTCACTATACTACCTTATTTACGTTCTACCACCACACACAAATTATTCGTTAACGTTATCGGTCCTATTTCTGGCCAAGTCGAGTCCATAATTTCAATGGGGTTCTTTTCACCTACGGCTTCATTTTAACCTTCTTCCGCCTCAACCACTCAGCACCCTTTGCTATCCGGTCGGCTCGGTTCAGACACTCAACTTTTGTCACCCCGCTGGATAGCCGGTGGCACGTAGTCTGGCTGAATAGTTGCCTCAGGCGCCCCAGCCTTGCGAGTTCACCTCCTACTGGGCAATAAAGAGTATTCCTTTGACACCTAACTCGCAAGCCACTTAGCGCGGTAGGGCTTCTGTGCCCTGAGCGACCTGACATGCCGTGCTCACTGTGGGCGTTTTTATCCCCCTGCCTCCTCTTGCCCCGTCGTCTGCTCATTTTCCCATCTTCATGCCTTATCTGAGCAAATTTTGGAGCCAGACCGCGTTTCAATCTGGTATTCTCCTTGCCTTTCGCAACCGGGCTACTGCTGGGCGACTCTGCTCTCCTGCACTGCTTTCTCTTTTGCTTATGTGTAGGCTTTCCCTTACAGCGGTGTGCTTCCGCTAGCTTATTCGAAGCGCCCAGCGTCTTTTTGCCTGAAATCACTCGCCCCTGCACTGCATTCCTGCCACACTGCTCTACTCCGGACTCTTCATCGAGCGCAATCAACTCGGTCTCAGGGCGGTTTGGTCTGTGATCCCGGTATTCGTCTGCGCACTGGTAACCCCGTTGAGAACCTCAGACGCTGAGCTCCCCGCATCACTGTCTGAACCCTTTGCTCTAGGATTTTCGGGGGTGATGCTACTCTCCCTAGCCGTAGGCATTTCCAACGGCCAAGGATTCCAGCTTTCTGGCCGGATGCAATTCCTAAATGTGCACGGAGCATCTGGTACGTCAGTCTCAATCACTAAACTTTCACAGACCGTCAAACCAACTGAGTCACCAGCTCTACTAGGCGGCAGCAAGCTGTCCTAGCCCGGCGTGTTCTCAGTGCGCTGATTACCAAGCGCCTGGACTGCGATTCTGCCACACCCGGGCCGTTCGCGTCCTCGCGTTTCGAACGCGCCTTTCTCCTGTCTCAATAAAGAATAGTTTTCTTTGTGTTCATTTTTACTCGCGGCCTCATCCTGATCTGCGACCTGCGTTCATTTTGTCTCACGTGACTCATCGCGGTCGACGGTCCGCGTGCCTTTGATTTCACGTGCGGCATGTTCAGCGCTCTCTTGGCGTCTTTTCTCCTCAGTAACCGCGCTGCGGCAACTGCCGCCGTCGATCCAACGTGGTGGTGGGAGACCAAAGACAACATGACCACATACAACAAGATAACGAAGTGGTACAGACACAAGAGGAGAACGATGCCACCGTCCCACCCGGGCCTGACCAGGGAGGAAGCGGTACAATATCGGCAACTCCAGACGGGGACGCTACCCACCCCAGCCCTAATGAAGCACGTGTGCCCGGACGTGTACACGAGTGATCTATGCCGCACATGCCAGAAGGAGAGAGCCACAGCGGCTCACGTCCTATGGGACTGCAGCAAAAATCCACACGAAGCGGCAACGAGCAAGATGATCCCGCCGCTGCTAGAAGCAGCGACGAGGAGTTACGACAGGGAGACCCAGATCCAGGCCGTCCAGCAGGTCTCGGCCGCACTCGAAAGGCAGCGACCCAGCGAACCCGAGGGAAGACTGCCGCTCCAGACCAGGGGCAGGCGTGGTCGACCCGAGGAAGTAGCGGGGCCGCGGCCAAAGTAGAGGCGACACCAACCGAGACGACGTCAAGGCCGCGTCGCGGCGAAGTACCCTAACAAGACCAGGGCGACAAGCCGTCTGCAGGCACTATCAATAAAGTTGTCGTACCGTACCGTACCTGGGAGCTCTGTCGCGAGAGCCCCTTTTCTTTTTCTATTATTTTGCTTTTAGCATGAAAGCTGTGCGCTAGGCGCGTGCCCTGACTTTCACGTGTGGCAGGTTCAACGCTCCCTCCTTGTTCGTAGAAACTATTTTCCCCGAACCGCCGCCTCGATGCTTTTAGTTCTACCTTCTTTCGCAGTTCTTCTATCTCTGCATCCAATTTCTTATGCTCTTTGCGGCTCTCTTCATCTAACAATTCAAAAAACTGCTTTTTGTTCCAACCTCGCGATTGAACTAGCGTCAACAACCTTTCCAAATCCATTCTCCAAGCTGGTTAGACACGTGACTTGGCCCGATGGAAATACCCTGGTTCAGGATAAATCAATCCTGGCAGGCTCGCCAATTATTCGTCACGTCTTGTGGCACGTCTCGACCAGCTCAGAAGAATGGACACGGGAGAATCGTTCGCACATTTACCACAGCACACATTTATTATGTACAACTACAACCCCTATGGAAAATAAACACAAAGCAAACAAAGAACTCAACCAAATAAATTCCTAAATACTAATTCCTAACAACAACCCAGAAAAGCCACCAAACCAAACCAAAAGTCACTACAATGAAGTCCTGAATAACGCAACCAGTCCTAGTTCCTCTCTATACAACGTCCATGTTAGCCATCTTAACAACAAGGGTCATATAATACCCCAGTCCCTAGCGGACGGGCCTACCGCTGTCTCCGGCGCTGACGTGTCGTAACCGTAGCGTGGCCGTGACCCGCTGGTGGTCGTCGTTGTCCGCTGCCGCGGTGCCGGTGGTGGTGGTACCAACGTGGTTGTTCGTGGCAGTCACCCGGTGGACCGCTGTTCAGCTACTCGTCGTGGTAGCCCTCGTAGCAGGAAGCAACCCCTGGTCTCGGGGCCGTCGCCGTGGAAGCAGGTAGCACCGGGGAGCTCCGGGAACGTCGCCGCGTGGGGACCGCCAAGGCGTTAGTTGACGGTGCGTGATCGCTGTACGCAGGCGCCCGACCGTCGCCGCTGGGGCCACCAAAACGCAGGTTGGTGGTACGACGCGGAAGTTGGTGCCGATGCCACGTCGGTCCACTCCGGCCCAGGCTGAGGGGGCTCTGGTCGGTGGCGTGGCCTCGTACCCCCGGCTTGTTCCTCGGACTCGTGTCACCTCACCTTCCTGCTGTGGCGTTCTTCTAATCTCTCTCTCTCTCGGCCTGTGCCCCGGGATTAAATAGCCTTTGCCCGGCCGTCGCGGCACTCTCGCATTCGCTGTGCCCGTGTCCGCCGCACGGGTCACCACCACATTGGTTATTTCTCCACGTGCCTCCATCGCGTCACCTCGTCATTCGTCCGCCCTCTTCGCGGGCAATTTGCTTCTCTTCGTCCTTCGTCTTCCTCTTCGTCGGCCTCTGGCTCTACTATGACACGTCATCTTTGTCCCCTTAATCATGGCAATTGTTCATTTACATAGTTGCGAAGCTAGTAATCGTCGTCATCTGTAGTGAAGAAATTGTCGTCTTCTTCGCTGCTAGTGGTGGATGCAAAGTAATCCTCACCGTTGTGGGATTCCACCAGATCAACTGGCGAAGCGTGTACCAAGTCGCGCAATGCTTGAACCACCACGACGCTCCAGGATTTTTTAATCGTGATCACTGAGGGACACATACCCCCGAAATTGTACGAGAACGAAATTCTTTGTTTACATGCTCGGTCGTGGCTTTGGTCTATTTCACCATGATATGCATCGATATTGTAGTGTTCCTCACGCAAAACATTACTTGTGCGGGAGCGTATGAAGACAGCGCTGGAAATTTTTTTTCTAAAGCCACTGCATGAGCTTTCGACTCGGCGTTCGCCTCGAGGCGAGCGCTTACGTGCTCTTCGCATTTTTTTCGTAATGTTTCCTGCAACACCGAACCTGCGGCTTTCACAATTGCCCCTCTGTTAATACAAATAACACTTTGAGTTTTTCAGAGACCCCACAGTTAGTTTCTACATCAATTTTTATTGCGGCTCAACTGTGTGGCAGAATATATATCACGCAAGGCCCGTATACCCAATTCGTAGTTACCACTATTACATGGGAATCTTGGACGAATGCGAACATATTCCTACTCCACAGGAAAGGTGACATGAAAAACTTCAAAAATTACAGGCCAATCAGCTCACTGTCAGTCGTCTACAAGATACTTACCAAGCCAATCGCTATCAGAATTTCGATCAACTTAGATTTCAGCCAACCTAATGAACACGCAGGGTCCTATAAAGGCTATTCAACAATGGACCATATTCACATGATCTGTCAGGTGATAGAGAAGTGCGCTGAGTATACTCAGCCTCTATAGATGGCCTTCATAGATTACGAGAAAGCATTTGACTCTGTGGAAACGTTAGTAGCCATTCAGGCACTGCGGAATCAGGGCATAGACGGGCATTACGTAAGAATACTTGTGAGTATCTACAATGGGCGCAAGCTACCGTCGTCCTCCTTAGGGACAGCAGCAAAATTTGTATAAAGAAGGGCGTCATACAAGGAGACACAATCTCTCCAATGTTATTCACAGCATGTTTAGAAGTATTCAGAGCTTTGGATTTGGAACAGGTGGGAGTAAGGGTTAAGGGAGACTACCTCAGTAACCTTAGATTTTCTGATGATGTTGTCTTGCTAAGTACCTCGGGGGACGAGCTGGAATACATGATTACTTCACTGTACAAGCACAGTGAAATCGTGGGCGTGAAAATTAATAGGCCGAAAACTGAAGTATGCCTGATGACCTTGGGAGAGCAGTGAGGCTCGAGATTGGTGGCGAGGCAGTGGAAGTGGTAAGCGAATATATCCAGTCAGGGAAAGTAGTGACCCCGTATTTCAACCATGAAGCAGACATAAATACAAGGATAAGAATGGGGTGAAGAGCATTTGGCAGGCACTCTCAGATAACGAATGGTAGCCGACCATAGTCCCTGAGGAAGAAAGTGTATGACCGCTGCATGTTAGCGGTACTCACCTACGGATCAGAAACTTGGAGGCTCACAACAAGGATCAACTTAAATTGAAGGCAACTAGGCGAGCAGTTGAACAGAGGATGATAGGTGTCACAATAAGGGACAAGAAAAGAGCGGAGCGGGTCAGGGAAAAAAGGCGTGTTAAGGACATATAATTCGAAATAAAGAAGCAGAATTGGGTAAGGGCAGGACATGTATTCCGAAGGCAAGATAACCGTCGGTTATTAAGGATTACAGAGGGGATACCTAGAGAAGGAAAGCGTGGCAGGGGGCGGCAGAAGGTAAATGCCAGATGAGATCAAGAAATTTGAGGGGATACATTGGTCTTACACAGCACAGGCCCGGAGAAATTGTAGACCCATGGGAGAGGCCTTCGCCCAGCAGTGGGTGTAGATAGGCTTGTGATGACGATGATGATGGTGGTGATAGCAGTGTTGTTGGTAGTGATGATGTATATGAAAAGCCAATCCGAAACAAGGAAGTAGAAAAATAAGCCATTGGCTTGAGATCAACGACAGAATACTTTCGTTCACTCCTAAGAGAGCAGTTTATTTTAATAAAAAAGGTGGTGTTTTGAGGAGCAACAGCGCATATTCAAGAGTACGAAATAATATGCAGGCACACCCTTATTGTTCCAAATACTATTCCGTATTCGACGTAAGAACGAAAGTAGACCAAAAAAAAACAAACCTTACTTTCGTAGACAAACACGCCTTCCTTTCGCTCGCGAAACCAAATTAACACTGTATTTATTGCCTGGATCGAGAATAGAAACAAATCACAGACCAACAGAGTAAATGATCATACAACAACGTGGTGAGGCTACCCAACTGCGGGCTAGTGATGTGCTTCGAAATTCCTTCCGTGACTTAAGCTGCTCTGTTTTGGCAACCACTAGGCGAAACCTCTAGAGAGTTGGTAACTTCCTCAAAACGACCTACACTTTCTCTGAAATACTCTGAAAATGGGCATCGACGACACTGCACAGCCGTGCTATGTGTGAACGCCATGTGCTGTGGAGGCCCAGCTTTGAAAGTGTACTCTGTAAAACATCGCATAAATATAGGTCCTCCCAACAATGCAAAATAACATGGTCTATCGTCTCAGGGGATTTGCAGCTAAAACATTATCTCCCCCATGGCACAAAAAGCCCGCTTTCTTCCATATAAGTGCGCACTAACAATGTTCCCGTGTGTAACCGAAAGAAAAAAGGATTCATTGTAAGATTTAACGCGCCGACTCAACTCAGGCGATGAGGCGCGTCGTAGTGGAAGGCTTCGGATTAATTTTATCCAAGGGTAAATTAACAAAGCAGTAATGTGTGTAGTAGACCCTGTTTTACCTGTGCGAAAATTGTACACATTTGATTCTCAAGCAGTTCACATACTTGATATCTCTAGCTGCTGATGAGCTCAAGTCATTAGGACAAAGTGACTACGGTTTTCTCACTCAAAATTGCGGATGGCAGTTCTACCGAACAAACAAAAGAAGAGAAGCGGACCATGATTAAAAATCGTGTCGCGAATTATCCAGATGGCAGTGTGGAGCACTGAATTGGCAAAATACAAACTGCGGTGGTTACCCTCTCTAACAGTTTATTTAGAGAAATGGCTGTCGGGTTAAATACTTTGCCCTCAAATTAACAAACCCCTCGGAATGAATGTGTGTGCGACACCGCGTACACTATTCGTCACTCCATGTTCTGCGAATCAGTCTGGCAACATAAGTCAGAACAAATAAAATGGCGGTGCAAAACAGGTCTGCAATGGCAGTTTCGCTTGCTGCAGTACGAAGATTTTTCCTTGGGCGTTTTTTGGGGTTGTTTGGGTGCGGAAGCGCGCATGATTTAAGCCGAAGACCTTATCTTGATCGGGCCCGTCAAAGATCCGAGTCATGAAAACAGCCGATATCGTCGCTATGTGCATACACACGTCAGTAGTGACCGAGGAACCACATTGCATTTTGCTCAAGATAAGCTGCCTCCTAATGGAGCCACAACCCGCAGAAGGGCAATGTTAGTGCTCCACAGGGCTATCAGAGAAGTGCGAACACCTTGCTGCGGCTCTCATCTACTGCGAAAGGTAAGTCGTGCAGATTTAACTGCAACTGTTCGGGCTGTAATAGAGCTTTGCCGTAGCCTCATGAATAATGATCTTGTGTGAGCGAAGGCTGCAGAAAAAACATGCCAGACGGAAGAAACATGGCAGTAGGAACACTTTATGTGCTTTTTTTGGTGCCTTTACGCTCGTATTGATGGCGTGATGTGGGGTTAGAAGCGGGTCACTCACATATGGCTAATCTCTAGACGAAAGCGAGTTCGGAAAAATGTGCGGCGCATGTTCTCTTGCATTTTGCATATTTTGAGATTGTGCTCTGTATTGCGTGCTGCCGAACTGCTCCAGTTATGCAGTGGGCTCCATCGCTTTCGCGGAGGCTGCATTTCGGATTGTGGCAAAAAACAGAAACGCCGTATATTCTAAGTATGGAAGTTCAGCTTGCCAATATATGTACTGTGGACAGGAAGGACTGTCGGTGCTTCATCACCAGCGGCGAAATGAACGATATCGTCTTAGAAATTACCCAGCCTCCCATGTCACATTATATTAGCAATGACCTAAGTAAGATTGGCACATGGTGTGCCACTGCGCAGAGTTCCGCAATTGCGCACGTCTTTTTTTGTTCACTGTCATGATACCTGTCTTCGGTTTGTTCGATATCACCATAGTCATTTATGTAGAAATATGGCCACTTTGAATGATTTGAAACAAATTTGTGAATTAACAATTGTGTTGCCCTACTCTGTAAAAGGGGACAGTTTTATTTTCGTCCATTATCTAAGTATAGTTGGCTTTCATTACCTCTACTTGTTGCATAATTCTGCCACAAATAAGGGTCCTGGCACATATTATCATATCGCTATAGAATAAAAACGTTTGTATGCTTAACCTCATGTTATCAGTAATCTTACCGGCATTGGCAGGTAAGCCACTTTCTGGCCTATTCACGTTGTACAACATGGCTAAAAGTAAACATCCTGCGAGACTGAACTGAGCAAGGTGAGCAACCGCCTTGCTTGGGGTGTTTCGCAGTAAGCTGTTAGACTGACTTCTTACTTTTGGTATCGGGTCGTAGTCTGATGCTGTAACAACAAATAACAAACTTGTGCGTTTGCTGAAGAACTTCTGCACTATTCAGTGTCGAAAAGCAAGAGGACTATTTCCAGCAAAAAATAGAAGTTCTAATCAACTTTGTTTATTGAACGAGACCTTGCAGCTCTGGAAGTGTGCAAGGTTTAAACGTTAACAGGAGACCAGAGGAGATATTCAAGAAGATGCATTTTCTGTGAAGTAAACGGACATTTAAGTACAACTGGATAGGTAATAATCAGTGTTTTTGTGATCTTTTTCAGGCCTGTGCTGCACCGGCATTGACGGTTCATGGGCAACTGGCTGTATTCTCTCATATAAGCCGTAACCAGACACTAACAACTAGTGAGGGTAGCCTGGTGAAGGAATTCACATTCTAACCATCTACGGTGTAAACAAATGTGTTGACAGGTGCTCCTGATTTAACACGAACAGCATTGTCAACTTCCACATGAGCCTCAGAAGGCAGTTCTGCAAAGGCTGGAGCAGTGCCTTGCTCTTGAGGAGTGAAAGTGAGCTCCCGTGCACATCCTGCAAAAGAGATAAATAAAAGCGCAATAATGAGAAAAAGTAAGTTGTGATGCCAGCTGCGGAATACTGTGTTTTTATGAAGGTGACATACAGCTTTGTTTAATCGAAATGTTGAGGAGTCTGCATTTTAGTGCGATTTCGGTCGATGGGGACATTGAAGTCATCACAAAAGAGTAATTCTTCAATGGAGTGTATTTCCAATGATCCGCGTACAGCAAATTAATATGATGTGGCAAGGGCGCTGTCACATATTAGTGGGAGCAAAGAAATACTGGCAGTAGGAACAGGGACTAGACTTACCGTAATGAGAAAACTGGAAGATTGGGAGCACTGATCAGACCTAAAAAACTCTACAAGACTTTTTAGGTGTTGCTGCGCAATGTTGAAGCAATGAGCGTAGTTGGATGGATGAATAGTCTGAATAATGTGAGCTTGTCTGAACCTTGAAGTTAAAATTGGTTATGTTCAATTTACCTGAATTCCGGTGCCGATCAGGAACCAAATCGCCCGGGCTCCGATTGGTTTGGCAGGATGCTCCCAGGGCGATGGTGTCAAAGTTCTCGGAGAGGGTGGCCGAATTGACGAACTCTTGCTGAATAAAAGAGAATGTCGACTAATACAGAATGATATGCGTAGATCCAATCACTTGACGACAAGGCGGTCAATGCAGCGGCTACCAATGTAGGAAACCGGACCAACCAAGTAGAGGTGTGACGTAAACAAATTGCGTGACAAAATTTACTTTCATTTTCGTGCAATAGAGGCGTTGGCTCTCCCGTTAGTATGCACTGTTTTATGATACCTTACCTTTTCTTGCTCAACGTTTCTCTTCGATCGATATCAACAGTACTACTCCTATTGTATTACACCTAAGCTACATTTTTACACTTTACCCTATTCCGAATATTACCACGTATTACAGTGGGATGATCGCCGACAAACGCTGTCTTTCGCGACGAACGGGTATCTAATTTTATGCCTGGCAACGAAGCATTTTTGGCCTTTATAGGCTTTAGAAGGATTTATTTGCACCGCTAGGCCAAATAAATGTGCATGATTCCAATTGCCACCTGAAAGCGACCGCTTCGAAGAAAGCAGATCTGCGCCGGCTCTAGAGAGCGAGAGAGCAGGAAAGCTCTGTTCCTGTTGGGTTACGCACTGACTCCATGAAACGATTTGACAGCTGGCTGTGCACTAAATCAACCCGGCGTGGTAGCGTGGAAGTGGCGGCGTCGATTTAAAAGGTGGTAATTAAGCACGAGGCCTTGTTCGCTTTTAAGGGATTTACTCGCGCGAGCTCCCTGCTTTGGTAAACAAAATCGAAGAACCCGCAGCTCTGCGTACTGCAGATGCGGACTCTAGTAATTGGATGCAACGCATTCAAAAAACGTTACTGACAATATCGGCTTAGAATTATTTTATGATAGGATAGAAAGCTGTGAAATATAATTTTGCAGGAATTATGTTTGGGCGATTACGCTGAAGTAAGATCAGTGGCCTGCTCATGAGGTAAGACTTATATTTCAATATTGCAGGTACAATCCGCTATTCTTTTTTATGCTGTAAATCATGACCTTAGGATAGGAACCCTCCCCATTACATGAACTACAACTGCAATGGGTTATGCATACTTCTTTGAAGACACTACCAAATATACAAGATCACATCGCAATTTGGGTGTTTTGCTTCAACTACGAAAAGCAATGGCTGAGAAGACAGACCAAGTACACACGTCGCAAACAGCACATATTTTGAACGCATAATAAACACGTTGAAATTTTAGAACTGGGTCATAGCCAGACACATCTTGATGATCATCTTACACCCCCCCAAAAAAACTGCTCGATGCCAATTTGCCAAAAAATGCGTACGATGCTCAAGGTAAGTTGTTTAAAAAGGTGTCTCACACTCTAAACCATGTAATCACAAAGTATAACGTGTAAATTTTGTTTCCCGTGCCGCATAAGCTGGCAAGCCTATGCTAGTGAATCAAGATAATCACCTTCGTCATCATTATAGTTAAGTTCACTACGGGATGAAGGCCTCCTTTACAAGCCTCCAACCGTTCCTTTGCTGTCATCGTTCAGCCCATTTTTTTTAAATTCTTTCATAGTGTTAACGGACTTCCCCCCTTATACTCCCGAATTCGGTAGCCATTCTATTACCCCGGTGGTATATGAAGTTTGGCTTGTCTGGCTACATGGCCCCATGGCGAGACCAAGTTTCTTTCTTTTTTTCTAATTTGAACATCTTCCACCCATGTTTGACCTCTTATGTAGGACGCTGGTTTCGAGGATCAAAAATTAAGTCTCATCACACTATCTTTCGTGGCTTGTTGAGCCGACCTAAATGTTATTTCCAGCTTGTTAACGTGCCAAGTCACCGCTCAATATTTCTCCACCGGCGGCACGCATTGCTTGTTTTCTATTCTCTTATGTCATAGAGGTAGCGCATTTCTTATAAATGTGTGGGGGTACAGCGTTCATCCCGGCTCATGCATATTCTCTGCTAGATTCTTTCACGTGGCTGGATTGAACCCTGATAACTGGCCCAAGTTAGTGAAATTCGTCTATATGTTCCATTAAATCGTTACGTGGACAGTACAAGTTTGCGTTAACCAGGTTTCTTGACCCTACTTTACATTTACCATAATTATCTTTACCGTGTGGTCAAGCTTTCTGATTTTAGGTCCTCGAACATTTTTTGCAGGTTTCCTCAAGACTCACTCAACAAGCCTCGGTTGTTTTCAAACCTCCATATCTCAGGCATTTTCATTTTTTTCGTGATCCTGCTTTATCCCCGTCAAGTTTGCAGAGTATCTATCCTACATTGGCTGTGAAAACTTTTGCCGAATAGTGTCCCCTATCTTAATCAGTTTCTGCTTGGGGAGCATTCGCGTGTCATGTTTAGTATTTTACTGCCAATATAGTCATTATATCTTTCATCAAAGAATCCTTTCTAGGTCTCCTCTCTTCGTTGTTCTTTTAGTACCACCAATACCGAGCCGGCGTATACTTAATGAAAGGTTCATTCGCAGCGTCTACATTTTATGCCTTCATTGATGACATTGAATATGTAAAGCGACTTTCATATGCCTTCACTGATGATATGAATGTTATCCTTTGTATATTACCCTTTTCTAAACCCAGCATGTTCTTTAACTTATTGGAAATTTATGCTACCCGTTCTGCTAGTGACTATCACCTTGGTAGACAGCTTGCATACAACTGGGAATAGGCGAACGGGTCTTAATTCTTAAGATTTTTGGCAGCTCTCTTCTTGTGAATCAGGTTTATGTTGCTTTTTGAGGTGATGAACACCACTGAATTTTTCAAAATTCTCCAAAGAGTAATAAAGGCTTTCTAGTAAACCTCCTTCCACCTTAAGGATATCAAAAGCTACGCTATCGTCACGTTCAGCTGTTCTTTTTCCTCTTAAGTGCCTTTTCAAATTTCTGTTGGGTTAGTAGTGACAACTCGCCAGCGCAGAGCCTGTAGTTCAATCGTTCCGGTACTTTTATTATCTCATCCATGCGCTACCTAATGTCACCTTGTTCGCCTCTGAGTGCGTGCATTCTGTGGTTACCAATATCAGGGTTCTTATGTGCTCTTAAACTTCCTCCTCGTTTCGGCGCTTCCCGAATTATTGTCATGTGGTAGAAACAAATATCAGTAGCATTTCTACGCCTAATTAATTTTGACAGTTACGCCAAATATATGTGATCCACCATCTTGTCAGTTTATGGTTCCTTCGTTTTGTAATGTGCTACTTCTTTTTCGGACTTAAAGCTTGTTTCCTGCCTTCTGATTCTACAGCTACGGCTTTCCATGTAATTACCGTCATTACGGCGTCAATTTGTATGCCCACACCGTTGTCGGTGTCTCCGTGTAAAGCAAGGACGAGTTCTAAAATGTTTTCAGCTCCAGCGTAGTGGCTCTGACTCTAGTTTGAGTTTTCTGCTGTTGGTCGCCTGTTTCTGCTGTTTGTCGTCTTTTTGAAAGCCAGTATCACCCTGTCCCAATCGCAGCTCCTTTTGTTGCCTACCACCGCAACGTCCTGCTGAAAACCTGGAGTGTCACCTAAAATAAAACAACTTTTCTTTTTATTACGCCGTTAGAAACTTTATTTATTTATTTACTATTCCTTCGTTCCCGAAAGGATCCGTTCATCGACCTTATTACAACCTCTTTGCAAGTCTGATCAGTACAGCGCTTTGTCCATTGCAACTGCCTGTTCCAAAGTTTTCATTGATTACAAGGTGTAACCTACCGAAGCTCCACAGGTTATGAGGCGCGCCGTAGCGGAGGGCTCCAGGTTAGTTCTGACTACTTGGGGATCTTAACGTGTGTAGAAAATATCCAACACACGGGAGTTTTTGGTTTTCGCCTTCATCAGAAAAGCGGCCGCCGCGGCCAGGAATCGAAACCACGTCCCTGGGCTGAGAAGCACAATGCCTTAGTTTCCAAAATTTCTGACCGGCCATTTATGCCACTTGTTTCTCACCAACTTTTCGGCATCCTCGACGTCCTCGCAGAGACTGTCTGCGGTCTCAACACAGTAGCTAGATTTTGGAGTAAAGGCATGTACTACCATCAGTCCCCATCGCTTTTTTTAAGTTTGATCACGACTGCGACTCTTTCACTAATCCTGAACAATTCTTGCACGTTCTTGGCAACGTCCCTGTGCATCGAGAATCCAACCCCGCTTTCTCTCTGTGCTTCGGGTACTCGGACGTAAACAGCTACCCGTTACTAAAGTTCATGATACCTTCACCTCTTTTTAGGTTAAAATGAATGTGAATGTGAATGCGAATGTTTTTTTTCAGACAAACGAAAAAGTTACAGGGGAGATGTTACCGAGTAAACATTGTAATGAACACATAAAAAATATCAGGAGCAGTTGCCTTCGGGGGATGCCGAAAAGGCAAACGAATTACCTGGCAATGCGACATCCCCCGGCCCCCCCTCCCCCCTCCCGTCTTCCCCCTACACACAACTCAGCAGCAACGTGACAAAGTACAAGATTTTGGACATCAGAAAACATAGTACAGAAAACAAACTCCGTTAGATACAAAGTTTACCTAACATAAGTAAAGGTAGAATTTGTATTACTTAAGAATTGGTATTGCAGGTATAAACAAGATCACAAAGTAGAAATACAGAGCGGTATTCAATAGTAATATTACGCTTATCTATATCATAGCTTGTTCACTGTAGCCAAAGCAAATACACATAAACTTTCTTTTTGAAAGATTGTACATTAAAGGGAAGACTATCAATGTAAGAATTGCATGGTGTTTGTTCAAGAAGTCAGGTATTATGTAGGTTGTCTTTTGCGGCCCATAGTTATGGCGGATTCTTTCTTTGTTATAGCTCGCATGCCGTAGATTGTATTCGTGGTTCTTCGATGCCTATTGTTCCATTAAGGCATGCGAATTATTTTTGAACTGTTAATAAAATAACAAAGACTTTTTTTGTTTGTGCTGTTTTGAATAGTCAGCATGCTATGCTTGTGGAAGCGTGGGGCAGCGTGGGTTCTAGGTGATTCAATTTCTACCAAGCATGCCACTTTCTATTGGAGTGCTAGTCGATTATCTAGATTTACTTTGCCAGTTGTTTCCCACACAAGCGAGCAATAACTGAGGCGAGAGTGTATTACGCAATATACAGCTGCTCTTTCAACCACGTGGGGAGAAGCTGCTTCAGTTTATAGATGACGCAAATAGAGCGTGAAAAGTCGGTTGAAATTTTATTTATATGAGCTGACCAATTTAAATTTTCATTAAAAGTCACACCAAGAAATTAGTGTGAAGGGACTTGTTCGATGGTCGTACCCCGAAATGTGATTGAAATGTGGTGGCCTACACCCTTATGTTTATGACGAAAAGCCACAAACTTAGTTTTCTTTGTGTTTAATGAAAGCTGGTTTGCTTCTAGCTATACCGATAATTTTTCAAGCCAGGCATTTGTTAATGTCTGTAGTGTTGGAATATCACTGCCGGAACAGAATATGTTCGTGTCGTCGGCGTATAAGAATAAATCTGCTGTAGAAGAAATATGTACGATGGCGTTTATGTATAACAAGAATACGAGCGGGCCAAGTATGGATCCCTGTGTTGCTCCAAAATTCAGTTTTCTGTGTTTGGATCTTCCGTGCTCGATTTCTGCGAATAGAAAACGGTTAGATAAGTAGATTTTATTAGATCCAAGCAAATCCATCTAATTCCATACATACCTATTTTTGCAGTAAATGTGGTGCTTTATGGAGTCAAACGCTTTCTTAAAAACAATGAAGACACCTATTGTGTATAGTTTCTGTTTCATGTGGCCAATTATTTTATCTTTAATGTTCAACAGTGCTAACTCAGTTGATTTACCTTTTTGGAAACCGTACTGATGCTCTGATATTACGTTGTTTGCCTCACAAAAAGTATATATTCTAATATTATTCAACCGTCCTATAACTTTTAACAACAAAGGAGTAACTGAGATTTGTCTATAATTGTTCATATCATTTAAATCTCCTTTTTTGAATATAACAGAAACTTTGGCAATTTTTAGTTTGTTGGGAAAAACACATGTACTTATTATCAGGTTGCAAACGTGCGATTGTGGTTGGCAAGGAAAGTAAGCCACAGTCTCTATGAGTTCCACTTTTATTTCATCTTCTCCGCAAGCTTTACTGTTTTTTAAGTCTTTTATTATATTACAGACCTCTGATTCTGAAACGGGAGACAGGTATATGGAAGTCTGCATACTCGTTTTGATGTATGATTCAGGATCAGTAGCTGCATTTGTGGTGGAAGCTGTGCCTGATGTCAGGAAGTGCTCATTGAATTTATCAGCAAGCGCAGTTCCTTTGAATATTGTACTATTCATCTGTAGCTCTGAAATTCCTCTGCTTTGGTTTTTTATCGTTAAGCTATTCAGAGAAGTCCAGATTTTTTTAAGGTCAATAATTACGCTAGCCAATTTGTTTTCATAGTATGAGCAGCGCGTTTTTTAAATATCGTAGTTTAGCTTATTTAAAGTTTTTTTGAATTTTCGTAAATTATTGGTTTTTTTTTGTTTTCACAAATATCGCAAAAAGCCTGTCACATTCCCTGATCCTTCTCAGAAGGGTGGCGTCAATCCATGGCTTCCTAGCGTTTTTACATTGCTTAATTTGTACAAGGGGAAATGCCACATTGTAGACCTCTTTACTTTACTAATAGTAAGTGAAAGCAAATCCTTGCGAAAAAAGCACGGTCTGAAATGCGGGGACTGCTAGGTTAGCATTCGATTCGATAGTAATTTACTGATCACATACAAAACAACATACAGCGTGTATGTACAGTTGCACCTGGATGTAACGAAGTTGATAAAAATTCGCGAAATTTTTTTACATGAAGGTTTTTGATACATGCAGGTTCGGGGTAAGGCTCCTTTAAATTATGCAAAAACTAAATCAATGTGCTAGGCATCAACGATAGTGAACTCTTTCTTTATGAATTACTTTCACAGGGAAAAAAATGCGGGCTTTTGACCACGAATAAAGTCAGTACACGGTCCTCCATTGAATCAAGGTCGCTATCACCTCTATTCGCTAACGTAACTTAAGTATAATGTTCCTTTTGGCACTTTCTGGTGCCTCAAACAGTTTCAAGGGCCAAGCGTATGCTGAAAAGGCGCCTTTTCGCGAACTTGGTTCTCTTTGCCGCACTCAAACGTTTTGAGAGGATGCTAGCTGGGATAATGTACGAGGTACGACAACACTCATCTTTCTCGCCGGCGGAGTCGGCATATGCAATTGCGAGCTTGTCTTGGAAAGCCAAACTTTCCATTTTATGGCAGCTGAACTCATCACTGACGAACCTACATAAAAGACAGCAGTCGGGATGGTCTACTACACACCGACCGGAGGGCCTACTACTACTACAACGACTGGTGGGCATGGCGAAGCTTTCCCGATGAAGACAACTGAACCTGTTATTCTGTTATTCCAGGCTTTGCTGTGCATTGTTCCAACGGCAGTGCAAGCTTCAAGCACGGGCCTTCTTGTCGGATGCTACCCAGAAGCCACTCTCATCGAATCTACAAAGAACACCGCCCCCTACGAAAGACTGGCGCATGCGCACGGGACGTTGACCGCATCGACAACCCGCTGCACGGACTACATAAGGCCAGTGATCGGCGAGCCATCCTGTGGGCACGGCGAAGCTTTCCCGATGAAGACAACTGAACCTGTTATTCTGTTATTCCAGGCTTTGCTGTGCATTGTTCCAACGGCAGTGCAAGCTTCAAGCACGGGCCTTGTTATCGGATGCTACCCTGATGCCACTCTCATCGAATCTACAAGAAACACCGCCCCCTACGAAGGACTGGCGCATGCGCACGGGACGTTGACCGCATCGACAACCCGCTGCACGGACTACATAAGGCCAGTGATCGGCGAGCCATCCTGTGGGCCCGGCGAAGCTTTCCCAATGAAGACAACTGAACCTGTTATTCTGTGATTCCAGGCTTTGCTGTGCATTGTTCCAACGGCAGTGCAAGCTTCAAGCACGGGCCTTCTTATCGGATGCTACCCTGATGCCACTCTCATCGAATCTACAAGGAACACCGCCCCCTACGAAGGACTGGCGCATGCGCACGGGACGTTGACCGCATCGACAACCCGCTGCACGGACTACATAAGGCCAGTGATCGGCGAGCCATCCTGTGGGCACGGCGAAGCTTTCCCGATGAAGACAACTGAACCTTTTATTCTGTTACGCCAGGATTTGCTGTGCATTGTTCCAACGGCAGTGCAAGCTTCAAGCACGGGCCTTCTTATCGGATGCTACCCTGATGCCACTCTCATCGAATCTACAAGGAACACCGCCCCCTACGAAGGACTGGCGCATGCGCACGGGACGTTGACCGCATCGACAATCCGCTGCACGGACTACATAAGGCCAGTGATCGGCGAGCCATCCTGTGGGCACGGCGAAGCTTTCCCGATGAAGACAACTGAACCTTTTATTCTGTTATTCCAGGCTTTGATGTGCATTGTTCCAACGGCAGTGCAAGCTTCAAGCACGGGCCTTCTTATCGGATGCTACCCTGATGCCACTCTCATCGAATCTACAAGGAACACCGCCCAATACGAAGGACTGGCGCATGCGCACGGGACGTTGACCGCATCGACAACCCGCTGCACCGACTACATAAGGCCAGTGATCGGCGAGCCATCCTGTGGGCACGGCGAAGCTTTCCCGATGAAGACAACTGAACCTGTTATTCTGTGATTCCAGGCTTTGCTGTTCATTGTTCCAACGGCAGTGCAAGCTTCAAGCACGGGCCTTATTATCGGATGCTACCCTGATGCCACTCTCATCGAATCTACAAGGAACACCGCCCCCTACGAAGGACTGGCGCATGCGCACGGGACGTTGACCGCATCGACAACCCGCTGCACGGACTACATAAGGCCAGTGATCGGCGAGCCATCCTGTGGGCACGGCGAAGCTTTCCCGATGAAGACAACTGAACCTGTTATTCTGTTATTCCAGGCTTTGCTGTGCAGTGTTCCAACGGCAGTGCAAGCTTCAAGCACGGGCCTTGTTATCGGATGCTACCCTGATGCCACTCTCTTCGAATCTACAAGGAACACCGCCCCCTACGAAGGACTGGCGCATGCGCACGGGACGTTGACCGCATCGACAACCCGCTGCACGGACTACATAAGGCCAGTGATCGGCGAGCCATCCTGTGGGCACGGCGAAGCTTTCCCGATGAAGACAACTGAACCTGTTATTCTGTTATTCCAGGCTTTGATGTGCATTGTTCCAACGGCAGTGCAAGCTTCAAGCACGGGCCTTCTTATCGGATGCTATCCTGATGCCACTATCATCGAATCTACAAGGAACACCGCCCCCTACGAAGGACTGGCGCATGCGCACGGGACGTTGACCGCATCGACAACCCGCTGCACGGACTACATAAGGCCAGTGATCGGCGAGCCATCCTGTGGGCACGGCGAAGCTTTCCCGATGAAGACAACTGAACCTTTTATACTGTTATGCCAGGCTTTGCTGTGCATTGTTCCAACGGCAGTGCAAGCTTCAAGCACGGGCCTTCTTATCGGATGCTACCCTGATGCCACTCTCATCGAATCTACAAGGAACACCGCCCCCTACGAAGGACTGGCGCATGCGCACGGGACGTTGACCGCATCGACAACACGCTGTACGGACTACATAAGGCCAGTGATCGGCGAGCCATCCTGTTGGCACGGCGAAGCTTTCCCGATGAAGACAACTGAACCTTTTATTCTGTTATGCCAGGCTTTGCTGTTCATTGTTCCAACGGCAGTGCAAGCTTCAAGCACGGGCCTTGTTATCGGATGCTACCCTGATGCCACTCTCTTCGAATCTACAAGGAACACCGCCCCCTACGAAGGACTGGCGCATGCGCACGGGACGTTGACCGCATCGACAACCCGCTGTACGGACTACATAAGGCCAGTGATCGGCGAGCCATCCTGTGGGCACGGCGAAGCTTTCCCGATGAAGACAACTGAACCTGTTATTCTGTGATTCCAGGCTTTGCTGTGCATTGTTCCAACGGCAGTGCAAGCTTCAAGCACGGGCCTTCTTATCGGATGCTACTCTGATGCCACTCTCATCGAATCTACAAGGAACACCGCCCCCTACGAAGGACTGGCGCATGCGCACGGGACGTTGACAGCATCGACAACCCGCTGTACGGACTACATAAGGCCAGTGATCGGCGAGCCATCCTGTGGGCACGGCGAAGCTTTCCCGATGAAGACAACTGAACCTTTTATTCTGTTATGCCAGGCTTTGCTGTTCATTGTTCCAACGGCAGTGCAAGCTTCAAGCACGGGCCTTGTTATCGGATGCTACCCTGATGCCACTCTCTTCGAATCTACAAGGAACACCGCCCCCTACGAAGGACTGGCGCATGCGCACGGGACGTTGACCGCATCGACAACCCGCTGCACGGACTACATAAGGCCAGTGATCGGCGAGCCATCCTGTGGGCACGGCGAAGCTTTCCCGATGAAGACAACTGAACCTGTTATTCTGTGATTCCAGGCTTTGCTGTGCATTGTTCCAACGGCAGTGCAAGCTTCAAGCACGGGCCTTCTTATCGGATGCTACCCTGATGCCACTCTCATCGAATCTACAAGGAACACCGCCCCCTACGAAGGACTGGCGCATGCGCACGGGACGTTGACCGCATCGACAACCCGCTGTACGGACTACATAAGGCCAGTGATCGGCGAGCCATCCTGTTGGCACGGCGAAGCTTTCCCGATGAAGACAACTGAACCTTTTATTCTGTTATGCCAGGCTTTGCTGTGCAGTGTTCCAACGGCAGTGCAAGCTTCAAGCACGGGCCTTGTTATCGGATGCTACCCTGATGCCACTCTCTTCGAATCTACAAGGAACACCGCCCCCTACGAAGGACTGGCGCATTCGCACGGGACGTTGACCGCATCGACAACCCGCTGCACGGACTACATAAGGCCAGTGATCGGCGAGCCATCCTGTGGGCACGGCGAAGCTTTCCCGATGAAGACAACTGAACCTGTTATTCTGTTATTCCAGGCTTTGATGTGCATTGTTCCAACGGCAGTGCAAGCTTCAAGCACGGGCCTTCTTATCGGATGCTATCCTGATGCCACTCTCATCGAATCTACAAGGAACACCGCCCCCTACGAAGGACTGGCGCATGCGCACGGGACGTTGACCGCATCGACAACCCGCTGCACGGACTACATAAGGCCAGTGATCGGCGAGCCATCCTGTGGGCACGGCGAAGCTTTCCCGATGAAGACAACTGAACCTGTTATTCTGTGATTCCAGGCTCTGCTGTGCATTGTTCCAACGGCAGTGCAAGCTTCAAGCACGGGCCTTCTTATCGGATGCTACTCTGATGCCACTCTCATCGAATCTACAAGGAACACCGCCCCCTACGAAGGACTGGCGCATGAGCACGGGACGTTGACCGCATCGACAACCCGCTGTACGGACTACATAAGGCCAGTGATCGGCGAGCCATCCTGTGGGCATGGTGAAGCTTTCCCGATGAAGACAACTGAACCTATTATTCTGTTATTCCAGGTCAGTAAATTTGTGAAACGTTACAGAAGCGACAACAGATTTATTATTGTTGTTCCGTGCCCAAAACGGCTTGCCGCAAATGCTACGCAGTGTCTTTCGATGTTGTTACTATTAGCTGGTGATGTAGAGCTCAATCCTGGGCCTGATACTGTGCATGAGATGCTTGAAGAACTCTTGAAAGGACAGAAAACCATAGCTGGAGACATACCAGTAATTAAAACAACGCAAACGGGATTCTCAACTCAACTCGACGCCATAAACCGCAAAATTTCGGAGATGAAAATTGCACTCAAAAGAATTGAGATAAATGAGGCGAAAATTGCACAGCTGAAAGACGACATAGACAACATGCGAACTGTTATCGAGTGTCAGCAGGACAAGCTAGTCGACTTTGAAGACCGGAGTCGTCGAAACAATCTTTTAGTTTTTGGAATTCCGGAGAGCGCGGACGAAGCTGACGACGAGCTAAGAGAAAAAGTCCTGACCGGTGTATTCGAAAAGCGCCTTGGTGTCTCGGTTTCAACAATCGAAAGAATACACAGGCTGGGGAAAAACGTAATGGTAAGACGCGACCAATAATTATGAGATTCTTTGACTACAATGAAAAGGCTATGATTTTTAAGAAGTGTGCTAAAATAAAGGGCAGCGATATTTCCATCGCAAACGATCTGTCGCAGACCACGCCACAAAAACAACGCAAATTGTGGGAAAGTGCTAAAGAGGAAAGGGCAAGGGGCCTGAAAGTAAAGCTAGTGCGAGACAAAATTACGATTGAAAAAGAAACATTCGTGTGGGATGACGCAAAGGATTGTAGGGTAAAGTTAGACAAGAAAAATTCGCAAAAAGATGATTCAGATTGACGTTGCAACAACGTAGCAGGGCACCTGGTATTAGTCAACATCAATGGGCGCAGGCTAGCAAACAAAACAGAGGACCTCGAGCGCCTTCTTTTTGAATACAACCCAGATATAGTCATCGTAACGGAAACCTGGTTGCGACCAGAAATTAAAGACTGCGAAATCATTCCCCCAGCATATAACATGATACGTGGAGACCGCAATACACGGGGCGGTGGCGTCGCAATCATTTTTAAAGAAAAACTAAGGCTTGTACCAATGCCTAATAGTCGTGATTGTGAAAGTGTCTGGTGTAAAACAGAACTGAGCGGCATGCCTTGTGTTATCGGGGCAGTCTAACGCCCACCGAATGCTCCTCTTTCGTTTTTAAAATCGATCCAAGATGTTTTGTACGCAAATACCTCTGATAAAACTCGGTTAATCATCGCAGGTGATTTCAACCTTCCCGGGATACGATGGGATAAACTTTAAATAAACTCGGCACAGTTCAAACACTGCGAAATTTTGTTTGACATAGCATTTACTTATGACCTTACGCAGTGTGTTCAAGGTATAACTAGGGTAGGGCCTGCTTCAGAATCCACCCTTGATCTTGTATTTTTAGATAGCCGGCTGTCCGAATACGATGTCTCAATTAAAGAAGGTATTTCCGATCATAAGCTGGTTTTGGTTTCTATAAAAAATTTGTTGTCAACCAAACATGGCAAGAGACCAACTGTAACTTGCAAACATTTTTCCAGTGCTGACGATGTTAGTATTCTTGATTATTTAGAATTGTCACTGTACTCCTTCCAAGAGGCGTCTGATGATAATGTGTTATGAAACCAATTCAAAGATATTATAACCATTGCTTGCATCACTTTGTTCCTGAACGAGTAAAACCGATTAGGAAATACAATCCATGGATTAATAGAGACATTATTCATATAAAACGTAAAATAAAACGCATGAGGAAAAACAAGGCGAGCAATAGATCTGATCTTAGGGATCTTTTACGTACCCTCAAGCATAAATTGTCAGCCGCTAAGGAAACATATTACTCAGAAACTATGACCCAGTTTATGAATAATTGCCCACAACGATTTTGGCGTCACCTTTCCCCGTCGCAAAGAACGGTCCAATACATTTCAGTCGATGGACATATTACAACTGACAAATCGGAAATAACTCGAAGATTTAACGAATACTTCAACTCTGTGTTTACTCGTTCCGAAAAATCCTCCGTACACGCTTCTCCCACACCCAGCTCTTACGAACCGCCTGACATGCCAGACATTGTCTTATCACAACAAGGAATATTTTCGCGGTTATTGGACCTCGATGTAAAGAAGTCACCTGGACCAGATGGTATTCCGAACGAATTTTTGAAGTGGAATGCAGAGTGGGTGGCTAATTACTTAGTGATAATTTTCACCGTGTCATTAAATCAAAGCCAACTGCCTGATGACTGGCTAACTGCAAGAGTTACACCTGTATACAAAAGTAGGAACAAATATGATATTGAAAACTACAGACCTATTTCAAATACCTGCACCTGTTGTAAAATATTGGAACATATACTACCTAGAAGTCTTTTTACCTACCTCTAAGTTCTAAGTTAATTTTTCCTAACCAGCATGGCTTCAGACGCAAACTGTCAACAGTAACGCAGCTTTTCCAGACGATTCATGATTTCGCTAGCGCATTAAACGATTCAGGTCAAATAGACGCAGTTTGTTTGGATTTATCGAAGGCATTTGATCTCGTACCGCACGCTAAACTTGTAATTAAACTTACTCACTTTGGAGTTAATAAGAACCTTGTTAACTGGATTAAATTATATCTCACGAACAGATCGCAATATGTCGAGATTAAGGGAGTGAAATCAACTCATTTAGAGGTCAACTCCGGGGTACCACAGGGGAGTGTCCTCGGCCCGGTTTTATTTTTGTGCTATATTAATGATCTTGCAGATAGTATTGACAAAAAGCTCACAGCTCGTCTGTTTGCGGACGATTGCTTAATTTATTCTAAAATATCCAGTCACAGTGATCAAGTAACTTTGAATTCAGCATTGAAAACAATCCATGAATGGTGCACGAAATGGGATATGAAAATTAATTATGACAAAACAGTATTCGCCAGAATAACAAACAAAACTAAAAATGTCCTTTCCTTCAATTACGAGCTCCTTGGAAAGGATTTAAAACGTGTCACTCATTTCAAGTATCTGGGGGTCACAATCTATGAAGATTTAAATTGGAAAACGCATATAAATAAATTATGTTCTGCAGCTGAACAGAAATTGTGGTTCTTGAGAAGGAACCTCAAACTAGCAACTACGAAAGCCAAATTGACTGCCTACACAACCACTGTCCGTCCACTAATAGAATACGCCTGCATCGTATGGGACCCTTCGAAGAAATACCAAAGTGAAAAAATTGAAAAAATTCAAAGGAGAGCCGCAAGGTTTATTTTATCCAACTACAGGTCAACAGATTCTGTTACTGCCATGCTAAATAAACTAAACCTGCCACCTCTCGCAACACGGCACCGAGTAGCAAGATTAAAGTTTCTTTACCTAATGCACCGTAGCTACTTCAACTTTAACACAGAGCAATATTTGAAACCTCGACTGTCTCGTACACTTAGAAGTAGTCACCCTAACCAATAATGCCTATAATGACTCGTTTAAATACATTTAAACACTCTTTCCTTCCCAATACAATTGAAGACTGGAGCAATTTGCCGCCAGAAATTACTAAATCAGACTCCTTAGCACACTTTGAAAAATTATTGTTACACTACATAGAAGCCGATAGTGCTGTCTCTTGATGATTTGGCCCTATAGTGGGGTCCGCGCCCATACGGAAGATTTGTATCGTAGCCAGTTTGGCTGAATTGCGCTTGTGCCAGAGTTGGTTATTGTTGTGTACCCTTGTACTTTGTACCTCTGCATTTTGAACCTGTGCAGAATGCAGCTGAATACTATACCTGTGCCGCATACTGTTCCGCATACTTTGTCGCACACATTCTGCGTTGCACTCGTGTCTGAGGCGGCAGTTACTGCCTCCATGTTCTATGTTGAACATCCACCCTGTACCGGCCCCTGGGCTAACAGTATGAATAAATAAATAAATAAATAAAAACACCTACCCAACACCACACTCACACTGAAAACGCAGGGAAGTTTGCGGTGCGAGCATATCTCGCTCAATTAGTGCATGTCTTCAGTGGAGTTTTCAGAAAAAGTGCAAAAAACAATGGCTCACCAGTGCAGCCGATTTGTTTCATCAAGGATAACCGTCGCCATGACTTCGTTACGCGCAAACACATCGATTTCAATGGGGCTGGCAACTGGGAATTGAAAAACTTGGTTAAATCCGCGAATTCGCTACATAGAGGTTCGTTAAATCCAAGTTTAACTGTACAACACAGAGTGTTTATATATAGCAACATACAGTGTGTATGTTTAACAAATACAGCTTAGCTGCGGAAAACTGCACATCTGACAAAAGTGACCATGCGGACCACACAACCTTTTTATCAAAAAGAATAAGGTCGCACCTGCCCTTCCTCAGCCTTGAATACAGTTTATTCCTACAACTGAAGGGAATACGCATCCTCAGATGACTATTCTGAGTTATTGAAATGACTGAGATGTCGAAATGGAGCATGGGACAGACGCCGGCTTCATAACGCGAGGGACCCAGCTTCGATTCCGGCAACGGGAAGCGTTTTTACGGTGCGAAACCCGTTGGGGGCTCGGCCTGTCGGCGTCTGATGTCGTCATCATCTTATGTAGTCGTAGTATAATGTAGTCACGCAACTAAAACCCTGGGGCACTGGTTTTCCGACTCTTCTCAATAGAACGTAACCCGTACTAAAAGAACACACCGGAACACACGCTTTCAAAAGCATCGCGCTAGAACGCTTCATGTTTCAAAGACACAAAATTTACAGCAAACTTTTACTCCCAACGGTTTCATATCCGTAGACAAAAACTCCAAAGCGCCAACAATAAACCTCTACACTGCACGCTTCGGCCCTCTTCAAGCTACACATTAGTAGAGATAGCCCGGTACTTTTACTTCAGCCACGATCATTATTCATCATCGTAAGAGGAAGTTGGCTTTTTACTGGGCGTTTTCGCGTTACAGACGCCTTAAGTGAGACCACTAGAGCTTCGCTTGAATAAACGTTTTTCCCAAGTTTGTGTCATGTGGCCAACCCACAGAATTTGAAAGGAGAGGCTTCTCTCTGAATACAAGTTTAACAAACACACAGTGAATCGGCGAAACGAAAGCCTCCGTCGAAAGTTACCCTGGGAACCAATACTTAATGGTAGAAAAAGTTGGTCCCAATAATCGCAGATGGCTTACGACTCCCTCTGGGCTTGTAACCCGGTGCCTTGCTCCTGCGGCATTTATAGTCGCGGCTCTTAGAGCTCGCACTGCACCTGCGCCTCTCGCTTTTAGCATCTTCAGTGTTTACAGATTTCTTGCTCAAGCATCAGCTTTACCCAAATAAACAGTTATCATAAACATTTAGCACATAACAGCAGGTATCACTTTGCGAGTTTGAAACATTTAGCACTCTTTTTTTAACATTTTTGTTGCGCTTTTCTCTGTGCTAACTATGGTAAGCAGACCGTTGTATTTGTTGCCGTCAAATTATGAAATTACCTGCCCATGAAAGCTAAAGATACCTTAATTGGCTCATCTTACAAAGAATCAATAAATTTCTCCTCGATGAACACCGCCTTTCTGCTGATTAGTCGGAGGACTTTGTTATTCTGTATGTGCTGAGTCTATTTTGCTTTCTTTTGCACACTGTATTTTCCTTTTGCAATATGACTTCGCACTTTATTGTACATCTTAGACATGCGTGCTCATTTTGTGAACGAACTTACTGTGTCTCAGATTTGTTAATATTGTAATATTCATCGTACTACTGCTTTTGGACGTTCTTTCTGTTGTGATTGCTACTATGTAATATTTCGCTGTTCAACTACAAAAGCTCCCAACCCAAGTGCCACACCTCTGGACCTCTTCCTCTAATGTCCATGTAATGAAATGGGCCGGATCACACAAAACGGAGGGAACGCTCTTAGTGCGGATGAGGAGATGACATTGTATTTACAGACTGGACAGCACAGAGGGTTGAAGCAATGACAAAGGGAATTCCCAAAGCGTTATGGGGAAACTCAGATAATAAAACAGCCCACGCGGCCCGCTCCAGCGCCCGCAACTACAAAGTCCGCGCACCGTCCCCGCGTAAACGTCCCGGGGCAGGAAACGCTCACATCGGTTGTATGGGACGCGGGTGCCGACGTCGCCCTCGTAGCAGTGTCCGCGTCGTTGAGGTTGGCTGCCCAGGTTCCGTAGCCAGAAGACTTTCCGCCTCGAGCCCGGTCACGCGCTGTTCGTAACGCCAGAGCCCGGTCGACGGTGGCCCGTGCTGGCGACGATGTCCCCGGCCTTGGCGGCGACGCCCGGAACCGTAGCGGAGACTGGCGACGGCCTTGCCTCACTGTGGCACGTAGACCAGACGTCTCGCCCTGAGGTCGCACAGAGCCGTGCCCCGTTCAGTCCGCCTCGTTCCCTGGCTGGGGTCTCGCTCTCTGCGCCCGTGCCTCCTTCACCTCTTCTTCCAACTCACCAGCAGGCGCTCGGCCTTGAGCTTCGGCTTTCTCGCGTAGAATGTGGCGTCATTCCCCTTCGCGGGTATGTTCCATCACATTACCCCCCGCTTAAGAAAGTTGTTCGGGGAACAACTATTCTGCAGTCCAAAGCAGAGTCCAAAACAGTCCAACATACACAAAAACATTGTCCTCACAAAAATTGTGTCCTACGGAAGCATGTAAGTTGCTAAGGCACGTCAAATAGAACGGTAAGCTCATACAGTAAAAGAGTTCTTGGCAGGATTAACACAAAATATTCTCGTACAATGGAAAGCGACAGTGCAAAACTGTGGACATGCTTAGCCGATTGTAGGAATTGTCAAAAATAGGTTATTCCCGCTCTTTTGTTTTGGTAAGAGTCTGAGAGACAGGTTGCAAAGGATTGTCGTCAGAGCAAAAGTGCGACGAAAGCTTTTGCTTCAGTATGCTGAACGCCGCCTCCTGAGACTGGTCCCAAGCAACCCTGTTTCTCTCTGTTGTGTCCATCAGGTCAGTGAGGGGTTTGGCGATTGCAGCGTAATTCGGAATGTACTTCCGGTAGCGCCAAGTCAAGTTGAGAAAATACTGCAGGCCCCGTTTCGTTGTAGGTCTTTCAAAGTTCACGATCTTCCTTAAGGTCTGTGGACGAGGAAGGTTCGAGCCCTTTATGCCGTGGTTTAGGGAAGACCCATTCGTTTCTATGAAGTCACACTTTCCTTGCTTGGACACACCAACGCGATGAGAAGGTAGCTGTGTCTCAGGGGTACGTCGTGGTCTTCCAACCCTGCCCGTACATGTTTTCTTGCAACCGTCGCATGACCTGACGAAGCGTTTGACGTCTCCGCGCAGACCCGGTCAGTAAAACTCGTCTAAGATGCGGTAGACGGTTTTTCGTAAGCCCTGATGAATTGCGCCGAAGCCTTCGTGTGCAAATCGAAGGATAGGTTCCCTTTTGGACTTGGGCACAACGACCTGTGTGAATCTTCTACCGTTGAAAGGTGGAAGTGACGATGTAAGACGTCGCTGGTCTTGACGAAACGGTAGCTCCCTCCTTTCCCTGATGAGACTGTTTGTCCAACCTTGCGGAAGCAGCTTCTGAGCGAAGGATCATTTTGCTGCTCCCGGCCGAGCTGTTCTCTTTCGGTGTCCGTGGTCGGAATCACAAGCGCTTTCCAGGCCTTGATGTTTGATGAGGTCACCTGTGCGACGGCCGACACCAAAACATTCTTGCTCGGATAGACAAGCTCCTTGGTGATACCCTTCACTAGATTGAGTGAACGCCCGCCTGGACCTTTCCAGTGAGGATCCGGGTTGCCCACCGCTCTGACACCTGGAAGGTTCCCTCCCGAGGACGAGATCGTAGATCGGCCGCTCCATACACGATACGGTGAGTTCACCTACGAAGTACGGAGTGTCGACATGGATCCTCGCCTGGGCTAATTGCTTCATGGAGCCGTCTATAAGCGATACACGTGTTGTTCTTCCGGTTAAGCAACCGTCTTCAACCAAATCTCTCCGAACGATGGCGGTATTGCTTCCAGTATCCCGAAGGGCAGTAGCAGGCTTCCCCTGAACACGGCCGTCGATGACAGGCATGCCGTTCACGCGAAACGCGTCATTCCCAGTGACTTGACCGCGGTCGTGGGCGAAAGGATAAGCATTTGCTCCCGAAGCACTCCGCTGGCTACACACCGGATGATTTGGAGAGGCCATGGTCAGTGCGCAAGCAGCAAACTGCTCTTCAGCGTCTGACCCAGGTTGGCAGTCCTCTGTTTTGTGCCCGACACGTACACAGGCGCTGCGCTTCGGTGGATCCTTTTCCGTGCTGCGGCAGTCCGAAGTGCGGTGGCCCGGTCGGTTGCACAAGCACTTGGGAAATTGCTTCTTCTGCGCGTCTTGCGCATTCTTCGGGGGTTTCTCCCCGTCATCTGGGCATTTCCCAAGATTTGGGAGGTTTTGCGCCTCCAGAAACCGGTCGGTGTAATCTGCCAAGTTATCCAGAGTTTTGCACTGGCGCTCTTTTAAAAAGACTACGAGCTTCGGATGGCAACAGCGGAGGAACTGCTCCGCAATAACGTGATCGCGGAGACCCTCAAATGTTTTTGATATCCCGGTCATTTCAATCCAATGATCGAAATAACCGGATATCCTAGCTGCTAGCTGCCTCCCTGCTTCGCCATCCTCAGCTCGTGCTTTGCGAAACTTGTCCTGATAGCCTTGTGCAGTAAACTTAAACCGTTGCAGCAGAGCGTTCTTGACTTTCGCATAGTCCAACGACTCTGTTGCAGTCATCCGGCCGATAACTGAAAGGGCCTCCCCAGACAAGCACATACTAATGGCAACGGCCCATTTGTCTTGGGGCCAACCCTGACCCGTTGCTACGCGCTCGAAGCTTTGCAGATAGGCGTGCAAATCGTCTCGCCTCTCATCGCACAAGGGTAGCAACTTCTGTGGGTTGATCACAAGCGTGTTGGGGCCAGGGCTACCCTCTAAAGTAACTGCTGGAGTGTTTTGCGCCCCTTCCTGGATGCGCAGCCTAAGTTGGAGGAGTGCCAACTCTCTTTCGTCAGCTTCCTTTTTCCTTTCCGCTGCTTCTCTAAGGGCTTCTCTCTCAGCTGCCCTCTCAGCCCTCTCCTCCGCACGCTTGCTTTCAATCCACTCCCGAAGTTCGGGTCCCGTCAAGCCTAACTGTGACCCTATTGCCATTAACTTTTCCAAATTCATCTTCAAACTGTCAGATTACTCGTCCGCACACTGCGTTCAACCAATTTCCGCAGATGTTAATGATAGGATCCTGGCAGGCTCGCCATTTTTTGTAATGAAATGGGCCGGATCACACAAAACGGAGGGAACGCTCTTAGTGCGGATGAGGAGATGACATTGTATTTACAGACTGGACAGCACAGAGGGTTGAAGCAATGACAAAGGGAATTCACAAAGCGTTATGGGGAAACTCAGATAATAAAACAGCCCACGCGGCCCGCTCCAGCGCCCGCAACTACAAAGTCCGCGCACCGTCCCCGCGTAAACGTCCCGGGGCAGGAAACGCTCACATCGGTTGTATGGGACGCGGGTGCCGACGTCGCCCTCGTAGCAGTGTCCGCGTCGTTGAGGTTGGCTGCCCAGGTTCCGTAGCCAGAAGACTTTCCGCTGGGTCCGCTGACGGCCTTGCTCCCGCCTCGAGCCCGGTCACGCGCTGTTCGGAACGCCGGAGCCCGGTCGACGGTGGCCCGTGCTGGCGACGATGTCCCAGGCCTTGGCGGCGATGCCCGGAACCGTAGCGGAGACTGGCGACGGCCTTGCCTCACTGTGGCACGTAGACCAGACGTCTCGCCCTGAGGTCGCACAGAGCCGTGCCCCGTTCAGTGCGCCTCGTTTCCTGGCTGGGGTCTCGCTCTCTGCGCCCGTGCCTCCTTCACCTCTTCTTCCAACTCACCAGCAGGCGCTTGGCCTTGAGCTTCGGCTTTCTCGCGTAGAATGTGGCGTCATTCCCCTTCGCGGGTATGTTCCATCACAGTCCATCCCCCTTGCAGTGTGCCCTAGTAATCTGCTACAATAAACTAAAACTGAATCTGAACGCAGTTTCGCTGCACCGTGGGTCGGGGAAAAAGTACAAGGCAGACAAACCCTTGTCGCCAGTATATTTCTCGATTCACTGTTACGAGAATCATCGACAGTGTAAGGGTCAAAACTCCGGGGCTGTAGTTAACACTGGTTTTTGTTACTCCCCATTAACGGGCCGGACATCCCAATCGGGCGTCTTCTTCGTACTTGCAGGGAAAGACTTAAATAAAGTAGTTTTAAGTACACTTATATTTTCTAACTTGGGCACATGTGCGAGCTTTTTTTACGTATTCTGCTAGCAGCAAACAGCAGAGCAAGAAAACCAAGAAGTCATTAAGGGCGCCTCCAGAAACAGAAAAATGGGACCTGATCCGAAGGGTCCTGAGCCGAGGCAGATCCCAATGCTGTTTTTGAGGTGTTGTATTATTGCGCGTAAGGAAAGCTAACTCCGGCTTCTTGTGTTGCCGGAAATTAGAAGCCAGGATCCGGATACTTGATCGCAAGTGCTTCACAGATTCAGCTTTGCACCGCTGAGTTACCGTAATGCTCAACCCTTTACTGTCAGTAGTTTACTATGATATGAGCCTTATCATAAAAAACGTGTCAGAGTACTGAGCTCAAAAATATTGTTTTTGTGAGGGTGCCGTAAGTTATTGCAAGTAATGACGCGCCCGTGCACACAAGGTTAAAGTTGTGACTTTTTGGCGCTATCCGAATGCGGAAGTTCTGCGGAAGGAAGGTCCAATGAAAAACGTAAAGGAATAAAACACGTGCGTTGCTTACAAATCAAAAGTGCAAGGACGGAGCAGCTCTGTTATCACAGGAGACTGATAATAGTGCAGTCGACATTAGGATCACTACATGGCCATACTAAACTGCCAACATATTGAAGGGTGGCTTGTCAGACAACAATACCACAGACTTAAAAAATTACCATGCGACCATCAAGAATCAGACTCACATGTAGATAAACGTCCCCAAATGAAATTGTCTGCCTTTTCTGCGGATAGGAAAGGGAGAATGATGTAAACAAAGCCGAGCTAAGCACCTGTCCAAATTTGTACGTGAGGACCGTGGCCATGCTTCGAGTACGTCAATACTCCGGCCATCTATACACAATGGTACAGACACGCATCGAGTTGCACGTTTTGTGCGTTTATGTATCTTGACCGACGTTTACGCACCGCGAATAATGCTAAACTCAGCATTCTGGAAACAGGGTTTGATGTCAGTGCCTCGGAAGCTCGAACATCGTAAACCTCGGAAACTACCACCAGTTACCAGAGTGTTGCTCATTTGCCAAAGCTTGTAATCCGCAGCATTACGCCTTACGGAAGTGAGAGAACCCCGAAAACATCTTCTGAACAGAAGAATTAAACATAAAGTATTGCGGAGTAGTAAATGTACGTATCCTTATTTAAAAAATAATGAACCAATTCCCTCCTGAAAGATGCATACATGCGAATATTGACCTCAGTGGAAACCAAAGCGACCAAAATCCAAACGTCATGACCACAAAACGAAAACTGAAACACTTGTGCCTAAATGAAAATGCAGTGACCGAAATTAAACGGCAAAGCCACTGACAGGGCTTAACGATCCCTCTCATTTCCCTGAGCTCTACCCGAACGCAAACATTTAGTATACATTATTGTAGACCACTCTACAGAGATTATCAGGAACACTTAAGTTATTCAATGGCTGCCCGCTCTCCCGCTGGCCAAACACGTCAGGCCTACCTGTGCGGCTCTAGAAGGCGAACCACCCGACAAGGGCAAGCAACAGCACCTGGGATGTGGCCTCATGCCAGCGACAACGCTCATTCTCTCCCATTGTAGCGTGATATAGCCGGACACTTGGCGGGCGCGCAAGCACCAGCTGCCAACTGCGAGTGAGAGCTGTGCCCATAAAGCACACAAGTTTCATCTTTAGGCTCCTACTGGAACACAGTCAAAACTTTATTCCTTGCCAATACCTCCGAGAGGGTACATGCCAAACCCTTCAAGGGAATCACCGTCATCATCTTTCTCATCATTTGGGCACGGGAACACATTTGTCTTTGCCGCAAGGCACCTGCGTACTCCACCAGCGACGGCGCAGGTCAGCCAGTAGAAGGTTTGCTTCAATATAAAGCGCACTTGTATTCGCGCAAAGGTCTTTTAAAAGAGAAGGAGATATATTTTTCGCCTTTTAACTCTGTCGTGAAAGGCTGTATTGGGTTTGACAAATGAGAAAAGATGCAAGATAGAGTTTTGAGTGAAGACGGCCTAAGTTTTGAAGCGAAGCTGGTACAGCTTTAGCTAAAGTGACCCAAGGTTTCAGGGACAACAGCACAAAAGAGGAGAGGCTGCATATTAAAAAAGCAGCTTGGGCAACACTGCAGGGTCTAAAAAATGTGTCGCGCCAAAGTGAGGCCAAATTTCACTCAAGAGTATTTCATGGGTGCATGAAAGGCCCTAATGAGGGCGCCTTCGTAATTAAACTAAGAAGGATTAGATGTGTGTATTCTTCTGCGAAGCGCTGGCTGACGATTACCGTGGAGCGCAATGGCAATTTGCTGTCAGCGGCAGCCCTCACAGGCTACCTTTGCGCTAATAGCCAAGCACAGGGAGAAAATTTAAGCAGGAAAAACTTTAAACCCTGCACAAAGAAAGCACAAAACTGAACAAAAATTATTATGGGGCGCATGTGCTAATCAGTCTCAATAATACTTTGAATGCTTTCAGAGGTTTATTGTTGTAGGAAACACAGTGAAAACGATATTTTTGAACTGTCAATCGATGTGGGAAACGATGTTGTGTGCATAGTGATTGCCAGTGTAAAGCAGAAAGGGAAGTTTCCATAACCCCTACCTGCATATTGTATGCCCTCGTTCCACAAAGCTAGAGGTCTTCTTCAGCCCCATTTCGTCTTGTGCGTATTTCGTAAACCCACATAAAAATAACGCTGATTTCTGATAGCTGTTTTCCACTTTTTGTCACATTTATTGGCCAGCGTAAGGCAGTACCCTACAATGAATTTTGATGTTGAGCCAATCCAAGAATGATAAGCGGTTTTTATACTCGGGTACAATTTTCTGTGGCAATGGAGGCAAAGCGACGGGGGAGGGGGAACTAACTCCTTTGTTTTACTGGGCGAAATTAGTTCCCTGTAGGTTTTGGTTTCACTTTCGGTGTGACAGATATGCATTTGCTGCAGTTCATTCCTTGCATTAGCTCCGTGCTTAAGTGTGGTGAACCACGATCATCTGGCATGCAGGCCTTTTGGGGCTTCCTTCCCTACGCTTCATTTGTTTCTAAGCGCAAGGTAACACTTTCACTGGTGGACCCGGACCGACTTAAATTATACCGTGGATGATATCGCAGAACTATGTATCGTTCAGAAGTGTGAAAAATTTCAGCGCTGTGGCATTAAGGGAATGCACCGATGTTTAAAGTCTCTTGGAGCAGAAAACTGGGCCGCACCAAGCACATGTGCTAAGCGCGCACGTACTCTCGTATGCACATGCCATTCGAAAGTGCGGTCGCTTACACCGGTAAGCTGGCTAACCCAAAGAAATGCGGCAATGGCGGAGAACCCCGTTTCGTCAGTCTCAGGCGCACAAGTTGCACGCCACTTGGTTCTGTTGTTTCGACAGCTTTGGTTCTCAAGCTTCTTGAGTATCCTATGGGGCCAACGAAGTGACGAGCCACCGGAAGGAAAGAAAGCTGCCTTTGACAAGGACGCCATGTTTTTCGTTCCCGGAAGAAACCTGTGCGACGCCAGTGGCGAACACCGCAACCAAAAAACCCAAATATCTGCGAAATAATGCTAGCAGTTGCGCACCTTCTGGCTAATAATTTAGTGAATACTCAATCCACTGCTAAAAAATAAGAAATGTATATTTGTGAATGCATTAGGTTACACACAGCAAAATATTTTTGTTGAATTCAGGCCGCGCAGCAAAACAATGTTTCTCCTCTGTCGCATTTACTACATTGCCACAAAAAGTTGTCCCCGACTGAGGTAACATGAATTCCACGTAAATGACGACATTCTCACCTGTTTTAATTTTCAACTTGTATAAACCTTTTTTAAGCACGGCCACAAGATTTAACTCAGCTTGAGACGGTTGAGGCATATCATGAATAATTGACCAGCATTTAGATTTCTTACAGCAACAAAAATTACACCATCTCCCCGAAGGGAACTATTTGGTGATACAAAGCAGAATAGTAGGCGTCCATTCAGCTCATCGGGTGGTGCAGCGTGTCTCAACCAAAGCAGCAGCTGAGGAAGCGGCGCGCGGACAGGGTTTATTATATAGAGCAGATGGAGTGGAAAGGAGGAGATGAGAGAGGAGACGGGCATGTGCGCTTATCTCGAAGCTGGCGTGTTGCCGTTATGTTTAGTGATCTGGTGTTTAGTAGCCACAGAGGGAATTCGACGTTCGGGTCCACGCCGGGGGCAAAGGAACGCAAGTACTGTTGCATGACGGTGAGTAGGCGGTGGTTCTCGAGGCGCCGAAGCTCGTGCATCATGTTCTTGTCGATGGTGTCTTCCCTGTGGTAGAATCGATAGTCTCCGTCAGCGCTGGTGAGGTAAAGGTTGTTGACGTTGGTGCACCGGCTGAGAACAACGTACACGCCCTCGTCTTCGCAGCTTTGTCTTCTTCTCCTTGTTCTTCTTCAGCGGTTCTCCTACGGGAAGATGACTACGATGGTTGAACGCGGAGCTATCTCGTGATGGATTCTTTGGTTGGCCAATCCCTAGGGGCATCCTGCCAGAATCATCATCAGGAGCGCTGCGGCCGGGGCGAGAGCAACGTACACGCCCTTTTCTTCGCAGCTTCGTCTTCTTCTCCTTTTTCGTCTTCAGTGGTTTCTTTACGGGAAGGTGACGACGGTGGTTCAACGCGAAGCTATCTCGTGATGGATTCTTTGGTTGGGAAGTCATTAGGGTCATCCTGCCACAATCATCATCAGAGGCGCTGCAGACGGGGCACGGACGCGGGACAACCTCCCGAGCAAGAGACGCTAACATCCTCCTCTAAAGTTTTCAGTTCGTCGTTTGTATTGACGTTCAGCTTTGCATGCCTTCGTTGTATCAGTAGCTTCTTGACGTAGTTTGAACGAGTCAAGGACATAACGCGCTTTCGTAGCACTTGCTCCTGTCTTAAAGGCAGGGGGTGTTGGGCCCATGCATCTGTATGTGCACCAACTTGTGTCTCGTTTTTTCTTCTACAAATTGGTTGATCACCCACTTTTACTAACTGTACTTCAGCAGCGCATAAGTTTCCATTTGCCTTTTTTGCTTGTATGTACGGGCGAAGTCAATAAGAAGCCTCCATGGGGACTTCTCAAGGAGGTCGTGGAGTCGTTTACTTTCTTACCGCGCGATTTTCTTTGGAATATCTGTTCAGCATGTCAAGGAAAACTATGACAAACATTCTTATTGAAATTGTATTCCCGGTGCCTGTTTATCGCCAGCCTTACTTAGGCCACCAGAAAAGCAATGTTTTAAAACGCGTAATGAGCATGTGTATCCCGCCAAATGCAAAAACATTTTTCTTCAAGCTTCATTCTTCCACACTCCCAGTTAAGACATGGCTGCGCGAAAAAGGAATGTCTATTCCTTGGTCCGACAATTCTCGCCTCTGTAATCAACCAGATCATTGTTTTGTGTTGTGCCGTGACGCTGTGTTCTTCTGGGACGTTTTGCAGCGGACAATAAAAAAGGACATTGACATCACCCCGTACACCATTCGCTTCCTGCTATTGGAAGATGTTAATCGGGTGCCATATGACGTTTTCGTTCTCCTAGGATTATTTCACTTGTAAAAGTGCCGCATGACTGATCGGCAACCCCCTAGGCCGACCAAGTGCAGTTTTCGGGAACAGGCGGCGTTGGTGCGGAGCGTTTATGCTGCGCAGAATGATCCACCAGAGTGGCTGCCTCTTTTGGATGCGTGCGTTTGCTTGCCTGAGTTTTGATCTTTGTTCGACTGATGTCCTTGCCCTTTGCTGTCTGTTTGTGTTTATATTGTGTGTTAAGTGTCTTGTCTTTTGAAGTTTTCTAAAATTTTCATGCATTATAGAAAAAAAAATTTTGCAGCGCAGTGGGAAGAGCGCTGCGTACCTCCGTTGCGGCCAGAGAGTCGTGGGATCGAAACCGGGCGCCGCTAACAATTTATTTTTTTATAGTGTAGGGGGAGAGGTGCGGACAACGGACGGACGCCGGACATAGCCCCGAGCAAGAGATGCTTTGCATCTAAAAAACCTGTGCATATCAGTTT
Organism: Haemaphysalis longicornis; assembly: GCF_048455015.1. Taxonomy (NCBI): domain Eukaryota; kingdom Metazoa; phylum Arthropoda; class Arachnida; order Ixodida; family Ixodidae; genus Haemaphysalis; species Haemaphysalis longicornis. The sequence continues at coordinate 203,990,075 of NW_027526361.1, read as the reverse complement.
TGATCGGTGGTGGCTCAGTGGCTACGGCGCTGTGTTACTGAGCTCAATGGCACGGGTTTGATCTCGGCCGCGGTGGCTGCTTTTTTATGGAGGCGAAAAGCGAAAACTCCCGCGTGTAGAGAATTGCAGCGAACCTTTAAGATATCCAGATAGCCGAAATGATTTGGGAGCCCTGTATTACGGTGCATCGTATAGTGCAGGGGCAGCTATACGAGGACGAAGATAGAGAGGACGAGCGGAGCGCTCGTCTTGTCCTCTCCGCCTTTGTCGTGGTCTTTTGCGCAAACGCATTATTTCTCACGTCATGAATCAACTGGCCAGCAATCAAGTTCTAATAAACATTTTTTGCGCCCCTCACCCCTCACCCATAACGCTCAATGCAATCACTACCCATTTTAACTGGAGGCCACGGGCATTTATTAAGGCAAAGGGGGCTCACAATATGCGAGCCTGAAAACACGGCTGTAAATAGGGCGTAACCCGAGTTTTAGTAATTGTCCATAACGAGCCTAATTGACATCCAAGCTTACCTCTTTCACCAGCCCTCGTGAATGGCGCGTCCTAATTTGCTTTAATTATAAACTAGAAGCACACTTCATTGTCCCAGACGAGCGCAGAAACTGCATTTCACGCTTTCAAGCTCTTCTATTCGCCCTGACAGTTTCGCTGTAATGAGGTGCAGGCGTCCCTTCACAGTTAACTCTTCGGGACAACCTGAGTGGCTGAATAAAACAACGTCAGGTTGCAGTGCGTTCCCAATGACAATGCACAGCTCTTCCCCGCTTCCCTGCTCGTACGCTTGTAATAAGAGATTTGGACGTGCCGGTTAGAGACAATGCCAGTGAGTGGCCGCCACACTTGGTGCCATGACAGACTTTGGTACCGTGATTTGCTTTTTGATCGGCAAGTTACCCGATGAAGCTAAAACGGAAGATTGGGCGAGTTGGTCCATATTCATTGTAACAGCGCTAACAACACGATACAAGGAGAAGAGGGCATAAACACAGCGCTGACTAACAACTGAGTTTTATGGCTTAGGCAAGTGGTTTTTATACCCACAGGGGCAAAAACAACAAAAAGGAAAAAAAGAAGAAAACAGTACCTAAACACGTGAAGACGTGAACACGTGAACATACTGAATTTACTTTTCTTTACATGTTAATCTTCTTACGGGGCACGACGTACAATCAACACAAACAACAAGCCGTTTTTGTAATCGCATGAGCAGTTTTGAAACTAAACAAAGGTTACTAGAGTGGGGCTTACTGTGCTAGGAGTATACACTCTTTGTCTGTGAGAACAATAGAACGGGTGCTTACGCATTGGTCGCCTAACTTGTTAATTTATCGCACGATTTGGCTGCCATGCTTTCCTATCACTACGCTCTGGTCCAAAAGTGGCTGGCATTTGCTATCGCAATCACGACAATGTTGGGCGAGGTGACCACTGCACGTTTTGAAACGTTGTAATGGTGTTCCCTCAGTCTATCATTCAGGCATCGGCTAGTTTGGTCGACGTAATTTTTGCCGCACGAAAGAGGCACAGAACAAACAACTTTTTCTGCGTAGGCAAAAAACTTTTTGTGATGCTTCGTTGTGCACTTGTCACGCGTAGTTAGACGAGAGTTAAGTTTACGCCACATTTGCCAAAGTTTCAGGGGAGCAGAAAACACCACATTTACATTTCCGCCGTCTCTTACTTTCTTCAGGCCATGAGCAATTCGATGCGTGTATGGCACCACTGCAATGGGCTCTTTCTTTTGGGAGCTGGACTGAGGCTGGTCCTGCTTCTTTTCTTTCTTTTTTAGTTCTTTCAACATTGACTCTGCAACGGCTGCCTGCACGCACGTTGGGTACCCCGCGGCCGAAAGGCGCTGTGTTTGTGCCTCAAAACAGCTCTGTATGGCATGGGGGCAGGATTTCCTTAGTGCGTGGCCAAGACAAGTCTTGACAGTTGCGCTTTTCACGAGTTTCGTGTGAGCTGACGCATAAGGAAGGATGGGCTTGTTGCCACGCGGGTCGTACTGCTAGCATACGTGGTGGTCTAGCAGCCGGAGTCTGAAATCCAGAAACGTGATGGAGCCATTTGATGGCTCCATCAAATTTGATTGCTCGATCAACCATTTGGCTCCATTTGATGGCTCCAGTTGATGGCTCCATCAACCACTGACCTAAGCAATAAAACTAAGTTCTTATTCAGCGCTGTGTTCGTGCCCTTATCTTTTTGTCTCGTGTTGTTAGCGCTGTTACTATTAATATGACTATGAAGTAACCCGACTTGACACAGCTCGAATATGCAGTGCGGTTGAAAGCTTCCCGAAAGGCGACTTGTGCGACACAGCGAAAAAAAAACTTGACGCGGGACTTTCATACTTTTTGACGTTATTTGGGACGCTCTTGAGAATCTTAAAGACGTGAAAACGTCGCCTGCTCGGCTAAGCTGGCGCATCTTCGACATCAGTTAAAGTGCATGCTGCGAACGGGTGCAGTTAATAACGCAAACCTCTAACAGCCTTGTTCTGCGAATAACTTTCGTTTTTGTAGTACTAATAATCCGGTCAAGTCCGAACAGTGAAGTATTTGCTCTTTACTGATGTTTCGTTATTGTATAAAAAGCATTCAACAGGGTGAGGAGCCCATGCTTTACGAACTCAGAGGCCTTCAATAATAGCAGCTCAATAGAAAGAAAGGTCACCCTTCATTCGGGGCTTTTCAGAGGCAACATGCTACTGTGCACAGCAGAAAGAACGTAAGGCGCACACGGTTCGGGACTGCTTTCTGATCCTTTCGGAAAACATCCCGCTCACATGGCTTTTCTTTGTTATTTTCAGCATTCTTCCCGTGTTTTGCCGAAGTTCGCTTCGGAGGGGTCATTTTATTTATGAGCCTCCTTTTTCTGTACATGCTTCCCGATACACTCAGCAGGCTTCTTTCCTGGAGTCGTATCTCGAGAAGGGCTTCCGGAAAGGAGCCGAGAGTGGGACACCTTTTGTGTCCACGTGGAGCGGTGCTGACGGCAAATAGATCGCAACGGTTCGTCACAATGATGCCCAACAAACATTGTCTGCTTGCTTCTTCCGGGCCGTGAGGTATTTTCCTACTCATGGGAAACAGGTATTTCTTTCAGGGCTCCTAGCCTTGCTGCAGTGGTCCAATGTGGTCCTCTGATGTGGAATGTCGACGGCGCACCTTCTATAGATCGCAGGTCTTGTTTCGCGATGACGATGGCCTTTTTTCAAATTTGGAGTTTTATTTTAGGCTACTTGAACACGTACGGTGCGTCGTGATTGTGCAAAACGTGTAAACCCTGTAGCCTTGTTTACGTATCCAAGGGGCAGTATTAACATTCCGAAAACAGGAAGCGGCACAAGAAGCCTTATTATCCAAAGGTACTCTTTCCGGAGTCTCGGCAAATAACGAGGCAATTCAGAAGTTGTTTTTACTGCTTTATGTATTTCGAAATACGCAGTTTTTGACTTGAACCGGAGATTCCCGATTGCCGCACATTGTTACATGAAAACACATCTTCATGATACACTACGTTATAGCTAGGAGTCCGTTTTCCCGGAGTTTTTTTGTTGTGAAATCCGTATGGTTTGTATTGTTGTTTATTTCTTTTTCTGAAATATGCATTTTGTGTCAGTTTATTTCTTATATTTCGTCACTTCTTCAAGATTATAAGTTTATTGGGCTGTATTTATAAAGCTTTAGTCATAAATGAAGTGTACTGTGAACAGAAACACAACTCAAAGCAGGAATTGGACCACATGTTATTTTCTCGCAAGTTACATGGCAGAAATGTTATAGACCACACTACTACAACAAATATAACCTTTTGAAATATTTTTTTGGATAATTGCTGGAGTTGTGTTGAAACTTCGCACCAAATTTGAATTTTGCGGTATATTTTCGGATCTGGCGGGTTTTGGCTTTCTAAGAAAAATGTTTTTTTTGTTTGGTTTGTTTAGTTGTTCTTATATTTGTTGTTGTTTGCTTTGAAAGCACAGGACAGGAACCTTGGGTTTTTTTTATACATCCGCTTAGAGAAAGTATTTTTCCAGCTCGCTTTTCTTGTATAGCCAAAAACTAGGTTATATTCTATTGCGGAAAAAAATGGAAAAGTGCTTTCACTTATGTAAAATTAAGACAACATAGCTGTTTATTCAAACTTCCTTGCTAACTTTCAGTGCGAACCATTCCCCGGTTAGTTAATAGAATTGGGTAAAGACGCGTGTTTATTGTTGTAACACCAGTTCCATGCAACGACAAATACATAACAGAACACACGTACAGTCTGTGACAAATTCTACTCCTACGCTTACATATGACAAATGCTAATCCTACGCTTACAGCCACAAAAATAACGCGATTTTTTCCGATGCAGGCCAAATTAACGCCTGCCTTAGTTACAGTAACTCAAGTGGGAAATTTCGCTTTCCGTGTGTACCAAAATATAGCCTTTATTGGGCCTCCACTCACCGTACTTTATAGCGAAGCTTTAGTTATTGTTGTGAATTATAGATGTGGATCCAGGAACATACCGCAGGACCATCACCATCATTTTAAAAAATCGGCTGGCGATTGCGATACTCCCAAATGGGATATTTTGGGGTAGCAGAGGTGCGGTGAGGCGGCACTCGCTCGTGGGTTTTCTCGACGGTAGCGATGATGAGCCTCTGCTTCGACGGCGCGAAGTGCTTCTCAGGAAGGAACCGCGACCCGCGCCTTAGGCAGGGAGCACACACTATCGTCCCATGCACGCTCCCCTCACGTTTTCGCCAGCGTGGCGCAGACGAGGGTCTCATGCGGCCACAGCATACTACCCCCCCCTCTCCCCCCGCACAATTTCGGAGAGCACTCACGCCGCCAGGGCGAACAACCCTCCCCTCGAAATTACGCGACACTCTATTCCTTACAGCATACTATCCCCCTCACCCGAACCGCACTCTTTGGGAGAGGGCTTGCGCGGCCACGCGAACCGGTCTTTCCTCACGCTTTGGCGACACTCTACTCTTTTGCTTTCATTCACTATTCTGTCTTGACATCGTTTACTCGGTACCGACGGCGACGCGGCTCTGCAATGAGACCGGCGCCAAAGGGCTACGCCCCCAAAAATCGGTTTGTCGTCGCCGTGAAAGGCGTTCGATCGGGGTTCTCACGGCTGCATTACCTGGCGGCGCAACCGCAACGAGGTGGTCGCTCTGCGACATTTTGGGCTGAACCTCAAGGGTTACGAGCAGCTCCCAACGACGTGGGCAACCAGCGACGGCGACGACAAGATTCTCCTGGAAGCGGTCGCCAAAGCTACTTCGTCCTCCTCGGAACCGCACCCAAGGGGACAACGTGCGCACCTTACTACCTGCCGAGCAGGTAAGCCGGAAATTTTAACCATACGATATACCGGCTGAAAGGGAAACGCGGTGCCGGCGTCCTCCTCCCACGACTGCGGTTACCCCAAGAAGCACGTGCCCTCGTCGTCAGTCCAACATGCATCGCGAAAAACGAAGGAAACCGCAGCGGCGTTTCTTCTGCAAGTCTGAAAAATATGCGACTGAGGCATGCATCGCTACATTGACAATAGCAGAGGAGATACGGCTAGCTAGTGCTAGGCGACGCTACCGATGCACTATGGCGGGTCACTGTGCGAACGAGTACCGGCGGAAGTGGTTATGCGAGACATGTAAAGGCAGGCATGCTTCAACGATGTGCGATCCGGATTTTCAATCCGGGCGGAGCAACAAGCGGGACACGAAAGTCTCTGATTATGCAAAGACAATCAAACAAAACCGTGCGCAGTCGACTGCCGTTGAAGCTACCAACTTGACGATGCCTTGAATTTGTAGACCTCCGTTGCCGGATCGTCGGGACCAACGAGACGTCCTATTTCAGAAGCATTTTTGACGGAGGCAGTCAACGCACGTCCATCAAAGATTTTGTAGCGAGGTTGGGGCTGAAAGTCATCAGAGAGACACGCCTCATCGTGAACACTTTCGCGTCCGATGCTCCTCGTGTGAGGAATTGTAAGCTCGCAGAGATTCTTCTTAATCAGTTTGATGCAAACGAGTACATCATCGAGGCGAAAGCCATGTCAACAATCTGCAACGACATGCCTGCTACCGACATGCCTGCTACCGGGAAGCGCTTCGTCCCGTTTGTCTTTCTTGTCCAAGTTTTGTTTTTGCGCTGTTTCCCAATATGAAATGTGTCTTTGCTGCGAAGTTACGCGGGAAAGATATACGGTCTGGCGGACCAACTGTCAGTCCCTCGAGGATGTGGAGAGAAAGGTATCCGCCCACTCATAAGATCGGACCAGCTGTGGAACTTCGTGAGTGGAGTAATATTACGCAGCACGGATGTTGCGGTGAAGCCCACTCTCGGATGGACGCGGCAAGTTACAGCCTTGAAATATTGTACGAGATCTAGCCTCCAGCAAGTAATGATCGGCCTTCTTCAGACGAAACTGCTTCAAACGCGGGCACTAACGCTAACATTCACCTCGCCTGCCTCACGAACAAGAGCATCGACCCACGACGAAACCCCGGGTGGACCTTTGGAACCACCGCCTACGGGGCCCGATCATGAAGATCGTTGTGCCAAAGCCAGATATCAAGCTAAGCATCACATGACCTTCGACAGACGTCAGATGACATCGCATCCATGAAGTGACACAATCTCACACCTCGACAGTCCTGGTCAAGGAAACCAGCTGCCAAGCTCCATGAACCATTAAAAGATGAGTATCGAGGTTGCACTATAACAGACGGAAAAAGACGTGCGGGGGGCCTAACATGGTCTGAACCGCCTTCTATGTTATGCATTTACCTAGACAAAGGGGCTATGTTTTTGCCAGGTGCCTGTTGCATGATGTTGAAGTTTCTCCCACACCTGTTTTGTGGCCGGGAGTATGTTTAAAATTCTTGATATGGCTTCTAGAAATATACCGCACCAGTATCATCATCATTGTGGAAAATCAGTCTCTCATCGCCATTGAAGGCCTCCCATCGGGGCTCTACGGCTGCGTTTCCTGGCGGCGCACCCGCAACGAGGTGGGCGTTCCGCGACAGCGATCTAACGGACGGCGTCTGTAACGCTAAAATGCCCTGCAAGAAAGCCCACTTTCTCTAACGATGATGATGAATCACCGTGGGGGAAGTTGAAGAAAGAAAGGCAACTCGTCGCCGGAATCGAACCTGGGTCTCTCGACTTGTGGAGTCCACATCTATCGTATTGCTCCATTTCGACACGGTCGAAGCGAACCGCTTAAACCATGGCCTTGAAAAAGGGAAAAAAAGGCCATCCAGAATAAGTGAGAACGGTGAGCTGTCGCAATAGGTTTTCAGGCGAGCTACAAACACCACTGTTTTAGGGGCGAAGCACCTTAAGGCCGAGGCTTGCCCGGCGTCCGGCTTCCGTGCTCAAGGCACAACACCGCGTAAATCCAAACATCTGCGAACAAAAGGTTCACAAAAGGTTAACAAGAACAAAACAAAACGTTCACAAAAGGTTAGAAAGAGAGAGAGAGAGAGAGAGAGAGAGAGAGAGAGAGAGCACCTGGAAAGCCGTGCGGCGCATGCGCGGGGAGCATTGGATTGGATTGGATTTATTTGGAATTGGATTGAATTAGATTGGATTGAATTCGATTTAAATGGATTGGATTGCATAGCATACGAAATCGTTGTAGCAGCAGTAAGCACTCATGGGTGATTTACGGCAAGAACAATCCCTATTGCTTCACCAACTCGTCATGATTCAATTCGTGGAAATGCGTGAATGTTTTCACAATACCACTGTACATTCCCCAGATTCCCCTTAGACTCCGTCTATGAATATCAGTAGATTGAAAATTTTAGGTGCGAAGCACCTTAGCGGTTCTTGCTTTTGGCATCTGCTGTTGTCGTCTCCTGTAGTCAAGGCACTAGAACACCGGGACACTCGTTTTCCACCCCTCTAGCGCTAGCATGTAAAGCAGCCTAAAAGAAAAACGTCAGCTGAATAAAAACGATTCAAAGTAAACTAACATTTCAAGATTTGTGGAACTTGACTGGAACTGCGGACAAACCATTGGACCAGGAAAAGAGAGCTCACACAACGCAATTCGGGAGTGTTCTTTTCCCTAGTCCTGTTTTTTTGTGTGCAGTTCCAGACATGAACCATTTTTCAACTATCCTGGCTTCCCACTCTGCTTCCTGTCTGCTGCAGCCTTGGACACACACAGCCAGAAGCTGTTTGTATACGAGTTATAATTTGTGTTAGACTAAAAAAAAAACACCAGCTCTCTACTCTATGCCTGATCGGGTCAGGTGGTCGGTCGAAGTGCGAAATACTTACCTAGTGCGGGGCTTCGTTGATCACCGAATACGAGCCCCCTGGGGGAGGCACGGGCATAGTACTGCAGGCGCGTAGACCCCTGCAACTACCCCAAGCTGTGTCGTAAGGGCCATGCAGATTGGTTAAATCCAATTCAACGGAAGATATGGCGCCACAGTCTCAAGAAGCGAGCGATTGCTCCTCCGACCGGCGCTTCTCTGGCGCCCAATCAGCGCGCACCGTGTGGCAATGGAGAAACCTATAAATCTCTGAATACAAGTACGCTGCATGTTTCGACCCTCCCCAGGTTTCATGTTAGTGTCGATGACCCGTTTATTCTGCACAGAAGACCTGGTGTTGTGAAGAGACAATTTATTACAATACACATATCAGGTTCGCAGCGCCTAGTACAGCGCTGCCCTAAAACCAGAAAAAAAACCCAATCAGTGTTTTCTGTTTCCTTCTTTAACGGCTCCTGTTCAAAGGTTTTGGTTGGTGTTTTGTAGCGTAAGCTACACTGGCCGAGGTTTAGCAGTTTCGCGTGGACCTTGAAGGGCCGTCGTGCGCAAGCGCGAGGAGCAGGGGATTGTATTGGATTGAACTGGATTGGATAGGAGTTAAATTGGATTGCGTTGTATTGGATTGGATTAAATTATATTGGGTTGTATTGTATTGGATTGTTGGCATATTCATGGGAGGTTGTGGCCGTTACTACACCAGGGTGGCCAATCCTGCTCTGGTGAGGGAGTGCATTACCGGCAATGGTCGCCGGGGTCAGGCCGCACCCCAAGCCCCTTTGTGCAATTCCATCAATACGCGGATTTTTTTTTTAATCCGGTGGGAATTGTCCGGCACCGGGATTCGAACCACGGTCCTTCTGCACGCGAGGCGGGTGTTCTACCTCTACGCCATCGCTGCATCTTTTTCTTGGAAACTTGGAGGCTCACTAAGAGGGTTCAACTTAAATTGAGAACGACTCAGCGGGCAATGGAGCGGAAAATGATAGGTGTAACATTAAGGGACAAGAAGAGAGCGGAGTGGGTCAGAGAGCAAACTGGTGTTAAAGACATATTAGTAGAAATTAAGAAGAAGAAATGGACGTGGGCAGGGCATGTAATGCAAAGGCAAGATAACCGCTGGTCATTAAGGGTAACAGAGTGGATCCCTAGAGAAGGCAAGCGTTGCAGGGGGCGGCAGAAAGTTAGATGGGCAGATGAGATCAAGAAGTTTGCGGGGATAAATTGGTCACAGTTGGCGCGGGACCGAGATAATTGGAGAATAATGGGAGAGGCCTTTGCCCTGCAGTGGGCGTAGATAGGCTGGTGATGATGATGATGATGATGATGATGATGATGATGATGATGTATCGGATTGGAAATTCAATCCATTTGGAGTACGGGCATGTAAAGAACTGGGTCTGCACATTCGCCGGTTTGCGCATTCCAGAGCCGTGGAGTCATAGCTGCGGCAGACGCACTGGAGCCGCCGCGTGCACAGCTGTGCGCCTCTGTTGCGCAGTAGCCAAGTATGACGCTGCACCGGAGCCGCTTGATAGCCTTTTCGCATGGCTACTGGAGAGCCGTGCTGCACATGCGCGAGGAGCAGTGACTGGACTGGACTGAATCCGACTGGACTAGATTGGATTGGATTGGACTAGACTGGACTGCACTGGATTGAATTGGATTGGCAATCGTTTTACCAGCAGTGAGCATGATAATCAGCTAATGCTAGACAACCAGGAAACCTAAAAATAACCAGCTGAACCTTAACTTAGGGTATGTTTATCCTGGCATAGCCGAGCTAAGCCACTGCTAATTTTTTTTTCCTTCTCCAGCTTCAGGGGCTTCCGGAATGACACTTTGCCAGGTGTCTTGCACGTCTAAGCACGTGCAAACCATTAGTTGCCCGCTGTGGGTCCACGGGTATGAAAGGCGGGCTGGAAGAAGGGGGCTGCACCCGCCGTTAGGCTTCACGGGCTCACCCATGGCATGCCCGTTGTGCTGGCGGGAGATTTCAACATGCACCCTTCACGGCGTGATGCTACCTGAATGCTCTCGTGCGTGACCTAGCGGTGTTGGTTAGTGTGGTATATCACGGCCGCTTCTGTTCTTTGAGAGGCCGTGGCTACACAGAGAACGAGATGCCTAGGATGCGTTTGAAAAACGAACAACCACTTGTTTGTCGTCTAGAGAAATACTCTAGCCTTTCGAAATTTTGTTCGACTAATTTGAGATGAAATATACTTAAATGAAAATTACAAACGCGCGTTTGTTTCGTGCACTCCTTGCACTCAGCCATCTTCGCCAGTCATTTTTTACTGAACGGAAGGGCACTGCATTTTCTTGTCTTCCTGACCTCTACACTCGTTGTTTGTGGAATAAATTCAAATTGTTCATTCATTTATCGATGAGTGCTTCCGAAAATGTTTCGATTTTTTTCGGATTTATTGATAAACACCGAGCCCTGTTTACAACTCATCACAACTCCCTCATTGCGTGGTGATGCAATGAGTGAGACCACTTCCTGAGCGCGGTAAATAAGAAGGCGAACTACAGCACTTCAAACTCGACTTGCTCTTGCTACGCACAAATAGCTCTAGGAACATCGCCTTACGCGTGAAGGAGCAAGCAGTAACGACGTACGCGAATGGCATGACGGAAATGCATGCCCATTTTCCCACAATTTGGATGGGCACAAAAACGAATGCCGTTCATCTAGACGCTCGAAAAAATCCTATGGGGCCGTACCTTTAGAAACATAGCGGTGTGTAGTTCGAATGTGTAAACGATATAGACAAAAATAGCAGTAATTTCGCTGTTAAGAGTTGCAACGTATGGGTATGCATATTACTCTAATTGCGTCATATGCCCCATGTGTGGCTAATATTATGCGTTTTGGTGAACAAAAAAAAATATCTTTGTACTCAATTACCCGTTTTTCAACTATTGTATTGTATACGCCACTAGGACTCCTGTTTTGGGCAGACAGACTACTTTATGTAAATATTGACACTAAAACTACAATATGCTGGTTTTACATAAAGATTACGACTTTAGTGTGTGAGGTTCGGGATCACTCATTGCTATGCCTATGTTTGTGTGGAAAGTCGCGACAGTGCAAACACTTGTCTACGCATCATGCCCGAATCGTGCCGTGGTCGCTCTTCTACTGAGCCCAGTAGCATTAGAGGTCACCGGGTGGTCGAAAATATTCCCTAGCAGTGCGGTCGAATCAACAGACAGACAGACAGACAGACAGACAGACAGACAGACAGACAGACAGACAGACAGACAGACAGACAGACAGACAGACAGACAGACAGACAGACAGACAGACAGAAAGACAGACAGAGCAATTTTTTTTCTTCTGGGTAGCCGAAAAAAGACTTTTAAACAACGGCCTTACCCGAAATATAGATTCGAGAAAGTGCTCCAGCAGAGGGCTTGAGAATGGCTGGTCCTTACCGCAGGGAACGGCATGCTGCTCGTCAAGCGAGAAACAATGGTGGTGAGGAGAACGAAACCGCTGAAGAGAGCAGTGCATTTCAGCCTGGCGTACATTTGGCCTTGAGTCGGCTAGCTCCACTTTCAATGACGTCATAAAAATACCCTTGCATAGCCAATGAGATGATCTCTTTACACGTTAAGACAAAGAAGAGGTGAGGTGAGAAGTGGCATTTTTCACATACGTTCTTTTGTTAGCTACTATGGTTTATTGCTCCTTCCGCAGGGGTAGGGTTAATGTTATTCGGCGTGCGCTAAATTGGGATGCATAACCCAACACTTGCGAGTTGACGAGCATGAACAATCACGAGGAACAATTTTAAATCCTTCTTACCTTCATTCATATTTCACCTTAAGATGGGAGTTCTCCCTGCCCATTTTTCGTTCGCCACGCAAGCAGGTCCGACAACAATTTCACAAGCTTGTCTGATCCATTCTTTCAGAGGAGCCCTATTTTAACGGCACGACAACAGTTGTTGCATATATGTATTGGGAGCATACTAAGCCGAAACACTTTAAATATTCGACATTGATGCTCCCGATCACCACACTAAACACCAGCGAGAAGAGATACAGCCGCCTTGAAAGCAAGGCATTGTGGTCTCACTTGGTTCCCTGTGCAAAAGGCGCATTTAACTCGCCAGCACAGCCACAATATTTATGAGCCAATTCAGCGCCTGGTTAACAGGGGAATGGTTGCCTCATTTATTTATGACTGTCTTAATCCTCCATTGTGAACTCTAGGCCAATATGGCAGTTGAAAAGTTCAACAAAAAGACGTGTTGGCTTTAGACTATCTTGCAGTGCTCAAACTTCATCCGAACACGACACTTCCGATATACACAAGACGAAGGCACGCTGAGGTGTGTAGGGAACGGTCGTGCACGCATAACGCTGGAAGTTATAGACAACACCCACATATGGTTTCTTGCATACTGTTTTGGGGTGGCCTATACGCGAACAACTGTTTTGTGGTGACAATCATGCTTCCCGTAGGAAACCTGACATTATTACCAGAACACCACATGTCTGATATGCACATGATGAACGCATATTGCGATATGCAGGGAATGGTCAGACGCAGTACGCTGGAAGCTATAGACAACACTCGGACATGTTTTCTTGCACCCTGTTTTGGCGTGTCTTATGCGAACAGCTTTTTTGTGGCGCTCGTACAATTATGCTTCACGTAGAAAACCTGAAAGTATTACCAGACCCTTCGAATGGTTAACGCTCTGAATTTCGGTGTGGGATGAATTGTCAACCAGCATTTAAAAAAAACGCAAAATATCCCGGAATAATATTAAAAAACGCGTTGCCAACGCAGAAAAGCCATCCCGCTTTTACGTCATTTCATTCACCTGAATGCACGATCGAAACCCAATCTGCACACTTCCGTAAATGTGTATACTCAATAGACAGATTTTTACGCCCAAAAATTGCTACAATGCACTAAAATACGGAAGACCTAAAGCGGCTATTTCAAATCTAAAGCATTCTCTGTTATTGTTTTTCAGGGCTGCTCACGGAGATCTACTTTACAACTCCTGAGTGAGTGAGTGAAAAACATTATATTGAGCCGGTGAAATGGAAGTGGTTTCTTATTCCATGAAGCCAGGTGATGAGCCAGTAGCCCTTGTCTGGAGGCCAAAAGTTTCTGAACGTCCAGATCGCTGCTGGTCACCAGGTTCTCCCACAGCTCAGGGGTGGGAAGGAGGGATGAAGTAGGGAGGAGGTTGGGGTTGTTCTTGCACTGTAACATGACGTGAGGACGAGTACCGGGTTGTAAACAGAACTTGCCTTAGTCCGGAAGTCGCATTGTAAACATGCGATACAGGCGGACTGGGTGAGGGAAGGTATTGCTCTGCAGTCGGCGAAGTAGGCAATCTTCTTCTTTTGAGTGTTTAGGATGTGGAGGAGCGAAGTGCTGTCGTTCTAACCTGTAATATTTATTGATATTATGAAAAGTGAGTAGACGTGAGGACGGTGCGGTATCCTCAGTAGCCTGGAGGGACAGGGCGCAAGCTTGCTGGTGAGCAAAGTTATTGCCCGTCAGTGTGGAATGGGCAGGAGTGGAAATGAGGGTGACTTTCCAGCAGGGTTGATGCTGAGACAGTAGTTTCAAAGTTTAGCGGGCCACCCTTCCGGCTCGAAAGCTTCTGCAGGCTGCTTGACAATCTGTGATAATTACGGGGTTATTCGTATGAATAAGGACTAGTGCTATGGCGAACTCTTCGGCAATCGATGTTGACGACGTCTAGATTGTTGCAGAAGCTACGAGGGTGGTCTTGGCGGTGACTACGGCTACTTGATGGTGTCCGTTGGGGTAGGTGCTAGCGTCCATGTAAGAAACATCTGCACGCTTTCCATATATGGTCTCGGGCGCTTGACTTCGCGCTTTTCGGCGGCCGGGTTGTAGGTCCGGGTACACAATTTTCGGCAAGGGGCGAACCCGGATAACACTTCTCCAGTTACGAAGGAGGGGCTGAGAGGCCCTGGATTGGCAGGGGTGGTGAAACGTTTTCAGGAGGGCTATGCCCGCAGGTGTTTGAGTGAGACGGAAATGTTGACTAGATAAATGGCCTTACATACGTTTTGACAGTGTGTTTTAGACGCCCAGTTCTAAAAGACGGACCGTAGAGGTGTTCCTAGGAAGCTTAAGCACTTGTTTGAATGCTTTCGTATAAGCCGGTCAATGGTGTCCGTGTCACTTTTGGTGAGGATAAGGTACGTTGCGACACACGTGCCACGCGAGATAAGGAGAGACTGGACCAGTCGGACCATGTACTTTTCCTTCATGCCAGGGCGGCGGTTAAAAACTCGGCGAAGCATGTGGAAGACTTGGTTTAAAGCCTTGGTGAGCTTAGATAAAGTTTTATTGTTTCGTGTATTGGCCTGGATGGTACAAAACAAGAAACACAGGTCACTGACCAAGTCAAAAACAAATTGACGTTTCGAGAGCGCTGCTGCTCCCTTGTTCACAATGAAAACGGCCACTGGAAGACGCCGAATTATATAGCCCCCAGTAATCTTTTAAGAGATTTGGCGTAGTCAGGATTCATGCAGCCGTCCGTCCTGTTGATTGTGTGCGGAGTTGTCTGAATAATCAAAGACTCCAGATTCAGGCGTGCAGATATGTTGCGTTCCGTCGTCAGTATCTTGGAATCTTCCCAGTTTATCGCATGTTGAGTATTCGCCACGTGTTCCACAATGGCGTTGGAGACGACGTTTTTCTTTCGCACGTCGTACTGGTGTTGCTTTATGCGTTTGCAAAAATTACCGGATTCGCCTATGTATACTGCTGGGCATTCGGCGCAAGCGATCCGATAAACAAGAAAAGGAAATTTGCAACGCGGAAGCCTGTCTTTCACATTCACCAGCTCATTGCGCAGCTTGCTTGTTGGTGCGTGCGCCAGTTGCAAATTGTGCTTTCAGAAAACACGTGCCAGGGCCTCACTGATTCCAGGTACATATGGCACCACGGCGCGTTTTCGCTTCTCTGTGTTCTGGCTTGTTACATTTTCCTCGAGTAGAGGGCGCTCCGGAACCATCCTTCTCTGCGTGTTTCTCACGAACGAAAGCGGGTAGCCGTTCTTCTTTAGGTCCTTTTCAATTGTTGCCAATTCCTTCTGGAGCACAACTTCATCGGAGCAGGTTCGTCTGGCCCGATTTGTTAATGCCATGACAACTGACCGCTTGTGACTGATAGGGTGTGCTGACTTGAAGTCCAGGTACCTTCCAGAATGGTTCGGTTTCCGGTAAACACGGAAAGTAAGACCTTCAGCCCTACGAGAAACGATGGCGTCCAAAAAAGGAATCGGATCGCTTGCGCCGAATGCCCAGCTGTATACATAGGCGAATCCGGTAATTTTTGCAAACGCATAAAGCAACACCAGTACGACGTGCGAAAGAAAAACGTCGTCTCCAACGCCATTGTGGAACACGTGGCGAATACTCAACATGCGATAAACTGGGAAGATTCCAAGATACTGACGACGGAACGCAACATATCTGCACGCCTGAATCTGGAGTCTTTGATTATTCAGACAACTCCGCACACAATCAACAGGACGGACGGCTGCATGAATCCTGACTACGCCAAATCTCTTAAAAGATTACTGGGGGCCATATAATTCGGCGTCTTCCAGTGGCCGTTCTCATTGTGAACAAGGGAGCCGTATCGCTCCCGAAACGTCAATTTGTTTTTGACTTGGTCAGTGACCTGTGTTTCTTGTTTTGTAGTATGCTACCTGACCAGACGGTATGCCGTCCAACCATCTACTTCATGGCCTGGATGGGGAAGCCTAAAATATTAAGTGAGGAGCCGGGCCGTATAGTACCACCGTCGAGGTGGATATAGACTGGTACTTTATGTAGAGCACGTGAATGTTTTAGGATGGCGACAAGCTGAGATTTTTGGGGGGAAGATTGAATTCCCACGGAAGAGGTGTAGTTGTGATCGACATCGGTAGTGTGTTGAAGGTAGTCTTGGATGTTTCCCATGGAGTCTATGCCTGTCCATATGGTGCTGTCGTCTGCGTAAAGTGCATGATGTATGCGAGGGATGGCGTAAAGTTTCTGGGGCAAATCCAGGATTACGAGATTGAAAACCAGTGAAGAAAGAACTGTACCTTGAGGTGTGCCCTGGTCCCCCGAAGCGATAGACTGAGATTTGCGTCACCTACACGAATCATGGCTTGCCGAGGAGCAAGAAAATCTGCAATGTATGAGTAAGTACGGTGGCCGCGGCCTGTTTGACTGAGGCGGGATGAAATGGACGAATGCCTAATGTTGTAAAAGGCCCCTTTTAAGTCCAAGGCAAAAATGTCCCGAGGGAACCAACGAGTCGCTGGAGCAAGATATTCCTCTTTAACACGAAGGAGAATATCTTGTGTACTGAGATGCTTCCTGAAGTTATACATGGTTTCGAGAATAAGGTCTTTTTCATCAAGAAAAGGTTGGAGGCGCTTCAGTATCATTCTTTCCACTAAAGTGCCCACACAGAAGGTCAGAGAGCTCGGTCTTGGGTTATTAAGATGACGGGACGTGTTTGGCTTGGGGAGGAATCGTATTTTAGCCGTCTTCCACTAAGGAGGCAGGTGATCTGAGCACCAGTGCGAATTGATGTGGTTTAGAAGGGGATCCAGCAAGCCGCCGTCCAGGTTGGCAAGAAGGCGGTAAGTGGCTTCGTCGGGTCCCGGGGCGCTATTTTTGTTGCATCCGAGTAAAAGTGCTTTCATTTTGTATAGTTGAAAGTCCTTATCTAAGTCACTGTTTGTCCAGCCCGTGTAAGGAGGTTTATTGAAGTCGCTGGTGGTGTTAAGATATTTAGTCGTGAGTTTTTGGTTGTGATGCAGGGGAGATCTGTTGAAGGAGTTTAAGGTCCGGGTCATATTGCGTTGGGTGTCGCTCTTGCTTGAAAGGGGGTCAATGATGTGCCCAAGTAAATACCATTTTTTTTGCAAGTGGTGAGAGTACCCTGGAGGCTGTCACATAATTGAAGCCAATTCTCTTGGCATATGTGAATGGCGTATTCAGTGGCTTCTTTATTAAGCGCTGCAAGTCTGAGCCGGAGCTTGCGGTTCCATCTTTGCCGTTTCCATCGCTTTGTGAGGCTGCTACAGGCCTCCCAGTAGTGGAGAAGTTTAGCATCCAGGCTAGGGGTCTGGAAGGAAGTGATTATGGATTTTGTATTTACCCTGACTGTTTCAGTAATGTCATTGATTCAGTCGGGTTCAGTCATTGATTCAGGCTCTTTAGGGCGAGAAGAATTGGCCTTGCGGAACGCACCCCAGTTAAGGAGACGGACGACTCCTGTCTTGACGTTGTAATCGAGATTACGAATTGTAAGTTTGATATTATCATGCTCGGATCCAAGATTCTCGCCAGTGGACGACCATAACACATCTAGGATGCCCAGTACTAAAGACATGTCTTGGGAAGTGTCCCTTGCTGGCCTGATTCCCATTCGTGTTGTTGAGCCGGGGTGGTTTAGAAGCAGGATGTGAAAATCCTCAATCGCTTGCGCCAGGAGAATGCCTCGTTTCGGTTTGTAAGGGAAAGCCCCATTAATGATAAGCAGTGTTAACATCACCAAGAATAAGGAGCGGTTTGGTTCCAGCTATATTACAGCGTCAGGAAGTGTTAATAAAATGATGGAACCTTCTGTGTTTAGCGGCAATAGATATTGAGGATGTGAAGGCTTAGCTTGTTTTTAGGAGATGGTTATAGGAGCTCGGTGAGGGCGTGAATGTACCCCGTCTGTGTGGTGACATGATTAACAGCAGATAAGCGAATAAGCTACAAATAAGCGTGAGCCTTGAGTAGTTGTCTGAGAAACCGTAGGCGATGTATCCAGGGACTTTCATGTGGCTGTTCGTTTCCTGGAGGGCAATGACCACTGGTTTCGAATCAAGGCTGCTGAGAAATGGAGTAAGGGATGCAGCTTTTTGTTTGAGGCCTCTACAATTCCATTGGAGGAGCGTCGTAGAAGTGGCGTAAGATTGCGTCCGGTTCATCAGGTAACGAGGCAGAGATGGTGTTGTTGGTGCTTCGGGTGCATGGGACTGCACGGGTGTGGTTCCTTAAGGAGCCCTTTAAAGTTCTGTCTTGTCGGATGGGGCCGAGGTCATTGCCGTGGTCGAGGGAAGGAGCCTCAACTAAACCACACGTGCTCGCCCACCTGCGACCTCTGCGGTGGTTCGCACCTTTCGGGGGCAGCAGGCTGCTCAAAGCGTTATGTCGAACCATTTATGCTCCGCAAAGGCGGTCAGACAAGCCCGGGCAGCACTCCTGATACAGACCGAGTCTCCATCCCAGTTCGTGGAGGTGGACGTGACCGCTTAACGACTACTTCGTCAACAAGACGCAGCCATTCTTGAAGCAAACCACGAACGCAGTCCCAGTATCCGAAGCTCTCACCCGACATCCAGTTGACCCGGCCAAAACGAGTAAGCTGGGCCCAAAGGGTTTCTTCCAGAGCTCAAACTTATTCCCTTTCTTCCGCGCCTCCACAACAGTCCCAGAATGCAACCCCCCGCATCTTACCCGAATTCTGGACCAACAAAATGCATTATTAGCATCACTCTATGCTCGTCTCGATGCCCTTGAGCGCAACCAAACTGTAGTCGCCGAAAAACACAAAAAACCTAACCCCCCCCCCTCACACACCCGAACTGCCTACTTCAACCCCCCAGAAACATACCCAGCCGCCGTCGCCACCACCGCAGATCGAAGAAATGTTTACAGACCTAGCTAATCAGCTTGCTTCCATAAACTAGGACCTCCGAAATATTCACAAGAAAATCAGAAACAAAGAGATATTCAATCCCTCGGGAGGGAAGCAATCTCTATGAATACAACTCCTGATACACCACAGGAAAAATGGTGCTTGTGCTGAGGGGCCAGATTTATTTCACTCAGTTGTCGCCCATCAGTCGTGTCGCAAGGGTTCGTTAGAAACTGCGAAGCTGCCAACGCCACAAGGTTGGTTGTGCAAGCCTACGAGCAGACACTTCATCCGCATCCGTGCTCAGAATTGCACCGTTAACGAGAGGACCTCACGTGAGATCAGCCAACCATTCCGTCCTCTCGGGTCCGCCAATTACGCTTGCCTCACCGGAGCTCGTTCGATGGCCGCAACGATGGCCCTGCAAATTGTGCCAGCCCTCAGGGCAGGCAACGTACGTTTCGCAACGCTAATGAACCAAAGGCGCCAATTTCCTGCTTTTGCTATTCCGCTTGAGAGCAGGTTTATCGCGGTCCCACTGAGGGTTTCGATACTGATGAAACACACCTCGCCGCAGGACCAGCCACGAAACGTGCTCCACTCAGTATATAAAGGAATTCTACGAGAATAAATGAGTCCGTACGACAAGTGATTCAACAAGCTTCGATCACCTTGATGAGAAAACAATAAAGATGATGGCCATGGCTGCAATGACGATAATCACTAGAGACCGGATTTTAGGCAAATGCATATTTTTTTCCTTGCGTTCCTATCGCCCCATTTCGACATATGAGCACGAATTGGAGGTCAAGGATGGCTTTTATGGTGGTTTTATAGTGCCTATAAATGCCTATTTTGGGTGTTGGTGCCTAAACTCCGATAAATGCCTATAAATGCCTTTTTTCTCAAATAGGCGCCTAAATCAGCACTATGTAGCGTCAAGTTTCGCTTTCGAGTGCAATTTGATACCTTTATTCATTCTACCTGGAAATATTTACTGTTCTGAATTCTATGGGTTTGAACCTGGTGCTCTTTTTAACACTCCCCTCCTCCCCCTCTCTTTGCGCCGGTGCAACCGGAGCGGCGTAAACCTGCATGCTTTACGGGTGGCTTTCCCGCAGGACATGGCTGTGTACGCACAACTCTACTCCCCAGTGGAACTGTGATACCGTCAGCGGCATTGAAAGTGATGGGGACAAATTACGCCACCTCCCCTCGCGGGAACCCTGGTGTAATGCAACGCATCTGGGTGGTTCCATTGCTGTTGCCTTTGGGTTGATTCTCTAAAGGAACCGTCGTATCAAGCAATCGTCGAGTACTGCGAGAGAGTGCAAACGGAGCACGGACGACCGTCGACTGAGACCGCGTTCGCTATCGGAGAGAGGAGAGGAGGAGAGTGGAGAAGAGACGCACATGTGCCGACGCTTGCGCTTTTATAAATCACTATTACCATATTTCAAGTACTGTTTGTCCTGCCTGTTTCACAATATGCGACGCTTGAGTGACTTTCGCATCTGAACATGTATGGAAGCAATGCGTCTCGTGAAATTAAGCCAATTGATCGCCATTAGCCCAGAGGTATTACGGGGAAATTCCACGTCTAAGGTCAATGTATAGAACTTGTTATGAGAGAAAAAAAAATTGAATTGAATTGAATTGAACTGTTACTGCCATTGTGGCATCATAGCAATAACATTTTTGGATTTCCTGTCGTGTTTACAGTTCGCTCACGTCTTCACTTGAAATTATTAGCATTTATCTAAAAATTTATTTTTAGATAAATGCTTTAGATAAATATTTTTAGACGGCAGCAGCACAAGGATGCGGTTCACGAACCCTTTTGTGTTCCTTATCCAGATCGCAACGGGATTGCTGGTGTCACCGTTTGAAGCATCGCCTACCCGAGTCACGCCGAAGGGACCGCTGCTGATACCGTGGCCAGCTTGATTTGAACCGATCTGCCAGTCTACGTCACTTCACGACTACTATCCCAGCGCCGCCACCGGGAACGCGATCCTATGGCGCAGTGCGTCATACACATCGCCGGAGGATATAAAGCAGCCGACTCAAGGGGCGTCCAGCAGTGGGCACGGCAGCAGCACAAGGATGCGGTTCACGAACCCTTTTGTGTTCCTTATCCAGATCGCAACGGGATTGCTGGTGTCACCGTTTGAAGCATCGCCTACCCGAGTCACGCCGAAGGGGCCGCTGCTGATACCGTGGCCAGCTGGATTTGAACCGATCTGCCAGTCTACGTCACTTCACGACTACTATCCCAGCGCCGCCACCGGGAACGCGATCCTATGGCGCAGTGCGTCATACACATCGCCGGAGGATATAAAGCAGCCGACTCAAGGGGCGTCCAGCAGTGGGCACGGCAGCAGCACAAGGATGCGGTTCACGAACCCTTTTGTGTTCCTTATCCAGATCGCAACGGGATTGCTGGTGTCACCGTTTGAAGCATCGCCTACCCGAGTCACGCCGAAGGGACCGCTGCTGATACCGTGGCCAGCTTGATTTGAACCGATCTGCCAGTCTACGTCACTTCACGACTACTATCCCAGCGCCGCCACCGGGAACGCGATCCTATGGCGCAGTGCGTCATACACATCGCCGGAGGATATAAAGCAGCCGACTCAAGGGGCGTCCAGCAGTGGGCACGGCAGCAGCACAAGGATGCGGTTCACGAACCCTTTTGTGTTCCTTATCCAGATCGCAACGGGATTGCTGGTGTCACCGTTTGAAGCATCGCCTACCCGAGTCACGCCGAAGGGGCCGCTGCTGATACCGTGGCCAGCTGGATTTGAACCGATCTGCCAGTCTACGTCACTTCACGACTACTATCCCAGCGCCGCCACCGGGAACGCGATCCTATGGCGCAGTGCGTCATACACATCGCCGGAGGATATAAAGCAGCCGACTCAAGGGGCGTCCAGCAGTGGGCACGGCAGCAGCACAAGGATGCGGTTCACGAACCCTTTTGTGTTCCTTATCCAGGTGAGCAAACGATTCGAGAATTGTTTTAAAAGTGACGATGTGTTTTTGCTCCTGCTGCCGTGCCCCCGGCCTGTTCATGACATGTTGTGTCAAATCTCTGCATCACTCCGTTTTTTATTGCTTTTGAGTGGCGACATTGAAGAAAACCCAGGCCCTGACGAAGTGTCTATCTCAGTTCAGCTGAAGGCTATTGCGGAGGATATCGCAGAAATAAAGAAGTCAAAGGATTCAACTAACGAGAACCTCAAAGCTATTAATAAGAAGCTTGAGAAAATCACCTTCCTAGAAAAACAAGTGTCTGAATGCATGTCTAAAATTTCTCAGCTTGAGATAAACCTTGCCGCGATGACGAAAAAAGTAGACGAGTTGGAAAACCATAGCCGTCGATCGAATTTGATTATCTACGGTGTCCAGGAACAACCCGAAGAAACCACAGAATTGTTGCAGGAAATAGTTACAAAGAAAATATTTAACGACATTCTAGATGTACGAACATCAGGATTCGAAAGAATTCACCGTTTGGGCCGTCCTAAACCAGGAGAGGAAGCAAATAGCAGGCCGATAATACTAAAGCTAGTGGATTACCGGGACAAGGCGATGATTTTCAAAGAATGCACAAAACTAAAAGGCTCTGACTTTTCCATTAGCGAAGACTTCTCGCGCTCCGTGCGTGACATACGTAAAAAATTGTGGGCTAAAACTAAAGAAAATCGTGATCGCAATGAAAAAGTGTCCCTGATCCGAGACAAAGTTCGCATAAATAACCGTCTATTTGCTTGGAA
Source organism: Haemaphysalis longicornis (assembly GCF_048455015.1). NCBI lineage: Eukaryota > Metazoa > Arthropoda > Arachnida > Ixodida > Ixodidae > Haemaphysalis > Haemaphysalis longicornis. Next base: position 203,967,259 of record NW_027526361.1, on the reverse strand, counting down.
TGACGAGACAGGCGACCTTATTTCACTTGAAAAAAACGAAAGCCAACCCCCAGTCGTCGAAACGCGGCGCAGCCAGCGAAGACGCCCTTAACGCTCCTGAATCTCAACGCTCGTAGCCTGGTCAATAAAGTGCACCAGCTGGAAGCACTGCTTTTGGCATTCAAACCTGATGTAGTAACAATTACCGAAACCTGGCTCTATCCGAGCGTATCTGATCAAGAAGTCGTACCACCCAACCACTGGTCGGCGACTTTGGCTAGTTTCGGTTTCCGAAATTGTGGCAATCCTAGCGGCGCGGTGCTGCGGCGTGGCCCTTCCCTTTCCCTCAGTGTTTCTTTCTTTCCACACCGTCAACGCTTCCGCGCCTCCTCACGCATGCGCAACAGCTCACCGGCCAATATTTTTTTTTTCTTTCGCTCGGCGCGCACGGCGGGCCAGTTCGGTACGTGCGTGAGCGAGCCGGCGTGCGAAGGGTTGCGCGGGTTGCCTAAACGCTTCCACGGGCGGAAAGTTTCGCTGCATTATAAAATACATTCGAATGTATTCTAAATATGGGGCAGCGGAGGAAGGAGTGTTACCACTCGTGCGCAGCTCTGTGGTGCAGCAACACAGGGCGGTACAGTTCGACCAAGTTTCTCGCCTTCTCCAAAGACGACAGGTAAGCAAATTAGCTTTGTACAAGTTATAGTGAATTCCTTAAAAGCCGACTGATTGCACTCTTCTGTTTTCAAAATAATTCGCGCATGTAACGTGAAGTTAATGAGACATGTCACTCGTCTTGGAGTGGAAACTATAATGTGCAAATATATCCCAGCTGTGCAGGTACGCAAAGTTTTAGTAGAAGTAAACGCATCTTTGGCACGCACACACTTGCTCGCAAGATCAATTTGTGGTGGCATTGCCGTTTTTTGATGATTGCCTTAGTAACTGCTCGAACGTCGATTCAGTATACTTATCAAGGTATTTTTTGTTGTTTCGTGCAGCAGGTATGAGTCTAGGTTTGGGCCCCAAGTCGAGGACGGTTTGCGACTTCATTGGACGTTTCCTCCGGTGACTCTCCTCAATCCATCCAATGTCATCACGTCGCACCTGCTCACAAAGAAGGCAAGCTCAACTGCACGCGCTTCTTGCCTTTCATGGTGTACATACTACCACATCGATTGATGACGTGGAGGTGCTGCACCCTAAGAATTTTTTCCTCCCCCGTCTTGCTCCAAAACGTATATTTGCGGCGAAACTACTGCCAAGCGTTGCTTCAGAGCTCCAAAAAATCTGACGTAACTCCGCGGTGTTCAATGCAAGTCGATTTTCACATGAAGCAGTGGAAGGCCAAACCGAAATACATGCGTTGTCTGCAGCCGCTATTGCAAGCGTTTCGCTCATTAAAAAATAAATAAAACCAAGTAGCATTGCCGGCTTTGCTGTTCAATCTAAACTGGGCGCCCGCGCCTTGTCATCTTATCGCGAATGGGTTTGGTGTTCCATAGTTCTGAAGTTAGAATGGTCATGCCGTATCGGACAGGATGAGATAAGAGGCGCTGCCCAGACACGAGTTAGAAGGTAGCTTGTAACAACCTGGCCGATATCTGCGCCTTAAAATACAGGAAAGCTTCTTTTTTTTCTGGGTGTCTTCTCCCCCCCCCCCCCGCCTTCCCTCCCACCCCCGGTAAGCAGACTGTTAATTCACGCGCCATTAAAAGAAAAGACGTGTGCGTTCGATTTGTGCTCTGTGTTCTACGACGTGCACATGGTTGGGCATTGTTTTTGTACGTAGATATAATCCAGCAAAGAGTGTCTACAGTGCGGTCATTCTGTTGCAACAGTTTTTTATGGCTGCATTTTGTTGGTGTGAACATGATTTCTCGGAAGTGTATGCAGGTTAATGGGCGGGTCAACGCTTTCTTTCAGAGTTTGCGTTAACTCACCCGAAAGGCAGGGCTTGAATCATACGTGTGCGTGCTTTCTTTTAACATATAGTTTCCCAATTATTGTGTCTCTGAACTGAAACGAATTTTTTTAATGTATATGAAACATTCCTGTCTCGAGGTGAGCCCAAGAAATAAGTATACATTGAGTGGAACTTTCATGTTCTTTTCTTCTCCCGCCGACGTGTGCGCGAAAAAAAAATCTGTGTAGGGACTAGAACTTTCGAAGTTCTTCTTTCGTAATCAAGTATTGTGTACCTAAATGTGTATTCATGGCTGTAACTTTTGCGCAACTTTAGACGGAGACCGATACCAAAAGGGACTCGAAGACCGGTACCTGTCACCATGTAAAGTTGCGCAAAAGTTACAGCCATGAATTCAGAATACCAACTAGCCCGCCTAACCGTGTTATTGTAAATGTGTATGTAGCACGTTTTTTCCGTATTGTACAATATTGTATGCCTAAATTTGCATATGTCATATTTTTGCTTAGTCCAATACTGTGTACATAAAATGTATGTGCAATATATGGGTGTAGTACATGTGTTTTTATGACTTCGAATCAAAGACGTCCTCATATGAATTTTGAATAAATGCAAAGCAAAAATAATGTTTGTGTAACACTTCAATTATTATCGCCACAAAGACAACAATTCGACACCAGAAAACGTACTATTACCTACATGTTTTATTCGTTCAATTATTAAACACGTTACGGCACACATAACAAACGACGGGCGGCGGCCATTTCGAGTCATCGGCGCCGCTCGTCCAACTTTCGCGCCTGGTGCCATTGCCGAGCGGCCCATGAGGCAGCGACCGGCGGCAGACGCGAAAGTTGGACAAGCGTCGGTTTCAGGGGCCGGCGCGCGGCGGCACGGCCTGGCTGCCGCGGGATAAATGACGTCAGCAGCGTCCGCGACGTCAGCAAACGCCCTTTCCCCCTCGCCACTCGTTGCCATGGCGATTAATGCAACGTTTCTCAGAGGCCACGTACTACTAGGGGAGGATTTGGCGCTGCTGGCGCGAATTACGTGGGACCACGGTGGATGCGAGAGAGGCCGCCCCGTGACCCAACTACAGGATTGTGCGCAAAGACAGGGGCTCTAGGGGAGGGGGCGTGGCAATCCTTTTTAAGCAAGGCATCGATTACTCTCTTATGGGCGACGTGCCAAATGTTGAGGCCGTATGGTGTAAGATACACTTGAACTATAGTGCTCTCTTTGTTGGTGCCATTTACAGACCCCCTAACGCTGACACTGATTATCTGGCTCCATTATACGACTACATGCACACCCATATGCTAGGTAGCAAAATAGTCATGTCAGGGGACTTCAACTTTCCCGGAATAAACTGGAACTCTGTCACAGCGTCGCATGCCGCCGAAAATGTGTTGTTTGACATAATGTTTTCGTTTAATTTCGGGCAAGTTGTTGAAGAACCCACTCGTATTCACGGGGCGTCCAGTTCAATTCTGGACCTTGTTTTTATTAGCGACCATTTCCTATCCAACAAAATAGACGTGGAAATTTTTGATGGTGTATCTGATCACAAGGCTGTTCTTTGTACATTACCGACTGCATTTGTTGTTCACCCACGAGCCCATGAACGTCACATACTTGCATTCCAAAAAGCAGATGACAATGCGATAATGACTTATCTGGTGCACGAATTTCCCGATTACTACGAACTCTGTGAAAATGAACGGTTCAGCATTGATGACGTGTGGTTATCATTTAAGAATCACGTTGTTCACTGCATCAAAACTTTTGTCCCCACTGCAGTAAAAAACACAAGAAAAAAGAGACCATGGATTAATCGAGACATAATTCATATCAAACGCAGAATCAAGCGACTAAAAAAATCCAAGAAGTCTCGTTTCAGTTCTGATTACCGGGCATAATTACATTCCCTGACGTTGTCATTAAAACACAAAATTCGCGACGCTAAGAAACACTTTTCAAACGTCACATTGCATAGTTTTATCAAGACAGCTCCCGAAAAGTTTTACCAGTACATGCGCAGTTCGCAAAATCGTAATTCCCAGCCGTCCGGCTTAGACGCAAAGCAAAAAGCAAACGAGTTTAACGATTACTTCCGAAGTGTTTTCACCCTCGACAATGGTCGAACTCAGCCCTCTTCAATAGTGCGTGATTATTACTTGTTGGGAACGCTACCAATTGTTGAATCTGGTGTTCTATCCTTATTACTCAATTTGGATGAGAAGAAAAGTACTGGTCCAGACGAAATTCCTAATTGTTTTCTAAAACGGTACGCAGAGCCGATTAGCAAATATCTTCACCTTCTGTATGCAAAATCACTCCGGGAAGGTTCCATCCCTAAGGAATGGAAAATAGCTAAAATAATCGCTATACACAAATCAGGGGATGCCTCTTGCCCATCAAATTACAGGCCTATCTCACTTACTTCATCCTGTTCGAAAATTCTTGAGCATATCATACTAAAATTCCTCACTGAAGCCGTTGAAACAAATAGCCTGCTTAATCCGAACCAGCATGGTTTTAGACGGGGATTATCGACTACCACTCAGCTAATTGAAACTATACATGATCTTTCGAGAGCCGTAAATGAGCAAACACAAACTGATGTTATTTTTCTAGACTTGTCTAAGGCGTTTGATTGTGTGTCACATGTAAAACTCATCTCTAAACTAACCAGTGTATTCGGTGATGGTCCTCTCATTCGCTGGATCCATAATTATCTATCTGATCGGTACCAATATGTCCAGTATGGCGACTATGCGTCTGAAATTGTAAAAGTTAGTTCTGGCGTGCCTCAGGGCAGTGTTCTGGCTCCGTTATTGTTTTTAATATTTATTAATGATATAACAGATAATATTGATGTAAAGATCCGGTTATTCGCAGACGACTGCATTCTTTACCAGGAAATTAGAAACAGAAATGATCAGCTGAACCTCAATAACGCCATTAATAAAGTAGCTCGATGGTGCAGCGACTGGCAAATGCAAATAAACACTGAAAAAACCGTTTCTATGACCGTGACGCGCAAGAAAGTAAAACTAAATTTTTGCTATCACATTAACGATTTGGTTCTTAAATCAGTTGATGAATATAAATACTTAGGTGTAATAATTTCGTCTAATCTTACTTGGAAGGCACATGTGAAGCATGTTACATCTAAAGCCTACAACAAGCTTTTCTTTTTGAAGCGTACTTTGAAAGAAGCCACGTATGAAACAAAGCTTCTCGCGTATACTACTTTCATACGCCCAGTTCTGGAATACGCTAGTGCTGCCTGGTTCCCGGCCTCAAAGGCGAGCATTGCTTTATTGGAAAGCGTTCAACGTAAGGCTGTGCGCTTTATCTTTAACCGGTACAGGCGTAGTGACTCTCCAACTGAAATGTTAGAGCAAGCGGGCCTTAATGAACTCGAAAAGCGTGCCAAAGTGAACCGCTTGAAGCTTTTGTATTTACTCTTTCACAATTCGTTAAAGATAAACTCCGATACCTACATTCGAACCAATAAAACCCGTCCTACGCGTTACAAACATTCACACACACTGGAAGAATACGATTGCAATAACGACACGTTCTACTTTTCTTTCTTTCCCCGCGCCATCAGAGAGTGGAATTTATTAGATCGCTCCATCACTCAACAAACAAAAGTAGACAAGTTCACTTCTCTAGCAGAAATGGCTATCCTCTATCGATAACAGGTCTTCCATGCTACGTGCGCCAATGTGTGTGATTTCGATACTTTTTGAGCAAGTGCTATCTTTTTTCGGCGTTTACCTTTATTGCTTTTATTATTGTATAATTTCTGCGTTGGTTTCGATACCTTATGAGCAAGCGCTATCTTTTCTTTTCTTCGCCGTTTATCTCTGTTACCTCTATTGTATTGAATAATTTCTGTGCTACTGCAAGCTCTGTACTTCGATTCAATTGTCGATATACTTCTTCGTTAACTATTGTAAAAAAAAAAAAATCTGTTCGACATGTGTTCTTTGACTATGCCCGCTCCTGTAAAAATCCCAGAAGGGATTGACAGTATCAATAAATAAATAATAAATAAATAAATAAATAATTGCGCCTATTTTATTCTATTTAGTGCCTAAAACGTTGTTTTTGCCGCCTATTTTGGCGCCTAAAACGGGCTTTTTTATGCCTAAAAATCCGGCCTCTAATAATCACTGACGCCCATATTATTCAGCTTCGCCTTCCTTCCCTTACAAAAATGCTTCTTTACATTCTGTAGACGTTCTGTTGACATCCTACCAACTTTATTGCTATCCTACATACCCTTACATTCTATTGACAGTTGTCTGTAAAAAGTCTATTGAATGTATGCTGACACTTGTCTATTGACTGTTGTATATAGAAAGTCTACTTAATTTACGTTGACATTTGTCTGTTGACGGTGGTATATAGAAAGTCTGTCAAATTTATGTTGACATTTGTCTGTTGACGGGCTTCTGTAGGAAGACCACTGAAAGTTTTTTGAGACCCTTTGTCGCAAGTTGAATTGAACACAAACACCTGATTCCTTCGTCCTGGAGTCCGATTTGAATTGCTTCATATTGTTTTTTTTTCTAAATAGCTGGAAAGGGTCACAATATTTGGGAACAAACTATTTACTTGACTTTAACCAAATTACGTTACTTTGTTTGACTCAGGTTTTAAACAAACACACACGCACACACACACACACACACACAGAGACACACACACATGTATCTTTTTTCCTCCCTCTCTCTCTGCATATATCTTCACACTTGTGCACTCCAAGAAAAACAAGTGGCAAAAGGGAGCAACTTTCGCTGTTCGTCCCTCAGCCGCACGGGTTGGTCCTTCACGACTTGCTCGCTTTCACTCTTCACGGTGATAAACATGGCTAATCAGCGGTTCCGAACAAGCGCCAGCCAGCGGCATCAACCACTCGCAACCGCTCGTCAATGTGTTTTGATTTACGCAAGCTAAGTGCTACATGGTTGAAAGAAACGAATTATTTGCGTAAATATTTCGCGACAGACTGCTGGGCGCGTTTCTAACAACGGCGGTAATCTAAAATCGCCCGCTAGGCTAACCTAATCCGGCTGGCGCAGATGCTTTGGCCGCTCTCGACCAACCGCCACCGGCGCCCCTCCCTCTTTGCGTACCTCCGGGAGAAACGCGTCAATCACCGGAGGCAGCCAACACGCGGCGCGCGGCGCGCTTTATTGCAACCCATTCCAGTTTTCCGTTTTCTTTGGTTTGGGTAAAGCTTGCAACTATAAAGTAAACAAGATAATATGTGCAATCGTTTACGTCCCAGTGTTTGCCGGTATTGTATTTCGGAAATAATAACGCGCAGTTTTGTAAACATGCAATGAGAGGCACGCCTCACCGCAGCATTGGCATCCCGCGGATGGCGGCTATATATACATGAAGTGCACTGCTAGAAATTGTGCGGTGGCGGTGTCGTGCTTCTTTGCTTTGTGCTTTTTCGGCTTCAGTACGTTTCTGAGTTAGGGTTGTGTTGTTATATGGCATTTGAGAAAGTGAGCGTGTGAATGTATGCCTCCGAAAAATGTGAACGGTTATTAATTATCCCTTGAAGAACCCGATCAGCCTAACCTGTAGCCGGGGTTTTTTTTTTTTTCGTTTTACACGATCTTTTAGAGAGAAATGATGACGACCTTCAATTTAGCGGTATTGACAGCAGGGTCTACGAATGGTCGGAATTTCCTACTGCATCACATTTTGAATATTCTGTCAAAAAGGCTTCGGTTAGCAACAGCGATTGAGCATAAAGTCTACACAAAACTTTCTGTAGAAAGTTTACAGAAACTTTTCTGTTCAAACACGGTGGCCAATGGTTGACAAAAAGTTGGTAGGCTGTTGCTAGGAGGTCTACAGACAGTAAGTAGACAGTCTACTCAATGTTAGTAGCTTTTGTCGACTTTTGTCAACAAACATTGAATTCAATGTTGGTAGAAATTTTTAAGAGGGTTAAAGGCATGTTGCTCGACAAATGAATGAGACGCGATAAGAATGAAGAGGTGATATGGCAACAGAAGTTCACTATGTAGAGGTGCGTTATAAAGATAACAAAGTAAACTAAAACTGATGCGAAAACAGAATTTCTCCCTACAGGCCTTTCCAAACACATTTCTGATAATGATTTTCAACCTTGAAGTCATGCCGCTTTCTGCTTTTTTTACCCCGCAGGGTAACGTAGACTTCAACATTCCAAGTTGGAGAAACCATAACTTCTACCAATTACGAAGGGTAGTATCATATACAACCATAATTAAGAACTAGTTGTTGGAATGCTTTGTCCTCACATTGTAAATTATTCCTGAAGACCCACTGAGTCATTCAACACTTTCCATATAATTCTGATTGCAATGTCATATCTTATAGCCGTAGTTATCGGGACATGGGACTAGAAATAGAAACGTCCCGCATCATGGTACCGATGCATACTTTAAAGCATAAGCGAGCACCGGAATTTCCGTTGCGTGATACCTCTACGTGACAAAGTCAGTTCACTCGGCACTCCTATTCATCATCTACCGTAACCTTTTTCTTCCACTTCATATGCCCACCTTCCACTCTTTTTTTCGCGCTCCTCGCTGATTTGTTCATTTGTTACCGTTTGTGGATACTTTTTCACACAGGTGAAGACATGGTTGCGCAATAACACAGTATTGGAGGCCAATAACAGGCACTCAACAGCTGATTCGTAACAAAACGTTGTCAATGAAACGCGCGTGTCGTCGAAAAATGTATCGTCCGGCGTCCGTCTTCATTCAGGTTGATTGATTGATTGTGGGATTTAACCCGCCGACGATTCACAAGCGATGAGGCGCGCCGTAGTGGAGGGCTCCGGATTGAATTTGACCACTTGGGGATTTTTAACGGTCGGCCAAATCTCGAATACACAGGCATGTTTGCATTTTCCCAGCATTAGAAAAGTGGTCACCGTGGCTGGGAATCGAACCCGCGTCCTCGTGCTGAGCAGCAGAATGCTTTATCCACTGTACCACCACAGCGGGTGGCTCAACTTGAAAAAGTTTGCGAGCCATCGGACTTCGTCTGCGGCAGAGAAGAACGCTGCCATCCAATGTCTTTTTGTGCGCAGCACTTCCGAGCCCACTCCTGCGGTTTCACGGCCCCGAGGTCTGTGGTTCTAACCGAGCGGACAAAGGGGACGCTGAAGAGAAACGAGATACACCAAGCAGGAAACCGGAGAAGGAAAGTACAACGAAAGTGCGAGGGGGAGGGCGGTATGCCGATAAGGCGCGAGACGCCCTCACCGACGGCGATGCGCTACGAGGTAATATGGAGACCGAACAGGCCGGGGGAAGAGAGAGCAAGCACTAAAGCAGGGGATGAATGCATAGCGGAAGGTGCGATACGTGCCCCCCCCCCCCCCAGTTACGCGCTACGAGGCGACGCAAGAGTATATCGCCGTGCTTTGCGTGTTCGCTCATGCTGCGATCACTTCGCGAGACTCAGCAGGTATGCGCCGTCACCCAGAAGACTGCACTTGTCCCTGCACACACATTTCGCATTAAGGAGTATCGTAATCGTCAGCCAAATTTGTTGCCGTACTGTTAAGCCTCTCATTCAAAGTGATAAGTGTAAAGAATGCCACTTGACCGAGAAAAGTGGTCGTTGTGTGCCGCTGCACGCGGACCCTTTCCAAGAAATATGAAGCGTTGCTTTTCCCGCTCGACAACTATTACTCGCATGCGCCTGAGTCGCCAGCGTAACGCCATTACCATGAAGATTCGCATCGCGGGTGTGCGAAGTTTCGGCGAGGAACGGCTGCATGGCTCCAAGAATGAAGTCAGAAGCGCAGCTATAGCGGCGAAAAGGTGTATGTGATGTGGCGGTTCTGAAGTGAGGTGATAAAGCACTATAAAAACAATAAGACAAGCAATACAAAGAGTAGAAGACTAATCAATAAACATTGACGCCACAAAGGAGAAAACGAACGCTGTCATCAAGAGCGGATTCAATTCGTGGAACAACTCTGTAAGGTTTTATTCATTAGTACTTCACTCGAATTCATTTGGAAATGCGTTATATTTAGTCGATTCGCGTTTATTTTGACGGGGATACACCGCAAACTGGCTACTCTTTAGCACTAGCTTATAGGTGTATGCTGGAGGAAATCTGGTGAACTAGCCTTCAAGACCAAGCGCGACCAACTTTACCCAAAGCGCAATTGCCCGAAAAGCACAATGGACCTAAATGTAACAGTCCCGTCTTTTTTGGTAATGCCAACGGACCAGGGATAACTGAAAAGTTGACAAGGACGGAGGGCGGGCAGATAGCTAGATGGCACAACGAGACGGGGGCATTCATAATGAGCAACTCATGGGGCCGAAATAAAACATGTCGGAAGCAATTGCTGCGGTACTTAGTGGTGGCTCATCATGACGTTCACGTACTGAAATGTCATTGTACCGCCCATAAACACCTACACGAATTACCATAAGGACCGCATTTCTATATGCAGTGGAACGTATCAGTGCCCTGTAAAAGACGTCAGTCCCAAATTAAGTATTGCTAGTTAACTCTTGCATTGCGACGCTACCATTCGTCTCCCGGTAATCGCCTGTGGTGAAAACTACGCCATTCACTAAGCTTCCAATCTTCGTGGGGGTAAGCTTTCCGGGGTCTTATGAGATCGTACGAGCGACAAACTAATTACGGGGCAGCAAGGATAGATGCTCCCAGCCTATTGCTTGACCTCAAAATATTATCGTACACATTACGTATTGCCAGCGCAGTAATCTTTTTCAGGCCCACAATAGAGGAATGTTTGATTATGCAAGGTGCTTTTTAGGTAATGCGGCCAGGAGCGAAGCTATAGACAGTTTAGACGTTACACCAGCAGTTTTAGTCGTGGCCAGATGCTATAAGCCAGGGTTGTGTTCACGAGGCCTTTTAGGCGGTTTATGGTTACATGTCAATTTGTTAAAGAGGAGTGTTGAGAGAATTACTTGTAGCTCCAAAAGCATCTGATTGAATCTGACCTAATGGTGCGCAACAGACGTGTTGACCGCAGCTTCGGAAATTTCTCGAACGTATTTGCACAAATTGGTATGTTAGTGCAGACATGCGGTAGTAGAGCTTAATTATAAATGTTATTTTTTGGCTGAATCGGGAGAACGAAAGGGGATACGTAAAGCAGAGGCAGTTTGAGGCACTTTAAGTTTGTGATAAGCGTTGATTTCATTAGCTTTTTTGCGAGCGGAAAGATAACGTGCAATGAATTGTTCAGTAACTTTATTTATTGGCTAGCCGTAGTACCCGGTGATACCAGGATGGGCCACTCTACTTACGAAACTAATGGGTAGAACACGTGTTGAGTTATTCCTTACCTATCCTAATTAGTTCTCCGTGGAGTTGTACACAATTGCGATCTCCCACCGGTGTTCAATATATGGGCTGTTACTGGAGGAAAAAACAGTACGCTCAAACGACTGCTTACCAATGGGAAGTGTTATCCCAGTAGGTATTATGGATTACCATCAGTGAAAGTTTTATAATAAATAACATGTGCTCCTACGTGAGGCTTATGGTTACAGAATATGCGAACAGACGGCGCGCGCTACTCGAAAAGCGGGATAATTGAACCGAATTCCACTTCCAGAGGGGCTTATTTTAACAAATCTATCTCCTTTCATATGTTTCCTAGAACAAAACTTCGAATTTATTTTCGCAAATTTGCATGGGTAGCGTAAGCAAAAAGTAATTGGCTATATCAACGAGCCGAATAGTTATTGAGAAAACAGTAAAAACACGCAATTTTCCCAAACTCTCAGGCCATCCCTATTCTGAGGATAAAAAACAATTGTAAAGTTTTCGGACATTTTTATTGGTAACCTATATCAGCAAATAACATATCAATATGTCAACGGCTATGAGATAGAATGGGAAATTTCTGGAAAAATATTTTACCGCTTTTCTCTTTAACGTTGTGTAATTTCTGTAAAAAATAAATGTTGAGCTGCTTCACCTTCATAGCAAGGTTCTCCCAAATTGGAGCTCTCTAGAACTAGCAGGTTATCAGGTCTAATTGGCTGACATCACCTATCGAACCTTTCTGGCCTATCAGGGACGTAAGTATATATTAGCTTCGCCGCAGGGATGAATCTTTCAAATGGTTTTCAGTACTTTCATTAGTAACAGTACTCAGCAAAACAAGTTCGATATATGAATAAATGAAACGTAAAACGGCGTATATTAAAGAACACCAAATTGAGCTTGCAGTGGAAACCCGCCCCGTTAGGGTTCGCAAAACCCTAAATCCTATTTTCAGAGATTTCTTTGGACTTCAAATATCAACAAAAAGCGCTTCTACATGTCAACGGGTGAGCGAGGTAATTAGGAGTTCACAAAGGCACAACTCTCCTTTCTTCTCTATCGAAGAGGTATATTTTCCGGAAATCCTGTCTTAGGGAGCCCCTTCGCCATAATAGAAATGTACTTCCGAAGTTCCAAATTTTTTGTTCTTGCAGGTTTCCGTTGCGTTTCGGAATCAGTCGGCCAGTCAAAGACTTTTCTTGCGAACGAAGTATTGGCCTAGTTCAGGGAGCTTCGCCGTGTGTCACAATTTGACGTTGAAGTGATACAACGTGACCCGCAGAAGCCGCGGCGTCGGCGACTAGCGGCACCTATCGGTATTTGGAGAGTAGGAAGGAAGTGCGACAGGCTTCCGAGTAGAGATGTGAATTGCGGGAAAAAAACGGGGAAATTCCGGGAAAAAAAAAAACGTTTTTTTTTTTTTCGGCGCACTTGGAAAAATTGGCCATACTTTCGTAAAACGTACAGAAATACAGATTAGGCAACACCCAGCGTTGAACGTGAAACCCAAACCCAGAACGGGAAACCGAAACGTCGCACATGATACCGAAACACGGCTGACCACTCGCCATCGACATGATATTATGTCCACTACAGCGTAAGCGTAGATTCGCCGTTCGAGTGCGGTATCTCATGTTTAGTGCCCGTTATTATTTAATTTTGACTTTGCCTCGTACACCTGCAGAACCTGTGGCGCAAGTACGCATATACAGCCGTGTGTAAGTAGATTCTGCAATGCTACGGCCGTATTCCGCCGTGTAGATACACTTCATTATCGGAGAGACCGTTGGTAGGAAGGTGGGCCTATTGTCTCTAAGTTCTGAAACAGCAGATACGCTTTTGCCAATGTGAATCGCCTTTCCAGGCACATTGCTCAGTGCGTGAAATGCCCAAGACAGGAAGTGACACCACGAATGCACTCTCGTAGCCGTTAATGTACCAGTCTCGGTTCAAGGAAAAATAATAGCGCAGTAAGCAGCCCAGCAAGCAGCGCAGCCTCAGCGACTGCGAGGGTTACTCAGTTCGTCGATACGATGACATCTCAAGCGCAGAACACCAATAAAGCGTTGGCAAAGGGATATATGCTTTCAACTCACCATTTTTCTTGGTTACAAATGACTATTGGCAGACAGCATTTAAAGAACTCAGGCCATCTTATAAGCCCCCCAGCCGGCACAGCTTGACTGGTCCACTGTTCCACGCTGAGTAGGAGGCGGCTACCACATCTATTAAGAATCCTATTGAAGAGGCTTCATGCATCACCCTTGTCCCTGACGGCTGGACTAACGTCGAAAGAGAGTCAGTTACAAATATTGTACTCTGCAAGCCATCGCCATTGTTTTTCAAGTCAATGAACCCCGCCACCAACAGGGATACTGCAGCCTATATGACAGACGAAGTCTGTGCTGTTATGGAATCGGTCGGTAGCTCAAAGGTGAAGGCTCTGGTAACCAACAATGTCAGCAATATGAAAGCGGCATTGGCTTTCGTTATTGAGCGATTTCCTTATGTTACAGCCATTGGTTGCGCCGCACACTCTCTGAACCTGTTGATGAATGATCTCCTTACTCTTGGCAAAGTACACGATGTGCACAAGCAGGCGAAAGATTTATTCAAGTACGTGAAAAAACCAACGTGGTGCTGGCCACACTCAAGGAAAGGTAGGAATCGAAGTACGGCAAAAGTGTGAGCTGCAGCCTGAAGGTTCAAAGAAAGATAAGGTAGAGTGGTGTCTGTCTCTTCTTTGAAAGCCTTCTAAAAAACAAGGAGGCCTTGCAGGAAATAGGTGTGAGGGAATACTTGAAGTTTGACAAGACTCAGGCTGGTCGTTCTGGACGAAAAAGAGTTCTGGGTGGCAATAAAATTATGCCATACGACGCCATACATCGCAAAGGTTATCAAAGCTGTAGAAAGTGACGGAGCCATGTTGTCCGACCTCAAAAATATGTTTCACAATCTAACAGAGGAGACTCACTCGAATTTGCAGGGCTTTGTGTTCTCGCAGAGTGGACGGGATTTCGCCGAAAAAGCCGTAAAAACACCCAAAGCATTTACAGTTCATCCCGGGCACTGTGCAGCAAACCTACTCGACGGAAGATACAAGAGGAACAAATCTGACTGTAGAAGTCTTGTCTCCGTTTGACTGGATCTCGGAGCACAGTACCCGAATGAACCTCGAAATTGGAAAAGTGTACTCCGATGTGGCCGAATACCCGGCCAATGCAGGCATGTGGTCAAGGTAGGGAATATGGGCTTCTGCTTACATGCCTCCTCCAACATAATGGGAGGGAATCTACCCCGGGTAAAACAGTGATCCCTCCGGATCAAAACATTGTACAGATACCGCCATTATCGGCTGCTTCGCCGACTTTGCCAATATTCATGGTCTGCGTAGGAAACGGTGCAAAAGCTTGTAAGGAAACGGTGCAAAAGCTTGTTTTTGTACATGCACATCTCAAAATCATGTAAATGCTACAGATGAAGGCAGTGATACTGACTCTGGATAAGAGGTTTGAACTTTATCTTTTTACCATCTTGATCAGTGTTTTCATAGTCGAAGCCATGATAAAATAGCCGCAGATAAGACATTACAATGTTCTTTGCTCTAACTGCGGTAACAATGCTAGGAAGCCGCTAGGAAGCCCATTCACAGAGAACTGAACGCGTTCGCGGTGATGCATCTGGCCCGCCTTCGATCTGTTAAACCCTGCATTTGTTTGTGAAAAGGCAGAAAGCATTTCACCTCTTTTATTTATATTAAGGAAGGTAAGGGTTTTGACATTTCGCAATAAAGTATTGCCATATGCGAAAAAAAAGTTTGTTCTCCATTTTTTACAGAACACAAAAAAAAACACGTGAAAAAACATGTTTATTTTTTTATTACTCAAAATTTGCGGAAACTTTTAATCTCTACTGCCGAGGCGTAAAGTTCCTGTATATGGTTCGCCAGAGTTGCGGGTGCGATTTAAACAATCCGGCGGTTCTACCGTGACAGGAAATTCGGCTGTCTTGGCTGCGCACAGAACTAATTCTCCAGTTGTGCACAAGCGCGTGGTTGTGGCGGCCCCACGCAGCGTCCCGTGCAGCCGGCTCCACACCTACGCGGCGACTTCGCCCCACCGCTGCAACTGGCGCTGCGTCTCCTACATGCTTGACGGGTGGCTGTCCCGAACGACTCTCGAGCTCAACTATGGCGGATGGACGCGCGACTCTGCTCCCCTAAAGTAGCTATGCACAGGAACTCTAGCGAGGCGGGGAGGGACAAGCCAGGAGACGACGAATACTGGATGCGTGAAGGCGCGCTCGCCATGGGCTGATCATGAAATCTGCTACCATCGCTGATAAGCAGGTGTCCGCCACTGCCCAGACAGCCGTCTGGTGTGTCGGTCCATCCTGGAAATGCCACTCGGTTTGCTGAGTTAAAGCGAAATATGAGTCGGATTGCGCAAAGTGGCAGGCTGCTGAAACGAGAAAAAAACGTGAACTTTAGCGAGCTAAGCGTCGGGAGATGAAAAATGGGAAACTTTAATGATCAAAAATAAACTGCGGATTGGCTTCCTTCTCCGGGAGTTTATGGGCAATCCTTGCGCTCACTGCTCGGTCCAACAAGATGATCTGGTCGTCCATGCTCGCGCGGGATAATATGCCCTCCCACTGCTAACGGGAAGGGTTGGGAATGCAGGAAGGTCGGGGTTTCGGTCGCACTCCCAGACGATGTGATAAAGTGTGCCTGAATTGCCAGAAAACGCAGTGCAGGAGTAATGTGCTCGACGTAGATGATTTAGCCGTGCTGGTTTTGGAAACGCGTTTGTTGGAATTTGTTATGTGTTTTCCTGCCAGTTAGACAATCTGTATCTGGCGGCGGGGAAAGTTCCAACTACCTGTCTGCAATTTTAGGTTACTTTCAGGTAGGTCTCATTTGGCGTTGGACTGTGCTCCTCCGTTGAGGCCCGTTTGGTGAGAGTGCCGGCGAATGCATGGACTTTGTCGTTGCCCGGTCGATCTAAGTCGTCAGTGGTCCACGCGATTCTGACCGTACGAGAGGGAGGGGTTTTGCTGAGGAAGAGGTGTGCTGTTGGAGAAACTGCGCCTGCCGTGTATCTTCTGCATGCCGTCTGACAATCGGTGACTATGTAGAAAAACGACAGGGCGAGCTTTACGGGCGGGAATAGACGCGTCGCTTTCGACTTCGAGGATGGCTTCGGAAATAGACAAAACGACAGTAGCGAGCGCTCGCAGTACCTAACGATAGACTATCCATATCCTTCATCGGGCAAACAGTGCTACGACTGCTTTCGTTAGCATAACCGGGCGTAGCTGCGCTAAGCTTCAACTAAGCACTAGAGGTAGCATGGCCTCCTACGTGAAGCTTGTGGTTACAAATGGTCCGAACACATGGCGCACGCTACTCTTACGTGAGTTATTCACTTGTACTTTTCAAGATGTGCAAGTGGCAAAAATTCAGCTATCTTCTATTAGGGACAGGGAGTTGTGGGAATGGCTTAATTGGAGCTGGGTGCATTGTACTAGCGCTGTAGGACGAAACACAAAAATATTGATTGGATTGTGGGGTTTAACACGCCGACGCAACGCAGGCGATGAGGCGCACCGTAGTGAAGGGCTCCGGAATAATTTTGACCACCTGGGGATCTTGAACGTGCGCCGAAATAACGTACACACGGGCGTGCCTTTTCGCTTTTATCCTCCACCAGAAAACTTGCCGCCGCGGCCGGGAATCGAACCCGCGGCCTCTTGCTCAGCAGCGCAACGCCTTAGCCACTGCGCCGCCGCGGCGGATAAAGCAAAGGCAGACAAACGCTAGCTACACAAGACAAACGCTAGCTTCAACTGAGATTTTTGCTAGACACACATCATCATCATCATCATCACCAGCCTATCTAAGCCCACTGCAGGGCAAAGGCCTCTCCCATTATTCTCCAATTATCTCGGTCCTGTGTCAACTGTGACCAATTTATCCCCGCAAACTTCTTGATCTCATCTGCCCATCTAACTTTCTGCCGCCCCCTGCAACGCTTGTCTTCTCTAGGAATCCACTCTGTTACCCTTAATGACCAGCGGTTATCTTGCCTTCGCATTACATGCCCTGCCCACGTCAATTTCTTCTTCTTAATTTCTACTAATATGTCTTTAACACCAGTTTGCTCCCTGACCCACTCCGCTCTCTTCCTGTCCCTTAATGTTACACCTATCATTTTCCGCTCCATTGCCCGCTGAGTCGTTCTCAATTTAAATTGAACCCTCTTAGTGAGCCTCCAAGTTTCTGCCCCGTAGGTGAGTACCGGTAAGATGCAGCTGTCATGCACTCTCTTCTTCAGCGACAATGGTAGGCTGCTCTTCATTATCTGAGCATGTCTGCCGTATGCACCCCACCCCACTCTGATCCTTCTAATTATCTCTGCCTCATGGTTGGGATCTGGGGTCACAACTTGGCCTAAGTAGATATATTCGCTTACCACTTCCACTGCCTCGCCACCTATCTCAAACTGCTGTGCTGTCCCGAGGTTATTGATCATTACTTTAGTTTTCTGCATAATAATTTTCAGGCCCACGGTTCTACTCTGAACGCCCACTGCGGAAAGCATGCTTTGTAATTCGTCCCCCGAGTTACTTAGCAAGGCAACGTCATCAGCAAATCTGAGGTTAGTGAAGTATTCTCCACTAACCCTTACTCCCACCTGTTCCCAATCCAACGTTCTGAATACTTCTTGTAAACATGCTGTGAATAACATTGGAGAGATTGTGTTTCCTTGTCTGACACCATTCCTTATAGGTATTTTACTGCTCTCCCTATGGAGGATGATGGTAGCTGTAGACCCATTGTAGATATCCTCTAGTATTCTTACATAATGCTCATCTACCCCCTGATTCCGTAATGCCTGAATGACTGCTAGGGTTTCGACCGAGTAAAATGCTTTCTCATAATCTATGAGGGCTATATATAGGCGTTCAGTATACTCAGCGCACTTCTCTATCACCTGATTGATCGTGTGAATATGGTCCATTGTTGAATAACCTTTACGGAACCCTGCTTGTTCTTTAGGTTGACTGAAATCTAAGGTTGCAGAGATTCGGTTAGCGATTACCTTGGTAAATACCTTGTAGACGACTGACAGTAAGCTGATCGGCCTGTAATTTTTCAAGTCCTTCATGTCGCCTTTCTTATGGATTAGGATGATCGCGTTCTTCCAAGATTCCGGTACCATTGCGGTCATTAGGCATTGCGTATACAGGTTTGCCAGTTTTTCAAGTACAATTTCTCCGCCATCCTTCGAGAGGTCTGCTGTTATCTGATCCTCACCAGGTGCTTTGCCCCCTTTCATTTCTTTCAAAGCCTTCCTTACTTCTAAGGTCGTTACTGGTTGGATGACCATCTCTTCTGAACTACTGTCTCGTTCGGCATTATCCTGTATGTCCCGGCTACTGTACAGATCCCTGTAGAGGTCATCGGCCACTGCGATTATTTTATTCCTATTTGTGATGACATTGCCTCGCTTATCCTTAAGTGCATACATCTGATTTTTCCCCACGCCAAGACGTCTCTTCACTGCTTTCAGGCTGCCTTCGTTCTTTACAGCGTATTCGATCCTCTCCATATTATACTTCCGTATGTCAGCTGTCTTACGCTTATTGATTAAATTTGAGAGCTCGGCTAGTTCTATTCTGTCAGCTGCGGTGGAGATTCTCATGGTTTGCCGTTTCCTGATTAGATCTTTCGTCTCCTGTGAAAGTTTACCAGTATCCTGTCTAGCCATAGTGCCCCCGACGTCTACTGCATACTCCGTGATAATGCGTGTAAGGTTGTCGCTGGCTTCCTGTGTCGTAAGCTCGGCTTCCTCGTTAAGGGCGGAATATCGGTTCTGCAGCGCGATCCTAAATTCTTCTACTTTACGTCTTACTGTTAGCTCATTTATCCGCTTCCTTAATACTAGCTTGTTGCGGTCCCTCCTCAAATCTAGCCTAATTCGAGATCTTACCATACGGTGGTCACTACACCTTACCCTTCCGAGCTATTCCACATCCTGCACGACGCCAGAGTTATCGCATAATATGAGGTCTATTTCATTTTTGTGCTCCCCATTCGGGCTCCTCCAGGTCCACTTCCGACTCTCCCGTTTTCAGAAGAAGGTATTCATTATGCGTAGGTTATTCCGTTCTGCAAACTCAACTAGTAGGCCCCCCTGCTATTTCTACAGCCCAGACCATTGTTCCCAACTGCCTTGTCTCCATCCTGATTCTTGCCTACTTTACCATTGAAGTCCCCATAACTACGGTATACTGTGTTTTTACTTTAGCCATTGCCGATTCCACATCTTCATAGGGGCGTTCCACTACTTGGTCGTCGTGGCTGGATGTGGGCGCGTAGCCCTGCACTACCTTGAGCTTGTACCTCTTATTCAGCCTAATTACAAGACCTGCTCCTCTTTCGTTAATGCTATAGTATTCGTCTAAGTTGCCAGCTATGCTTTTATTGACTAGAAATCCCACTCCCAGTTCTCGTCTGTCCTCTAGACCACGGTAGCATAGGACGTGTCCATTTTTCAGCACCGTAAGGGCTTCGCCTGTCCTCCTAACCTCGCTAAGCCCTATTACATCCCATTTAATGCCCTCTAATTCCTAGAACAACACCTCGAGACTTGCTTCGCTAGATACGGTTGGCGCGTTAAACGTTGCCAGGTTCAGATTCCATTGGCGACCTGCCCGGATCCAGGGATTCTTAGCACCCTCTGCTGCGTCACAGGTCTGACCGCCGCCGTGGTCAGTTGATTCGCAGCCGCTGGGGACTGAGGGCCGAGGGTTAATTGGCGTATTCATGGGAGGTTGTGGCCGTTACTACAACAGGGTGGCCGATCCTGCTCTGGTGAGGGAGTGCATTACCGGCAATGGTCGCCGGGGTCAGGCCGCACCCCAAGCCCCTTTGTGCAATTCCATCAATACGCGGATTTTTTCTTTAAATCCGGTGGGAATTGTCCGGAGCCGGGATTCGAGCCACGGTCCTTCTGCACGCGAGGCGGGTGTTCTACCTCTACTCCATCGCTGCATCTCTTCGCCATCGCTGCATCGCTTCATCTCTAGACACACATATAGGCCACCTTATCGGCAAATGCACGATGTAAAAGAGAAAACATTCATTTTTTTTTCGTGTCCCTGTTAGACTGTGATTCAGGAAATACATTTCCGGTTTGGACGAAGCCATGGAAAGGGTGATGAAGGGGTCGCCTTCTTCGCCAATAGGAAATGCCTCGAAGACTTCTTGCTGGTTTTCGCTGCTTTATCTGCGCAAAGCCTTTGTAATATCGTACGCTGGTGTGCACACCCTGCACATGGTCGCAAGTGCAAGTGCACTCAAGCATACAAATGTACACAGGGAAAATATAGAACAGCCAATTCCAGCGTCGAATCCTTTCGCATTTTTTGTTTCAATCTTTCTTGAGCAGCGTTGGTCCGCATTAGAGTAATAAATTCGGGCGGGCAGCAATGGCCCGACGTTAGGCCTAGCTGAATGATTTGAAGCCTTACGTCGTTAAGCGCCATCCGCAGCTTGACATGCAATTCATAAGACCTTGGTACGTGGGTCATGAGGCTCAACTTTAGACTTATGTGGAGTTGTTAAGCCCTTATCAGAACGTATCGAAAAATACTAAGCTTCAAGCTGCGCTTAGAAGACAAAGAGTAAAAAGATTTCTTCTTTGATGGTAAAAAATCGTCTTTATGGTGGTCTCTTCATTCCAGGAGTCTATTGGCATAGGCCACGTCTGCCGCCCTCTCGAACAACATACGCTGGACGTAGAAGGAACAGCTGGCCAAGGCGCTATCCCAAAGCTCATAAGTGTAGTAGGAATAGGGCCGGTCAAGCTGGCTTTGTGTGCAGGCGCCGACAATATAAAAAAAATATAAAAGAGCTTAGCAATGTGAAAGCATGGGCGAGTTGATGATGGCTATTTTAAAGCCAAGTTTTAGTCTTCTCACGGATTGCGTCTGTAACGCGAAAACACCCTGCACGAAAGCCTACTTTGTCTAACGGTGATGATGAATGATCGCGTGTAAATTGAAAGAAATAAAAAAAAAAACATCCCCCTCGCGAGGGGCACGATCAAATGCAGAGCATTTCTGCGGGGGGGGGCGCGCCTGCAAGTCGTATGGATTACGTATTGGTTGTTGTTGTTGTAATTGTTGTCTTCCAGCGTAGACATTGTCGATGAAGTCGATGGTGAAACGTGCCGTGAACCCCCTGCCGCGGCTATGACGCAACGTGGAGCGGCTATGACGCAACGTGGCGCGGCTATGACGCAACACAATCCAACACAATCCACTTTAATCCAATCCAGTCCAAATCTAAGCCAATCCAAGCCAATCCAATCGAATCCAATCCAATGCCCCTCGCGAGAGAGTGTTATAGCGCCGAAATCGCCACCACGCGAACGCGTGATGCTGACGTCACGATCACGCCACAGATGTTAGCCACCGCAGCGCGCGCGAACGACATATGTGGTTTAAGCGCGAACCGACCGCGGCGAGATAGCGCGATGCGAGCGCCCCACCTGTTCTTGCGCGCGAACCTAACGCGGCGAGAGAGGGTGTTGCGCACGTCCCCACCTGTTGTGCGCCCGAACCGAACGCGGCGAGAGAGGGCGTTGCGAGCGGAGAGAAGGCGAGGAGGACGCGGGGGAGAGGGCGCACCTCTGGCCGACGGTTGAATGAGTCAAGGATATAAGGCACGTTCGTAACCTTCCGTTCTGTGTCGGCTTTGTGGCTCAGTTGGTAGAGTACCGTGCACCTTGCGTTCCGCCCGCAGAGTCGTACGATCGAAACCTGGCGCCGGCAAGTATTTATATAGTGTAGGGGGAGCGATGCGGACGCGGACTACGGACGCCAACGCGGGTGACATCGTGAGTTACTAAAATGCTCTGCATTTAAAAAACGCCTTAATGGCTGGAATGGAAGCTAGGTCCCTCACGTTATGAAGCAAGAGTCTTTCCGATTGCTCCATTTCTACAATGCCGAGGATGAGGCCAAACTCAGACGACAACCAAACGATCCGTCTCGAGAAAGCTTCGCGTTCAACCATCATCGTCGTTAAACGGAGAGGTGCTTTTTTTATTCGCTTACTTTTCATTTGTTGTTTTCTTCAGTTTTCCTTACATTTGGTGTATCCGGAGAAAATGAAATACAGATGTAAGACAGCGCTTCGTGTGCCCTCTTGCTGTCGTCCTGTCGCTTGCGCTCCGGTTCATTATGAAAACGTCCTGTCCTGTCGCTTGCGCTGCGGGTAGCGGATTCCGCACAAGAACGGCGCAAAAGGGGAGACAAGGTGCGCGCTCCTCTGTAGGGGTGTCTTCTCGAGCGAGGGTAAGTGTTAGTTTACAGGGTGGAAGTGTTTTCTCATGGCCCTTGGTAGTTGTTTGTGCGGTGGGGTGTACGTTTCTCTGTGCAGTCGACAGTGCGCGATAATCTCTGGATAATAAACTAGAGGTAGCGGACGCAGGTGTTTGTCTTCAGGGGATCGGGCAACCTCGTTCCGTGAGGCTCCAATTTTCGCATGTGCCCAGATGAACTTGAAAGGTCCCGCAAGTGGCTTTTCTGGGAGGTTTTAAGTGTAGTCGTGTGTATTGGGCCACGGGAAAAGTTCCGAAAAGCCTGTTCAAATCGGCAATAACGGTGTCAGCTTGAGGTCGGGTAAGCGCGAGGCAACTGCTGCTTCCTTGGCGAGTAAGGGGTTGGCTGGGTACAATGATACTCAGGGGCGGTGGTAGTCAGGGTTTATAATACCTGTAGTTACTGAGCCTTCCTTCCAAGGCTGCTGGCGCGTTACTCGTGGTTTATAATAGACGTACCTACTGGGCACTCTTTCGGTGATAGATGGCCGTTTACGTGTATGCCACAGTAGATTATCTATTATACTGTTTCAAGATAGCACGGGTTTCCGCCCTAAGACTTCAAAGAAAAACGTTAGGCCTAAGCTCGCCCCCCTACTGCATACCTGACAGTTGACGCTCTTATTCCAGCAAAGTGATGCAAGCTGGCATAGTTGCTGACTGACCGCCTGACTGACTGACTGACTGACTGACTGACTGACTGACTGACTGACTCACTGACTCACTCACTCACTCACTCACTCACTCACTCACTCACTCACTTTATGAATCTTCACCGTCCAGAGAAAATTGGTGGTCCTAGAGGCTTAAAACTAAGGGACATAATTTGTGTGATGACGGAGGGGCCCAGAAAGCCTGGATTTTTGGCAATCGGATTCCTGTGACAGGTAGAGGAGGCACTAGATTTTTCAAAAATATCCCGTTTATCTCGCTTTTCATTTCGGGCATGGAGCGTTGTTTTTCAGATATGTTTAACCCGGAAACACGTTTAAGAACTAGCTGAAGTGCCTAATTGCCCTAATTTCGGCCTGATTGCCCTTAAAGTGACCCCGAAACACATAATTAAGCTCTTCTTGAAATCCTAAATGCTTTCAGAACGTAGTGAACAAACGCACCCAGTACTTAGATAAGGGGGTATCAAAGTACCTATGCGAAAAATTTCTTTTTTATGCGCACCCAGTTGCCAAAAGCTTGCTCAAAAAATTGATCTCTTTCTAGTTTTTGGGGTTATTCAAGTGCTCAAATTACTTCATTGCAGCAATGCAAGAGGAATTCCCGGGCGTCCTTTTCGTTACAGCAATAAATGGTTTCGACAGCCCCTTCAGAAAAAAACCCAAAAGCAAAGCAGAAACTGAAGGCGGGTCTCCTGCGACGACCAAATCCCGCAGCGCCGCTTCGTGATAGCGATAACTAAAGCTTTCAGAACGATTCAAGGCACGAATAAAAGAATTAAAGTGTTTGTAAAAACTGTTGAAGAGTCACTTCAAGGGACGAATCTTAGTTTGGGAATAACTTGGGTGTTTTTACGGATTCTCAATTTTTTGTGCCGACCTCGATACGCCGATTTTTGTATTGCTTACAAATGTAACCCGCACGAGTGCGCAAAATCATAATATATTTTTTTTGGAATCCGATTTTTAGAAAAGGCGTGAGAAATTTATGTATATATACTCCTTACAGAGGGAAGGAGCAAAACCAGAAAAAATTAACGCCAAGTAAAACTGCTTGTTCTAAATTCTTGAAACGTGATTAGTATATTCCCATGATGCTGTATGAACTCAATATGGCTGAAATAAAGAATGTACACAGTTGACAGAGAGAACAGTGCGCAAACATTTTTTCAAGCATTCGTTAATTTATTGCAGCGCGTTCACAAACACGCCTGCTTTCTGCTGAGACGAGCATCCCATGCGAATTTCGAAAATGTTGTACAAGGGTTTCCCCTACCCAACATATATTGTGACGAATCTTAATTTTTAGTAAATTCCGAATTTGCACGAAATTCCCGATAAGTATTCAGCCTTAAATATTTGTAATCACTTTGTTTCAGAAATGTTGCCTAAACAAACGTCAATAACCAATCTAAATATTTTGTTTTTATCACGCCGCAAGTGAGCGATATCTTTGTCTTGCCCTAGATGGTTTAAGTTTGACAGAAACTTCCAGACTGAAGTGATAGACCTAGACACTCGATTTTTAGCAGTGTGGGGTACAAGCTGGTTTAAAGGCCACTAAACAGTTGAATAAAGTTAGCCTATTTCGAAGCATTACGCTGCCGAGGATATAAAAACGCCATTCTCGTAACTAGAAGTTGTTTAATGGGGCAGGAAACGCCAGAAATGTGAACTGACGACGGGGCCCCGTACACATTCGGGTACTAAGATTTGTGACGTCACAAAAGTGGTGAATGGCTAGAGATCATTGGATGAGCATCTCTCGATCTTCTACTGAGAAAAAATCCAAAGTTGTTGAGCAGCCATCACGCATTCAGTTTCGTCTTCCAGAAGCATTGGTGAACAATTAGCGAAGTCAATGACCTACGATGGTTAGAGCTGAGCTGCTGGAAGCGACATACCTGCCAGAAAGCAGCTAAAGTGCCTTTATTAGAATCAGCAAAAGGAAAAAGATACACTGCAGGTAGTTAAGCAAGCAGGCCGAGCCACCAGTCTCCCGTTTTCCGCGCGCGGTGGGGCAAGAGTAGAAGTACACGTAACACTACATTTAAAATGTTGCTATCGGCAAAGCGCGGCCAGTTTAAACATAATCGCCCGTGAAATTAACTTCATTGGAAGGGTTAGCTGACCGATTCACCTGTTCGTTTCGAGCCGCCACTTATAAACCGTAAAGCGTGCGGCGCTCGCCCTTGTTATGTTTGAGCCAGGGGTAGTGGGGGCAATAACGACTGCCGACGTCGCTGCAGTGAATACTGTTTATTTCAAGCTGTGTTCGCGCCGCGCGAGAGAAGATAATATGTGATGACTGTGATCGCCATACGATGTGAAATGAAGGCGCGTTCCTGACGACGCCAGCTGGAAGCCCGGGACGCCGCACTTTATATTCCAAGCTACGCTTGTTGCTTCAAAAGAGTATTCGCTGGCAGCAGGCTGGATAGGGACTAGGAATCCCGAGTAGGCGGGCACAGCGGCCACTTGAGAATTCAATTTCGTTTCTCATTCCGTCGGTGAAAAAACCATATACGTCGAATCCACAGCCACACAAACAGGCCGTAGTACGCCATTTTTCGGAGGCGTAAAAAATAACGCTGCCAGCGTTTACGCTGCAGAAGACACCGCTGCGGCCGTTACTTCATTCGTAGTTTCTGTAGCAATGGCTACAGCTGGAAAAAACAGCTGGAGAAATTCCAGCTCTGCTTTCTTGTTTCTCCGGTTACAACGCATCATTGCTACTCAAACAATGCCGCGCGAGCTTACAAACGATTGATATTTCAGTTGAAACACAATTTCATTCAGCCATTAGTGTTTTTTAACCCATTGTTTATTACAGCCGTAGGGGAGTAAAAAGTGTGCCCGCATGTCGGATTTCATCGCTGCAAATGTCGTCAGCAGAGGTATCAATTTAGCGTCCCCTATAACGTAATTCTCACGTTCGCGCCATCTCTGGGGACTGCATGCTACTGTTCACTGCTGTTTTTGAATACTTTTTTATCTGTGTTATCATTAAAACCAGTTCAGCCAGTGTTCCTATAAAAGAACGCGGAATTGTGATTTCAGATACGATCGAACAAAGTATGGTTGGTCGACCTTTTCAATTTGCTTGAAAATACTTTAGATCATTTCCTGATTACTCCCATGTCGAGATTCAGGAATATTTTTCTAGAGAAAAATTTTGTGTAACTATAACGAAATTTTGAAACGCTACAAGGTAGACCACCAGCATCGCTACATGTCCATGCGCCTCGGCAAATATAGCGAAGTATAGATACGAAATTCTTTATGAGGGGCATTTCGTAAATTTTATGCTCAACGTACCTCCGGTGTACATTTCTCTAAAAACGTTTTGCTGCCTGCAAGAGCATAAATGCTTCGCAATAAAATTTCAAATTAGATCCAAAGCGTGATTTTGTTCCATTATTGAGACTAAATATTTCAAAAAATGTACTTGCTACAACCTTCACATTTTAGTCACGCCTGCTACTCACAGTTTTGAACAAGCACAATGAATAGTACAATTTTACACTTACGGTTAGGATGGAACGGGCGCGCAAGTTTTAAGAAAAAACTGAAAAAAAACTTTAGCAGCTAATACAAAACTTCTCTTGGATTTTGCTTGAATTATCCCCAGATGTAGGCCTTTACATGCACTTGCATTATAACGAAAAATATGTTGCATCATTTTGTTCCTGAAGCGTGTACAGCTTGAGAGAGGAGCCAATTCGGCCCTGCTCTTCATGACATGCTGCAGTGATAGCCACTCCCCTCAGATTGGTAGAAATTATGTATATTTTGTATAAAAGACAACTGATCCCTTAACCGGCACAATAAGTGAGAACGCAACGAAAAAACGACATTTTTAAGGTCCCCGTTGGCACCATAACAGCCATTCTGAGCCCACATTGAGGTATATGGATTTGGGTAAAAAATGACAGAACTGTTACATTCAGCCCGATACTTAAGAAAAGCACTGCTTCAATTTTTGAAACTGTCGCAACAAGATGACCATTATATTTAATTTGGTTGCAAGTAAAAACACCTTGTATAATATCGATACTGAAGTTTGTACAGCGCCCAATTCGTAGGCAGCACCACTTGAACGTAATGTTGAAATGCGCGCAGTTGTTTTGGACCTTCCTGTGCATTTCTTGAAGCCCTGACGGCACTCTTTGTCTTGATATGCTATTTCGTCTTGCCATGCTAATTCATATTGCAAACACACTGGATTCGTGCAAAACAAAATTCTAACTGCTGTGCATGCGCTCCATAAAATCAACTATTTTACAACACGAAAGGCTGCACACATTTTCGCTTTTTCCTTTGCCGAGAATACCGTGTGCTGGCCTCTGCGTGGCGACACTTCTTTCGCTTGCTAGAACGCGCGCGCAGTTGTGGGGCGCTCAGAGTAATTGGGGACTGCAAATCGGCCGGCGAGGAATACTTCCCAAATGATGAGCTGAAGTTCTCGATGCAAAGTCACACAAACATCATCCTTGTTGTACGTGATGGCGAGGAAACACTTGTGAAGAAACACTTAAAGACAGAATCGATTCGGGAATAATTTTGCATGTGCAAGCAATGCTATTTTTACTACAGCACTGCGCTAACCAAGTTTGATGTCTTACTCGTGGATGAGCCCAATGTAATAGGCAGCAAGAAATGTTCTCCTGCGCCCAATGTGCCACCTAGCCCGCTTATGTTGCATACACGAAAAATACCGGAAACCCAAGTATCAATGCCAGTGAATAACGTGCGCATTCATTTTCAGCGCGCCATCAAATCAATGCTATTCCGGCGGGGTAGGTGGTCGCAAAAGAGAGGATTTGAATGAGAAGAACACAACAGCCGGTTTTCCATGCTCGCAAGACTAGATATCCCTGTACAAGGTAGGGTTTTCTTTTGGGGGGGAAGGATGGAGGGAGCGGGGGGACTGGTTGTCACGTGGGAGCCAGGCGGGTTTGTGTAGATAATACTTGACCCTATTTATAAAAAATAATCTGGATTACGTTTGCACCGAATGAATGCGATGACGTTGTAATAATCTTGAAACACCACTCTACATTTTAAAGCCTAATCTAGATTTCAAAAATTGGAATTCGACCTCCCAGAAATGTATCAACTGTTGTCAAACAAAGTCAAGTGGGCACATTTCCCGTACATGGGGCGAAACGAAGTTTTCAACTACCATGACATAGAAAAGGAATAGTGACGACGAAGAGTGCATGCGTTCCCTGGTATTCAGTCCTCTCACATGAAACTTACATTTTAGTCATCAGCAGCAGGTGCGTGTGATCTACAAGCAGAAAGTCCTGTGTGTAATCTTTAAGGAAACTCTGAATACATGTATGGCCAGCAAATTTAGTTAAACAGGTGCTACACACTAGTATACAATTTCGATAGGGTGACGATTGTTTATGGCGTCAAACGTTAGCTTTGAAGCTGTAATTTTTGTTTTGTATTCTGCCTGATTTCATAGCAGGTGTGATATTTTGCTTTTGTTCAAAATAATCAGATAGGTATTAAGGACGTAGCTATACCAGTATTTACGGTCTGAGCACCCCGTGAGGAGCATGGTTGACAGGGCTCAATTCTCGCGCTGTACAGACTCCAGTATAGATATGATGCGAAGTGTTTCTACTTCTAAGCATAGTAAATTTAGCGGTGACCATATTAGGACAGTTTTACAAAACTTGAAAGAGCGCTTTGTAAAATATTGGGCTGAACATAAGAGTTCTGTCATTTTTCCCCAATTCATAGATTTTCATTGGGCGCAGACTGGTGGTCATGGTGCAGCGTGTGCTTTACAAAGCCTTTTTTTGTTACTATCTCAGTTATTATAGCCGTGAGGGGATCATTTGCCGTTTACACAGTACATACATTATTGATAAAAATTTCAAGGCAGTTGATACCATTACAGTATGTCGTGGAGGGCCGTAGAGTAGGGCTCCTCTATCGCGTTGTACGCGGTCCGAGAACGAAATGATGCAGCATGTGTTTGATGATAATGTAAGAAAATGCAAATGTCTACATCTAGGAACAACGAGAGAAATATTAAAAATCCGTTTTTTTATATCAGCTCTTGAAATTTGCGTTTGTCTGTTTTTTCTTCAAACTGGCGTGCCCATTGCATCTTAAGCGTACATTATACAATTACAATGTTTGTTGTGGTATTTAGAACTGTATGGAGCACACGTGAGGAAAATGTGAAGGGTGTATATTAATTACTTTTGTAATATTTAGGCTAAAAGTTTCAATAAAGTTGTTCTCTGAAACGAGTACGTCAATTTATATAGAAAAATTTGTATTCTTGACAGCAGCAAAGCTTTATTAGAGAAACTCGCACCACGCGTAAACAGTGCACAATATTTAAATATTGCCCCTAAAAAATATTTACGTAGCTAGACGTCTATAAAAATGGCCGAGGCACACGGACATGTAGAAGCGGTGAACCACCTGGTCGTGTTGCAAAATGTTCTCATATAGACAAAATTTTTTTTGGGGAAAATGTTTCTTAATATCATCGTTGGGGTAATGAGGAAATGGCTTAAAAATTTCAATGAAATGGATGCGGTCGACCAGCCACCATTTGTTCGATCTTATATGAAATCCCCCTGGTAAACTTTCGCGTTTAGGTAGCCAAAAAAAGACTACTGTCTTTATTAAGACTGCCCAAAGCTACGGTATGAACGTGTTTGGATAGGGAATCTAAGCGAGTGTACGACACAAAACCCAATTGACTGCAGCGCAGCCCAGATGGTTGCCCGAAACAAAACGCGAGTAGTTTTAATCTGATATTTTGCACTGCTTGGTAAGTGTGCCTTGCGGGTTAGCTCGCAACAGTTAGTAACAAAACAAGAGGAAGTTAGCTCGGTCAGAAAGGCTTCCACAACCGGAAGCCCGCACTTCATGTACACTGCTCACGGATTGAAACGCGACACTGCGATCGCGTGGCCGCCGGCACATGCAGCACCGCCCCTGGACGCCCTTGGAAGCGAGGTGTTGCATTGTGGTATACGGCGTGGGTGAGAGTGGTTTGACCGTAGGCGTACTGCTTCCGGTTGCCAATGAGCGGGAGTGGAGTTCCCCGCAGCGACAGCGCGGCGCCTTAAGCCCGGAGCGCTGGATCGCGTTTGTGCGCCGACGGTAGCCGCCCGGCGGTGCGCGCAGCCAATTTCGCGACATCGTCTGCTCGCGCGCTCTTGTTCCGCGGGCCCTTCCGATGCGGCTCAGATAATGCGCATGTAAGGAACGGTCACGCTTATCTGAATTAAACGAACGTCTGCACGAAGGAACAGTAAACTTTATTCCAGGATGTAAACTAACAAGAAGGCAAGACGCATTTGCAGTCACGTTCGCGTGTTGTGCGGGGCATTAGTGCTTCGTCGGTTCTCCTCTGGCAGCCATGACGGCGACCATTCTGCGTGGCAGACTGTTGTACAGGCTGGTGGTAAAGGTAGAGAAAGCCGCCAGCCTCTGCCATTCCGTGTGCACCGCCACCGACAGGTCCTCCGCGGAACACCGTTGCGGTTTACGGCAAGAAAGGGCTTTCTTTATTTCCCCCCAGACGTTTTCAATAATGTTCATGTCCGCACCTTGCGGCGGCTAGTCAAGCACCATCACACACCTATCCTCCAGGAGGTTAGTGACGCATGCAGCAGTGCGGCTGCCGTCGTGGCCGCGAGAGGAGTGCCGACGAGGTACTACATGAACGTGCCTGCAAATGCGTCTTGACGTTTTGTTAGTTTACATCCTGGACTAAGTTTGCTGTTCCTTCGTGCAGAAGACGTTCGTTTTATTCAGATGAGCGTGACCGTGCCTTACATGCGCATTATCTGAGCCGCATCGGACGGGCCTGCGTAACAAGAGCGCGCGAGCAGACGATGTCACGAAATTGGCTGCGCGCACTGCCGGGCGACTACCGTCGGAGCACAAACGCGCTCCAGCGCTCCGGGCTTACAGCGCCCCGCTGTCGCTGCGGAGCAGCACACTCCCGCTCATTGGCAACCGGAAGCAGTAAGCCTACGGTCAAACCGCTCTCACCCTCGCGGAATACTACAGTGCCACACCTCGCTTCCACGGGTGTCCACGGGCGGCGCTACATGTGCCGGCGACCACGCGCTCGCAGTGTCGCGTTTCAATCCGTGAGCACTGTACAGCCGGTAAAACGCTTGTCTATAACAGCGATTTGAACTTCAACCAGCCACATCAAAAAACTGCCGAAACATACCCGTTCCAAACATGTCGGAGGAAAAGGCGAAGGGCTAAGACTTCAGAATTCCGCAGTAGTTTTATTCAAATCCCATTCCGGCGGGGCAGGATAGGGCTGAGAGTACGAACGCTGTGTTATAGACAAGCCTTTTACCGGCTGTACATCAAGCCACTGAAGTGCCTTTAGATGTTTGAAAGGATAACAGTGGTACTCTTTACGATAAATATGAATCTATTTGCGGCCCGGTGACTTAGCGGCGCTGATGGAATAGCTTAAAAGCGGCGTCTTCAGGATGTTTGTTTTAAAAAAAAATTGAAGGAAGCTCACGCTAAAGTGTAAAACCTGAAGGCAGCGAAAGTGTACTCAACCTTCACGACCATTACGACAGTTTAAGAAGCAGCTCATTTGCTTCTTCGTTGTCGCAAAGACCTATACTCCATCATTGCTGCTATAAATATGACCCTCCTCGATTTTTTGGAAGGGATAATCATTAAACATCACCTTGGAGAGGCGTGCGCGATGATGCGTCTTTCTTGTTCTGAGCAAGTGTTTCCACGTTTACGGCGAACGCTGGAGTCTTTCTCTTTCCGAGGAATTGCTGCCACGATAAGAGCAAAACCTTCAGTATTTTTTCTTTGAAAGGGGGAGGGAGAGGTTGTAGCCGTTCTTGGCCAATCTCCCTAAGTGGATATGCTTCGCTTGACAAACGTGCGTCGCCCACTCACGGCGGTCGCCGTGAGGCACACGAGCGCTCGGCATTTCGTTGTATTTTTAACTGCCGGGAGACCACCGCAATCTTGGTCAATCTCCCCAAGTGGGTATGGTTGTGTTGCAAAACGTGCCCCGGCGAGGCAGAGAGGGCGCCGCAAGCAACGAACTCACGAAAGCTTGGCATTTTAGTTTTTTAACGGTCGAACGGCCGCCGCGAGGGACGCGCTCCCGTGCGCTCGACATTTTCTTGGTATCTTTAACTGCGGTCACGTTACACTAACAATTTTTTCAACAGCTTTCCTCTTAAAACTGCGACTAATAGTTATCCATGACACCTGCTGAGACAAACGTCTTTATGAGTGAACAGTCGTTTGGGAACACAATTGCCATATATTTTGTTTTGTGATAGTTATTATAAAACACGAGTTACAGCCGTTTTCTGCTACCACAAGTCTCGCGTAGCAGTTTATGAAGTGTTATATAACGGCAATATCTAATTTTGTAGAACTTCACGGTCATCGAACTATTACAGGTGACTAACACCTGCATCCGCACCACCGTGTGCTAGGGATAATAACTAAAGAAATGAATCAGTCAGTAGCGGCGCATGCACGACAACAGCCTACAACAATAATAGTTTTGGAATCCAGTATGAATACTCTCAGGACTGTGAAAATTACGCACGCAAATAAACTCATTTTCATATTATGTAAGTTAGCAAACACAGGAGGCGCGTTCGCGCAGCTTTTTGTGTAGGCACCATTCAGTGTTTTAAAGTGATTCTCTCGATTGGTTTTGCCTTCTTACGCTAGGAACTTCAATCAATGCATGCATGGAGACACAAAAGAGTTAGCAAGTTTTTTTGGTTGCAGTCTATTTCAGATTAATTGATTTGTTACTAGATGTCTGCGCCCTTTGAACGCAGCCGTTGGTACACCTTTTCAATTATTTTACAAAATTTATAAGGTAATGTGAGGTTTTCCAGACAGAAATAAAGTTTTATTTTTTTATTTCTGGCTCCACCTAGCAACCGCGTCGTAAGTATGCATTTGACATACCGCGTAATTGAGCCTGAGCCGTGTCCTGACTCATAATTTAAAAATATATGCAGGAGTTTATAACATGATGCTGTTTGTTATACATAACTTGCAGGTTTGCTCACGACAGCTGGTACCAAAACAAAAGGAAGTTGGCTGGGCCAGAATGGCTTCCAGAACCGGCAGCCCGTACTCTGTCTACATCAAGTCAACAAATTGCCTTAGATATCTTCTTTCTACTTTGCTTCTTACTAAAGGCTTCGAGGGTCTGAACTAAGAAGAAAGGAAAAGTTAAAATATTTCAGTGCCAATTCATCTCCGAATCCTTATTTTCGTCGCCCTAGAAAATATTTTTTTCTTTCGCTTCTCACATGCAAACCTTGGTGTTCCATTCTAGAAAGTGGAAATGCGATGCATTCCTTCCCGCGATCCGATTCTGTTGTGCGGGATCCCACGGACTGTGCGGATCCCTTTTCAGGGCAAATAAACATATCGATCTAAGGAATGGCGGCTGCACTCAAGAAAATAGAGGTGATGGAGGGGTTTCTTCTGGCATACATAAATGCTTCCAGTAGTCATAAACAAGGACTGTGCATTTATAAATTGCAGTGCGGGATTAAAATGAAATTCGCTGATCATTTAGTGACTTTGTAGATGTGGTAGAGGTGCGAATTCTAATCATCGCTGAGGATGTGCTCCCAGAATTTTTTCTGCACTGGAAGCTTCGTCTGCCTCCAAAAAAAGAACGGACGTTCTTTCCGCGCCAATATTTTGGGCTACTAAAACTTGCACTCCCTTTGATAAATATTTTCTTAATATGCGAAATTTATTCGGAGCAACAGGCTAAAAAGCTTCCAAACGTCTTAGAAGCAATGACTTCATGGCAATGACTGCAATGGAGATTTTCTCAGTGCAATTCAATATCCCGTGTTCCTACTTTTGGATTAGCATCAACAATTTCACTACTCGTTGCTTTTGCATACGTTATAGTCGGGAGTGACACAGCTAAGCTAGATTTATTAAAAGATATAAAGTTATAATAACAGATCTAAACATGCAGGCAGCCGCAATGAGTCAGCGAAAACAAATAGAAAATCTGACAACGAAAAATTACCGCTCCTAGATAAGGTGCTAATTGAACTTTTTTCAACAAAAAGAAATAGGTACACTATTCCCCGGCAGTGGTTTGCGCTGTGGGAACTTTTTTTTTCAACTGCCGCCACTCAGGCTGCCGTTCCAAACAATCTTCGTTTAAGTATTTATTTAACCTGGCGCAAAGTGCCAGTTGTGTGCTCCGTACCTAGGAAAGAGCAATTTTACAAATCCCGTCAGTGGAAGGGGTAGAATTCGCCACCTGATGATAATGTTGAACGGTTTCTTAAGAAAAGAATATCTCCACGACAGTGTATGGTCTGCCTCCTAGATAGCAGGCTGTTTAGCTTAATAAGTCATCTGAGTGATAGCAAGCTCAATTCTCCACGGCCAGAAGGACGGATTCTTCTCGAAAATCACATGCCAAAGCATGGTGCAGAACTTCTCTGATAAAACAATTCAAAACGAAAGTTCTAGCTCAGGTTGCTCAACGAAACTCGTGCATCGCAACATGCTCGTTCAATGGTCGGAATAATTGACTCTGTATCCACCTTACGCCGCATCTGCTCTGTATGCGCCTTAAAACTCGCTGCTCACAGAAAAGTTCGACAGACTTCCACTGCACGTTTCGTCACTCACCAGTCTCGCCTGCAGCAGGGCAAAATCCGTTCCAAAGTTGTAGTTATTCTATCATGGCGACAGCTGTTTCCCTAGTAAAAACCAATTAAAATATACTCTATGGTTTATACAAAACAGTTGCTCTTGTCCTAGTATTTACCTATGTAGTCGGTGAACTGCCCGTCACCAGTGAGCAATCGTGTTTGTTGTCTATTTGGGGAAACTAGAGCCCTCTGTTGCAACTGTGGTGGAGCCTCTGTGGACAGCGGCAATTTTCAGACTGCCGTTACGAGCCCCGCACATACAACCGACACGCCTTCTATCAAACTTGCTGTTTTAGAGGCACCCCATAACTCAGGCACACTGTTGTACGTGTTTGTGTAAATATGGCCGCTCACGCTCGCATCTACAGGCAGAATAAAAGTGGGCACGCTTATACACAAGCCCGCTCTTTTTTAAGCAGGTCGACGTATTTCCGCTGGGCTAATAAAAAATGAGCCCACAAATAAAGCAACACGTTGCGATGACTCGAACACAGCGGTATCTGCAACGCACTCTTGGCAAATTCTTAAAATTTCAACCAGGATTTTCGTGAATCGGTGAAGCCAAAATTGTATTCGCAAGCCCTACGCAGGGCTGTATTGTCGTCCTCGCCGTGGTTACTGGGCGTGCAGTTAAAGGGCTGGTGAAGCACTTTTCGAAAAAAATTAGTTAAGCGCAGTGCTTTATGGTTTTCACCACGCTGAATTCAAAAAACGTGTTTATTTGATGCGTAAGTGAACGCAAAGGGCTTGTTTTCGCCAAAATAAACGACCCCCGCCCGAGGGCACGAACTGAGCTCGAGCAGCCTTTCGCCATTGGCGGGCGGTCGGTGACGTCATCATCGGAAGAGTCAGCGACGCGCCGGCCGCTCGGTGTACAAGTGCCGTGCGAACACGTTTACATCCAGGCCAAAAAGACATGGAAGATTCTCACAACCCTTTTTTATTGAGGAATGAGGAGCTGGGGGCAGCTCCATACTTGTTTGAGCCCATGGCTTCGCGAAAGCCGCCCATGAATCCCGGCGGCACGGACGGCTCGGCTACCCCTGAAGTGCCCACGAGCGCACGACTAAGAAATCTGCTGTGGTAAGTGATACAATGTAACACTCATTTTGTAGTTAAAAATAGAGTCATGTGCTGCGTTTTCGTGATGTGATATCAGAAAGATCGACTATACAAGCGCTGGCGAGCAAGCGTTGCTTCGAGGCCAGGTTCACAACACCGGCGTGCTCAGTGAGGTTGCGCCGGCGCCTAATGTGGCTGTATTATTGAATAGCAGTTAATATAAGCGTTTTCGATATTTCAGTATTACCGCAGCCCTTTAATGCTTGTATACGAAGACATTCAGCGGTGTTTATTTCCACGTTTGTGCTGACGATTGCCCTCGCGACGGGACACGATATACACAAAGCCGCGCACACCGCTGACCGTGCTAGCCGGCCACTTTTTCTTGTGTAGGTGGAAAAAAGAAACCTGCGCGTAAGCGATACGTTTATTTTTTTTTTTTCGCTTGTGTTGTTATTACCCAGCCAAGTTTTCTGTATCTGCTTTGAAGTTCTTTGTGAAGATCTCGCGCACATGCGGCTATTTTCTCGATCGATCGAGGCTGTTAAAATCTACTCATGTTCGAGGGATGAGCTTGCGGATTTGCTCAATAATTTTTATGTACGAATGATATGTTTGAATATTTTAGTGTGCTCGGTTCGTGATATCTAGATGAGCATGGCATGCCCCTATCTTTCCACGAGATATGCGCCAACCTACGCCACTCGTCAGTTTACGAAAAAGTTAATGTGTTTCAACTTATCACAAAACGCTTCTTCCTTGTCAGGTGTGCCTGCAACCACTGCATCCCTATGGGGGAAGCAATTGAATGCCTCTGCTGCCGGGAAATCCCGGAAATTCGGCGCAGGCTAAGGCGGCACCAGTGCGTCACACTGATGCGGAAGTTCAAGGCGGTATGCTTGGACCGCGCAGTTCTGGAAGTGGCGCTGAAACAGCGCAGGAGGCGGCTGCCCCCAGCTGGCGATCGGGACAGCAGGAACAGGCAAGCTAAGCCATGGCACCAGAAATCAGGCGGCTTTAATTTCAAGAGTGAATATCACTTGTGTATAACGACACCTTTTTGTTTTTAGAGCGCTACGGCATGCTGCATTCATGCAGTTTGCACTGCTCACGTGGGGACGCTTGGGGAAAGGAAAGAGGCGCGTTCTGCCCAGCTGCGTCGTGACAGCAGTGCGCAGCAAGTACCCATCGGTGACTGGGCAGTACAGTGGATTCAAACATGCAAGTATTATAGTACAAAAAGTGTTCAGTGATAATCCCATGGCCTGCATGAAACCATTCTGATGTGTGACATACTCTTTCCCCTGCAGACTCAGAGAAAAGACTGAGAAAGAGATACGCTGCAAATCCTTTTGGAATTCAAGTAGAAGAAAATAAACTATCACATACGAACAATCGTGTCAGCAGTCATTGTGACCAGGCTGTCCCACTGGCAGAATCCAGGGCAAATATTAAAAAGAAATAGAGCACAAAATACACACCATACAATGTTTATTCCAACTACTATGCGTCACTACACTATAATGTAAATATTATATACAATGAAACAGTTCACTATGCTTATGCAAATTGTTTTTAACATCATAATACAAAAACCAGAACCAGGTGCAGCGACTCATTTTTCTTGTCCACTATGCATGCACTGCCAGGACAAAAATAACAAATAAGGAAAAGACACAAAAGTACAACTAAACAGCAAGAAAAAAAGCTCTTCGTAATGTTCCAGACCAAGCATGAAAACAGACAGTCACATGGTGGAAGAAAAAAACGCCATGCATTTCACCCTGTCCTCTATAATCTCACCTGCCAAAGTAGTCACAGAATGATAACTGTCC
Source organism: Haemaphysalis longicornis (assembly GCF_048455015.1). Taxonomy (NCBI): domain Eukaryota; kingdom Metazoa; phylum Arthropoda; class Arachnida; order Ixodida; family Ixodidae; genus Haemaphysalis; species Haemaphysalis longicornis. Next base: position 203,929,318 of record NW_027526361.1, on the reverse strand, counting down.
ATCAACAGGAAATATCAAACATTAAATTTTGAACCCACCAAACTAGCCTATTTTATGATGAGGTGTACTTTACATAGCTGAAGACAATTTTATCCAGTAATGCACTCGTCGAAAAGATACTACCGTAATACCATAAAAGGAAGCCCCCTAAGTGGCATTTTTTGGTGCCACAACAGAACTACACCTTATAATGTCACGTAGTTACACTTCCCAATGACAAGTGAAGTCCCTTGTCGGGCCCAGCAACACAAGGCAGCAATAAGTAAAGGCACATAAAGGTTGCTACAGCCATTGAAGAAATAAACTGAAGGGACAAAAAAAAGGGGGGGGGACAAATGAAGGGACAAGGATTGAGGAAGTGAAGGAAAGTTGGGGGTGTGGACCAAGGTCTGCAAATCCAGACCTACACAGCAGGTGGACAAGATTGCAGCATTAATTTGCACGAGCTGGATGAGTAAGACAAAAATGAGCACAGAAACCATACAACATAACTGCAAGAAAAAAAAAACTGAAGTATCAATACAGTATTTACATTATTGCTGCACACAGAAACACTGATGCTAACTGCAAGTGACGTTCAAAAGCCCATTGGGGCAGACAACAACAAAAAAGAAAGCCCTATACTATACAAGTAAATTGTTGTTATCCTCTTGACTAACAATCGCTGGCAAGGTGGCTTGACGGGGTGGTGCTCCTCTTGACTTACAATCGCTGGCAAGTTGTCTTCAGGATTGATAAATGTGTCCTGCTGGATTGCGATTGGTATGCCATTGTCTTTGTGGTCTTGGCAGTCTCCCAGGATGCTGAGAAACTCACCGAGACCAAGTTTTTTGTGGTCCAATGTTGGCTGGAGCTGGCGATGTTCCCACAAGTCCAAGTTTGCCGTTCGGGGCTGCTAGTCCAGCCAAATCTGAAAGACCTCAAAAAGAACATCTTATCAAATGACCCCCCCACCCCAAGTGTTGCGGCACCTGCTACAGCTAAAATCTATCAAACAAGGAGGAAGAGTTCATTTACTAGATTAACATCCCCACCCAAATGGAACGCGTAGCAAAAAATCTTCGTGGCACAAGGGAAGGACTGTTATCGATTCATATGACCTTACACGCTGATTCACGGAGCCTGCAAGAAGGGTCCAATGAAACACCTTGACCGATGACCTCACCGACGTTTGAGCTGGAAAATGTGTTCCAAAACCTCAGCTTTACGCCAGACTTACATGAATAAAAGGCAAGAATAACATACGATGGGGGAGGGTTTCTTATAGGAGTGGAAACAATGATGCCGTATCACCCCTGCGAACACTACCACATTTGTCAGTGATCACAAGGTTTGAAGGAATGGTCACCTGCTCGAACGCCCTAATGGACCGAACCCACAAGCTTTTTCACACGAGACAATTGGGGCCACAAAATCAGTTCTCGATTCAAATCTCACCACAGGTCATCTGTTGTGCCCGGAACCTTGGTAGGCACCAAGTACCAGAGGGTTGAAGCATCTAGTCTGAGCAACAAAATAGTGTTTGATACGCATACCACGAATTCAGCCAACAAATCTAAAGGGCACATGAGGTAGTCACAGAAAAGCGAGATTTTTTTGGTCTCAATGAAGGAATCTGCTGAACCATAAGGGCTTGGCACATTGCAAGAGTAGTTATTCTGACAGAGATAACAAATCAAACACAGCCAATGTTTTTTTCGACAAAGTCCACAGGAATTTCAGTCAAGCACTGAAAGAGTGTCAACAATCTCGATATCAGAATGTCACCTGCTGAAAGTGACTGTTTGTTCAGACAAGAAGTCATTCACTGAGAGCAGCAGCTCAAGCAAATTTAGAAAAGTTAAGGGTGCTCCACAGGAAGACGCAGGTTCTTGTAAAGCGTCTGGCTTCACAGGCTCACGGATGACGACCACAATTCACCCCAGATCTATTACACTCCAGCAGGCTGAGGACCACGTGGGATCAAAAGTGCGGCACTTTGGATGTTCTCCTCTGAAAAAATAATAAATAATAAAGTGAAAGGAATTGAAGGACGTAGTCAGAAGGGCGAGGTGCCATTTCCTATCATTGTCATCGCCCATACACACGGTGACTTGTTTGGCTCTGGAGAGTGCTCTAACACCAAGAGATCGCCACAGCACCGCAAGGACTGCCATCACGCAAAACGAAAATCTGGCAAGGGAAACAAGTCATCTTCGGAAACTTGCTTGCCTTCAGTGAAGCACGCCGAAAAAAAAAAAGCTCAACAGAGCTGCAAGAAATACCAAGGAATGCCTCAGACCAACGATACAAAGACAAAGGCTGTGGAGGGAGCTGTGCCAGAGGATCTGTACGCTTCATTCACGCAAACTGGCCCCAGAGGAAAAGTCGACTGAAGGGAGCTCTGAATTTGGTCAAGTTTTTCTATGACGACATTTTGACGGAAACGGACGTGAATGATCAGTAGCCCAACAAACGGGGGTCTGGGCACTACAAATTCTGCAGATAAGGCCAGCATCTTCCCAGGGGAGAGGATGTTGAAAAGTGGGTTCACAGGATATGGCCTGCACTTTCCTCGAAGTGGGGGGGGGGGAGGAGATGTAGAAGTGGATCAAGATGTAAAGGAAGTATCTCGAGGCCTTAGTGCCTGCTAGACCAAAAATGTATGCATAATGACTGACAACTTAAAGGAGCCATGAAGACAAAATACAAGTTGGGTTTATTAGAAAGAATGCTTAGTCCCGATAACAATGATACCAATATCATCGCAATCTTCGAACAAGTAACGGAGATATTAAAGAAAACGTTTGAAGTAGTCGCGAGCCCCTAGTCAATTTCCCGCAACTTTTCCATGACGTCACGGAACCTTGTTTGTGCGATTGGTGGCTGCCTAATTGACCTGTCGCGACTACACATGACTGGACGTCTGTAATGGGGCCTCTAGTTCCATTTGACCACATCACTTGAATGCTAACGTGCAGTTAACGCACTGAAAATTATGTTTTATTGTTGGCCCGTATGACGTCATTCTTGCTCATAACACGTCACTGTGGCGCAAAATTTGAAAGTTATTAAATACTTCTTGCTTTTTTTTGTTAAAAAACATCTTTTGGAGCTGTAATGGAGCTGAGTGAGATACTGAATCCTAGTTCTTTCAAATTAAACGAAGTTGTATTTTCTCTTCATGGCTCTTTAAGCTTCAGGAAATCTTCCCACCTCTCATCATTATACACACCTACAGATGCTCCAGTCCTGTAAGCTAAAAACAAAATGACTTGTTGGCATGCGAACAAGCAACAGCCATGCGAGTTCACAATCGCTAAGGCAATGTTGAATTGAGCAAGACACCCTAGATGGCCTGCTGGCAGCACTGGCTATTTTTAGATGAAAGCACAAAACAAGGTGTATGAAATTTAGATGCAATCGGCGCAACGACGGTGAGCCTCATAACCCACAAGTACTTCTTTACTTCTCCTATGACTGGGTGCAACTTCAACCTTCAGCCACAAAGTGAAGCAGGGGATGTAACCGCTGTTAGTGTGGCAACTATCAAGGGTGCCTTGTGTTTCAGCTGCTTGTGACTGTCACATCAGGCTAAGAATATCACTACATATTGGCAGGGGATTAGAATTACTTCACGTCACAAATGCAGCTCAACTTGGACAATTTGATTTAGTGCCTCCGCAACGACATACAGTACAATCCCGCTACAATGAACTCCAACAAATTTTCAACGCTTTTTCAACGAAGAACTTTCCTTGATTGTTTTACTGAAGTGTTTGTGAACGAAACATTAGAATTCTTAATTACTGGTTAAAAGTCTCAAAATTGTACGTTCATAACTTTGGATTCATATGGCAAACGGGGAAGACAGTTGTCAGACAACTGATAATGCAACTAGGTAAGAATCATTTACGAATGTTGCACAACTGACCAAAGAGTGTTAATGACCTACTAAACAACATTTCCGTCAAAAGAAAACAAACAGATGGTGCAAAATTATTAGAGTACATGTTTGGCTCTAACACACGCCTTTCAAACAGTCAGCGCATACGAATTCTCCAACCTGCAGAAAAAAAAAAGCTTGGTCTTACTTTTGACAAAACAAAAACTCCCGTGGCACAGCATCCCATGCCAACACTGAAAAAAACACCTTGGTATGCAACCGTCTGTTAGTCAGTGTAGCTGTTATTTTCAACAGGTTGGATGCAGTAAATAACTTCACCTGTGAGTGCAGCCTCTGTGTCTCCTCCTCCGCATCCCTTTTTAAGACAGTTTTTGCAATGCATTATTTGGCGTGCCCCACGAGTTTCATTGTAGCGGGATCTGACTGTAAATGACTGCAACGCATGCAGACCTCAGCAGCAGCTGCTCCTCAACTCACACTACCATGCTGTACCGTGTCACCTTCTTCTCAACCAGTAGCTTTTTGTCCACGCCAGGAAAGGAGCTGCTCAGTGGTAGGTGCACTTGCTTGGGAGTTTCCACCTCGTCCTTGTTCTTTGGCTTCCTGGCTTCAGACAGCAGCAGGTTCAACAGCTTTTCAACATAGCCTGAGTAGTTAATACGGCATATCAATGCTTAGTGTTAATAAATAAATTTGAATGGCTCACCATAAGTTGGCGGCTCCATCACAGGGTAAGCGATGGGGTCACCTCCCCGTGCTCTTGGGAATTTGACTTCCCAACATGGAGTGCCATCCTTTGTTGTCGCCTGCTTTCGCGCTGAATTTTCATTGTAGTGCAGCGCTGCTAGCTGTGTTCTGAAAAATGCACATATTGAGTACTCAGATTCCTACAGGTTTTTTAGGTGAGCCTGTTCACTGCTACTGTATATAAAATCAACCACGTGGGCATTGGGGAGGATAAAAGCTTGAATAGAACACACTGTCGAGGAGGGTAGCCCATAGACGATCATGATGATTATGGGGTTTAACGCACCGACGCTACACAGGCACACCCTAGTGGAGGGCTCCGGATTAATTTTGACCACCTGGGGATCTTTATGTGCGCCGAAATCTCCAAGGCACAGGTGTTTTCGCTTTTCGCCTCTATCAAAAAGTGGCCGTTGTGGCCGGAAATCGAAACATTTTTGGGCTCAGCAGTGCAACGCTTTAGCCACTAAGCCACCATGGTGGGGTCCCATAAACGGTTACTTCCTAATCCAAAGTAACAAGACAGATACAAACCAACCACTATACGCTTTTGTTGATGGCTATACAGGACTGATATACATCAGTATAACAACAGCCTGGCCACTTCACTCCTCACAGGCACAGAGAACAAAGGCGAGAGAGAAACCAAGCAAGTTTACCTAGCCTTCATTCCGTCGTAAGAGTAGTGCCGAGACTTGGGCACAAAATGGATCATGAGGCTGTGGTACGTCTCCAGGCCGTACGTCTGGAAAGATGTGGACAGCTGAGGCATGTCAGCTAGGAGCACCCTGGCCGTCACCACGTCCTTCAGCTTATTGTAGGCCTTGGAACCTGGAAGGCGTAAAGAGGGAAAATTTTGAAGCCAGAGTAGCTAGCATGAATCTGTAAAAACTATTTCATTGGACACAAATATTGGCAATATCTATCTCTTAACATCAACATATTCATTTTTAGATTAAAAATTTGGGGCTAGAGGTCAGTGAGCAGTAAGGTGATCCTTTTTTATTTCAATGATTACTGTAACCAGCTTTGCATCATAAACAGCACCATAGTTTTCTATTTTTGAGACACCTGTATTTGCATTAGCCATGGAATATTTTTCGAGCACCATGTTGCACATTGCAGGCACATGCCTGAGTGGCGGAGGTGCTGCACAGCTGATCTCGAGTATGTGAGGTTTTTGAGTTGCAGTGGCCTTTTTTTTTTCTGGTGAAGAGAGAGAGGACAGCTTTATTGAGTTGCCTGCAGAAGTAAACACTTCCTCCACGCAGGGAGAAAAAATGCTACTCCAACGCGGCCTGTACGTTAATCTCGACTTCCTGCTCCCTGACCTCGAGCGTCCTTGCTTCTTCTGGGTACTCGAGAGGGCCGCCGCCTCTTGGCAGGGGGGCTGGTGAAGGAAAAAAAAATTGAAAACAGCCATGCGCCAAGCTCCCGCATCCTCACCAAGAAGGTGTGGGAGCTGCCACTGTGTTGGCAAGCACTTTTTCTGCTGCATTTCCCGCGCTAAGATGCGGCCTGGGTAAAATTTTCTTATCAAGCACTACGTGTTAGTATGTGTACAGCTGGTTTGGTTTACACGTAGAGTAGTTACCGAGTTTATTTTTGCCGACGCTTGTTCTGTTGCCTGCTAGAGACGCGTCATCTGCTACGCGCCGCTCGACAGGCCGTGTGCCCCCATGGTTTCACGGGATGAAAATACTGTTGGGTGGTCGTAAGCTGCCGTCTTTGCATCAGCCAAGTGACAGCTGTCCAATTTGTCGTAGGGCATTTTTCTCTTGTTTGCTACTTCCTTTATGTGTTCATGCTTCTAACATCCCGATTTTAAGGACTGCGGAAACACTGAGGCTTCCAAGAAACGCGACTGATTCCTGTCGAAGTATTATTTATGGCTGTTGAAATTCTTAGCTGCCTCCTATGAAAGGCACATTAAAAAGGCACATGCTGGGTGCACTGACAACGCTGCATTTCCCTTTTTCTTGTCTTTGAAGAAATTTTCGTTCACAATGTTTGTCACAGAGACTGATTCGCCTGGAGTATAACTACGGGTTAGGGTAACAGTGCGGTGGGAACAGAACAGCTTGCCAAGGCTCGAGCCTCTGTGTTCGACGCGTTTTCCACTATTTCTGCGTTTTTTTAATGATCCTGCAGACACTGCTATGACAAAATGTGGTTGCCTGGTGCAATAAGCCAGACTACTGCTAGTGGAGGTGGAAAAACAGTAAAGAGAATGGAAAAAATATAAGGCCTCTATTTTTTTCCCCACCTTTTTTTTTGTTTTTTTGGTTCTCACCGTCCGCTTCTCACCGACTGGCAACCACGCGTGCTGCTCAATGTGCACACGCTAGCACTTCCCGAAGACCTTCTGTCTCCCTGTACCACCAGCGGCATTCATCCCCCCTACTCCCAAATGCAAACAAAGCCTCCGCCGGCTGCACCAGCCACTAAACCCAGCATGTCCCAGGTGCGGCGCAAAACCCCTCTCACTTCGAGGAAAATCCAAGGCTGCCACTTCACGATAAAATCAGCGCTGCCCTTGCTCGGCAAACTTGGGCTTCACCTCCCTATTCCCAGGTGGTGCTACAAAGTAGGCAAATTACAGCAAGCAGGTGTTGTGTTACCTTCTTGAAGCCAAGCCCTTGGTTCAGTCTCACCGTGCACACACGAAGGGAACAGGCTGCTGTCATGTGTGTGCACGCCTCGAATGTGGTTCAGCAAGGACTGCCACTTGGGGACGATCATCTCGTGGCATCCCTTGCTTGAGGCAGCCGACCAGTAGAGGTGGTTTGACACCGACTTTATCCACGGCTCGAGCTCGCGACAGCCAGGCTGCTTGGCTGCGGCATGGAGCTTCTTTGAGACACCTGATACAAATGTAAATGCACAAGCACAATACTTTAGCAGCACCACAGAGTGTTATACCTCTAAATTTTACTTCAATAGCAGATCAGATATAAAAAATATACAACTGTAACTTAGCACAACGAACTCCTCAGAAGTACCTTTTGCCCAATGCCAGACGTCAAACTCGTGCCTGATGCTCTGTTTCTCCTTTCGAAGGAAGCACTTGATCTGCGCATGCCTGTCTGTCACGATAAGCTCGACGGCGACACCGTGGTCCTCCAGGAACATCAAGGACCTTTTCAGGCCCTCCAGTTCCATGCGGCAACTTCCCCCGGCTTCATTGGACTGAAACAAGTGACACGCAACCCTGTTACTTCCCAGATTGCGCAACTTGAGTGAACACGACCTGGCACATTTTACTGCACTACCAGACAGGTTCGCTGTTTAGACAACATTTGATACTGCTTGATTAAAATAAAAGTGGCTTCAGTCAATACGAACCTGCACGACTTCAAAATGAAGAATTTTGTTCTTTTCAACATCTAGAAGTGAGTACGTGCCGTACTTGGCACTGAAGCCAGGGGAGTCCGCTCGGCCATCACCAGCAAGCTTGACCGGCGAGCCTTGGGCCTTCTCTAGAAGGTGTTGCTGATTTGCAGTCCAAAGCTAAAAAAAGGAACAGTAAATAAATGTGCCATTGAGGAAAATCAATTTGTGAATTTCTTTAGGGTTGCTACACACCTTGTCGATTGCTGGCCACAGGTGATCATGCTGTATTGTGAAGAACGTCCGCGGTGTCACTACGGGTATTCCAATTGATGCCAGCATTCTCAAGCTCACATGGGGGTTGCACCCCGCAAAAAGTATTGCAGCGCAGATCTTGAGATTGAGGATAGGCTGCTGCCGAACAACTTCCTGGTTTGTCCAAAAAACATTGTGGCCAGCAGCACATTTGCCCTGCGCATACACCTGTGTACCCTCACACACAATCTTAGTGTGGCAGGGGGAGAGGCAGTCATGGCAAACTGCCAGCAGCCTTTTTAGGCAAGCCTCCTCTACTAAAAAAATGCGGCTCTGAGTTTCTTCCTGTCCATCCTTTTCCTCATCACAGGCTTCAGATGTTTCGCCATCCCTAAAAGAACAGGAGGGGAGGGAGTTAACCGTTTTTTTGTGTGTTTTTACTTTGCCGCTACCGTGCCACATATAAATGAAGTAGCTAGACCCCCTACTACTCAGGCGTCAAGGCCAACTGCAGTGATTAGAGGACGAGTTGCGTAAACACGTTATTAAGGAGAAAAGGTTGGTTTAAAAACAAATAGCATCATCCATGCAGTTACGTACTCCAGTATTTCTTCATTCCCTGGGTAGTAGTCGGCGTCGTCATCGTCACTGCAAAAGTCGTCTTCCTCGCTCTCAGCCTCCACATCGCCGCACTGACATCCAAAGTCGCATTGGGAGCCAAAATCCACCCCGATGACGGAAACCTGGATACCTAGAAAAAAATGTGACATGCCCATTGCAGTGTGGGAACTCCCACTTACGTTAGGATTTCTTCTTTTCAAGTGGGATGAAGTAACATTTGCCAGCCTGCCTTGACTCTGAAAAGGGTGTTATATGTTTAACATACCAATGGATACAGAAGGTGGTCTTGCAAGGACTCCACGTGATGACCTGGTTGGCGTCAAGTTGACCTGTGAGCCCTTGTGCTGCGACGATGTGGTTGCCTTGAAGTGCACTTGCGAAAACTGGTTCCTTGTAGCCACCTTGAACCGCCTTGGCTGTGCGCCATGCTCTGGTTGTTGATCTGCAGCTGGTGAGGATGGGTCAGCAGGGGCCTCTGGCAGCAGAGGTAGCACATGTACGTCAGTGTCAACCTCCTCATCACGATCAGCTTGTTGTGAGGTGCTGCCATCGCTTTGCAGCAAATTTTCCAGGATCTGCAATGGCACCAGAAAAATGTACCAGAAATATGTTTGTTTAGCCATTTATGTTCTTGTGGTTATGTATATTCGCGCTATGAAAGCTATGTGCATGTGCTGCTGTTTTGCGATGCTTGACTAAACCCTGCCAATGAATGCCCCCAATTACTTATTTAGTGCCTTTTCACACCACTCCACTGCCAAGCAAAACACTGAATGTGACACAAGGTTGCTACTGATATCAGCCCCATCAACATACGTAACAATGCTTTTTTTTTTGAGGGGGGGGGGAATAGAAAGACCCTCTTAGCCGTGAAAGCTGTGGCTCCCAACTTGTTTCCTAGTTAGTGGTCGCAAAGGCCACAACTAAAGCAGTTGCCACATTGACGGTTAACCATTCTAACGGTAGCATGTATACTTGCAAATAGTTTAGACCACCCAATGAGGGAAGCTTTTTGTTCGGTTCAGTGTCCACATGAGGCAGCTGCGGCCACACGTTATCCATCATAACGTGTGGGTTCGAGGTAGTTGGAACTCCATCATCGACAGCTTTAGGCATGATAAATATCTGGACGACGGACGTGGACGACAGGTTCTCATTTCTGGTCTTCATGTCCTTCGTCTAAATATTTTTTACACTAAAAGGTGTCGATCACGTTATTCACTTCGTTCACAGATATTTTAGCCCTGTACATGCAAGATGCAACCAATTTTGTTATTTAAACAAGGTCGCACTAATCAAATGATCTAATACTAATGAGTGCCAAAAACAATAGCTCACTATACATAAATGACAAAAACAGGGATACACAACTAAGTCGCCAAACAGCAAGTTCTGCCCAACTGTTATTTGCCATCTCTCATTGCCTGTGCAAATTGTTTCGAAGCCCCAGGAGGTTTAGAACCATTCTACCAGTCAGCAACAGTAGAAGGCTATCACAGCACTTTTATACAATACACTTTAGAAGCAAAACTGTGCCTCTGTAGTCGTATCGTCATGTACAGCCTCCCAAATTTTAACAATATAGCGGGAGCGACGACCGACCGTCATGTCAGCGCCTTATCAGGGTGTTCACCGGCGAGATATGGGAGAGTACGCGCACGCGCACAGAACTATCTGTGGTGGGAGCGTCGTCTGCTCCACTGTTCTCCTCAGGGCAACACACCCCCAGTTTTTCTTATCTCGCAAGGTCGTTTCGCTACCGCCAAAGGTAACTAGTAAGCAGCGTAGGGCACAAGTTTTTATTTTTATCAGATTTGTTATTTATCGCATTATATCGCGCAGCGGTCTAAGGCCATTTCGGCCATAAAACCGGTCCTGTTCTACTTTTATTTATCTTTTCAGATGGCATTCCTCACGCTGTGCGGAACGAGTAATCCGAAAGAAAAATCAAACGCGCATTTGATACGCGCATGCTCTTCAAATAACCACGGTTTCTAGTGAGCAAAGTCATTCGGATGCAGGGGCAGGGGGTGTGCCACTCTCAAGGAAACGCCGTAGCAGACGACGCGCATACAGCAGGTAGTCCTGTGCGCGTAGCTGCTGAACACCGTGATAAGGCGCTAACATGCAATCGGTCGTCGCTCCCGCTACATTATTAAAAATTTTGGAGCGTGTACGCTTTGTTTTGAAAGAACTAGCTGCCTGAGAGCTCACCTTGGCCCATTTTACTACTGAATAAACCAGGCAATTTAACCGCACTTCCTAGTAATAATTGAACTTCAAGCACGCGTCACCACCGCACGCCGCGTTGCGACGTCCCGCGGACAGCTAATTAAAGAAATCCAAGCGATCAGCGACCATCCTAGCCTCGCAGCGCTGCCACTCGATCTGCTCTGCTCGGAGTTCTCAAACAGTTCGTGAGTGCCACTCTGTGGTTCGCTCGCGTGCATTAGCTCAAAAACGCTCCGTCACATTTTAGAAGCGCTGGCGAGTTGGTTGCTACGAAAGAGCTTGGCCGCGGCCGGCGCCGGCGACGGTCGCGCGTACGCCAATGTTATCGGAATGAAATGGCCTTTATCATCTATAACGGCACAAACTTCTTGCCACTTACCTCCCGCTTTCTTCGCTTCTCGAAAGCTGCTCTTGGTAGCGGCGAAGCTCTCTCCGCAGCGTACGTTGTCGGAACAGCGCCGGGTCTCAGGCGGGTGCCCTTCACCGGAATGTTATTTTCACGCATTAGTGAAAGGCTGCGTTCATAGGCGCTGTCGGGAAAATGATCGGAGCAGATCTGGCTGTTTTTAGTTGGAGTAAAGCCTTTTCGCTTGCACGCTGCCGTCCACTGGGCCGCAAGCCGAGGGTCCTTGGGGAAGCTGTGAAACACGACAGCATTTCGTCCGCCCGTGTTCGTGCAGCCGTACATAGCACAGTACGACGGCATGGCGCACAGCCGGTGGCGTCAGAGTGAACGCGTTGTGTTGTGGCGAGAGATATACGTGAAGACACAAGACAAAGATCAATAACGATTAGATTACACGTCTATCCAACTCGGAGCCTCGACCAGAAAGGCTGGGAAACGGCGAAGCGGCGGCGCTCACCGCTGGTCGCCTTCCGATTATGACGCTACTTCCGGTCGCGGCCTCTGGGTTTCTTGCTCTTCCGGCGGCACAGTGGCGAGCGGTGGGCGGGGCGTCGGGTCAACTTTATCGCCGAATATCTCAGTCCCCAAGCGAGATATGACGAAAATTTTTTTACAGTCATAACCTATCCAACATACTAATTGTAAAAAACAAACATTTACCTGCTTTCAAAACCACTTCACCAGCCCTTTAAGCAGTAATGGTTTTGTATTGGCACGCTCGGGCTACCCACACGTGCAGCGGCGCTCTTGTTCGAGGGCTCGTTTTAGAATATTAGCCGTCATGCTGAAATGGCAGTCACATATAATTCAGGAACTGCTCCTGCTTTAATTAACGGGAAGCTGATAAACCCGCGTCTTTAATTGCTTCCAGGTGTTCGCCCCGTTTTAGCTACACGTCATCGGGCTTCAATTGCTGCTTCATTGGTAAGCTGGAACGCCATTACCACAATTTAATTGCCCAACAAGCGGCATGATCGCGATAAAGCGGTTAGGTATGAAAGTAAGATTTCAGAGGACGTCGACAATGAACTATTATTTATTATGTGTTTAATGGCTCAATGCCTAATGACATGGTGATCGGAAAATGGTTTTACAGCGTAATACGAGACCGCTTGCCACCCCCGCCTCAAATGTAGCCCAATAACATTAAATTTTAAACACGCACCATTTACGCACATTTTATAAATGCGCTAAGAAATCTTCCGTTTTTCAATTTGGTGTAGGCTCCAGTAGGACCGATATCAAAATATTCTATACAGTAAAATACGGTGGATGTTTTGCTAACGCTTCGTATATTTGTTTTCCGGCAGGCTGAACATCTTTTTATGGTCGTGAAAAATGCATTTAAATGTTCCACATTTAGTTGTAACTAATCAAGAAACGGCATTTCAAAACTTTTACAGCTTCGAGTGGCCAGGCAAAGATCGAAAAATAGTATGTTTAGATTTATTTTTGTTTACCCATTGGCACTCACAGTTGTATACAAAGAAGAACACGACAGTCAGTTCACTGAAAGCTGCATAAAACATAGAAAACCTGATGCAGAAGTTTTATTCCCGGTTCTTAGAGGCAGTGTAAAACTCTCTAATTTGCCCGAGTTGAGACTGACAATTGGCTTCTTGGCTTATTGAGTTCACGGTTACAACGCGTTATAATTTCCTCCTACTAGCGTAAAAGGGTAAAAAAGTAGCCCCCGCAGGGGGCATCTGCGCAAGCAGATGTTTGGTGTATGTGCGACACCACGGACCCCGAGCACCCACGTCTAGCCGTGCGTGGCAGAGCCGTGTCCGAGGAAAAGGGGAACCTGGTGGTTGAGCCAATGCCGAGTGTTTGGACCTTAAGGCCCCTCGGCAAAGGCAACACACCACTTTGGCCCACGCTTCACGTAGACGGCACCTCCGGCCTGACCCGACCGGAGGGAATCGGCAGTCGCCTCTTCCTGTCCTCCTCTACATCTTTTACTTTCCTATCCTCTTTCTAACAACTTTCCTGTCACCTTCTCTCTTCTTGGTTCTTCTTTTCTTGGCGGCTAGGGTTAACCTGGTGTGGCTAACAACCCTGTGTTACGCCATATGTGGTTATAGCCGTGGTGTAAATCTGGCGCAGGCAGGCCTTGCTTGCAAGTACCTGTCGCGTCCCCTTGTTGGGCCCCGGGGTGGGCGGATGCACCACGGCCGAATAGAATTTATTAATTCATGGCTTCAAAACCCCGCTCCAAACACGATCGGTCCCTGAAAAGGGGCCGCACCGAAGTTTCCTTCCCACTACTCCCTGCAATCGCTGCCCCTAAACCGGACAACTACCCCCGCTTCCTAATAATCGAATCAACAGAAAAAGAAAACCCCATCACTTCCAAGTCTGTATTTCTGATCTCGAAATTCCTTGAAAACATTGTGGGCAAATCTTATAAGGCTAAAAAACAAAGAACTGGTGAACTCCTAGTAGGACTAAATAATCAGCAACAGGCAACAAGTCTTCTCAACCAAACCCGCATGGCCGATCTAGATGTCAGGATCACACCCCACCGCAGCCTCAACAGCTCGCAGGGTGTGATCTCTGAGACGGATCTCCTAAACGAGACAGACATCGACCTCCTCGAGGGCCTCAAAGATCAAGGTGTGACGGCAGTGAGGCGGATCACCATCCGGAGAGACAACAAATAAATAGCCACGAAGCACATCATCCTAACATTCGACCGATCCACACTTCCAGAACACATAAATGCAGGATTCATCCGTTGCCCAGTCCGTCCATACATTCCGAACCCGCGCCGCTGCTTCAAGTGCCAGCGGTTCGGTCACAGCACTAACGCTTGTCGCGGAAGGCTAACCTGCGCCAAATGCACCCAGAACGATCACCCCACTGATGATTGCAACACACAGGTCTTCACCTGTGCCAACTGCCAGGGACCCCACCCAGCATACTCCCGCACCTGCGAAAAATTCCAAGTAGAAAAGAAAATCATAAACATAAAAGTAACCGAGAACATTTCCTTCCCGGAGGCGCGAAAGAGGTTCGCCTCTTTCCCCCTGGGGAGGTACGCAGACGCAGCTCGCCGGGGGGCGGAGCGGCGTTCTGCTTCGGCAGGGTCACAGTACTGCGGCGCAGACTGTGCCCGGCCCGAGCCCCCCGCTGAGTTGCTGTTGGCAGCTCAATCCGTCACCGTGCCGCAGGGGGAACCTTCAGCGGTTGCGGTGGCAACCAACACGGTTGGGAGTGGTGCCGCTCCTTCCAGTTCCACTCCTCTGGCCCCCAGTTCACCTGATGGCACGGAGGAAATGGACGCGGAGGGACCGGCAGGTGCTTCCACCTCCGCCCCACCGCCTGTGCCACCCTTGGCACCCCTGGCGGTCGTGGCCCCAGAAAAGGGCCCCCGAAAGGGTCCACAGTCCAAGGAGCCCGACAAGTCGGCAACTCCGAGGACATCTGAAGAGAAAATGGACGTCCATCCGTTCGTCGCTGCTGCGCAGCGGAGGGGACGGGATCGGACGTCACAATCCCAAGAAAGAAAGAAGCCAGCCAGAGTAACCGCCCCGAACGACACATAACCACACATTCCAGTCGCTCCTAACATAAAATAATGGGAAAAGAAAATTTAATACAATGGAACTGTAGAGGCCTGTTCAAGAACCTGGATGATGTATGCGAGTTACTGCACTCCAATCAGCCAAGTGTCATGTGTCTCCAGGAAACACACTTGAATAAAAAACACACAAATTTCTTAAATAGTTACCTGGTGTTCCGAAAGGACAGAGACGGCTGCACATACTCTTCTGGTGGTGTGGCCATCGTTGCCCGCAAATCCTTGGCATGTCACACCATCCAGCTGAACACTGTCCTAGAGGCTGTTGCAATCCGAGTAATAAGTTTTAATAGGCTAATCACGGTGTGCTCCCTCTACATCCCACCAGACTATCACTTGTTGAGCTCCGAGTTCGAGGCTCTTGTGGATCAGTTACCTGAACCCTTCATTTTAATGGGTGACCTCAATGCACACAATCCTCTGTGGGGCTCTTCTAGAACAGACGCCCGAGGTCGCCTCATCGAAAAGTTCTTAACATCATCGGGAGCATGCCTGTTTAACAAGCAACAGCCTACATACTATAATATAGCGCACAACACCTACTCACACCTTGACCTTGCTATTGGCTCTGCAGTACTCTTTCCATTTCTTGAATGGGGAGTGGACACAAACCCCTATGGTAGTGACCACTTCCCAACATCCTTAACATATATAGGTAAAGGGCCAAACAGTTCTCTTTCCCATAGTAGGTTCAACGAAGCTAGAGCGAACTGGAACACATTCACAGAAACATCTCAACTGCACTACACAGACATTAGACACCTACACGTAGAGGAGGCAACCGAGCTGGTCACGGCGCACATCCTCGACGCCGCCGAAAAGTCCATTCCCCAGTCCTCCGGAGCCGTGCGGCACCCAAGGAGGCCCTGGTGGAATGACGACTGTCGGCGGGCGCGAGAGGCCCAGAACAAAGCTTGGGGTATCCTTCGCCGGTACCCCACATCAGAAAACATGATTTCTTTTAAACGGGCAAAGGCTTTCGGGAAGCGTGCGCGCCGTGAGGCAAAACGAGAGAGTTGGCGCGCTTTTCTTACATCAATAAACTCCTACACAGACACACGTAAAGTATGGACAAGGATACGTAAACTGAAAGGACAAAATACACATAGCCTGCCCCTGGTCAGCACAACAGGGGACACACTAGAAGACCAGGCTAATGCACTTGCACAACACTTCGAACACGTCTCCAGTTCATCACACTACACGGACACTTTCATGAAACACAAAACATCTGCCGAAAAGAACTCTCTACGTGACAAGAACAGATCAACTACGTCTTACAACTCTGAGTTCTCACTTTTTGAGCTGAGGGCCGCTCTCAACACTTGTAAGCCTTCAGCTCCAGGCGCAGACAACATCACATACACTATGATACAACACTTACACCGAGACACTTTAGAAACACTTTTACACCTATACAATAGAATATGGATTTCGGGGCGGTTACCTAGGTCTTGGAGGGAGGCCATAGTAGTGGCCTTCCTCGAGGAGGGGAAGGATCCCACCTCCCCTGCAAGTTATCGTCCCATAGCCCTGACAAGCTGCCTCTGCAAGCTTCTCGAGAAGATGATAAACAAGAGACTTGTATATTTCCTGGAATACAACGGTCTTCTCGAGAGCTGCCAGGCAGGCTTCCGGGCAGGGCGATCTACAAATGATCAACTCGTTGGCTTAGAATCATATATAAAGATGCATTCGTTCATAAGCAGTACTGCATTACACTGTTCTTTGATTTTGAAAAAGCCTACGACACCGCTTGGCGCTACGGCATCCTCAGCGATCTGAAGTCGTTAGGTTTGTCGGGCAACATGCTAAACACACTTGGCAGTTACATGTCCAAGCGAACCTTTCGTGTGAGAGTTGGGTCTACACTCTCTAGGGTTCATGTCCAAGAAAATGGCGTGCCTCAAGGTGGAGTTTTGAGCTGCACATTGTTTATAGTGAAGATGAACTCGCTTAGAAAGGCATTGCCACCAACAATATCCTGTTTTATGTATGTAGATGATGTTCAAATATCTTTTAAATCATGTAACATGTCTATCTGTGAACGGCAAATTCAGCTTGGTGCCAATAAACTAGCTAGCTGGGCAGACCGAAATGGGTTTAAACTTAATCCAGCTAAAAGCACCTGTGTTGTGTTTTCTAAATTGCGCGCGATCCGGCCCGATCCTGAGATCAAGCTGAACGGTCTATCAATTCCTGTTAAAAAGGAACACAAGTTTTTAGGAGTAGTGTTTGACGAAAAACTAACATTTATATCTCACATTAAACAACTTAAACATAAATGCCTAAAAACAATGAACATTTTAAAGGTCCTCTCACACCAAGCATACGGTGCAGACAAACAACTCCTGCTGCGTGTATTTACCAGCTTAATAGGTTCAAGATTGGACTACGGGAGTGTGGTGTATGGGTCAGCAACAAAAACCACATTGAAAATGCTGGACCCATTGCTGCACTTGGGGCTTCGGCTCGCGTCAGGTGCGTTTCGCACTAGCCCGGTCCAGAGCCTGTACGCTGAGTGTGATAAATGGTGCCTAGAACATCAGCGAATCTACATAGACCTATTATATGCTTTTAAAATTTCATCAATTAGTAACCATCCTTTTAAACCAGTATTTAACGATACTTCCTCATTGCAACTGTTTTTAAATCGTCCATCTGTTTCTGTACCTTTCTTCCTTAGAGCGAGGAAGGAAGCTTCTGACTTTGACTTCTCGTTTTTAGACTTATACAATTCATCGTTTACGGACCTTTTACCACCGTGGCATCTCCGCCCAGTTTCTTGTGATACATCTTTTACACAAATCCAGAAGAACCGGGTTCCACAAAGTGCGATTCTGCAGCACTTTATGTCCCTACAGCAAAAGTATCAGTGTTTAGAATTTTATAGCGATGCCTCAAAGACTGCTTCCGCTGTGTCCTCTGCGGCACACGGACCAAACTTAAGCATCTCTAAGACTATGAATTTACTTACTACTATCTTCACGGCAGAGGCGTATGGCGTGCTCCTCATTCTGAATCACATCCTTCAACATAAAATACCCAAATCCATCGTTTACACAGATTCTTTGAGTGTTGTGCGCGCGCTATCATCTGGAAAGTCGTCTAAAAATTATGTGATCAATCTTCTTTTTAAGACCATTATGTCCGCGTACGCCTCAAATCTCGAAGTGATTGTGTGCTGGGTTCCGGGCCACTGTGGGATACGCGGAAATGAGCTGGCGGATGAAAGTGCCGCCGCTGCTGCACTGACGAACACAGTGGACATAACAACACTACCTTACACAGACCTCAAGCCACACATCAGAGAACAACTTCGTAAAACATGGCAAACACAGTGGAGCGAACTGACAGACAACAAACTACACCTAATAAAACCACACTTGGGACGATACACAACAGACACACACAACAGATTCAACGAAGCTACACTAGCCAGATTACGGATAGGCCACACACATGCTACACACTCCCACCTGCTCACTGGATCCCCAAGACCTCTGTGTAGCAGGTGTGGAGAACACCTATCCGTAATCCACATCCTAATTCAATGTAACGCACTCACCACAACTCGCCGCAAACACTTTCCACAACTATACAGACAACACATCCCACTCCACCCCTCACATTTTTTAGGCGACAACGCTACAATTCCTTTTAAGTATGTTTTGAAGTTTTTAAAAGAGATTAATTTTTTACAGCTCATTTCATACTGCGCGTAATTACAACCTGGCCCTCTACACCAGCCATACCATTTGTTTTTAAACAGCTTCTGCTTCACTTTAGTTTACAATTGTAATTTTAATTCTCATCGCTTTTATTAAATCACAATTGTTTCTGGCGCTCTTTGCCCTCGTCGGCCTTGCGCCATAAAAAGACAATCATCATCATCATAAAAAAGTAGCCCTTTTACTTCTATAAATTCGTCTCAGGCATTTTCCGTGAGGTTGACCAGTTTTACCAAAATACAAGGTGAAATTAAGGTTCGCAGTGGAAGCCAGCGGCCTGTTGGCGCATGCTAAAAAATCCCACTCATCAAATGTTGGCTGGTCCATTTCACCTCTGAAGCCACGTGTTCTCTCTAAATGCCTAAAATGACTGCAACACTAACTGTCGTATTCAGTGCTATCAAATTTTGGAATGAATTGCCGGTATCACTAAAATCAACCTCATCATTTCCTACTTTTATGCGTCTACCTCGTTTATATTCTGTAAATAACTGCTGAAAACTGCCTGGCATTTTTTCAATTATTTTCTGTTACAGCAGTTACCTTCCCTTAGTTTTTATCTGATGTAGCGCTAAATAAATGCTGTTATATATATTCTGCTTAAAATGTTCTTGCGCTTGTTTAGGTTATTGTGGTCATCTCTATTGATGAAGTAATTGTGTATTGGTAATTTGTACAGGCGTGTGTTTTTCTCATTGGTATTTCGGTGCTATTAAGTATTCATTATGGCGCAAAACGTTCCTTATTCTTTTTCGATTCTGTTTTTCTTTCACTTTCTTTTTTTTACTTCCTTTCGATATTTTCTTTCATTTTTTTCTTTTATTTGTCTGCTAATAACCTGAAAAATGAATTAAACGCTCGTTCGTAATAGTGTATAAGGTAATATTCTTTTAATGCATGTCTGCCGGTTTGGAACATTTGTTTGTAAATTGTACGCTTCTTATAAGGCTAAACCGGTAATTTTAATCAATTGTAATTCATTTAATAATACCAGGTCCCCTCAGCAGTGCTTTACTTCGGGACTTTTTCTGTACTACTCCAAAGTATTTATGCACTATCAAGAAACAAATAAACTTTTATATTCTTTGAATTGATTTGGAACTTCTCACTATTCAAAAACTGTGATAACGCGAAGAAAAGTGCAATAAAGGTATGACTGCGTGTACCCCTTATCGCGCTTGTCACATTGTGGGCGTTTTTTATACTTCCAGCGTTCGTAACTGTACCTAAGGTAACTGTACCCAATACCTGTACCCAAGGTAACCTATTTTTGTACGTTTGTATATCTTTAAAATAAATAGAGATGGCTAGGTTCGGAAAGAAGAAGGAACATATCGAAACAGCACTAGGAACCAGACAGAGAACGGGGGATGGCGACATAGGTGCTGCTGTGTCCTGCGGTTTGCGTCTTCTTTCGCGCTGTTAACTAGCTAGGCAGAACTTCTTGCTATGAAGAACAAGTGATTTCACCATTCCGTGCGCAATGTTTTGGTTGCAAGGAAAACAGGTTAGTAATGATTCAGCTGCCGGAACAAAAATGTTTTATATCTAAAACTTTCTGGACCTTAAGGAGAAATCCTGGTTGGACCATTTGTTGATCGTGTGGGGGACTCTAATTTCGCTGCCGCGTTCGTCACCACCTGATCTCCGACTGCACCCCGACAGTACTTGCCGAAACTGGTTCCGCTCGCTCACCACCACCACCAGCGTTCTGTGGGCATCTCAATAGTCAAGGCAGCTGGTACTTCTCGTGCAGCAGCTGCCTATTCTCCTCCGGCGCTGCTGTGTAGGTTTCTCAAAGTGAGCTGCATACCATGATTCTCAGAGCCCTCCCCCATCTTAGCACGCGCAATTTCACTCTCGTACTTAGCGCGCCATTTTTCTGTAAAATTGGCTTTATTTCACAACAATTTTTGTATGTTCCACGTTCCACTCAAAAATATGCAAACCAAAAATTTAGGCAACAGCGCTTAAACGGGACAGAAGAATTGACAACACAGAACGCTCCCAAGTTTAAGCGCTGTTGATTAAATTTTCACAATGTACCAACAAGCCCGCACTACAACGCTCTTTTTGTTTATGTGGAACCACCAACCTTTTGGGAAAGAGGCGGACGTACGGCCTTATTTGCTGCACTTTGGAATAACCCAGTGTTTCTTCACATGCATGTTTTATTCTTTGCACAATACCCACAAGTACTTACACAGCAATTTGGTTATTAGCGTGCGTGTGGGGCAAGGTAATTTTTTATGCTTCATATTCTTGGATCGGGTAACAACCGGAATACCTTTCAAAACTAGCTCCGCCTTAGTCGATACAGATGTATAGCTCAAAACACAAGGCTGAGAACGAACACACTACTGACGCTGTGTTCCGTGTTCAACGACCGTCCTGTGTTTTGTCTCATCCGTGTGTTTTGCGCAGTGCATTTCTGTCGGACATGCATCACCAACACGCCCAAGCTTCCACTCTTCCGCCTTCGTGTTAGGCAGCATTGACAATTTAAGTGCAATATAGTACACTCTTACGCAAAAAGGACTAAAATAGGGACTAAAATACAGCCGTTAGTCTTCAAGGGCAACCGTTCATCTTCAAGGGGAGTGTCTGCGCAGAGTATGTGCCGTGTGCACAAATGCGGACTAACTGTTCGTCCCCGCCGATCACAAAGGAGTAACGGGAAGACGAAACGCATGCAGTTAGTCTCTTTGTTGCGTCGTTAATCCCCTCATGGCGTCGTCGTTGCCCTTACGCGCATATGTCTGTGAACAGTTTTAGATTTCCAAAACACACGTAATTGCAGTCAGCAGGTCCTTTAGATGGCGCCACATGAGAAAATATCGATGTTAGTTATAAGAACATCGCCTAGGGTTAATAGACCGCCGGGTAATGGCAACGAGCGGCGAAGCGCGATGACCAGACGCTTCTCGGTGAGGTTATGTTGATACGCTGTGTTGCATACGATTCGTGCGCGGTAATAACGTTCAATGAAAGCTTCCAAGCGCGTTAACAGTAACACAAAAATTAGTGACAATAGGAAACGTGGATTTCTAAGCGTAATGAATATGTAAATATTTAACAGACGAGAAAAAACGAAGTAGTGGCTGATGACAATTGCAAAATAAAAATGCTCGCTGCAGGTAACCGTCTCGAAGTTATCTTTTGCGTTCTGTACATAATTGCTTTGTGCGCCAAAGCTATGAAAATGGTGCTGCTGCTGTAAAACCCGCTTGCATTTACCAGTCGCAATCGTCTAGCGACGCGAACTTGAAGAATTCAGGCTAGAGAAACACCTAATTTGGTGAAACACCTAATTTGGAGAAACACCTAATGCAGGAAAAAGTAAACATCCCCCTCGCGAGGGGCACGATCAAATGCAGAGCATTTCCACGGGGTGCGCGCCTGCAAGTCGTATGGATTACGTATTGGTTGTTGTTGTTGTAATTGTTGTCTTCCAGCGTAGACATTGTCGATGAAATCGATGGTGAAACGTGAAACGTGCCGTGAACCCCCTGCCGCGGCTATGACGCAACGTGGAGCGGCTATGACGCAACGTGGCGCGGCTATGACGCAACACAGTCCAACACAATCTACTTTAATCCAATCCAATCCAAATCCAAACGAAACCAAACCAATCCAATCTAAGCCAAGCCAAGCCAAGCCAAGCCAAGCCAAGCCAATCGAATTCAATCCAATGCCCCTCGCGAGCGAGTGTTATAGCGCCGAAATCGCGCCACCACACGAACGCGTGATGTTGACGTCACGATCACGCCACAGATGTTAGCGACCGGAGCGCGCGCGAACGACATATGTGGTTTAAGCGCGAACCGACCGCGGCGAGAGAGCGCGATGCGAGCGCCCCCACCTGTTCTTGCGCGCGAACCGACTGTTGCTCAGCGCGAACCCAACGCGGCGAGAGAGGGTGTTCTGCACGTCCCCACCTGTTGTGCGCCCGAACCGAACGCGCCGAGAGAGGGTGTTGCGAGTGGAGAGAAGGGGAGGAGGACGCGGTGGAGAGGGCGCACCTGTGGCCGACGGTTGAATGAGTCAAGGATATAAGGCGCGTCCGTAACCTTCCATTCTGTGTCGGCTTTGTGGCGCAGTGGGCAGAGCACCATGTACCTTGCGTTCCGCCCGCAGAGTCGTGGGATCGAAACCTGGCGCCGGTAATTATTATTTTCTTATATAGTGTAGGGGGAGCGATGCGGACTACGGACGTCAACGCGGGTGACATCGTGAGTTACTGATATGCTCTGCATTTAAAATATGGTCTGCTTCCCTATTCTAACACTCATACAGACGACATCTTTCACACACGTTACATAGAGCACATAACATATGTATCGAACACTAAGAATACACCTACTTTGCGCTATTTGTGCGGAAACAAATGAGTCGTCCGATAGCCCAGCTTTTACGGTCCTACCTCAACTAGGCGACGACGAGTTCATGGTTATTTACGAGAAAAAACTATGGTTGTGAGGCCGTACGTACAATCCAACTGAGCAATAGTACGTAAGGTTAGCAAAGCGCTAAGCGCAAAGCGCAAATCGCGGACACGTTCGCTTGCAAGGATAGAAATTCGGACTCGAGTTGCTATGGCTCTGCCGCGTTATGCACAGAACTAAACGCTGTACACTGGAATATTATCTACAGCGACATCCACCGGGCGGCGTGGTCTAGCGGTAGCGCGTCGAGTTCATTGCGACTACTTCCAGGCGTCGGTGGTTCGATCGCTGGTGGTGCTAACGTTTTTTTTCTTTTTTCTGCGACTCAGCAGTTCGTCCTTGGGGAGCATCGCAACGGAACATCCAGGTTGGGGACTAACCGTTCGTCTCCTCACAGTTAGTCTCCAAAGGTACTAATGGTTGTGGCAGAGGCTGTTAAACCCCCAAAGGACGAACTGTTAGTCCTTTTTGCCTAAGAGTATAAGTACCATGCAAAGTGAATTACGTGGGCTGTTAAGCAGACAGTGGTCGATATTTCATACGTTTTTCTGGACATAGCTTACTGCCCAAACAATGTGTGCCAATACTATACACTTTTTTATAGCGATTCGCAACCCAAATGTATACTTGCGCGAAGTTTGTTTAGGCATTTCATTACAGCAGTAAATTAGGAAATGTGCGGCCGTTGTAGCACAAGTTAACAAAAAAAATCTGGTCACACGCTGTAATCTTATAAGGATAAGTTGGCCTGTCAAACACTCGTGCAAGCGATGAAGCCATCTTTATGAGTGGGGTTAAGACGTACAACACTGTTTTCGAACAGCCAACCATATTCCCAGTGGAGGGTTAAAATATTGAGTGTGCCTAAATGTCTATTTGTTGACTAATCCAACGTAGCTGGAGGACGCATGGGAGCATCTGCAGTGAAAAATCCATTTGCCTATATCTCAGACAGAGACAATTGCGGCAACCTGTGTGTGTTCTTATGTATGATAGTAGCATAAGAAAAGACAGGCCGGTGTTCCCTGTCGTCTCGCCTCCGCTCATGCTGGAATATCAATTTCATTTTCCTTGGGACCCGCGTGCCTACGAAAAGACAACAGATAAGAACCATGCTCAGAAGCTGAATCAGGACTCATTCCAACATAGAAAAAACCAATTATACTTAGGGGCAGAGTCGTCATCCCTCCCCAGAAGAAAAACTTGGCTGTTATTCGTAGTTTAGATCGTGAGGAGGAGCTTAAGCGTGCTTGGGTCATCTATCACCGCGTTTCATGTTCCCACCATTTGTTTTTCGACGGAGTAGCTATCCAGGTTGTTTAGTCGTCTGGTTAGTGAAACTTCATTGTTTACGAAACATTTCAGTGTATTTAAACTATTTCTGCATCATTAGTTCTAGCCAAATAAGCTGGGTCGTTATTGTTTCATGGCAAAGCTTGATTCGTATTTTCTCGTCATATGTTTGGCCTTTGTGTATGCCACAGGCATTTATAGGCCGCCTTCTAGATGAACAAAAAGGAATATTCAAGTCCAGCTGTGTATCAGGCACCGGAATTAGATAAGCACGCATTCAGTACCAGCACTCTTGAAATTATGAAATTTAGGTGGTCACTTCCCAGCGCGATTAAAGAAACAATGACGTACGCATTGCGGGTAGGTAACTTTAAAACTGCTGGGTGAAATCGCAATTAAACGCAATTAAGCTCGACTCAAACAAGGCTCCTCAGACGCGATGGAGCTCCACGGGCGCTATTGAAGCGTTATGTAAAGGGAGCGTTGAAAACCTCATCCGCTCTCACTCGGTAGTGCAATATGAAGTTACGTCAGATTTTGTCAAAAATTTTATTATTATTATGGTGGCTCGCCCGAGTTTCTATTCGTGCACCTACTAGTTGTCTCTAGCTCGTCTCTAAGGCTATCAGCGTCCACCTTAGCCAATGCAATCTCAAAAATGGGTTGAAGACTAATAGGCACCACTGCAGTAGAATGTTTGACGAAAAATGATCACCAGTTGCGCAACGCGTAGGGCTTGCTGCTACAACTTACGGTGTTGGCACGGCTATGGAGTCTGCGGATAAACGGCCGACGACTGCAATTGAAGCCTGTCTTCGTTGCATCAACTGGAGCGAAGTGAGGTATTTAACTAGTTAAATTCCTATTAACCCTTTCAGGGTCACCGACGTACATGTACGTCTTCTGCAAACATCTTCAAAATCGTCAATAACGTACATGTACGTCTTCGCTTTCATGTTTAAAAAGCGCGTCTTTTTCGCCAACTTCTCTTGCTTGCCATGTGCTGCCACACTACAGAAATACGGCAAAATATTTTCTTGAGCCGATGCCTCTTCGTTTTATTTTTTTATGATTTACTTCAGCGGCGCGGCGGCTATCGCTTGTGCATTTGCTAACGAGGGGGCGCGCTGGGTATCGCCCACCTAAGCCCCCTTGCGCCCACCGGGCGCCTCTCGCTTCTTGCGCCGCCACAGACCAAGAGCGCCTGCGAAACTTATGAGGCACTTTTCTGCTTTTTTTGTATTTTTTAGGAGCGGTGCGCCGTCTATCCGTCGCGCAACTAAAACCGGCTGTTTAGAAGTAGCGACATTTCAAGCTCGAGAACTGCAAGCAAGAGTCCGAACTTCCTTCTCTCGTGGCGTGTAGAAAGCCACAGTGATGAGCGAACAATTATGTGTGGTGGAAACACGAAAGCGTTTTTCAATTGCCTCAAATGTGGCAGTGGTTCATATTTCACGATGAATTCCCTACGTAAAAATAGAAATGTTCTCTAAGAAGTCGCAAACGATAGCTCTGAAGAGGAGAACCGGTCCAATCACCCTCACCGACCGTGATCTGTCTTCCGTGTATAGGAGTAGGAAGCAAACCACAAGCGAAAATACATCATCCCAAGTCCTACTGCAGTCCATACATTAAGGCATTCGCTAACAGATATGAAGATATGTTTGAAGGTAAGTCCCACGGTGATTGGTGAATGTAGTTACGACGAAGGCGTTTCGAATTCTACGTTTTCTACTCAAATATTTGGCCCTCATAAGTGCTGAGATTTATTAGGATAACGTTAATAAGTATTATTCATCTACGAAACAGGTCCCCGCTATGTCTGTCCTAAATACAGCCTTTGGAAATAGAATCGTTATGGTTCGAGTGCACGTGGTCAGCACTAGAGGAGCACCCCACACAGTGTGGAGTTAGTCAGGCATTGGCCAGCACCATTCATGAACCCTTTTAATGCGTAGCATTCTTTGACGAATGTCTGTGGCCAGCGCCTTGTAACGCTTCACAGTTGCGGAATAATGTATATTTGGCGAAAGTACTACATTTAATCATTATAATAGCGCACATGAAGACAATTACAAGAACAAAATTTTGAAAAACACAAAATTGAAAGTATTTTACAAAATTGAACTGACTAAATAAAAATATCCTCTTGTACAACTCCCCCGAAAAATGAAGACTATAAAATTAGCCTGGGAAAGAACGACTAAAGCGCATGCGAAAATTGCCAGACCATACCTCCATAATGCTTTACATCTCCAGAAAAAATGCATATTGATAGCAACATCTGGCTATGAGCAGCCAAATATCTTTGAATATTTTTTAGGTATTGATGTTGTTTCTCTACGCCAATAACAAATATACACGAATACAGCGATAGAGGGCCTTCACCTCGCCAATTAAATACGAATGTAGACAAACAGAGCATGAATGGTACGCATTAGAAAACAATACTGCAAATTTCTGCATATTTTTGTCGAGGAAACCATCTGCTAAAGTGTTATGCACAAAACCGAAGCCAGTGATTCTTGAAAAAAGAGTAGAATGGCTGTTGCTAGTACAAAGAACCACTTTGACGAATTTGAAAAGAAGAGCATTCCCCGGTCACAAAAAATGTCAAAGCAGAGGGAGTATCGCGGCAGGCAGTAGAGCTGAATGAAGCACAAAAAAATCGTGAAAAACCATTTTACTGCTGCACTCAGAAGTATTTATGAGCAAGTTTGGTGCCATTGGAGCTTGTTTGTAGGAAATCGCTTGTGCTCTAGATCACTTTGTACTGAGGGCAAGTAAGGTGTGGAGAAACACGACATTCACGTTAGGCTAAATTTTTATAGAGCTATATAGAGCAGACTGACTGTGTAACGAACTCTCTCTAATTGCACATTGCATGCAAAGGGTCTAAAACAGAAGCGATGTGGACCGGTGACAATTTCGCCAATTACATTGAACTTTAAAAAATTGTTAATCTTGACGTGACAGAGTAAGAACCAATAAGTGTCCCCATATCGACCAGATTTTACATGTCCTCACCCACCGCCTGAAAAATAATTATTCAGGAGGGCGCCCCATACGTTTTTCGACGTTTACGAAAACAATATCGTACAGGATACCGACAAAATACACCGTCAAGACTCTCTTGGAAAGCGTGGAAAACTATGTCTGAACAAAAAAAAAGGAAGCCTTAATTGAAGTACAAAATACTACAAAGCAGAACATTTTTATTTACTGCTGTCATCTCATATAAGCAGCTGGAGATTAAACTGCTCATTATACATCAAAAACAGCTTAATATCTGTAACGGCTAGAAAAAACAAAAACAAAACTATGTTTTCCCTCCGGCAGGATGATGGAAAAGCACAATAAGTCAACTAACAATATATGAACTACAAGTGCAAAAACAGGCGGGAAAGGAAGCACTATGTGCAAGAGAGATCTACAGTATTATTTTCGATAGGCAGCCGTAGGATCTCTGTTCTGGTGTAATCGAATATGCATAAGCTAGAGCTTGCTGATGTTGAAACAAAGAAAACACCTAAAATATCTTCCCACAAATCCCGCACACAGTGTGCCAGTAATAAAACGAAGGGAACTGCAAACTTTTTTTCCATGCTATTGCTGTTCAAATATTTCATGAAACACAGTAACAACTCAATTCTATGCTATCAAAACAATGCAACTAAGAACCAACCTCGTCTTTTGAAGATGTGGGCGACGGGGGGAAATAAAAATATGAGTAAATTATGGAATTTTACATTTAGACTTAAAGATATATATTATACTGCTTAGTCGCCCTTTTGAAAAGTTACACTTGCTATTACGTAAAAAATAGCTGGCTCATTTTGCCACGTTACTAAGAGACTAAACAGCGAGAAATTTCATTGTACAACTAAAGTTTTTAATTGGTTAAGGAAACGATGAGCTGTGTAAACTGATCGTAGCTGTCCATTCGGTCATAAATATAGCTGAAATGGCAGCTGAATTAGGCAGCAGGAAAACACAATGTATTTCTGAATTGTTAATTCGTCGAGAGGTGGGAAGAATGGTTGCGCGGTTCTAGGTTTCAGTGCTGTAGTGTTTGAAAAATTACAAACATTTTTAAAAATATTCTTTTGAATAAAGGTACACAAAAGAAGGTTTAACCATATGCGTAAGATCCCCTTATACAACATGAAATTGCAGTATATACTAACAAAGTTTTAAAATCATGATTCAAAAAATGAATTATTCAATCGTCTTTTGGTCATAAATGCATTTCATCACTTACGAAATACTGCACTCCAATAACTGCATACTTGAATTATTTCAAGCAAGAAAGGGGTCTCTGACATCCCAAATATAGTAATTATGGTTGCGTTCCCCCATGGGAGTCTCAGTAAGGAATCAAAGTTCCCCCGGTGACAGGTGACCACAAGCTTTAAAAATGGCAATTCTCTTTTTGAGTTTGGTGAATGTTTGTTCGCCATGAAACTTTTCAATAAGGAAATAAATATTTAAGCAAAAGATACTAGAAATGAAGCGAGGAGCTAAAACGGGGTGATGGTATGATTTAGGTGTGAAAACTGCATATTTTGCTACCCCTGCGCAATAATGCGTAGGAGATTCACTGCCGGGGGTGTTCAAATCTGGGTTAAGGTCCACTGGATGGCTTGTTTTGTAAGTGGGTATTTGTATGTTTTTTTATTCTGTCATTTTGTGTTTGCGCGCTGGTGGGCTGTCGGTAAAACTCTCTTCGATGCCACTTGCGGGGAAATGCCAGAATGGCATCTCAGAGAGGGGCCAGCTTAGACCCCCCCGACAGATTTATTAATTTGATGTGCTCTTCTACCGAGTGCAAAGTATCGATTCGCCTTGTAAAAGCCATGAATTCTAACTTTGTTTCTTGGGGAAGATGGGGCCAGCTATTTGGAAGCAAGCCTGTTAGGGCGGAATCGCACAACATAAGCTTGATAGTACCAGATTTTCGGATGACATCTCTACCCTTCAGCTTCTACTCAGATCTGAAATTCTTACCTCGGTTTCGTGACAAGGAAAACGGCCCGTGAATCCATTCCGTTCTTTGTTTACCTAAAACTCCCGTAAATTCCCTTGAAAAGGCGGCCTGATGTGATTCTCATTGGCTACCTTGCAACATTGCGAAAGCCTGAGATGTCCAATTAAGCGAAAGGTAGCGTGCAGCGTAAGCACGACCTAAAGAAGGACTGAAAAATTGTGTGCAGAGCTAAAAAACCAAAAGCAAAGAGAAAGGAAATAATGCTGTTCTAGGATTCGAACCGGGTTCCTACAGGATGCGAATCCAACACACACCCCTTGCACTATCGCCCAACCTCTGTCACAACAAAGAAGAAGTGAACCTAGCAAATGCGTTGCAGCCTTCGACTCAGAAGCGTATGAAAGAAATATACGCAGGCTTACAGGAGTAATTTGAGCATGCTCATTTAAGAAGCAGCAATGTACACTTACGATAATATCAGATATGTAGGGCTTAAAAACGGAGAGAACGAAACAAAAGAGAACACAATCACCTGCACTGGTACTTGCAGGTGCCTTAAATGCGAAGAAAACAGAAGAGAAAACTAAAACGGCAGAAAAGGGAAATGGACCTGCCAACAGGGCGTACTCGTGCTTGGTTTCCCGCGTCGTCAGTGGCCACCGTGGATTATCGTCCACGTGCGCACGCACCCATCGCAGGGCGTCGAGGTGCTTGACCCCTGTGCTGCCTGCTGCGCCTGCGCGTACTGCACACCACCATCAACGAGGACCATATAAGCACGCGCCCGTTGGCGCGGACTTCACTTGGCAGCAGCAGTTGCGGCAGCATGTCCCCTTTCTAAGACGAATTTCTTCTGGCAACAGGTTGGTTGGTTACTTTGTGCACCTGTTTTAAATTTATGCTGTCCGCAACTGCTGCCCAAACCCTTGTTTTTTAGTATCGCTATGCCTACTCTAGCGCAACTAGCCAAAAAAATTGAATCTCTCGAAGAACTTTTGAATGAGAAGTTGGACTCACTGATTGATGATTTGGTGTCTAAAGTTAACATCAAGTTAAAAGATCTTGGTCTGGGTGAGCATGCTTCGCTTTGTGAAAGTGTTCGTTTTATGAGCCAAGAATTTGACGAAATGAAGCTGAGACAGGAAGATCTGCTGGCCTCGAACAAAGTGCTCTTGTCACGAAATGAAGCACTCGAAAAAAGAGTGGCTGATATCGAGCAGTATTCGAGGATGAATAATGTTGAGATCAAGGGTGTGCCTTCATCACAGCGTGAGGATTGCGGAGCCATTGTGAGACGAAACGGCGATGCTGTCGAGTGCCCCGTCTCACCCGCTGATATCGACACGGTTCACCGTGTTAAGACCACCGAAAAGAGCATTATTGCTCGCTTCTGCTCGCGCGATAAAAAAAATGAGTTCATTAGGAAGGCTCGCAGAGCCAGACTGCGCACTGACAATATCGGCTTCTCTGGTGACACTAACCTGCCAATCTATGTTAATGACCATTTAGCTCTTGATAACAAGAAAATGTTCTCAACGGCACTGGCACTGAAAAAGGAACACAAGTGGAAGCACTTGTGGACAATAACTGCCAAATAAAAGCCCGGAAAGCAGACGACAGCAGAGTGTATCGCATTTCCACTGAGTCCGATCTTCGAATCTTCACGTGATGCATTGTAAAACTTCCTTTCGCTTATACCCTAAGGAAGGTATAGTTCACTCTCTCGTTTCATGGCCTTGCATTCTCCGGAGTCTGTGCAGCGTCAACTTTCCAAAACGAGTCGTTCCCTCATTCACTTCAATGCACGTAGCCTCCGTAAGAATATAGATGCAATTACTAACTTCATTTCCACAGTTCAGCATGCCTTCACGTTCATCTGCATATCAGAGACTTGGCTTTGTGACACAGACAACGGCATGACCGGTTTCCCGTCTTATCAAGCTGAATATTGCCATCGCCAAAATGATAGTCATGGGGGTGCCGCGATTTTCTTTCCCAAGATGTCTCTTACACGCGCAGATGTGACCTTGAAATAAATGTGAATCATTGCGAGTCGGTGTGGGTAGAGGTTGACCGCTCATTCCTTAATAATGAAAAGAACCTAATTCTAGGTTGCATTTATCGCTCACCATTGTCTTCCCTTTGTGATTTTTTGCGCAGTCTCAGTGAAGTTTTATCTAAGGTAACTCTTGAAAATAAGAACGTAGTAATTGTAGGTGATGTTAATATTAACTTGCTTGACACGGACAGTACTTCTTATGCAAATTACACTGATTGTTTCACTGGATTTGGCTTCGAATCGCTTGTTGATTGTCCAACTAAGGTAGCATCTCACGGTACCGGTACACTCCTTGATCACGTGTTATCCAACATGGCGTCACCACCCTGCGTGGGGGTTGTTGACACCGATATCACCGATCATTTTCCTATTTTCTTCACATTCAAAAACATAACCCACACACGTAATATTAGCTATTCTACATCTGTATTTAGTTCCGATTCCTTTGTTGAGGCTATCAGTACAACTGATTGGGTGCCTGTTATGTCTATGTCTGACCCAGATGCAGCCTTGCAAGCATTTTGCTCGTGATTTTTACTCGCCGTGTCGACTAACAAGCGTACTGTCCAATGTAAAAAGAAATACAAGTATCCGCACAACCCATGGATGACAAATGGTCTTCTAATAAGTTTAAGGAAGAAAGAAAACATGTATAAAAAAAGAAGCGTCAGCCCTTTAATATGTGTCTGGCTAAACGATACAAGTCCTACTGCAATCTATTAAATACCTTGCTCAAGCAAGCGAAAAAAAGGCACTACGAAAATGAATTCGACAGGAATAGGACTAACTCCAAAAGGCAGTGGCAGCTTCTCAACTCCTTCCTTAACAAATCATCTGCTAATGTCCCTCTAACCAAAATCGACTACAATGGATCCACCCTCTCCGAGCCCAAGGAAATTCCCAATGCTTTCTCGGAATCCTTTTCTTCCGTCTATACTAACCACCGCCCCCATGCGCAGTCGTATACTTCTCTGGGACGTACCACGCAGTCATTCTTTCTTTTCCCAACAACACCACAGGAAGTCTTTTCCACCATTGTTAATCTTAAAAATACAGGGCCTGAGTTAGATGACATCTGTGTAAGGCATTTAAAACTGGTTGCACATTTAGTTTCCAACAAGCTCTGTCATATTATCAACCTTATGTTTAAACAGGGTTTATTACCTTCATTCTTAAAAAAAGCTAAAGTAATTCCAGTTTTCAAAAAAGGCGATAAACAAACAGTGACGAACTACCGTCCTATTGCAATTCTTTCCTGCCTTAGCAAACTAGTCGAAAAATTGTTTGTAAACGTCTGAATTGCTATTTATTTAAATTTAAGTTGCTTAAAGACAGCCAATTTGGTTTCCGTCCAGGTAGGTCCACAAATCTGGCTGTGCTGTCTCTGACTGACTACATAAAAAAAAGTATCGATTCGGGAAATTTAGTGGGTTCGGTTTTCTTAGATCTCACAAAAGCCTTTGACACAGTAAATCACCAAGTCTTATTGCATAAACTTCAGTCCTATGGCATAACTGGCCCTGCGCTTACATTCTTAAAAAATTACCTACTTGACCGACAGTACACAGTACACGCCGCAAATACCTTATCTGCAATAAAATATGTTAACCAAGGAGTACCGCAGGGCTCAGTATTGGGTCCTTTGCTATTTATTTTATATATGAATGATCTTCCTGATGTTCTTAGATCTTCTGACTGTGGTCAGTGTGTTTTATACGCAGATGACACAACGATATCTTCATCTGATAAAAACATTGGTGCTCTTATCTCAAAGTTAAATCTTGCATTAAGTGCCCTGATGAATTGGTGCAGCAGTAATCACTTAGTTATCAACCCCACAAAAACTAAATTTATGGTGTTTAAAAGTGCTCAGAGGTCATTATCTACCATTCCCGTAATACAACTTGGTATTCATTCCATTTCTGCGTGTTCTGATGTCGTCTTTCTTGGCATACATCTTGACCCATGCCTTACCTTTTGCAGTCACTTTAACCATCTTAAGCAGAAGACGGCGTTTGGTATCCGCGCATTAATCAAAGCTCGCCCTTTCTTTTCCCGTGAAGTTCTACTGGCGCTGTATTTTGCGTTCATTCATAGTCATATTACTAACGGTATAGTCTCATGGGGCAGCACTTATGCTTGACACTTATCATCAATACAGCACATTCAAAATCAGTCAATACGCATTGTCACTTCTAGTTCTTCGCAATCGAACGCCTACACATTACTACGCTCTTACAATATCTTGCCCGTAAATGTTTTGTTCCGGTTGAATCTCGTGACTTTATTCTACAAATTGCTTCATAATCAACTGGCATTCCCATTTATTGCATCTGATCTTTTGCAGAATAATAATGGGACCAGGTTTGCGGCTAATAAAAATTTCCTGTTACCCCCCGCTCATACTAATTATGGGAAAAAAACTTCCGCTTTCAGTGCGATATCCTTTTGGAATGCGTTACCTTCTAGTATTAAGTGTTGCACTTCATTTCCTATGTTCAAAAAGTCTGTCAAAAAACATTTTCTCGAATAACCCTAATTGGGATCGTTTACCTGTTTGACTTGTTTGTTCTTCGATTCCTTTTATACCATGTTGCGTGTTTTTGGCTTGATTTCTGATGTAAAAGAGTATTTTCATGTCCGTATTTTGTAAGAATTTTCAGTTGCTCTGTATAAATTTTACCGTCATTTTGTATCGACGAACCGAGGGTCCCACTAAAGTCTTTGGCTCTGGGACCCTCGTCTGTATATCCTATATTTTGTAACAACTTATTTTTGGAAATAATAAAACTTGAACTTGAACTTGATGGTAATGAGAGGACACAGTCTCACCACTGGAGCCCTACAGGAATATTTTGACACGCTAATTGCGAAAGTGCAAAGCGTGTCTTCGTGAAGCGCGTATATGTAGGAATAAAGAGGGCAGTTAGCAGATCCTTTAGTCATAGTAACTGTTACGGAAGAACGACGCAAGGCAGACCTGGGTCACGGCTCCCCTTATCGGCGGTCATCCGTTTACTCGTACGGGCAATCTACATGATGATGCTGACGATTATTGACGCATACCCATCGTGATATTCAACACATTCCCTCGCGCGCAACGTTCACGTCTGCTATCAAGGGTTACAAGCAGCGTCCTTCAATGTACTGGCACAAGCGTTGCAGCGCAAACCAATCCCTTCCTGCGTCCTGTAACACGTTCCTTATGAACGATGCTTGCGCAAAGAGCCTTGTTGAGGGGCACCTTGAACTCCTCGTTCCGTTGCGAGCTGATGCGCCGCTCCTGCTTCGTTTCGAACTCGCCTAGGCTGATTTGCTGTCCAGCCTTGAACGCACATTGTTTACCCGTCGGTCGGAAATTGCAACGATGGCTTGTTCCTGCAGGGCTACTTGCAAGACGTTCCCGGATAAATTAGTGTCGACTATCTTCTCTCGTTGTGTTTGGGGCAATAAGCTCTTCTCTGCGTCCCGCATCGCGTTTAAAACAACCCGCCCGCATCTTCCCACGGGGGGAACTCGAGTAAATGCGTCGCAGAGTGGTGGGGGTATCGCGTGAAAGTTGCGTAATTGGGTATGGTTTGGGAATGCTTAATTGTTATTTCGTCTTCATTATTCTTATTTATTGAATGAAGGAGAAGCGAAGGAAAGGAGTGTAAAGTTAAAGTCTGTCTTTATTGCTTGGTGCCGTCAAGCAAAGCGTCAAGTCAAGCGAAAGCCAAGCAAAGACGCCCTTGACTGAATTCCGAACGCGCGCTCCGCCGCTTATATACACACCGCCCGCGTTCGAGGGAGAGGATTACGGGGGAGAGACGCGCATGCGCACACTTCCGTACACAAGCGCGCGAACTTTCCACGCACCCACCACGCCGTTATCACGTGTACACGCCCTGCCGCCGTTACTGTTGAGCGCGACGCAGCGCACGGGTAGCTACGACGCATGCGCGCACAGACGGGCTCCCACCGCACCGCCGCAGCTGTTGTTGAGAGCGACGGAGCGCACGGGGTACATGCGCACCTCCCGAACCGCCGCACCTGTTTTTGAGAGCGAGGAGGGTAGGGGGGAGAGACGCGCACCTGCGCCTCGACGCGACGCGCATGCGCAGTGACCGTGTGGACTGCGCCGACAACATCGACGAGTGACATCGCGAGCCTAAGAAATCCCCCGCATTTAAAAAACTGGTTCTTGCATCACCATATTAGACCAGTTGTACTCCGACGGACGTGATGGCCTCACGCTATCCCGAGTCAATGTTCTGTACGTCGTCTTGTGCACAACGTGGTGTGCACTATCCATTCATTTTTTCGGCATGATAGACGTAGACAATTACGCATCTGTCAGCTCCATCTCCGACAAGTCCCTGTGCTCGCTCGTAGTCCTCTCGGAAATGCTCCCAAGCCTCTCAGTTCACGCGGCTCAACCTTAAATGTCGGGACCTGGATCGTTGGCAAGGTAACCTTCGAGGTGGATGTAAGTGAGCGCCCTTCAGAGGGGCCGCTTCCATGCGTTGTGGGCCGAATGCCGTTGAACACAGAATATGCGAGGGCCAATTGGCGTGCCTGCTGTGCCGTTGGTAGTGGCTGTTATGCCGGGCGCCTTGCGAGAGTTCAATGCAGAGCGCAGACGGACGATGACAGGATATAGGGCTTCTCGGTAAGCCAATGCGTCAAAGTGATATCGCTCAACCTTATTATCGCCCAGAAGCTCTATAATTTTCTCTTCAACTTTATAAACTGCAGTGTCCTTACGTTCCAGAAGGTTAATGGCCTCTTGAAGGTCGTGAGGAGTCACTGCGACGGCTTCAAGAAGATCCGTTGCTCCCTTTAGCTATCTGGTACTTGCGTCGTGAAGGACACGTTGCTGCCGGCGCAGCTTATCAATCGTACGCATTCGATCAATCGTCACTACGCGGTCAGGGCCAGCCATGCTGACCTCCGGCTGAAGGCAGGGCTGGGCAGCGTAAACAGCAGTCAAAGGAGTGGGGTTCTGCGAACCTCAAGGCGGAGGGGATGTCGGTGGTCTCCTTCGCCGCGCGTTTTCATTGTCCCGGGCTTAAAGGCAACAAAATATTACGGTAGAACGACGCAAGGCAGGCCTGGGCCATGGCTGCCCTTAGCGAGGTGATCACTTTACTCGCACGGGCAATCTACATGATGATGCTAATGATTACTGACGCATACCCATCGAGAAATTCAACAATAACAAAGGGAAGACCATAATGACGAAACAGAAATATATATATATATATATATGATAATAGGTGTACGCAATCCCAACAATGGACGCCTAGACACGCATTTTAGTATGCTCATTACAGAAGTAGCAGACTGTGCACCCTAACCGTGTATATATGTATTGCTCTGAAGGAACTGGCTGATACTCTGTCATAGTATCACACAGAAGAGAACAGCGCGAAAGGAAAAAAATCACGACGCCGGTTATGAGGGAATACAATCTCACCGCAGGACGCAGATACGTATGTTCGAGTTTGCACTCGTATGAAACCCGAAGTGGCTTCCTCAGCTAAAGCCGGGAAACGTTGTACATAGACGTACGCCTCGGAAGAAGGTGCAGGAGATCGAATGGTCTCTTATATTACCCTACCCAGCGAAGCTTCGAGGTGTACCTTAGCTGTCCAATACTGCTCATGTCATGAAAATTGTATGGAGAAATAAAATACGAAGCTGCTTGATGGTGTCGGGTAATGAGGGTTAGGCTGAATTAGAAAAGCTCTCCAAATTGAATAACGGTTGTAAAACGAACGACATTCGAGGTACATTATGGAGGTGTATCGAGGAAGCGCTAGAAAGAGGAAGAAGCCTACAAGCAACGAAGAGAAAGCTAAGTGTTGGCAAGGACAGAAGGTACGCATTCAGAGACGCACAAGGTAACAACGCATAGCTTGAACGAGATAATAGAAGTAGCAGAATGGTTATACAGTCGTCTATACGCCAGCGACTTTAGACCACTGGCAAATATTGAGTATACAAGCTTAGCTCGCGAAGTCACACTAATAACCAAAAATGAAGTTGTAAAGGCTCCCAAGGGGATGAAAAGAGGAAACGCTGAACTCGACCTAATCAATCAAACTGCAACCGATATCCCGGAAGGACTGCCTGTCCAAGGAGTCACAGCAGTCTTGCGCGTAACAATAAGACGAGACAGTAAAAAAATCAAAACAAAGCACGTAATCCTGACATTTGACAGCACCCGACTACCAGAATTGGTGATGGAATGTTTTCTTAGATGTTCCACGAGCCGATCGTACTAAACCCATGCCGCTGCTACAAATGCCAATGGTATGGCCATGGTACGAACACAGTGCAAAGTGTACTCAATCGCGTCATCCTACCGATATCTTTGATGCTAACTTCACTTGACCCAACTGGCGTCGACATCATGCAGTGCATTCACGATCAAGCCAAAAGTTTAAGCAAGAAAAACAACTAATCACTTTAATGGCAAATGAAAACATCAGCATTCCGTAGGCCCGGAAGAGGTTTGTACTCTTCA
This sequence comes from Haemaphysalis longicornis, assembly GCF_048455015.1. Taxonomy (NCBI): domain Eukaryota; kingdom Metazoa; phylum Arthropoda; class Arachnida; order Ixodida; family Ixodidae; genus Haemaphysalis; species Haemaphysalis longicornis. The sequence continues at coordinate 203,891,232 of NW_027526361.1, read as the reverse complement.
GCTTCGGAAAGTATGCCGACACTGCTCGGCGAGGAGGGGGGCAGGTGCAAAGGCGCCTGGCTTCGGCGGTGACGCAATACAGCCTAGCTGATTTGCTACCGCCCTGACCCCCCGCTAGGCTGCCTTCGGCAGCTCGACCCGTCACCACACCACTCCCCTAACCTGCTGTGGTTAAGGTGGTAACCCACACTGATATAAGCGGAATCCCTTCTCCTGTTTCCTTCTCACATGCCTAGAGGACACCTCAGAAATTTGAGCAAATGGACATAGAGGGAACTCCGGTGGATACCTTCCTTGCACCACCACCTGCCCTGCCAGTGAGTAGTAAGTAAGTATTGTTGAATAAGGTGGACTTAGCCTTGCATTGCTGCCGGCAATTGCTCCGCCTAATCGTCCCCAATACCATATCAAAACTCTCAAAGTCATCACATCTCACTAAGTCCTAAAATAACAGACACACAATGTCACCACACCTCACTTAGTCCTGTGGACTGCAAGATTCCGAGTAGGAGATGAGACACCTCTCTTCGCACAATCCAGTGGTCCCTAAGAAATATAATGTCCTCCGATGTAGCATGGGGCACTCCTAACTTCTGGAGATCACAAAAAATGTTCGTCCACTCAGGGTTGGTTTTGGAGCAGTTCATAATGAAGCGATCAATGTCACCAGTCACACTGCACGAGGGGCACAAAGGGGATGAAACAATGTTGATTTTATGTAGCCAAGCTGGTGTACGGGCTGAGTCGGTTCTTACTCGGTGGAGGAGCCGGATTTCAGCTCTTTTCAAGCCTTTCGTCATGACTGGTTGATGTACTGGTCGCCACAGCTGCCAGGTGCGGATAGAGAATGTTTTTAGTTCAAAAGGAACTGTAGTACGAGGCGTAGCAGAGGGCAGTTTTCTGTCGCCCATTTTCTTCAATGTAGCCATGTCTGCCGCCAGTGACACTCTAGATCCACAGAACGGCCGCGGCTTAGAGCACCCGAAAGAGGTGCCACATCGAGGTCAAGGGAGCCCGGTCCATCGGGCATACCCAGGACATCTGAATAGGAGATTGGCGTTGGACCATTCCTGCCTGCTGTGAAGCGTGAGAAACGGCCTACAACGTCCAAACCAACAGAAAAACCCCAAAAACCCCAAAAGACAAAAGAATAAACATGTAAACACATAATCAAGCTCTCCAGTAGTTATTATTTTAAATAATACGAAAGACATCGTTATTCAATGGAACTGTAGAGGCCTCCCTAAATATCTCGACGATGCATAACATATGCTGCATTTCAATCAGTCAACTGTCCTGTTCATAAAAAAAAAACACAGTTAAACTCCAGACACACCAATTTATTGAATAGTTACATGGTATTTAGAAGCACAGGGGTGGTGGTTTATACATCTTCACGTTGTATGGCTCGAAAATTCTTTCCTCAAAAATTCTTGGCGTGTCACACTATCCAAATAAAGACCATCCTTGAGGCTGTTGCTATTAGAATCATAATATTCAAAAGGCTTATAACGGTACGCTCTCTCTGCATCCCTCCTAACTTCCAGCTCCCGAGCTCAGATTTCGAGGGCCTAGTAGATCAGCACCCTCACCCTTTATACTAATAGGCGACATGAATGCTCATGATTACGTTTGGGGCTCTTCCCGCCCACATGCCGGAGGTCGTCTTATCGAAAAATTTGTAACATCTTCAGAAGCATGCCTATTGAACAAAAAACAATCCCACGTGCCATAAAATAGGACACTGCACGTAATCACACCTCGACTTGGGTATTGGATCTCCCGTTCTTTTTCTATATCTTGAGAGCGACGTGGCCAAAAAGCCGTAGGGTTGTAATCACTTCCTTACCCCCATAACATGAAGTCAAGGGTTTGACGGACAACCGTCTGGTCGGGAGGGTACATTTGAGAGAGAAAGAGGTCACCGACCAAGTAACGAAAAAGAAAAAACTTAAAAGACGTTTCGGCTCCCGCACGGGAGCCTTGTTCACAATCAAGTGTGAACAAGGATTGTGAACAGGGATTGTGAACAAGGCTCCCGTGCGGGAGCCGAAACGTCTTTTAAGTTTTTTATTTTTCGTTACTTGGTCGGTGCCCTCTTTCTCTCTTACCCCCTAACATACGTAGGTAAATGCCGGAGCAGTTAATCTTCTCACAATAGGTTCAATGAAGTACGAGCTAGCTAGAATACACTTACAGAGACATCTGAACTACACTACACATCCATAATACACCTACATATCCAAGCGGCAGCCAAACTACTCACAGCGCGCATCCTCGACACCGCCAAAAAGTTCATTCTCCACTGCTATAGTACCCCGGGCAACTAAAGGAGGCCGGGGTGGAACAAGGAATGTACGTGGACGCGACAGGCCCAGATAGAGATTTTTGCCTGCCATGCCCAGCTAGAGCCAGATAGATAGACCAGCTAGATAGATAGACCCACACCCAGATAGAACCAGATAGAAACACTCAGAGAGATAGAACTTGCCCAAATAGACCAGCATTTGTCCACGTTCCTGCATTTTCTGTTATGAAAACGCAAAATGAATGAATGAATGAAGGAAACTCTAGCCATGACACATCCACAGTCGTCATACCTGGCTTAGCGATGCGTGTATACCTAAGTATACAGTAAAAGCTCGTTAATTCGGATTTCTAAGGACCGGAAAAAAATGTCCGAAATAACCGAATGTCCTTATTATCGAATGGTCGAAATAAACACTATAAATGCAAGTTTTTTCTACATACCTTTATTTTACGAAGTAATCGCGTATGCTTGTCTGCTTTCGAGCAGACATTCAAGGTGCTCAGCAACGGGAACAAAGCCACAAAATGGCACCGATGGCACCGCCAAACCTACACGCGAAAAAAAGACGTTCAACCAGTCTCCAGTCAAGCCAAATCGCTAATTGATGTCCATGGCGATGCTGCGTTTGAGCTTCACTTTGGTTCCGAATTGTTCGTTTTTCTTTTTTGAGGCTCGCCAGCGGCATGAAAGTCACCGAATTATCAGATTTGCGGTCAAATCTGTCCGAAATAACGAGCGCCCTGTCTCATAGAGTGATGCGTATATTTACAGGGACCAGATGACGTGTCCGAATTAACAAATTTTCCGAATTAACGAGAGTCGAATTAACGCGCTGTTACTCTAATACCTACAGTAATTTAAAGGGCAACCAAGTGAAAGCAACACTTAACCAGGCTAACCCAAGCTTTCGTTCTCGATATGCAGTGTTAGTTGAGCTCAGCTTAAGACACTGTTTTCTCTTTTTCCCGGTCTTGGTGTTCCTCGACCGCTGGAATTACGTCATTACAGTGGTGTAGTGGCGATTAGCCGGCTTTCCTTCAGTTGCTGGAATGAACGCATTCCATAGCCGCCTTAAGAAGGAAGCCACAAAAACAAAGCCGAAACAGAAGACGTATCTGCTGTGCGAGAAACTCACGCAGTGCAGCTCAGTGCTGGCGATAACTGCAGCTTCCGCTGTGCTCTCAGGCCCCTCCGATAAATGCTTTCGCTTTCTTTCGCGTCCAGAAGCTCTGCGAAAGATACATAGTCGTTGTCAGCACGGCGCGGCACTTCGTGATTTGCCCGTGGCAGCAGATACACCTTCCCTTTCTGCTTTGCTTTTTTGCTTCCTTTTTTAAGTTGGATATGGAATGCGCTGATTCTTGCAGCTGAGGGGAAGCCGGTGAATAGCTGCTACACCGCTGTAAAGACGTGGTTTTGGTAGTCAAAGAACGCCAAGGCAGGGAAAGAGAGAAAATTCTCTTCGAAAGTTTCTATGTTTCCTGACGGGCATAGAGCAGAAGTCCTTCACTTAGGTACTTTCCGACCCCTAATCTAAGCACTGGATGTGTTGGTTAAGTACGTTCTGCACGAATTTAGAATTCAGAAAAAAATTTAAAAACTTTTTCCCGCCTCCCTTTATATAGAGTCGAGATGGTGCCTCAAAGAAGTTGTAAAAGGGTAACGTTAGATTCGTTACCGGGAGCGCTTTAAATATAAACATGGTGCAGTTTGAGCCAGACAGACAACATTAAGATGGAATGGTTGAAGGAATACTACCTAGTGTTTAAGGGGATACTAAGAACGTAATCCTTTGGTTGATTCTTTGGTTGGTCTAAAACTTCTTGTGCCAAGAAAACTTCTTGTGGACGCCTGAAATGTGTACCCACAGAACTGTCGTTCAGTTAAGACCCAACAAAAACACTTAAAAATGCCACTATACCTGCCGGAGATACACCACGGAAGACAAAAACGAGACGTCGTTCCTTTCTAAATGTCTTATTTTCGCTTGTGGTATGCACATATTGTATGGTCCCCTGGGTATGAATCTCTAAAAGAAAACGAGTCGGCACACGGCGTTTACGTTCGATCATACAAACCGGGCCGTTTACCAAGAGGATTTATAGTTAAAGGTTCAAGATATCCTTAAGGCCATGCGTCGACATACGTCGAAATACGTCGATATGCTAGCACAGCACCGGCGAGTGCGCCAGCAATACTTGGCATTCCAGCCACACTTATACCGAAACGAAGCCAGCATATTCGTGCGATTGAAAGCAAACTCTTACTCCTATATTATTCTTAACCCGAGCCATGTACCCAACTCTACACCCCGCCTCTTCCAAATACTGCTCCCAACCTTGCAACATGTACAATCTGTTGTAAAGGTGTCAACTAACCCCAATCCCTTTTCCTACTCTTCAACCCATACATGAGCAGTGGGTGGCACAACCGACCAGTTCCGAGTATTCATCCCTGCGCAGCCTGGTGGAAAGGGACCGGGTGGCCAGCGCAGGTCAGGACATCACGAACTAGAGAAAAAAAACCCACCATTAATGTGCCGAGACGTCAGCACGTGACGCTCGCCTTAATAGAATTTTGTCGGGGTCCCGACACGTCAGTGTAGTTACCGTAATGGCTCACACAAGAAAGCGTCCGCCGAGCGCTATTACAACATGGAAAAACGCATCTGGATAAAACAAGAAGCTCTGAATTAATACTTTTCGACATTAGAACATCCGAGAAGCCAACCACAAATTAGCTGCTTGTGTTGAGTAAAACATCATGGAAATATACGAGATATTTTTGGCTGATGAGATCAGACAAAAAAAATGTTGCAGTAAGAGTCTAATGTGAACCCGGAAGCAAAAGATCTCTTTAGCACTGCTTGCTGCGAAAGATATCGGCGTGAATCAGTGCAGAAACTTGCAGCTTCATTCAGGAAGATAAATCACGCCGTTGTGACCTCTGAAACAGAGCGGGCGTGTTTTGATTCTGGCTGACGGATACAGATGATCTTTCTCTCAATAAGGCGGATGCGGAAAGATTTACGATGAGGGCCTGATGGCGCGACAAGTGCGTTGAGGAAGAAGCGGGCTGCTCAGATACAAAACCTAATAAATGCAACCAAGCCTAACCCTGTGATCTCATTTTGCCGCGCCCTGCTTACCAACATGCAGCAACCAGAGCTATTACCTCAAAAGTATATCCCAAATGCGCAAAAGACGCGAGGAAAAGTAACGGGAAAATAATGATATCCAAAAATAATGGGGATGAAGCAGGGAAAGCGAGTCGCGTATGGACCAAACCCCCTTTATTCGCTGAATTCGTATATTGACGATATCGCTGAAAATATTTCATGGTTCTGTCAGCTGTGCGCCAAAAATACCAAGAAATTGTCAGATAATGCCAATGTAAAAGTAAATTGATGATACTTCTAACAATAAGACACCCAGCCAAATTCGGGACGTTTGAGCACATTGTATAACTTTTGTCTCATTTTTACACGCGCTTTTTTGTTAACCAGGCTTTTATTCGGTCATGCCTACACTTGACCTTGAACAAAAGCACACGGACGCTCTTGAAGTAGTGATATACTGGGAGACTTTTTTCTGCAAAACATGACTGCTGAATATACAGAATAAATCATTGGGTTCCGCGCTAGCAGTGCCAAAGGGGTTTTGTCAGAGTATAATGTTGATGAAATGAATTCCCTCCTCCTACAGTCTCTCTTCTCGACAAGCTGTGATTAATGAAGTCGGGTCCGGTGAGAGGTATGTGTAAGCGCATTACTGACACCAGCCATGAGATTCGCCTACTAGAAATAGTTTTGATGAATTGCACATTTATCTGCTTTAAAACACTACTGCGGAAGAAGCAACGGGGAGGAACGTGGCGATGAGGTCAGTCGCTATGGACTGATGTTGACCTCCGCCAAGGTGACCTAAGGGCCTGGTTAGTGAGCAGTGAATGCGTGGGGTAATTTGAAATAATGTGGCATTCCAATTTACACAAGGCACGTTACTATATGTTTCTAAGGAATGAGCCGTGCTAGGCTTAGAAATTTGTCCGGAAGGAAAACCTTGCCGTAATTTGCTTTAAAAATAACTCCAAAGTATTGAATGGACGTTTTTGAGTCTTGAGGAATTGCCTATTGCAGGGCAGGGGTGAAATATAGCCCCTGTTGGAAATGTAGAGCTGTTATGATATGTGATAAATATTCCAATAAAATCTAGAGCACCTAAAGAATATATGAAGCACACAACTGCTACATAACGGTATTTGGGCGGTTCGGTTATTGCCGCTTTTTAAAGCAAAGCTTTCTGCCTTTACCAGCCAACGATTCCTTCCTGGCTTGCGGGACAAGAAACTCCCATTGCGATGGGGAGGTGGAGGTTGGTTTTCGCTCCCCGAGAACAGTGTGGGTATCGCGACGATAAGACGCTATTACCAAGCGTTCCCCGCACTCAGCTGCCTGCACGCACAGCTGGTTGCGTTGGAGGGACGGCTTTGTCATCTGTTTTTGGCCTGTTCTGGCGTGCCTCGCGTCCATTGCGCGCTTCCTGCGCACGGGTTCATTAACTTGTTCGACAGCACCCCCTGGGTAACCCAGACCCGACGGAATAAGTGGTCGTATGGCAAAGATACTCTCAGGATTGGTTTGCAGAGTGGGAAAACGAAATATAGAGAACACATACAGACATCTGGCCGCTGCAGAAACGCTACCTATTCCCTCAGCTTTCTCGCCATTCTCAAACACACTAAACTAGCTAGTTTAAATCGGTATAAAATCACATGCCCAATTGTTTCGGTGCCTGCGCTTGTGTCGCACGGTGACTTAGCCACAAGCTAGCATATCAGGATCACAAGGTTCCACTGTCTCAACCTTCGAAGGACTCTCCTTCGGTTTCTCACACTTCCGAGTCACCGCCGGGCTACAGCGGTGGCGTCGTCGGCCGCTCTAGCCAAGCGGTGGCCTACACTCCGGCGTTAGGGGCGCTGCCCCCGCGAATTCCAGGTAACGGCTGGCAGAATCTCTGGTTTCGCTGTTTGTAGAGCCACATGTTTGAATTCTTGTGAAGTCGCATGGGCAATTGTGGCAGGTGTGGTTTAAAGCTTTGCTTTCCAGCCACCATCACTTGACGGCAGTCGACTTGCCGGCAGTGACTGCCGGCAAGTCGACTATCAGTCGGCAAGTCGACTGCCGGCAATTAAAATGACAGTCGACTGCAAGCAAGTCGACTTACAATCTACTTCCGGCATGTCGACTGTCAAAGTCATTGCCGGCCGACTGCCGACAATGACTTGCCGGCAGTCGAATCATCACATAGTCGTAAGTTACATGAGACGTACAAAGCTATTTCCGCAACGTGTGGTTGTAGCCACAAAATCAGTATTGACTTTTAAATGCGAGATACGTGATGTCACTTACCTCAAAGCCTGCGTTCTCAGATGACGCTGTATGGTTTACAAGCGCGCTGCGCAGTTATTACTACATTTATTAGATGAACACAACAAAAAAGCTCGAAACCCGGTTGTGGCGTGGCGCGCTGTGTTTATATAACGTAAGTGCTTTTCGGCTCACTTACGCGCGCCTGCGGACTGCGGTTCTCTCCTTCTTCTCTTTCCCACGCCGACCCTCCGACACCAGACGCCGTGCCTGCGGCCGCGGGGTGCTCGCCCCTCGTGTGCTCGGAGCGAGAAATCAACAGTTCTTGTCTGACTGTAGAAGCGTTGAGTTGTGTCTGCGGCCCTGCCCGATCTCTTTTTCCCCGACGGCTGCTCTGCGCCGTCACACCGGTTTTTGGTCCTCGTATGTTTTTGTAATCAAACGTCATTAAAACGGCGGTGGTCTTTGTTTGCCTCTTCTGGCAATGCTGCTTTTCACTTTGCTTTTGCTATTCTTCTAACGATAGGAAATAACTACCCCGCAACTACAGGGTCGATACGATTCAAACTCTTACTTTTTCTGCGGAAGGCAATAAAATAAAACAAATGAAATACTGCGATGGAGTGAATTAAAAGTGTAGTGTGGTGTCAACCCGCACTAAGAGAAAATTGTCATCTTTTTCCGAAATTGCAGGAAAAGGGTCCTAATTCCAAGACCATTGCAAACCTCTACAACACGAAAGTACATTGTGTTTTGTCCTATTGAAATAATTTTTCAAAAGGCGGTTTACAATCGGGGTGTGGCACCGCATCTCCCTTGCATGTTTTTATCAACACCCTTACTGAAAGCGAGGAATCTTTGACCCAATGACGTTTACTAGTCCTTTGGGACCACTGAGGCAAATTTAATTTTTATAGCTGGATGATGTATCACCAGGAATACGGACCCGTCGATTACAGTATCTTCGGACAGAGACAAATGATTTGCATCAGCATTCGGACGTACGGACATGTATGTTTATGGTCCCTGCATTGAGAAACGAAGTTTTGAATTTTATTATGGGTCTTAGCAGGAGACTGCTAATAATTCTCGAATGTAGTTATACTTAAAATTTCATAAACAGTTGTGGGCTGTACAGTTTAAATAAGAAGCACACGATAAGAAAGCCTCAAAACAAAGTCGTTTTTCGACTTCTCTGAGCAAAATTGCAGGAAAATTGCAATTCTATTTCTTTTAACAGAATTGTAGGCTATTAGAAAAACATTTTCCGACAGCATTCCTCACGCTGTATCTCTATAGGCCCTAAAAATACCTAAGTTCTTTTTTGAGCTGCCAGCTTTTGACTAGTGCTTTCTCCTAGGCGTATCACAAAAAAATGTGGCATGTCTACGCACACAAACAGAGGGTATCAGAGGTGAAGAGAACGAATAATAGAAAGAAAGTGATAGCTTTAACATAAAAACAATGAAGGAAACTCCCAGTAACGGGTAAGACTTGAAGGTAACGAAGCTGTACGCAACCTTCACGTCCATCACGAAAGTTTAATTCCGTGATTGCAGCCATTTGCTTCTTCTTCCCTGCCGCAAGACCTTTACTTCATAACTGTTGGTATAAGTGTGAACTTCTTTCATTTTTTTCGGAAGTGATCATCGTTCAACTTCATTTTGGAGGGGCGTACTGTAAGCCCTCATTCACACAGCCGTCACCTTCTCCCTCACGGCACCGTCACGTCAAGAAACCGTGACCGAGACGCAAGCGGAGTAGCGTTCGTACTGGAGCTCTCCGTCAGAGTACAGGGTCGTCTGCCTAGTTATCAGTTTAGCATAGAATTGAGCGTGCCTAATCTGAAAAGCAAAGAAAATGGTTTAGATTTTTACGTGCCCTCGATGTTCGCTAAATTTAGCCGTAAAAATTTGTTTTCTGATTGGCTGGTTTACCCCGGGCGGGGTCACGTCGCGTTGACGGAACAGAAACGTAGAGCTCGTCTTCCCGTCACCGTCGTACCGTTTTCGGCGAAAACACGCCCGAGAAGCTGTCGCCCATGACGGAAGGCGGTGACATAGGAAAGTTAGGATTGTGGACGCTTTCCTTCCTTCCAAAACAATATCCCAGAAGGTTATTATTACGATTTATCGGCGCTATTTCTCTGCAGGCCGATGTAACTCCCATTGTAGCACAATTGCCTTACACCAAAATTATTGCCTGTAATTCCGATTAGGCAATTTAAACGAATCGATGTTTTCCCCCTCTATAATTACCTGTTTATTGACTGGGGGAGCTGGCTGTAAACATGTTGCATTGAGTTATCACTAACATTTACTAAACGCAAGGTCTTTTTAGCAGGAGTTACAGCTTTAGTATACGACTCTACCTCGTTGCTTCTCCTGTTTCACCGTAGATTCCTTAATTATTTTGAGCCAAAGTCAGTTTTATATGGAGACCACTGTATCAACTTGCCCATTTCTACGCAATTCTCAATGAGTTGAGTTTTGAGCGCCTTTCAGGCGCCATCCACCATGCCCTGGTCATTGAGCAAGGTTCTTCAAAGCGGCTCTGAAGTGACTGTGTTTCTTCTCTCAGGAGTCGATACAAATGGTGAGATCTGTCTCATACAGTACGGTCTGCAACCAATTAACGACTGGGTTTTATCAATAGTGACCTGCCCATGGACGCCGGTTTCCCATTGCGAATTTGTAATTGCTTGCTTGGCTCTATTTGAGTTCTTTCCGACGCCACTACACCCGCTAGCACTGCATTTCATTCCCATTTATCCGCTGCGTGCGGGTTTGCTAGGCCGGCCTTCCCGGTCATTTCGTTTTCTTCTCGGTTTGCTCAGTCTTTGTTGACTCACACTGCAAGAAGTGCACAACTTCTGTGGGCTAGGTGGTGGGATCAAATAAAAAAATTCTAACGCAAAATTGTAACTTACCTAGGCTGGCAAAAGCCCGCACCCGGCAGGCGTCCGCCGAAGGCGCGCCCAGCCGGATATCACCCGGAAAAACAAGTGCACCCGCCACGGTGGCTCAGTGGTTAAGGCGTTGTGCTGCTGAGACTAAAATAGCGGGTTCGATTCCCGGCCGCGGCAGCCGCTTTTCTGAAAGAGGCGAAAAAGCTAAAACTCAAGTGTTGGTTCGAGATTTCGGCGGACCTTAAAGATCCTCAGGGGGTAAAAATAATCCGGAGCCATGCAATACGGTGCGCATCATCGCCTGTGTAGCGTAGATGCGTTAAACATCATAATCAACCGTGTCCGCAGTTGCTAACCGTTTGCTGACGCGTTCCATGGCAATCAACGCGTTTGATAGCGTGCGTACATTCGAAAGAAGCAAACCCCCAAGAATATTCAGCATATTTTGTTTTTTTTAGCATGGAATGAACAGCACGAAGAAACATTTCGCGCTCTGTTTCTTCCACTGCATCAAAAGAAAAAAGGAAACCAGAAAGAAACAATCGGCGCAGTCATTACCCGCTTGCCTACCACGCATAGCACGAGTATAACAAAAAAATAATGATAGCGCTGAGGAAATTCCCCGCGCAGACTTGGTTGGCCTTCAGCTTCTGTGTAGGCAGTGTAGCAGGAGTATAAAGAGTGATTGTTGATAAAGTAGCGGCAGTGAGCCCGATGCCGATGTTGTAGGTTGTAGTGGACTTAGGCAGGAGGCTCGGCGGCAAACCTACGCAATAGAAGCGCGTTCGCGAAAAAGTATTTTTAAGAAACCTTCAAGGTGTTTCTGAGGTACTTTCAGCGAACTTATCGTGCCCGGTGGTATTTGTCGCGTACAGCTGAGCAAGCCCCGCAGGCGTATGGTAAATTCAATTTATTTTCAACAGGTTTCGATTGCATCGGTACAGGGGCAGTTGCTCAAAAAGATATCCCGAATATAACTGGTTTTCACAGCTAGCCTTGACCATACCCAACTTTGTCATTTTTTGGCCTTCTAAGCCACTTCGACGGCCTGAGCTCATACAAGCGTTGTGGAACAGTTATAGTGCAAACGCCCGTACAGATGAAAAGGCTGCCGCCCATTATTGCTCCTTTAGCTGAGAAATTTCCCGCAAAAATGACGGCACTTCCACCCATTGAATGACATAGTTGGAGTGTCTATACAAATTTTAGTCTTCCCTGTAAATTGTTGCAAGTATAAATCAACAAAAATGCTTGAATATAAAGAATGCCTGCCGAGCAGGCCGATATGGTAGCAGTGTGGGTTACTGGAGTACGTTGGTGTCTGCAAAAGTAAGGAACGGGTGTCGACTTAATTTCGAATTCTGGTTGTCGACCGGTTTTTCGGGAGCGATAGGTACAATCATCATTTATTCGCACGGCCGCTACTTTTCACGCGAGCAGTCGCTGGACCCACAGCGAGCGAAGCGAAGGTTGCGGAGTTTTAGATTAAAGTTAGCCTCACCTGCTGGAGCGCGCCGTCCCTACACGACATGGGTTTGGCGCGGTGGATCCCATTGTCGCCGGCTGTGGTGGGTGGGTTGTCAAGTGAAGGCCGGTCATGGTAAAACCACACATCCACGAGTTCAAGCAAATGACATGAGCCTGTCGTTTCAGGGGTAGGACATGATGAAAAAATTGGATGGCTCTCACAATACTCCCTAATATGAAATATGAGCCCAGCTGTTTATCTGTATCGACTTTGGAAAAAAAATACATCCACAGTATTATATGTACTTTACAGGTCACATTTATTCTTCACATATTATTCCACTCATTCGGGGCTTTATTTCCATATGTACTGTCTTTGAAGACGCTCGCCGCATGGCTTAGGGGTCGCGCCATTGGAGAATACATTACATAAAGCGTCAGGGTTTGACGTAATAGACGATTTCTGAACGACAGAATTCTGGTTTTATGTTGCAGGTCTTGTATATCGGGGTCTGCGACAAGAAAACAGTTTGCCGCGCATCTGCTTGCATCGGTTGAAATGTGTTGGAAAGGCTTCCTTCTTTCTTCCTCTTTTCTTCGCCCCCACACCTCCTCTCCTAGCTCCCCTTCTCACCCCTCTCACTGTCTCCTTCCCCTGGCTCCTCCCAGTCAGGATGCATCAGAATGTTTCTTGATGCAATTAAATTTCCTCACCTTCCCTTTGCTTCTTCATCATCATGATCATAATCATCATGAACTCCATCTGTTGAGAAAATGCTTCTTTTATAACCTTTTGTTGTTTCCTTCTACTCGACCGAGTTTTTTGTAGTGTTCGCAAAGATGTTGCTAGCAGCAAGGTCAGACGATTGGGGATCATTTCTCGCCTCGTGGAAGGACTAGAATCCAGTCCCGGAAAGACAGACTGACCGACAGACAGACAGACTGACATACCCAGCGAATATACATAGCTACATACATAGCCCGTTTACATAGCTACATACATAGCTCATTTACATAGCTAATAAATGTAATCGTCTGGTACAAGCGGAATGTAGGTGAGTGTCTTCTATTCATATGTGGGTAGTCGCTTGATCTTCTGGCATGCTAGTGAAGTGCTCCCGTCGCCATTTTCTTTGTTAGTCCAACATTTAGCTGTGTATTTAGCTGTGTGCTAGATGTGTGTGGGCATTAGTACGGAACCCCGAACACCCGTGTTTCTGTGTATCTATTTTGGATCCAGCATCGATCTCTAAGCCATGGAGAATTAAGCTTATCGTTCGTAAGATTTAAAGCAGGGGACAAAGCACGAATTGGCAACCCAGAATTATAAGCTGTTATCAGCATGCCACAATGTTTCGCGCCCTCTCCCGCACATTACAAATAAAAAAAGACTCGTTGCCAAGTGTCTGAGATTATAACCTCACAAGCAAGGGGCTCTGGGTTCAATGCCTAAGCGTTTGTACTGTAAAATAAAAATTACCTTTATAGTTCTGTGCTCGGCAGCACACATGTCGTAATACCACCAATAAGCTCGCGCCTCTGCCACGGCTCTGAAGATGTCACATTCTTTGGTGGCATCGGGCCGGACATTAAAGATGCACTCAAGTGTCAACGGAAAGCTAAAGCATTACATTATACAAAAGTGAGGCAAAAAAATATACTGGCCCTTTGAGCAGCCCATACTCCTGACAAGCAAACCCAAAATAAAAGGCTGACAAACGATTTGAACAAAGAAACGCCTACGTGTATATTTTTGTAACAACGAGAAAAAGGGATGAAATCAATATGCATTGAATGTGGGAAACCCCAGCGCCAATGGCGTGGTCGGTCCGCTGCACAAAGGGAGGAGTGGGAGCCTGCTGGTACGCTACCCCTTATCCCTCGCATCTGGCGATGGCGCCGCCAAGAAAATGAATGAGCACGTCGCCGTAGCCGTAATTGCTGACCGCTTCACTTGAGCCAGCATTGATGAAACCGAAGCTCTCCGAGATGGTGTGCGCCCTTGTGTCCCACAGTCGCTTGAATAGCTGTGTCAGACGCCCCGGATCCAATCAGGCACTGTTCCTTGTATGTGTCTATCATAAGGCTCGTGCCCACATGATGGAATTTTTTTTTGTTTTTCGAGCAACATATTATTAGAGAAATTATTTTGTCAATTTCTGCCAGTGGCTATAAAGGCATCAAAAAAGTTTAATATTTGGTGAATATTGCATTAAAAGCCCAGGGAACGCCGGCTAGCCTAGTAATAATGAAATACTTAGAAGGCGTCTCTGCTGGTGTGTGTACTGGTCTATTGTCGCTAAAATTTGGACGTTGATAAAGGTAAAAACTGCACATGACGCACAACAGTTACTTCGTTCCAAGTGCCGTAGAAAAGCTTTTAGTGGCGACCATCCATTGAATTTAACAGGGGAGATTCGATTCCATGGCTCGCTAGAGTAATCTCGCAGGACAAACTAAGAAAATGCAAGATATTTTTTATGTGCGAGGTCTAGAAGCACGTTTAGGCGGTCTCAAGGTATCCGGGACAATCCTACACTGTTCCGCTGGAGATCCTTTTCTTCGGCTGTACATTTGTCCTTGCAGGCACATCACAGTATTTTCCTGCTATAAAAACCAAATAATACAGTTAATTGATTGAAGGTGGGTTTAGCGCTCCCGAAGCTACACGTGGAGTATGAAGCGCGCCGCAGTACGAGGCTTCGGATACATTTTCACCGCTTGCTCCGAAAATGTTGGCACACGGGCGTTTTCCGCGGAGGGGGATAATAGAGTTAGGCTGGCATTAAAGGTAAATGGGCTCTCCAAGCACACTCAAAGATGACGGGGCATAACCTAGCCAACAAGTGGAACTATAAAAGAATACTTCCGCAGAAACACACAGCGGAAAGAGGGCTCTACGGGCTAAAGGGATGCCTGTCGTGTTGAGGTATGCAGATTAAAGTTGCCTCAAATTCAGCTTATTGGTATCTGCAATGTCTGCAACAAGTTGCTCTTAACTGCTCGCGTTATATCGCTGCTCGAGCCTTTTCTTACTCGAACCTTTTCGTAAGCTGGAACTTGGAGCGCTGTCAAACGTCCCAGGCTCGTCGCCTGCTCTCTCTTTTTGCGGTAAATTATTGTTTTGAACAACGTTTTTTATTTTCATTACAAATATCCAGCAAACATTTAGGAATGTTCGCATGTTTGCTAAGTCTTTCCAGATTTCGTGGGTTAGAAAATGTTCGGCCATAGAAACCTTTCGTTTAAGTATTCCTTTATCTTATGGCCGGAAGGCTGAATCGAGGGACAGACAGACAGACAGACAGACATACGGACGGACATACGGATGGACGGACAGACGGACGGACGGACGGACGGACGGACGGACTGGCCAAAATTTTTCTAACTAGACTTCGAAAGACTGCCATCTTCAAACTTAACGGTTCCTTCTGAGCTTTTCCTAATCACGAGGTGTTCAACGGCACAAGCATAAACGTGGTTGCCCAGTCGGTACACTACAGGTGACGGGAGCGGAAGAAGGAGCTCAATTCGCCCTCGTCGCCAACTCTCCCATTGCACGGTGGCGGGAAGTAGCAACGGCGTAACATGTTGAAGACAGATCGAAGCCCTTCGAAACCGTTTCACAGATCGAAAAGCAAACCGTCTCAAGCGGCCAGATAACCCTTCACTAACCCTAGAACGTAGCAAGGCGTCTGAGGTGTTCACCCAGACGTCTAAGCTTCCGCCGTCAGAGCCCATATGTGCTAGGTGTCGCGGATTTATATCTTTTGGTATAATTTTTGTTACCAGTGTTATGTGCATGCTTCAGAGGAAACGTCCGGATGACAAGACGTAATTAATAATTGGAGAGAGAGAGAGAGAGAGAGAGAGAGAGAGAGAGAGAGAGAGAGAGAGAGAGAGAGAGAGAGAGAGAGAGAGAGAGATGGGATAATAATATTGATCGCACGTTAGAAGTCATTAGAATTCCAAATGCACCAATCTCTGACACTCACGTCAAAAATGCGCTAATAAGTTCCTTTCCTTGTCTGCTTCCACGAGGTCTTATTATCATATGGAAACTAATATAGCAGAACTTAAATAAAATAATTTATTGATTTCCAATACTGCCATTCTCAGCCTGAGAGCATTGCAGCTAGGCAAATAGACAAACACAAAACAAACAAACGCTACATCTGCATATTGTTTGGGAGTTTCCTTTGTCTTTGTTCTGTGTGATATTGTGCAATTCCAATGAGGTTCCTAATAATTAGTGTTAAATCTTCGTAGCGAAAAATGGCCAACATTCTAGGTAGCTGGAAAGAAACAGGATGATGGGGCTATACACTGCGGGTGCAGCAGGCATGTCAAAAAACAGAATAAAGACCAACGATTGTCGATGTCCAATGAACGACCACGCCGGCGCAGGTTTCTCTGTGAGTTACACAATATTTCAGGTGCTAAAAACCTTGGAGAAAGACGGCATGTAACCACCCCGACCGTTCGATGCTGTGACAAAATCTACGTGATATTCGCGGTGCTACGATACGTATGTTGACATCGAACTAGTATTAATGGGCGGCTTCGAAAGATAATGCGGCACCTAATATGAACCAAACGCGATGATTTTAGACTTTTCCTACGGGCAAGAATACGAATACGAAATCGCAGGTCCGTCGAAATACCACGACGAGATATGTCACAGTGCTAGTACAGTTCTATTCGTCCACAAACCGAAATGTTACATACGTACAGAAACAACGAGTTGATGCAGTAACACTATAGACCATTTCGCGCATGCCGAAGGCTGGAAAGAGAGACTGCGAAAAGTTTTGATCGACCTCAAGGCTTGGAAAACGCCAAAGGGCCCGTTCGAAATGCAAGTAACTCGTGATCGAGTTGCCCGCAGAAAACGGGCGTAAAATTAATAAGGGAATCAGTGCAAGGCTGGGCGTAATAGCTTTCTCGCTATGACACAGCAAGATGACGGTGGTTGGAAATGAAGGCTCCAAGCTCCCTTATTTCATGACGCAAACCGGGTTCAATGCTGGCAGCGTCATGCATGGTTGACATGTCTTGCGTTTTCAATACGAATGGCAATAAAGTTAGTGAATCTGTACTAATATTAGGTAGTAGGCTTAGTTCTGGTGCCTGCTTGGACAGAAATGGCAGCGCAAAATGAACACACAGTGCGCAAAAAAGGGATAAGCGAATTCGAGGGAATAAAAGATCTTTCAGGTGAGGTGTAGAGTCGTTTCTTGCGATTTTGGAAGTTTATGTGAACGTGCGAAAATTATTGAATGATCTTGAGTATAACTTTGGTTTCAGCGAACATTTCGCAAGTAAACAACCACTTTTTCCTGCAAATGTGTCGTAGGATCATTTAGCTCTATCATATGCCTTTTACCCACCGCGGTGGCTCAGTGGCTAAAGCGTAGCGCTGCTGACCACGAGGTCGCGGGTTCGATTCGCGGCCGTGGCGGCCGCTTTTCTGATTAAGGCAAAAAGTAAAAAACGCCCTTGTGTACGAGATTTCGAAGGACGTGAAAGATCCCCAGGTGGTCAAAATTATTCGGAGCCCTCCACTACGGCGCGCCTCATCGACTGCGTTGCGTCGGCGCTTTAAACCCTACAATCAATCAATCAGCTTTTGGGCTTATCATTTCTTGGAACGATGAGATGCCCGGCGCGTTACGTTTGTGTTCTTTGTCCGGACACGCCAAGAAAGAGACGGTATCTTCAGTGATAAATAATTTACATTTGCATTTTGCGGTATCCCAGGCTTCATTGCTACAGAGCGCAAACATGTATTTTATCTCGCCTGGCACATATCTCTTATATCTCGCTTTCCATGGCTAGTTTCCTGATCTGGGGTAAAAGGTTGTGCTTGTTCCCGCAATTTCATCCGGGGATTAGTGTGACGTTACCCAGCAGCGACCAGTATCTCTGCTGTTCATTTGCCGAGGTTTTAGAGAAAGCGTTGCCTATGAATTTTTTCTTCTTTTCATGCGACAGATAACCGGTGCTCGGCGTAACTTTTCCAAAGCCGATTGTTTCTGGCCACCTTCAAAACGCTTATAAGATGTACAAACAAAAGTAATTAAGCCATGGACCATCGCGGTCGTGTTGATTCAATGTACGTTGATCTGCCGAAGGCTTTCGACTTAACGGAACACTCCTTTCTTCTGTTTTAGGAGCTACTGAGATACGCGTGTGCACCAAGTTTTGCATGTTCATTCGCAACTACCTCCGTCCTCGAATCCCTTGATGTACTGCCTTTGTAGATTGGGGAACGATAAGAAGGGATCACAGGATGGGCGCTCCACACTGCCCTTTTTATATAACTTTCTTTTCGTTCTATCATTATCTGCAGCAATATGGCAAGTTGGGCGAGCTGGTACGTATTCATAGTGAAAACATACCACCACAAAAATACTAGGACAAGAAAGGGAACAAACACAGCGGTGTGTTTTACGCCTTTTCTTGTCCCAGTCTTCCGTGCGCTTGTTTGTTCCACTATCGCTATGTGCTGTGTACTCGGCATTAAACTTTGGACGTTTATTGAGATATTGCTTAAATTATTCAAAAAGAATAGCCTCACAAGTATCCATCTTAGGCTATTCTTTTTAATGGTTTTAATTTACCTGTTTTTTTCTGTAATAACTGTACCATTCTTATGTACGGAGCGGACATGACGTTGTTCGAAAAAAGGTTGCACGGGATGACCGCGCCACTTAAAAATCTCAGATTTCAAATGCAACAATTTTTGTGCCAGGCCAATAAGTAAATATAAATTCAAGCGAGACAAAAGTGATGACTTGAACTACAAAATATCCATGAATGTTGTTTATCAGTTCATAATTAAGTTGTACATAGACAAAATAACCCCAAAGAGTTAACTAGGAATGTTTTTATTGATGCTTACCCCCCTGACCTCCAACAAATCCTGTCCTGCGCTGCTCGAGTCCTCAGTTTTCCCGCGATTTTTTTTTATTTCATCCCTCCATCCGTATAAAGGCCTTCCCCTTCTTCTAAACCCGCCCCTTGGTGTCCACTCTGCTACGTTACTTGTTCACCGGTTGTCGCTTCGCCTTCCTACATGGCCTGCTCATGTCTATTTCGTTTTCTTTGCCTTCGATACCTTCTCCTCAGTTTATTCTCTGATCCAGGTTGCCCGTTCCCGGTCCCTGAGTGTTACTCCTATCATTATTCGCTCCATCGCCTCTTGAGCAGACCTAAGATTGATTTCTGGCTGTTTAGTAAGGCGCCAAGTTCCAGCTATGTATGTCATCACCGGCAGTGGGCACTAGTTGTAAATTTTTGTTTTGCTATCTTGGGTAGCTTACTTTTCCTTATTCGGGAGGGCTTGCCGAATGCTCCTCTCTCGTAGTCGGCGTGCGCACCAACCATCTGTCCATATTAGTTATAGTGTTTTACTTCTTCCAGAGTTTCGTTTCCTAAGCTGAAGAGAACGTTTTTGTTATGCTTCTACCTCATTACTTTAGATTTATTCGTATTAATTTTTAGCCCCACGGCCGTGCCTTCTGGTTGTAGTTCTTCAAGCATTGTTGGCAGGTGTTCTGCAGTCTCACTCAGCCAGACTATGTCACATGCAAACGTGAAATGGCTCAACTAATCCCCGTTTATGCTGAATCCTATGTTTTCCCACTGAAGCTTTCTAAATACCCCATCCAGACATGCTGTGGAAAGTTTTAGCGAGATGGTATCTCCCTGGGTTACTCCCTTTCGGATCGCGAAGTTATCGCATTGTTTGCAAAAGGTTATCCTGCGAGTGCCTTTCTTATATAAGTCTTCTAGAAGTCTTATGTTGGTCTCCTCTATTCCCTAATCTGTTAGCGCTTCGAGCTCAGCTGCGGTACTCAACATGGATGGAATCAATGGTTGAGTAGCATTTCCTAAACCCAGCCTGTTCTCTGGGTTGTTTTGAATCCAGGTAGTCATTATGCAGCTGAATATGTCTTTGGTAAAAAGTTGTAAACAACTGAGAGTAGTGCATACTTAATCACAACTAAGAGTAGTGTGATGGGTCTAATTCTTGAGGTCCTTGAGATCTCCCATCTAAGGAATCGGAGTTATGTTGACTTTTTTCCAGGCTATAGGCATGGGCACGTTTTTAGTCTTCAAGCATTCTGAAAATAGCACAACAAGCTTTTGCAATACAATATATCCTCTCTCCTTCAAAACATCTATGGTTATGCCGTCGTCACTTGCAGCCTTTCCTCTCCTCATGCTTTTGAGAGCCTTTCCTCCCTCCTCTTCAGTTAGTAGTGGGACATCGCAAGTTGAGCTTGTACTTTTAGTAGTTTCCCCTGGTATGATGTCGCTAGCAGTTGGAGGTCGATAGGGGAAGCCTTCATCCTGCAGTCGGCCTGAATAGGCTCAGCATGATTATGATGACCCTAGTGAATTTTATACTCGTTACTACCGCTGACGCTTCACTCTTCATGTTTTCATTGTTCTTTCTGTATATATTTCAGTCGTTTCTTCTAGTACTGCGATCCTGCTGCTGTGTATTGCACTGCTGTAATATGTTTTCTCCCCGCACGGGGCACCTTGAGCAATCTTGGTGACGGTACTGGCGATACCGCGGACCCCGAGCCCCCAAACATACGCTGGATCCAACCGTGGCAATGTGTTTATAGGTGGAGGGTTAGAAGCCGTGAACGGTGGCCGTCGGAGCCCAGGTCAAGCTCCGGCGGATGGGCTCCCTGTCTGTTCACCAGGCAGGGAGCTCCGGGACCTCTTTGGCTACCAGGGTAAGGTCAAAGAAGAAAGTACCCCCGTCTCCCTGCTTTTATACTATGCTATATGGCATTTTCAAAACCCCCCCCCCCCCAAACGTGATCGGTCCCTGAAAAGGGGCCGCACCGAAGTATCCTTTCCTTCTTTGCCTTCTATCTCGCTCCCAAAGCCAGATAACTACCCTCGTTTTTTGATAATTGAATCTGTAGACAAATCGAAGCCGGTTTCCTCTCAATCTGTATTTCTTGTTTCTAAATACCTTGAAGGTATCATCGGCAAAACATATGACGCCAAAAAGCTCAGAACTGGTGAAGTGCTAGTTGAAGTTAAAACTCAGCAGCAATCCACAATACTCCTGAAACAAACCCGCATGGCAGATCTGGAGATCAGGGTCACACCCCACCGCAGCCTCAACAGTTGTCAAGGTGTGATCTCTGAGGCAGATCTCATCTCCGAGACCGAGGCCGACCTTTTGGAAGGCTTAAAGGATCAGGGCGTCACAGCTGTAAAGCGCATATCAATACGCCGCGATGACAAACAGGTAGCAACTAGACACATTATCTTAACCTTCGATCGATCCACCCTTCCAGAATTCATAAATGCCGGTTACATACATTGTTCTGTCCGCCCATACATCCCGAACCCACGGCGCTGCTTCAAGTGCCAACGGTTCGGGCATGGCACAAACTCCTGCCGCGGCCGCCTTACCTGTGCAAAATGCGGCCAACATGACCACCCATCCGAAAACTGCAACACCCAGAGTTTTACCTGTGCCAACTGCCAGGGGCCCCACGCAGCGTGGTCCCGCACTTGCGAGAAATTCCAACAAGAAAAGAAAATAATCAATGTCAAAGTAACCGAGAACATCACCTTCCCAGAGGCGCGGAAGAGGTTCGCCTCTTTCCCCCTGGGGAGGTACGCCGACGCGGCTCGCCGGGGGGCGGAGCGGCGTCTGGTTTCGGCGGGGACCCAGTACCGCGAGTCGGACTTGGTCCCGTCCCCGCCCCCCCCTGGGTTGCCTCTTGCAGCCCAGCCCGCCTCCGCACCGCTCGCTGAGCCAGCAGCGGTTGTGGTCGCAACCTCTTCCGTCGGGACCGGTGCCGCTCCCGTCCCTGTCTCCCCATCGTCCAGTGCGTTGGAGGGTGCCATGGACACCACGGGCTCCGGACCGGCTCCCACCGCCACCGCACCGCCCGTGCCACTTCTGGTGCCTCCGACACCAGCGGCGGTGGCGGCTCAAACGAAGGGCCCCCGAAGGGGGGCCAAGTCCGGGGGGCCCGGTTCCACGGGCACACCCTGGACATCGGACGAGGAGATGGACGTCGTGCCGTTCTTGCCTGCAACGCAGCGCAAGGAGCGGCCTCCGTCGTCCAAACCTACAGACAGGCCGCCCAAAAAGCCCAATCCAAGAGTCACAGCCCCGAAAGACGACACATAAACATACACACTCCCGTAGCTCTCACACTAAATAATGGGAAGAGAAAATATATTTCAATGGAACTGCAGAGGCCTTATGAATAATCTTGACGACGTTTATGAGATTCTGCATACCAATCAGCCAAGTGTAATGTGTGTTCAGGAAACACATTTGAATTCTAAACACACAAATTTCTTGAATAGTTACCTTGTATACAGGAAAGACAGGGATGGCTGCGCACACTCTTCTGGCGGTGTGGCCATAATCGCCCGCAAATCCTTAGCATGCCACCCTGTCACCTTGAACACCGTCCTTGAGGCTGTAGCAATACGCTTAATAATATTTAATAGGTTGATAACGGTATGCTCCATATACATTCCTCCTGATGTTACACTTTTGAGCTCTGACTTCGAGGCGCTGGTTGACCAGCTGCCCGAGCCGTACATTCTAACAGGCGACCTTAATGCTCACAATTCTCTTTGGGGCTCTTCTCGAACAGATGCCCGGGGTCGCCTGATAGAGAGGTTTCTTACATCATCTGGAGCTTGCCTTTTCAACAACAAACAGCCTACATACCATAACATAGGTCACAACACATACTCATGTCTTGACTTGGCTATTGGCTCCGCAGTTCTCTTTCCTCTTCTCGAGTGGGGTGTGGGAACTGACCCATATGGCAGTGACCACTTCCCCACTTCACTAACATATATAGGTAACGGCCCAAGCAGTTCTTCTTCTCATAATAGGTTCAATGAAGCACGAGCTAACTGGAACACATTTACAGAGACATCGAAACTACACCACACATCCATAGGACACCTACACGTTGAAGAAGCTACCCAACTCCTCACGGCGCACATCCTCGACGCCGCCGAAAAGTCCATTCCCCACGCCTCTGGTGCCCCGCGCAACCAGCGGAGGCCGTGGTGGAATGAGGACTGTAGGCGGGCGCGAGAGGCCCAGAACAAGGCGTGGGGTATCCTTCGTCGGTACCCCACGTCGGGAAACCTCCTCTTGTTCAAACGGGCCAAGGCATTCGGAAAACGTGTGCGCCGTGAGGCAAAACGAGAGAGTTGGCGTACATTCATAACATCAATAAACTCCTACACAGACACACGGAAAGTATGGACACGTATACGCAAACTCAAAGGACAACATACACACAGCCTGCCCCTGGTCAGTACAGCAGGGGACACACTGGAAGACCAGGCTGACACACTCGCACAACACTTCCAGCACGTGTCCAGTTCAGCACACTACACGAACACTTTCCTGAAGTATAAAGCCTCTTGTGAAAAGAAGTCCCTACACGACAACAACAAATCACAGACTTCTTACAACTCCCTGTTTTCACTACATGAGCTGAGGGCTGCTCTGAGCACGTGTAAACCCTCAGCTCCAGGCCCAGACAACATTACATACACAATGATACAACATCTACACGCAGTCACACTTGAAGCACTTCTACATCTATATAATAAAATATGGCTTTCGGGGCACATTCCACACTCTTGGAGGGAGGCCATTGTAGTGGCTTTCTTGAAGGAGGGAAAGGACCCGTCGTCCCCCTCAAGTTACCGTCCAATAGCCCTGACGAGCTGCCTGTGCAAGCTCTTCGAGAAGATGATCAATCGCAGGCTTGTGTACTTCCTCGAGTACAATGGTCTTCTCGAGAGCTGCCAGGCAGGCTTTAGGGTGGGGCGATCGACGAACGATCAACTGGTTGCACTTGACTCATACATCAAGGATGCCTTCGTGCATAAGCAGTACTGCTTAACTGTCTTTTTCGACCTCGAGAAGGCCTATGACACCGCTTGGCGTTATGGGATCCTTAGTGATCTCAGGTCATTCGGTGTTTCGGGTAATATGTTGAACACCCTTGAAAGTTATTTGTCGGAGAGAACGTTCAGAGTAAGAGTTGGTTGTGCACTTTCAAAGGTTCACGTCCAAGAAAATGGCGTGCCGCAAGGTGGCGTGTTGAGTTGCACTCTCTTTATCGTAAAGATGAACTCTCTTGGAAAGGCACTGCCACCAACAATCTCTTATTCTATGTATGTAGACGACGTACAAATATCTTTTAAATCATGTAATATGTCAATATGCGAACGTCAAGTCCAGCTTGGTGTCAAGAAGCTTGCCGGCTGGGCAGACAAGATGGGGTTTAAATTGAATCCTGCAAAAAGCTCCTGCGTTGTGTTCTCCAGGAAGCGCGGGGTCCATCCGGACCCAGACATTACTCTGAATGGCGTGTCGCTTCCTGTGAACAAGGAGCACAAGTTCTTAGGTGTTGTGTTTGATCAAAAACTCACATTCATTCCCCACATCAAAGAACTTAAAAATAAATGTCTCAAAACAATGAATATACTTAAGGTTCTCTCCCATCAATCCTATGGTTCCGACAAAGAACTCCTACTACGGCTCTATACTGCTTTGGTTGGGTCTCGTTTAGACTACGGCAGTGTGGTATATGGGTCGGCGACTAAAACAGCGTTGCGAATGCTTGACCCAGTGCTACACTTGGGGCTGCGGCTTGCGTCGGGTGCTTTTCGCACTAGCCCTGTCGAGAGTCTGTATGCCGAGTGTAATAAGTGGAGCCTTGAGAACCAACGGACGTACATGGACTTACTTTATGCTTTTAAAATTTCATCGCTGAATAACCATCCTTTTTATCCTGTATTTAACGACACATCCACATCTGTGCTTTTTGTAAATCGCCCATCCGTTCCTCTGCCCTTTTCACTTCGAGTGAGAGAGCGAGCCTCGGATCTGAGCGCTTCGTTTTTAGACGTGTACAGGTCATCCTCTTTAAACATTTTACCGCCTTGGCAAGTTCGCCCTGTGTCCTGTGACCTTTCTTTTATAAAGCTTGACAAAAATCGGGTACCGCGAGTTGCAATACTTCAGCACTTTCTTTCATTGCAGTTCAAATACCCACGTGCTGAATTCTACAGTGACGCTTCTAAAACCTCCCCTATGGTGTCGTGCGCTGCTCATGGTCCAAATTTCAATGCATCCAGAACCATGAGCGTGCACACAACAATTTTTTCAGCAGAAGCGTACGGAATTCTACTGATTGTACGACATATCCTTGAAAATCAAATTCCCAATTCTATCATCTACACAGATTCCTTGAGTGTTGTTCGCGCACTGTCATCGCATACACCCCCCAAAAACCACATAGTTAATCTTGTATTTAAATCTATCATGTCTGTGTATGCGCAGAAGCATCAGCTGCTCCTCTGCTGGGTCCCAGGACACGCTGGGATCGCTGGAAACGAGTTGGCAGACGAGAGGGCAGCTGCTGCTGCACTCAGGAACACTGTAGACATAACAACCGTACCATATACAGACCTCAAGCCACACATAAGACAACACTTGCGTAGAACATGGCAAACACACTAGAGTGAACAGACAGATAACAAGTTACACGCTATAAAACCACGCTTGGGACCATACACCACTGACACACGCAACAGACACACAGAAGTCGCCTTGGGTAGGCTGCGGATAGGGCACACCCATGCGACGCACTCGTATCTGCTGACGGGATCTTCTAGACCCCAGTGCAGCAGGTGCGGAGAGGCCCTATCCGTAGTGCACATACTAATCACATGCAAGGCACTTCACACAACACGACACAAACATTTCAGAGAACTCTACAGACAACATATTCCCCTACATCCATCGTTTTTCCTAGGTGATGATGCCATTGTTTCCGTGAAACGTGTGTTTGAGTATTTGTCCGACGTCAAGTTTTTAAACCTCATCTCCTATCACGCATAATCATATCTGGCCCTATACACCAGCCATCACCATTGCCTTTAATTGATTTTATTGTTATTTTGGCTTTAGTAGCCACTATTTTATTTTAGATACTTTTGTTTGGCGCTCTTTGCCCCAGGTGGCCTTGCGCCAAAAAACTCTAACGATCATCATCAATATGTTTTCTGGGCTCGAAACACATGAAACTTACCCATGTCGAATACTGCTGTCAAGCGGGGTAGATAAATTTGTTGTTTTGTATTTGCCTTCTTCGCACTGCATCCCATATAACCGGGGCTTGGGGCGTTGTGAAGCTGCGAGTACAGCAACATTCCCTTTACCCTCCTAATGTGGTTTTATATGGAATACAATCTGAATATGAATTATACACGACCGATTCTAGCGCCCTAATAAGAGTTGATTGGTCATTTGACCTAAATTTTTTTGTTGTTTCACACGAGAGTTTAGTGCCAACGTTGGTTTTGTCACTTACAATCAGTCGTAACATGCCGCATCACTAGATTGTTTTCTGAACTATCGTGTTTTTTACCGTTCTTGGTGTCCTTAATAATTCCTAAACTTCACTTTGAGACTTTAGTGTACAACTTCAAGAAAACCTAGGTCGCATAGCTTCAATAGCTACCAAGACTAATAAAGAAAAAAGTTGGACAATTTGGCTAGTACCAAAATAAATTTTGATCCCTTTCAGTGACGAAATATTATATTCTTCAAAAGGTTACCCTTCCCTCGCGAATAGCTTCTCCGGCCCCGGTAGCACGATAGAAGGTGGCCAGTGTAATCTTGTGCAAGATAAAACCCCCGGGTGCACTTGCAAAGAATGCCAGCAGACGCGGCCTGGAAACAAGAAGGAGTCAACTAATGCATCGCTTTCATTTAAGTAAAACAGAAATCTTGGCAACCAGATTATTGCCCGAAATCTGTGAACGGGATGGTCTATTACGTAACCTAACTGTGACGAAAATGTTAGGTATTTTTTACACATTTGGTGCATAAGGCTGAGCGGGGTGTGAAATGTTTAAGAGCATGCAAATTACCAGCTTGCAACAAATCTGGGGTAGACAGTATATATTTTAGGCCTAAAAAGTGGCGCCACGCAAGCACAATATTTTGCCAGCAGCGATTATATTTACGCTTTATAGTACCTAGTGATATCTACCGAAATCTTAAAAATTGTCTTTACTTCGCAATAATTGACTTCTGTCAATATAATGGCAGGTAGGGCTTCTCTGTGTGCATTTTAAACATGGCCGAAATGTTTTATACTCAAGAAAACGTCGCCGCCCACTTAATACCTGGATTTCTAAATGAATATGAACAGCGCGTTTTGTAATTGTTTTAGGACATGGGTAAAGCACGTTGACAACGGCTTCATTTGCTAGGTGTTTTACAATATCACTCACTCACTCACTCACTCACTCTCTCACTCACTCACTCACTCACTAGCTCACTCACTCACTCACTCACTCACTCACTCACTCACTCACTCACTCACTCACTCACTCACTCACTCACTGACACTTCCTCTAACGTTGCCTGATCGATGCAACGTTTTCTTTAAAACATCTTTCTGCCTCTAAGATTGAAACGTCGTCAGCGTTTGTTACAAGTGAATAAAAACAACCCAGATTGCAAATTAAACCAATTTTAATTGACTGGTTATATGCACTTCTAGGGGTCAGACTCCTCAGTGGCAAAATAATACCCGTCACTGCACTATCAAAATGGGCCTTCGCAAGCACTGGTGAACATTGCCACATTAATCTTATTTGAATGTTTGTTTTTAACACAATGAGCTCGACGCCATGACTAATTCATTGAAGACTGTTGCGAAGGTACTGTTAATCCCGAGAAGGGAATTGACTGTTACCTGCTATTTTATTTAAAAAGCATCTCTCCGCCTCTGTGACATTTTTATTTGGCGTCGTACAGAAAAAGATTCCCCGGCTATATATTCCACCGTTAAAGTCGCTGCATACAGTCCCTGCGGACCAAATAAATTAGGCGACTGGGCGGGAATAACTCGCCTTCGGCGTGCGTGCTTCGCCACTTGATACCACTCGGGACCGGAACCCAGCCACGACGAGCTTAGAAAACATTCGCAGCAGCGTTAAACAAGTGGGGTTGTCGTTCGCGTAGGTAATTAAGGAGATCTGGAAGACGAGCCCATACCAGCACGAGGCAACGAAACGCTTAGCCACAAAAACACACATACATTTAGAACAGAAGTCAGCAGCTGACCGGCCTTATGGGTTTTGGCGCTAAAAAGAAATTCAAACAATTGTTTTTGCTCGTATCTTTTTGTATTTGTCTTGTTTTGCGCTGTTTTGCCTAGATTGTATGCAACACGCCCAGTTTTCCACGTTGTCAGAGATGCTTCTCGCCTTAAAAAATAATACCAAAGGAGTATTCTGCAAAACGGGCATTATTAAAATCACTCTACGAATTTGAGTGAAACCCGTTTCAGAGCCCTTCAAAAATTACGCTTCCGCTTTCTCTTGCAAAACCGTTCCAGCTTTTTTTATATAAACCAAGCGCTACTTTAAGAAAACGTCTCAACTTCCTCCTATGTGCCAAATGCTCTTCATATTGTCCTGCTTTCCGTGGCTATGTGTAGACAGCTTGAAATGTGATTACATTTTCTGCGTTATTATGAAGTTCTTTGGGATCGCAAATTGCCATTTTTTTATCCAGCATACTGGCAGCGTAGTTTTATTCTGTTACTGGTAATAATGGTGTGAGCCCAATTTTCGCTTTTTGCCCTAAACCCTGTTAAGGGAGGAGCTTAAGATATTTTATGCCGCAATAGATAAATCTGAAGGCGCAACGTTTCTACGTTTTTTGAGGGGAGAACTCTATCCTATCCACGTTAGGGATTCTATAAAAGCAGCTATGCCAGGTTAGGTTCTGCCTTGCGCTTCACGGAAAATACGGCACTTTTCATGGGCTCGTTCACATGGCGCTCCAACGAGCAGATTCTAGTAACGAATTTAATTCCCATGTCCTGTACTTTCCAAGCGCTCAAATTCATCACTTCTGCTAAATATCCTAACCATAAAAACATTTCTACGCTGTGGAGCTCAACACTGCATCTGGACGAATGAGTGGGCATTATCGATGACAGTCTACGTAATACTATTTTTCCTCGCGCTGGGCAACAAGGCGTACAACTTAATATCTACCTTTTTGGAAATGCAGTATCGAATCAAGGCAAATCTCTTTCTCAAAAAATGTGCTTTATTGAATAGTAGTTATGCGGCTGGATGCGTAAAGCGATCACAAAAGCTTGAAGTTTAAACACTGAATGTAACTTTTAAATTTCAATTTCAAAAATACGATTGCCAGTGAAAGCAGTTAAAGATAACAGTTATTGTAGTAATGAAGGCGTCAATTAGGCCTGAGCAAATTCACCCTGGGGAAGGGAGAGGAATTGTTCTTCCCAGTCCCAAATCCCGCTCTAAAAAGAAGACAAGATAGCGCCCCGAAAATCCCAACTGCAAGAACATCTGATAAGTGCCCATTAGACGTCCCTATATGTTTGTCGCAGTCAAACGTCTCCGAAGCAAATAGCACAGAATCGACATTGCACAAAAATGCAACGCCGTGTATGCATGTATACAAAGAATACTGTTATTTCGTTTTGTTAGATTTTGGACTCGCGCTGTTTCTTTTTACATTGCATATTTGAATAATATCTCTGAAGAGTTCTTGTTCTAAACCAGAAATACCAATTTGCGGGGTACGAAGGCATAGTTTCGCATCTCCCAAATCGCGCGAATAAATACCTCCAATTTGTTCTGGAAACGAATATTTTCCAATGAACGAAAACTACTGCTAATGCGATCTGAGCGTACAGGAAAAATTGTTATTAAGGGGGTTTCTTCGGGCGACGATTTTTATTTTTTAAGGCCGAGATATCAACTTTGAGCACCGCGCTCTTTCCATAGATGTTGCCACAAAGTTGCGGTCTGGCGATGCTAGCCGCAGTCGAGGATTCGTTACTCTCCAGAGAACAGTGACAATAATAATTTTGTTACAGGTAAGAACAATTATATTCTCAAGCTCCTATTACATAATTCCTACCGTTAAAAGAAACAACTCTTGCTGCAATGTTTTATTAGCATTGGTAGGGGCTCCGCGGGGCAATAGAAGTGTCATGTATGGGTTACCACGAAAGCAGCATTAAACATGTTGTACGCAGTGATACACGTGGGTATCCGCTTTGATTTAGGTGAGTCGTGCACAAACCAAAACCGAGGTTTGTATGCTGAATGAGATCAACGGATCTTTGTTCGTCAGCTACATATGCAGTTCTCCAGTATGCATTTAAAGCGGGATTCATTACAAATAACACGTTTAGTCGTACCATTGAGGGTACTTTTTTTATAACTTCCTTTAAAGCCAAGCTCTGCACATGTGATTCAAAAAAGCTGCGTCGACAAACAATCGGATTCGCTCGCTTAGAAGCCAGGCGCTCACTCCAGAGGTAGTCTAAAATTCTCCACAGTTCTACATCGATTGTAGGTATCTTGAAAACATTACAGTGAAATTGGCGGCCACGGCGGCTCTATATATCCTTGCGAAGAGTTTAGATCATTCGTCACAAATAGTTCATAGTGAAGTTGTAAACGTTACATTTTCGCCTACAGTCAATACGTGGCCCTCTACTGGGACCGTACCTTTACAGAAAACTGGTGTAACTCACCTCTGATGGAAACTATCCCGATACAAAATAAATTTAAATTAGCCGTAAAAAGAACAAGTGGCAACTTTGTTTATTTTTGGCTCAAGGTCTCTCGATATTACTTGATTGTCGGCGAGAGCTGTACATATATTTACGTTGTTCAATATCCCTTTCTGTGGCCATCTACGGCCAGTTTGACTAATTTTATTGATGGACGATGTGTCAGTCATCTAAGATGAATCAAATATTTCCTTCGGTTGGTTGCACCGCGCTCCCGTTGACAACGTTCAGGAAGGAACCCCGCACTTCAACAATATCACAAGAAAAATACCTAAAACATCCACGTTATCAATTTCTTGTTTTCCCGGTATAAAATAAGCACATTCCCGTCCTTTCATGCTTCATAAAACTCCATAAAAAATACCACCTGGTGCAAGCAAGAATCCAAATGTCTGAACTTCGTTCCCAGCGGTCTTAATAGCTTTTGATGTATTTTTGCTTTTAAGGACGCCTCTCCTTTCAATGCATGCCCATACGTTAGCCTTTCGACCAAAGCGGCTTGGAAGACGTCTTCAGAAGAAAGCTGGTATGTAAATAAAAATTTGCTGTTTGCCGGAAAAGTATTGGGATAGAACCCGGCCGGGTACTGTACACGAGTCCAAGATAGGACGGAATATTAAACTGGTTCGGTGTACATAGCAAGACGTCTTGGCCGGCCGCGCTCAATGTCTGCCTTCCCAAAATACACTTCCGTTAGCCTCAAAGAAGTATCGTTCATGTATTTTAATTCCGCATAAGATGCTGCTGCATAAAAAGGTGGCTGTAGTTGTCGAGGCTTCGTATGGCGAAGAAGCCTGTGGCGACATTACAAATGCATAATGTAGACAGTAAACCCCCAAGAACAATCACCGCACTCATGCGCTTTAGCACGCTTGTTTATATGGGCGAATTTTCCGAAAAACGAACATGAATTTTTTCTCATATTTGCATAGTCGTTTTCTGCTGGCTACTTTTCTCATTTTCTTCTCATCGCAATTGACGGAGATTAAAGCGTCGAGTTTAAAGTGTCGCGGACATGTGAAGACTGTCTTTGAAGTTTATGTTGTGCAATGTAAATTTGTGCAATTATGCACAGAACAATTAGTGCATAGCAGGACCTGGGAATCGTTGGTGAAACTATGTGCGGTGCAGATCCTCACAAGTACGCGTACCCAACTCTTTCGCTAAAAGAATGCATTGAGCAGTGTCCATCCCAGCTTCATGCATTGCTCGGGCGTGGGTCTACGATTGTAGCGGAGACTTATAAATAAGGTCAAGCACTCTGTCCATTTCAACTGCAGAGCTGTTTAAGGCGAAACAATTGAATGCGGCGTAGACGAAAATCCCCAAGCGCACGTGAGCGCGTGTCTCGCGGCGACCGCCTCGCGCCATCAAAGCTAGCGCTTGTTCTTGCGCCGCATGAAGAGTTTGCGCTTTCGTCGTCGTTGTCGTGTAGCGACCGGTGCTCCACGGGTCTATAGCGCTGAAGACGACGACGACGAATCTGCCAAGCCACACGTGGAGGCTGCCACCGGACCAGCTGACGAAGAAGTGGAGGTCTTTCAAGGCGAACACGCGTGACAAGAGGATTTCCCGTACGCTGCTGTTCAATCGCAAAACGACGAAACAGATAACGACGTTCTTACGAAATAAAACATTGTAGTTATTTTAATGATATCTGCTTTACAGTGCCGTCTGAAATGGCTTTGAACTGCTGGTGTCAGGCTTTTCCCTCTCACCTGGGATGCGGTGTCACTGTTGGAAGAAGTTAGGTGGCCGACGCCCAGCTCTGCTGTTTGTGTCCAGCCTTGAACCACTAGTGCAAACTGGGCCAATTTTTGGGGGATCCAAGCCAGGGCGGTGTGATTAAACAGACGGAAATCACAACCACTCTCCCAACTTTCTCTCTCTGAAGTACCGTTTTGTAGCAAGCGTAGGTTTATTCGCGAAAAAAATATTTTAGCAAATCACGTGATCCATTTGGCATTTGGAAGCAGTATAGAGAAGTACACTTTAATATATGTCATGATTAGGTACCTTTGTACGGGAGTAAAGGAATGAAATAGAAGAGGGACCCTGATGGTGAACCTACTGGGAGCTTGCGGAGGCTGGGAGCGAGTGACCCAAAATGGCGGCGCCAACGTATACGTGTCTCCACCCTGCACGGCAGACGCGCGTTAATCGGGTCACACTAACAGGACCTTGTCTGCAGCGCTGGCAGCGGGCCCGGCGAATCACGCGATGCAGCAGTGCGAGGGGTGTGTCACCTCGCCGAGGGTGTGTCTCCGGTCAAAAGGTTACCTTCCGCATTCTCAGCGAAACCGCCGGATTAAAGTAGTAAAGCTCTGCTTTAAAAAAGAACTAGACGGCTGGCACACTCAGGGGGAACATATTGGTTGATAAAGTTTGAAAGGCGTGGTGAAACGACAGTTCACGGACGTAGACGAGACGAGACTGTCGGGTAGCGCTGTGTCGCGGCACGGTAGAGCCTACGATGAAGTTGTTCCTTGTCGAAGAACAGAGGACATCGCCAGAACCGAGCCGATAAGCGTCGTCGATGAAGGAGTTGTCTACACGGGCAGGGTCGAGGGTGTCCCTTGGGATGGTGTACCCATGGTCAAGGGTGTGGCCATGGCCGATGGCTAGCGGCGGGAGGGAAGAACATAGGCCTGAGCGATAGCGAAGCCTCACTGCCTGCGCTCAACGCCACCGGCACGCTATACTCAGCCCTAGGATTGAACCGGCCGCGAAGACGACGTTCCTCGGGCCCACACTCCGAGGGTGGTTGTGTTGCTGCCTCCAAAACCGAACCGCACCTCTCTACCTCTTCTTCCTCAACCCTTGCTTCTTGCGCGGCCTACGTGCATGGAATTCGGTTTGTTGGCCTCCGCTTTTCACTCGGTGGACTGGCACTTCATCACAGAGCGCTCAAACACGCCCGGCAGATTACATAAACGCTTGAAAGAGGACGGCATAAAAAGCTGTTTTCCATATAGCCGGGCTCCTACGGATAATGTTCACATGTGTATTTTCAAAACAATTGTTTGCAGTGTCACGACAGATGCGCGTTTAGAGTTCAGTTAGGAACAACCTCGGCTTCGGAATTCTTGTGTGGCACCCTGTTATACGGTTGGAGAAAGCATGAACAAACAACATATACCTCGTGCTCTCGGCGGCCGGCGGTAAACAAATATTTGAGAATAAATGCCTCCATGAGAAATAATTAGCCCGAGCTTCTTTTATTGGAAATACACATCAAAGCCTCTTATTCTAAAAACCACGGGACCCGAACAAATAGTGGAAATCCGCTGCAAAATGGGGTTGAAATTGCTTGATCAAATTACGAGCGTTAAATGTCTTTCTGAGCAAACCGCGATAATACATGGCAACTGCTGGTGTTTTTATTTCCAATATTAAAATATGTAATGTTTTCTCGGGTGTTCTAAATTACGACCACCGCCCTTTGTTATGACTGTTATTTGCCACTTCCTAATGAACCAGGACCAGAACAACGGATTTCGTTAGTCACATTAGCCGCTCCTGTTTACATAGGTTTTATAGAAGGATGGCCCTAGTAGAATGATAGGGGCTACGACAAAACAGCACACGACAGAAGGGCACCCGACAAAAGAGTACCGACAGCTTCAAAAGAGCATGCAACAAAAAAGCCCGCGGGAAAAGGCCGTGGCGACAAAAGGCAGAGCGACAAAAGAGAACGCAAAAAAAGCATAGCGTCAAACCTGTACATTGACATACGAGTACGAATTTTTGGAACGCCCAAATGGGCAATTATTTTTATGTTTTGGGTGTGTAGAAAGATTATGGCGACAGTAAACTGCTCTCAAAGTTTCTCATTACATCCCGTTAGTCTTTCTAGGAAAAAAAATGTTACAATTTTGCTACCTTGGGTAAACGACGCTTAGGCATGCTGATATTGAGGCACATGAGTTATAAACTTTATTTCAAGCATAAAATGCCCTGTTTTTTATATTGTTATTGCACCTTTGGGTCATTTCTCTGCGTAAATCCTTGTCGTATTTTTTCCTAGAACACAAAACATGTCCCATTATTGCGACTTTCTTTGGTTACATATAATTATTCTAGTACGCAAACTCTGTTCGATCATTTATATTTATTCTTAATGTGTGCTGCCCTAATGTAATTTTTGTCTTTCTGGTGTTTTGTTACCAGAGGCGAAAAATTTAAAAGTTGTGTTCACTCTTTCTTACGTTTGTCGATAGCTACTTGCCTGATTATCGAATTCGAGTGCGTGTGCGCGTTTTCTGTTTTGCAAAGAAGCAACTGTTCTGAATATAAAAATACGCCGTATTTGCCTATGGTGTCAAAATTGTCTGCTACAAATGACGGTGCGCGAGAATTTAAACCCCATGCCACCTGCTCTTACCGGGCGGCACACCTTTTCCTGAGTCATGAGCGCTCTTGCCTGCTATCACCGCCGCAATAATTTCGCACTGGCAGCAGTGCCCGAGTCAGCGTTCTATAATTGTCCAGGAACATGACACCAAAACAAGATCGGGTAACGACCTTGCGGAACCGTCACGAATGCCACAATATAAGTGAGCTAAGTGCCTGGCTACGTTAAACACCCTCTTGCGTCTAAGGCAGGTACGTATATATG
Source organism: Haemaphysalis longicornis (assembly GCF_048455015.1). Lineage (NCBI taxonomy): Eukaryota > Metazoa > Arthropoda > Arachnida > Ixodida > Ixodidae > Haemaphysalis > Haemaphysalis longicornis. The sequence goes on along the minus strand of NW_027526361.1, from coordinate 203,855,877 downwards.
CCCGAAAAATAATTAAATATTGAGAAAAACTTATTCACGGCACCAAGATTAAAAACCTACACGCCGGTTTTAAAAACACTTTTTATAGCATTTACTGACAATTTACCGAAACAGTATTTGCGTTAGATCACCCAAACGTTTAACCATAGGTTTTGTGTTTCTAATGATTGTACAGAAACAAGGCCGAAACCACGATTTGAAAGCGGAATCAGCCAGTACGAACCGAAGCGTAGAAACTCATAAACGTTTGAGCGTGCATTCTTTCGTTAAAGCAAAGGCTGAAATAAGGCGGCATTTTAGAAAACATGTCATCAGCGTGCTTCTAAAGATAGGTTAAGATATCTCAAAAACGTGCATCTTTCCATCTCATCACCATGTGGAGGCAAGGGAACTCGAGCCTTCTTATTCATTTCCCCATCCCTGCACAAAAAAAGGGTGTACTAAGCCATGGCGGCAGGTTTTCCTATGATTAGACAAATCCTGGCGCCAAAACCAAAAATAACTGGCTGGTGTAGTAAAAAGCACTCGGTACCAGATGACTGAGGCAATTAGCCAGAACACAGATCCCATCTGCCCAATATAATTGTTGTTTAATTACCCATTCGGCTTCTTTACTTTGTTGTGTAACTTGTTACTTACTGGCTCATCACCAGCCGAAGAGTTTTGCTGTTCCTGTAAGGAGGCAAAAATTTAGGTCCCATAGTCTTATTTAAGATATTGATTGTACCTCCCATAAATTGTCCTTGTGAGTTCATTTCTAATTTGAAGCAGAGTGTGTGATGGCTCTTTCCTAAGTACTTCTTCCTGATTGTTACGTTAGGTAAGATGTTTGAAATTGCGAGGAAGCAGTTAGCGAAAATAATTTGTGTTTGATTAAAGGTTCACTTGTGAAATCCAGGCGCGACATCTGGGAAGAACTATTCAGACGCCGAAAGAGATCGACTATGTGTAGAACCAAAAATTAAAAAAGAAAATGCGAAAGGATGGCTCGCTTAAAATCGGAATGACTATAGAAATGACTTTACAAGAGCTAAGAGGTCTGTTGGGGAATTCTTTGATTACAGTGCACTGTTTTACATCTCTTTGCAGCGCATAACGATCTTGCCCAAGAAAAAAAGCACCTAGAGTATGCACACATAGCATGTACTCGTCCCGAAACTCAAAAGAGGTCTTGTTTCTTTTAAACATGAAGGTTTACAGAAAAGATAATTTACACCAATAATTTTAAAGACAAACTTGAATAAAAGTGTTCTAGGTTTCTCGCACTTCACAAACTTAGTAAACTAGTTGCATCATCATCATCATCATCATCACCATCATCACCAGCCTATCTACGCCCACTGCAGGGCAAAGGCCTCTCCCATTAATCTCTGGGAAACTAGTTTAAATTGGTATAAATGGGAATCACTATGCTCACTTGCCGAATTGTTTCGTTGTACGCGCCTGTGTGCTGGCACATCAGGACGGCTAGGTTCAGCTGTCTCACCCTTCGAAAGACGCTCCTCTCCGTTTTCTTCTGGCCGACGCACGGCCGGGCTAGAGCGGTTCCGTAAGCCGCTCTAACCCGGCCATGGCCGGCACTGGTGCGTTCTGGGCGCCGCCCCGTGAATCCCGGGTAACGGCTGGCAGAATCACTGGCTTCATTCTTTGTAACACTACGTGTACGTGTGCATTCGAGTGACGTCACATGGAAAATTGTTGCGGGTGTCGTTTACAGCCTTGCTTTCCAACCACCTTTACAGCGTGGATTGAAGCAATTTTTTTATAAAATTTATTAGGCTAATACTAAAACAAAATACCTCAACTAAGCCGGGGTAATCTTTACGTGACGTTCCTTCACGACGATGGTCTTGTGACACGAAAATGTGAAAATATAACAAATAATAATAAATCCAACGTGATGAACCACGCTGATAAGTTGGTGAAAGAGAGAGAGAGAAAAAATCTTTATTTGTCCTGCAAACGCGACGCAGCCTCACGTCGTGTCAGCCGGCCACTCGGCTTCCGTTACCTACTCATGCCTACCCCGGGGTGGGGGTGACACTTTCGGGCGTTGAAGCTCGAGGGCGTTCGACACTTGCTGGACGGCCATGTGTTGCGGCGGCGTGCAAAGTTGGTGAAAGAGCTTTCCCTTTAGTTGTCTGTAAATCAACTAACACTTCACATAGATAAAAAAAGTTACATCATACTCAGAGCAAAAACAAATCGACCCATAATTGGACTGCATTAGCGTTTGTCGGGAAACCATAAGGCAAGTTGCATCACAATTTTTGGGACGTTTATTTTCAGGAATACTTAAACTGGTCAGAACACTTTGGTTACATGAGTGTAATAATTTCGAAAACCATAAGAACGCTGAGCAGATTTAGGTCAATCTTGCCAATATAGTTCAAACTGCAGCTGTATAATGCATTAAAACGCTTACATTGCTGTAAGCGTTGTATTGCATTATGCTTGTATAACGCTTACATTGCTGCACTGTAGTGTTGGGCACTATGGCTGAAGGAAATCGGGAATAGATTCTGGTTTTACAAAACAGATGCATTACATTTATCGAAATCTTCTGGCAGGCAAACCACTATCCCTTTTTTTCAAAAACAGGAAATACAAATGATTGTACTCGGCTATCTTCAATGTTTAGCTCTCTGAAGTTACAATGACATAAAATATAATGCTACGCTGTTTCTACAGAGTAAAAAGTGTTCGTACGAGGTTACAAATTCCAACACTATCCATACATTAAGAAAAAAAAATGCGAACGTCCTATGGAACCCAGACAATAGAGTGCAGTATACCTGATCATCTAAATCAATGTCCGCAATTTTCTGAAATGGCCTATGTCATGTGTTAGGGCATGCCCCGAGAGGGGATGCATGAAACCCCCGGAAAACGAGGAAAAAGAACAAAGGCCATTTAAAGCGCGCGCCAGGAGCGCCCCAATCAGCAAGTGCCAGCGCCGACGCACCAAGGAATCATGGGCAAAGGTGGCAGCGCACTGGTCGGCCAATCAGGGAAGGCCACGCATGGGACAAGTGGCGAGATGACCATATAAGGATAGGGAAGAAGCAAGAAGCCAACGGGAGTGCGCCACGACAGAGCCCAGAGGGTATAAAAGCGGGGCGCACAAAGAGAAACGGGAGGCAAGAAACCGAAGAAACCAGGAGGCGGCCGGAGCATGTGCGCTTCAACGAACGAGCCAGGGGGACACGGCCAGGCCATCGACCGTGCCATCCGAGCCTGGGCGGGAGCGGGCCGACTTCGCATCGGCGCCGTCATCCTAGGTGCACCACGAACCTGCGTCTTCGTGGCCCCAGCGGCATCGGTCGGGCACCAGCGGCCAGCGTCCACGCTCCGTCGACGTTCGTCTCGACGGCCTCGAAAGGCTGCGTTCGTGCCAAGCCTACCTGGAACCTCCAGCGGCAGCGGCTACCACGGGGTAGCCACCGAGGAAGCACGCCGCCGAAGGGATGACCGCGCGCGTCGAACGCCGGCATCAAGGACCGCCAGTGAGAGCGGCGACCAGGGGGTAGCCACAGAGGAAGGAACTGAGGACGCGCGGAGCCCACGCCGTCCAAGGATTGACCGCTCGCATCGAACGCTGGCACCGAAGCGAGACGAGGACGGGTACCACCAAGTCGCGCCCACGCAACGGGTGCAACACGTCAGCGCCGACGACAGCGGGGTAGGCCAGTCCAATAGGGACGCAATCATAGGACACAACTAGGAAGTTGTGGTTTAGTGAGATCACCTAGAGGGTGATAGAATCAGTTGATTTCGACGACGAATTGCGTAGAACTTTATTGTAGAGCCTTTTGGGTTGAGAGTTGACTGGTACGTTGGGCTTGTTAGTAGAGGGCTGAGTGTTTATCGTTTGTGTTTAGTAGAACTATTGAGTGCTTGTGCGTTAGGGTTTTTGTGTGTGTATTAAATGTATGTTGTTAAACACGCAACGGCTTACCTGTGTCCATTGCTCAGAGCTGGTAAAGACCACCCCACCATCCGTTCACGTGACAAATAATTGGCGAGCCTGCCAGGATTGATTTATCCTCACCCAGGATATTTCCATCGGGCCCAGTCACGTGTCTTACCAGCTGCGAGAATGGATCTGGGAAAGTTGGTGTCGTTGTGCAGCTCATTAGACTTAAGTAAGGAAGAGGCGATGGCTCTGTTGGACAAATTCTCGCGTGACGAAAACGAGAGGCTTGATAAGGAGAAGGAATTGAAGCGTGAGGAAAACTTGAGGCTCGATAAGGAGAAGGAGGTGCTGGAAATGAAGTTCCGCTTGGCAGAGACAAGCGAACAGAGTTCTCGAGTAGAGCTAGATACTACCTTGACAGGGGAGGCAACGCCGCGTTCAGGAAGCATATGCCCCAGGAAACTGATTGCCCCATTTGATGAAAAGTGTGACGATTTGGACGCTTATTTGCACCGCTTTGAAAGAATCGCCTTAGGGCAGGGGTGGAAACGGAGTGAGTGGGCCACAGCCCTGAGCATGTGCTTGGTTGGCGAAGCATTGAGTGTGTTTGGTAGGATGCCCGCGGAGGAGTCAATGGACTATGATGAGGTGAAAGTAGCGTTGCTACAGAGGTTCCGCCTTACCACGGAGGGCTTCCGCGAAAAGTTTCGCGCTTCCAAACCGGAAGACGCTGAGACAGCCAAGCAGTTTGTCGCTCGAACTATTTTGACCGATGGATACAGCTGACTGGAACGGCCAAATCGTTCGAGGGATTTAGAGAGCTTATGACTGCCGAGCAGTTTTACGAGCGCTGCAGCCCGGAGCTGGCGGTGTTCCTGAAAGAAAGGAAACAGAGAGGGCTGGCGGAAACCGTGGAGCTTGCGGACAGGTTCTTGGAGGCTCAGGGCCTAAAGAACTTAGCGAAACTGAAGCAAGAACCTGTGAAGTTAGATGATCAGAGACAAACTCGGGGGGCGGTGTCTGGAACATCCCAGAAGTGTTTTCTGTGTGGTCGGGTAGGGCATAAGGCCGCAGAGTGCAGGGTGGAACCCCGTCGGGGCGCCCCGACACCTGTATGTAAAACGTGCAATAAGAAAGGACACCGCACAGAGGACTGCCGGTCGCGAACCCTAGACAAGGTGGCTTGTATGATGTGCCCCAGAGTGAGTCCCCCACCGAAAATGCCTGTCGTATATGGGGAGATGAGCGGCCGATGTGTGTCAGTGTTAAGAGACAGCGGTTCAACTACGGTGCTCGTCAGAAGGAGCTTGGTCAGAGACCAGGATTTAACTGGAAGTAAAGCGGTTATCATTATGGCGGATAGCACTAAGCGGTCGCTGCCAGAGGCAATAATCGAAGTTCAGACCCCGTACTACTCAGGAAAATTGAAAGCAAAGTGTATGGAAGACCCACTGTACGACATTATATTAGGCAATATACCTAGTGCCAGGAGAGTAGATGATCCAGATCCCAATTAAAGGCGCAAGTTGAAGGGAAGCGAAAAGCTAGTGGACGGGGTTGGTACACAGCCGGTAGATGAGACAGAGGATGCGACAGTGGGAATAATAGCAGCAGTGCACGCAACAGTGAAATCTGAAGAGGACAGAAGGAGGACAATGGTAGAGGGGGCTGTGTCACGAGGGTTGAGGGTGACCTTAAGCGAATTTGCGCAACAGCAAAATAAAGATGCCTCACTGAAAGAGTGCTTTCGAAAGGTAGGAAAAATGAGGTTAGGCGAACGTGCAACCCCAGGATGTGCAAGTTTCAGATAGCGGAGGGAGTTTTGGTTCGCCATTGCACCTTTGGCGGGGGTAGACAAGTGAATCAGGTAGTAGTGCCGACGGATCTGCGAGGTTCAGTTTTAAGGCTAGGACATATCAGTAATACAGGTGGACATCTAGGAGCACGGAAGACGGCTGCCAAAATTACTGAAGAATTCTTTTGGCCGGGTATACACAGTGACGTCCGGAGGTATGTGAGAGCGTGCGAAGCATGTCGGAGGGCTGTCACTAAGGGGAGAATTGCTGGTGAGATGCAAAAGCAGCCTATCCTAAACATCCACCAGAATGAGACATCGTGCACAGGTAGTTGGCGTGGGCATAAGGGAAACAGAACGCGCCTTCAACCACTAAACAATTGTAAAGGCAATATGGCAGGGTGGTGTGTTTGCTGAAGAGTGAAGATGAAGTAAAAAAAAACTGAGTGAACTCATGGAGTTGACGTGGACAGTAATATAACCTATAACGGTGACGAATAAGTTGTGAGTATGGTGAAAAGGCAGGGTTGGTGATATGAATGAGTGAGTTAGAAAGTTCCGAATGAGAAGTAGAGATGTTGAATATTAGAAAATTGCTGGGTTTGATTTGGTGATGTGATCGAACAGATTGTATGAGTAGAGTGGTGTAAGTGCACGAAGTGTAGATATAAAAGCCATTGCAAAGTGCCAATTGAGGAGTAGGAGGAGGAAAAGACGTTATTAGGTGTGGATTGGGAAAGTGTATTGTCGAGTAAAAAATAATTGAAGTGATTGATTGCAGTGATGTGTCCGAGAAGAGTGAGTATTTCGGTGTTTGAGAAAGTGGCGTATTGGTGATAGAACGGCAACGTTGTGTAAACCAAGGGTGTGTGTTCGGGACACGAGTGAACTAAAGACAAAGGTGAAAAAAAAATTGGTGAAGTGAAGTGTGTAGTGAAAAGTGTGACGAGAGAAGTGAGCAGTTGTGGCGAACAGTGTACTCATGAGAAGTGAGCAAGGATTCTGGAACAAGAGGACGTCGGCGGACAAAATGAAGCAGTTTTTTTTAGAAAAAACTCTTAAAGCGGGGGGTAGTTGTCATGTGTCAGGGCACCCCCCGAGAGGGGATGCTGAAACCCCCGGAAAACGAGGAAAAAGAACAAAGGAATGGCCATTTAAAGTGCGCGCCAGGAGCGCGCCAATCAGCAAGTGCCAGCGCCGACGCACCAAGGAATCATGGGCAAAGGTGGCAGCGCACTGGTCGGCCAATCAGGGAAGGCCACGCATGGGACAAGTGGCGAGATGACCATATAAGGATAGGGAAGAAGCAAGAAGCCAACGGGAGTGCGCCACGAGAGAGCCCAGAGGGTATAAAAGCGGGGCGCACAAAGAGAAACGGGAGGCAAGAAACCGAAGAAACCAGGAGGCGGCCGGAGCACGTGCGCTTCAACGAACGAGCCAGGGGAACACGGCGAGGCCATCGACCGTGCCATCCGAGCCTGGGCGGGAGCGGGCCGACTTCGCATCGGCGCCGTCATCCTAGGTGCACCACGAACCTGCGTCTTCGTGGCCCCAGCGGCATCGGTCGGGCACCAGCGGCCAGCGTCCACGCTCCGTCGACGTTCGTCTCGACGGCCTCGAAAGGCTGCGTTCGTGCCAAGCCTACCTGGAACCTCCAGCGGCAGCGGCTACCACGGGGTAGCCACCGAGGAAGCACGCCGCCGAAGGGATGACCGCGCGCGTCGAACGCCGGCATCAAGGACCGCCAGTGAGAGCGGCGACCAGGGGGTAGCCACAGAGGAAGGAACTGAGGACGCGCGGAGCCCACGCCGTCCAAGGATTGACCGCTCGCATCGAACGCTGGCACCGAAGCGAGACGAGGACGGGTACCACCAAGTCGCGCCCACGCAACGGGTGCAACACGTCAGCGCCGACGACAGCGGTGTAGGCCAGTCCAATAGGGACGCAATCATAGGACACAACTAGGAAGTTGTGGTTTAGTGAGATCACCTAGAGGGTGATAGAATCAGTTGATTTCGACGACGAATTGCGTAGAACTTTATTGTAGACCCTTTTGGGTTGAGCGTTGACTGGTACGTTGGGAATATTAGTAGAGGTGTGAGTGTTTATCGTTTGTGTGTAGTAGAACTATTGAGTGCTTGTGCGTTAGGGGTTTTGTTTGTGTAATAAATGTATGTTGTTAAACACCTCAACGGCTTACCTGTGGCCATTGCTCAGAGCTGCTAAAGACCACCCTACCATCCGTTCACGTGACAGCTTAATAGTCGAAGACTACTGCTACGTTTAAAAAAACGTCTAATATCACTCTACCTAAGCCTTTAGTAATTGCCATGTATTTGTATATCCTGCTAGGAGGTCAGTTTGTTATTCTGCTTTTTGATATCTCTTTAATCTACAAAATTGCATCCAGTTCTTGATGGGTTCTAGGAAGTGGCAGCGCACTTCTGTTCGCGTGCACTTAAACAATGTGCCATTTTCTTCAAATGCTACATAATAGTGCCACACATATTTGAAGCGAGCCAGACAAGTGTCAGGTAGTCGCTCTTTGCCTCGCTTACATTGGCAGCATCCCGATGTATTTTGAATGTACTATGGCTGTAAACATTGTGAGAAATAAATTGAACTGAATTGAATTAAAAGTTCCCAGGAACAGCCAATTATCAATGAATAAATGAATGAGTGCATGAATGAATGAATCAATCAATCAATCCTGCTTATTTTGCCCAGGAATAGCCTTCAGGCCTTAGTACTGGCGCACAGAGTTATACAGGTTGAAAAGGTCGCCGGGCAAACGAAGACAAGACACGTCAAGATAAAGTGCAGACAATAAAGAGAGATCACAAGGAAAACAGAACTTTGACAAATATCTGGACAGCGGTAGTAGTTGTGTACCTACAACGGTCCTTGTCTTTCACCGTGGTAGAAGGCCCTCTTCTCGTTCGGTGCCTTGTTGACGTGTCTGAGTAACTAAAAACCGCCGAAACAGTAGGTGTGAAGGCATGTTTCTTTGATATCAACAATTTAATATTCTTTCTGCCACATGCACATTTAGTCCAGGCCATAAGCAACAGTACTGACAACTACGGCTCGTTCAGGTTCCAGAACAATTGCGGCACAAGCATCGGTCGGGTCATACAGCTTCTTGCCTTCTACCTGGATTCTTCACTCGTACAATTTCGAGGGATCCTGTATGTGCAAAAGACTGGCGTCTGCATAGTATCTTCCCGGGCCCGCTGCATAGCGATATACTGTTGGCGCAGTTTAGCAGGAAGCCGACAGGGGAGTTGAGTGCCACGAAAGTAGCGAAGGTGTTTAGTACACGAGCGCACGGACAGTGTGACGTCTTTGCGACATGCTGACCACATCTGCGGCCTTTTTGAGTCGAGCTTGTGTGCCTTGGTTTTAACAAGAGAACTACTGATCAACTCTGAGCTTGAATTTTTGCATTTATTTTTGAGACTTCACGCGCAACACATTTGTTGGCAGCACTGCCCCCGTTCCCAGAAAAGCCTACTGCCATTTTCATCGCCTCATTCAAAAGCGGTTGTGCGCGGAATCACCCAAGGTGGCTCCGTGGAATGCCCTACACAGAAGTTGCCAGCACCTTGTCCCAGAGAAGTTCAAAATACAAGACTCACGGCTCAAAAAAGCCGGCTTCCCCGAGCGGTTTTTCAAGAACCTCACAATAGCCTTTCTGAAGAAGATCCGTGAAGGCAGGGCTAAGGAAACCCGCAACAAACAAAAAGAAAGAGTCGCCGGCATACCTTACTTGCACAGGGTGTCCCGCAAAAATGAAAACTGGAAGGAAGGTCGGCGTCAGGGTGGTTTTTTCCGCCCCAAATAAGCTTTCCAAACTCTGCAGAATCTTCAAAAGAGGTGACCGTAGGTCGGGACGTTGCAACGTTAAGCATCCATGCCCCTACACGGATTGCAGTCTTTCTGTGCTGTACAACTTCCCGCTGTCCAGCGGGAAGTCCTACTTTGGGCAGACGGGGCAATGCATCAACGATCCCCTACCCGAGCGTGCTAATTTGCTCAAGACGTTCCAGGGTAGCAGTCACGCCACTCACTGCGGAGAACATGGACGCTCGCCTAAACTCGATCACGCCTCGATTGTTACCAGGTAGCGGACCAATTCCTACGCGAAGTTTTGGAGACGTTCACAATTCATAAAATGGGGGACTCGCGAAGTAAGCATGCCATCAATCGCAATACATGCTAGAGAGAAGTTTTTTGGGCGGCGTGGCCCTGGTGGGTAAAACCACAGTTTAGTAATCTATACGCAACCTCTGTTTGCCTTTCTTGCTTGGCTGGTGCTCTTGCGTTTTCATATATATTTCGCTGTTTTTTTTTCAATAAAGTTTAGTCGTCAGTCAGCGCCCTTCCTTGCCAGCTTTTCTCTTCAAGTCCTTGCGCTGTTTTAATCATTTCTACAAGTGCAGCCATCGACATGCGGGAACACTATTCTTCGAATCGTCTTCAGTCTCGGTGCGGCCGAAGACGAGGGTTAACTATCGCGGTCTAATCAAGAATAATAAGTACTGTGAGAACGCAATTTCCCAAAATATGGTGTGGCTGAAACCGGGGTGAACTATTGGTGAGCACTTTGGTTGCGTCTGTCGAAGGGTTTTTGAAAGTAAGCAGAAGATATGTTCCTTATGCTAATAAATGTGTGGTCGCTGAAACGGAGAGGCAAAATAGCAAAGGGAATGATACAGCCAGTTATAAGTTTCTAGATGGCTAAGATTACATAGTGGCTACTAACAACGGTTTTTATAAAGGCTACTTGTTGTAGCTGCTTCTACGCTGCCGCCTAACGAACGGCCCTTCTTTTCCCTTATAATAGCCACAACATAAAAAATCACGTAAATGAGAAGTGGGAACTCCTCGGCAGCCTTGTCTTCTTTACTACACCAAGGAGGGAGTGGGGCAAGGTTGGCAGAAGACCAATGGACCCCGTGTGCCAGACGACCGAGCTACGCAAGTGATATCAATTATTTCAGTACTGTACTCTTGCGGTGCTCCCTTCTGTCTCATGCTTATTTCTCGCCGTGCTCTTTGTCGCATGCTGTTTAGACTTTACACTCTTTTGTCGCTGTGCCCTCTTACTGCCGTGCTATGTGGTCGCCGTGCCCATGTGTTGCATGCCCTTTCGTCATGTGCTATTTTGACGCCGTGCTATTATATCCGTGCGCTTTCTTCGCGTGCTCTATAGTGGGTATGCCCCTCCTGCCATATTCCTTTGCTCGAAAGTGTGTTCGGTTGGTAACTCGTTGCTTCGTGGTTTCTGTTAAGTTCAAAAAGCCACTTTGTGACCCGGCCTTTTGCATTGAATTGTAAATCCGAGAAAAATTGTAAAGGCCAGAGGGAGTACTTCTATTTAAAGTGATACAGTTGCGTTAAAACAAAGCCAAAGGAGCTGTAGAAGGCAGAATATCCTCTATTGAAAAAAAAAATTACAGGCTTTAATTTGCCTCTAAACAAGTTTAGTAAGCCTCGAATAGACACCAAAAATCGCAATAATCAGGCCCATGCCTTGAGCTTGCACACGTACATTCCCGCTCGTCGGGGTTATGTTGACGTTCAGCATTCTTCTTCCTCCATACACATTTCATGTCAAGAGGACGACTGGAAACGTAGTGCCTGTGAAAAATAAACTTGTGCTCCCTGGTTGCCACGGACGAATACCAGACCCTCTCTGCCTTGAGCCTGCGTGCCTCAGCAGAGCGTTGTGGTCATGCTCGCGCTGCTCTAACAAATGGGCCGCGCATGCCAGCTTCATTTGTCAGAATTAGTGCACGCTGGCTTAAACACGACCGCTTATCTGTTCGAGATTCGCAGTTTTCAAGCACTTCTTTATCATGTCAGGGCATACAAAAACGCGTTTTAAAATAGCGACAAAATTTTCTGTGAGCTCTTTTTGAAAGCCTGTAAATCTGTCTGGTCTGCTGCCTAAAATCAATTTTGGTAGTAAAATATCCTTATTACATTACGACTTTGGCTCCGAAAAGTGTGGACCGAGCGAAGTGGAATACGGGCTTGTAGGAGAAATTTTTCACTGCACTCTGAGCACTTTTATTGGGTTAGATTGTGTTTTAGCCCCCTAATTTAGTTACGGGAGCTTTAATTCCCCGAGATTCGTGCCACACCTGATTTGTTTGCAATAATCCTATTATTTTAAACGACTTCTGGCAAATCCGTAAAACATATTTTTGTTATAATGTGTTATTTTACATCACAGCCAATCTCGGTATGTCTGCTCTAATTTATTGCGTATTGCGTTGATAAATTATGCCGTTCTGTTGAAAATACTAAACGTAGGCTAAACGAAAATTACTGCCCAAACTCCGAACTGTGCAATAAAATTTGCATATTAAAACACACGCACATACACGCTATCATTTAGAAAGCGATACGAACAGCTTAGACGCTGTCGAGTCACAAACGTGTCAAATTGACATTTTTACACATTTGTAATCAAAACTGCTTATCGCTTGCTAACTGTTAATAAAAAAATAATACTAAGGCTATTATGGAATACGTTCAGAAGTAAACGAATCTGCAGTGAGAGCTCCCTTCAAACTATTGCGGCCAACCCTCGTGTGTTCGGGATTTAGGCGCACGTGAAAGATCCCCAGATGGTCAAAATTAACCCGGAGCACTTCACACGGCTTGACTCACCGCCTGTGCAGCGTCGGCGCGTTAAGCCTAATTACCAATTCAGTCAATCTACACGCATATCTTTGTCCACAAAAGGACCGCCGCCCCCCCTCCCAGCTAAAGGATTTCTATATAACAATGGTTTCAATCACCGAATTTGGAAAAGAAAGGTACAGAGAAAACCGACATACAATCCCCGGACATTCAAAACCGTACATATTACCGCAGGTTTATTTACGAGGTATTAGTCGCACGTTTTTTGTCTTGTATTTGGATGTAACGGGTTGTCCAAATAGATCAATCATTTATTGCGGCAGTTAAGTGACAGAGAGGTCTCACAAGATCACACTTAGCCTCACCACTTGTTCAGCTCAACAGCTAATAAAAATTTCTCAACTGAAGTGATTCGTTGGCTAGCACAAATGCTGTCTAATGTCACAAAAACAATAAAGAAGAGTGAACTGTTGCGTATCTCATCTACCACCGACGACGACGATGGTATGCCCACCATACAGCCTGGCCTGGCTGTCATGGCTACTTGCAAATACGGCCAGAGCCGACATCTTGTAAATATATTGTTTCACCGTCACTCATGGTTTATATCATGTTCTGCCGCCTCGTTACCTAGTCCACGCAGCCTCGAAAACTGCGCCCGTGCCGAACTCTGCGAAGCTGGGACAACCATGTGGATGAGCACCCTGTTCTCCATCCACCAAAGGTGTTACGGGGTGGCAGAACAGACGAGACCAAACGTGGGTGATGATCAAGCAATGTATTTACAAGATATCGGTGATGGACATATTTACAAGGCGCCATGACAGCCGAGGCAGGCTGCGTGCGGCTTATAGCTTCGCCGTCGTCTGTGCTATATGTGCATATGGATATGTGCATATTTGGAAAAGGAGAGTTGGGTCTAGTTGTCCTAATTAAAAGAATGGTAAAAGCTTTTGCTAATTCGCTGCCTCCAGCTCAGTCAGAATGTTTCTGAGAAATTGACGCGCAGGTGGCTCGCCTGACATGTTCTGGGTTCCCCCGTGAACTGGTTGCCTCTGTGGCTGAACGCCTCATCAAGAAGGTTAAGGCGGGTACTAGTTCTCCAAAAGGAGACGCCGACAGCCAGCCTAGGTTGCGGAGGGTAGCAGTACCATATGTTCATCAGCTCACACACCGCTTGAAAAAAGTGGGCAAAAAATGCGGTGTAAATGTAAATGTAATGCGGTGTAAATGTAAAAATGCGGTGTAAACAGCTTCCCCTGGGAAGCTGTTGCGGATGTGCCCAGCTGTCAATGAAGATAAGAGGCAAGGCTGCACAATAAAGCATGCCACCAGGTTTGTTCCCTGCAGAACTGGCGTTGTTTACAGCATTCCCTTGCCCTGCGGCAAATGCTATGTAGGGCAGACGGGGCGATGTTTAAATGACCGTCTGAGAGAGCATCGGGCTGCAGTTTCATCGCTTGCTGGGGGGAGCCACTTGGCCGACCATTGTAAGCGGTGTCCTGATTGTGTTCCAGCATTTGGCGCTACACGTGTCTTAGATAGCGGGCGCGACCAAGTAAAGCGCGAAATTTCGGAGGCGTTATATTTTCAAAAGGAGGCAGATAACTGTATCAGTAAGCCTTCCATCGCTCTGACGGCAAAAGAGCTGAATTTTTTCCAAGGCCGCATGCGCGGGATGTAATTTGGTCGTGTGGGTCGTACGCATTTAAGATTGTGGACGGTTTTATCTCTTGTGTTTGTTTTTATCACTTGCAATTGGCATTTTCATATATTACGTGTTTCTTGTGTAAACTTTTAAGTTGAAGTCTAGCGAGTGTCCCGTCTGCTTCTTTCCTCGTCCCTGTCTGTTTTTTCGCTATTAATATTTATCTGAGAAATAAAACTAGGGTATTCGAAACTCTGCTTCAACGAAGCACAATGCGAAGCAGTTTGGGTTTTTTATTAGACGTGCACTACGAAGCATGGGTCGGATACGCACAGGATGACATCTAGGGCCTGTCTCTGACGTCACATGCTGTCTCAAACGGGTTGCTAATGAACTGTTTTCGCATGTGGCTGTTTCCCTCCCCGAAGATGTTCGCAGCCCCTGACTTGTGCTTGCCCATCTCCGACGCTGCTCCAGATCTTCTGTCGCTCACGCGGTGTTCGAGCAGCTCTTCTGAATCGTGCACTCTAAAGCGATCCTGTCGTTCAGCTTGAGCATTAACTACAAAATACACCAATATAGGTAGGCAGCAATGACATTTCGGCGTACGATGACGTCAAAAACACGGCTTGACTCGAAAGGTCGTTAGACACTATGGCATCGCCAATGCAAGCATGACATTCTTCACCGCGCAGGGCCACACCGCGGATCACATGTTTTAATCAAACAGTATGTATTTTCTCCTATTTGGCAAATTTGCTTCGGTTGCCGCATAGACTGGTTAGTAGAGTGCATCGTGACGGAGGAGAATCCTAAATGTGTCCTCAAAGGGGCGCTGTTCTGCGTTTATTGTACAGGAAACGTATCCTTCTGCGTCTTGTCAATATAGCGCCATGCAGAAGCCTGAATACCTATACACGGGCATTCTTCTAACTTTGTCTGCGTGTGCAGAGGATTTGGGCGCGCCATTCCTACTGAAACCCAGGGCTCGTGGAGATATTCGTATTAGACTTATTTCACCACTGAATGAACTTCACTCGCCCTCTACTTCCCCGGCCCACCTCCGGTTTGCCTCCTTCTCTTCTTCGTTTTCTTCTCACTACACCGCCACCCTCCTCGGTCTCAACTCCAAGTTGCCCCTTTTTCGTTTCACCGCTACTCTTGCACACAGATACCCATCTTCGTTTTGATGGTAATTCACCTCGTCGCACACGCATGAGAAACCAGCGCGTAATCGTTGCAGAGCCTTTAAGCATGCTTAGCAATAAAATTCGGTAATTTAGCAGCATTTATACATATCATTGCTTGAACGATCACCATACCTTTAGAGGGGGAATTGTATTTGCTGATATTTTTTCACACGAACAATTTCAAACGTGACTACAAAGGCACAATGAAAGTAGGCCGGAGTTTGTCTGGACATGCTTTGCGGATGAAAGCAAATATGTCAGTTTCGTGAAATGAAAACTTTCTTAGGGAGACCGGTGGCGTCCTGACAAAAAACTAATGCATTTTCCTATGAACCGGTTGGTCAACTGCAAAGCTCTCATAAGATCTCTGGACACATTTCGTGTGCATAAAACCGTGTTTCAATTTTGTCAAAACGGGTACTACAAAATCGCAAAAAAAGAAGAGTTCTAGATATGACAATACATGAAATTCGCGTAAAGGAGTACAATAGTATACCTTGACTTCATAAACCACGTATCGATATACATTTAGATCGTGCGTATATATGTGCATTTAGCCCGCATAAAATCACCACATGGCTTCGTCCTTCGTTTGCGATTCACGTTTTTGAACATTTGATGATTGATTAGACGCGCTTTGAGCGAAGGTTGGGCGCATTTTTACCGAAGGGTTTGACAAATTGCTTACACAGTTTTGAGGTGGGAAACTTTATTTAGGAAGGGATGGTTAAGTGTTTCAACAACAACGTAGTTCTGACAAGTGATCGGGGTATACTGGGTACGTTATCAATATAGAAGCAAGAATAGCAAAAGTTACTTTTCTGAGTCTTTTGCCAATAAGAAAAGTTTATGGTATTCCTAATTTTAGCATCTATGAGGCCACAATGAACGCGTTTGTGAGATCCGCTACATGCATATATGCTTTCAAGAAAAATCTCTGCAGATTGCACTATTGGTGCAAGCCTCGAGGAACAGTGCAGCCGGGGATCCGCCTAGGGTCTTTCAATTTTGCAATGTTTTGGTAGGTTTTGACGGCTTTGCTAAGTTTTGTCGAGTTTCGCGATGTTCTTGCTAGGCTGGGCTATGTGTTGATGGTGAGGCAACGTATAGCCGGATTTTACAAGATCGTTCAGTTGGGTCCCCCCCACTGACACCGGATTCAGGTTGGAAGAAGTTAAGTCTACCTACAGATCCATTCTTTTTCCAGCCTTGCACGACTTGTGCAAGTTTTCCAACGTTTTTGCGCTTTAGTCGCCCTTGAAAGACTTACCTATAAAATAGTATAGTAATGGGTGCGAATACGCATATGCCACTTGTGCTTATACTCGAGCGAGGGCGAAAGCCGGCTTCACTGTTATTATGCTCTATCCGCGGTGGTGCACCCTTCACATGTGGCGCAGTTCCTTTTTGGTATTTTTTTGCTAGAGCTCCCGGATCAAGCTCAAGCTCAAAGAGCTCTGCTGTTAATTGAGAACACCACATCACCGCTATGATGATGTTTATGAGGTTCAGAATACTGCCGAATGGGGATCATTCGGCAGTATTCTTCGGCTTTTTGGTTGTTGTTGACCTTTTTATCTCTTTCCTTTGTGTATGCTGCACTTGAATGTACGTGTATTCTGGTTGTTTATCGAAGCCCCCCCCCCCTATGCAATACCCTCATTCGAGGGCCTTTAGGGGTATTGTAAATAAATAAATTATATTGCTATAAATACAAGTCTACGTCGAAGAGCAACGGGTTTGCTATTTTGCTATTAGGCTTACTCAAAAGAACTACAAATGTGGCGCATAAATAATTTTTGTTGTTAAAGACGAAGGACCCAAGAATTTTAATAGCAATGCCAACGTAAGCTCATATCAGCACGAAATGAATAGCAAGCTTTGTCTTTCTTTTATTTCCTTGAGAATCATCTGAAAACGGGTGATGGGAAAAGCCGTTGGAGCTCCTAAATCTGGGCAAAGAAACCATCTGAAATACTTTAGTCAATGGGTGTAAGCTTCCTACAAGTAGGTACGAGTCATCCCCATTGTTCGTGAAGGAAGGTTCGTCCGCTCTTAATTTTTGCTCCACCGGTGATTATTTTGTGAAAGAATATCCTCTCGTGCGTCGGCACTCGTTACAATAGTCATGTCGTGCGCGCGGGTACAGTGGTCGGTTGGGATGCGTAATTAAACCTCCATCTGTTAGCCGGCTTAGAGTAGGCCGAAAATTGCAGGTAGAAACTGTCGACTGGCCTGTATTAAACATTATTTATGCTGTAAGAAGATTTGGGATGCTGTTCTGAGCATTAGTTGGATTAATGCTGGTCCGGAGTAGAACCCCGCTTCTTAGTTTTTGTATTGTAAATCACACACTTCACTTCAGAGTCGCCACCGTTGAGGTTGTTAAGATTAGTCGAATGACTAACTGCATTGTCCCTATAAAGTATGCATCATCGTCTGCAGCGATGTATAGCCTTGTTAATCACAAAAAGAAAGAGGGGAGGTGAGCCTAAAGATAAAAATTAAAATACACAAAAATTTAAAATGGCCTTTGCATGGAGATTTACAGCAGTAAGGGAATAGCAAAAACTTCCTCGGGGCATATAATTCTGCTTACATGCTTTGATAGTGAAAGCCCGGCAATACTTATTAACTTTTTGGTGCATACATTTGCATTGCTTCCTTCGCTATCGGTTTTTTGTCTTTTGGCGCGAACTACTCGCCCCCTTCTTTTTTGGCGCGTCCATTTATTGGCTTTTGTTTTGTTCGTCTTCGTTGCTACGCGGCTCGTGAGCATTTGTCCTAATCAAGTTCCATCACGTTGAGGTGTCAAGCGGCACGCATTATTCTGAAAAAGTTACATGCAAACTACATATCTTTGTGTATGTTCTGATGCAGGCACATTGCCGCTCAAAGCTCCAAATGCTCGGCCATTTTCCCAAGCGCGTATCCGCCACCAAGAAAGGAACAACAATAACGACGACAGGTTTTGTTCTACGGTGGCTTTATTTTTATTTAGATTTATTTTTATTAGATACTCATTGCCGTTGACTAAGCAGAGTATTTCGCTTAGCAAGCGATGAATTTCAGACGAAACTTTTTCTTGCCTTTAGTTCCTAACGACCCAAGAACGTATATTCAGGGAAAGGAAACATCTTAAACAATCATGTATTGGGCTTTATCAGTGCCTCTTTGGAGGTTCGCGCCTATATCGGCTTTCTACCGGCTGAAAATACTTTTTTTACGTTTGTCGAGTCCCTGACGGGCTAAGCTGATTTTGTGCAAAGAACCAAACATGAGTATGCCGTCACGACTAGTTGTTTGCAGCTAAGAAACTAGCTGCCCAACAGATAGACCATTTTCGATACGATCAAACCAACTAGAAAAAAAACATCGGGACTATAGCCTACTTTGTGATGTTAAATGTGATACTCTTCAGGTACTGTGCCCCTGCGAAGCCTCCGGTATTCGTATTTGGCTGGTGTACGCAGATGTGGTGGCTTGTATGCACAATTTTGCTGCACTTCTCAGGGTTTTTGTAGGAAAGGCAGTAACATCTCGTTAGTCGGTATTTTTTCTGTGGTCCGTGCGCAGAACAAAGGTGAAAGAGAGCATAACAGGGGATAGTAGAAAAAAAGTCCGTTTCCCTCCAGTAGAAGCGTCTGTATGGAGAGCGGACGGAAATTACACAGTGTTTACAACGTCATCATGAACTACGTATTGGCGAATGTAAATGAAGCTCGGTGTAACATTAGAGCCATATTTGTGGACACTTTAGATTTAATCTTTTTTATAATTCCGATTAGAGAAACGCAAAGCCCCTTTCTGTAAATATACCCCTTCCGTATAGTGCCATACCTTGACAGTAGAGAGAATTTCTGTAAAATTTGCAACTTCACCGTTAGATACCTTTTTACACAAAACTGGGCGTAATGTAACAGTCAGCTAAGCTGCTAATTGTTATGCAATTCGCAAGGGATAGTTTTGTATGAACAAAAGGTAGAACCGTTTTATGTATCGTCATTTCAACTGTACATAGCCATGAAATGGTACCAGATGGTAATTCTGTAGATTTTGAAACTCGACTAAGTAAATCTGACAAGTAAATAAAACTCGGCGTAATGGTAGGTTCATTCCACTGGCCCACTTCGTTATGTTTTTTTTTTCAGTCAGGTGCATTAGAGTGACAACTATTGAGCATTGACCAGAAAGTTCACTTTGTGAAAAATTTCAACTTCTCTCATGACGGGATTGTGTCGGTGGACGCAAATGTTTTCAGACATTCGCAATACAAGTCTTTTAGTAAAATCGCATTTTACGGGGTTTTCGCTCGCCAACTCATTTTAGAGATATTTTGAATTACGGGCGAATTTTGTGTTTTACGAATTTGTCAATAACTTTTCAGCCTTCATTGTATCCATTATGTTTCTCAGAACAAATTATACCGACCTAAATGGCCAGAAAACCGTTTTTGTAAAGTTGTGTTAAGAAACGTGTGAAAAAGGTGACCGCATTTCTTGAAATGACAGCCCTCATGAAGTAAAAATGGCTAAGGTTTGATATGAACTCCCAGCCCGAAGACTGTGACATACTGACTTTACATTTCGTGGGTGCATTCCCTTAACAGAGTAGGAGCATAGTGAGGGTATATATTTTTTGTTGCCCTAAGCAAGGAAAAAGAGTTGGCTGTGTATCTGCTTGCTTGACGGAAAATGTCATAAAAAGATGAGCTTAGGGCCGCTCCTGCCGGAGAACTAGAGAAATTTTGTTAAGAAACAAAAAAAAAGACCTGTTTTTGTTGCGGATTCTTTTTAGAACACCTGTGACGGCATGCCGAGCAGTGAGTGATTTTGTTTTCTCAGCATTGATTCGCGTATCATGGCCGGCTTGTCGTTCTTACCTTGTGCAGGCTCATTCATAAAATTCCACTTCAGCCAACACAAAATCATGTCTCAGTTACGTTCAGGAAAGTGGCGGATCACCTTCAATTAGGTCACCATGAAATATAAATCACCAGTCAACACCAAAGCGGCAGGAAGTGCCAGTCTGAGAGGAAGCAAGTTTGGTCGGGTATTTCTTCCAGGGGAACGGTTTTTGTTGGAAACTTACCGCAAGTGTGGGTATTAACGTCGGTTTTAACCCTCGTCGGTATAGATGTCGGTATTAACTTCTAGAGCAGCATGAGCTGTAAGTGAAAGCTATTAAAAGGAGGTTGGTGAAATCAAATACTGCATTTTTGTCACTTCCGTGCGCATGCGTAGTCAATGAACTACGATTAGCCCACAATCAATAGCGAGGTAAACAGCAACACCAGATTCCAGTTCGGCGAGCTAGCTTGTTTGACGTACCCTTTAGGTGTATATTAATTTGAATAAATTGTGATTCTGATTCTTGAGATACAGGCATACAAACGGTGCGCTAACTCTTTTGGTTTCTCAGAAATACCACGACGGAACACTTACAAGGGGTAATGGCTAATCTGTTGTTCCCACCTGGTTCAATGCGTGAGTTTTCGGTTTACATTAGGTCACGATTGTGACGTACAATCAGGAGCTGGTTTCCGTGTGATATATTTAATCTTTGCAGACTCTCGCCAGTTGCTGGAAAGTTTTTTTTTATATTCGTTCTTATTCATGCACTCACTCGCTGGAGCTCACTATCAGTTCTCAGCCAATGTACAAAAAACCCGGATCTTTCATAACTTCTTTTGCAAACATGCTTCCCCGGAAGAGCTCAATGAACACGGACACGTCCTAAGGACTGCACGGCTTTCGAAAACATACGCCCGTTGGCTGAGCTCAGCAGTGATTTCGAACAACGCCCAGATTTACGACGTCTTTATTCGTGCGCTGAGTGCATCCTCTGGGAGGTATTGCGACGACAAGGCAGCCCGTAAATCAGTTGCTTAAGTGCAGCATCGCCTCCCGTTGAAGCCATTCGCTCTTGTTTTGGTCATCTTTTATTTTGCGGGGAGAAGAGGAGCCCCCCTCAGTATGTTTGTTTTGAGCATTTTCTCATGTTTGAAAGACGATAGGGTAAACTTCAGTCTATTTTTTCCTACTCCGTAATCCAGAGGAGAAATATATGGCGCCAACATATCGTGGCTATATGAAAATATAGCCCTGCGTATTCCCATGATTTTCTTGTACACAACAAGTCACGGCAATGAAGCATGGTCGGCGCGCTTGTCCGGGATAATCCTATGTAAAGGGAATGCTTATTTTCCTGTTGTAAGCCCCGGAACGCATTGATATCTGTGATTTATAATATCGCAAAAAAAGCACCATGTTTTCCAGCTAAGTATACACGTCATGAGGTGGGAACTAATGGCATTAAGGGGGTGCGATTTCTCCAAGGTGCAATGCGAGATGTCAGGAAATAGTTACGCTTAGCACAAATACTCTAATCTATCGTTATAACGCAAGCGCTTTATTCGAAATATCGCTTTATTCCAAATTTCTTCTGGTCCCAACCCAACCACATGCATTTTAGGCCGCATTACTAGAAGCGCACAAAGAGCTTGACCCGCTTAGAGCGTAGTGGCGAGCGGAGGCGTCGCGAGTGAGCGGCGGGACTCAGCGGCACGTCCGGCTGTCAACATGGCGGATCAACGCAAGAGTGGTTTACCCGGCAATTTTCTGGAGCCGTTCATGCTCCATTCGGCCCATCCGACTTTAGACAAACGGTCCAAATGCGTTGTAATGCCAATGAATTTTGCTCCTAGACATTGGTCAATGGCGTGGACCAGATGGTGCGTGAACACCGACACGCGTGCCATAGAATCACCAGGGTGCGAAAAAACTCGTGCCGTAAACTTAGCGGCAGCACAGCTCGGGACAAAATTGCACAGTGGTCGTGCAAAGGCCGTAGTGCAGAATGAGTGCGCTGTGTACTCACAATGAGCGGTTAATCGTTTTTTTTTTAGCTCAACAAACACAACCTCAAACTCGAGAGAGTGCGTTTGCGGCGCTTTCAAGCGCAAAACTCTCGTAGAGTTCCGTGCCGCCCGCAAGCCCCCTATAAATGTGGCCGTTGCTACTACCACTTCTATTTGCGGCGACCGCAGCGTCGTGTAATGCTTGTACAAATCGGAGCACGGGTTGCTCGCATCCATCAAAAATTTGAAACAGCCAAAGCTTGCTCCCTTTCTTGCCCCTGAATAATATTTTGCTTGTGAATACATTATGCTTGAATACATTATGCTTTGATTCCTCGCAGCTGCAGCGCAATTAAAGCTCAAATGCTTTCGCATTCTCGAGTTGTTGCTTATGTCGAAACACTGCTTATAAGAAAACTTTTGTCCTTTCTACTTTTGTCCTTTTTACTGCATTATAACGACGAATTGCTGTATTCCCTTTTTCGGTTCTTTCATGATATAAATTGAGATGGAAGAAAACGTTCGACGTAAGGCTAAAGATTTCTTTTTTCTTCCTTCAACATGCGTTTGTGTGTGCTTATTATTAATTTTTCATGTTCATTTCAACGTCCATGTAAGCATTTATTAAATCTAAACAGATTGTAGTGCTTTAAAACAGCAGGCCGGATTATATAACAGGTTTTTTAGATGGATAAACACGTTTTAGATTGTTTTACAAACACTAAAGCTGCACGTGTGGTTAGGCGTATACGGCTACGTGTTACTTTCGAACACTTGGGTGAGTTGAACGCCCGCTGAAATCTAAATGCACAGGAGTGTTGTACTTGGCCTGCAATACAAAAACTGCTGCACGCCTGTGAAGAATACCGCATCTTAGTCTTCAGCAGAACTACGCCTTAGCCAGTTAGCCACCGCAACATGCCATTAAAAAACGCGTTTCCCCTGTTCTGCTTCCTGCATCTTTCCTTTCAAGCTAATTTCACCCAACTTTTCCCCCTGCAATAGAGACCCTGATGTCGGCTTTGCACAAATAGAACATTGCCGTAAATGAACTGAAAAGCAATTTAGTTAAACAACGTTTAACTCATGCAGCTTTAATGCAAATAAATAATTGCGGAGCTTGGATGATTGTAATAATAACGAATTTCAATTATTTATATTGTGGTTATATATCTCTCAGTGTGTGTTGCAGCTTTGTAATAAGTAGAGACCAAAACATAAGGCAAAATGCCCATTTCTTTGATGCGTCGGTATTAGCACTATTTAACATATAAGCATTAACTACGCGAAGGTGTCCTTTTAAGGAATGGTTTATTCTCCCTATTTTGACTATATGACCTTTTTACGCATAAAAACGCAATTGTTGCGTTATATATGCCTTTTTTACTTTTTCGAGTCGGTGTACGGCAGGGCCCGTTCTTGCTTCAGAAGCCGCAACTGGGCGCTTGTGACAAGCCGTTTGCCAGAAATATCCGGCCGCCGTGCCGAACACGCTGATAAGCGCATACCTACTGCTGCTGCATTTCAGGGCTATTGAAAGAGTGGTTCTGGGTGCAGAAAAAAGCTGAAAGTATGACAGAATAAAAGCACATTATTGTACAATATTATTACAAAGGAGGAGTCAGGGTGTGTGACCCTTAGTCAGCCCGTGTACTTTGGTTTCGCCGCCGCGGGTGATGTTACGTGACGATTACAGATGCACCGGCAAACCACAAAGAAGTAGCAACATCGGGAAACGCCGATTGGCCCTTAGTTCGATGAAGACGAGGAGAACGAGGTTCTATCAGCTTGCGGACGTATCGCTTACATGCTGCTGTGTTGCCTACTCCTGTAGAGTCAAGAGTCAACGGTAGAAACATTTTATTTGTGACAGAAGGTTGACTAGATGGTTGCGATAAACAGAAGTAGGTCCCAAAGTCACAATCTGCAAAAGGACCTTCTATAGTAATAAGTGTACGTGATTTCAAAAAGTGAACAAAACAGGCGATTCTAGAAAAGGGTGTTTTTAGAATAAGTATCCAGACAAATACTGTTTTATTACCGACATTGTGTATGTTACGTTCCGTAAAATACGAGTGAACATAAATATACAAATACACTCAACTACAAATATTGTAACCGGACAAATTTATTAAATATTGTCAAATATTGTCAAATATCTACAAAAAAGCACATCAAAACAACGAGTATCAATTCCTACGATATGTAAAACCGAGAAACTGCACAGACACTTTACTTCGAAGTGAAAATGAGAAGAAAGCGGAGTAAATAATTCGGAAACTTTTGTTTCTCTAGGTGCTGCTCGTATCCCCGTAAAAAAAATAAATATTACAAAAACGTAACAATTCTGTTCGACGAAATTGGGTTTTAGAGCCATTTTGAACGAATGCAGTTTTCTCAGCTCCTTATTTTCTTCGTTACCGCATTCCAAATGTTATATGCTACGAAATATGAAGTTGCCTACCGCAAGTAGTTCGAAATTTAGGCTGGAATATGTTACCATTGGCCGAAAATCTCGTCAGTTTGTCGTCAGTAAGGGATGAGGCGGGAAAAGTTACTGGGGGAAGTACCGTAAAAACCCGCGTATAATACGAGGTTTTTTCCCAAATTTTACTATCTAAAATTTGGGCCTCGTATTATATGTGGATCCCAAAGCTTTCAGCCTAAAATTTGCACTTTCGGTTTCAGCGGAGGGTGCGCCATCTTGCGGTGGCGTTAGCTGGCTGCTGCTTCTCTCAGCCGGCGCCATTTTGATTGTTTTGACCACGCGAAGGATCTCGGCACGTTCACCGCAAGTCTATCGCGATGTTGGGTGCACCAAAACAGTATTCGGCTGCAATTAAAAGAAAAGTTATTTTATGCGCCGAGACCATCAGGAATTGCGCCGCAGGACGGCAGTTCGGCGTCACCGAAGGCAGCATTCGTGGGTGGAGAAAGGAACTGGTGCATGACTGGATAAAGTCTGTGCGGTGTCGGCGGCCTGGAGCACTGTTGGGGATTCCCGTCAGTGCTCGTGTTGGACGCCTAACGCTGCCACCTGGCCGATTCCGTGAAGAAGTTGTAGCGCGAACGCCGCACCGAACTCATTGTCATTCCAGGAGGAATGACATCCCAGCTGCAACCGCCAGACGTTTACATCAACAAGACTTTCAAAGACTGCATCAAGTCCTGCTACCAAGAGTGGATGAGGTGAGGAGACCCGTAAGTGACAGCTACCGAATGGCTGACGCGGGTTTCTCCAGCGGTGCTTTGTGGCTGGATCGCGGATGCGTGGGCCAGCATCCCAGACGAGCTCGTCAGTCGCTCTTTTAAGAAATGCGGCATCTCGAACGCCCTTGATGGCACTGAGGACCACTTTCTGGGGGAAGACATTTCCGACAAGGCGACTTCAGGAGACAGCGGCAGCGAACCTGACTATGACTGAACGGACGTCGGGAGATAGTACCACCGAAAACTGACAATGACTGAACGGAAACTGCAGTGCAAATAAATGTTTTCTGTGCTCTTTACCTCGCATTATATGCGGATGAAAACTTTTTTTCTGATTTTGATGTCCCCGAATTACACCTCGTATTATACGCGGGTCCGTATTATACGCGGGTTTTTACGGTAGGCTATTAAAAGCTCTATACAGGAAGATAGAAATACTACACAAGACTGTACTCAGTAAATAGTGTAAATAGCGTTAATGCACGTTATTTTCAACCTAAATATGGTTGTTTGCCATTTAAATGGGTGGCTTTGTTTATCTACTCCACATACATTTCTGGCCATGTTTGTCTGTGCAGCCCCCGAGAGAGCCCATTGTACCATAGTCTAAAGAAAAAAATTGAAGCCGCCAGGGTTTTCGCGTTTTTATGACTGGCAATGTACGTTATTTCTAATGTAGTTTGCATAGCAATAAAGCGTGCTTTGCTCATTTCCACGCTCACTAAAATATTCCTTCGTCTTCGTAAGCTGCTGCCGCGCAAGCACTGTAGACACTATAAAACGCAAAATCTTTCGAATAAAACAAACTTGTATTTTGTCTTAATGGCTCATTTAAGCTACGAAATAATATGGTTATTTGTCGACAGGATAAATGAAACCAACGAGGGTTGATTGTGAAGCGTTGTGTTTACATGTTGTTTGAACAAAGCGATGCAATATATATATACAAGCATACTTGATACCTCAAGCAATGGTTCCGTGCCGAACACTGCTGTATCGTCGTCCGTTGTGGGCGCCGCTGGCACTATGCACCGGTGTTCAGTTGTGCTTCACGACAGATTGGCCCCTCTGCGAAGATGACCGTCCCTGTCAGGGCCACTGATAACGGATTAGTGCCATTAAGATGACGTTACACCATAGGATACAAAGAAATCTTTGCCGCCACGTATGACGCTTAAAAAAGATGGTTATCGGACGACAACGCCCGTCAGCGGCACAAGAAAACGGCCAAAGCTCTTGGGAAAGCGCCGGAAATCCGAGCACGGGAAGGGTGCCTTCGTCTGGTCAGGTCGCGGCGGGTCACAATGATTGGTCCCGGAGGGTCGCATTCTTAGGACACGGGGCTGGAGAATGGGCGCGTCCATGGCTCACCGAGACTGGCGCGGGCTGACGCAATCCGGCAGCCTTGGAGCGACGTTCAGAAGCTGGGACGCGCCAAGACTTGGGTTAGGATGGAGATGGCCACCACAACCTGCACCAAAGCATGTTAGGTGGCGGAAGAACCAAATTCGGCCAACGAAAGTAGATGGTGAGTCGTTGTATTACATGGCTTCTCTTTATATCATCTCCTGCAGGTTCTAAAGCGCGCCTATAGCTCACATTCAAATTTAAATAATTTATAAATGGCAACTAAGCTGTGTGTTTTCTTACGTTACCACTAGAAGACTGTATTTAAAGCAATGTATTTCTATTCATTATTATTTAAAAAGAATTATCAATATTGATTATGCTTGCGCGGCGTCCTTAGTCTGACCTGACTTAACTGGGCGGGGTCTTTGAATTGGACGTTTTTAGGAGTTCACAACCGGGAAGTAGAGCGAGAGAGGGAGAGATAAAACTTTATTTGAAGCGGCACATGTTCGCGCTGCCGAAAATGGGGTTCTGCTAGGTCGGGAATGTGCTCACACGTGTGCTTTCAGGCCCTCCCACGTAGGCAATGTGCAGGGCGGAACGAGGGCAGAGTATCGGGGAAAGTTGCGGGGAAGGAACGGCCCAGCTTTCCTCCGAGTATGGAATGTGGGGTGGTAAAAGGTGTGGATGAAGAAAGTCGGGTGACCGCCTTGCACTAGGACAAGTCCGGTAAGTATATGTGACGTTAGGGTATGCGACACACACCTGACAGTGAGGTGTGCCAGTTGGGGTCATGATGTGGTGGAGAATGAGGACGCAAGGGAGGGAGATAGTCTGAGCCTGGCGGATATAAGTGCCTTCGCTGCGTGTGAGCTCACAAGTGGAAAGAGGAAGGTTGCGGCAAAACTGAGAAGGCCCTCCGGCTGTTGCTTCCTAACCTTGCGATGACTGGCGCGTTTTTTTTTTAGGGCTCTACTCCTGGAGCCAGGGTTGATGGTAGCTCGGATTTCGATTCGCACAAGAAAGGGCATGAACCCTTTCATTTCCTACAGTTTCCTAATGTCCGAGGACCCATTCCAGACAGACCTCAAACTGACTGTGAGGTGCGATGTAGCATGTAGCTTGTCAGCCGCCATATAGCATAACCGAATCATCAATGGCTTGTACTTCAGCAGCTGTAGTAGAAGAAGGTGCATTAGAATGTTGGCGGGTGATCTCTTCGCGTGGACCTATCGCGACAGTTATGAAAACATTGTCTGTACATGGGGCCTATGGGTTATTTGTGTCATGCGATGGGATGGAAAGATGGACGGCTCTGTTTCGGCGCCTGCGAGAGTCTAAAGACGTGTCCCTGTGACGTGAAAAAGGTTTGCCTAATATTTGAGGAATTTTTTTCCATGGTGGAAGCTGTATTGGTAGAGGAGAAAGGTGTGACATTCGAGACCCTAAATCAGCCACGATGGTGTGGCCTTGAGCTTTGGGGTAAGCCCGCCCTGTTGGGCAGTGGTGTGGGCGGCTACTTTCTCCTCGAGGGTATTGTGGAGGGAAGTGCCCTCGAGGAGATAGTTCGGCGCGTCCATGTGCACACCGAGCTCCGTTTGCAGACATTTCTGGAGGGCGAAACTATAGGCGAACATATCTACATTTGTTTGGTTAAATGGCTGGAAACAATACACATTAATATTACGGCTTCCAGAAGCAATCTGCTCCCACCCACTACTGCAAATGTTACCTGCAAAATCACAGTGGTCGTCACAAATGCGTGACGGATTTCCAACATTTATTGCGGTTTTGAGCTTTTTTTTTATTCCGGCTCTTCGTATGATGACAATATAGCCACTTGGAAAGTTTAATTTCCCACGAATTGTTTTATTTTACACATGCTACATCCTCACAAATTCAAGAACTAAGAAAGTAAGTTTGCTTGTAGTAAACGTGTGTTTTTGTTTCGTCTGTTTCGCCAACGCACTTTCGAAAGTTAACACCACTTCCTTTTCTTCATTGGCTGCTGAAACGGAGGACGGTTACAAACAAATGCTAAGAAACCGGTGTTAATGCCTTTTCTAGACCCGCTGTTGTCAGGTATTTGGTGTGTTTACCTACACTACGTCTCCAACGAGAGACGTCTCCAGTATGGTGAGAGTACTACAAATCTAGCGGTTTGTCTGATACCGCCAGCTCCCCATATAAGCATAGCAATCGATTTGTGGCGGCCGCCTTCTTTATTGCGAATACAAAAACCCTTGCCAAATGCATTTTTTTATGTTTTGCACCGCACTCTCGTTCCTTATAATTTTTCACGTCACACACGCCCTACACAATAGTAAAAACGACCATGATACTACTCCAGCCATCCGGAATATCTTCGCGACCACTCGCGACGCCTTTATGCGGCTTTGCGTTTGCCTATTTATGTAGGTGAGCCGAAATTGATTCCTTCTACAACCACCATATTACGCCATGTATACTGCATCCAATCTCAACTGAGGTTATAGCAGACGGGAAGCAGGGGATGCGGATTAGGTGTGTAAAAGAGGCAATCGGCGACTTCCAGGGCAAATAGAATTTGATGTATTCGGCTCTGGGCAGCAGCGATGCATGGGAGCAGCTCCTTATAGGATCGCATGTCGGCACTGCATGAGACATCAACGAAAGCCACAGCCTATTTCCGATGGCTGTACACCAAAGATCAAGCGCATTTATGAATGCCTTTGGGCGTTGTAAAAGAAGAGGAGCATGTATGCAGGTCCCGGACACAACAGGCTTACTGCATCGTCACTCGTTTCGATAGAAAACTACATGCAATATTCCGAACGCTTCCATCTTTTTGAGCCTTTCTTAGGACCACTATATTTTTGCGACTTTGGGACTAATTTTCGGTGCAACATCGGTGTACCTATGTTAAAGCTTCTAACATAAACCTTAGAGCATCCAAACTTCATAAACCTTGAGGCCTATTTGCAGAATGGTTACTTTGGGATGGGAGGGGCCGCTACATCATGGCGGCTTAGTGAGCATAACCTGAACAAGTAAATATACCGTTTCACTGCATTGAAAAACTAGAGCAACCTTTCCACTTTAATGCGCGCTTTCAACGGATGATTAACCTCAACCTGCCTAATTCTCTCATTGCCCCAATGAGAGTGATATTGTCGCGTGTATATCGGTTAAGCCGAGCAATCCGGTCTTCGTTGTTTGTATGGTCACCATGCTCTGTGCAGTGTCCCAGTGAAGGAGACGTGCCGTGCTTTCAGTCCAGCCAGGAGTTCGGGGACGAAATGTGCCAGGCAGCAAGGGTATTCGGACGGCGCGTCTCAGTGAAGATGGCTGGATGACAATGGAAGGCGAGAGAGACAGGAGAGACAGCCATCCTATGTGAATGGTGGAATGCGTGCCGTCGTAGCCGATCTCCTGGCTCGCAAGAGAACACGGCACGTACTCCTCACTGGGAGATAGTGCAGATCACGAGGATCTAACATACCTTGAACAGGGGATTGCTCGGCTTAACCGACATACACGCGACAATATTAGTACAACAAGCACACAATAAACCTACAATAAATATTTCCCTCCTGGGTAATTTTTGTATCTTAGAAATATCGAGCGAAATCTTCATATTTGCAAACCATGTAAGTTTTATTTATTTGTTTTGCAAGTTAAGCATCACCTCTCGAGCTAATAAACTATACGACGAAATTAAGAGGTGAAAGTGCGGCACCAAATTGCTTTCGAGAATTTCTTCTGTACGCGAGGTTCCTCACACCCACAAAACGATAAAACTACAAAATCACGATTAATATATTTATTCCGGACTTCTTTACACAGCGAACTTTGTGGATGAACAAAGAGCCGCTCATTGCTCCATCCTGCGGGAAGTGCCACGTGCGGCTTACGAATTTGTCAAGCGGGACAATGCTTTTCAAAGGTAGAGTTCCAGCCCTGCATAGAAACAAGTTGCCACCGGTGTTAGGGACAGGTGAGAAATGAACAAAAGCATTGCCAACGGCTTCATAAAACTTTTATTCCCACCACAAATCAAATCCTTTGCAAAAGGGACGCGGGAAAAGAAGTTCATCCCGATTTCGAACACGTGACACCTGGTAGGTACCTTTTTCGGAATTCCAGTAGTATTTTATCGCTGAAATACTGCAGGCACTCACCTCCTCGCGCGATTTCTTCGATAAAACTTTTAAAAAGCAGGATCAAACGTCGTGCATGCACTAAACTTCTGAATACGTGAGGCACAGCTGCAAAAATTGTTTTTTTTTTCACGTGCCTAAATGCGTGTACTTAGCAACACTTTTTTTGTAAACATACTGCGGTTGTTTCCTTTCCCCCTTAGGAAACAACAGCACTAAAGGTGACACCCGCAGAACTGTTCATGCTGGCTTGCCTGAGTTCCTCGTATGCGCTCTAAAAATGCGTTGTTTTGTATAGGAAGAAAGTTTGACGCACCCTTCTCAATGTCCAATAGTTAGGCCGGTCGTATGCCCTATTCAGAGCAATAACTGGTCACACGAAACTTTGAAAAACTAAAAGTAAGAAAAATAAACAATATTACGGCAAATAGCAAAACGTGTACCGCCCTTCATTTCCACAAATAAGGCAGATTTCGCGGAAGTTTCACCTATAATCGTTATAATAGCTGTAATTTCTTTGGTGTCTGGTTTGGAGAAAATCTGTGCCCCTGCCTCTTATTGCAAAGTGGTACTCATAGAAATCTTTCTAATTTTCTTTCCTTATATTTCAGTTCTCTGCCTTGCAGTTAGTATTTGAGCACGTTTTTCTTTGCCCACGTATGTATCAGTGCATGTATACGTAAACAAACGTTCATTTTTATATATTTTTGTATTACTCAGAGTTCTCTTGACGTTTGTGCTGTAATCCTTTGTTTTTTGCTTACCTCATAAATCACACTTTCTATGTGGTTGCTTCATCATTTTTAATTATCCGCTTTTTGTGCTTGAGATTGCTCTGTTTTATTGTGCACATAAACAAATCTAAGGAGATGCGTTCTGTGAATTATTTGGTTACCTTTTAATGCTGCTGACACGGTGTGTCAGCATAAGGACCTCCGTAAGCCCTCTGTACGTTTAGTCCCAGTTTGCTTTCGCTAAACGAGAAATAAAGGTTTTTAATTCAAAATCCGGTTAAAAACACACCGCGAGCGCGGACGAAGGCTCTGTCGGTATCGTAGCGAAATCTAGGGGCCGCGTCTAGACGAGGCAATGAAATACTTTTCCCGGTTTGTTAGAGCCTTAGTCAAGATACATTAGTTGTATGTTTATTCCCTGGATGCGTCATCACTGGCGTCACCAAAGACAAGACGCAGAGGGAGAAGTCAAATTTTTGTTGAAGTTGTGCATTTTCTAAGTTAATAAAGCATCGGTTGCTGAGGGAGAAGCTTCGAGGGCTCTATGAAACACCAAAGCCCAGAATCATATTCATCGTCTTCGTCCTTGTAGTTGTTTCCCCCCCACCACAATATTATTAAGAATATTAATATCATTATTATTGCCCTCAATTTTATACAGTAGCGGTACGCTCGACGCTTACATAGCCTTCTGGGACGGGGACCGCCAAGTCGACGAGGCCAAAGAAAATTAAGGCGGAGAGGTACATAACGGCACCTATAAATCAACAGAACACAAACACCAAATAAACCAGGAAAGCATGCACATGAGATATATTTCTCAGGTATTGGACTGGGAAAACGTTTATTAACCATGCAGTAAAGCACGCACGCGCCCTTCAGACGTTGTTGTTGTTGTTGTTTCTGGGGTTTAACGCGCCGACGCAACGCAGGCGATGAGGCGCGCCGTAGTGGAGGGCTCCAGATTAATTTTGACCACCTGGGGATCTTTAACGTGCGCCGAAATCTCGAACACACGGGCGTTTTTGCTTTTCGCCTCCATCAGAAAAGCGGCCGCCGCGGCCGGGAATCGAACCCGCGACCTCGTGCTCAGCAGCGTAACGCCTTAGCCACTGAGCCACCGCGGCGGGTGCCCTTCAGACGTGGGCAACGTCGTCTTCTTGACGGGTGCTCTGCAATAATCCTCGCTCGCGGTTGCCGAGTCTCTAGAATCCTGCCTAGCCAGCGCCCCGATGACCGGCTGGACAGCCTAGAGTTGTGTTTGTTGGGGGTCGCTCCACGTTGCCACTTCAAACTGCGGCGGTATACGCCCTGAGTTAACTTCGCTTCGCTTAAGTTAACTTTGCTTCGAAGTTAACTTAACTTCGGAGCAGTCCCATAGCATGTGCTCAAACGTGGCCGTATCTCTGCGGCGCGCTCTACGCTTGTCGTCGGGGTGTGATTCCGGATACATCGAGTGCAGTAGCTGTGGGCTCGCAGACGTTTTCGTTTGTAATTGCGTGAACAGGATGGCCTGTGCCCTACTCAGCCCTTTGCAGGGCGGAGGGAGAAGTCTGCGGGCCAGCCGAAAGGCCTTGGTGTACTCGTTATAGCTGGTCATCCTGTCTTTGGTGCTAAACCACAGCGGACAAGTGTTGCCTTGGGCGCGGCCGGTTAGTCCTGGAGGTCGGACGTGCGCCGTTTCGCTGCGGCTGGCAGTCTTCTCTTACGCTTTACGTGCGTGCGGGAGGAACCATTTTATTCGAATCTTCTTATCGCGGTATGCCTGAAGGAGATCAAATATTTACACTAGAATATTTATAATATTATACGCTGTATGAACTAAACGCCTTTTTGAGTTTTAATTCAGGAAATTTGTTAAGTATTTCATGCTGCAATTTGTTAAATATTTTCATCTAAACATATATTAGGGCCATACCGTACCGAGTACAGGATCCAGGAAAGAACAAAATGAGGATGCATTCGTAGAATTCGAACGGACTTACTTTCCATCTTAGAATTCTTAGAATAAAAAAATGCCCACATAGAGACAAACCAGTCAGGGCAAACGCAAAGTTTTGAAAATGCTGGTAGCATTGGGCTAGGAAAAAGTGTAGGCCATACATTTTTGCATGTTTTCCATTCAGCATCAACTTCTGGTTTGCGTGGTGACGAAAAGCTAGCAATCTATACATTAATGTAATGTATGCGAGTGCATGAGCTGTAGGTTTCTTAGTAGGCATGAGAATAAAAGTTTGCATAATATAATTGCATACGAGCCGCCATACGAAGGTTGTCACAAATAAACACTAAATTATGTCTCCCAAATGATTCCTAGTCATCCAGTGCGACTAACAAAAAGGAAGGAACGGGTATAACGGCGACGAAATGCCAATACTGGTTAGAACAAATTGAGATGCAGGGAGGCAACCATTACGATCAAGTAAGAAAACGGGAGCACGGAGATGTTAATAGCGGCAAGCACGGCTGGAATGGTGCCCAAGGGACGTGCGATAAACGCCGCGTTGCGGGCTTCTGAATTTACAACGAGTCGCTCACAACGGGCTCAGCCGCAAGTTCGTAAGGGAAGGGATGAGAGACTCACGCATTTTTAAATGTGCTGTGGCGCGATAACCTCACTTCAGTATCGTTGCACAGTAAGTGGTAAGAATTTACTAGTAAGTAAAGCTCACGTGAGCAGCCTCAACGATGAAGAGAAAGACATGCATAAGACGAACTTGTAGCTCGCCCTCACCGCTGACCCACGTTCGTCAGCCGGACCCTGTAAATAAGTCCTAAATCACCTGTGAGTGGTCTGGGCGTCTCCGTAACAGTAATGGCAAGCATTCAAATAATGTTTACTTATCCAAGGGCAAAATAATTGGCGTTCGCGTGCTATAACATACTTTTAAATCCATTTACGCAAGCAATGCTGATTTTTCGCAGTACCGGCGGATTATTTGTACACATGTCTGAACACTTTCAGCGAATCCTTCTTCACAAAACTTGCTCGGTTCAGAGAATGTGATGAGTAAGACAAATTCATTCATCCAAGAAACACATATACTAGCATGATAAAACAAGTGCGAAGTATATTAACTAGTGAATACTCTGGTACGCTTCCGCCTTTAAGGATTGCACCCCTACACAAGGGAAATGTATATCAACCTAAAAATTGCTAAGGCAGGGGGCTTCGTCGTGCCCGTACCTTATCTAATGACGGATGCACGGTTTAATATTTTGATGACGCTGAATGTACATTTTGCGAGGTCACACATTTCAATATTTCTCCTCTTACAAAGTGCCCGTACAAACATTGTTAACGGCAGAAGAACTACAAGGCTGCCCTCGTTCATCACAATTTACTGAGTTATTACAAGAGTGAGAGGAACAAGGGTACATCAAAACTGAGTAGTATGCACTCATCATGGCGTGGTTCGAGAGATGTATATTTTTGTTCACGGTACAGCCTGCCGAAACAGTGCTAATGGTGTAAGAAATCATTGTCGTCCTCGTCAATCACTGTTGGCGGAAGTCATTAGAGGTGCAAGAAAAAGCGGACCTTGCCCAAGGTAAGTACACCAAATTTTAATCAAGACGGATTTCTTGGGATGTAAATTGTTGGCGGTAAAAAACGACGGCTGTAGGACAAATGTGACAAACTCTCACAAGCAGACGACACAAAATGCGAACCACCAAAATTTAGCTTAACAGAAGGCCTGAATACCTAGGTTGCAGGCGCCAAGCTTCATTGCCACAGTACGCTAACTGTGCTACCAACTCATAGATTCGTTGCTAGTCTGGAAATATGCTTAATGTTTTCGAAAAGTTACTGAAAAATACCATGCCACAAGTTTTACGCCAATTTTAAAAACCAATTTCTCTACGTTTGAACAAAGTTGCGACTTCATATTTGCATTTGTACAGAAAAAAACAGCGTCATTCAAGCGATATCGTTACAGCAAAGTCGTTACGGTTATAGGCCCCCATTATGGGCCCATTTCAAAAACGGCGTAAACGAGAGAAAAGCGTCCTTTTCCGATTCAACTCGGAAACCTTGGGGGTCATAACAAGATTTTGCACATTTTTCGATTGTTTTTACGTTAAACGCAAATGCAATTAGCAATGTGGATAGGTTACAAAAAGCAGCGGAGCTCCTGTAGCGCGAATTTTAAAGCCTACAGACGGGTTCGCAATCCAGTTTGCTGTGAGAAACAGATATATAATTTTCTTTTAAAACAAAATGCAGAATTGTTCCCTGTTCAGTTCAAGCAAATCTTGCATCATCAGAAACTGCCCCTAGGAGCGGAATGTTGTCCCAGTTGTGGGATTACATTTTTCTACCGGCTCGTGGAGAAATATCAACTGCAGCCATCAGCCCCGGTTTCTGCCCGATGAGAACCAGATTAGACCATAAAACCATTAATAGATAATAAATATACATTCGCTTTTTTCAAAGATAAATCTAAAGCAACAGACAATCTCGCCTCTTACCGGTTTACGGCATCGAGCCATAGGAAAACTTATTCTGAAAGGGTATTTTTTGCGTTGAGAATGTTTAGATCAACGGACGTTTTTTAATATCTTGCGCGCACGGTAGTGCTAAATGCCTGTTGGCATTGTAGATATACCGCCTATGCCTTCATAATTGGTAGATAGCTCTGGAGGAAATTGCATTCACAACACTGGCTTCAGGCAAATACAAAAAACCTGCTGCATTACCCGAAAGATGCTGGGTACGCAAGATATTAGAAAAAGTTTATTGTGAGTATGTTCGTAGCCATGGTAATAGTCCACGTTATAAAAACCACACAGGAGCTGAGTGTTATATTGTGGATACAACGGTATTTTTATGTCTGTATAAAAATGACGTAATTTGCATAAGAGACCAAAAAAATTGAAATATATCGGTCTGATATATTTATCACTACCATTGCATCTCACTCACCCGAGGTAACGTAGTTAGCAATCGCAGTTTGTTTTATTAATGCGAATCTTTCAGTTTTTTACTGATGTCGGTTGTACGGCACCCAAAACGCTCTGCTGGAAAGGCAATTTTTTGGCGGTGATGATGATCGTGAGTGAAGTGAAGAAAACTGAAAACGCTTCCTGTGGTCGCAATCGAACCAGGACAGTTGCCTTATAAAACCGACGTCCAATCGATTGTGTCGTTCCGGCTTGGTGGCAGCAGTTTGGATATGGAGAGCGGTGTGTCGACGTGCAAAATTAGGAAGAAAATCCGCTCCTCTGGCTGATGACGACGATAATTGTACGTTAGAGAAAGGCATGAAATGCCTGCATCAATAAAGCACCAGAGAGAACAATCACAGTGCAGTAAACCGTACCGATATGAAACACGTGTTCCCATAAAGAGCGCACCGTTTGAAGTCGTACTCTCGGCTAATAGCAGATCATCATGGTAAGTCATGGCATTTAAAAGGAACATTCAATGCAATGTAATGAATGTAAGCAACATTCAAATAGGGTCGCCCCCTTCTTGGTTGCTTCGTTTGCTGATAGAGTTAATT
Organism: Haemaphysalis longicornis; assembly: GCF_048455015.1. Classification (NCBI taxonomy): domain Eukaryota; kingdom Metazoa; phylum Arthropoda; class Arachnida; order Ixodida; family Ixodidae; genus Haemaphysalis; species Haemaphysalis longicornis. Next base: position 203,818,875 of record NW_027526361.1, on the reverse strand, counting down.
TTGGAACGCTTCCCGTTTCTTCATCCCGCTATTTTTGACCGATGGGTAGCTTTTTTTAAACGGACTGCTTTTGTTCAGCTGAAAGCATGGTAGCCGTTGCGAGAACCCTCAGGTTTTTTTTCTGTACGTCAGTTTGAACACGATTCTGAAATGAGCGTAAGAACATGCAGTACTACCAAAGAGGACGAATCCGCGAACTCGAAAAACAGTACGAAAGCAAGAGAGAGCAAGACACTCCCCAAAACGAACCTGATAAACCAGAAGAGAGGAAGCCAACCTACGCTCTGGTTGTGCCCTCAGGGACAATGGGCAAACAAGAGGTGGCATCGTTAATCAAAAAGAGCATCCATCCACCTGACCTTGGTCTCCGAGACGCTACAATCAAACCTGGGAGGGAAGGTGTAATAATCACCACCACATCGAAGAAAGGCTCAGCGAAGATTGAGACGCACCTCCAAGAAAAAACAAAGGACCTTCAAATCAAGAGACCTAAGGAAAATAGATAACCAATAAAGGTGATTGGAATTGACGGAGAAAAGGAAGCAGGAACGATCGTGCAAACGATTATTGAACAAAACAACTTACCTTGCACTACTAGAGATAACGAGGCCAAGAAAACCTGGAAAAAATGACAAGGAACAATAGCAATTTTGGCACTTAACAAAGAGGGACACCAGGCGCTGTACAGGTCACACCTGTACATCGGATGGAGCAGATGCCGAGTTTTTGATCCTTTCGTTTTACCGCGATGTACCAAGTGTGCAGAACATGGACACAACGCTATAGATTGTGAAGCCCAGATCTGCTGCGTTAAGTGTGGGCAACGGGGCCACAAGAGAGACGAATGCAGAAAGGACCCCCCACTGTCACGCCTGTTACCTGGATGGCAGAGAGCAAAGCAGAGACCATGAAATGATGTCCTGGGACTGTCCGGTCTACCGGGACAAGATTGAACAGGAACGTAAGAAGATCGTCACTCGCCTTAGCTAAAATCTCTAGCATAACTGAAAACGTAGTACCTAACCCACAAATGTAACTGAACATACTCCGTGTTAACTTAGCTAGAGCATACAAAGCAAATCAATCCCTTATTAATTTCCAACAAAATGAACAATTAGATATTCCTTTAATACAAGAACCTTATACCCTCAAAACTAAAATAATAGGATTTCCTCTTAAACATATCCTAATCGCTGCCAGCAAAGACCCCAAATCTGTCATTAAAATCCACAAAAACCTCTCAGTGTTGCCAGTTTTTATAGCTCAAAACTTAGTGGCAGCTAAAATAACAAAGGGGGACAGAGAAAAACTAATAATAAGTTGTTACTGCCCACCAAACGGAGACATCAACAGATCACTTTCAAAAATAGAAAAAATAGTACAAAGACATAGGTAGGTAGAGGTATTAATAGGTGGAGACTTCAACGCGCGAAATCAAATCTGGGGCAGCCAGACAACTGATGAAAGAGGGGAAAGAGTTTTAGAGCTTATCGTCACTAATGGTTTAACATTACTGAATAAGAAAGATTCGCCCCCCACATTTAGGAGAAGTAGGGCAAGAGGGTGGATAGATCTATCAATAGTTAAGGCAGTTTTAGCGAGAGATATTAAGGAGTAGAAGGTAATAAAGACTTTCAATAATAGTGGCCGCAGATATATAAGAACTAAAATCGAAAATGTCAAAATATCAGAAGTCTATGGATTAACGTTAAAAGTTGAAGCTAGAACGATAGATGAAATAGCAAACGAGGTATGGTTTGAAGAAGTACAAAATAGGATTGGAACGGCAGGTGAAATAGAAAACGTAATTAATACATTTTATAACAAGCTTGAAATACTGAGAGCGAAGTACAGTAAAAAAAAACCACACAAACAAAAACCCAACCCGTGGAGGAACATGGCGTTAGAGATTGCACGCAAAAGAGTAAGGGCACATAGAAGAAGATACCAAAAAGCTAGAGGAGACATGAGAGAGAAGTATAAGAAGGAATACTACAAAGAGCCCGAATGCTATAACAACATGATAGAGCTAGCAAAAAAGAATAGTTGGAAAGCACTAACGTCAAAATTAACAAAAAATCGTTTCAACTTGGCATACAAAATCGCACGAAATCAGTTAAACACTAAGGTAACCTTGCAGAGCACAGTAAAAGAAAATGGAGAGATAACAAAAACTCTCCAAACGACAGTTGAATACTTACTAGGAACAATGTACACAGAACAAACACCACAAGTCCAGGAGCACCAGACGGTGAAATGAACCAGACGGTGAATAAGAATACTAGTAGTAGTCAAACGGAATGCCCAGGGGACGGAGAACATCCTGGAAGTAGCGACACCCCATTTATCGAATTAGAAGTAACATTTGCTGTGGATAACCTTAGGAAAGATATAAAATCAGAACCGGACAAGCCTAAAACCACTGTTATCCAAGCAATCTTCAGGAAACACAAACAGTTCTTTTTGAATTTATTTAAGGCCTTCTTTATGAACGGTTATTTTCCAGAAAGATGGAATGAATCAAAGGTAATACTTATCCCCAAAACAAGACCAGACGAGACATGCCAGGAAAGTAAATTTTGCCCAATAGCTATTAATTCCATCCTAGGTAAAGTTCTGGAGAAGTTAGTTAAGGACCGACTATATCACCACCTCTATAAAAATAACCTTTTTAATAAATATCAGTATGGCTTTACTCATATACATCGACAATAGAGGCTTTACAAGAAATAAAAAGAGGGCTAAAAGAGTGAAACTAGACAAAAGCAACACCTTAATCGTGCCTTTGGACATTAAGAACGCATTCAACTCTAGTAACCCAGTTGTATTAACAAAAAAACTAGAAGAATACAAGTGTTACAGTAATTTATTTAAAATAACACATAGTCTACTTACAAGGAGGAAGATTCTATGCGAATCGGACAATATTAAGGTTATTAAGCCATTAGACATGGACTCGCCAGAAGGCACACCAGTTAGCCCAATTTACTGAAATATCACCAAAGCCGACTTACCAGGTCAAGAACTCCCATATGAAACCCACATCCAAGCTTTCGCAGATGATATAGTAATCATCGTTCAGTTTAAATAAAGAAAAGATGCGGAAGAAAAAACAGAGTATTAAAAATAACTAACAACTGTGTTGTAAGCAAAGGAATAACAGTAAATAATGACAAATCACAAGCAAATATAATAGGAAAACAGTATGGAACCCATCCACCTATACTGCAAATAGGTTCAAGCAGAATAAGAACAGCCAACGAAATGAAGTTACTCGGTGTAATAATAGGTAGTAGGTTTACATTTTTGCCTCATCTAAAACATCTAAAAGAAAAAATAGCGAAGATAACATACAACTTGAACAGGACGATTAGCCACGACAAGAGTTCCAAAAGAGAATTAGAGCGAGTTATGTATACGAGAGGTATTGAAAGAATCCTTTCCTTCCCAGCACTGGTAAGGTTCACTCGGAAGGTAACTATTTTAAGGAAACTACAGGCGATCCAAAGATTACCGTTACTAATGATAACGAAAGCTTTTAAAACATCAAACCTGTCTTTAAACATCATGGCAAAAATCCCGCCAGCGTATCTAACAATTGAAAAAGAAATTGAACAATATGGAGTACTAAAAGAGGGCAAAACATTTTCATGTTACGACAAGCTATACACAAGTAATCAAATCTTAAAAAAATTATGATTTCTGGATAGATCACCCAGCAAATAAAAGCGGTATTATAATCACTCCTACAGAAGAAATAGTAGACTACCGTATATATACGGATGGTTCAAAGACGGGAAAAGAAGTAGGAGCAGCGTTTGTAATATTTAACAATAACAACCAAATAGTAAGAACAGAAAAATTTAGGCTTCCTGAATACAGTTCCCACAACGAAGCTGAACTAATAGCCATTAAAAAGCAATAGAATTTATAATAACAACCAAAGCAAACAATAGCCATCAACTATTTACCGATAGTTGGTCGGTACTCGAAGCAATAAAAACACACTTACAACAAATCCAATAATTAACGAATTAAAACTAGTCGTTAGAGAGAATGCAGCAGTAAGTATAAAACTCAGTTATGTAAAAGCACACAGATCCTCAATAGGCAATAACTTTGCAGATGAATTGGCGAAAGAAGCCGCAAGAAACGGAGCACCAACTTACGTTCCAATAACAAAATCATTCATTTCGAAACATCTAAATACCAAGTTTAACCAGGAGTGGAATAAGGTGTGGAATAAAGATGGCAAAACAAGTTATACTTATAGGTGTATTAAGAACGTAAATCTTATTCTGGACCACTTTCCTACAAACTTCTACTCTTCCCAAGCCCTGACAGGGTATGGTAGATTCCCGTTTTATTTTTCAAGATTCAGAATAACACAGGCATCTACATGCTAGTGTAGCAATGGATATAGAGAACTTTGATCATTATCTAACAGAATGCCCACACTTAATAAATGAAAGGAAAAGACTCGTTAAAAAACTAGGAGAGCACTTAGAGAACAGAAAACCGAAAATAAGTAAGAAAGAGGAAACACCCCAGGCAGCACAGAACTGTTCGGCCTTGAACAGGCCAGTGTACTTTGGCCGGTGATTTTCTGTCCGGCCTTTTCCGGCAGCCATGTTCGGCCCATGTCCAAATGTGGGCCTTTTGGCCGTATGCGGCCGTACTCCCGTGGCTGTCCACGGCCGTACTCCCGTACTCCCGTACTCCCGTACGGCCGTACTCCCATGGCTGTCCACTTTCCTACAAACTTCTACTCTTCCCGTACGGCCATACTCCCGTACGGCCGTACTCCCATGGCTGTCCACTTTCCTACAAACTTCTACTCTTCCCAAGCCCTGACAGGGTATGGTAGATTCCTATTTTATTTTTCAAGATTCAGAATAACACAGGCATCTACATGCTAGTGTAGCAAGGATATAGAGAACTTTGATCATTATCTTACAGAATGCCCACTCTTAATATATGAAAGGAAAAGACTCGTTAAAAAACTAGGAGAGCACTTAGAGAACAGAAAACCGGAAATAAGTAAGAAAGAGGAAACAACCCAGGCAGCACAGAACTGTTCGACCTTAAACAGGCCGGTGTACTTTGGCCGGTGATTTTCTGTCCGGCCGTTTTCCGGCAGCCATTTTCGGCCCATGTCCAAATGTGGGCCTTTTGGCCGTGTACGGCCGTACTCCCATGGCTGTCCAACGGCCAGTGTCCGTCGGCCAGTCGACCGGCTTACGGTCATACGGCCAGATTCCAGCCGTAGGGCTCCGGCCATTCCAAAGCAACCCGTGTACGGCCGAAGTACGGCCGCCGGACGACAGCCGAAATGCGGTCGTCGGACTCCAGCCGGACTAAAGCTACCGGAAATACGGCCGTGCTACGGGCATTGGAGTTCAGCCACAGTACGTTAACTGTACTGAGGCCGGTCACTGCATGTCGCGCAAGCAGATGACTCATTCGCGCAGTGCAGAAGCAGCACAAACCCAGAATTTTGGGTCCAATGCAGCCACATCAAAGTGAGCTCGCGCGCAACCACCAGCCATCAAGCTTTCACTGCAGCCTTGCTTAATTACCAGCCTCAGTTGCAGCAAAATTTATTTTTTAAACAGTGCTCACAAATTGTCGTTCCTTTAATTGCTGTGCCTCTTTTACTGCCGAAGACAGAAAATATTCAGTTCTTTGTAGAGCTTGAATAGATGTATTGTCCAGGTCCTGATATCCTCTGTGGGGCGGCTTACCTGTAATAAACAGGGAAAGAGGAGTGGGGGGTGGGGTGGGGGGCGGCGGAGGGCGCATACTTTAGTGGGTTGAATTTCAGAGAGATAACTTGCGCCGCTCTTAGCCAATTTCTTTAAGGGCGATATTCCGGAACCTTTTCATGCTATGACTACATAAACTATTTTATAACAATTGCTTGACAAATTTTGATGTATATAAAACCCGTGCCTTTACGAAGCGTTTTGGTTCTCAACAAAACACTCAGGAGCATTTAATATAACTCCTTCACAAAAAAGTATGTCCAGTTTTTGCCCATTTTTCTTGCAAAGACATTTTCTACTCGATCAACTTTTCTGATGATCTTGCGCAGGGCTGATCCTAAGAAGGAGCGAACAGGTACTTTCATTTTCAATCTTTTTTAATGTTGTTTTCATAAGTATACGTCCACACCACTTAATAGCTCAAAAGAACTTAATTTTCTTCTAATGTCATACGACTTTCAAAAAATTCTAGTCGCGTTGCGAATGACGCCCTGCTTCAGGTAGCTGCAGTTGTATTCCTCTGTGTTCACGCAAGGAAAGGCGTAAAATTAGAGTTACATAATTTGTATCAAACCAATAACATAGCAATGGTAGCATGCATACAGGAAACCTTGCACACTGCAACGAATAGGGCAATAAATATTTTATTGGTCAAGGTTGAATGCGTAGTTATCTCAACCCGTCGGAGGCAAACTTGCGCCTCTGGATGTTTATTTATTTATTTATTTATTTGTTTACCTATTTGTTTTTATTCATTTATTTAGTCATTGTTTTATTTATTTATTTATTTGATGCCTGCTTGCCTTTGCATCCATTACAGAAGGGAGATACATAACACTAGGCATAACTATGAGACATAATAACAAAAATAATTCTACAAAGCGCGCTGAAAATCGTCAATATAAACAGTTAATGCAATCATACGTGGAAGATAATTACACTGTAGTATTGATGTAAAATAAAATGAATCGCGCAAGGCGTCACCTTTAAAGGAAAGTTAATCATTTGCTTTAAGCTAGCGATCCCACTTTGCGATATGTAGAATGGCGCTTGGATATACTTCTCCCCTTCTACTCCGGTTTTCGAATGATAGATATTACGAAAAAAGTTCAACCTGTGGTTTCGTCTGTGATCCTTCACGTCCTGCCATTTCAGTTTACTTTTACTTTCTGTCATGCTAAGTTGAGCGTGCCAATTACCTAATACGAATCGCGCTGACATATGCAGAAGGTTTAGAGCGTATCAACCAGCTCTTTGGTGTAGGGATCCACGAAAACACATGGGTACTCCAAGATTGAGCGCACATGAGTGAAATACGGTTCTTCTTTTCAGTTAGATGGAGGTTCACTGAAATTTGGTCTCAGAAAGCCAAAAAAATATGCAGCCGTAACTTTTTTGGTAGGAACCTGCCTATTTAACCTCTAACCACTCCCTAAATAACCTCCTAGGTATTTATATTCCTCGGCCATTGTCACAGCAGCATAATTTAAGGTATACGTATTCGATTGGAATGAAGGTTTTCTTGTAAAGGTGCCGTTAACACACTGTTTAACCTCCAAAAATTTTCTGAATCAGCACACCAGGATGTTATTAAATTCGAATAAAGCTGCAGGTATACAGAATCACGCTCATTCGCTATAGTCCGGTAAACTACACAGTACTTTTGAACAAAGCTATAGGGCCAATAGTAATAACAATGCAAAAACCGAGTCATTCAGTTCATAGGATGAAATTTACTACGCAGAAGGTAATTTGGAACACAATCATTTGCTTTTTTTCAGTCCAAGAATGTACAGTCAACCACTTTAAGCTTATCCATTGCAAGAGCCAAATCGTGCGTGAACTCAACAATATGCGTTGAGCAAGAAAATCCTGACAAAATCCGTGTTTGCTAGGATGCTGGCGATTATGTTTAACCAAATGAGTCATATCCCAAGAGTAGCTAAGCTCACCTTCAAACATCGGAACTAAATTAACAGCTAGGCTTCGTCAGTGACAAGGCTCTGTTGTTATCGCAAATTTAAAATAATTTTTTTTTCTAAATAGGCAGTCGTAAAATCCCATGAAGTAACATAGTGCAGGGCATGAAGTTGATCCTACCAATGCACGAGCGAGTCTCTTCTACGTTTATCACCAACAAAATATTGCAACATTGCTTGTCGCAGTTTAATTGTAAGCAGAATAACTTGCGCTTTTGCTCGCACTTGCCTTTCTTTGGTGGGAAGTCCTTGACATGGTGGTGGTTTAGCTCCTGCGTGGTGGCGGCTTGCTCGACGCCCTTGAAGGCCAGTTATTTTGGTGAGCCATCTCCATCTAGGATCGGACATCTCTGCCGGGTCGATGTCTCTAATGCTCTCCATTTCTTGAGGGGGCGAATAGCCTCGAGCTGATGCGTCAACGAAGCCGGCGGCAAAGGCGTGGTAGCGGCGATGACTGGCGAGGCTTAGCTCACCCGTCGGTGTGGCACAGTCTATTTGTGGCAATAAATGACATTTCGATGGCTTAAAAGGTTCCCTGCTAATGTCCAGTGAGTCCTTGCACCTTGCCCGTTCACGGAGAACATTCATTACGGTTTGACAAACGATGTTCGTTCATTTAAAACGTAGAAACACGGAGCGGATGAAAAACGCGTCCCCGTCGTTCGGCTCCCTAACGGCTTTTTCTCCCCCCAGTAAAAAACCGGTCGGTCTCTTTCCAAACATGTTTGTGCATGAATTCTCGGCGCTCAGGCGCGTGCCGTTGTTCGGCTGTATGCCGTTTGCCGATAAAAAATTACGTGTAAACAGATACCTTACGTAGGCCGGTCTCCTCTTGAACACCGGTTGCCAAATATTCTGCGGCCATTCGCTTGCCGTAATTCGGCCGAGGACAGCTAACCGAATGAAAAACGTGGATTCTGGGGTCGTACGTCGGCCTGTATCCTTCATAACACTGGTCGCCCGAAGAAAACGAATATTCCACCGCTGGACGCGCGGTTCACCGTTGAAACAACGAATGCACGGCAGCCGCTCTCCGGCCGGTCTCCTTTCGAACACCAACTGCCGCAAGAATACGCATATTCTATGGCCGGTCGCTTGCCGTGCATCGGCCGATTACCGCTTCCCAAAGAAAAAACGGATGCCCTAAGGCCGTACTTCGGCCGTTCTCTTTCTCAACATCGGCAGCCGTAAGAGAACTGAATATCTGGCAGCCGGTTAGCTGCCGTTGTGCGTCCGGACACGGGCGGACGGAAAAATACCGAATCGCTGGTTGCCGGATGTTGGCCGTTCAGCGCATGATCAGTGGCTGCCAGTACCTGGATGCTGGCCGGACATGCCAGAAAGCGGCCATAGACGGACCGGTCTTGGGGCACACTTTCTGTGCCGCCTGGGAAGATTAATTTAAAAGGATGGTTTTAAAAATTAACGAATTCATTCTACAAGCATAAGAATAGACCAAACATAACAGAACACCAACACGATCAATCACGACAATATAAAGATAGGATATGATACGGGGATGGAGCAGAAATGATATGTTGGTAAGGCTTCCTCCACCCACATCTCCAGTCATTCCCTTCTTACACCATAACAACACAAGGAAACCAAGCAGAACACCAACCACACATAATCACAAACCATCAGGCGTAACAGATCTATATAGCCGGTCAGGTCAGGTCACGAACAAATCATGAAGAACAAGATCAACAAACCAAGATCAAAGAGTCAAGAATCAAGTAAAGTTAAAGATCAAGAACAAGAACAAACAAGACAAGACATCTACTAAGGACCCAAGTCGATAGTGAAGAATAATTTTTAGAACGGAGTGTTTTTAAGGTTAATTGTTTGTTATTTTTCTTTTAATACTTGTAGAGTTTTCTGATTTTTTTCTTCAAACAAAGAAATTATACTTTCATGTTCAAAAAAGCACGCTGATAGTTTTTCCGTTCCCGGGCGGTAGTGGCTGATCTATCTTCTCTTCCCCATTACCCCTTCCTTTTCCTGCCCCAACCACCTTTGTACCACCACCTCAACCCATATTTCTACCCCCTCCGCTTCCATTTCTCTCCCTGCGATACATATGTGGTGCAGGCTGGGAACCTCTTTCCCTCTCACAGTCACCTCACCTGTGTTCAAAGTCAAACAGTAGCGATAAAAGCATATTAGGGCCGTATCAATGTTGATCATCCGGGTCCATTTTGAGATTTCGTTATATTAACGTCTTCATTATAGTAACTATTTCGTTAAACTAACGTGAAACTATACTGACGTGAAAGATTTCGTTACACTAACATGAAACATCCCGCTCTAAGCTAAAAAACATTAATTGGGACAGTATATGTCCCGCGGATACACCTGATCAAGCATACGGCAAATTGTTATGCCTGTTTAAAGAAGCCTACCATGAGTCCTTTCCTTTATTTACTAATAAAAAAACCAGCCGATCGCGGAAACCTTGGATTTCGAACTTTTGCCTTAAGCTGATAAAAAAGAAAAATAAACTCTTTAAAAGTTCTTGTCCACAAGGAGTCCTCTTGACTGGGAATTATTCAAACAACACAGAAACAAGACTAATACATTCCTTCATAATGCGAAAAGGGAATATCTGTTTAATTTTTTTCACATGGAATGCAATGCAAAGGCAGATGTAGTATGGAAAAAGATAACTGAATTATTGAATTCTTCTCCTGCGGCTCACAATGTAGTTGAGATAACTGTAAATGATGTTCTCCTGAAGGGAATTGAATTAGCAGAAGCTATCAATGATTTTTTGTTAAGTTTGTGAACACTTCACATCATCCCGAGACTGTTAATCTAATTCATAGTAATAAAAACAGTATTTACTTGAACCCTACGAGTGAAAATGAAGTTATAACGACCTTTAACCTACTTAAGAAGAGTAACATCTGTGATGTGGATGACATACAATTAAAACCTCTTAAGTACACACTAGATATAATTGCAGCACCACTAGCCCATATTTATAACCTAGCAATTACTAGTGGCAACTTTCCTTAAAGGATGCAGCTCTCTAAGGTAATTGTCCTTCACAAAGGTGTTGATCAAAACAATTTTTCTAACTATCGCACCATTTCCATTCTTCCTGTGTTATCAAAAACCTTAGAAAAAATTATACATGGTAGAATCGAAAACTTCGCCTCTAAATTCAATCTAATAACTAGTGCTCAGTACGGCTTCCGTAAAGGCAGACCAGCAGAACTTGCATTAATAAACGAAAAACAAATAATTTTAAAGGCTTTTGAAGGAAAACAATTTATAGCTGGTGTATACGTACATTTTCAAAGGCATTCGATCGCCTGAATCACAAAACGTTGTTAAAAAAAGTAGAGCTGTATGGAATACGGGGTATACCCCTTCAGCTTCTCAGCACCTACCTAAACTTTCGTAAACAAGCCGTAGTAATAGGTGATTCCCTCTCTTTGTTTAAAAGTGTCAATGCTGGTGTTCCACAAGGTAGCATCCTAGGCCCCCTCCTGTTTAACCAATGACATAATTAAGATAAGTGGAAACCAATATTTGTTATATATGCCGATCACACGACAATACTGTTCCAAAATTCAAACACAACGACACTTCACCTCGACATAAACGATTTTCTTGACAAATTGCACTCTTGGAGATAAATTTTAACAAAACGAAGGAAATTTTATTTTCGCCCAAACAATCATGCGCTGTGTTAGAAGGAAGTCTTCTCGGTAACAACATTGTAGAAGTAGTTGACTCCGTTAAAGCTCTTGGTGTCCATTTTCATAAAAACATGTCATGGGATCTGCATATCAATCAGGTTATTTCCCGTATTGCAAGGTCTGTTGGTATTTTAGCAAAGTTTCGTTTCTTTTTACCGCATCAGATCAAACTAAAAATTTACAATGCCCTTTTCCTCTCATATTAATTACTGTGTCGTTGTTTGGGGGAAAACCACGAGAACGAACTTAAATCGCCTACTTGCACTCCAAAAGAAAGCTCTTCGACATATACCCAATGTAGATTACCACGCGCACACTAAACCGCTTATCCATCGTTTTAATTTAGTTTATACTCGCAATATTTACACATATTATCTAGCGATGAGATACAAACAAAGCATTAATAACCCCGAAAATTTATTAGTGTCCCTTGCAGATCTGACAAACCGGATGCCCATATACAAAACCCGTATCACAGAACCTTGCGTAATACCTTTTTCGAGAACTTCCTATGGGGAACAAATGCTTCGATGTTCCCTCCCTACGCTCATAAATTACCTGCACAAGCAGACGATAATAATAGAAAATACTAGTAGAGCAAAACTTCGCACATTTTTTGTACATGCTGAATGATATCTTGAGAGCAATTTTGAATTTATTCATATGTTGATAAAAAATTTTCTCCTCATTTGTATGGCGGTGTTAACATGAATAAGTTATCATTCTGCAAGGTCAAATAGATTCCGCTGTAGTGCCTGCTGTCTTGCTATGTGAACTTGATTCTGCTGTATGTTTTCTTGTTGATTTCTTATGTACGTAATATGATTTAACATGTATAACATCTTAAACATCCCTCCTTGTAAAGGGGGGCCCGAACCCTTGTCAGGTGGACTAGCCTCCACTTATTGTTTGGGCCTCCTTCCAAATGTTCTTTGGAAAAATAAAAATGATTTGATTTTGATTTTATATAAGGTTAAACGGAATTGTGCAGTAAATAAAACTTTCCAGCTGCATTTTAAATTGGCTGACTTTAAAGTTTTCAATTTTTTTTTAATTGAAACGCTTATTTCGTGCAATAGAAATATGAGGATCGGCTAGCGAAAAAGAGGTAGTTCTTCTTGCGATGGTGAAATGTCGAACAAAGATTGGGAAGTTATACATATGAAGAATGTGGAAGTTGCACAATGGAAATAAAAAAAAACAGGCAAGCGTGATGCATGTCGTTACGAAAGAGCGTCTTCTTTTACTGCTTGTACCATAATAACGTTATTACGGCGAATCCTGTGGTAGAATTACCCGTGAAGCTAAATGAAGCAGGGTTTGGGGTAATGGAGGCTTCATGGGAGAAAAGTTGGAGTGAGACCAGTCCCTTAACACGAATCTCAAATTTTTTGCGCAACAGGAACCTCACTCTTAGCGCTGGAACCTCTGCTCCATCAAACTGATCTTACGCAAATTTCTGCAGTTGTTAAACAATTTTGTCTGCATAGAAAATGCTATCGCGCACGTATTCAGCATAAAATTTGCTATTTATCGAAGTGCGAAAATACAGGAGATCGGACCGCATGTGAATGCTGCTTTTACTACTATATGCCAGGGCACTTTCAGAGGGGCTAGGAATGCAGGCAAGACCGTTAAGATTAGACGAGATGAATGATAACGCAACGGTTGTGTGATATTTTTGGATCCCTATCACTGCTATGATCAGAACGTCAGTCGCAAGGCCCTTCTGTTGAAACATGTACCCTCTCAACATGGTAAAGGAGCGAAGATCGTGAATAAATAAGTATTAATAACTAATTATATTATTTGATTGATTGATTGATTGATCGATTTTTTATTTATTTATTTACTTATTGACTGATTGACTGACTGATTGATTGATTGATTGATTGATTGATTGATTGATTGATTGATTGATTGATTGATTGATTGATTGATTGATTGATTGATTGATTGATTGATTGATTCTGGGGCTTAACACGCCGAAGCTACACCTGGGGTATGAGGAGCGGCGTAGTAGAGGGAACTCCCGATTAATTTGCACCACATTCTGATCTTTACCGTGTGCCGCAATTCCAAACGCTGGCTTTTGTACTCTTAGCCTTTGTTATAAAAGCAACCAACAGGCCTCGGGTTGAACCCGCGTCCTTGGGATCTACAGCAGAACGCCCTAGTCACTGAGCCTCCGGGTCCGGTTGAATCAGCGAAGCCACACAGTTCCAACCGCGGTTTGGCATCTGTATGGTTCCGTCGTCTCATTGAATGAATAATGAGGCGCATGTTTAAGCCTCGAAGGTAGGCATAAATGAGTAAAAACATGGATGCCAGCGAGATGCAGAACTATGTACTTTGTACTGAAAAACTGAAAGAACAGCGCACAAATCTTCTACTCGATGGAATTTTTGCAACAATCATCCTATCGAAAAAGCTTTGCCCTGTCTTCAGTAACCTTATTACGCCTTTTAAAAAGGCCGGAGATTTTACTTACGGGAAAATGATCATGCTCCCGATGTGGCACTGTTGTTTATTTTTGTTTCTTTGAAAATCACCCCCGAAATATCGGCCCCGAATTTTTACATTTAAAACATCACAAAAAAAGAATTAAGTGACTGCGCTGAAATATCAAAAATCATAATGCTATCGAGAGTACATAATTATGAATATGATCAGCGGTTTATTTAAAGAACAAAACCAGATTGGCTAGAGCCATAAAAACCAAACACCTAAAGTGAAAACAATTTATTTCTGTATGGGGTGTCACAAAGGGGGTGCCTATTGCCATAACATCTTGAAACTGAAAGTCTTCTTTCTTGACTGCCAATGTCGCCGAAAGACAATGGTCTTCTGTCAGCCATGCCACGTAACTCTTCCGCTCTTAACTTCCACCCGCCAGCTTTTCTCTTCTACTCCGGATTTTCTGGATAATGAATTCAGTGAAAGTTTGAACGTGCAACTCTATTTTTCCGCCTTTGCGCTGCTCTGATGGATCGGATAGAACAGAGGTCACCCTTTGCATTATTTCGTTTCCTTGTTCTACGAATACAGCATGATGGGGAATTCTGTATTTTATCGTTTCGTTTATGTCCTTTCGCCTCATTTTCCAAGCGCTTTTTTTGCTTCTATAAATCCAACTCAACGTGTATTCCCCACTGAAATAACGCGAGTACTCGGTCATGTACTGAAAATGTTCTTCAGGTGTGCCTAATTTTTTTTCAGGCGCTCAATAACGACAACATGTGCAACCCATGCGAGGAATATTCTTAGTTTGAAAAGTCCCCACTATTATTACTTTGAGGACCAGCCTTTTTTCATCCCGCCCGGCCGTCTAACTCAGGTGAGGGACAGCTACCGACAAATAGACAAAAGCTGTTGGAGTCTTCAAAATTTAGTGCGGTTTCATGCTATCTTACAAGTTTTACAGTGAAGCTGTGTATGCGTAGGGAAAATTGTTTGTTAGCGAGAAGAGAACCCTCTAAAGAAAAAGTCTGCCTGCGCAAACAAACCCAAGCGTCAGGGAAGCCAAGACCCAAAAGGAAATACAACGTCTCCGTCTCTCGTGGAGAAATGCACTATCGTGATGTGTTTGCGACGCCGTTGGCGATCAACAAAGGGAAAGACAACTCGCTCGCTGCTATTCGCGCGTAGGTACGAGGAATGATGCCGGGATTCGGGAGCAGCGGCGGGAATTTGGTTTTCGCCGTCGCGGGGGTGTCCCGTGCTGCCACTGTCACCTACGCCGTCGGGCCGTTCCGGTGGCCTGACCGCAAGCGTCAACATCGCACCGATCCAGTGGTGCGAATAGAAAAGCAGGCCATGGACTCCGAGGGCGAGAGAGAGTGCTTCAAGCCGGAGACGACGCTGCGGCCGGAAAAAAATTGCTCTGAAATGTGATGCAAACAGGAGTCGTACTATCGCACCATCGTGTCCCCGGTACAGCTTCTCTAACGAACCACAGGAGTCGTACTATCGCACCATCGTGTCCCCAGTACAGCTTCTCTAACGAACCACTTTCAGGGAATATATTCGCCGATGGTTTTTTTGGAGAAGCGCAATTGGTTGTGTAAATTGGCTCTTTCGCGGACAGAACAACGCCGTATAATAAACAGCACGTTTATGTGCATTCTCACTGCAACTGCAATTAAACTACTGTACTCACTTTTTGTGATCCAAAAGGAAAGTAACCAGAGTACGTACGATAAGGGATATTGCTTTTTCAGAACGCGCTGTCTAAGCGCATTTCTCTGGCAAGGAAAGAGCACTTTTTTATACAGCAGCTCAACAGTATACTGAAAAAGCGTGATTGTCACTGTTACAGCTTGGATGGCCTTCGGAAGATGGTGGGTTTATAGTGGCTTTAAACAATAAGCTTCTTCGACTGCTTTTTTACTTAACTTTATTTAGAGTTTTTCTTTTTATTTCATTTCGTTCCATTTTTCATTTACCTTTTGTTTTCTCTCCAATCGTTGCCGTGCAATCTCTCACATTCACATCACTTTATTGTAATCATCCCCATCTGGCATAGCAAGCACTGCCGCTGCGCTATGCGGTGAGGTTTTTATCGGGGGGGAAACAGGGATGAAATGGCCCGAAGCTGTCATGACGGGGGGTGTCGCCACCTTGTCAGGCCCTGCCGCTGGCAGAGCTGACCTGTCCAGCCCACTTAAAGGGTTCTCTCTCTCTCGCTCTATCTCCCACCCGCGGCGGTGGCTCAGTGATTATGACGTCGTGCTGCTGAGCTCAAAGACGCGGGTTCGATTCCCGCCCGAGGCGGGCGCTTCTCTGATGGAGGCGAAGAGCGAAAACGCCCGTGCGTTCGAAATTTCGGCCCACGTTAAAGATCCCCAGGTGGTTACAGTTGATGCGGAGCCCTACACTGCGGCCCCCCTCACCTCCTGCGTAGCCCGAGGCGTTAAGCCTCATAATCAAGCCATCTTTCGGTAAACAAGAGAGCACGGCTTTTCCTCTCGCCATTTTTGGCCCTACATACACGCTATAAACGTGAGGGTGCATTGCTGCTTACCTACGTGCTTCTTGTGTGACTTTGATGTTCGAATTTCTCCTGTAGTTTTTGGTACATGACTCTAACAGACATTTTTAATTCCAAGATTAGAATCCTTTACCAATGCTCTATTTTAGTTATCTAGACATTTCGAGCCTTATTGGCTCCCATTCAAGTGAAACTTGAATTAAATATAACCCACCGAAACTTTTCTTATTTACTTTGTCCTAAACATTTGATAAATTTGGTTACAGGAACTTCCTTTCAAATATAGTGTTATTCCAAGCATTTATTGGCATGTTTATTTAATCCTTTGAGCAGGCAATCTGCGCCACGCATCGGCGATATGTATACCAGCCGTTAGCTATTTTTAAAGACGATCGTCTTCGTTGTGCTACTTAAACGCAGAAATTTTGGTCTGTCTATCGGTGACTTGACTCAGCCAGCCGGCTAAAGTGAAATAAATCTGCGCGATAGTCTTATATACTCACAGGAAAATCGAAACGCCCAAGTACGGTGTCAGTGTTCATACTTGTCAACATTGTTGAACAAGAACAAGACATTACGTAAATATAAGGCAGAAAATCAATGCATAAGTGGTGTTTTCAGTGTTCATTTATACTACGTCAACGGCAGAAAACCATCGCCTGCTGTTGCCAGCGCTACCTTCTGGCGGCATTGATGAAAATAAACGGTAATAGCAATGAAGGGTTCCACTAGATAGGATCCACGTTCCGCTTGGAACGTTTGCGCACTAGGGCATCGTGGTTGAATAAGTGTTGTAGAAAGGTGCTTTATTTCACGAGCGTCTCCGCCGTACAGCAGCGCTGGCATCGAGACACCAGACTTGGAGCTGTACAAGCGTTAAGTTTAATTTGACATGAGCAAACGTATAGCCAGTTATCTTGGGAGGAACGAGACGGGAGAAGAAGAGCATGAGATGTGAGCGGCAAAGGAATTCATTTGGCCGGGGCGCCAGTCGACTATTGTCTTTCGGAGATATTTGTAACGAAAGCAGCAGATACGTGGTCGTTTTTTGTATCAGGAATGCCGCATTTTCGTATAACAGAGATATTATTTCTTTCGCAATAAAAAGTTCCCGGAAAATACCAGCGGGCGCTCGTCCAGTTATGGCCCCTGGCAGAAATCTCGACTCACGTAAAAGCGACAGCTGGGCGTAAAGTCGTTCCTGGATGATGATTTTAAGTCATCCTGGAATACGATCAGGGTAACTTATTTCTGTATTACTGCTCGGCACCAAACACAACAAATCCCGCTGGTGGATGTGTCCAGAGACAAGAATATGAAAACGTCGACAGCGGACGCCGCTTTCCACCCTCCGGCGAGAACACTTTAGTGAGTTCTATTTGACCAACACGCTGCGGCAGTTGAAACAACGAGGTCCTTGCAATGCTGCTGACAGTCGTGTTACAAAGATGACAACTACAGTTCTTATAGCTCACATGTATCTCCTCCGCCAACATTTTGCCTTGAGAGGCATGAGGGCGGTAGTGCTTATAGTAGTTTTGCGTAACAACGGCTCATGAATCAGGGAACGCGGAAACGGTGATTAGGATAACAATTGGCTTCTTTGTTTACGCCTTTGCATAACCCACTGGACGTAGACACTTAGCCCCCACTAACCGACGGAAATTCTGTGATATATATGCTGATCGTTCTACAACGGGGTGTAAATGAATGTTCTCGGAACGGGTGGAAAAATCTGATACAAATTAGTGCATGTGTAGCGCTAACCCCCTTACCATAAGGAGTAAGTTACCACGGACATCCATCTTTTGTGCCATACGCATTCTTCCCACGGGCACGGGTCTCTTTTTTGTTTTGCCCATGTGCTCACGTGGCTCCACAAATTTCGATGATTTATCAGCTGAGGTAAGCATCTACATTAGGTCAGAAAGTGACGTCAATCAAAAGTTTACATCTCTCTCACTTTGCTAAAACGAATATTTCGGAATTATAGATATGCATTCCCTTGCAACGTCGTCAATAACTGGTAGTCCTGGTTACCCAATGTGAATGTAATAAAAACGGATGATCTGGCAGAGAAAAGTTTTGAACAGAGGCTTCTTGTGCGTGAAAACAATGCGGCTTGGCGCACCGCATGAAATGACACTTGCATCGATCTAGTGTTGGCTAGATGAAAGGCGCTTCCTGTTCGACGTCCACGGACAAACAAATTTATGCTTGTATAATGACAACGTGCAAATAGACTGGTTAAGATGACTTTCAAAGCGCCAGGTATGCAGCTCAAGGCGTATTATTTCAGAGTTATAATAAAATTCGCATAACAAGCATATACATGTACCAGTGCGTACTGTCTTCAAAACTTCGTAAGCGTTAATAGTGCTACCCCTAATGGCACACCGCAACAACTTTACGAGTACCACAGAACACGCGTAAACACATTAACCGGCATTGTAAGTGTTGAGCGGCGTCAGCACAACCCCAACCCAGGTTTTAAAGCTGAAAACACGTCTCCGGTTCAACTATCGAAAATTTCAAGACAATTGTTAAAATTTTGGCCCGCAGAGAAAAATATCCCGGCATCCGTTCAATATGGGAGACTTTGTAAAGCTTGCTTTAGGAATAATCGACATGAATTCTACTATTCTTGAAAAAATATACATCATCTCGTGGAGAATTTCTGACTTCGTGCCACAAACGCCCACACACTAAGCTTTCACGTGTAGGTTCTTTAGTATGTATAATTTCCGATAATTTCATATGTGCGGCCTCCATTCTTAATCAGCCAATATAACGACGCAAAAACACAGATTTGGTGCTTAAGCCTGTGCTTCAGTTTTTCATAACATTCAGTTTATCTCAAAGGGCTTCAGAAGCACTATATCGTTTCCTTCCGACATCCTAAATACTTAAGGGCGCTTCGGGTGCGCTTCGGCGCTTCGGTAAACACGCGCCTCGGGTTTTTGTGTTATTTGATCGCGATATACAGCAGGCAAATACTACTTCTCAACGTGCATCCCGTACCTAAGAAACTCGCTGAAATATTGTTTTCTCTTTTTGTCAATTGATTGCCCAGGAATTCTTTGTGGGATTTGTGACATGACTCCAACCATATGCTACCTAGTGACGGCTGTCTTTCTTATTAAAAAAACAGACGAATTCGATAGCTACTTTATATAAACGCCTTCCAAACGCGAACCTGAGACCACATTATATCCCGCGTCAAGCAGATTTCACACTGCCCCTCTCGGTGGCCGATAAATATAGCACTCGAGGTGCTCCCAGGCTTGAGAGAAAGAGTAAACCCTTTAAAGTACTGATGCAAATTACATTGTGCAGATCAGTTACTAAAGTATGATCTTTTAGCACTCTTTCTTTCAAAGACCTTTGTGCTCTTTTTCGAAATTAGCTTCGGTTTAGAAAGGGTATTTTTGAGTGTATATACAAGTCGCACGGTGTTTGTAAATCTTATTGGCCCGTTATTTCACCAATTTTTCTAAAGGCGGCGTTAGAGAACCATGAAGCTGCTTTCAATCACAAAAAGTCAGCAATTTATTGGAGACGTTACATATATCCTAGTCTATAGACAGCATTGTAGAACATTCATTATAAACTTTTATATGACACTTCGTCGCTATTTTCGTTGTCTTGTACTTTTTTTGTTTGCATCCACCATGTGTTCACCATGTAACAAAACTTTTTCGTCTATTGATGCGCTTTCTTCAACTTTCTCTCACCCCAGCTTCGTGATTTAATTATAGACCAGAAAAGTGGTATGGTGCATTGAATATTGAAAACTGTCTTCTACTACAACATAAGTGACAAGGTTTCTCATGGCTGAAGACCCGGATGCAAACTCCTAAGTTCCCCTATCCTCGTACCATGCCCCTATATCGTTCGTAGAGAGCTTTTATCGGAGCATCCAAGTAATGCTTCCCGTGGAAACGATGTGAGTAGCGAGATGGCTTGGCTGCTGTTCTACAATCTGAAAACGTTGCCGAGTAAACAGTGTGAGCCTACCCGCCGTTCATACTACTATGGCAGATTATCTGTCTCACAAAATTGCACCACGGAGTTCGGGAATCTCACATCAGAAGTTGAAAAGCCAACATCTCTTAATGAACAAATTATCCGGTCTTTAAAGTATACGTTACATACGAAAGACTGTGCCAAGTCTTCATCCAGCCCGTTAGCCCTAAACATGCACCACCTATTATAGATTAGGCCGCTGTCACGTGGGCAGTATATGTGTGAATTTCAAAACCTTGCACAACTTGAAGATGAGACTGAGCCTGTGCGGGGTGGATGCTGCGTTAATAATATCTTTAAATTATTTTGATCGTGTCCCAAATGTCACGCATGAGGTATTTTTCTAGGATATGTATTCATCGGGGGGGGGGGGGGGGGGCGGAGGAGAATCTCAATTTTCTAGCTTAGAGTTATTCATCAGGGCCACCTTGCCGATGAGGGAATAGTAACAGCCACGTATGACTGAAGGATACGTTGTAAAATGATTCATACGGTCACCAGGTTTCGAGCTTGCGTTGTTAGTAAATTTTGTTTGGCTGTGCTTTTTTCCCGAGAACAAAAAAGGCTAAGAAAATTCTAAGCTTCGAAAGGCATGTAGATAACAGCAAACTCAACATTGTCGATTTTGTTTAAGATAAAAAAGGCACCTACTTCAATCGCTCAGACTCATGTGGCTGTTGGTTTTGCTATGTTTCTAGTTGTTGTATGAGTTTTTCTAATCGATTTTTACTTGATACAAAAAAAAACATCTGCTTGCGCTTTATTCGTTAAGAACACTGCTCTCGGAAAGCTACAGAAAAAAGCTTCGAAAAAAGATAAAAAACATTCTTGGCACATACAGCTAAATTGACGAGAACTCAGTCCAACTAAACGAATAAATTAAATGTTTCATTGCTTCACAAAGAAACATGATCAGTGGGAATCAGTTGCGACCCTAAGGCATGTCGCCGCCCCAAATCCACAAAACGCTAAACAACTGGCTGAAGGTGTGAAAAGCGCGAGGCTCAATGCGACTGCGTCATTTCGTAAGAACATATTTGCTGTCTGCATGGCTAATCATCCCATTCGCCTCATTGTCCCATTCGCTTTCTTTTTCCTTCTGATAACTTGTTACAGACAGCCTTTTAGTTTTGCTGTTCTGGTAAAGGGTGCTAAATCGTTTTTCCGCATTTTCATTGTACATATTATTCAGCCAAAAAAACACAACAACCATAACAACAGACAGAAAAAATGCTAGCCTTCGTCCCGGCTGCTCCTCTTGTCGGTCGTCTTCGCATCGCATTTCATCGCATTCCCTTTGTCTTTCTAGCGCGGGTGTTGGCTTCCGACTTGGCACAGGTTAGAGAGCGGGATAAACCAGTATTATTTTTTTTTTTGAGGGGGAGGAGTGGATGTAGACGCCTGTGGATGGAACAATCGGGGCCTGCCAGCCATGGAGAACTTTCAGCGGCAAGTTCTAAAATAAATGAGAGGTGGAACAGCCCCGGCTCTCCGACGAAGGGAGCTGGGCCTACGCTCTATTGTTTTTCCAGCGCTGCACCATTATTGCAAGATGCGGCAATTTTTGGTTTACGCGGTATTATCGCCTATTGAGAGCAGTCAATCTTCGTTGTTTCTTCTGCTGTGTCGAGTGGTAGGGAGTTCCAGGAGATAGCAGCGGCTTTGCGCGATAAATATAGCTAACGTAGGGTCCTTTCGGCTTCTTTTGTTAAGCCTAAAGCATCCACCATTCTCTTATACGCACTCCGGCACTCTTTTAACGATTATTGTGGGCGGGTGCATTACGCAAGATTGAAGTCTTCGCTTAACGGCTGAACAAACTGGGCCAGCAAGCCATTTATCTTCTTATAAAGCCGTTGGGTAGCGGTGGGTGAGCTGCTGATTGGGTGTCTAAAAATGGTAACAAAAATGGTGTTTTTTTATTGGGGCAGCTTAAAATCACACAGCTTGTCTTTGCGTCGCTTTCCGTGGCTTTTTCTCCGAATGACTTGGCGCCTAATTTAAATTGGCAGCTATTTATCCCCAACCACAATGACGTTATCTACCGCTTTGTCAAAGTGACGGGAAGAGAAAGAAGCTTGCAAGAAGCATGGAGTAAGATATATCTTACTCCATAGCGAGAGGCACCGGCCAGGGTGATATATTTATGCCCATTTTACATTCTCTCTTTCGTTGCACCAACTTTCCATCGCCTATACTTTGGGGCCGGATTGGTGCGTTCCTGTTAGTGGTCGTACGCTCGAAAACCGAGGATCGATGTTCAACATGCTCCGTCGCGTATGTCGCGTTTGAAGTCTTTCCTACACAAGTTCCAGTTCGTCCTTGGCAAGCGAGGCGACTTGATGGTGCTCGGATATTCCGCGTTCATCCACTAAATGTTTACGGAGACAAGAGGAGACACAGGGTAGGGTAAAAGCAGCCTTCTTCTTGGGTTCACTACTTTTGTAAGCAGTCCCTCATTTCGATCCCCACATTTTATGAAAACCCACATGCCATCTTCGACCAGCTTGCAGACGCTGAGGTGCCAGGAATACGTAGCTGAATTGCGAGAAAATGGTTGACCGTGCCATACTTGCTTCTGTTGTTGTCGCTTGGGTGGAGGATTGTGTCTGTAGAGGAACGTAGAGTTCCTAGGAGTGGCTGTGGAACCAAGGCCGATGTTGCGCCATGCCGACAAAGCAAATGCTCATGTATCTGGGAAGCGCCGCGTGGACAGGGACAGCCTCCGGTGCACTCCGTGTTTATTTCCAGCATTGCGAGTGCGGCGACTAATGCGGATGATGTACCTGCACGCCCGGAAGGCTTAAGCGACATTGGATACCCTGTCAAGAAAAATAATTAGCGGTAGTTGGCATTGCGCATGCATTTAAGTCGTTTCAAGGCGATAACCCTGAATGCATCGAGCGAAAAACCGGCTTCAGGAGTCCGTAGCAGGAAACAGGCTTCTTAGGAGGCTGCCGTCGCACCAGGCGTTTAATATCGCGAGTTCTGCGGACCCAGTATGTACAAAAAAGCGGCCCCTTTGACAGGTGTTCAACCGCGCCAGGTTACGCATTGCGGTTGCAAGATGAGTTTGCCATCGGCAAAGTATCGCAGATGAAGGGTGGGCAGAACACGTGCCTAGATTCACGATTCTTGTCAACCCTTCAGTTACACGGTGGCATAAACGAACTAGAAGCGGCGCTTGCCTTATTGAAAGCGATAAGAGGTACCTCAAAGCAAAGCGCATCCGACGGTAACATTGTGAGGCCCTTCGACAAGCAAGGTAAAACTAGATGTATCAGGCCCACAGTTGGACATTCGCGGTATCGCATTCGCGAACTATAAGTGTTCGGGTGTTCTCCGAGTTTTTACTGCTTGGGTATGCCCCCTCTGTTCGCTATAGTTCACTTGGACAGCTCGTGCGCGGGGCTTCCGCTTCACCCCAGACCAGGCATCCTTGCTGTTACGTGCGTGGGGGAGGATTTACGGCTCTAGCTCAATCTTGTCTCCAGACCGACCTCTACACGCGAAGTTGCGGTCGGTCGAGCTCATCGCTGCCCTTATTTGACGTGCTGACCTTTCACGAGTTAAAATAAACACACATTTCTTGTATCAGTTTTTCGCTCCTACAAGAGCAATTACCTTGAAACTTTTCGGTTTAGAGGTGCTTCTGTGCACAACGAAATAAGTTGCGGAAAAGCTGAGCACTATTAATGCATATGATCGTAAATATTCTATCGTTACAGATCCTTACAAGAGAGGGCGACATGTAGAATTTATTATGTGTTTAAGTACGCGTCTTAGCTTTATGAAACATGAGCCTGTCCAGCCTGTAGAGCAGACCTTCCACTGACACTGCACTCTAACCCATTAGTAAACGACGGTCGGGCTCCCGAGCTTGAGTATGCAGATAAGTTGAACTTTATCAATTGGATGGTAGCAGCAGCTTGGGCCGTCGAAGCCTTGGAATATTGGCTCAACCACGGCTAATTAAGACACTAGCACCACCTTGTACAACTCTAAATTTTTTCTGTCTCATTGTGTGTACCTCTTAACGGCGGTGTGTTGCGCTTTTCGGCGTAATGCGTATTTTCGTACTACTTATTCGCGGAATATACTTGCGCTTACCCACGGGGTAACAAACAGAACGGAACCATATATACGCGCTCTTCACATGGTGTCTAGGGTTCAGTTTTTATACATTCAATGCGTTTAATTCCTTCTCTTTGTGATGGCTGTGCAGTTTCCTTTGTTGTCATATTTCGAGGCATGGGGTACTTGCAGACGGAAAAAATCTTGGCCGTGTTGGGTCGCTGAATAAGATGTCCACAAGCATCCACAGCAATTTAAAGAATAGACCGCATCGCCTAGAAAGCTCTTTGCTTAATTCCGATCTCCTGTTCGTCTTCATTTAATACCAGTCACTGCCTCTGTTTATCTCTATTACTTCTGAGATTCCGACGAGGTTGGACCGACGAAGTGACGGGAAGAACGGGAATCACAGAGTCACCAGGGAAACGTCGAGCGATAACAACTCCGGGAAATCAAGCACCATGTAGAGAACCGGAGTTTTAATTAGACTAGTTTGGCGGCCTTCAATTTAAACTTTTGGGTACAAATGCTCGGAGGGAAATCTAAGCTTCATTCAAACGATCAACATTCATTAATCGAAGTGCCTCGGTCGAGAACGAGCTGTCGTCTTATCTGTGGAGCTGTTTTCCGCTCCCAAACCTGTTTTCTTCTGTCCATCCACTTTACTATCAAAGGATTCTGGCGCAATATCTGCCCCCGATGACGTACTTTCAACCAAACCGAGGGTTATTTTCTTTTCGTTTTTTTTTTGCTCACCGTTTGGAGGTCACTTTGCGACCGAGCGACGGGAGTTATAAGTCCAAAGCACTTAAAGCTATTGTCAAGTGAAATTGCCTAGAACCTGGAATAAAGGCGCAGTAGCTTACCGAAACTTTTTTTCACACATCCCCTACGGTCTTGGCCAGTTCATTAGAGCCGATCAGAGAAGCGAAGTGGGCGTTTTTAAAACTTGTTTTATCCTCTTAACGATGCGACTTTGATTCTAAATTCAACAGATCGTGTTACACTGATAATAACCTCTTATGCTCGAATAGCACGTCTTATTGGTACACTTACCTGATAGTTGAGACGTATTAATAACTTTAGTTTTCACATTCATTATATATCTCCACATGTATTTATATAGGTATCCAATTCTGTATGTATGTGCGCCTGTATGCATGTATGGATGTGTGTATGTCTATGTATATGTATGATGGACGGACGGACGGACGGGCGGGCGGACAGACGGACGGACGAATAGGCGAGCACGAATTTGATATGTTGTCCAAATTTACAGGTAGATTCTTGTATATCAAAAATTATATTGCTTTATTTAAAGAAACGACTTTTTATAATTAGCGATTAGGAAACTGTACCTTGCTGTCACCGACAATAGTGAGTACACTAGCAATTGGCTTCTCCGTAAAAGGTGTTTGAAGATTCAGCCGTGTAGGCCAAATTGTTGGGCTTCGAATTCTCTCGACGCGCAAGATACCATGATCATTAACTTAATAGTATTCTTATTATCGTCTTCTGTGAAGACAAGGTGCTTTTTACAAACCGCAGAAGTGAACACTGCCGCATTCATATTCAGCACGCACTAGATTTAAATAAACATACGCACTTATGTACACGCAGCCACGGCGCATGCATCAGCCAGCCATCGGTGCTTCTAAGGAGCAAGAAAATTGAACTTTTGCAGAAAGACGCGTCTCGTGGGACTGTGAGTAAAAGACAAGGTGAGGCTGGCTTGTGTGACGAGCTCTGCGTAAGACAGCGAGAAAAAGACCTGACGATTAAAAGTATAAAAAATTGAACACAGATAGAGATTTCTGCGGTGATTTTGAATGCTTTCTTTCAATGTTTACATTTCAGTGTTTTCCGATAGGGTCGGAAAATAAAGGGTGAGATAGTTGCGCTTCCGTATGTGCGCATCTTGTGTCTTGCCGTCCTTCGTCTTCGTCAATGTCAACTTGGCGCAGGGTTTTATAAGCCTGCGGTTGGCCGCGTATGCCCCTATTCACAGAACCCCCGGCCGTGCTTCAAATAGCAATGGACTGCCTCGCGTATTGCCCTAAAAACGTTCCTTCCTGTTTACTAGTTTCTATGTTCTAGAACTGTCCACGGTTTCTTTCTCACTTCCATTCTCTGTGACCAATTCGTTGACTCTGCTGCTTTCACCTGCTTTTTAACGATTGTGTATACTACACCTTCCCCTATCGAATTTCCACACCGCTTGGTCACCTCTCTGGTCTTCCGTCTCCACCGCGTGCCCATGCTCCTCATATACAGGTACTTAAAAACAACCTCGCGGCCCATTTTTCGTCCCCCATGTCACGAAGTCGCTTCTCAAACTTTGTCTTAGTTTGCGCCTCCCTTGCCCTGAAAGAAGACCAGCCCACATTTCCCAGCACCGCTTTGTTCGTAGTTTTGCTACGAACAAAGTGGTAGAGGAGGCTAGGGCCAGCCTGCCTACCGCCCTCTGAGCCCGTTTGGTCTCTCATTTCAGGCACATAACCGAATTTCCGAAAGTAAATCATGGTGCCATGACCCCCTCCCCATACCACCCCGTTTTTGTTGTAGCCCCGGAATGCTCCATAATTTATAAAATCCGCGTCTCGTCTTTTTTTTAAATTTTAGGGTGGGCCTCATCCGCATACGTGTAATCTACGCCGTCGCTAAGCCATGCTCCTAAATATTCACTCTTAAAACGTAATATTTCTACTTGTTGAACTGATACCAATTTGTACTTTGTGTCGACGTTAAAGACCATGATCTCAGATTTTTCTCTGCTAAACCTTATGTGCGTTGCTTAGGTGCGTCACTTCTTCGCATATAGCCTCAGGTGCGTCGCTTCTTCTCCGCTAATATCCATCAGGCTGTGCATACCTATCCGGTTGTCCGCTATCAAAAATATGTCGTCTGCATATAGTAATCCTGAAACTTATTGTTCCAGCACATGTCCGTTTTTAATGTATGAAAAATCGAATCCCAGCCTACTGCCCTCTAGCTTCGTTTCTAAATCCGCCATGTACATCACGAACGGCAGTGGAGAGACAGGGTATCCTTGTTTCAAATCGTTGTAGGTGCATATTGGCCACTTGTACTCTACCCTCTCCCACACTATTTGCACCAGGTTCTTCCAGTATAGTTCCCTCAGTAAGTTAATAAATTCTATCCGCCCTTCCCCCCCCCCCCCCCATCATCCAGGATATTTCATAGGTGCTGCCTGTCTACGTTATAATACGCCGTTTAATGTCCAGAAAGGATAACCACATCGGTCGAAAGGTCGGCTTTGCATCTTCGCCACCTAGATGCATTGACTTACTGGAGATAGGTTGTCATCTAGTCTTCTGTCCTTTCAAGACCCATTTTGAAGTTCCCCTAGCACCCTATTATTTTCTACCCACTGTTATATTTTAATTTTCACTGCCTGCTTTTGCAACCTGTATATCACGGACGTGACGGTGACTGGCGAATCTGGTTTACTCTTGTCTCCTTTTCCCTTGTAGATTAAGGTCATCCTGCAGGTTTTCCACCGGTGCCGTATTGTCTTCTTTTCTATCCTTGCGTTTAGGGCTTGAAGTAGCTTTCTGTGGCTCTTGGGACAAACTGGTTGATGAATTCCAACCGTATCCAATCCATGCTTACTGTGGTATTTTGGCGGACCTTTCCCCCTGCTTTTTTCAACATCAGCTTGTCCCTCCTATCTTCAGATCGTTCGGCCTACTTGTCGTGAGAGCGTCGGGGCGCTGCGGTGCCGCTCTATCAATCTTACAGAAGTGCCCTGTGATAATTTCATGATGGTATGCACTGCCTGCCCTCTCTTGAGTATCTGCTCCTCTCCGGAATTATCTGCATCTGCGGGGAAAATATTCTGCGGGGAAATACAGAAAATGTAAGGCCATAACCAATAAGAGTGTCCTGCTTTTCCGCAACCTATTTCGTTGAGCAAACACAATTATCCCAATATTGAAAAGTTTAAGTTAACGGCACTTGTAGGAGCTACAAATGGGTACCAGAAATGTATGTTCATCTAACTTGTGAAAAGACAGCACGTCGAATAATGGTAACGATAACCTGAACCGACCACGACTTCGCGTATATCGGTTGGTCTAGAGCCGAAAATTGGCTGGAGAGGTGAATCCTTCCCCAGGCACATGGCAAGAATGGCTGGGCTGGAGTAAAGTGGAAGCCCCGTACAGGAGCTGCCAAAGTGAACTACGTTGAACAGAGTGCCAATAATCAAACAGTATGAACTGCGAGGACACCCAAGCCCTTATAGGTTTCAAATGCGATACCGTGACTCTGCAGGTGAGCGCCTGATACATCTAGGAACTACAAAGCATGGCATCACTACAAAGTGAGGTGAAATGCCAAGCGTGTAAAGTGTTTTTACAGTACCCTTTTCCCAATTCGTATTCAGATTTTGCTTGTTTATTGGGCCACAACTTCACCTGGGCTACGGGGCGTTCCTTAGTTGAGGGCTCCGGATTAAACTTGAGCACCTGGGGATTCTTTACTTGTGCCGACATCTCGACATATGGGTGTTTCTTTTTTTTTTTTTCATTTTGCCTCTATCTTAGAACCAACCACCGTGGCCGGTTCGGCGTCCTTGGGCTCAGCAGGAAAACGCCTCAGCCACTGCACCCGAGGGCGGGCCCCTTTTTTCTAACAAATATCCGCCTAAAGCTGCACGTATGGCCAAATCTATTGTGTACTCTACGTTCATGAGGGAGGGAAAATCTGAGCCGTATCCGCAATCCACAAAGATATTTTTATCTGGGTTTTTATTTGGTCGCCGCGTACATCTGAAGCAAAATTACATAATCCTCGTTTTTTGTAGTTTGATTCCAAGAAGCCTCGGCGATTTACTATGTGGTGTACAGTGCTGTTCTAGGCACAGTTGTACCTTGTCATGCGCTTTCTGCCCGGATTACAAGTGGTAATAAATGGGACCCCGAAAATTCTTAATCCTAATACATTACACCTCTCTACAAAAATGCCTTAGTTGTACGCCGAACTGTCAAATTGGCATCCGAATTTCTGACTTTCAAATCTGTGATAGCGAAACGCAACACGTACCAAGCGTAGCGATTGCGCGCTAACCTCAGCCTCAAATTGAGGCACACTTGAATTCCGATTGAAAGGATCTGGGACGGGGAACTAAACTACGAAAAAATAACGGAGAGGGTGAACATAAAAAAAATGAGCAAGAAATTTGAAGGAGAGAGTGAACACAAAAACTGCAAATAATAAAAGGTAATCAACCCAAAGTATAAGCCGCAATAAACACAAAATTTCAAATAAATCTTCGGGGTACCATGGGAGTGATCAATGCGACCTTCCGAATTAAGTATCTCTGAAGCCAGTCAAAAATGAATAGGGTGTACAGTGCGTGTCAGGCTTGTCTAGGGCAACGAGCGCACGGCTTCGGAGCATGCTGGCGATATCTGCTCATAGCGGCAGGGTTGGAGATAGCCTGTGATTGCGCGTGCGCGTATATCGGACAGGCTCTGGCCGGTCGTCCTTCAACTCGGGCCCCTCAAATTTGCACACGCCACCAACCGCCCAGGCGCTTCTTTTCTGCGTGCAAGCAGTAAGCGGTGACACCGCAGGTGAGCGCGTAATTTGACGCGGTGCATTATCACCCAGCGAAATTTCGTAATCGAACAACAGGTTCGACCGAAAGCTCTGCAGTGAATTCTTGTTGCGTGTTTTGCGTTTGGTACGCGTGAGACTCAGAAAATTGGCGCTCGTCGTTTTACGTGATTACGTAACTGCCTGCGGTTATATTACGCCTCGTCAAACGACGCGTCTATCTCGCCTATCACCGCCCAGGGGTGGCACTGGGAAAAACCAGGGACTCTCGTGGGTGATGGCTTCTGCAAATTAGAGTGAGCCATGTGAAATGACTACCGGCCCTCTCCTGTCTGAGATACGGACAGGCGCAATGGCAAGCTATCTCTAACCCACCAGCTATCAGCAGATATCGCCAGCATGCTCCGGAGCCATGCGCTCGCTTGCCCTAGATAAGCCTGACGCGCACTGTACGTGTCGGAAGCCAAACAGATCCCTAAACGTCAACAGGCTTCATTTTTTGCTTGGTTGGTGGCCCAGGATTTTACATCTTGACAATTAGCGCACACAGACGGGGACTAGAAAGGACACACGGGCAGGCGCTCCTAACAGCTGAAATTTTAATAAAAGAACATACGTTTTATACCCCCCTGCGCACAACAATGCAAGAAAAAATTTGATGGTGCATACATAAAATCGTGTTCAGGCTTAGTACTTTTATACGCACGAGGTAAGCAATGCTATTTCAGGCTATGACTCCAACTGGTCCGGCTGCCAGTTATGCTTCAGGATTTTGCGCTTAGAAATATGACTGCAGGCCAGACTTAGTTTACTGGAACGGTCGACGACCTTACGATTGCTTTGTTTTTTTTTTTTTTTAAGAAGGCTTCTGCTTCCCTAGAAAATGACCTCAAAGGAACCCGGTGGCCACACAAATGATCCAAAAATCTAAATGGACCAAAGATGCCGGAAGTAACTCAAATCATGTCATCCATGTGTAAGAAATGACTGATCATAACCAATGTTTATCAGTGACTGATTGATGAAAATAATTTGTTGTGGTATCCATCTCCAATCAGATCGACTAGATGAATGAGGATTAACTCTTTCGCTACCGCAGAAAATTGACCAATTTTGGGGGGTCCAAGAAAACATTTGTTTTTCTGCTAAAAAATTATTTAGGCACTAATTGCAGGAGCACAAAATGCAGATTATTTAACGGCCTTTCCAATAACACCAGTTTTTTAAAGGTTTTCATATATCATAGTTGTGAAAAAAAATATCAAAATCAAAAGTTTTGTCAAGTTGTCGAAAAAAATGATAAAAAAGGAGTTGTGTATATCAAACCACCGGTAGTAGAAAAAAATCAGAATATACATTTTGCAGGGAAACATTTCAAAAACACACCCTAAAAAAAATGTCGACTTGCGCGGAACAGTTTTTCAGATATAAAAAAAAATGTTAGCACGCACGGTGCTCGTGTCATGCGGTGAAGCCCAACCTCTAATTCAAACTGTGCAATTTTGGGTGGTTCCTTGGAATAAATCTGGCGGTTTGATGTTATCAGAGGCACCAATTTGCCCCCACATAACGTAAAAACATCTTGTCAATGGCTGACTTTGCATTTACAGCGAGCACAATATTTGGGACAAGCACGCGATGCAGAAAAAAACATGCATGAAGTTGAAAACGGAACGCCGTGGCTGATGTTTGTTGTCGTTCACGGTCAGTTATCTCTCAAAACATAAAGCTGAGCTTTATTATCATCTTCTTACTCGCAATTGTAGCCTTGCTCGCAAAAATGAGGTACGATGAGCTAGAATCGTCCCCTGCGATCTTTGGCCGAGTAGCAGTCGCGCGCTAAAAAAGATCAGCACAACGAGCCTCCTCTATTGCAGCGCCACCTAACATTTTTCAAATGAAACAGTACAAAAACTTATAACAGACTCCGTCCGAATAGACAGTTCAACTAAGCAGCAACATTAGACACCCGGATATACCCTCGCATGAAAACGAAACTGGAAGGCGAACAGCTGGCAGTGTAAGGGCGGTTTGAAGCGCTGTCCTCGGCGGAACAGATATCTGGCGACTGGGTGTGACCTTTTGACTTGCATCTGAAGTTCTTATCGCATAAATCGGGTTAGGGTGGGGGGAAATGAGGAGCGGCGTGCTTTGTTCGAGGATCAGTCGCGGACGCTTCAGGCGCCATGGCAGTTAGCCTTGAAGTTGGGTAACTGCGTAGTTGCGCTAAATATGAATTTCGCGATGCAGAAACGAAACCGAAACTGTTGTAAACTGTTTGGGAATGGTCCTTGGGTAAGTAGAACTACCAGAGTACTTAGGACAACTTTCGCAAAGGCAATAAAACTGCCTAAAATCATAAAGTAGCTTTGCAACCAGGCACTGCTTGACATTTTCAGCCGATTTCTGGGATTATTACTGTCAGAGCGTGAACCTGACGATTGAAAATCGTTTGCTAGTTCCCCATTCACGCCCTGATAGCAAAAAACAAGCGCTGGTGCAGAGTAATTACGAGTTGCACGCATTCTTCGTTGGTAGCCTTGAGGCGCGATGACCACGCCCCTTTTCCACAACCAGGTGATTCAAAAGCGTGTCAAAAATCACGTTTCCGTTGCAAAAATGAAAACAAAACTGATTTTGAAAGGCCATTTTCTGATCTAACTCCGAACAGCTTTACTTGTTCGAGAAACGCCTGGAACGCTATGAAAAGGCGCTCCCAAAAGTATCGATCAAATTGATCGATTTTGATAGGCGGGGTAGCGAAAGAGTTTTAAAAAAGGGAAGCGACGAGATTTACAACTAAAAGACAGGTTTACCAGCAGCAAGTACTCATTCAGCCATCAAGCGGGAGCTAGGTAAGACGTTGCATATGCCAGACGTTCGGCACACCTGAAAATACTGATCTTAGTCAACATAACCACATCCGTGTTTTTTTTTACAGCAGCAAACGAACATAGAGGGTTATAATAAATGGGGCTATGCCCACAGTGTGGTACAAGGGTAGCAAGTGAGCTTGTCTTGTCATACATCAGGTATAGCACTGAAACCGGTGTATAGCACCGGTTGTATAGCACCGGTGCTATACCTGATGTATAGCATCGGTGCTATACATCAGCTATAGCACCGATCGGCTGTGCTCTCATGATATTGTTTCTAGGTTTCTCCTTGTTTTTCATGATCAAACATGAAACGAAAACAACTAAGAACTTCCAGTAAAGTATTTTTATACTTATAAGCAGGGTATCGAACCGGAATCGAACCGAACCGAAAACCGGAACTGAACCGATATTTTGGCCGGAATTGAACCCGAACCCGAACCGGTATTTCTTGAGCACGCTGAACCCGAACCGGAAGTGAACCTAACGGTTACCGGTTCATGCCGAAATGGTTCGACCCTCCGTTGTTGATATTGCACAGTCAATTCAACTCAGGCCTGTTTTTCTTTCACGTGCCATCAACTTCGTACCCGCTCGTGCAATTTCCCCTACAGATAACCGAACATTATCCCGCCTTATGTAATAACGAGGGAAAAGAATGAGCACCAATCTAGCAATGGCCTGTTGCTGCTGGAAGCAATGTCATTCTCGAAATGTCATTCTCGGCACCATGCAGGGGGTATAAAATGACTTTGCTTTTATTCTTCCCTGGCTGAGACTTTATTGGAGCAATCTGGAGGTCCCCCCGACAGTTTTCCTTCAGGACCTCCTTCTGTACTAATAACTACGGGTGATGTGTATGTACCGAAAAATGTTAAAAAAAATTTTCAAATCCTTGAAAAGGAGTGCTCCACTGCGCAAAAGAGAAAGCCCGCACCCCATGTTGGCGAACTTTTTGCATTTCATAATTAAGGTCCGTCACCTGCAAATTGTTAATACTTGACAAGTGTGACCGCAGGAGCTGCTCAGTGGCTAAGCCGTTTGCTGCTGACCGCAAGTGGTCTCGATCTCCGTGCCCCACTACCGTTTTTCTGAAATAGATGCAAATTGAGAACGCCCGTGTATCGAGATTTTGATCCACGTTTAATATCACCAGCTGATTAAAATATGTCTGCCGGCCAGCAACATAAGCTGCGCCTCGGAACAGAGATATAGCACAGGGCATCAAATGCGCCAGGTTTTTTAAATGTGTTCACTCGGAAAACACAAAACATAAAAGGCGAATCACGTTGTTCTAAAATATTACACAAAAAGTATGTAAAACCGAATAAGTAAAAAAAAAGAACCAAAAGGTGGATATTTCTCTGTACGTTTCTTTGCCCTGCCTATCACAACGAAACGTGTAATCAATGCGAAGGAAGTGAGTTTCGTGGTCAGTCTTTGAGAACAGAACAGTGGACAGGTTCCGTTTTTTACAGATACCAATAACAACAGGTATATCAGGAAAAACTTAATCCGTTGACAAGAAACTGCAGCCCTCGTCCTTGTCTTGGAAGCAGAAACACTAATAAAGCGGATGACACCTGCAGAAAGGCATGCCGGTGCCTCACAAAGCCCCGTTCGCCCAGCGATCATATTTTCTGCTTGTTCTGCACTTTTGTCTCTTTCAGATTTGCTTTTTCTCAAAGGTGCACTTGTACTGACTGCCCAACTCGCTAAATTACTTCTGCTGCTAGTGGATCAGCAGGGGAGTACTGTTGTGGACGAATTAAAGAGCGCGTACCCAAAAAAGTCCCATCTCATACTCCGAACGTCAAATTTCCCTTTCAATTTCTGACAGCATAACCTTTTATAAGATTCCGACATGTAGCACACATAACAATGGCCGGGATCAGGCGGTACGATGACATACTGATTGTAATGCACACATCCAGTATAGCTTTCGCAAAAGGAATTGCAGTGGTCAGAGCAGTAATGCAGTAACTGAGCGTTAACTAAAGCTTACTTTTAACAAAAGTGTGGCTAGCACATTCGATAATGTGACAGCTAAGAAATTATTTAGGGTGACCAAATAATCTAATTCATTGGTAGTATTGATGTGCCTGTTGTAGGATTTTTCTGTTTTGTTACAAATAAAAAAAATGTGTGTCATGGTATAAAGCGCTGGTATTTGAACACGCCAGTACGCAGGCCTAAATTTAATGGCTTCAAGGTTAGCCTGATGGGCGATTATATAGCGACGATTGCGATTTCAATAAAACAGGAAAGGGAGAAAATATATCCCACCGTCACATCTCTTGGCAGTGGCTTTATGAATAGTCGCTAGGTCAACATAAAATCTGGGCGAGAAAGGTTGTAAATCGCCGCCACATAATCTGCTTTTCTAATATCTCGTAACTGTTTAAAGTTTGCTTTGCAATTGCGCCACTGTCCTTGGGGAACAGCAGCATTTTCAATTTTTGTTCGTATTTTGGTTTCACTCGTTTTAAACTACTCAATGTTTTTTTCTAATGTCAGTGATAATTCAACTAATCGAACCGGTTCACGAACCGGTTTGGTACGTGATTGTGTCGAACCGGAACTGAACAGGAACGAAATGATTTTGCCTGAACCAGAACCTTAACCGAACCGGTATTTTTTTCGGTTCGACACACCGCTTATAAGGCGTATTGTTGAAATATTGGTCACGCAATTTTAACCACTTCAGCTGAGCAGTATAGCCAGCAGTATTGCCAGCAGTATAGCAATTTTAAGTTGAGCAGTATAGCCAGCTGTGGCGACACCTTTCTTCGCGTGGTCGCTATTTTATATCTTATTCTAAAAAAGTTACGCGTTAAAGTGGCATTTACGTGTTTTTGGTGAGCTAATCTATCGATCTAGAGCATTTTTATTTTGTCGTCAGTGTTCCTTTTGTGGTAGGCAGAGCTCGTCACCTCATTTATCCTCTCCTTAGATTCAAAAGTTGGGGGACGGGGGCAGGAGCTACCTCGCCCCCTTGAGTATGACACCTCCCTCAATGCGCTTCCATATGTGCAGACAACATGGGCGAAGATAACTGCTGGGAATAATGTTTCTTACGGATGAGTCCTGGAGAAAATTTGAGATAAAGCGGAAAGCAAATACGGGAGTGTGCACCAACGAAGATAGAAGCGAGTGGTACCATTGACCTATCTCTACACCGAATTGGAACGACGTCAAAGAAACAAAATTATTTAGGAAAAATGTCACTGCTGTACCACCATGCCACTCAAAACAGGTCTCTTTTCCCAACTAATGCCCATTTCGTAAAGTGTTGCCGAAGTCTAGCTTCGGGCCTACAGATAATGCTTAACGTGCCGTAAATAAAAGAGTGTTTCCTAGCTCATATAGGGTGCGCTAGAATACAGAGGTGTGTTATTCGAGGTCGGGGGGGGGGGGGGGGGGGTCCAGTTTGCGATGAACATTCCTTCTGGGGAGCTCCTGTTTTAAGAAGCGCCCCTGGCGGCAGTTGCTTACCAGTTGGCTTAAAAAGCTTTGTTTGTTAAGTTCTTCCAGCCTTAAATGTAGGTGTTTTTCCGTAGTTCGCGTAAAGTTTTATCCAACACACTACATAATTGTTGAGTCTGGTTGGAAAACGTTCGTGGCGCTGGCTGCAACAGGGATTCTCGGGGAATGCCGGTGCTCCATAGACTTTCTTCATCGCAAGAAGAACCCGCGTTCTTCCTTAGTTTTTTCCACGCACGGCACTGCCCTATCTTCTTGTACACTGTAGCTCAGAGTACAAAACATTATGTGCTTGTTAGTTCTGTGGTGGGGTGGAGACTTACCGAGTCGTCTCTGCACTTTTATGTGATATTCTAAGGAAAGTCTTCGACTCTTTTTTGCAAGGGCTGTGAGGTCATTGCCTAGTTTCGCTCTCATCGATTGGAAATTCATCGCTGTTATACTTCATTCGCTGCATAAATAAATCATAAGAAGTGTATCGCACTCAAGACTCAAGTGCGCTTAAACGTATGCGAAGTAAAAATTTATAAAATCTGGATACCAAACTTTCAGTGGGACTTATTATTTTATTCGCTGGTTTACATCAGGGTTTAATATATTACAATTTTTGACCAGGGAATGAAATATTTTATCCTCAATAGCAGGAACTCTGT